>NC_073233.2:64282500-65532500 GCF_029281585.2 Gorilla gorilla gorilla
TTTATTGTTCACATGTCAATGATCACAGTCTGCAAATAAAACGTAGTCCTATTTTGAAGATATCTCAGCTAAAACTATCAGTCAAATCAGCTGTAAACTTTGAACTTACCCAAATACAATTGCATCTAGTAGCAAAATAGACATGTATGGTTATTTGCCAAGGCATTAGAGAAAGAATGAGCATCTTGCCCTAGTTCTTGAAGGTTAAACCATTTCCACATGTAAAGATCAAACAACCTGACACTTTACATACAAGAACTATGCAGAATACCTCTTTCCCAACCCCAGAAACTTCTGCTTCATAATATTTCTTGGCATTCTTATTCAGTGTTTTATTCTTATACTTATCCTGGAATGTATTCTCATTATTCTTGCTACATATTCTTTCTCTAGGTTAAGAACACTGGACTTCAGCCCCTCTCTCATTATTTAGTTCTGGTATTTCTCTCTGGTTCACTAGGGGAACGGCATAGTTTCTAAGCCCTGTTTTGGTGTCTGGACATTTTCTGGCTCAGCTTATTCCTCATAACTTCTTTAGCAGTTCAACCGTCATCCAATCAAAGAGCCATCACACATGGAAGAAGGTAGAATTGCTCCTTTTGCTACTCAGTCTTTTTCTGTCTCAGCAAACTTTATACTGGGTTTTATAGCTATGAACATGGTGTTGAACTGTGATAGTTGGTTATTTTTGAGATTTAGGTTATGTAGAATAAGTGGGATTTACATAGTGGCCATATTCTCCACGAAGCTTGGAACAGTTAGTCCAACTCCACTATCGGGAAAAAGCCTCATGGAAGAATGAAATAGAATTAGGGTAAATGGAAGCAGATGTGGTCATTTGTAAGTTTCCTTAGAGCCCTGATATCCTATGGCTTGATGATTCTAAGTAGAGATATAAGAGACTGTTTTAAACATTTTACTTAAAGAAGCTTTGACTTCCTTGTTTCTCAAACTATGGATGAGAGGATTCAACATGGGGAGGACTACTGTGTAAAAGACAGACACCACTTTGTCTTGATCCTTTGAGTAGCTGGAACTGGGACGTAGACACATGAACAGGATTGTCCCAAAGAAGACAGTGACCACCACCAAGTGGGAAGCACAGGTGGAGAAGGCCTTGTGCCTCCCTTCTGCAGAGTGGATCCTCAAGATGGCAGCAAGGATGTGGAGATAGGAAACAAGAATCAGTAGGAGATAGCTCAATTCATTAAAACTGGCGAAGGCAAAAATGACAACCTCATTGATGTATGTATCAGAAAAAGAGAGTTTCAGGAGGGGTGGAATATCACAAAAGAAAATGGTTAATGACATTGGAGCCGCAGAATGAGAGCTGGAAGGTGAAGCCGGTGTGAATGGCAGCATTTACAAAGCCTGAAAGATATGTGGCTAACACCAGGAGGGCACTGAGGTGGGATGACATCAGGACTGTATAAAGCAGAGGCTTGCAGATGGCCACATAATGGTCATAGGCCATGACAGCCAACAGAAAACCCTCAATGCCAGCAAAAGAGCCAAAAAAGAAGAATTGAGTGGCACATTCATTAAATGAAATGACTGGGTTCTCCACCCAGAAATTTATCAGCATATTAGGGGCAATGACAGAAGAATAACAGAAGTCAACAAGGCACAAGTTACTGAGGAAAAAGTACATTGGAGTATGGAGATGTGAGTCAGTCTTGATTAATAGAATCATGCCAAGATTTCCAACAACGGTGATCATATAGATGAGAAGAAACAACACAAAAAGAAGACACTGTAATTCTGGGTGATCCCTGAATCCCAGGATAATAAATCCAGACAGTGGTGTAAAGTTTCTCATATCTTAGTCTCAGAATACAAGACTCATTTGCTGGGATGAGAAACAAACCATGATAGATATGTTAATATGCCAATCTGCCTCACTATAGTAACAACTGTATTAGCTGTATGTATCTATGTGTAAGTATACATCTATATGAGTATACATCTATATGAGTATACATCTATACAGCATAACGTGCTAATCCTCAAATATACACAATAAAATTTACTTGAGAGGAACAAATGAAATAAATTATACCCCAAAAACCTAGGATATTAAATAGTTCATTCTTGACTGTTAATAAGATTACTTCTAAGATGTCCTGTGTTCATAACTACTCTTTATTTTATATGGAGGTAAAGAACAAAAGATCCCTTAAGTAAACTCAATTACCCATTTTATTTAAAATAGTGTGTGTGTGTGTGTGTGTGTGTGTGTGTGTGTGTGTGTGTGTGTGAGAGAGAGAGAGAGAGAGAGAGAGAGAGAGGCTTTGATGATATCCTACTCTATTATCCAACTTTTCTCTCTTCCTATTCCGATCCTACTGCTTTCATCACCTGTCCTCCCATTCATTCCTCTGCCATTCCCTTAGCAATTAAACATATGGACACAGTTATATACATGCTGTACTGAATTCTGCATTTCTTGTTTTCTGCATTTCTGCATTTCTTGTTAGCCCATTCTAATCAGGCCTTTCCCTCCATCACTCCCTGGAAATTGCTTTTGTTCAACACAACATTGGTCTTGATTGCTAAATCCAATGGTGAATTCTCAGGCCTCATTTTTCTAGATTTATCAATAACATTAAACATAATTAATTACTTACCACTCTAAAAGTCTTCTTTCTCTACTCTTCCAGAACACCAAGCTCTCTGTTTTTCTTCCTACTACATGGCTTGCTCCTTCTGTCTCCGTTCCTTGTTCCTCCTCTTCTCCCTCTTTGTGTTGGAGTGTCTCAGAGCTTCCTCCTTTTCTATTTCCACTCTACCCAGGTGCTCTTATTGTCTGATGGTTTTAAATATTGTCTATGTACTTGTACCTTCTGAGCCATATCTCTAGTCTTGTCCTCTTCCAAACTCCAGGCTTATAATTTAACTGCTTACATCTCCATATGGCTATCAAACGGCAACTTAACATGACCAAAACTGAATTCCTCATATCCTCCTCTGATTTGCTCCAAACATAACACTCCCCATCTCAAGTCAATGACAGCTCCATGCTTTCATTTGCACAGGTGAAATTAAATAAATAGACAAAAATGATGGATAAATGATATTTTCTCCTTGTCACATGCTGGATAGCCAATCAATCAGATTATTCAATTGGGTTTGCCTTTAAAAGATCTGTATCCTAAGCCAGCTACCTCTGCCACGTTCGTTGTCACTAAATACCAAGCCATCTTTTACTTACATTATTGCGATAGTCTTTTTTTTTTTTTTTTTTTTTTTGAGATGGAGTCTTGCTCTGTCACCCAGGCTGGAGTGCAGTGGCGTGATCTCGGCTCACTGCAAGCTCTGCCTCCCGGGTTCCCGCCATTCTCCTGCCTCAGCCTCCCAAGCAGCTGGGACTACAGGCGCCCGCCACCACGCCCGGCTAATTTTTTGTATTTTTAGTAGAGACGGGGTTTCACCGTGTTAGGCAGGATGGTCTCGATCTCCTGACCTGGTGATCCGCCCGCCTCGGCCTCCCCAAGTGCTGGGATTACAGGCTTGAGCCACCGTGCCCGGCCTGCGATAGTCTTTTAAACTGATTCTCCTATCTCTAAAACAGCTAAAATTCTATTCTATAACCTCTTTAAAATATTGCAGCCATTCTTTAAGTCTCTTATTTTTACATAAATATATATGTACACACATATGATCAATCACATTATATATGTAATAAATGTATAAGGTGACGTAAAAGCTATCATATTTTCTCTGATATATATGATCCTCTGAGTGTATGGGTATGTTATGTTATATATGTTTTATACATATATATATATATATACACACACACACACACATATATATGAGGGAAGCAATTTGTTTAGTTTTTGTAACTGTTTTCCCACCATGTGTACATAATTTAGATTCATATTTAGAAAAATATACATGGAGTGGCTTACATTCCATTTATTACAAAAGAGCATGGGATACATCACCCCTCATGGACATATGGATTTGCAACAAACTTAATCAAGATAGAATTATCCTTGTATTAAACATAAATTTGAACTAAGGAATATTAACTTGTTCGATGTCACAGAGCAAGTGCACCTGAAATTCAAGAAAGAGGCTGAAAACTGTTATCAATTTATCAATTTATGCATTTAATGACATAAAAGTATTCAATTTAAGGTTCTTCATAGATAATTAAATATCTCTTTGGGTTTTGCTCTCTTTATATGCAAAATTAATTAAATTTTCATATTTTTACACCACACACATTTGTGTATATATACATGTATACATACATTCCTGTATGTATGTGTATATATATATGTTGAATATTCTATGAAATTCTTTCTAGTGATTCTAAATCTCCCTCTTTTAAAACAATTTATGTTCACAGTTTAGTTGACAATATTAAATTTAGTATTTCAGACATATTTAATTTAAGATGTTTAATCTTAATTTCTTAAATGTTTTTTTAAGTCCTCTTGAAACTTTCTACATTGGAACAAGTTATGATAAATTACATGATCTTACCTTCTGTCCTTAAGTAATATTCACTGAAAGTAGTGGTTCTTATTAATTTACTTTTACTTTGTAGGAATACAGGTTTTCTGTTTCCAACAGTCAGATTTATGGCTTTGAAAAACTGTGCAGGTGACATAAAGGAATCAACTATGGCAGAATTCAGCAGCACATTTTATCCTTTAATTCAACAAAGGATAAAATGCACTGCTTTTGAATCCAAGACCCAAGATCACGTCTTATTAAGACTGTGATCATTCTCTGGAGATTTAGTCTCTGTTAAACACTAAAAAGTCTAAAGTCTGAAATATGCCAATCCATAATTAAAAAGTGAATTCATTTTTCACTGAGATAATTGAACTACATTTTCCCCAGTGCATCATTTATACCTCAGAGAGTATCTTAGGAATTTAGAAAAGAACAAAAAGTATCTCATGATCCAGAGGCGCCATTGAGCACAGCATTGAATTAAACCTACAGGATTGATCAGATCCTGCCTCCAACCCTCAGAATTCCACTTAAAATACAATCCTTATTCTTTTCTACTAGAATATGGCTTTCATTTCATTAACGTTTTTATTCACTCAACAAATATTAATGAGTTTGTTTCATGAAGCAGACACCACCCTTGGTACTGGTAAAATAGCCAAGAAAATTAATCTTGCCCATTCCCTCTTGCATCTTACCATCTGGCATTGGTGGGAGACAACTATTACAAAGTAATTTGAAAAAATAAAGCACAAAACCTCCTTATGAGCTACTAGGCCTTATGTTATCTGCCTCCCTTTCTCAGAATTTTCCTGATTGCTGTTCTTTACCTCCTTTAGTTTTCTCTCTCTGGTCCACATATATTTGTCTCCTTGCAATTCTTTTAACAAACCAAAGAGGATCTTGCCTAGGAGCCTTTGTGTTTAATGTGTGTGTACACAGAAAGCTCTTCCACAAACGCTCAAATGGTATCATCCCTATCCAGGCATTGCTCAGATATTTTCAACAGAGAGCTCTTTTCTCACTCCTCCACTGCCTATTTTATTGCCCACTTCAAAACGCCATTTATGTTTATGTGAAATGCACACACACATTCACACATGCATAATACATTTGACAGAGACAATACAATCTCCCTCACTTAAATATAAGTTTATTGAGATAAGAAACTTTGTTTTCTTACCTGTTATATCTCCAGTATAAGTTACATGCAAGTTACTCAACAAATATTTAATGGATTATGAGTAAAGACACAAAAGTTGCCAATTTTCTTGCTCCAGCACAAACTAAAGAAGTATAATAGTAGGTTGGTACAAAAATATTATGGTTTTTGCTATTTTTTTAAGTATTGCAAAAAACTGCAATTACTTTTGCACCAACCTAATAGAAAATACAATCTGTGACTCAATATTGAGATAATTTTAACTCCAAAGACATAAGTATGATTTGCAGGTATAGTCTCTTCTAGTAGTACAAAAGGTGGGATTATTTTACATATGTCTGAGTATCATAACTAAGAAGAGAAAATTAATTTCTTAATCCTTTAATGTATCCAAAGTCCCTACATGCCAGGTTGTTAATTAAATACATGAATCTGGAACTTGGGTGAGAGGTCAAGGCTAGAGATACAGGTTTTGGAATCATGGCACAGTTCTTAGGTCACCCAAGAATTAAGTGCAGGTGGAGAACCAAATGTCAAAACTATGACTTTTGCTCCAAGATGTAAAGGTCAGCATGAGATGGAGGAAAAACGATAAATGCTAACTGGGAATAAGTAGGAATGAAAGAAGGAAAAATGTAAGAGTGAGGTGATATAGAAAACTATATAGGGCTATATCAAGGCAGGTAGAGGAATTAATTGTGACAAATCCTGAGCTATCAAGTAAAAGTGAGACAGAGAAGTGATCTTTGGATAAAGTAGTGTTGAGGTGTTATGTGTCCTCGACAAGATTAGGCTCAATGTACAGATGTTACAGAAATACACCTGGAATATGCTATAGTGTAAATAAGATATGAGGAAGTCTGGCAATGAGTAGAGGTAGCTCTTTTGGAAAGATTAATTATAGAGGGGAGTAGGGATGAATTAATAAGCTGGTGACTGGATGGGACTTACTGTCAAGAACACTGTGAAGAAGGGTGACACTGCCAACATGGCACAGGTATACATATGTAACAAACCTGCACTTTGTGCACATGTACCCTAGAACTTAAAGTATAATTTAAAAAAAGAAGGGTGACACTAGAAAATATTTGTATACAAATGAGGATATTATAATAAGAGTTTGAGATACTAATGCTTGGGGAGAGTAGAGATATAATTTCAGAAGTAAAGGCCGTGGAAAACTCAAACACATGAAAGGAGCTGGTCTTAGGTAGAAGCAGAGATACATTATCCATAATGACATGAAGGGAGAAGGAGGGTATTTATAAAGATGTAGAGGTGGTGAGGATGATCATATCTTCTTTTTTTTTTTCAGGATGAAGTATGAGGAAAGTTCAGTAACACAGAGTAAAGTGATGATTAATTCTCTCTAACTGTATTAAGCAGTTTAAATGGGGGACACATAGAAGAAACAATTAAATCTAACTAAGTGGGTATTTAGACAGATGAGCAGAATGGAGGGAGGGTGGAACCATGGAGTTGAGCGTAACTAATAGTGTGTCATTATGTGATAGACCATGAAATCTCAGCTGGGTAATGAGTGAAATGCGGACATAAGACAGTGGTGAATAATGATAAAGTACAACTATCCTTAGAGTGGTGATTTAAGACAAAAGTTAAGGGATAAATATGATAGCAGATAAACCAGAATAAAAGTAAATATGAAGGAGAATGAAAATTCTGATACAGTTTTGGATGTGTTTGAGAGAAACCTTAGTTAACAATTGAAAGTGGAAGTTATTGGGATATGACATGAGAGGGCTCTTCCAGGTGGTTAGGAGGAAACAGTTCTTCTTTTGTGGTCTCTAATGAATATTTTATTTATTTATTTATTTATTTATTTATTTATTTATTTATTTGAGACGGAGTCTCGCTCTGTTACCCAGACTGGAGTGCAGTGGCATGATCTCGGCTCACTGCAACCTCTGCCTCCCGGGTTCAAGCTATTCTCCTGCCTCAGCCCCCTGAGTAGCTGGGACTACAGGCACCTGCCACCATGCGCAGGTAATTTTTGTATTTTTAGTAGAGACGGGGATTCACCATATTGGCCAGGCTGGTCTCGAACTCCTGACCTTGTGATCCGCCCACCTCGGCCTCCCAAAGTGCTGGGATTACAGGCGTGAGCCACCACACCCGGCCTCTAATGAATTTTTTAAGAATGAGGTGGTCTCAGTTGGAACACTGAAAACACTGGTATCTCCCTCCTGGTCTACAGTGGATGGCAGAATAGAAAGAAATTAGAACTAGACATTTACCTAATTCCAAATCATTACACAGACTTCCTTCAACATGTCATCTCATCACAGAAGGCTGTTGTCTCATTGCTCCAACACTGAGAGTTTCCTCCTCACTATGATAAGCAATACAGATACAATTTTCTTTGGTAAGTGGTTATTGAAAATTATGTGAACCTTTAGGAAGAGCAGAGATAAAATGTTGAAGTACATTGATTACTACCAACAAAATATTCAGTTTAATTCAAAAGTCAGTAAAATATTCCCCCATTATTGTTGTGGTTCCCACAATATCATAATACCTGATAAGACTTATTCATCTATGTGATTTGGTACCTCTTGACATACTTGTAGGTAGAGTAGTGTTATTATTTATTATAAATGCTGTGGCACACTACCCAGATTTGCTTCTCAGGTTGAAGTATTCATTTCCCCAGCTTCCAGGCATATAGGCCACTGACAGCTGATAGCTGACCTACACTCCAGGAATTTCCCCTGCTGAAGGGAATTGCCTTGTCCAAGATAATATTACCCCCTCTCAGTGGGTGACCATGTCCAAAAATTGGCTATTGTGGAGGTACAAATACTTGTTCCTTTTTTCTTAATTTGGGACATCTCTGAAGGACATCTCTGCAGAACGCCATGTAACAGTGCCTCAGTCTTCGTCACAATTCAACTCCTTCTGTCCAATCCTGCTCCCCTCACTGTATATTGTTTGTGAGAACACTCTGATAAACTTTCTGCCTAAAAATATCTGTCTGTCTCAGTCTGTTTGCCCAGAACCCAAAGACACCAATGTTTGTATAATAAAACTCAGACTGAGATAAGCTTAATATTTAAATTAAAACTTAAGTCCAGATTAGCCAATTCCAAGTGTTTTGATACTTTTTCCAGTCCCAACCTTCATCTAGTGTATTGATGCATCAAAGGGACCCGTGTGTGTGTGTATATATATATGAGATACTAGGATATCAAAAAGTATACTTCATTTTAAATTATCTACTTTAACACAGAGAAACAGCTTAAACAATCAGAGAATACAGTTAACATGAAAATGTATTTTCTTCTACGTAACAAATGATGAGTAACATGGCTCTACAAGATGTGTTTCCGTAAGATCTTCTTTAGGGCCTTTTTTACATCATTATTTTTTAAACTATAGATGAGGGGATTTAGCATAGGGATTATTAATGTATAAAAGACAGAGACAACCTTGTCTTGCTCCATTGAGTAGCTAGATGTAGGGCACAAGTACATGAAGAGGATTGTTCCAAAGAATATGGTGACAGCCATGAGGTGAGAGGCACAGGTGGAGAAGGCTTTGTGCCTACCCTCTAACAAAGGCATCTTCAAGACGGCAATGAAGATACACAGGTAGGAAATGAGGACAATCATAACACAGCTGATGACAATAAAACTTGAGAACGCCATGATCACAATGCCATTGACGTGGGTATCAGAGCAAGAGAGTTTGAGCAGTGGCGGGGTGTCACAGTAGAAATGGTTGATCCTATTAGAACCACAAAAGGACAATCTAAAAGTCATCCCTGTATGTATGGCTGCATTTCCACAACCTGCTAAGAAGGAGGTAGCTATTAGCAAAAAGCAAATTCTCCCAGACATGAGAACTGGGTAGAGCAGGGAGTTCCAAATGGCTGCATAGCGGTCATATGCCATCATGGCCAACAGGAAGCACTCAGTCCCCAGGAAGGAGCCAAAGAAGTAGAACTGGGCAGCACATCCATGAAAAGAAATGGCCTTATTCTCAGCCATGAGGTTCACCAGCATCTTGGGAGTGACAGAAGAAGAGTAAGAGGCATCTACAAAAGAGAGGCTACTGAGAAAGAAATACATGGGGGTGTGAAGACAGAGATCAATCTTAATCAATACAATCATCCCCAAATTGCCCACCATGGTTGCCATATAGATTAACAGAAACAATGCAAAGAGGACTCCTTGTAGATCTGGATTGTCGGAAAGTCCTAAGAGGAGAAATTCTGTTACTTCTGTTTGATTTCTGCCTCGAACCTCTTTCATAAGTCTCATCATTTGAGCTGCAATAAGAAAGAAGATGCAAAGTGGAATTTAGTCAGATGACTACATGATGGAGCTATAATATATTTTTAGTGAAACAGATTCTAACAGAAGAGCAAAAAGTGAAAAGCATAATAAAAGATACGTTGGATTTGATGCCAAATCAAAAGACTTGTAGTACTAGATGTGCTGTCTACTAATGACTGAAGCAAGTGATTTAGTATGTATTAACTATGGTCATTCCTACAGTTAACTCTTTATTGAATAATTAAAATAACTTGTTCTTAAGATGTGACTGTCATAATTACTTGTGATAAATAAATTAATTTATATACTGACATACCCTCCAGACATAACTTCTGGAGAAGGATGATAGAATGAATTCAGGCCACTTACAATTCCTCCTCAGTACTAATAGAATGAATAAAAATATTGAAAGTTAATAAAATTAATCTATAGTGCCAGACAAGAAAAATAGTTGGGCCGGGCTTGGTGGCTTACAACTGTAATCCCAGTACTTTGAGAGGCCAAGGCAAGGCAGATCACTTGAGCTCAAGGGTTCAAGACCAGCCTGGGCAATGTGGCAAAATCTCCTCTCTGCAATATTAAAAAAAAAAAAATAGCTATGTGTGGTGGCTCATCCCTGTGGTCTCAGCTACTCAGGAGGCTGAGGTGGGAGGATTGCTTGACCCCAGGAGTTTGAGGCTGCACTGAGCTGGGTTTGCGCCACTGCACCACTCCAGCCTGTGCAGTAGAGTGAGACGGTGTCAAAAAAAAAAGAGAGAGAAAGAAAGAAAGAAAGAAAGAAAGAAAGAAAGAAAGAAAGAAAGAAAGAAAGAAAGAAAGAAAGAGAGAGAGAGAAGGAAGGAGAGAGAGAAGGAAGGAAGGAAGGAAGGAAGGAAAAAAGAAAGGAAAGAAAGAAAGGAAAGAAAGAAAGAAAGAAAGAAAGAAAGAAAGAAAGAGAGAGAGAGAAGGAACGAAAGAAAGAGAAAAGAAAGAAAAGAAAGAAAAACAGCAGAATCTCTTGGGGTAGAGGAAGAACTTAAAAATGTCTGGCCAAAGAAGAAGATAGAGAATATTCCCACACAGCCAGTACAGTTCGAACCCCACTCTGATTTTCCATAATAAACATCTACAGAGAACAGAATAGGGTCAGTTAAATAGTAATTTTCCATAATTCACTCCAATATTTAGAGAATCAGATTGTAAGAATGAGTAGGCATCCCTGATAAAAATGGCAGAAGTAGCCAAGCCAGTGAAAATCTGTAATACTCACATTCACAAGTTCTCAAGAGAACCAGAAAACATCAGAAGTAGCACATGCAATTTTTCAGCCACCATACTGAATCAAGGGAATAATTTAATACCAAGTAATCAAAATGGAAATAAGAGTCACCCTTTGCAAGGTGTAATGAAGACAAACATAGGATAAGAAAAGTAAAAGAAATAAAAAAGAAAATTCAGAATAGACGCCCAGACTAGATCTTCCAAATCAAAATGTAAACACCACCAGCGGAATTCTTCTCCAATTTAACGCAAATCCTCCACCCCTTCCATGATCTCAGATTATTAAACAAAAGTTTAAACTTACTAGGCTAACTGTCAAAATATAGCTCAGAAGGTAAGACAGAGTTATATCCTTTTCTACTCACAGAAAAAAGTTATTTGATACTGTTTAAATTAAAACATGGGGTCGGCCGGACACGGTGGCTCACGCCTGTAATCCCAGCACTTTGGGAGGCCGAGGCGGGCGGATCACGAGGTCAGGAAATCGAGACCATCCTGGCTAACACGGCGAAACCCTGTCTCTACTAAAAATACAAAAAATTAGCCGGGCGTGGTGGCAGGCGCCTGTAGTCCCAGCTACTCAATTAGCCGGGCGTGGTGGCAGGCGCCTGTAGTCCCAGCTACTCAGGAGGCTGAGGCAGGAGAATGGCGTGAATCCAGGAGGCGGAGCTTGCAGTGAGCCGAGATTGCGCCACTGCATTCCAGCCTGGGTGACAGAGCAAGACTCTGTCTCAAAAAAAACACACACACACACACACACGGGGTCAAAGTGACCCAGTACCCTTGCCAGCATTGAAGATAAAGAAGTTTCTGAAAACAGTGAGGGAAACAGTGGGCAGCAACTGGTTCTATTATCACAGACAGTGCCATACACAGAAGCAGCTATTTATGCTGGGCTCCACCTAATCGTCATTGAGATAGGGGCTCAATACCCTAATCAATAATTAAAGCTGACATTTTGAAAGAATTCCATAACAATTTTGAAAAGTGTCATTGCACCCATTATCTTATATAAGCCTTACCACAAATCAGTGAAAGAAACTATCAGGTAATATCCCAAGAGTATAAGTAATATAGTCTTGTTAGATGAGGCCAGCAAAGTGTGGGGGTTTCTCAGCCAATCAGTGGTGAATCCTGAGCTAGAATGTAGGCCTCTTGATGCTAAATTATGTGACATTTCCTCTGTCTGTATTTCACTGGCATAGGCGCACAGCCTAGGTCCTCTTTCTTGAAGTAAACTTGCTGTCTGAACTTCAAAGAACAGCATCTTTAGAAGAAATGAAAAAAAAAAAAGGAATAGATCTTTCTTCTCTCCTTCTCAAACAGAAAGTTTCTCTGAGTATTAACAGAAATATTGCACAGAATAAAATCTTATATGTGCTAAACATACAACGTAAGTAATGATGAGTAAAACGTAAGTATTGACATGTGCAAAAAACTGTTGAGGATTTCTTATGCTCTACAAACACTTTATTAACTGTTTTGCCTGCATTCTTTTATTTAAATTCTACGTAATAGGCATTTATCATCTCCTTTTTGCAGATGGGAAATGTAAGGTATAAAAGACTAACTTGCCCGAAGCCTCTCCAGGCTCTCAAAGTTAGCCTAATAATGTCTAAATGTATGTCCAGCCAATGTAACTTTCATTCTCTTAACATCTGAGGTCTTTTAGAAAAGCTCTGTCAATAACAGATGTGAGCACTGATAGACAAAGAGCTTGATATCGTGATTCTCAAAGATTTATTAATACTTTAAAATACATTTAGTTAAATAAACATGTCATATATCCGAAAGAGAAAATATAATTAGAGTTGATGAAAATTGTCTTTCTTAGGACTCACATATATTAATCGGCAAGATAGCAAAATATTATTTGTTTTCCATCTGATGGTATAAATAACATTCTTCTGTCTCCCCTTCTATTCTGATAAATATTCTTCCTGCTTCTATGCAGTATTTCCCCAGGCTCTGCTGAGATTTTTCAGTCAATTCTTTAGCCCAGAGATTCTTTAGCCCAGAGATTCCTTAGTCAGAGATCTGGGCTCTCAATTTCTAAGAGTTTCTAAAAATAATACTAAAGTTTCATGATATATTTGTTTTATTTAAAAAGGCTTTAAAATAATATTATTTATTGCTGCTTATATTTTTCCTAATGGCTATACATTTTGCAATAAAATAACACACACAACATTTATTTAACATTCTTTTTTAGCCACTCAATGCTCTTGGAAGTTTGTGTTGATAAGTGATTGAGGAAATTAACAGGATTGTGAATTTTTCTTAAGGAGAGTAAGTTAAATAGATGGAAACATTTATATCTCTCGTCTTACTTTAGTAACTATTTGATTTCTATTTGATCCCTTTGCTAGCTCCCATCCAATGCTTAAATTCACCAGAAAGAAAGCAGAAACAATAAAAGAAATCTTTCTTCTTAGAGGAAGTATTCACACTAATTCACCCAGGGTAAGCAGGAGGTATAACTGGAACAGATGCTATAGTACACCCGTTAAAGAAGTGGGACAACTAAAACTGTTTACCCCTTCCTTGTGATGTTACTCGCATTCAGCAGAGATTGAGTCTTTTGTTCTTTAACTTTTCCTTAAAGATAATATCACAATTTTTAATATCAGAGTAAAATACACTTCAGTATACAGAGTTTATCACTGCAGTGCAGTTGTCATATCAATTGCAGTTAATTTCAGTTGTGGAGTCTCTAGAATTGACTCTCGAGTAAGCATCCTAACTTAAGTAAAATATATTTCTTGTTAGTTGGTCTCCAGGGACTGTGTCTCTCATGTCACCTCGTTGTAATCTGCTTATTTTTCCCCTCTGAAATTAAGAAAATCACAGCCCTTTTTCATGTTTCTCTACTTTACCCTTGGGACACCTGGGCCCAGCGGAGAATGAATTTGAGTCCCATATTCCTAACCACCATGAACCATCCTTCTTCTGTCTCCCCTGGTAGCTGGAGGTTTGTCCTTGGGAGAATCAAAAGAATCCACAAAATAGCAGACTAGATCTACCTGCGGCTCCATCTTCTATAAGTGTACATGTTAGCAGTTGGGCTACCTGGATAGTGGTGACGGAGGTAGAGAAAACAGGAAGCTCTTGGCTTGGAATCCTGACTCCATGTCTTCTGATTGTGTGACTTTGGGCATTTCACTAAATCTTTCTGTGTCTTAGCTTTTTCCTTTCTAATATCTACCTTATAGGGTGACTCCAGAGAGAAAATAATTTAACAAATGTGAATTGCTGCATCCAATACATATAATAATTAATAAATGAGTTTCCCTCACCCTTACATTCTTCCCCACTCTCCAGAGTAAGAAATAGTTATCAGTGGCCAGGCTCAGTGGCTTATGTCTGTAATCCCAACACTTTGGGAGGCCAAGGCTGGTGGATCACCTGAGGTAAGGAGTTCAAGACCAGCCTGGCCAATATGGCAAAACCCTGCCTCTACTAAAAATACAAAATTAGCTTGGCATAGTGGTGTGCATTCATAATCCCAGCTACTTGGGAGGCCGAGGCAGGAAAATCACTTGAACTCGGGAGGCAGAGGTTGCAGTGAGCCGAGATGGTGCCACTGCACTGCAGCCTGAGCAACAGAGCGAGACTGCATCTCAAAAAAAAAAAAAAAAAAAAAGGAAATAAATAGTTATCAGCCTATCTAGCCTAGATTGAGACATATGGGATGCCCTATTGTCCAAAAATATCTTCCATATAAAAGACATAGAATCTGAAAAAAATTGATCAATATCTAGTCACCATTTACATTATTTATGCTACTTTGAGAAGACACTTTAATTAATCCATCTCTCTGTATTATTTAATCAATGCAATTTGCATGAAATGCTGAGGGACACAAAGACTTTAAAACTGTTTTGTTTTATGTCAAGCAATTCAGACAAGAAATATTTGCATTACTTTGATTAAGTCTTAACCTTCTTGCTTTTTAAATTAATACCTTGGAGGAAAAATGCAGTAGGTTCCTATCAATTCAGAGTCTCAAACATAACTAGTAAATGAGACGATTTATTCAATAAATAAATAAGTAATCGCAATAAGTGTAAATTAGTTGTTATATGAGAACAATGTGTGATGATTTAAGTGAGATTAAGGTTTGTGCAATTAGAGTATGGATGGAGGTTGGAAGAAAGATCATATGGCATAAGGGGGTCAGTGGTAAGGGACATAGAATATCAAGATTTTAGGTAATAATGGAGTGGTAGAATGAGACTTCTAGGCATAAAGGAGTAATTAGGACCTGGACAGGTTAGGTTGTAGGACCTAATCAGCCCCAGGCTATAAAGAGCTTCAAAACAAGAAGAGAACTCAACAAGTGTCATCAAAGAGGCACCAGATGATGGTATATCTCCCTGCCACTACAATGAGAACAAATCAGGAGTCAGGATGAAACGAAATCTCTATGAAGAATTTGAAGAATTCACACTGGTGACAGAATTTTGAGCTCAGTACTGTAAAGAGTGAATCACTGACAGTTAAGTTGCAAAGAACATTTTACAAAGAACCAAGGGACCCCCACAGGCCAATAACCAAGCAACAAGCATTTATCCAGCAACTAATAGAAGAAATGAAGACTAATAAAGATGTGACCTCCACTCCAGAGAGCTTACACATTAATATGTATCATGAACAATGTGAGAACCTGTTCAGTCAGACCTTTCCCTAGTCATAGAAGAAGAGACTGGGCTAAGAGATAATAGCAGCTAACATTTACTGGGCATGTCCTGCTTGCCATGTGCACCCCTAAACACATGTGTTTTCTGATACATGCATTCCCCATCACAGATAAGTAAGTTGGGCCTTGAAAAGGAACTTGTCTAAATAGTTAATTCAGATCAGAAATGGGATTCAAACAGTTTTTTTCATACTCCAGAATGTGTATTGCTAACAATTATGTGTTTCTGCAGTTCAAAGGCAGCAAAGATTTTGTGAAAAAAAAAATCCTTCTGTTTTAAATATGGATAATGCATAAACCACAATAACGACTAATGGCTTATTTTATGTGCTCTGGGCAATATTGGCAACCTCCGGAGTAGTATCTTGATGACAGTAGTTGCTGAGAGAGTGAATTATAGGTTTTAGGAGTGGAAAGGTGGAGTGGCTAAATTTCTGACAGCAAATTTTATCATCCCTTAGTTAAGAATTACTTAATGTCAGATGCCTACAACTTAAAGGCAATCGCAGTGGAGGTGATTTTTTCTTTTGGAGACATTATGGAAATTTTGGGCTGTCATAGTGACAGAGGGATATACTGTAGAATCTAGTGAGTGGGAGGCAAAAATACAAAAAGCCTGCAAGCTATAAGACAGTCCCAAACAACAAAAATTGCCCATTCCCCCTGGAATTTTTAAGTATCCTGATAGTTATAATGCACTTGATACAATTATCTAAGCCTTTTAGATAGCTCTACCTCCATTTTACATGTAAACACATTTTACACATAAATATGAATATTGTTGCATGATTTTTTATGTAACAAACTTGCCATAAATGCATCTATTAAGTAACTCTAGGGGAAAAAATGGTTTGGAGCTTTACCAAGAGCTGTTCATCCTTTCAGAAATTTATGTCCTCAGTTATAAGGTAGTAAAACTGCTTGAGGTGCTTATAGGACAAACCTGTACCAGTCTGCATTTTTTAATAGTCACATTTATGGAGATTTCATATACATACAAGCATCTGCCTTTTCATTATGTAGTTATGCTTGACCAGTTAGTAACTAAAATAAGCATTAAATTGTTTACTATCAATTACTTTCCTTTTATTTTTTCTCCTTAAATTATGCATGTAGGGACATAATAGTCTCTGAGAATGTCATAGCCCTTTCAGGAGCATAGAAGGGTCAAGATAAAATACTTGCTATAAAAAGATGGCATTGGGTCCAAAAGGTTATAGAATCACTGTTACAGAGGAGGTTTATGTGCCAGTCTCCAGCCATTAACACGGTTCCATCCAAATAGATTTTATGTCACCTGGCCAAACCAAGAAGAGGAATTCCCTTCTTAGGCCTTATAAATTTATTTTATCCTAAAGAAAGCTTTTTTTATCTAGTATAAAGTACGGCTATTTTCCACTATGCAGCCATAAAAAAGAATGTCCTTTGCAGGGGCATGGATGAAGCTGGAAACCATCATTCTCAGGAAACTAACACAGGAAACTAACACAGAAACAGAAAAACACCGCATGTTCTCACTCATATGTGGGAGTTGAACAATGAGAATACACAGACACAGGGAGGGGAATATCACACACCAGGGCCCATTGGGGGTTTGGGGGCAAGGGGAGGGAGAACATTAGCACAAATACCTAATGCATGCGGGGCTTAAAACCTAGACGACAGGTTGATAAGTGCAGCAAGCCAACATGGCACATGTATACCTATGTAACAAACCTGCACGTTCTGTACATGTACCCCAGAACTTAAAGTAAAATCTTAAAAAATGTATGGCTATATTCCAACACACCAAACATTAAATACTGCTACTGCTACTGCCACTACTAGTACAAGAGAAAGAGCTTAGTAAATTAGCAAAATGTAAAATTGATCTAATAGCCTTCATATAAGCCAGCAAATCTCCAATTAGAACATTTAAATGGAAGAGAAGATTCCCATTTATGATTTTCAAACATAAAATACCTATTAACCAAATGAGAAATGTGCAAAAACGTCTGTGAGAAAAACTGTAAAACCCCGGAAAGATACAAAAGCAGACTTGAGCACATATGAAGACATATGTGCTCTTAGATAGCAAGATTGGAGTGCCTAAAGGTGTCAGTTGTCCAAAAGTTAACTCATAAATTTTACATTGTTCCAATATCTTTCCCTAAATATGTTGACTATAAGGTTTATATGGAAGATTTTTTAAAAATTCTAATATAGCAATGAAAACCCTTAAAAAGGAGAACAAATGGAAATGGGGCTAGACCTACCTACTGGTATAAAATATATCAGGAAGCTTGTATAATTAAAACCATGTATTATTGATAAATGATTTGTGTAGATGTAGCAAATAAACAGAAAATAGGAAAAATAAAGATAAAGACCCAATGAAATGAAAGTAAGATTCAAAATGTAATAACAGCATCCCAAAACATTGGAGGAAAAGTAAATTTTTAAATAAATGCCATTTAGGCAGTTGTATAGTCTTATGGAAAATATAAAATTTGATTTTTTTTCTTTTACCATACACTGTCAAAATGTTAACAAATCAAATTATAAATACAAAAAAATTAAGCCATACAAGTATTAAAATCAACATGATTATTTAATAATTGATGTGAATTTGAATATAAATAGGACTCAAAATCCAGATATGACAAAATTAAAAATTAATAACTTTGGCAACATGAAGGAAAAAGAAAGGAAGGAAAGAAAAAAAAACCTGTTGTATGGTAATAAATACCTTAACCAAAATCAGAAGATAAATGATAAAGTGGAGAAAAGGTATATCTTATACACCAGGCCAAATAAATGTCTCCCATATATAAAGAATACCTAAAAGCTATGAAGAGAAAGATTAATAAAAACATCAAAAAGACAGAAGAAATGTGCACTAATAAATTAGACACACAAAAACAGAAATGTAAATAAATGTCCCTTTAATATTTTTAAAAGTTCAATCTTTTTAATGGCCAGGATCCAGTCAGGAGACAGAAAACCACACAGTAATTCTAACAGACAAAATTTAATATAGAGAATTATCACCTGGTAGCAGTAAATTAATTATCGAGTGATTGAGAAAAGTCTCAAGTAAACAGGAAGAATAGATACAGAGCAGCCACTGCCTCTAGAGCTGAAGCAGAACATCCACAGTAGGAAAAAACAAACAAACAAACTAGAAGACCCCCACCCCTCCTTTATGGCTCCTTCTGATGTGGTTGTACTGGGTGTCGCTGTGTCCTGCTACACGGCAGGGACATTGCTTGGCCAGGCCTAGCAAGCAAGAAAGCACCCGGTAGGGTTAATTTACCATGTCCAAGTGCAGTAGGACCAAAGCGGGGCAAAGATGGGTAAGTTTGGAGTTGAAAGACAGAAAAAGTTATGAGTGGAACAATATTTATTCCTAACAAGAAAAAATACAAATTACCACTAGCTTCTAAGAACATTTTCCACCTTTAAGATCAGCAAAAACAGAGATAGAGGATAGACAGACAGATAGATAGATAAATGAGAGAGAGAGAAAGAGAGAAATGATAGATAGATAGAGGTAAATTTAGATGGGAAATACAAACCTAGACAATAAACTTCATTGGAAAGACCAGGGGAAATAAGCACACATGCATTGCTTGAGGAGATTTGGCCACATTTAGCAAAACTGCCTATTACATTTCCCTTTCACCCAATAATCCCTCTTCTAAGAAACCACCCTAGTGATGTACTGGACAAAGTAGGGAAAAGCATATGCAGTTAGCTATTTATCATTGCATTTTTTCCTAATAGCAAGATTTCGATACCAACTCAAATGTCTAGGAACAGATACCTGATAGACAATGGTATATCCACACAATGGATTATTATGAAGCTGCATAAATGAAAGAATGATTTTTATATGCTGACATAGAGTAAGTTATAGAATATATGAAAAATTTAAAAATCAATGTGCAATATGGTATAAATGACAACATGTATATAAGAAGTGGAAAATATAAATATATATATATGCATTACTTATACTTCAGAAGTAAATAATACATATGTGAATAGAAAAAGATGAAATGGCTAGACCGAGGGAAGTTATAGAGTAAAGAAAACAGGGGTATAAATAAGACTCCTGTATGTGTCACTATTGTAAAATTTTGACTTGGAAAACACGTAAATGTTTGCTTTACTGAAAAAGTAAAAAACAAAAAGACCCAAAAGTTGACTTGAAAACTAAAATCTAAAAATATGCGATTATGTCAATGTTATTAGGAATTAAGTATTTATCAGAAAAAAAGATTCAGGAATAAAGACAAAAACTAATAAACAACTTTGTAGGTTTAAAATTTGTGTTTAGCTGGGCGCGGTGGCTCACGCCTGTAATACCAGCACTTTGGGAGGCCGAGGCCGGTGGATCAGGAGGTCAGGAGATCGAGACCATCCTGGCTAACACAGTGAAACCCCATCTCTACTAAAAAATACAAAAAATTAGCCAGGCCTGGTGGCGGGCGCTTGTTGTCGCAGCTACTCGGGAGGCTGAGGCAGGAGAATGGCGTGAGCCCAGGAGGCGGAGCCTGCAGTGAGCCGAGATCGCTCCAGGGCATTTCAGCCTGGGCAACAGAGCGAGACTCTGTCTCAAAAAATAAAAATTAAAATTAAAAAAAAAATTTAAATTGTGTTTAGAAACAACAGTATGAACCCATGTGCTACATACATGTGTAATTCATGTGTGTATGTATATACACATCATGCACACACATACACATGTAAGTATTCCCGCTGTCCACTGAAAAGTTCCATTCCATTTTCTTTCATTCTAATCTAGACTGTTATTCACTTGGAATAGTGAAATTCAATAATTGAAGTGTTTTTCCTTTATCTCTATGAGCGTACGTTGAAGGATCTTATGAGATCCTAAGCAAACTCTTGATTGTATTTTCTCTAGGAAATTAATTGAGGATATTTTTCACAGCATCACACAGTAAACTTTATGTGAGGACGCATAGAAGAAATGCCTCTCAAGTCAAATAGCATTTCCTAAGTGGTTTTCAATTGTACAGGCAATGAGAATCTTAAAACTGCTCTTTTTTCCTAGTGTTTTTGTTCTCTTGTGTTTGCTTCACAATGGAAATCTGGAACAAATTTGTATGTTATCTCTTGAAATTTACAAAAAAATGCATAAAAAATTTTACTCACTTAATCCCATTTTTTGGTTTAATATTTGAATCTTATCTTTCCTTCATTCTATTTTCCTCAAGAATATATACGACGAGATCAAAAATGAAAACTTTTGTCAAGATGCCCTAAATTCTTTCCTTGGGTGAGAATCTTAGCCCTGTGGATGTTGATCTTCTCATCCTTCTTTTTTTTTTCTTTTTTTTTTTTATTATACTTTAAGTTTTAGGGTACATGTGCACATTGTGCAGGTTAGTTACATATGTATACATGTGCCATGCTGGTGCGCTGCACCCACTAACTCGTCATTTAGCATTAGGTATATCTCCCAATGCTATCCCTCCCCCCTCCCCGCACCCCACAACAGTCCCCAGAGTGTGATATTCCCCTTCCTGTGTCCATGTGATCTCATTGTTCAATTCCCACCTATGAGTGAGAATATACAGTGTTTGGTTTTTTGTTCTTGTGTTAGTTTACTGAGAATGATGGTTTCCAATTTCATCCATGTCCCTACAAAGGACATGAACTCATCATTTTTTATGGCTGCATAGTATTCCGTGGTGTATATGTGCCACATTTTCTTAATCCAGTCTATCATTGTTGGACATTTGGGTTGGTTCCAAGTCTTTGCTATTGTGAATAATGCCGCAATAAACATACGTGTGCATGTGTCTTTATAGCAGCATGATTTATAGTCCTTTGGGTATATACCCAGTAATGGGATGGCTGGGTCAAATGGTATTTCTAGTTCTAGATCCCTGAGGAATCGCCACACTGACTTCCACAATGGTTGAACTAGTTTACAGTCCCCCCAACAGTGTAAAAGTGTTCCTACTTCTCCACATCCTCTCCAGCACCTGTTGTTTCCTGACTTTTTAATGATTGCCATTCTAACTGGTGTGAGATGATATCTCATAGTGGTTTTGATTTGCATTTCTCTGATAGCCAGTGATGATGAGCATTTTTTCATGTGTTTTTTGGCTGCATAAATGTCTTCTTTTGAGAAGTGTCTGTTCATATCCTTCGCCCACTTTTTGATGGGGTTGTTTGTTTTTTTCTTGTAAATTTGTTTGAGTTCATTGTAGATTCTGGATATTAGCCCTTTGTCAGATGAGTAGGTTGCGAAAATTTTCTCCCATGTTGTAGGTTGCCTGTTCACTCTGATGGTAGTTTCTTTTGCTGTGCAGAAGCTCTTCAGTTTAATTAGATCCCATTTGTCAATTTTGGCTTTTGTTGCCATTGCTTTTGGTGTTTTGGACATGAAGTCCTTGCCCACGCCTATGTCCTGAATGGTAATGCCTAGGTTTTCTCCTAGGGTTTTTATGGTTTTAGGTCTAACGTTTAAGTCTTTAATCCATCTTGAATTGATTTTTGTATAAGGTGTAAGGAAGGGATCCAGTTTCAGCTTTCTACATATGGCTAGCCAGTTTTCCCAGCACCATTTATTAAATAGGGAATCCTTTCCCCATTGCTTGTTTTTCTCAGGTTTGTCAAAGATCAGATAGTTGTAGGTATGCGGCGTTATTTCTGAGGGCTCTGTTCTGTTCCATTGATCTATATCTCTGTTTTGGTACCAGTACCATGCTGTTTTGGTTACTGTAGCCTTGTAGTATAGTTTGAAGTCAGGTAGTGTGATGCCTCCAGCTTTGTTCTTTTGGCTTAGGATTGACTTGGCAATGCGGGCTCTTTTTTGGTTCCATATGAACTTTAAAGTAGTTTTTTCCAATTGTGTGAAGAAAGTCATTGGTAGCTTGATGGGGATGGCATTGAATCTGTAAATGACCTTGGGCAGTATGGCCATTTTCACAATATTGATTCTTCCTACCCATGAGCATGGAATGTTCTTCCATTTGTTTGTATCCTCTTTCATTTCCTTGAGCAGTGGTTTGTAGTTCTCCTTGAAGAGGTCCTTCCCATCCCTTGTAAGTTGGATTCCTAGGTATTTTATTCTCTTTGAAGCAATTGTGAATGGGAGTTCACTCATGATTTGGCTCTCTGTTTGTCTGTTGTTGGTGTATAAGAATGCTTGTGATTTTTGCACATTGATTTTCTATCCTGAGACTTTGCCAAAGTTGCTTATCAGCTTAAGGAGATTTTGGGCTGAGATGATGGGGTTTTCTAGATATACAATCATGTCATCTGCAAACAGGGACAATTTGACTTCCTCTTTTCCTGATTGAATGCCCTTTATTACCTTCTCCTGCCTGATTGCCCTGGCCAGAACTTCCAACACTATGTTGAATAGGAGTGGTGAGAGAGGGCATCCCTGTCTTGTGCCAGTTTTCAAAGGGAATGCTTCCAGTTTTTGCCCATTCAGTATGATATTGGCTGTGCGTTTGTCATAGATAGTTCTTATTATTTTGAGATATGTCTCATCAATTCCAAATTTATTGAGAGTTTTTAGCATGAAGTTTGTTGAATTTTAAAGGCCTTTTCTGCATCTATTGAGATAATCATGTGGTTTTTGTCATTGGTTCTGTTTATATGCTGGATTTACATTTACTGATTTGCGTATGTTAAACCAGCCTTGCATCCCAGGGATGAAGTCCACTTGATCATGGTGGACAAGCTTTTTGATGTGCTGCTGGATTCAGTTTGCCAGTATTTTATTGAGGATTTTTGCATCGATGTTCATCAGGGATATTGGTCTAAAATTCTCTTTTTTGGTTGTGTCTCTGCCAGGCTTTGGTATCAGGATGATGCTGTCCTCATAAAATGAGTTAGGATTCCCTCTTTTTCTATTGATTGGAATAGTTTCAAAAGGAATGGGACCAGCTCCTCCTTGTACTTCTGGTAGAATTCAGCTGTGAATCCATCTGGTCCTGGACTTTTTTTGGTTAAGCTATTAATTATTGCCTCAATTTCAGAGCCTGTTATTGGTCTATTCAGAGATCAACTTCTTCCTGGTTTAGTCTTGGGAGGGTGTATGTGTCGAGGAATTTATCCATTTCTTCTAGATTTTCTAGGTTATTTGCATAGAGGTGTTTATAGTATTCTCTGATGGTAGTTTGTGTTTCTGTGGAATCAGTGGTGATATCCCCTTTATCATTTTTTATTGCATCTATTTGATTCTTCTCTCTTTTTTTCTTTATTAGTCTTGCTAGTGGTCTATCAATTTTGTTGATCTTTTCAAAAAAACAGCTCCTGGATTCATTGATTTTTTTGAAGGGTTTTTTGTTTCTCTATCTCCTTCAGTTCTGCTCTGATCTTAGTTATTTCTTGCCTTCTGCTAGCTTTTGAATGTGTTTGCTCTTGCTTCTCTAGTTCTTTTAATGGTGATGTTAGGGTGTCAATTTTAGATCTTTCCTGCTTTCTCTTGTGGGCATTTAGTGCTATAAATTTCCCTTTACACACTGTTTTAAATGTGTCCCAGAGATTCTGGTATGTTGTATCTTTGTTCTCGTTGGTTTCAAAGAACATCTTTATTTCTGCCTTCATTTCGTTATGTACCCAGTAGTCATTCAGGAGCAGGTTGTTCAGTTTCCATGTAGTTGAGTGATTTTGAGTGAGCTTCTTAATCCTGAGTTCTAGTTTGATTGCACTGTGGTCTGAGAGACAGTTTGTTATAATTTCTGTTCTTTTACATTTGCTGAGGAGTGCTTTACTTCCAACTATGTGGTCAATTTTGGAATGGGTATGGTGTGGTGCTGAAGAGAATGTATATTCTGTTGATTTGGGGTGGAGAGTTCTGTAGATGTCTATCAGGTCCACTTGGTGTAGAGCTGAGTTCAATTCCCGGGTATCCTTGTTAACCTTCTGTCTTGTTGATCTGTCTAATGTTAACAGTGGGGTGTTAAAGTCTCCCATTATTATTGTGTGGGAGTCTATGTCTCTTTGTAGGTCTCTAAGGACTTGCTTTATGAATCTGGGTGCTCCTGTATTGGGTGCATATATATTTAGGATAGTTAGCTCTTCTTGTTGAATTGATCCCTTTACCATTATGTAATGGCCTTCTTTGTCTCTTTTGATCTTTGTTGGTTTAAAGTCTGTTTTATCAGTTCAAAGAACCCTGTCAGTGCCTCAGCAAAAAGAAAAGCCTGAGTGAAATTTCAATGATCCTTTTTCGTTTTGATTAGAAACAGAAAGAAGCTCTTCAATCTGCTAGTGAATGAAATCAAAAATTCCTCTTTGCCAAAGGAAGCACCTGAAGTTTCTTTTATGTAAAAATTAAAAGAAAATATAAACTAATTGTGGTTTTTTTTTTAATTTTTAGGGTCAGGGTACATGTGCAGGTTTGTTATGTAGGTAAACTTGAATCACAAGTATTTGTTATACAGATTATTTCATCAGCCAGGTGATAAGCCGAGTATCCTTTAGTTATTTTTCTTGATCCTCTCCCTTCTCCCACCCTCCATCAGGGTGTGTTGTTCCCGTCTATGGGTCCATGTGTTCTCATCATTTAGCTCCTACTTATAAGTGAGAACATGTGGTATTTGGTGTTCTGTCCCTGCGTTAGTTTGCTAAGGATATTGGCCTGCAGTTTACGGAAAATGACCGGAAACACCAGAAAGTTCATGGTGACAGGTATATAGACCTCTGAATTACTGCTTTTTAATTTATGCTTCTTCATTTTCTTCATAGGTAAATGTTGGTTTCTCCAAGGAACTTCAATAAGACTTTGCTTGTGGTAGCTCTTCTATGCCACCTGAAATTATTTTTAAAAAGCTTTACTGAGTTATAAATGATACACAGATAACTACACATATTTTATGTGTACAGTTTGTTGAGTTTAGACATAAGCAAACACCCATGATATCAACGCCACAATCAAGGTAATGGAAATATCTAACACCACCCAGGGTTTCCCTGTGTTCTTTTATTTTTGTTTTTAATTAGAAATAACTCTGTATTTATTTCTTTCTAAGCATTATAGCAATACATATATGCCAGTTCATAAAACACAGAAAGTAACCTCTTTCAAAAGACTTTCAGGCATCATCAAAAAGACTTTTCTCAACTACTCCCTAATTCTCATTATGTAGGCATCTTTGGGTTGCACAAAACACCCCATGCAGTGCTTCTCACTAAGTCAATCACCACTAGAATGCTTTACAAAATTCCCCTGCGTTTCCTTCTTTTATCATTTAATTTGAAGGAGAAGAGAGTGAAATTCCTTGGAGGATCACAGTTCATCAAACCTTTGTGTTTCCTGTGAGTGCATAAAGTACTTCTGGGAATTGTTTGTGACACTTAAATACCTCCTGCACACAGGAGAGAGGGTGGGATGAGCTAGTAGCTCAGACAACGACCAGATTGATTCACCGTGTTTCGATTCTTCTCAGAATATATCTTTGGTACAACCCATCAAAGAAGGGGAACACTCAACCTCTCACCAACAGGTAGAAAGCAGGTCAGGACATAGGTATGAATGTAGAAAGCGATGTGACCTGTTGGGGGGAGTGGTATGCTGCCCAGTGCCCCTTTGAGCATGGGTTATTCTTGGCACAAGGTCCCTGCCATTTTAGCATTTCAAAAAAAGACAAAATCATGAGTTTGGCTTTTAGGATATCTCGTTACAAGTATAAATTCAAAAAATGCTAGGAATGGAAGATTCTACAGAGTTTGTATTCACCACCCCATCTGTATTACAGATAAGGAAGGTGCATCTAATGTGTCAATTTACTGAGATCAAACAATTTATTCTTTAAAAAACATAGGACTATAACCAGGATCTCCAGACTCTTGCTCCACTATTCTTTTCATATGAACTTGAAAAAGGAAGTGATACATAGAAATCTAAAGTACATTTTTCCTTTATTTCCATAACAGAATACTTGTGCTGGTCTTTTGTTAAATATTTGAGTTTATTATTAACAAAGGAATAGGCTTATTTGCTGAATATTCTACCACTTCTTTAAGAGTCTAATGGGCTGAACGTTGGCTACATGGGACCAAAAAGAAAAGTGTAGAGGGTTTCTTTCCTTTTGTCTTAGTCAAGCTCAATTTTGAATATTACAACCTTGTCTCTAAATATCATTTAATGGAATTACTACAGAATTAAATTTATGTCTCCCTAAAAGTTCAGGCAGTTCGTGATACATCCTCTCTAGGGAATAAGCATGAAACATTTTTTCTAGAAATTATGAGTGCATACTCATCTAGTAAATTAAAACATCTATACTTGCACACAATGGACAATTGCATTAAGCACCTAACACATGATGTCACTAAATTCAGCCCTTTGTATATATTCTAATCAATTTTTACAGAAAGTTATTAAGGGAGGCATTATTAGTCTCGATGAAGAGATGAAAAATTATGACTCCAAGAAGCTAAGTATTGGGCTGAAAATCAGGAGTAGCAGATGGTAAAACCTGAAATTGTCTGTCCACTATAAATGAGAACAGGCAGGATGCTTTATGGCTGCTGAAGCATTTTCTCATACACTGCTTTATTTAACCAGAGCCTCGAATCTACAAGGGAGGAAGGAATTATTTTATAATTACATTTTCCAATCAAATGAAATGGATTGACTGGCACATACCCAGCTGTGGATTAGAGTCCTGATTCCTAGTGCTTCTTACAAGGTTATCTCTTACTCTTTTAAATAGTGCAATCTGGTATCTGCATTTTAATTAGTGTCTGAGTCTGTTTCCTCATCTATAAAAGTATAAGTACAGGCCGGGCACAGTGGCTCATGCCTGTAATCCTAGCACTTTGGGAGGCCAAGGCAATTGGATCACCTGAGGTCAGGAGTTCAAGACCAGCCTGACCTACATGGTGAAACCCCATTTCTACTAAAAATAGAAAAATTAGCCAGGCGTGTTGGTGAGCACCTGTAGTCCCAGCTACTCAGGAGGCTGAGGCAGGAGAATTGCTTGAACCCAGGAGGCGGAGGTTGCTGCAGTGAGCTGAGATCATGCCACTGCACTTCAGCCTGGGAGACACAGTGAAACTCTGTCTTAACAATACACACATACATACATACATACATGAAGTATAAGTATAAGTTTGGCTAGCTAGGTCCCTTTTTAACAATAGGATTATTTTTTCTCTTGCTAAAGTTGAAGAACATGCTGATAAATATTAGATCTTTTTTGGGTTTTTTTTTGTGGTGGTTGTTTTTTTGTTTTGTTTTGTTTTTGTTTTTCCTGGTAGGTTATTTTAAAATCCTGCATGAAGAAATGGAGGAAAAATGAATACAATGAATACAGTACTACATAGGGAATTGGTAGTCCCAAATTCAGTGGCTGATCCTGCAACTCACAGAATCAGCAAGTGAGTTTGTTAGTCCCCTCAGCCTAGGTTTTTATTTCCTCATCAATTTAATCTATGAAGAGCTGTCTGCATTCACATGTAGTGAGAAATAGCTGAACTGCAGTAGGAACAAGTATTCTCTTCTTTTTTTGTAGCAGCTTTATTCAAGTATAACTGATGTACAACAAATTAAATATGTTTGAAATATAAAATGTGATATGTCTTAATATATGTATACACTCACAAAACCATTATCACCTGCAAAATAGTAAATAAATCCATTACCCCCAAAAGTTTTCTCATGCCTGTTGATACTCCCTCCCCTCTGCTCCACCTCACACATACCTCTATCCAGGTGACTATTGATCTACCTCCTATCAATATTAATTATCTTAAGCTTTCTAGATTTTTATAAATGGAATCACACAAGGTATACTCTTTTTTATCTGGCTGTTTTCTCTCAGTCTAATTATTTTGAGATTCATTCAACACGTTGTATGTATCAATAATCTGATTCTTTTAATCATTAAGTAGCATTTCATTTTATGGACATACCTCAATTTACTTACCCTGTCACTTATGTACAGTTAGGCTGTTTTCAGGGTTATTTAATGGCTGAATCATAGAGTTGGTATGCATATTTTTGAGTTTATAAGAAACCACAAAACAGTTTTCCAAAGTGGTTTTTACTACTTTACATTTCTATCAATAATGATAAAATTTCCAATTACTCCATTTCCTTGTCAACACTTGGTATAGTCAGTCTTTTAAAATTTTAATCATTAGTGTGTAACATTATTTTACTGTGTTTTTAACTTGTATTCCCCTAATGAATATTTGAGCATTTTTATGCAATTCTTTGTGATTCAGTTATCTCCTTTGGTGAGTATCTATTGAAATTTTTGACCAATTCTTATTGGATTGTTTGATTTCTTATTATTAGGTATTAAAATGTCTGTATGTTATGGATACAAGTTTTTTAAATCAGAATTTTTTTTTAATTTCTCTCTTGCTACTCAGTAACTCTGGCTTTTTAAAAATTATCATTTACTGTCTTTTCTTATGTGTCTGATCTTCTGTTCCAAGTATTTCACTTTCTGTGTATGTGTGATGTGTTATACTTTGAGGTCCTTGTGTCACTTATTTTCCTTTCTATGTCTACCTGTAATGAAAATTAAAGTTTATTCATTATCTGAATTTATATTTGCTTTCTTTTAGAAAGAAGAAATACCCAACACTGTTCTTCTTTACTCATTAATAAGACACACAATTGTGCAGACTGAGTCAAACATCTAGTATCATGTGATAAATGACCCTGGAGCACCAAGGTCATTGAAGAAACAGAAGTTGCCATTCCCAAGAAGTTAACACCTCCTCTTGCTGTCAGTGGGCACATGGAGAGGACACATCACCATTTTAACAAAGCATTTGTGTTATTCTATTGGTCATAGAATCTAATTACTGGAAAGATTTTTATGAATCATCCTAAACAAAGCCTTCATTTACTGTAGAACTATATGTATACACATATACACAATAGATAAATATATATATATGTATATTACTATATCTCTGGCATATGATTGCTCGTCTTTAGTTTGAATATTTTCAGTGACAGGGAATTTACTACATCCATCAAAAAACTAAATCCAGGCACACATACACTTGAAGCAATGGATAAAGAAAACAGCTCAATGGTGACTGAGTTTATCTTCATGGGCATCACCCAGGACCCTCAGATGCAGATCATCTTCTTCGTGGTCTTCCTCATAGTTTACCTGGTTAATGTAGTGGGGAATATTGGTATGATTATCCTGATTACAACAGACACTCAACTTCACACACCCATGTATTTTTTCCTCTGCAACCTCTCCTTTGTTGACCTGGGCTACTCCTCAGCCATTGCCCCCAGGATGCTGGCTGACTTCCTAACAAATCACAAAGTTATCTCCTTCTCCAGCTGTGCCACCCAGTTTGCTTTTTTTGTAGGTTTTGTGGATGCTGAGTGCTATGTCCTGGCAGCCATGGCCTATGATCGTTTTGTGGCCATTTGTCGACCCCTCCACTATAGCACCTTCATGTCCAAGCGGGTCTGCTTGGCTCTCATGCTGGGCTCTTACCTGGCTGGTCTAGTGAGTTTAGTAGCCCACACTACCCTCACCTTCGGCCTGAGTTACTGTGGTTCCAATATCATCAATCATTTCTTCTGTGAAATCCCACCACTCTTGGCCCTCTCTTGCTCAGACACCTACATCAGTGAGCTCTTGCTCTTCAGTCTGTGTGGCTTCATTGAATTCAGCACCATCCTCATCATCTTCATCTCCTATACCTTTATCCTTGTCGCAGTCGTCAGAATGCGTTCAGCTGAAGGCCGCCTTAAGATTTTCTCCACCTGCGGGTCTCACCTTACTGGCGTCACCCTCTTCTATGGCACAGTCATGTTTATGTACCTGAGGCCAACATCCAGCTACTCCCTGGACCAAGACAAGTGGGCTTCTGTGTTCTGCACGATTATCATCCCCATGTTAAATCCCTTGATCTACAGTTTGCGGAACAAGGATGTGAAAGCTGCTTTCAGAAAGCTATTTGGAAAAAAATCTCAATAATAACACAAAATGAAAATCTGTTTCTGTCATAGGTAAGTGACAGTAGTAGAAGGACATAGAAAATGCAAATAACTTTTTGATAAACACTACCCAAGTTACCATCTCCTTGCTAAGTGAATATTAAATTCTGAAGGGTGGGCTCTAATCCTTAACTCTACAATCTGAAAGAAATATAAACTAAATTAGTATTTTTGAAAGACATACTGGGAAAAATGCATTCATTTCTTATTTAAAGTTGGTTCACATATTAATTAGAAACTGGGACAGGACTCGGTAAGAGAAAGAAATAGTCAATAACTCTGAACAATTTTTTTTCCCCTGGGGTCATGAGGAATGACAGGTCCAAATGTTGAAATTTTTTTTACTCTCAAAAGAAGTCAGAGAAAATGTAGTTAAAAACATGGAGAATGAGGCTGGTGTGAGGGACAATGTAACTCAGTCTGAGTTCTATCCATTCATATATTTAGCAAAAAATTTTAAGTGTTATGTATGTGCCAGGTTCTAGAGGATATAAACAAAAGGCTTTTTGCCAACAAGGAGTTTGCTGTGCTTCCAGTGACTGTATTGTCTCTCTGAATCTGCTGCCACTGGTAACAAATCAGTGACTATGCGAAGTCCAAGGATAAGAGCCGGATATTTAAGTTCTGCTGGTAACCAGCTATAATCAGGGAATAAAATCGTCTTCTTTTTCTGTCCTCAGCTTTCCCTTTAGTGGGTCAAGTGGGTGGGTTCAACTAATAACCACAGGATTTCTTTGACTTTCTCTACTTAATGTTAAAAAGGAGTAGGCATCATAGTTTTCTCAAATGTATATATTGACATATTCTTGGCCCTCAGAGGAAATCCAATAATTCTGGGGCTCTAAGAAAGATAAAGCTGGATGCAATCTCTAAGGCTGATTTTAGCAAGATTGTTATGTCTACAAGGTTAGCTTACCTGCTCCCATCTAAAATTAGTGCTGTCTTGTATCTTAATTAGACCCTAGCTTTCCCTGGGATGCCATGGGTCTCCATGCCCTCCACCAGCATCAGCAGGCCCTTTTCAAAGAACAGTCTCATTAATCCTGATGTAGGAATGACTAACAAGAAAAAATTATACAATTTTTATTCACATGTTCTAAAGGCTACAAAATATTCAATTAAAAACAAGAATGTCAGGTATCAGCAGCAGATTGAGATCTTGGATAAGCTAACATTTTCCCAGATGTGCTGAAATTCTGTCACAATAACAGTTTTGAATACTTATAATCAATCATCTTTCTATTTCAACCCTTCCTCCAGTGTAACATAGTTAAAAGTCAGGGAAACACAATGGTTGCCTTAAAGTATAGAGCTGCCATATTCATCATGAAAGGCACTGAAGAGTTTTTAAGATAAAAAACCTAGGATTTACTGGGGTTTATCTGTACACAAGTTGTAACTGATCTAGTTTAAAATTAGTCACATCATAACTCATTTTGGGGAAAGAACCACCTGCAGCTAATGCACAGATACAGAGTTGGCAGTTCAGAAACAGTCCAGATCTAGCCTTCAGTTTCTTTTTTTCACCATTGTGAAAATCATGTATCCTCTGTGAAATGTAAGAAAAAAGGGCTTTCCTATCCCATTAACTACCAACCAAGTGTATGTTATAATTGAAAGAGCAATTGCCTTAGAATCAGGAATCTTGGAATCCCATTGCTAAGTCTCTAATCAGTGACCTTGTGGCTACAGGGCTATCTTTTCTCATTTCCTGTACTCACACAATAAACAAACCACTTTAAATCTTATTAAATTCATATAATGGTCATTTGAAGTAGACATTATCCTCATTTTATTTGTTATTACTATTTTTTATTTATTTTTAATTTTTGTGGGTACATAGTAGGTGTACATATTTATGGCTTACATGAGATGTTTTGATACAGACATGCAATGTGAAATAAGCATGTCATGAAGAATGGAGTATCCATCCCCTCAAGTATTTATCCTTTGAGTTGCAAATAATCCAATTACATTCTTTAAGTTATTTCAAAATACACAATTAAGTTATTACTGACTACGGTCACCCTATTGTGCTATTAAATAATAGGTCTTATTCATTCTTTTCTATTTACTATTCAGCCATAAGAAAAAAAGAATGAGATCCAGTCATTTGCAACAACATGGATGGAATTGGAGATCATTGCGTTAAATAATGAATTGCTAAAAAGCAAATATTTACTTCCACTTGTTTTATATATTTATAAAAGCTAAGCGCCCTTATGAGAAGGGTTTCGCAATGTTTTCTGCATTTTCAATACATTCATTTTTAGAATGAATTTCATCATTACCTCTTGGGTAAGATGGGCTAATAATATTGTGAATCAAAAAATAAATGTTTTAATTGAATATACATTTAGATATTTTGTGTTTTTTTAAAACTAATAAAATATTATGTTTCTGAATTATAAATAGTTAACTGCTAAGCATGCTTGTTTATTTGATAATGTCTGAGAGAATTTTAAATGTTACTTTTACTTTTAATAAATTGTTCAAAAGGAAATTTGTTAAACTATGTATTTCTATTCCTACTTTACATATTAATCAAATATAAAATATATCGAGTCATCCATAAAGCAAAGCAAAGTGAATATAAAAAGCAACAACAAAGAAAAAAAAACTACTGTGTAAAGAATTTGATTATTTGGCTAGTGATTTTGCTTTTAGCTTTTTAAATATTTTTAATTTTAAGTCAGTGATGTCTACTCTACCTATGCAATTAGATATGTCTTATTTACTGTTTATATATGATCTTTATATTTAGTTAGAAAAAAATTGTTTCATTTTAGTTGTTGGATATATCTGAAAGATGAACTTTAAAAAAAAATTTTACTCTACATTGTTGAATAAACCAGTGAGAAACTTTTAGAGTTTGTCTCTAATTTAATAATGTGTAAATCACAGACCATATTAATTAAATATTAATAATATTAATCATTTATTAATTTTATTAATACTAAATTATATATAGCTACTCTTCTACTTCAAAGAGTAATTTTCCTTCAACATACTGGCTGAAAAGCATCAAAATGCTGGAAACGCTCTTTTTCACAAATGTGTGCTGCTAGTTAAGGTCCACCACACACCACACAGAAAAATCTGATGAAAACATTAGCTGTGCTGTATCACTCTTCTTCAGAATACTTACATTTTACTAAGAATAAGCCTCTACTGCTCCCCACAGTCCCTCAGCCTTGCATGGGCTAGCAGCTGCTTCCCCAGCCAGACCTCCAATGCTCTGGCTTATTTCCTCAAAGGCAGCACCACTCTTTTACATCTCCAGTTTTGGTCCAACATCTCCTTACTAAGAAAGACCTCAATCTTTCTCTTATATCTCCCCCTGGTCCTTGCATGCAACCTCCTCAGAGGAGGATATCCTACCTATTGCCTATTGCTGCCTCTTGAAAATTATTTCTTTATTACAGCTATCAAAATTTGTCAATTTATGTATAATGTATATAACATAGACAATAAGTATATGACATATATATGCTTTGAGGAAAAGATACATTTCTATTCTGTTTAACATTATATTACATAGTCATGCAATAATAGGCTATCAATGAATAAATGAATCCTTTAACATGTTAATTAATATGTGACCAAATCTTCTGCTTCTGATCATTGCCATCCTCTTGTACACACAATTAGTCTAAGGTCACCAGGAACAAACTTATACATAGACAAATTAAGATGCTTCCGACCCATTTCAAAGATAGGGAACACACATCAGGGGAACCATGGACTATTTCTTCAAACATAGGAAGAAATAGAGCCATCACAGGATTTGCAGGTAGAAACGAGTTTAGGTGAAATTTAAATGAAGCAATATTTTGATAGAATATTACAAAGTAGGATACGCAAAGGGAACAATGATAAGTCCAAACCAAAAAGTAGATGCGGGGTCTTGTTTTCCTGGAAACTACAAAATTAGCACAGATGCGGACTGTTGCATTAAAAAACCTTTAATCTGAATTCCTGCACCTGAGTTGGAAATTGAGATTTCTCCTCTGGATCAAAGTGACTTAGATTCTCAAGCACAGAGAAAAATATTTCACCTCACTGATAAAATTTCAAACAATTAATTTCAGATAGTCTGTGACTTTAAAGAAACTGGTGTTTTGTTTTGTTTTGTTTTTCAGTGAGTAACATAAGAGCAGTAGCTCAATGAAGGGAGTTGTTTGGACACATTAAAGCCCTGCCATGTGCTTGGAGGAAACATTTTTTTCTGCTGAATTTACACCTGGGTTTATGTGTCCTTTATAAATGGCAGGGCAGATGTTGACTGTCTAAGCTACTTTTTACTCTATCACTTCATAATCAGAAGGTAATTATGTTAGATTAAGAGTGAAGGTTAGTGTCTCATTAACAGGTGTCACGTCCTCTGCTTTGCAAGAGCATTCCTTAAAGCTCCTTTCACATCTTGGTTCCTCAGGCTGTAAATCAAGGGGTTAAGCATGGGTGTGACCACCGTGTAGAAAACCGCAATGATCTTGCCGCCAGCTCAGGAAGACCTCGACTGTGGTCTCATGTACATGAGGATGGCAGTCCCATAAAATAAGGTTACCACTGTCAAATGGGAGGTACAGGTGGATAATGCCTTATACCGCCCGGAGGCTGACCGCATCCTGAGAACAGATTGAAGGATCCGGACATAGGAAACAACAATGAGGAGGAAAGGGATGAAGACAATGATGATACTGAAGATAAAAACAACCAGCTCCGTGAATGAGGTGTCGGTGCAAGACAACCTCAGGACAGTAGGTACCTCACAGAAAAAGTGATTCAGGATATTAGGCCCACAGTAGGGCAAACTCAACGTGAGAACATTGATAACCATGGAACACAGGAAGCTACTGGACCAAGAAATAACTGCCAGTTGAATGCAGGTGTTTTGGTCCATAATGAAGGTATAATGAAGAGGATGACAAATGGCTACATATCTGTCATAAGCCATGACACCAAGGAGGACACACTCAATCATTCCAAAGGAGAGGGAGAAGTACATCTGAGTAGCGCAGCTGGAGAATGAGATGGTGTTCTTTTTCCCCGCCATGTTGGACAGCATTTGGGGGACATTGGTGGATGTCCAGCAAATGTCCAGAAAGGATAAATTAGTGAGGAAGAAGTACATGGGGGTTTGGAGGAGAGGTTCCATCTGGATAATAGTGATGATTATAACATTTCCAGCCACCGTTGATAAATAGAAGAACAAGAACATAATAAAAAGAATAAGCTGTATCTTTGGTTCAGAGGACAACACCAGGAACACAAATTCAGTGACAGTGAAGTTTGTGTTTATTGACTCCATCTTTCAAGGCATCTTCCTCTCACAGAACCATTGACTCACCTGAAGACAAAACAAAATGCCCTATATGTCAGAGTTTTGGAAACTCAGGATGGAAAAAATAAGGAGAAATCTTGGTCTAAGACGGTGTCCTGAGTATCTGAGTTTTAGTACAAATGAAAAGCTTTTCTTCTGCTTTTTCAGGGAATATTTGATGAGATCAGACTGTCAAATTAAAATACCGATTTGAGTTAAGCAAATATCCTTTCCTTTTCTGAAAGGGAATGCTCTTTTGCCTATTCATAATCATTTCAAACTTGATTCATTCTTCAAAGACTTAGTCTTCAAAGACTTCGCTTACTTCACAAAGATCTGATTCTTGTTGCTGTTGTGCTCCACCTAACAGAGCAGCACAACAAATCACTCAAATAAATGGCAATGAAGATTATTGCTTCATGCATTACCCCACTAATCTACACATAAAGCCAAGTTTCCTCTACATTACCCTGATGCAACCTTCTAGTCCTTAGACACCCTGACACCAAAAAAAGACTGTGCACACTAACAAAAACCGTCATGAGGCATATTAATTGCCAATTTTTCCACCTTACCATTTCCATACTGTGGAATCTGGGATGATCTTATTATGCATAAAATGAGAATAATAATAGAATGTATTTCATGATAAATTTTAAGGACTAAAATTAATAATGTATACAAAGAATTTAAGACAATGTCTACACATGGGAAGTAATCCAGAAACAGCATCTATTACTAACAGACCTAATAACATAAAGTGATTTTACATTCATCTGGAATTTACTTCTCTAATAATAGTAATTTCAAGGAAATAGTGGTAATGAAAATTATCTAGACAAGTTAAAGTTACTAGGTCTATTTACTGAGAGCTCCTTGAGCCCCTACCTGCATCTATTTGCTCTCAGTTCATATATAGTGTTAGCATGTTTGATTAACTGACTTCTAGCCTGGAGCAGTTCAAGAGGAGTAACTTAAAAAGATATTTAGTAATGAAAAACCTAGAAGTAGGCATAGTTAAATAGCAAAAAGTAGCTGTCAGTCATTCATCCATTCATTTATTAATTCTTTTTTTATTTCTTTGGTCTTTTTTTCTTCCTTTCAAAACTATCTTTTTGATATTGTAGTATGTAGTAGACACAGGATATACATTGGTAAATATAACATATATTCATAATACTGTCATGAGCTTACAGTCACGGCAAGTTGCAGTAAAGGAAGCAAACTGGTTCCTAAGGGAGTGGAGACTCTTGCTCAAGAAGACATTAAAGAAACAAGTAGTTGCAGGTCAGGAAAAACAATATATCAAAGTATCCTTTTGTAAATAATATTGACTCACATGTAGTATGTGTTAGATGGCTTTCACAAGCTTTGATTTAAATCATGGTTTTCTAATCAAATAATTCTATGAACTGGCAAACCTTTTCGTTTAAAATTTCATGTCCAGGGATAAGAAAAGATGGACCTGGAAGGAGGAGAGAGAAATCAAGTCACAGCGTCCTACTTCATCGGAGGCAGGAGGGAGGGCAGTGGACAGGAGAAGCTACAGAGTTCCCTTCCAGGCTCCAAACAGCAATCAGAAAATTCTGCTGTAAATAAGAAATGATCTGATGATCTTTAGAGGTGATTCTAGACTATAGTGGCAACAAATGACATCCACAGTGAGTTTCTCTATTGACAACATGACCCAGATAACATGATCTATTGAAAACATGAGCCAATCCAGACACCATGTGACTAGTGGTGAAACACACAGGACCCACCATCAAAGGGCCTGAATTACATGCCCAGCTCCACCACTGGCCCGCTGGAGGCTCTGTGCAATTCACACCACCAGTCCGTGCCTCATTTTCCTCATGTGCAGGATAGGGTAAAACTAGCATCTACCTCCCAGAGATGCTGAAAAAATTAAATGAGATACTGCATGTAAATCATCTAAAACACCTAACTAGGTATAGACGGTAAGTGCTCAATACATGTTAACTATTATCATTTCATTATCTATACATGTTAATTATTATCATTTTATTATCTGTATTTATAACTATATCATTTCATTATATTGTGTGATACTCATTAGAGGATTTTCGTTATGTATACAGAATAAGAATTATTGGCAACCCTTCCAAAAAAATGACAGAACTTATCCAAGATCTTTTGAGGATTTATTTTAATATATATAAAAGTACCTACAACATATGTAAGCAGGATAGTTATATCTATACCATCTATATCTACATCTATACATAGTAAGAAGACCACACCAAAAATAATAGTCTTGGTTCAATAGGTATGCATGTACAAATAAAATTGGATCTTAAAAAGAAACATTAAATATTTTGGGTCAACTTCTAAACATTGTCTACATTTTGAAGATTCAAAAAAATAGAATAATCCCTTTATCCCTCTGAATTCACAATTGCCTCAAAGAGCATCTTCAGTCACGTTACAGCTGCAGCTGCTGAAAGCGAGATACAAATTATTCAACTGTGCAGTGCTTCAGAATATAAATCTATTCTGTTCTTATAACGCACAAAGTTTCATCTCCTTCATGAGGAAAGAGAAATAAAGACATCTTTGGAAATAAGTGTAACACCCACAGTATGAAGCAAACTCACCAAATTAAACACGGAGTTTCAAGAAACCCAGATATTTTGTAATCATTTGTGGATTTCATATATGCTCCTGATTAAATAAGCAATTGCCTAATTAGTTATGTACCTTTGATTTACCTCACAAAGTAAAAGCTACTATTGCCAAACGCCCTTTCAGCGTGTATGCCTGGAAATCTCCTGTTAAGTCTTTTCATACTAGCCATGCAGGGCATCCTGTTTGTCTTTAGTTTTCTGGGGGTCCTAATATGTTTGTTTATGTTTCTCCAGCCCATAGCACATAATAAACACTATTTAATGCTGCCAGAGCTCAAATAAACCCTTCCTATTTTCTACTCTTCTTAAGTTTTTATCTTTTATTAGGAATAAATTTACTCTCATGGTAGGCATGATATCAGTCGAAGCTTATTGTCAAGCAATCATTTATCTGTTCTTTACTGAACAACACTAATGCTCAAAAGCCATCTAATCCTATTAAAAAAAGTTGTCAAAAAGGCACAAACTGTGGCTAACTTACACTTTACCCTATGCCAGGGTATATGGAATTATATCAACACATTAGGATTATATGTATTAAATGGATAAATGACTCATCTTTCTATTCTGCAAATCATAGAAAGAAATATAATATATATTTTACATCAAAGTAGAAAAGTCTAATTTTCTTTCATAAATTCAAGATTTGCGAAAGCTAAAAACTTTAATCTCTGTAATTTAAACCATCTGTATAAGTGAATACATTTCTTTCTCCAATGCATAAATTTATTACTTACATTTGGTAGATAGGTTTGACAGATAGTGATGATATTGTTAGTCTCCAGTAATATTTCATTTTCAGAGGATAATTTTGCAAAGCAATGTAGTGTGGGGGTTAAAACCATAAACTATGGACATGGACAACTTGGACATAAATTCTGACACCATCATTCTGTGTTGAATCACTTGGGCAAATTTCTAAACTTCTCTAAACTCACCTTTGTCCTATGTTAAGCAAGAACTATATTAACACCTAATTCATAGAATTATTTTGATGATTATATTAGAAAGTGCACCTGGCAATTCTAACATAGTATCTGACACATAGTAACTACTTTATAAATTATAATTAATAGTATCATATAAACTCCAGATTTCTTAAATTTGCTACCAATTTACTTGGGTTCTAAGAATGGAAAGACCACTAGATATAACCATATTGGGAGTACTTGTCACGTCACTATAGAGGTATTTAGATCCTACATAAACTCGTACAAACCCTATGTGCATTTAGCATCACCAACATTTATGGTATCCTTTCATAGATTATCAGTTTGCCTATAAATAATATTACTTAAAATCCATTTAAAAGTTAAAAAGTTTAAGGGCTAAGCAGAATAAACATTATATCATAACATAATCTTATTCCCCATCGAATTAAGTAAGAACATTAGGGAAGGTTGCCAAGCAGGCCAAAAAATATCTTTCTGATTAACCTATTATTGATTTATAAAAGGTATTCTGGAGACATAATTGTCATTTGATAAAATAAAAACACCTCATTTACAGTGATTAAAAATTACACTATATATGATAACTTACTGCTTAGTGTGAGATAGCTTCACAAATCCTCTTGAATTAATCATTGGGATCTGGTTTTGATCAAAGCATGTAGGAAAAATAGGAGAATATACAAGCAGAGGCTCCTGGAATTCCATTCCTTCATAGAGAGGCAAACTTTAAATTAGTAAGAATGTTATGCTGGAAAACTTCATAACAAAAGTTAACAAATTCTGATGTTGCGTAGAGGTGAATAAATCACCTCTTCCTCCAACAAAAACTCTCTCTATAAAAAAGAAAAAAAAAATCTCCAAAAGAACTGATATTTATTGCTACACACTGTGATTCTCTATTGCAGGGCAAGTATTTTGCTAAGTACTTTAAAGAGAGTAAATTTCAAATTTCATCTTCACAAAGATGAAATATATTTATTTCATCTAAAATACATTTATATCCATTTTAAAGATTAAGGAATGTATGGATACAATCTGCTTCATAACTGTCATCTCCACATATGCATGCAAACAAAATCCCATAAAAGACAAAGCAAATGCTATCAATGTGAAAAAGCACAACTCCATGGAAATAAAATAAATATTTTTATGATAACTAAAAATGAGATACTGTTATAACCCAACTCAGTTATTTTATATGTTAAAAAAAGACCATGATGATGAATTCACACACAGTGAAATCCTTAAGTCATGTGAGTTTTTTCATTTTAGGGCCCTAGGCTTAATTTTCAATTCTTGAGGGATAATGTCCCAGACCAATAGTTAAAATTTAATTATTCATTTTGAGAGATTCCTTGTTGATGTGTTTACTCTTTTCTCCCATTCCTCTGCCCCTGAGTATAGACTTTGTTCATGGTTTAAATGTGGCATGCTATCTTAGTGACCAGGGTATTTTCACCCTTCTGTGTTGCTTGTCATGGTTAGTCATAAAAATGAGTTTATTCATCACAGGAACAGCAATACCTAAAATACAGGCTTCAGGGACTCTCCACTATCAACAGGAATAGAGATGGTTATTATTCTAGAACATTTTCAATTACTCACATAGCAGATTTGAACTCTAGGTTGTCTTTGTTCTGATCATAACACACTCTGGACCCTTCTCTTACTGCATAACGGCTATACAAAGTTTGTAAGGGAACAACAAGACTTGCACTGAAACTTACTAGCAGTGTGACCTCTAATATGCCATTTCACTTTAATGAGCATCCATTTATTCCTTTATTTTCTCTTTCTTCCTTTCTCTTTCTTTTCTTTTCTTTATTTTTTCTTTCTTTCTCACAGTTTTTTTTTATTATTATACTTTAATATTATACTTTAAATTCTGGGATACATGTGCAGAACCTGCAGGTTTGTTACACAGGTAAACATGTACCATGGGGGTTTACTGCACCTATCAACCAGTTACCTGCATTAGGTATTATTCCTAAGGCTATCCCTCCCCTAGCCCCCCACCTCCTGACAGGCCCTGGTGTGCGATGTTCCCCTCCCTGTGCCAATGTGTTCTCATTGTTCATTTCCCACTTGTGAGTGAGAACATGCGGTATTTGGTTTTCTGTTATTGTATTAGTGTGCTGAAAATGATGGTTTCCAGCTTCATCCATGTCCCTGCAAAGGACATGAACTCATCCCTTTTTATGGCTGCATAGTATTCCATGGTGTATGTGTGTGCCACATTTTCTTTATCCAGTCTATCATTGATGGGCATTTGGGTTGATTCCAAGTCTTTGCTATTGTAAACAGCGCTGCAATAAATATTTTTTAGAAAAAAACTACTTTAAATTTCATATGGAGCCCAAAAAGACTGCATATAGCTGAGACAATCCTAAGCAAAAAGAACAAAAGTGAAGGCATCATGCTACCCGACTTCAAACTATACTACCAGGCTACAGTAACCAAACCAGCATGGTACTGTTGCCAAAACAGATAAATAGATCAATGCAACAGAACAGAGACCTCAGAAATAATGCCACACATCTACAACCATCTGATCTTTGACAAACCTGACAAAGATAAGCAATGGGGAAAGGATTCCCTATTTAATAAATGTTGCTGGGAAAACTGGCTAGCCATATGCAGAAAACTGAATCTGGACCCCTTCCTTACACCTTATACAAAAATTAACTCAAGATGGATTAAAGATTTAAACATAAGACCTAAAACTATAAAAACCCTAGGAGAAAAACTAGGCAAATGCCATTCAGGACATAGGCATGAGCAAAGACTTCTTTCTTTTCTTTCTTTCCTTCTTTCTTTTCTTTCTTTCTTTCTTTTTTTTCTTTCTTTCTTTCTTTCTTTTCTTTCTTTCTTTCTTTCTTTCTTTCTTTCTCTTTCCTTCTTGCTTTCTTCCCTTTCTTCTTTCTTTCTCTTTTCTTCTCTCTCTTTCTTCATTTTAACTGAAAAATATTAATCGTGTATATTAATGGAGAGTAATGTGAGGTTTTGATGTATGTGTGCCTGCAAAAATAGTCAATCAAGCTAACTAACATGGGCATCACCTTATTAACTTATCATTCTTTTGTAGTGAGAACACTATTCTTTTAGAAATTTTAAAATATACAGTATATTATTATTAACTTCAGTCACTATGCGGTATATAGATCACTGAAACATTTCTCCAGTACTACTGAAACTTTTTACCCTTTGATCAATACCTTCCCTTCATCCATGCCTTCTCCCAACCCTCTTAACTTCTAATATCCACTTTTCTACTTTCTTTTTCTATGATATCAACTATTTTAGATTCCACATATAAGAGAAATCATACAGTATTTAGTCTGTTACTGTCCGGCTTATTTCACTTAATATAATGTCCTCCAGTTCCATCTATGTTGTTGTGAGTGACAGAATTACCTTTTTATTTAAGGCTGTATAGTATTACATTGTGTATATTTGCCACATTTTCTTTGTTCATTAACCTACTGATAGGCACTTAGGTTGTTTCCAAATCTTAGCTATCGTGAATAATATTGTAATGAACATAAGAGTGCAGATATCTCCTCGACATATTGATTTCAATTCCTTTAGATATATATCCAGAAGTGAAATTGCTGGATCTTATGGTAATTCTATTTTTCATTTTTTGAAGAATCCAACACTTTTTCAAAATGGCTGTGCTAATTTGATTTCCATCAACAGTGTACAAACAATAATTGTTATCATTTGTCTTTTTAAACATAGCCATTCTAAGAAGTGTGAGGTGATATCTCATTGTGATTTTAATGGGCATTTCCTTTATTACTAGAGATATTAAGCATTTAAAAAATATTTCTCTTAGGCATCCATTTCAAAAAACAAAATTAAAAGAAGGGAATACTTCCAAACTGATTTTATAAGAACGCGATTACCCTAATACCAAACCCAGACAAGAAAATAAAACTGATGGCTGGTATCATTAATGAACATAGATGCAAAAGTCCTCGGTGCCAAATTCAGCAGCACATTAAAAAATATCATTTACCTTAATCTACTGGGATTTATCCCAGGGTGCAAGGATAGTTCAACATATGTAAGTCAATAAATGTGGTACACCACTAAACAAAAATAATGGGAAAAGTCGTAGATAAAAAAAAATAAGTATAGAAGACTTGTACCTCAACATTCCTCAACAATAAAGGCTATGTATGATGGGCCCACAAATAACAACACATTCAATGGTGAAAACTTGCAAGTTTTATTCTCTAAGATCTGGAACAAGGCAAGGATGTCCACTCTCATAATTTCTATTCAACATAGTACAGAAAGTCCTAGCCAGAGCAATTAGGCTAGAAAAAGAAACAAAATGCATCCATATAGAATAGGAAGGATTGATATTGTCTTGGCTTGCTGATGACATAGCTTATATATGAAAACCCTAAAGAATCTACCAAAAACAATTAGAATTGTCAAACAAATTCAGTAAAGTTGCAGGTTAATCAACATACAAAAACCAGTAGCATTTATTTACACTAACAGCAAGCTATCTGAAAAGGAAATTAAGAAAATAATACCATTTATAATAACATCAGAAAAAAATACTTAGGAGAAAATTTAACCATGGGGGTGAAATATCTGTATACTGAAGCTATGAAACATTGATGAAAAAAATTGAAGAAGACACAAATAAAGATATCCTATGTTCATGGATTAAAATTCAAACACAATTAAATGTACACATTACCCAAAACTATCTACAGATTTAACGTAATCTCTTTCAAAATTCTAATGTTATTAGCCACAGAAACTTTTAAAAAATCCTAAAGTTTTTATGAAATCAGGAAAGATCAAGAGAGAAAAAATTACCCAAAACAATCTTGAGTAATCAAAAGAGCATGGTACTGCCATAAAAATAGACACGTAGACCAATGGAACAAGATTAAAGCCTTCAAATAGACCCAAGTATGTACAGTCAATTGATTTTCAACAAAGGTACCAAGAACACACAATGGGAAAAGGACAGTCTTTTCAGTATATGATGCTGAAAAAACTAGATATCCTCATATGAAGAATAAACTTGGGCCTTGACCTCATACCATATACAAAAATCAACTCAAAATGGATATACAAAAATCAACTCAAAATGGATTAAAGACTTAAAATATAAGACCCAAAACTATAAACTACTAAAAGAAAGTATTTTTTAAAAAGACCCTCACCAGCATTGGTCTGGGCAATAATTTCTTCTCTAGGATTTCAAAAGCACAGAGAGCAAAACCCAAAATAGACAAATGGATTGATATCAAACTAAAAGGCTTCTGCACTGCAAAAACAGTAAATCATATTTTTAATTAAAAATTAATGACATGAAAAGACAGCCCACAGTTTGTGAGAAAATATTTGCAAACCATACATCTGATAAGAGACTAATATGCAAAATATATAAGAAGAATGTGGAGGTGGAGCAAGATGGCTGAATAAAACCCTCCAGTGGTCACCCTCCTCTCCCCACAGAAACATCACATTAAAGTATCCATATGAGAAAGCACATTTATAAGAATCAAATATAAGATGTGTAATCACAGTACCTGATTTTAACATCATGTCAAGAAAAGTGACACTGAAGAGGATAGGAAAGATAGTCTTGAATTGCCTACACCACCTGTCCCCCATTCCCCATGCAGTACTGTTAGGCACAGAGAGGAAATCTCCATGTTTCGAGGAAAAACAAAGTGATTGTGGTACTTTACATTAGAACTCAGTGCTGCCCAGTCACAGAGGAATGCAGTACAGGGCAGAATTCAGCCAATGCCCATAAAGACAGCATTTAGACTAATCTTGGACAGAGAGGGGAGTCTTTCACTCCAATGCTCAGAATGTGAGTTCCAGCTAGCTCCACCACCACAGACTAAAGGGCTCTAGAGTCCTAAATAAATTTGAAAGGCAGCCTAGGCCACAAAGACTGTAATTTCTGGGCAAGTCCTGGTAATATGGTGGGCTTGGAACCAGTAGACTTAGGGCGCATGCAATTCACTAAGACTCCAGCTGGAACAGCCAAGAAAGTGATTGCATCACTTTTCCCAACTCCAGGCAACACAGCTCACAGCACCAGAAGAGACCCCTGCTGCTTGAGAAAACAAAAAAAGAGGAAAGAGTAAAGAGGATTTTGTTTTGCAATTTGCACACCAGCTCACACACAGTAAAAGTATCAAAGAGGCTCCTGAAGCCCTCATTCCAGGCCCTAGCTCCTGGGAGTCACTTCTAGACCTGTTCTGGGCTAGAAATTAACCCCTTATCCTGAAGGAAAGAACCCAGTCCTGGCATAATTCACCACCTGCTAACTAAAGAGTCCTAAGGCCTTGAATAAACATCAGCACTAACCAGGCGGTAGTTGCCCGGAGCCTTGAATGAGATCAAGTATCATGCTCACTTCAGGTGTGACCCAGTGCATTCCCAGCTGTGGTGGCCACTGGAGTGTTTATATAACCCCTATCCCAACTAGGCAGCTCAGTATGTATATACAGATTCTCTTTGTTTGGGAGAAAGTAAGAGAAGAGGATAAGAGGCTCTGCCTGGTAATATAGGGAAGTCTGAATCTTACCCAAGATCAGCTTGATAGTACCTCTAAGAGTCTGCAAGAGTCACAGCATTACTGGGCTTAGGGTGTCCCTAATGCAGATATGGCTCCAATGACCAAAAATGTAGATAGCCACACTCATTTTTTTTTAATACTTGAAAAGCCTTCTCAATAAGGATGGGTACAAACATGCCCATTCTGTGAAGACTACAATAAATACCTAGCTCTTCAATTCCCAGATATTGATGAACTTCCTCAAACATCAAGACCATCCAGGAAAACATGACCTGAACAAACAAATTAAATAAGGCATCAATTACCAATCCCAGAGTAACAGAGAGATGTGACTTTTCAGACGAGAATTCATAATAGCTGTTAGATGAAGCTGAATGAAATTCAAGATAATACAAAGAAGGAATTAGAATTCTATCAGATAAACTTAACAAAGAGGTTGAAATCACTTTAATAAATCAAGCAGAAATTCTGGAGCTGAAAAAATTTAATCAACAAACTAAAGAATGAGTCAGAGTCTCTCAACAGTAGAACTGATCAAGCAGAAGAGTTAGTGAGCTTGAAGACAAGCTATTTGAAAATATACAAAGGAGACAAAAGACACAAAGAATTTAAAAAATGAAGCACACCTGCAAAATCTAGAAAATAACCTCAAAAGGGAAAATCTAAGAGTTGTTTGCCTTAGGAGGATGTATAGAGATCAGGATAAAAAGTTTATTCAAAGAGATAAGAGTAGAAAACTTTCTAAACCTAGAGAAAGATATCAGTATTAAAGTACAAGAAGATGATATAACAATGTTGGAAGAGGGGCCTGGTGGGAGGTGATTGAACCCTGGGAGCGGATTTTCCTCTTGCTGTTCTCATAATAGCGAGTGAGTTCTTATGAGATCTGGTTATTTATAAAAGTGTGTAGCCCTTCCTCCTTCTCTCTCAATTCCTCCTTCTCCAGCCATGTAAGATGTGCCTTACCTCCTTCCTCTTCACCTTTTGCCCTGACTGTACGTTTCCTGAGGCCTCACCAGCCATGCTTCTTGTACAGCTTGCAGAACTATGAATCAATTAAATCTCTTTTCCTTATAAATTACCCAGTGTCAGGTAGTTCTTTAAAGCAATGCAAGAAAGGGCTAATACAAAGACTAAAATATGAACCTATCAAAATAATTACAACCGCCTTTAAAGATATAGACAGAATAAAAAGATACAAATGGAAACAACACAAATTTAAAAAGTAAAGTAGATCAATTTAAAGTGTAGAGTTTTTACTAGTTTTCTCTTTGTTCATTTGTTTGTTTTTGCAATCAAAGTAAAGTTGTAATCAGTTTAAAATAATGGGTTATAAGATGCTATTTGCAAGCATCCTGGTAACTTCAAATCAAAAGCCCTACAACACATACACACACCTAATATAAAAAAGAAGAAATTAAAATTGAGAAAATCACTTTCACATAAACTAGGACATGAAGGAAGAAAAGAAAGAAGAGAAGGCCACAAAATGACCAGAAAAAAAAAATAATAACAGAATGACAATAGTAAGTCTTTACTAATCAATAATAACACTGAATGTAAATGGGATAACCCCTCCAATCAAAACACGTAAAGTTGCTGAATAGATTAAAAAAAAAAAGACCAAACAATCTACTGCCTACAAGAAATACACTTCACCTATAAAGACACACACAAACTGAAAAGAAAGGGGTGGAAAAAGATATTCCATTCAAATGGAAATCAAAAAAGAGTAGGAGTAACTAATACCAGACAATATAGATTAAGAGGAAAAAACTATAAAAACAAAGAACCACATAATATAAAAATAAAGGGGTCAATTTAGCAAGAAGATTTGACCATTTTAAATGTTTATGCATACCCAGTACTGGAGCACCTAGATATTTAAAGCAACTATTATTAGAGCTAAAGAGAGAGATAGACCCCAATACAATAATAGCTGGAAACTTCAACACTCCACTTTCAGCACTGGACAGATCTTCCAGACAGAAAATAAACAAAGAAACATCAAACTTAATCTGCACTATATGCCAAATGGACCTCACAGATACTTAGAGAAGTATCCAACAGCTGCAGTATACATATTCTCTTCAACACCTGGATCATTCTCAAGAAAGACCAGTTGTTAGGCTACAAAACAAGTGTTAAAACTTTCATTTAAAAAAAATTATATCAAGTACTTTCTCTGACCACAATAAAATAAAGCTAGATATAACAAAAAGAGAAATTTTGGAAAATAGACAAACACATGGAAAATTAAACAATATGCTTCTAAATGAACAGTGAGGAAATAAATTAATAAGGAAATGTTAAAATGTCTTGAAACAAATTAAAATGGTAACAACATACTAACACCTGTGGAATACAGCAAAAGCAGTTCTAAGAGGAAAGTTTATAGCAATAAGCACCTACATTGAAAAAGTAGAAAACCTTCAAATAAACAACCTAATGATGCATCTTAAAGAACTGGAAAAATGAGAGCAAACCAAATCCAAAATCAGTGGAAGAAAAAAAGGTCAGAGTAGAAATAAATGGACTTGAAACAAAAAAATGCAAAAATCAATGCAATAAAATTTTTTTTTTGGAAAAAATAAGCAAAATCAACAAACCTTTAGCCAGACTAAGAAAGAAAAAGAGAGACTACCTAGATAAATGAAATCAGAGATGAAAATGGAAACATTAAAACTGATACCACAGAAATTCAAAATATCATTAGAGACCAGTATGAACAGCTACATGCCAACAAAGTGGAAAACCTAGAAGAAATAGATAAATTCATAGATACATACAACTTACCAAGATTGAACCACGAAGACATGTAAAACCTGAATAGACCAATAGCAAGTCATGAGACCAAAGCAATAATAAAAAGTCCCCAAGCAAAGAAAAGCCAAGGATCCAATGGCTTTACTGCTGAATTTTTACCAAACATTTAAAGAATAATTAATACCAAATCTACTCCGATTATTCTAAAAAATAGAAGAGGAGGAATTACTTCCAAATTCATTTATGAGGCCAGTATAACCCTGACAAAGACAGGATCAGACAAATTGGAATTGAAAAAGTCAAATTATTTTTGTTTGTGCTGATCAGATCTTATATTTGGAAAAACCTAAAAACACTGCAAAAACAAAAATAAAAACAGACAAAGACACATCAAAAAAAGAAAACTCCAAGTCAATATCTCTGAAGAACAGTGGTGCAAAACTTCTCAACAAAATACTAGCAAACTGAATTCAACAACGCATTAAAAAGGTCATTCATCATGACAGAGTGGGATTCATCTCAGGGATGCAAGAATGGTTTGAAAAATGCAAATCAACCAGTGTGCTACATCATATCAACAGAATTAAGGACAAAAGTCATACAATCATTTCAACTGATGCTGAAAAGGCATTTGATAAAATTCAACATCCTTTCATGATAAAAACCCCTCAAAAAATTAGGCATAAAAGAAACATTCTTCAAAACAATAAAAGACATATATGAGAGACCCAGTTAGTATCATACTGAATTGGGAAAAACTGAGAGTCCTTTCCTCTCAGATCTGAAACAAGACAAGGATGCTGCCCATTTTCACCACTAGTGTTCGCATAATACTGGAAGTCTCGGTTACAGCAATCAGACAACAGAAAAAAAATGGCATCCAAATTGGAATAGAAAAAGTCAAATTATTTTTGTTTATGCTGATCTGATTTTATATTTAGAAAAACCTAAAGACTCCACAAAAAACTATTAGAATTGATAAACAAAACTTACAGGCTACAAAATCAACATACAAAAGTCAGTAGCATTTCTATCTTCCAAAAGTGAATAACCTGAAAAAAAAATCAAGAGAGTAATCCCATTTACAATAACTGCAAATAAAATAGAATATCTAGGAATGAACTTACGCAAAAAAAAAGTGAAAAAAATTCCACAATGAAAATTATAAAATATTGATGCAAGAAATTTTATAGGATGTTAAACAATGGAAAGATATTTCTGTTCATGAATTGTGAGAATCAATATTGTTAGAATGTCCATACTATTTGTGATGGTTAATATTGAGTGTCAACTTGGTTGGATTGAAGGATGCAAAGTATTGCTTCTGGGTGTGTTTGTGAGGGAGTTGCCAAAAAAGATTAACATTTGAGTTAGTGAACTAGGGGGAGGCAGACCCACCCTCAATCTGGATGGGCACCATCTGATCAGCTACCAGTGCAGCTAGGATAAAAGCAGGCAGAAAAATGTGGAAGGACTAGACTAGCTAAGTCTTCTGGCCTCCATCTTTCTCCCATGCTGGAAGTTTCCTGCCCTTGAACATCGGACTCCAAGTTATTCAGCTTTTGGACTCTTGGACCTACACTAGTGGTTTTCCAGGGTGTCTCAGGCCTTCAGCCACAGACTGAAGGCTGCACTGTCAGCTTTCCTTCTTTTGAGGTATTGGGACTCATACTGGCTTCCTTGCTCCTCAGCTTGCAGGTGGCCTATTGTGGGACTTCACCTTGTGATCATGTGAATCAATACTTTTTAATACACTTCCTTTCATATATATATCTATTCTATTAGTCGTGTTCCTCTAGATAACCCTGGATAACATACTACCCAAAGCAATCCATAGATTCAATGCAATCTCTATCAAAATACCAATGACATTATCCACAGAAATAAATTTTACAAAATCCTAAAATGCACAAGAAACCACAAAAAGCCAAGAATAGCAAAAGCAATCCTGAGCAAAAGAACAAAACTGGAGGAATTGCATTACGTGACTTCAAATTATCCTACAAAGCTATGGAAACCAAAAAGCGTGGTACTGACATAAAAACAGACACACAGACCAACAGAGAATCCAGAAAGAAATACCCACATCTACAGAAAACTCATTTTCAACAAAAGTGCCAAGAATATACATTAGAGAAAAGGCAATCTCTTCAATAAATGGTGCTGGGTAAACTGGCTATCCATAAGCAGAAGAATGAACTAGACCCCTATCTCTTGCCATATAAAAAAAAAATGGATCAAAGACTAAAATCTAAGACCTCAAACTATGAGCTACAAGAAAATGGGGGAAACTCTCCAGCACACTGGTGGGGCAAAGATTTCTTGAGTAATACCTCAAAGGCACAGGCAATCTAAGCAAAAATGGACAAATGGGATCACAGCAAGTTTAAACGCTTCTGCATAGCAAAAAGCACAATAAATAAAGTGAAGAGATAACCCACAGAACGGGAGAAAATATTTGTTAACTACCCATCTTATAAGAGATTAATAATCAGAATATATATTATTCTGGTTATATCACACAACTCCATAAGAAAAAAATCTAATAATTAAAAAATGGGGAAAAGAGCTGAATAGACCTTTCTCAAAAGAGGATGTACAATTGACAAACAGGTATATGGAAAATTGCTAAACATGACTGACCTTCGGATAAATGAAAATCAAAACTATGAGATATCATCTCACCTCAACTTAAATGCTTTTATCAAAAAATAGGCAATAACAAATGCTCGTGAGGATGTGGAGAAAGGGAAGCCTCATACACTGTTGGTGAGAATGTACGTTAGTACAGGCACTATGGAGAACAGTATGGAGGTTTCTCAAGAAACTAAAACTAAAACTAACATATGATTCAGCAATCTCACTGCTAGATATATATCCAAAAGAAAGGAAATCAGCATATCGAAGAGATATCTGCACTCTCATGTTTATTGCAGCACTATTTATGATAGCCAAGACTGGGAATCAACTCATGCATCCATCAACAGATTAATGTATAATGAAAATGTGGTACATATACATGATGGAGTAATATTCAGACATAAAAAGAAATGAGATTCTGTAATTCGTAACAACATGGATGGAACTGGAGGATGTTATGTTAAGTGAAATAAGCTGGGCACAGAATAACAAACATGGCACATTCTCACTCATTTATGGGAGCTAAAATTTAAAACAATTGAACTCTTGATGATAGAGAGTAGAAGGATGTTACCAGAGGCTGGGAAGGATATTTGAGGTTGGGGAAATGGGGATGGTTAACGGATATATCTACCCTATATAGTCAGAAAGAATAAATAACACCTAATATTTGATAGCACAACAGGGTGACTACAGTCAACAATAATTTATTGCATATTTTAGCATAACTAAAAGAACTGTGATCAAAATGCTCATAACACAAAGAAATAATAAATGCTTAAGGATGCTCCATTTACCCTGGTATGATTATTGCACATTGTATGCCTGTATCAAAATATTTCATGCACCCTGTAAATATATACACCTACTATATACCCATAAAAATTTTCTAAAATGATAGAACGTATAATTTCAGAAAGCCTGCAAATAAATAACACCAAGTTGGAAAAAAACAAAAACAAAATATATAAGAAAACCAAACTTAATAGCAAGGAAACTAATAACCTGATTAAAAAATAGGAAAAAGATTTGAACAGATGTTTGCCAAATGTTTATTTATTATTAAAATTGGCTTAAAAGTATTAACACTGCTACATTATTCCTTTATTATGGTCCTCAAGAGAAGGGATAAAAAAAAAGGAAGGTAGAGAGGAAGAAAGTTAACATTAATTAAGTGCCTACAATGTACAAAGAGCCAACTGACCCAAATAATGCTTCTACAAAATAATATCACTTAATCTGGTGATTCTCAAATCCTTAAGACGCCATAGTTGGCTGTCGTTATTTATCCCAGGACCTGGGCAATGATATTGAAAACAAACAATCAGAATCTCTGCAGATAGAATTCAAATATAGATTTTGTTTGTTTGTTTCTGTTTGATCTTGGCTCACTGCAACTTCCACCTCGCGGGTTCAAAAAATTCTCATGCTTCAGCCTCCCATGAGCCACCACAGCCAGCTAATTTTTGTATTTTTAGTAGAGACAGGGTTTCGTCATGTTAGCCAGGCTGGTCTTGAACTCCTGGCCTCAAGTGACATACCCACCTCGGTCTTCCAAATTTCTGGGATTACAGGCATGAGCCACCACACCCAGCCTAAAATATAGATGCTTTTAAAAGCTCCCCTGGTGAGCACTTGAAGTGTTATTTTCCAATAATTTTACTGAAAAAAAAAGATACATTTGTGGATTTTATCAAAGCTCAGCCCAAAATATTCATCCTGTTAGGAAATTCCATGTTGCTTTTATTGATTCCCCTACTGCATTCTAACATTTAAGAGCTGTTGTGTAAAATCAATATAAAAAGTAACAGGTCCATTGAAGACCTTTTGTAATGTTGAGTTCTACTTTCATAAAGCTGGAGTCTCCCAGATCAGCTCCCTACTGGCTACCATCCACTTTAGTGTTTATTGACTCTGGAATTGCTATGGAAACTACTTGGTTTGCAATGAAAATAATAATAGATGGTATGATTCTAAGAAGCATAGTGGACTCAACTTATTATCCCCATTTTATAAATGCACAGACTCAATTCCAGAGGGGGCAGATTACTTGTTTGGTGCTATAGCACATAAATGATAAGAAAAGCACTTGAGGAGAACTACAAACCACTCCTCAATGCAATAAAAGAGGATACAAACAAATGGAAGAACATTCCATGCTCATGGATAGGAAGAATCAATATCGTGAAAATGGCCATACTGCCCAAGGTAATTTAGAGATTCAATGCCATCCCCATCAAGCTACCAATGACTTTCTTCACAGAATTGGAGAAAACTACTTTAAAGTTCATATGGAACCAAAAAAGAGCCTGCATTGTCAAGGCAATCCTAAGCCAAAAGAACAAAGCTGGAGGCATCATGCTACCTGACTTCAAACTATACTACAAGGCTACAGTAACCAAAACAGCATGGTACTGGTACCAAAACAGAGATATAGACCAATGGAACAGAACAAAGCCCTCAGAAATAATACCACACATCTACAACTATCTGATCTTTGACAAACCTGACAAAAACAAGCAATGGAGAAAGGATTCCCTATTCAACAAATGGTGCTGGGAAAACTGGCTAGCCATATGTAGAAAGCCGAAACTGGATCCCTTCCTTACACCTTATACAAAAATTAATTCAAGATGGATTAAAGAATTAAATGTTAGACCTAAAACCATAAAAACCCTAGAAGAAAACCTAGGCAATACCATTCAGGACATAGGCATGGGCAAGGACTTCATGTCTAAAACACCAAAAGCAATGGAAACAAAAGCCAAAATAGACAAATGGGATCTAATTAAACTAAAGAGCTTCTGCACAGCAAAAGAAACTACCATCAGAGTGAACAGGAAACCTACAGAATGGGAGAAAATTTTTGCAATCTACTTATCTGACAAAGGGCTAATATCCAGAGTCTACAATGAACTTAAACAAATTTACAAGAAAAAAACAAACAACCCCATCAGAAAGTGGGCAAAGGATATGAACAGACACTTCTCAAAAGAAGACATTTATGCAGCCAACAGACATATGAAAAAATGCTCATCATCACTGGCCATCAGAGAAATGCAAATCAAAACCACAGTGAGATACCATCTCACACCAGTTAGAATGGCAATCATTAAAAAGTCAGGAAACAACAAGTGCTGGAGAGGATGTGGAGAAATAGGAACACTTTTACACTGTTGGTGGGACTGTAAACTAGTTCAACCATTGTGGAAGACAGTGTGGCAATTCCTCAGGGATCTAGAACTAAAAATACCATTTGACCCACCCATCCCATTGCTAGGTGTATACCCAAAGGAATATAAATCATGCTGCTATAAAGACACGTGCACACGTATGTTTATTGCGGCACTATTCACAATAGCAAAGACTTGGAACCAACCCAAATGCCCATCAATGATAGACTGGATTAAGGAAATGTGGCCCATATACACCATGGAAAACTATGCAGCCATAAAAAACGATGAGTTTGTGGCCTTTGTAGGGACATGGACGAAGCTGGAAAACCATCATTCTCAGCAAACTATCACGAGGACAAAAAACCAAAGACCACATGTTCTCACTCATAGGTGGGAATTGAACATTGAGAACACTTGGACACAGGAAGGGGAACATCACACACTGGGGCCTGTTGTGGGGTGGGGGGAGGAGGGAGGGATAGCATTAGGAGACATACCTAACGTAAATGACAAGTTAATGGGTGCAGCACACCAACATGGCACATGTATACATATGTAACAAACCTGCATGTTGTGCACATGTACCCTAGAACTTAAAGTATAATATATATATAAAGAAAAGCACTTGAAGCTTTCTCACATTAAAATGTACACTCTCTAGGTCATGGTCAGCCCAAGGGCTAGGTTCCTTGAACCAGTGTGGTTCCTAAGGTAATATGATCCCATCGTGAGCAAAGCTTGACCATTTTTATGCTTGTAGACATTACTTAGTACCTAAGGGCCATGAATGAAACCCAGCCTTTGGTATTAATTGCCCCAAACAAGTCCTGTTTGTCAAGGAAGTCACTTAGGCAACAATTATTTATTGAAGGCCTACTATGTGTTAGGCATTCTTCTAGGTGCTGAGGTTTAAGCAGTGGCAAAAAGAGCAGAAATTAATATTGAACTAATAGGCAATAAACTAGCAAAAAATAAAATAGTTACTTATAAATTTCAAGAACAAAATCAAATTGGTTATAACAAACAGGCCTAACTCAGGAAAAGGGGTTGCTTTGGCTTGAGTGGTCAGAAAGGAATCTGTAAGTAGATGATGTTTGGGTTGATACCCAAATAATAAGCAGCTAAGTGGTGAATATTCGGGAAAGCAGTCCCTAGTGCAAAACTCAGATATGAACAGTAGGCAGAGAAAGGCCCATAAAATAGTAGTGTGGCTAGAAAATGAAGGAGAGAAAGAAAAACAATAAAAGAAAAATTAGATGATTTTTTAATGCTAAAAGAAAACAAGACTTTTTCAACATTACACTAAAAATCTCAGCTAATTCAATAAAACAAAAAAGAGAACTAAAATGTTTACTGATTGGGAAGGAAGAAATGAAAGTGTCTGTTTTCAGATGACATGATTATCTGCGTAGGAAACAGGAAATTGTTCACAAACTAATAAGTTTGTGCTGGAAGTAATAGGTGATTAGAATTCAATTGAAGTATATTAAGTTAATAAATAGTCAATCACTTTGCTATGTAACAGCAGTGAATGAATAAGTGGAATTTGAAATCAAAAACTCAAAATATTGTACATTAATACTCACAATAAATGAAACAGGTATGACTCTTATAAAGTATCTATAAGATCTATATAAGGAAAAACGACACAACTCTGATCAGTCAAAGGATTGTCTATTCATGTCTTTAGCACACTTTTTGATGAGATTATTTTTTCTTTACTAATTTATTTGAATTCCTTGTAGATTCTGGATATTAGTCCTTTGTCAGATGTACAAATGGCCAACAAAAATATGAAAAAATGCCCAACATCACTAATGATCATGGAAATGCCAATCAAAACCACAATGTGCTACCACCTTACTCCTGCAAGAATAGCCATAATAAAAAAATAATAGATGTTGACATGAATGGGTGAAAAGGGAACACGACTACACTGCTGGTGGGAATATAAACTAGTGCAGTCACTAGGAAAAACAGTGTGGAGATTCCTTAAAGAACTAAAAGTAGAACTACCATTTGATCCAGCAATCCCACTACTGGGTATCTAACCAGAGGAAAAGAAGTCATTATATGAAAAAGATACTTGCACACATATGTTTATAGCAGCACAATTCACGATTGCAAAAATATGGAACCAGCCCAAATGCCCATCAATCAATGAGTGGACAAAGATATTGTGATATATATAAAGAATATATATATAAGGAAATTGTGATATACATAATGGAATACTACTCATCCATAAAAAGGAATGAAATAATGGCATTTGCAGCAACCTGGATGGAACTGGAGACTATTATTATAAGTGAAGTAACTCAGAAATAGAAAACCAAACATTGTATGTTCTCACTTATAAGTGGGAGCTAAGCTATGAGGATGTAAAGGCATAAGAATGATATGATGGACTTTGGCGATGGGGTAAAGGGTAGAAGTGAGGGGACAGATAAAAGAGTACAAATTGGGATCAGTGTGCACTGCTCGGGTGATGGGGGCACTAAAATCTCACAAATCACCACTAAAGAACTTAGTCATGTAACCAAGTACAACCTGTTGCCCTAAAACCTATGGAAATACAAAATTAAAGTAAAATAAAGCAAAATAAAATAAGCCACATTGCAAAAAAAATCAAAAGAAACCTACATAAATGTAGAAATATTCCATGTAGATAGGTAGACTCAATATTGTTAACATGTCAGTTCCTCCCAAATTTATCCATACATACAATGCAATCCCAATCAAAGTTACAGCAGGTTATTTTGTGGATATCAGCAAACAGTTCTAAAGTTTATTTGGAGAAGCAAAAGACCAAAATAGCCAACACAATATTGAAGGAAAATAGCAAAGTTGGAGACTGGCACATCTGTATTTAAGTCTCACTGTAAAGCTATGGTAATCAATGGAGTGTGAAGAATAGACAAAGAGATCAATGGGACAGACTAGAGATTCCAGAAATACACCATATTAAATATAGTCAACTGCAAGCTGTTGAGGGGGCTCATGCCTGCAATCCCAACTACTCAAGAACCTGAGGCAGAAGGTTCTTGCTGGAGTAATTGCTGTTATTACAGCCATTACCAGGAAGTCAAAACCAGCCTGAGCAACAGATAAGATTCTCACCTCTAAAAGAAGAATAAGAATAAGAAGAAGGAGGAGGAGGGGTGGGGGGGGGGAAGGAAGAAGGGAAGAAGAAATGTGAACATCGCTATTGTCCCAGTTACTCGTGAACCTAAGGTGGAAGATCACTTAAGCCCAGGAGCCCAGGAGTTCAAGGCTGCTGGGAGGTATGATCACTCCAGGATGAGACCCCATCCCTAATATTTTATGTATCATATATGTATATATATATTTATATTTATATACACACACACGTGTGTGTGTGTGTGTGTGTTCAACTGATATTTGTCAAAAGAATAAAGATAATACAGTGCAAGAAAGATAGACTTTCAACAAATGGTGCTGGAACAACCAGGCATCCATGTAAAAAATTGAATTTAGACACAGACCTTACACCCTTCACAAAATTAACTCATAATGGATCAGAGACCTAAATGTAAAATGCAAAACTATTAAATTCATAAAAGATAACATACAAAAAATCTAAATGACATAGAGTTTGGCAATGACTTTATGAATGACACTAAATACACAATCTATGAAAGAATTAATAACCTAGATCTCATTAAAATTAAAAATTTCTGCACTGCAAAATATGATGTGAAAATCATGTAAAGACAAGCCACATGCTGGGAGAAAATACTTGTAAAAGGTGTATCTCATAGAGGACTGTGACATACAATGAAGTCTTAAAATTTAACAATACAAAAACAATCTGACTTACAAATAAGCTAATGATTTTAACAGACACCGCACCAAAAATACAGACAGATTTCAAATAAGCATATAAAGAGAAGGTTCAAATCATATGTCATCAGGGAAATGCTAATTAAAACTGGAGAGATACCAGTACACACTAATTTGAATGGCCAAAATCTAGAACACTGACTACATCAAATACTGGTGAGGATTTGGAGAAACAGGAACTTTCATTCAATGCTAGTGGGAATGCAAAATGAAACAATCACTTTGGAAGACAGTTTGGCAATTTTTTACAAAACTAAACTTACTCTTACCACACAATTCAACAGTCAAACTCCTTGGTATTTATCCAAAGGAGCTGAAAACTTATGTTCACATAAACTGAACATGAATGTTTATAGTAGCTTTATATATAATTGCAAAACCTTGGAAACCACCAAGATGTCCTTTTGTAGGTTAATGAATAAACAAATGGTGATACATCCATATAATGAAATATTATTCAGCACTAAAAAGAAATAAGATATCAAGCCATTAAAAGATATGGAGGGAATCTAAATGTATGTTATTAAGAGAAAGAAGCCAATCTGAAATAGCTATGTGCTGTATGATTTTAACTATATGACATTCTGGAAAAGGTAACAGTAAAAACACAGTAAAAAAAAAAAAAAAAAAAAAGTCTGTGGTTTCCAGGGGTTAGAGGAAACATATGCATATGCAAAATACAGAGGACTTTCAAGATAATCAAAAAACTCTGAATAATAACATAGTGATGAAGAGAGGACTTTTAAGATAATCAAAAAAACTGTGAATAATGACATAGTGATGAACAGATGTCATTATACATTTGTCCAAACCCACACAATATGCAACACCAAGAGTGAAAGCTAACATAAACTGTGACCTTGGGTGATAACGGTGTGTCAATGTAGGTTGATCAATTTTAAATAAATGTAACACTCTGGTGGGGGATGTTTGTAAAGGGGAATATGACAGTCCTTTATGAGATATGCCTTTTATAACCACTTTGGCAACCACTGATGTCCACAGTCTTTTATGTGACATGCTTTTGACAAATACTTTCTCCCAGTATGTGGCTTGTCTTTCATTGCTTTCATTTACAAAGGCATGTGTCGGAGCAAGGGGCATACAGGAAATCTCTATACTTTCCTTTCATTTTTTCCTGGAACTGAATTCCACTCTAAAAAAATAAAATCTTTTAAAAATGAAATAACTTTACACGCCAATGAAAATGGCTAAAATTAAAAAGACAAAAAAAAAAAAAAACCGAAGTTGTTTTGGTAAGGATCTAGAACAACTAGAAGTCATGTATGTTGTTGATGAGAGTAAAAATTACTGCAATTACTCCAGCAAATTATTTGTCAGTATTACTAAAGTTGAATGACCTAGCCATTCTACTACTAAATATTCACACAACAGAAAGGCACCAAAATACAAGTACCAGAATGCACGCAGTTTTCATAACAGTTCCCAACTAAAAATCTCCTCAAATAACCATCAAAAATAGAATAGATAAGTACATTGTGGTATTTCCAAACAAGAAATACTAAACAATAAGTATGAATAAATAATGATAGCATACAAGACTACAAAGGAATTTCACAAATATGATCTTGCATTAAAGAAAAAGAAAGTATATAGTGTTTGATTTCCTTAGATAAAATTTAAAAACAGATAAGACTAATTTTTTCCTTAGATAAAATTTAAAAACAGATAAGATAAAATTTAAAAAGAGTTAAGATAATGATTTGGTGGGGGGATGGGAAGTTACTAGAAAGTGGGATTGATATGGCTTTAAGGATGGAGTAATGTTCTATTTTATCTATGAGTATGTCATAAGGATGTGTTTAATTTGTGCAAGTTCATTGAACTATATGCTTTTCTTAGTTCATTTAGTTCACTTCATGTAAGTATACAAACACACATATATATATATATGTTTTTTACAAAAAGAAAGGTATGCAAGGAATAAATTATGCAGAGCCTTCCAGACCAGTAATCCTCAAATTTTAATATGCATATGAATAACATAGGTTTCCTGTTTAAATACAAAATCTAATTCAGTAGTTCTGGGGTAGGCCTGAGAGTCTTCCTTTCAAACAGGATACCACCTGATACTCATGATTCTGGCTTTTGAATTACACTTTGAGTAGCACAAACTGAGATCATAGTAAGTTTTTATTCTAACTATATATGAGGATTTAGAAAAAATAAACTATGACCTAATTTGTGATCTAAAGTCGCTGTGGCTGTCATGAGGAAAACAGATTTTAGAGAACACAAAAATAGAACAATGGTACCATTAGGTAGGAAGAGTTGGTGGTGACTCTGCTTAGAATTGTCTTCAAAAAGATGGCTAAATTGGACTTCTGGCGCACTGATCCCGGCTGGGGCCGGCTGAGTGGCACTTAAGCGGGCCATGCCATGCAACCTTGGGCGCTGCCAACCGTGGGCGAGCTCTGGGTGTGCGGGCGGCCTGGCTCGGCGCTCCGCTGTGTCAGCGTGTTATGATGCCGTCCCGTACCAACTGGCTACTGGAATCCCCAGTAGTAAAGTGAAATATTCAAGGCTCTCCAGTACAGACGATGGCTACATTGACCTTCAGTTTAAGAAAACCCCTCCTAAGATCCCTTATAAGGCCATCGCACTTGCCACTGTGCTGTTTTTGACTGGCGCCTTTCTCATTATTATAGGCTCCCTCCTGCTGTCAGGCTACATCAGCAAAGGCGGGGCAGACCGGGCCGTTCCAGTCCTGATCATTGGCATTCTGGTGTTCCTACCCGGATTTTACCACCTGCGCATCGCTTACTATGCATCCAAAGGCTACCGTGGTTACTCCTATGATGACATTCCAGACTTTGATGACTAGCACCCACCCCATAGCTGAGGAGAAGAGTCACAGTGGAACTGTCCCAGCTTTAAGATATCTAGCAGAAACTATAGCTGAGGACTAAGGAATTTTGCAGCTTGCAGATGTTTAAGAAAATAATGGCCAGATTTTTTGGGTCCTTCCCAAAGATGTTAAGTGAACCTACAGTTAGCTAATTAGGACATGCTCTGTTTTTCATCCCTTGGCCCTGACAAGTTTTTCCACAGGAATATGTATCATGGTAGAATAGAGGTTATTCTGTAATGGAAAAGTGTTGCCTGCCACCACCCTCTGCAGAGCTGAGCATTTCTTTTAAATAGTCTTCATTGCCAATTTGTTCTTGTAGCAAATGGAAGAATGTAGCATGGCTAATTTCTTATTATTAAGTAATTTATTTTAAAAATATCAGAGTATATTATCCTGTACACTTATCCCTACCTTCATGTTCCAGTGGAAGACCTTAGTAAAATCAAAGATCAGTGAGTTCATCTGTAATATTTTTTTACTTGCTTTCTTACTGACAGCAACCAGGAATTTTTTTATCCTGCAGAGCAAGTTTTCAAAATGTAAATACTTTCTCTGTTTAACAGTCCTTGGCCCATTCTGATCCAGTTCACCAGTAGGTTGGACAGCATATAATTTGCATCATTTTGTCCCTTGTAAATCAAGATGTTCTGCAGATTATTCCTTTAACGGCCAGACTCTTGGCTATTTCCTAATGAAACATGTAGATTAGTGGTTATTATTTAGAGTTTATAGCCCTATTGCCAGTACCTTGTAGTATGTCATCATTCTGCTCATGATTCCAAGGATCAGCCTGGATGCCTAGAGGACTAGATCGCCTTAGTTTGATTCTATTTTTTAGCTTGCAAAAAGTGACTTATATTCCAAAGAAATTAAAATGTTGAAATCCAAATCCTAGAAATAAAATGAGTTAACTTCAAAAAAAAAAAAAAAAAGATGGCTAAATTGGAAGAAGGAAAAGGAAACCAATTTTCCACGCCCTCCAGCTTTGTTCCCATGGCTAATTTGTCATGGGCATACTATTTAAGTATAGGGATATGGAGAAGGAAAGAGACTTACCAGCTACCTCAGTGTGTGTCTTCTCGTCCATCTCATTAGTGAATTTCTTTTTTCTGCAATTGATGTCCTTTAGTGAACATTTACAATGGAATCATAAATACCTTCACACTGTCCTTCACTAGAGTTTCATCTATATACCTATCCCAGACTATTTTTCTAGTCTATTCTGTTTCTGCTCAGTGGGACAACTCACTGGTTACTGCTATGAAACAGGGTGGAGACACCAGACCAAAATACTTCCATGCTAAAAGAAGACAATCCTATGTGTTCTTAATATTATGCATGTGCATGCCTTGGACATAAGTTTGTATCCCCAATATTATTGCCCCCCTAAAAGAATAGGGAATTCTTAGAAGATAGCTGAATCTACGTTTCCGAGTAAGAAAATAAATAACATGTGCCTCCCACATTCTGTTGTGTCTAGAAAACATCAAAGCCTCTACAAATGATAAGGGCAGAGACTAAAGGAGTCAACTTATGGAATTTTTCCTGGTGAAGCTGTGACATTCTGAGTGCCAAAGAAATCATTATAATAACAAAATAATATGCATTTCTAATTGCAGTATATTGAAACAATGAAAGACAAGGATTCAAGGATATTCAACAAAAACAAAAAAGTACCATAAAGAATATAAGAAAGTACTGATAAAACAAAAGAGGATAAATATAACAGATTGTTTCATGTTGATTGGATTTTAAATGTAAGATAGTGACATGATTAAATATATATGCAGGATATACAAATATATAGAAATGCAAATAAATATATACCCATATTTTATTGACATGAGCAGTAAGTAATAAATGTAAAGAACTGTGTTTTCCAAATAGTCTCAGCAAAATTAGGAGTTCTACAAAGAATAGGAGGTAATTATCATCATTGATAAATACTAATAACAATCAATAACAGTTATCACAAAACATAACAAAGTTAATTTTACACCTGTACGTATGCTGAGAACATCACCTACATTAACTCCTCCACATATTTCCTTGTTACCAATTTTCCAGTATTCTTTTTTTTCTCTAAGTACATGATCAAGACACCAATTTCTTCACAACTTCCCTTAATGTTCCATAAGTTATGGAAACAAAGTCCCCCCAGACTATTTAATCACAAAGAACAAAAGATCAATAGATCCAAATGAAAGAAAGTAAAGGCATGCTATTTTCTCCAATATGTCAAGACCAAAAGCTTCTGGCTATTTTTGATAGAAACGAAAGAGAAATTCTAACAGACTCGTATATTAAGATCCTCCAGGAACTTGAGGGGGAAAAAAATCTGAGTTTTATGTGAGTGCACTGTGTTGATACATTTGGCTTTATTAATTTTTACATTTTATTCTCCTTGGTTTACCGCCTTAGAGTCCAATCTCACACATATTTTCTAGACTCCTGCTAATATAATTTGGTAAGATTCCATAACTCTTTTAGTATATATTTTCCATAAGAGCAATTCTCAAATTCCTTTATTTGTGTTAGTAATATTTAGGCTTCACTACAAAAACACTTTGGAGGGATACAGTTAAGTGCTAAAGAGAATTTATCCACTTATGAGGCAACTCTCTAAGTGCAGTTTTCGGGAGACTTTTGTCCAAGGGTAAGCTGGGTTCTTCCGAAGAGGAAGTTAGAGATTCTCTCTACATGCAAGGATTTGTTATTGTTGTTGTTGTTAGCTCTCTCCTTGGCTGCTTAATGTCCTTATTCCATATAGTCCCAATTCCTCTCTCCATCCATATTTTTAGTGTATCATGCAACCTCTGGAAATGTTTAGCTTTTAATTGATATTGCCTCGTTCTGTTTAATTGCTTTATTTGCTACTTTCTCAAGCTATAAAACCATGAGGAAGTCCACGACTATAAACCCTTGGGATCTAACCATCTTTGTAAAAGATTCTGAAACTAGCTGATTTTAATGTTGGAATATGGGAATGAGGTGTTTGCTGCAAATTTTGGTCAATTGTATGAGTCAGTTATTACCAGTGACATAGAAATGTTGCTTTAGTCCCACAATAACTCAACATCCATTTACATTCTGTTATGTTACAGGAACCACAAAGCCTCATTTTCATACCTCACCATTATTCTATGGCAACTTCTGAAACTGCTGAGAGTGAAAAGATAGATTTAACTGCATCTACTATTTGTGGTGAAAGGGGCAATTTGTGTTAAATGAAGGGGTGGAAAATAAAACCATACAATTAAAACAATAAGTGAACAAAACAAACTACAAAACATGCTCTTCTTGAACTGGCATCCTAGTGGATGGGGATAGATAGCAAATAAGATAAATAAGTCAACTACACAGTGAGCCAAAGAGTAAGTGCTCTGGAGAATAATAAGCAGGGAAGGAGGCTAGAGAGTGCTGAGGGTGTGAAAGGAGGCACAATTTTAACAGGGATGGTTGGGGAAGACCACAGGGAGAAGGCTCCATATTCTTGAGCAACTGAAAGGGATGAAAAAAATTCTAGGCAGGATGACTTGCTGGCCTGCAGATGGTCACCTGTTTACTGTGTCCTCACATGGCAGAGAAAGAAAGAGGTTTCTCTCTCTTCCTCTTCTTACAAGCCCATCAATCCTATAGGATTGGGATCCCATCTTATGACCTCATTTAACTCAATTTTCTCCTAAAAACCCTATCTCCAAATGCAGTCACACTGGGGAGCCTTAAAATGTGAATTTTGGAGGGACACAATTTAGTCCATAACAGATATCTACCTCATCATTGTTATAAAGAGTGAAAATAATATGTCTAAAGTAGCTAGTACAGTGCCTTGCTTAGGATATATATTTCTTCTTTTTCCTCTTTCTCTATCTCCAATTCATTATGAGTAATTTTATTATTAGGAAGTAAGCCTAACCTGATTCCGTGAATAACTGTGTGGCCTAATCAGGTTTTCCAGAATGATCTAAGCCATGAAATTTTCAAGCACTTCTGATACAGAGGGTGAGCTCAGTGACAATATTAACGTTTTCAGGATCTATGGTCTAGGAGTCCATTATAGAACTATGGTGTTAGAGGTGAGTGTTCTGATCTGGAGAAGGGGTAGAGTGGAGTGTTTATACATCCATTATGGAGGCTGGCTGTGCATGCATTGATCTGTTTAGTGCTAATTGCCCCCCAATCCTTCTACACTATTTGCCATACCACCTGAAGTTCCAAGCTATTTAACACTGATGAAGTATAAGCCATTTTCTCTGATTTGATATGTACCTGAGATTTAGTTAAGTATGGTAGGTGACAGACATGGAAACAACTGCCTTTAAAAGAAATGTAGAAATGTTTATTACTAATAGTTCCCCCCCATCCCACACACACAGGGCCATATGATGCGAGACCACGTGGGTAAACACCAGGTTTGGTCAGGAGGCAAAAGAGCCCAAAGCCCTTGTTGGGGCTTCTGTGTGGAGGAATGGGCAAGGCAGGGTAGGTAAGCTTGAGCAAGTTTTGAATTGAATAATTTGAATACTTTCCACATGTTCTGGACTATAGGGGTGGTTTCTAGTTGTGAGGTACCTGGCCCTGGAGTGATTTAGGGCAGAAGAAATATTGGCTTTGTGTATGTGTGAGTAACATAAAGGAGGTGAAGGGCACATGGGCTTTGGATTGACTGGTTTACATATGAGAAGCATTCACTGGGACATGCTGATCTTTATATCTAAGAATTAGCTGGCTCTGGGAGGAGCAGTCTTGAGGATTAGTAAGGCCCCCAAGATGTTAAAGTATCATAAAATACAGAACATTTTAAAAATAACATGATTAATACCATCTCCAACAATATTCTGAGTATAGCCTAAAAAATTTTTCATGATCTCATCTAACCTCATTCCTATTGTTTCCTCCAATACACTCGGTACACCAGGCAGCTCTGACAAATTTCCAACCATTCCTCCACCCTACACTCCACTGACTGCTTCTGTGCCTTGAAAGCTGTGGTTTCTTTTGCCAGAATGCCTTCCTACCACATGGGGCAGATGTCTTTTTTCTATAAAAGGGATAAACTTGACATACAAAGTTATTATGTATCATGTGCCTTCCTGAAGTCTACAGACATTTATTTTCCTGCTCCACCAAATAACCCTCTCAAAGCAGTGAGATTAGTCTGATAGGAATTGTTTTTGGTGAGCCAATGAAAGTTACTAGAGTCAGAGATCTTTTTTTTTTTAAATAGAAAAAAATGGGGAAACAGCTCACACATTTTTCAAGCACAGAGGCATATTTTCTCCTCCTGTGTAAAACCTGTCATGGCACACAAAATGCTGCTCTTGCCACTCCCAGCAGGGTCTCCACACTGGCCTGCTTCCCACCATCTGGTATGACAATTTTCTCAAGACATATTGCAGTAGCTGTTTTCAAAAAAATTTCATTTCTCCCGATAAACTACCTCCTCCTTGGGACTAGAACACATGGTTTAGTCCTATCTCTTGTCCCCAGTGCCTTTCAGAGTATCTAGAACACAGTAATTCTAGAAAGATATGCAGTTCTTGGGATGTGATGAGCATTAGAAAGACTGGTTTTGAATCATGGCTCTGCCACTTTTAATATTATGCCCTTGAACAATGTATGTACAACCATTTTTATGTCTCAGGTAACTCATCTGTGAAATAAGAACCATAATTACACTTACTTTACAAGATTATTTTGAAGTCTAAATGAGATGACACTTAAATCACTTAGCAGGGTATCTGGCACATAATACATGCTCAATAAATATTACTATGGGGAAAGCTGACAAGTTGTTTAGCCAGTATGACACCTTGGTTAAAATTGCCACATTAACCAAAGTTGTCACATTAGCTAATACGATAATTTTCTTATCACTTCAAAATTAAGTAATGAGTTGAGAACTGAGAATGCATATGTTTCTTGCAAAATATACCTCTCTGGACACTCAGGATAAGTAAAATCCATTTGTAAAGGCATGTAGTAATAAGTAAATTGATAATCAAAGATTACGCTTCTCTAAAGCGCCATTGGTGTAGAGGAAAAACCATGAATTCTATAATGAGATTGCCTTGGGTTCAAATCCTAATTGCACTTACTTCTGAATTTACTTTGGGCAAGTTAATGCTGGTCTAGATATATTTTCTTGTCTGGAATATGAACAATAATACATACTTCAAAGAATTATTTAACAAAGAAAATTCCCAGGGGGGCATTTTGCAAAGAATAGATTCCCAATATATAACAGTTATTATCATTATTTTTAAATCATTTCCTTCTTCTGCACTGAGCACCAAAATAAAGTAAGCCACTTTTTTTTTATTAATTGCCTTTTCAGAGACCTTCAAAACTATCAACTCCTGAGGTGTTTAAGGAATCAAATACACTGGGAACCCTGAAGAACACCTGGATCCACCATGTGATCCTCTGTTGTTTGTGACTGTGACAGTTGCAGATAAGTGTTCTGGTACTGAGTGGAAATAACACAATGCTTCTGTACTCATATTCAAGGTTGGCTGTAAATATAAGAGACATAGCAAACAATTGAGCCAGTGCTTGGAAACATTTATTGACCTCACATATATGAGGTACTTACTAGTGACAAAATGTGAATCTCTCAGCATTATCCTACTGGTTTGGGGTTAGGTGTTATAACCAAAAAGAGGGGGACCCATGGAGCCCAACAGCAACTGCTAACCTAACGTCAAGTATGAAAGAAGGTGGCTTACTCTTAAGTATTACATCCTCTGAGAAAGACAACACCACTTACCAATTGTGTAAAAACTAGCTGCTTATTAAACCTCAATTTGGTCTTGTGTAAAATTATTGCTGTTAATCTTGAAACATAGCTATGATGGATGTTGCGAAGAATAAATAAATATAACATGAGAAACACTAAGCACAGTACTAGATTTAGAGTGAAGTGTTCTTAAATGATAGTTATTGCTTTTATAAATGATCCAATTCCTGAATCATCATTAGAGAGAATATTAGAATCAGAAGATGTTGAGTCCAGCAGTTTTCAAATTTTTTCTTCAAGAAACCCCTTGGAGTTCCCTTGGATCCATGTTTTCAAAGATGTTGCCTCATCCAAAAAATTGCTCTTATTTTGTATGAAGTAATCGATTTAAAACAAACAGCCCATATAGCCACAGAATGAAACTACAAATCAATGTGATTTAAAATTAAAATGATACATGTTTTCCATCAAATGCAGATGGAAAAGAGCATTTTCTAGTGAAGGGAAAAGAACAGAAGTTAAACTAATGAGATGTAATATAAGATAATGAGCAGAACTACAAGACAGCAGTGAAGTAGGAAAGGGACATAATTTCAGGGAAGTAGGTTGCAATATGGTGATCAGGGAACAACTTAAGAAGCCGTTAAGAACTGAGAAATGTGAGGGAACTGGCTATAAAGACTCCTAAGGGGAAGAGCATTGCAACAACAGGGTGGAGTGAAGGCAAGGCATTGCTCATACCATGGTATTCTAGAAACTGAATTATAGAATCATACTATGTTATTCTAGAAACTGAATTCTAGATCATACGATGTTATTCTAGAAACCCTCTGGAATGGATTGAACAAAGAGGAAAAGAGTAGGAGACACAAGCAAGTGAGTAATGAGGGCAAAAGCACGAAGATCTTGCACATCTTTGTAAGAGTCTAACTTTTACTCTGAATAAGTGGAAAAGTCATTGGACGGAGTTCTTAGAAGAGAAAACTAACATGATCTAACTGGCATTTTAACAGGACCATTTTGGCTGCCATGTGGAAAGACTCAAGTGGGATAAGAATAAAAGCAGGAAGACCAATTAGAGGCCAATCATGGCCCCATGTAGAGTGAAAACATTGGAGCTGGGAGAAACTAGTCATGTTCTAGATGCATTTTGAAGGTAGAATCTAGGAGATGTTGCTAATTAAGAAGCGACAGAGTGTAAGAAAGAGAGTGGTCAAGAATAATATAAAACAACTCTCCCTAACATGGAATAATGCCATTTACTGCAGTGGAGAAGACTGAATGAGGATAAGGTTAGGGAGGATTGTTAGTAAAACTTTTTTCTTAATGATAACACTTAAGCAAATAATATAGCTCTTAGAATACAATGATAAAACAGTATTCCCTGTGAACTCAATTTTCTTAAGATGCCCGGGAGACATTAGGGAAGAAATATTAATAGGGCATTGGAATCCATGAGTCTCACTTCAGGGAGGAGGCATAGTCAGGGGAGGTAACATTGGAGTCATGTGCATATGGAAGCATTTAAAGTCATCAGATTGGATGAGATTACCAGAAACTGATGGCAGAAGGAGAAGACCAGCGGTTCAAGCGCTGATTCTGGGGACACTCCAAAATTCAAAAGTTTGTTCTGTAGCACTGAGACACATGCAGCAAGAGAAGTAGAAGCAAACCAGACAGGTATGACAACCTGAAAACCAAGTAAAGATTTTTCAGCAGAGAAGGAGTGAGAAACTATGACAAACGCTGCAAGTAGATCTAATCAGAAGAGAACTTCATCATTCGTTTAATCATGTGAGATCATTGCAACTTGAATGGAGTAGAGGTAGTAAAAGCTCAAGTGGAACAATCTTATATTGTTCTATATTTACTCAGAAATAACACTGTTTACTAACATTGATGTTTATTAATGCTAATATTGAGAGTTGAGTGTGAACTGAGTGTTTTTCCTAGGTCCCAAGAGGAAGATCATACAAATACAAATCATGTATACTTGAATTTTAACTTATTTACCTACAAAATGACTTAGGTTAATGAGAAGTTAGTCTGTCAAGAATTGTCTTTACAGTGTAAGACAGAGGTATGCTAGATATATTTCTCTCTATCCATTTCAGTTGAACATTTGTAGTTCTATATGAAGAGAATCCTGAAGAGAGTGGGTAGATTTTCAAGTCATCACAAGCAATACTGTAGTATACATAAATTACATTTAAAACTGGTGTTTCAATTATTGTTATTATTGTGTTTATTATAAAATATGTGTAAAATATAGTAAATACTGTGTACTTCGTAATTTCATCATTGTATATCATTCTTCTGTACACATTTTCCCCAAAACATTGTTTCTATTCTCTTTTCCCTTTATACTTTTCTTAGTATTTTCTTAGGCCTATATATAATATTATGAGATATGAATTTATAATGCTTTCATAATGTTTCAATGCATAGAAACACTCGAGGAAAAATACTTTATTCTTTTTAAACTATATTTAAAAGAGAGATGCCCAGTATTTTAAAGACAAACAAGTGATATTTAAAAATAGAAATGTACACATTTAGCAAAAGAGAAAATTGACAAAAGGAAGAGGATCAAAGTATAAGAAAAATAGCAATTATAAGTACATCTTTTCTTCACTTGAACAGTCATTCCTAAAGGAAAAACATAATTAAACAACTTAAGAAATTTAGAATTGAATACATAATTGCAAAGCCTGATTGTTGCAAAATGAAGACTTTCTAAAACAAACAATTAGATTGTTGGTTCTAGACTTCACGAATCACTGCAAATGTGATCTTTTGTAGCATAATTCTACATATTCATGACAGTAATGCAAATTGAGCTCATTTTCTTTCCTCGTAGGTGAGATTCCTTACAGCCATGCAGAGGAGCAATCACACAGTGACTGAGTTCATCCTACTGGGCTTCACCACAGACCCAGGGATGCAGCTGGGCCTCTTTGTGGTGTTCCTGGGCGTGTACTCTCTCACTGTGGTAGGAAATATCACCCTCATCCTGTTGATCTGTAATGACTCCCGCCTCCACACACCCATGTATTTTTTCATTGGAAATCTGTCGTTTCTGCATCTCTGGTATTCTTCTGTCTACACCCCAAAGATCCTAGTGACCTGCATCTCTGAAGACAAAAGCATCTCCTTTGCTGGCTGCCTGTGTCAGTTCTTCTTCTCTGCAGGGCTGGCCTATAGTGAGTGCTACCTGCTGGCTGCCATGGCTTATGACCGCTACGTGGCCATCTCCAAGCCCCTGCTTTATGCTCGGGCCATGTCCATAAAGCTGTGTGCATTGCTGGTAGCAGTCTCATATTGTGGTGGCTTTATTAACTCTTCAATAATCACCAAGAAAACGTTTTCCTTTAACTTCTGCCATGAAAACATCGTTGATGACTTTTTCTGTGATTTACTTCCCTTGGTGGAGCTGGCCTGTGGCGAGAAGGGCGGCTATAATATTCTGATGTACTTCCTGCTGGCCTCCAATGTCATCTGCCCTGCGGTGCTCATTCTGGCTTCCTACCTCTTTATCATCACCAGCGTCTTGAGGATCTCCTCCTCCAAGGGCCACCTCAAAGCCTTCTCCACATGCTCCTCCCACCTGACCTCTGTCACTTTATACTATGGCTCCATTCTCTATATCTACGCTTTCCCCAGATCTAGCTATTCTTTTGATACGGACAAAATAGTTTCTACATTTTACACTGTGGTATTCCCCATGTTGAATCCCATGATCTACAGCCTAAGGAATAAGGATGTGAAAGAGGCTCTGAAAAAACTCCTCCCGTAAATCAAGATTATCTCCACCAGAGGAGAAACAAAGACGACCTTAGATGGAGTGTTTTGTATTTCAAACAGAGTTACCATTGTGCTTTATCATGATCAGTCCCCTTCTTGACATGTGACAGTTACAGACATGTACAATAAGAAAATTAGGAAAATTTAGGAGGAAAACATCTGAATATATAAGAATTTGAATTGAATTTCCTATCTCTCTTATTAAAAACAAACATAAACCTTAAGCCCAAAACCTCTCCTATACCTTCATAAAGTGATGAACAGCCTACCTCATTAGCCTAAGATTTGGCTAACTGATACATATAGAAGAGTATCTATATAGTTCCTAGAACAAGGAAGAATTGTGCTCAATTTTTAATATTTTCCTATGTTTAATAACTGGATGACATTCATCACTTTCCATTCCCTGAACAGAATAACTTAAACATTGTTCTACATGCTTTCCCCCCCGCAAGAAGAATTAGCACAAAGATCCAGAGACACCCAAGAAATAACTCAGTACAAATGAGACCCAGAAAGGCATGACCTTGCTATGCCTCTTACATAAGTTTCTTGATTAAGAAAAAATTCATCAAGATGCCATACATATGATTTTTGTAATTCACTGTATAACTCCCAGAGCTCCTCTTTATTTTACAGGGGTGAACTTACAAGGACTTTTACATTCAAATTGTGACCTTCTGAGCATCAAAAGGCAATTATCATCATTTAAAAAATAATTATTATTTTGGCTAAGTGAAACAATTTCAAAAATAAAAGTCTATGAGTACACATTGATCAACAGATATTTTATTTTTATTTTTTAATAGATATTTTATAGAGAGAATATGTATGTACAGGTGTGATTCAACAAAAGGATATTTCACTTAGCATAATGTCTTCTAGGTTTATTCACATTGTTTCAGGTGACAGAATTACATTTCTTATAAGGCTGATTAATATTCCATTGTGTACTATATGTCACTTTTTCTTTTATCGATTTATCTGTTGATGGGCACTTATGTTGTTTCTAAATGTTAGCTATTGTGAATAATACTGCAATGAACATGAAAGCACAGATATCTCCTCAACATACCTATATCAATTCCTGTAAGCATCTACCCAGAAGTGGAATTGTTAGATCATATGGTAATTCTATTTTTAGTTTTTGGAGAGACCTCTATATTGTTTTTCAAAATGGCTGTGCTAATGTACATTCCCATCAAAGCAGTATAAGAGTTCCCTTTACTCCACATCCTGGCCAATGCTTGATAACTTTCATCTTTTTGATAATGACCATTGTAATATAATGCATAATGTATAATATACGAAGTGGTATTTCATTATGATAAGTGAAATAAGCCAGGCACAGAAGAAAACATACTGCATCATCCCACTTATGAGTGGGTTCTAAAAGTTAGAACTCCTACAAGTAGAGAGTACAATAGTAGTTGCCAGTGACTGGGGCAGAGTGGGTGGAGAAAGGAGAAGTGTTGATCAAAGGGTACAAAGATTCATGTAGACAGGAGGAAGAAGTTCTGGTGAACTATTGCAGGACAAGATGACTACAGTTAACAGTAATGTATTGTGTATTTCAAAATCATTTAAAAAGTGGATCTTACATCTTCTCACCACAAAGCAGTGGTAAGTATATGAGGTGATGGACGTAATAATTAGTCCAAGATGTTCAATCTACAATGTATACATGTACTGAAGCATTGTCTTTTACCCCATACATGTATAAAATTATGATTTATCAATATGAATAAAATTTAAAAAACAAAAAGATGAATATGACAAGTGGCATTTAATTTTGACTAGTTTTTCAATGTGAGACAGTACTAATGTAATTTATGTTTATAAACACAAATACTTCCTTATTTGAATTGGTATAAGCAGTAAAGAAAGAAAATGCAAGAAACTGAATTAGGCAAGTAGGCCCAGAAAATGTAGGAGTTTCACACAGAGTAGAAAGATTAAATTCACATTGGCAATCATGGACACTAACACAGTAAGTGGGTGCAAGGAATAAAATCAATACAGGTTGTAACACACAGTAATGCAGCCGAAACAGAGTTCAACAGTGTAATTCTAAGATGCCCGACTTAGGCAATGTTCTGAAAAGGAACAGTATTTATGCCAACTCAGTCTTCTGGTTTTCTAAAATACATGTTCTATTTCCCACTAATGATATTAAAATTCCTATAAAATACATTCTTTTGAAGTAATCTTAACTGACTCAATTATTATATTACAGTGGCAGTAAATCAATTATGTTATGTTGCTTGACTGAAACCAGGAAACACATCATTCCAGAGGGAAGCATCAATTACAGAAAGCAAAACTGATGTGACTCATCTATTTTTAAAACACCGTGGTATCACAAACTCTGACATGTAACTATTGAAGAAAGTCTCAAACTACTTGAGGGCTTCTATTCTAATATTTTTAGGGGAGGCTCCCAAAATTCATTCTTCAAATAAGAATAAGAATATGCCCATATATTATAAACGTGGCTGGCCTATGTACATATTCACATTATTTGATGCTGGAAGTTAGCTCTAGAATCATGTCTAAGAAATATTACAGAGACCTGAGTGAAAAGATAAAGTACAGCTAATAATAATCTTAGGAAGACATAAAAATAAATAAGAACATAAACTATAATTAAGCATGTGGCATTGATGATTTATAACATAATTTAGAAATAAGTTTTAGTGTACATTTAGCAGTAAGTTTTCCAATCACTTTTGGAAATGTTTCATCTGCAACTTATAGATTCGAAGAATTCAGAAAAATCTTTCATATTAATTTGAAATTAAAATACAAATTCCTAAGGGAATTTGGCACTGAATTCAAAAATGAAGTTTAAATTCGGTAAAGTGGTTTGTAAGATTTTTCCTCTAGATATATAAGTTTTAATAAATAAAACATTTCTAAAAGTACAAAAGTGTATGGACTCCGTTACAAAAAAAAAATCTCTTAAACTTAATGTTCTTTGAAAAATGCACAGCTCTTAGTGGTTGCATTAGTCTGGATTCTTCAGAGAAGTAGAAGCAATAGAATGTGTGCAAATTTTGTGCTCATATGTGTATGTGTGTGTTTGTGTATTCATATAAGGTATATATATATGGCACATATGTGTGTGTGTATATATGTGTGTATGTGTGTGTGTGTGTATATACACACACAGAGAGATTAATTTTGAAGCCTGTCAAGTCTAAATCTGCAGTGTGGCCAGGGATACTTGAGACCAAGGAGAGCTGTTGGTGCACTTCCAGGCTGGCAGCTTAGAGGCCAAGGAGGTCAATGGTGCAGATTAAATCCAGGAGCAGAGTGCCAGAGAATTCCCTCTTGCTTAGGGAAGTCCATTTTTCTTCTTCTTTTTTCTATTTTGGCCATTAACTGATTGGTTTTCTCATTTAAAATTCCCTTGTTAGTAGTTTTTCAACATGTTATACTGAAGGTTTTCTTAGCGTGCATCTCCCACTTGGAAAGACTAAATAGTGCAGAGACATACTCTGAGCTTTTTTCCAAGAAGCAACACAGGAACTTAACAGAAAAAATGAAAGAAACTACAGACCCTTTAAAAGAAGTGGTGGCTGCAGCCTACACCATGAGCCAGGTGGAAAACTGTGAGTCTTCAGCACGAGGGTGGCAGGAACTGCATCAGGTGTATACACTCCCACTGGGGATCCTGGAAATCCAGGCCACGGAGGAAGGCCCGAATCCTACCCAGCACTGGAGCTGACATACTGAGCAGTGAGGAGTATATGAGAAGGAACAGCATCAGGACATGCTTTGCATGCCCTCCCAGTCACCAGTGGGGATGGGGGAAGCCATTCCTGATCCTATGGCACAGAGGACTTTGCAGAAGTCTGCCAGCTAACTCACATGGCACTCACTGGTTAAGAGAAGCTCCCAATTGAGATTTGTGATATAATCCTGAGTGGGGATAAAACTCCTCGTCCAGAACTGAGGCAGAAGTAGAAAGTTTGCTAAAGCCTTGGGCACAGGAGCTGGGTGTCCCTGCTTCATCGGACGAATGGGTAGGACATGGCTTGAAATCCGGGGTTTGTCTCCCTCAGGAAGGTAAATGGCCTGGGGTCATTTTGAGTTCTGAGCACAGGCTGCCTGTAAACCAGGTAGCTGCTGCAGATGGAGTACTGCAGGTGTGAGGCCTGTCTTGCCACATGTATGGGAGCTGCGTGGGGCTTACTGCTGCCTGCTACTCCCCACTCCCCATGTGGACTCTTCCATTCAACAGAAGCAGCTGTACTCCTCACTGAAGCATCACCCTAGTGACCATGGAACTGCCATCCGATCCTCATTGGGGTGGCTGCTTGTGCCCACACATGGGCAGCCAGAGTGCAGGCTTGCCCAACCCAGCCCTCATACAGCTTCGCCTTCTAACCAACCTTGTAACCGAACACAAAGAACAGAGGCTTTTGGGAGCTCTATGGCCATGCCCATTGCCTGAAAGACCAGAGTACCTTCTCTGGGTAACACGAGGCAAGCACAAATCCCACTGCTATCACCGCAGCTGGTGCACAACCTCCTATGTGGAGGCCAATCAACACAGTACATTATGGCATCTGCAGGCAGAGCAACACAGTACCCCGGAAGGATAAAACTTTTGTGTAACCTCAGCTATCAATATTGCCTGCATCACCCTGGCTAACCAGGAGGTCTTCCATCTGCCCATGTGACCTGTTCATTTTTACTACAACTTTCTGAGAAAGCCAACACACTAAGGCTATTTATAACCAAGTGAACCTTACAGAGTCTACATCACTTCCCTACCACCCCATCAGATCTTGTGCTGATACCTGCTATTGGGAGACTTGAAGGCTGGTCACATTGCTGGATAACTTGTAGACATTCCCCAGGACCAGCCTGGAGTTCTGAGGAATCTTGGGGATTCTGGGGATCCCAATCTTGGGAGCTCTGGGGAATCACTTGCAGATATTCCCTAGAGCACCCCCACTGGGTGTCTAAACCCAGAGAAGGAGCAGAATTCACAGTAGTCTGTCCCTGAGGGACTCCTACTTTTAGGGAAACAGGAAGTACACTACCTCAAGAGAGAACCCTGTGAGACAAAAGAATCCAGATGGCAGGGCTTGGGTCTCAGACTTTCTACTTGTGATAAATTTCAGCAGAGGGACAAGTGCAGTGCTTGGCTCAGTGGGGAAAGTCTGTAGCTCTACCTCAACAGTCAGGCAGCCCTGGTGCTTGTGAAGGGTCTGGAGAAGGATACCTCTTCTCCCTCTCACCTACCATTGTGGACACAGTTGGGGCTTCTCCCACCTACAGGTGTGGGTGCACCTGTAGCATTTCTGGAACACTTCAGAGTAATTTCATCCCCACGGGAGGAGTGCCCTCCAGGTCAGACTTGACTGAGAGGGAGAGTCACAATCCCTCTCTGCATGCAACATCAGCATTCCTGCAGATGACAAGAGGTGCTGGTCTGATCTGAATAACTGGAACACTAGGTACAGTGTGTGACTCACGTGACTGGGAGGTGGATCAATTTCCTGCTGGCCTGATAGGGGAGCTGAGGTGGCTTCCTCTCTACCCTCTCTAAAGACCTCACTGCGTTTCACTGACGGCTCCCCCAGCTGCCTCTGTCAAAGCTGGGACCTCTGCCTATCATTGGTTATTGCATTTACTCCCACACTTAACTATAGCTGGTTTTTACCCATGAAAACCTCCTGCTGGCCTGAAGCCTGAACTGTTTGATCCAGTGAATAAAATACTGGGGGAATAAATAAAGTGCGTATTACTGGGGAACAAGATAAGCTTCATGAGACCTCTGCCATTCTATCTCCACAGGAGACAGTGCACCTGCTCACACACTGAGAACATTGCTACTACAATCAGCATCTGAGAAAGCCACTATGCAAAGACTCTCTATAACCATGGAAATTATGGAGTCTTCAACCCTTAAAACTTTCAGAGCTGAACTAAATTGCAATAAACTATAAACAGTAAAGTCACATCCTCAAGGGGTAAAAAAAACTTTAAAAAAAACACAGTCAAATCAAAAATAAATTTAAAAATAATTAGAAGAAATAGTCTACTCAAATGAGAAGAAACCAGAAAAATAATTCTGATAATGTGAAAAAACAGGGTTCTATAACACTTGCAAAAATCACACAAGCTCTCTAGCAATGGATCCAAATCAAGATGAAATTTTTGACATACCAGATAAAGAATCCAAAAAGTTGATTATTAAGCTACTCAAGGATATACAAGAGAAAGGTGAAAGCCAGCATAAAGAAATTTTTAAAACAATTAAGGATACAAATGAAAAATTTTCTAAACAGGTGGATAATTTCGAAGAAAAAAAAATCAGAACTGTTGGAAATGAAAGACGTATTTAAGGAATTACAAAATGCAGCAGAAATTTTTAACGATAGACTAGACAGAGTAGAAAGAAGAATTTCAGAACTTGAAGACAAGGATTTGAATTAACCCAGTCAGACAAAACTAAAAAAACAAGAACAAAAAGAAATCAAAAAGTCTCTAAGAAATACGAGATTATATAAAACATCCAAACCTAAAAATAATTTGTGTTCCTGAGTGAGAAGGAAAGGCAAGAAGATTGGAAAATTTACTTAAGGGAATAATGGAGGAAAATTTTCCTGGCCTTGCAAGAGATTTAGACATCCAAATACAAGAAGTTCAAATAACTCGTTGGGGATTCATTGCAAAATGGTCATCAAGGCACATTGTCATCATGCTATCTAAAATCAACAAAAAGGAATGAATTCTAACAGTGGTGAGAAAAAAGCATCAAGTAACCTATGAAACAAACCTATCAGACTAACAGCAGACTTCTCACTAGAAACCTTATATGCCAGAAGAGATTGGGGTCCTATCTATAGCCTCCATAAAAAGAATAATAGTCAGCCAAGAATTTTTTTTATTCAGCAAAACTAAGTTTCATAAATGACAGAGAAGTAAAGTCTTTCTCAGATAAACAAAGGCTGAGGAAATTTGTCACTGCTAGACTAGAAATGCTAAAATGATTTCTAAATCTTGAAGCAAAAGGTTGATATGCACCAGAATAGAACGTCTTAAAAGCATAAAATTCACAGGTCCTTTAAAACAGTAACACAATAAAGAAAACAAAGTCACTAGATAGCAATCAACATGGTAACTGGAACAGTACCTCACATCTCAATATTAACACTGAATAGCTGGGCTCAGTGGCTCAACGCCTGTAATCCCAGCACTTTGGGAGGCCGAGGAGGGTGGATCACGAGGTCAAGAGATCAAGACCATCCTGGCCAACATGGTGAAACCCCATCTTTATTAAAAATATAACAATTAGCTGGGTGTGGTGGCGGGTGCCTGTAGTCCCAGCCACTCAGGAGGCTGAGGCACTAAAATCGCTTGAACCCGGGAAGCAGAGGTTGCAGTGAGCCAAGATCATGCCATTGCACTCCAGCTTGGGCGACAGAGTGAGATGCCATCTCAAAAAAAAAATAAAATATATATATATATATATATATATATACACACACACACACATACTGAATGTGAATATAGAATGGCAGAATAAATTTTTAAAAATCACAAACCAAATATCTGCTGTTACTTTTAAACATGATCAAATTCCTGAATCATCATTAGAGTGAGAGAACATTAGAATCAGAAGATGTTGTGTCCAGCAGTTTTCAAATTTTTCTTCAGGAAACCCCTTGGAGTTCCGCTGGATCCATGTTTTCAAAGATTTTGCATCATCCAAAAACATTGTTCCTATTTTGTATGAGGTAATCAATTTAAAACAGCCCACATCGCCACAGAATAAAACTACAAATCAATAGTATTTAACATTAAAATAATACATGTTTTCCATCAAATGCAGATGGAAAGACCATTTTCTAGTGAAGGGAAAAGAAAAGATGTTAAACTAATGAGATGTAATATGAGCAGAACCACAAGAGGACAATGAAGTAGGAAAGGGACATAAGAATTTCAGGGAAGTGGATTGCAATATAGTAATCAGGGAACATCTTTAGGAGGTAATAATAGAAGCCATTAGGAACTGAGAAATGTGAGGGAACTGGCTATAAAGACTTCTAAGGGGAAGAGCATTGCAACAATGGGTGGAACGAAGACAAAGCATTGATCATTCCATGTTTATTCTAAAAATCGAAAGGCAGATAGCATGCCTGGAATGGATTGAACAGAGCAAAAAGACTAGGAGATGGGAACCAACAGGTAATGAGGGCACAAGCACAGAGATCTTGCACATCTTTGTAAGGAACTTGAATTTTACTCTGAATAAGTGGAAAAGCCATTGGACTTCTTAGAACAGAAAACTAACATGATCTAACTGGCATTTTAACAGGACCATTCTGCCATGTGGAAAAACTCAAGTGGGATAAGAATAGAAGCAGGAAGACCAATTAGAGGCTAATCATGGCCTCATATATAGAGTGAAAACATTGGAGCTGGGAAAAACTAGTCTGGTTCTAGGTATATTTCAAAGAATCAAGGAGATATTGCTAATTAAAAAGCAACAGTGTGAAAACAAGAGAATGGTCAAGAATAACATAAAATGACTGTTCCTAACAAGGAATAATGCCATTTACTGCAGTGGAGAAGACTGAATGAGGATAGGGTTAAAAGGATTATTAATAAAAATTTCTTCGTAGTGACAACACATAAGTAAATAATGTAGCTTTTAGAATACGATGATAAAACAGTATTCCCTGTGAACTCAATTTTCTGGAGATGCCCAGGAAACATTACAAAAATACATATATATTAATTAGACATTTGAATCCATGAGTCTCACTTCAGGGAGGAGGCATAGTTAAGGGAGGTAACATTGGAGTCATGTGCATATAGAAGCATTTAAAGTCATGAGATTGGATGAGATTACCAGAAACCGATGGCAGATGGAGAAGACAAGAGTTTCAATCGCTGATTCTGGGGGCACTCCAAAATTCAAAAGTCGGTTCTGTAGCGCTGAGACACATGCAGCAAGAGAAGTGGAAGCAAACCAGACAGGTATGACAACCTGAAAACCAAGTAAAGATTTTCCAGCAGAGAAGGAGCGAGAAACTATGACAAATGCTGCAGGGAGATCTAATCAGATGAGAACTTCATCATTGGGTTTAGCCATGTGAGATTACTGAAACCTGAGTGAAGTAGAGGCAGCAAAAGCTCAAGTGGAACAATCTTATATTGTTCTATGTTTACTCAGAAATAACACTGTTTGTTGATATTGATATTTATTAATGCTAATATTGAAAGTTGAGTGTGAACTGAGTGTTTTTCCTAGGTCCCAAGAGGATGAGCATACAAATAAATACCATGTACACTTGAATTTTAATTTATTTACCTACAAAATGACTTAGGTTAATGAGAAGTTAGTGTGTCAAGAATTGTCTTTACAGTGTAAGACATATGTACATTTGCTAGATATATTTCTCTCAACCCATTTCTCTAGTAACATTTGTAGTTCTGTATGAAGAGAATCTTGAAGAGAGTGAGTGGAGTGATACTGTACTATACATAAATTACATTTAAAATTGGTGTTTAAGTTATTATTATTGTATTTATTATAAAATATATGTAAAATATAGTAAATACTGTGTACTTTGTAATTTCATCATTGCATAGCGTTCTTCTGTACACATTTTCCCCATAACTTTGTATCTATTCTCTTTTTCCATTACACTTCTCTTAGTATCTTCTTAGGCCTATATATAATATCATGAGATATGAATTTATAATGCTTTCATAATGGTTCAGTGTATAGAAGCACTCAAGAAAAAATACTTTATTCTTTTTAAGCTATATTTAAAAGAGGGATGCCCAGTATTTTAAAGACAAACAAGTGATATTTAAAAATAGAAATGTACACATTTAGCAAAAGAGAAAATTGACAAGAAGAGGATCAAAGTATAGGAAAAATAGAAATTATGAATACATCTTTTCTTTCCTTGAACAGTCATTCCTAAAGGAAAAACATAATTAAACAACTTAAGAAATTTAGAATTGAATACATAATTGCAAAGTCTGTTGCAAAATGAAAACTTTCTAAAACAAACAATTAGATTGTTGGTTCTAGATTTCAAAGATTACTGCAAGTGTGATCTTATGTAGCATAATTCTACATATTCATGACTGTGATTCAGACTGAGCTCATTTTCTTTCCCCACAGGTGAGATTCCTTACAGCCATGCAGAGGAGCAATCACACAGTGACTGAGTTTATCCTGCTGGGCTTCACCACAGACCCAGGGATGCAGCTGGGCCTCTTCGTGGTGTTCCTGGGCATGTACTCTCTCACTGTGGTAGGAAATAACACCCTCATCGTGTTGATCTGTAATGACTCCCACCTCCACACACCCATGTATTTTGTCATTGGAAATCTGTCGTTTCTGCATCTCTGGTATTCTTCTGTCTACACCCCAAAGATCCTAGTGACCTGCATCTCTGAAGACAAAAGCATCTCCTTTGCTGGCTGCCTGTGTCAGTTCTTCTTCTCTGCAGGGCTGGCCTATAGTGAGTGCTACCTGCTGGCTGCCATGGCTTATGACCGCTACGTGGCCATCTCCAAGCCCCTGCTTTATGCTCAGGCCATGTCCATAAAGCTGTGTGCATTGCTGGTAGCAGTCTCATATTATGGTGGCTTTATTAACGCTTCAATCATCACCAAGAAAACGTTTTCCTTTAACTTCTGCCATGAAAACATCATTGATGATTTTTCTGTGATTTACTTCCCTTGGTGGAGCTGGCCTGTGGCAAGAAGGGTGGCTATAAAATTCTGATGTACTTCCTACTGGCCTCCAATGTCATCTGCCCCGCGGTGCTCATCCCAGCCTCCTACCTCTTTATCATCACCAGCGTCTTGAGGATCTCCTCCTCCAAGGGCCGCCTCAAAGCCTTCTCCACATGCTCCTCCCACCTGAGCTCTGTCACTTTATACTATGGCTCCATTCTCTACATCTATGCTCTCCCTAGCTCTAGCTATTTTTTTGATATGGACAAAATAGTTTCTACATTTTATACTGTGGTACTCCCCATGTTGAATCCCATGATCTACAGCCTAAGGAATAAGGATGTGAAAGAGGCTCTGAAAAAACTTCTCCCATAAATCAAGACTATCTCCACCAGAGGAGAAACAAAGACTATTTTAGATGTAGTTTTTTGTATTTCAAACGGAGTTACCATTGTGCTTTATCACAATCAATCCTCCTCTTGACACAAGTCAGTTACAGACACGTACAATAAGAAAATTAGGAAAATTTAGAAGAAAAACTTCTGAATATATAAGAATTGAAGTGTATTTCCTGTCTCTTTTATTAAAAGCAAACATAAAACTTAAGCCCAAAACCTCTCCTGTACCTTCATAAAGTGATGAACAGCCTGCCTCATTAGCCTAAGATTTGCCTAACGGATATGTGTAGAATAGCATCTATGTTGTTCCTAGAACTAGGAAGAATTGTGGTCAGTCCAGTTTTAATATTTTCCTATGTTTAATAACTAGATGACATTCATCGCTTTCCATTCCCTTAACAGAATATCTTAAGGATTATTATACATTACTTTCCTCCCAAGAAGTATTAGCGCAAAGATCTAGAGGCACCCAAGAAATAACTCAATACAAACGAGACCCAGAAAGGTATGATCTTGCTAAGTTGTGTGTCTCTTATACACGTTTCTTGATTAAGAAAAAATTCATTAAGATCCTATACATATGATTTTTGTAATTCACTGTGTAACTCTCAGAGCTCCTCTTTATTTTACAGGGGCGAACTTACAAGGACTTTTACATTAAAATTGTGACCTTCTGAGCATCAAAGGGCAATCATCGTCATTTAAAAAATAATAATAATTTTGGTGAAGTGAAACAATTTAAAAAATAAAAGTCTGTGAGTACGCATTGCTCAATAAATATTTTATTGTATTTATTTTTAATAGATATTTTATAGAGAGAATATGTACATACAGGGGTGATTCCACGAAAGGAATTTCACTTAGCGTAATATGTTCTAGGTTCATTCACGTTGTTGCAGGTGACAGAATTACATTTCTTGTAAGACTGAATAGTATTCCATTGTGTATTATATGCCACTTTTTTTCTTTTATTCATTTATCTGTTGATGGGCATTTAGGTTTTTTCTAAGTCTTAGCTATTGTGAATAATACTGCAATGAACAAGAGAGCACAGGTATCTCCTCAACATACTGATTTCAATTCCTTTAAGCATCTACCCAGAGGTGGAATTGTTGGATCATGTGGTAATTCTGTTTTTAGTTTTTCTATTTTTAGTTTTGGTAGAAACCTCTATACTGTTTTTCAAAATGGCTGTGCTAATTTACACTCCCACCAACAGTGTATAAGAGTTCTCTTTTCTCCACATCCTGGCCAATGCTTGTTAACTTTCATCTTTTTGATAATGATCATTCTAACATAATGTATATGAGGTGATATCTCATTGTAATAAGTGAAATAAGTCTGGCACAGAAGAAAACATCTGTGTCATCCCACTTATGTGTGAAATCTAAAAGTTAGAACTCCTACAAGTAGAGAGTACAATAGTAGTTACCAGTGACTGGGCAGGGTGGGTGGAGAAAGGAGAAATGTTGATCAGAGGGTACAAAGTTTCATGTAGGGAGGAGGAATAAGTTCTGGTGAACTACTGCAGAACAAGGTGACTACAGTTAACGGTAATGTATTGTGTATTTCAAAATTACTTAAAAATGGATCTTAAATGTTCTCATCACAAAGCAATGATAAGTGTATGAGGTGGTGGACATAATAATTAGTCGGAGATGTTCAATTCGCACTGTATACATGTACTGAAGCATTGCATTTTACCCCATACATGTTATCAATACAAATACAATTTTAAAAAGATGAATATGACAAGTGGCATTTAATTTTCATTAGTTTTTCAATGTAAGATAGTACTAATGTAATTTATGCTTATAAACATAAATACTCTCTGGTTTGAATTGGCACAAGCAGTAAAGGAAGAAAATGCAAGAAACTGAATTAGGCAGGTAGACCCAGAAAATGTACAAGATTCACACAGAGTAGAAAGAGTAAATCCACACTGGCAATCATGGACATTAACAAAGTAAGTGGGTGCAAGTTGCAAAACACAGTAACATAGCTGAAACAGAGTCCAACAGTGTAATTCCTAGATGCTCGTGTCAGCCGTTCTAAAAAGGAACGCTATATATGCCAACTCAGTCTTCTGGTTTTCTAAAATACATGTTCTATTTCCCACTAATGATATTAAAATTCCTATAAAACACATTCTTCATTTTTTAAAGTAATGTTAACAGACTCAATTAGTATATTGCAGTGGCAGTAAGTCAATTATTTTATGTTTCTTGACTGAAACTAGAAAGTACATCATTCCAGAGGGAAGCATCAATTGCAGAAAGTAAAACTGATGTGACACATCTAATCTTAAAACACCGTGGTATCATAAACCCTGACATGTAACTATAGAAGAGTCTCAAACTACTTGAGGGCTTCTATTCTAATATTTTTATGGGAGCCTACCAGAATTCATTCTTCAAATAAGAATAAGAATATGCCCATATATCCGTATATTGTAAACATAGCTCGCTAAGTACATATTCATATTATTTTATACTTGGAAGTTAGCTCTAGAATTATGTCTAAGTAATATTACAGAGACCTTAGTAAAAAGATAAAGTACAGCTAATAATAATCTTAGGAAAACATAAAAATAAATAACATAAAATATAAGCATGCAGCATGTTTTATAACATAATTTAGAAATATGTTTAAGTGTAAATTTAGCAGTAAGTTTTTCATTCACTTTTGGAAATGTTTCATCTGCAACTTATTGATTTGAAGTATTCAGAAAAATCTTTCATATTAATTTGAAAGTAAAATACAAATTCCTATGGGAATTTAACTACTGAGGTCAAAAATGAATTTGAAATTCTTAAGGTAAAGTGATTTGTAAGATTTTTTTTGTTGATATGAGTTTTAATAAATAAAACATTTCTAAAAGTACAAAAGTATACTGTGGTCTCGTCCTTACAAAAGATCTCCTAAATTTAATGTTCTTTGAAAAATGCACAACTCTTAGTGGTTGCATTAGTCTGGATTCTTCAGAGAAGTAGAACCAATAGAATGTGTGCATATATGTGTGTGTGATGTGTGTGTGTGTGTTTGTGTGTGTGTGTACAGATTAATTTTGAAGCCTGTCAAGGCTAAACCTGCAGTGTGGCCTAGGAGACTTGAGACCAAGGAGAGCTGCTGGAGCACTTCCAGGCTGGCAGCTTAGAGACCCAAACAGTCAATGGTGCAGATTAAATCCGAGAGCAGAGTGCAGGAGAGTACCCTCCTGCTTAGGAAGGTCTATTCTTTTTCTTCTTTTTTCTGTTTTGGCCGTTAACTGATTGGTTTTCTTATATAAAATTACCTTGTTAGTAGTTTTTCAAGATGGTAGACTGAAGGTTTTGTTAGTGTGCTTCTTCCACTTGCAAAGACCAAATAGTGCAGAGACATGCTATGAGCCTTCTTCCAACAAGAAACACAGGAACTTAACAGGAAAACTGAATGAAACCACAGGCCCTTTGAAGGAAGTGGTGGCTGCAGCCTACACCATAAGCCAGGTGGAAAACCGTGAGTCTCCAGCACGAGGGTGGGAGGAACTGCATCAGGTGTATGCACTCCCACTGGGAAACCTGGCAATCCAGGCCACGGAGGAAGGCCTTAAGCCTACCCAGGACTGGAGGTGACGTACTGAGCAGTGGGGAGTATATGAGAAGGAGCAGGATCAGGACATGCTTTGCATGCACTCCCAGTCACCGGGAGGACCAGGAAAGCCATTCCTGATCCTCTAAGGCACAGAGGACTTTGCAGAAGTCAGCCAGCTAACTCACATGGCAGTCACTGGTTAAGAGAAGCTCCTGAGATTTGTGATATAATCCTGATTGAAGATGAAACCACTTGTCCAGAACTGAGGCACAAGTATAAAGTTTGCTAAAGCCTTGGGCACAGGAGCTGGGTGTTCCTGCTTCATGGGACAAATGGGAAGGACATGGTCTGAAAGCTATGGTTTGTCTCCCTCAGGAATGGCCTTGTGTCATTTTGAGTTCTGAGTGCTGGCTGCCTGTAAACCAGGTACCTGCTGCAGGTGGAATACTGCAGGTATGAGACCTGTCTTGCCACGTATGTAGGAGCTGGTTGGGGCTTAATACTGCTTGCTACTCCCCACTCCCCATGTGGACTCATCTGTTCAGCAGGAGCAGGTGTACTCCTCACTGAAGCATCATCCTAGTGGCCATGGAACTGCCATCCAATCCTCACTGGGGTGACTACTTGTGCCCATACATGGGCAACCAGGGTGCAGACTTGCCTGACCTAGACTTTACCTAGCTTTGCCCCTCTACCCAGCCTCGTAACTGAATAAAAGAACATAGACTTTTGGGAGGTCTATGGCCATGCCCATTGTCTGAAAGACCAGAGTACCTTCTCTGTGTAACGTAAGGCAAACACAAAGATCACTGCTACCACCGCAGCTGGTGCACAACCTTCTGTGTGGAGGCCAATCAACACAGTACATTATGGCATCTGCAGGCAGAGCAACACAGTACCCAGGAAGGATAAAACTTTTGTGTGACCTCAGCTATCAATATTGCCTGCATCATTCTGGCTAACCAGGAGGTCTTGTGTCTGCCCATGTGACCTGTTCATTAGTACTACAACTGGCATCTGAGAAAGCCAAAACACTAAAGTTATTTATAACCAAGCAGATCTTACAGAGTCTACATCAGTCTCATACCATGCCATCAGATCTTGTGTTGATACCTGCTGCTGGGAGACTTGAAGACAGGTCACATTGCTGGATCACTTGCAGACATTCCCCAGAACCAGCCTGGTGTGTAGCAGCCACACTGGGTGTCTAAACCCAGAGAAGAAGCAGAGTTCACAGTAGTCTGTCCCTGAGGGACTGTTACTCTTAGGGGAACAGGAAGTACACCACATCAAGAGAGTACCCCATGAGACAAAGGAATCCAGATGGCAGGTCTTGGGTCTCAGACTTTCTACTTGTGATAAATTTCAGCAGAGGGACAAGTGCAGTGCTTGGCTCAGTGGGGAAAGTCTGTAGCTCTACCTCAACAGTCAGGCAGCCCTGGTGCTTGTGAAGGGTCTGGAGAAGGGTACTTCTTCTCCCTCTCACCTACAATTTTGGACACAGCTGGGGCTTCTCCCAAAGGAGCTCTGTGTGGGTGCAGCTGTAGCATTTCTGGAACACTTCAGGGTAATTTCATCCCCACAGGAGGAGTGCCCTCCAGGTTCAGGCTGCCTAAGAGGTAGAGTCACAATCCCTCTCCACATGCAACATCAGCATTCCTGCAGATGACAAGAGGTGCTGGTCTGATCTGAATAACCAGAACACTAGGTACAGTTTGTGACTCATGTGCCTGGGAGGTAGATCAGTTTCCTGCTGGCCTGGTAGGAGAGCTAAGGTGGCTTCCTCCCCACCCTCTGTAAAGACCTCACTGTGTCTCAATGAGGGCTCCCTCAGCGGTCTCTGTCAGAGCGAGGACCTCTGCCTACCACTTGGTATTGCATTTACCCACTTGCTTTAACTAGAGCTGGTTTTTACCCATGAACACCTCCTGCTGGCCTGAAGCCTGAACGGTTCAATTCAGTTAATAAAGTACTGGGAGAATAAATAAATAAATGCACATTACTGGGGAACAAGATAAGCTTCATGAGACCTCTGTCATTCCAGCCCCACAGGATACAGTGAACCTGCTCACACACTGGGAACATTGCTACCACAAACAGCATCTGAGAAAGCCACTGAACAAAGATTCTATAACCAAGGAATCATATACTCTTCAACCTTTAAAACTTTCAGTGCTGAACTAAATTACAATAATAAACTATAAACAGTAAAGTCACATGCCCAAGGGCGTAAAAAAGAAACAAAAAATACAGCACAGTCAAATAAAAAATAAGTTTAAAAATACTTAGAAGAAATAGTCTACCCAACTGAGAAGAAACCAGAAAAGTAATTCTGGTAATGTTTTTAAAAAAACACTCGCAAAAGATCACACAAGCTCTCTAGCAATGGATCCAAACCAAGATGAAATTTTTGACATACCAGATGAAGAATTCAAAAGGTTGATTATTAAGCTACTCAAGGATTTACATGAAAAAGGTAAAAACTAGTGTAAAATAATTTTTAAAACAAGAATACAACTGAAAAGTTTTCTAAACAGAGATATTTTGAAGAAAAAACAATCAGAACTGTTGAAAATTGAAGACATATTTAAGGAATAACAAAATTCCACAGAAAATTTTAATAATAGACTAGACAGTGTAGAAAAAAGAATTTCAGAATTTGAAGACAAGGGTTTGAATTAACCCAATCATACAAAACTAAAGGAAAAAGAATAAAAAGAAATCAACAAAGTCTCCAAGAAATATAAGATTATGTAAAACATCCAAACCTAAAAATAATTTGTGTTCCTGATTGAGAAGGAAAGGCAAAAAGTTTGAAAACCTTTTTTGAGGGAATAATTGAGGAAAACTTCCCTTGCAAGACATTTAGGCAACCAAACACAAGAAGCTTAAAGAACTCCTGGGGAATTCACTGCAAAAAGGTCATCACCAAGGCATATGGTCATCATGCTATCTAAAGTCAACGTAAGGGAAAGAATTCTAACAGCAATAAGAAAAAATGCACCAAGTAACCTATAAAACAAACCTATCAGACTAACAGCAGACTTCTCAGCAGAAACCTTACAAGCTAGGAGAGATTGGGGTCCTATCTTTAGCCTCCTTAAACAGGATAATGGTCAGCCAAGAATTTTTTATCCAGCAAAACTAAGTTTCATGAATGAAGGAGGAATAAAGTCTTTCTCAAACAAAAAAAGGTTGAGGAGATTTGTCACTACCAGACTAGAAATGCTAAAAGGATTTCTAAATCTTGAAACAAAAGGTTGATACGCACCAGAATAGGACACCTTGAAAGCATAAAATTCACAGGTCCTTTAAAATAAGAACACAATGAAGAAAACAAAGTCTTAGGTAGCAACAAACATGATGACTGGAACAGTACCCCATATCTCAATATTAACACTGAATGTGAATACAGAATGGCATAATAAATTTTTAAAAATCACAAACCAAACATCTGCTGTCTTCAAGAGACACACCTAACATGTAAGGATTCTTACAGACTCAAGGTAAAGGGGTGAAAAAGATATTCCATGCAAATGGAAACCAAAAGCAAGCAAGCAAGAATAGCTATTCCTGTATCAGATAAAACAGACTTTAAAGCAACAACACTAAAAAAAAAAGATGAAGAAGGTCATTACATAACGATAAAAGGATCAATCCAAAAAGAAGATGTAACAATTATAAATATAAATGCACCTAACTCTGGAGCTCCTAGACTCATAAAACAATTATTATTAGACCTAAGAAAAGAGATAGTGAGCAACACAATAGTAGTGGGGAACTTCAGTACTCTGGTGACAATACTAGACAGATTATCTAGGCAGAAAGTCAACAAAGAAACACTGGGCTTTAAACTGAACTCCAAAAAAAAAAAAAAAATGAACCTGACAGATACATAACATTCTACCCAAGAGCTGAATATACATTCTTCTCATTAGCATATGGAATATTCTCCAAGGTAGACTATATGATAGGCCACAAGCAAGTCTTAACAAACGTAAAAATATCAGAATCATATCAAGTATCTTCTCAGATCACAAGAGAACAAAACTAGAAATCAATTCCAATAGGAATCCTCAAAACTACATAAACACATGGAAATTAAACAATCAGCTCCTGAATGATTTTTGGTTTAATAAAGGAATCAACATTGAAATTTTAAAATTCTTCAAAATTAATGATAACAGTGACACAAATTATCAAAACCTCTGGGATGCAGCAAAAACAGTGCTAAGAGGAAAGTTTATAGTGCTAAATGCATATGTTACTCTGTCTGAAAGATCACAAATTGACAACCTAATGTTACATCTCAAGGAAGTAGAGAAACAAGAAGAAACCAAACCCAAATCTAGCAGAAGAAAAGAAATAACAAAGATCAGAGCAGAACTAAATGAAATTCAAACTAAAAAAATGGTTTTTTTGAAAGATAAACAAAATTGGTAGACCATTAGCTATTAACTAAGAAGAGAGAAGTTTCTCTTTTTTTTCCTTTTTTTTTAAATTATACTTTCAGTTCTAGGGTACATGTGCACAATGTGCATGTTTGATACATAGGTATAAATGTGCCATGTAGGTTTGCTGCACCCATCAACTCATCATTTACATTAGGTACTTCTCCTAATGCTATCCCTCCCCCAGCCCACCACTCCCTGACAGGCCCCAGTGTGTGATGTTCCCTGCCCAGTGTCCAAGTGATCTAATTGTTCAATTCCCACCTATGAGTAAGACGTGGTGTTTGGTTTTCTGTCCTTGTGATAGTCTGCTGAGAATGATGGTTTCCAGCTTCATCCATTTACCTGCAAAGGACATGAACTTATCCTTTTTTGTGGCTGCATAGTATTCCATGGTGTATATGTGCCACATTTTCTTAATCCAGTCAATCATTGATGGACATTTGGGTTGGTTCCAAGTCTTTGCTATTGCAAACAGTGCCGCAAAAAAACATATGTGTGCATGTTTCTTTATAGTAGCATGATTTAAAATCCTTTGGGTATATACCCAGTAATGGGATTGCTGCGTCAAATGGTAATTCTAGTTCTAGATCCTTGAGGAATCGCCACACTGTCTTCCACAATGGTTAAACTAATTTACACTCTCACCAACAGTGTAAAAGCATTCCTATTTCTCCACACCCTCTCCAGCATCTGTTGTTTCCTGACTTTTTAATGATTGCCATTCTAACTGGTGTGAGATGGTATCTCATTGTGGTTTTGATTTGCATTTCTCTGATGGCCAGTGATGATGAGCATTTTTCATGTGTCTGTCGGCTACATAGATGTCTTCTTTTGAGAAGCGTCTGTTCATATCCTGTGCCCACTTTTTGATAGGGTTGTTTGTTTTTTTCTTGTAAATTTGTTTGAGTTCTTTGTAGATTCTCTATATTCGCCCTTTGTCAGATGGGTAGATTGCTAAAATTTTCTCCCATTCTGTAGGTTGCCTTTTCACTCTGATGGTAGTTTCTTTTGCAGGGCAGAAGTTCTTTAGTTTGACTAGATCCCATTTGTCTATTTTGGCTTTTGTTCCCATTGCTTTTGGTGTTTTAGTCATGAAGTTCTTGCCCATGCCTATGTCCTGAATGGTATTGCCTAGGTTTTCTTCTAGGGTTTTTATGGTTTTAGGTTTAACATTTAAGTGTTTAATCCACCTTGAATTAATTTTTGTATAAGGTGTAAGGAAGGGAGATTCAGTTTCAGCTTTCTACATATGGCTAGCCAGTTTTCCCAGCACTATTTGTTGAATAGGGAATCCTTTCCCCCTTTCTTGTTTTTGTCAGGTTTGTCAAATATCAGATGGTTGTAGATGTGTGGTGTTATTTCTGAGGCTTCTATTCTGTTCCATTGGTCTATATCTCTGTTTTGGTACCAGTACCATGCTGTTTTTATTACTGTAGTCTTGTAGTGTAGTTTGAAGTCAGGTACCGTGGTGCCTCCAGCTTTGTTCTTTTGGCTTAGGATTGTCTTGGCAATACAGACTCTTTTTGGGTTCCATATGAACTTTAAAGTAGTTTTTTCCAATCCTGTGAAGAAAGTCATTAGTAGCTTGATGGAGATAACACTGAATCTATAAATTACTTTGGGCAGTATGGCCATTTTCATGATATTGATTCTTCCTATCCATGAGCATGGAACATTTTTCCATTTGTTTGTGTCCTCTTTTGTTTCATTGAGCAGTAGTTTGTAGTTCTCCTTGAAGAGACCCTTCACATCCCTTGTAAGCTGGATTCCTAGGTATTCTATTCTCTTTGAAGCAATTGTGAATGGGAATTCACTCATGATTTGGCTCTCTGTTTGTTTGTTAATGGTGTATAGGAATACTTGTGATTTTTGCACATTGATTTTGTATCCTGAGACTTTGCTGAAGTTGCTTACCAGCTTAAGGAGATTTTGGGCTGAGATGATGGGGTTTTCTAAATATACAATCATGTCATCTGCAAACAGGGACAATTTGACTTCCTCATTTCTTAATTGAATGCCTTTATTTCTTTATCTTGCCTGATTGCCCTGGCCAGAATTTCCAACACTATGTTGAATAGGAGTGGTGAGAGAGGGCATCCCTATCTTGTGCCAGTTTTCAAAGAGAATGCTTCCAGTTTTTGTCATAAATAGCTCTTATTATTTTGAGATACATTCCATCAATACCTAGTTTATTGAGAGTTTTTAGCATGAAGGGCTGTTGAATTTTGTCAAAGGCCTTTTCTGCATCTATTGAGATAATCATGTGGTTTTTGTCATTGGTTCTGTTTATGTATGGATTACATTTATTGATTTGCATATGTTGAACCAGCCTTGCATCCCAGGCAGGAAGCCAACTTGATTGTGCTGGAGAAGCTTTTTGATGTGCTGCTGGATTCAGTTTGCCAGTATTTCGTTGAGGATTTTCACATCAATGTTCATCAGGGATATTGGTCTAAAATTCTCTTTTTTTGTTGTGTATCTTCCAAGCTTTGGTATCAGGAGATATTGGCCTCATAAAATGAGTTAGGAAGGATTCCCTCTTTTTCTCTTGATTAGAATAGTTTCAGAAGGAATGGTACCAGTTCTTCTTTGCACCTCTGGTAGAATTTGGCTGCGCATGCATCTGGTCCTGGATTTTTTTTGGTTGGTAGGTTATAAATTATTGCCTCAGTTTCAGATCCTGTTATTGGTCTATTCAGCGATTCAACTTCTTCCTGGTTTAGTCTTGGGATGGTGTATATGTCCAGAAATTTATCCGTTTCCTCTAGATTTTCTAGTTTATTTGCATAGAGGTGTTTATCGTATTCTCTGACGGTAGTTTGTATTTCTGTGGGATCGGTGGTGATATTCCCTTTATCATTTTTTATTGCGTCTATTTGATTTTTCTCTCTTTTCTTCTTTGTTAGTCTTGCTAACAGTCTATCAATTTTGTTGATCTTTTCCAAAAACCAGCTCCTGGATTCATTGATTTTTTTGAAGGATTTTTTGTGTCTCTATTTCCTTCAGTTCTGCTCTGATCTTAGTTATTTTTTGCCTTCTGCTAGCTTTTGAATGTGTTTTCTCTTGCTTCTCTGGTTCTTTTAATTGTGATGTTAGGGTGCCAATTTTAGATCTTTCCTGCTTTCTCTTATGGGCATCTAGCGGTATCAGTTTCCCTCTACACACTGCTTTAAATGTGTCCCAGAGATTCTGGTACATTGTGTCTTTGTTCTCATTGGTTTCAAAGAACATCTTTATTTCTGCCTTCTTTTCGTTATTTACCCAGTAGTCCTTCAGGGCAGGTTGTTCAGTTTCCATGTAGTTGTACAGTTTTGAGTGAGTTTCTTAATCCTGAGTTCTAATTTGATTGCACTGTGGTCTGAGAGACTGTTTGTTTTGATTTCTGTTCATTTACATTTGCTGAGGAGTGCTTTACTTCCAATTATGTGGTCAATTTTAGAATAAGTGTGACGTGGTGCTGAGAAGAGTGTACATTTGTTGATTTGGGGTGGTGAGTTCTGTAGATGTCTATTAGACGTCTATTGTTGCAGAGCTGAGTTCAGGTCCTGGATATCCTTGTTAACCTTCTGTCTTATTGATCTGTCTGATATTGACAGTGGGGTGTTAAAGTCTCCCATTATTATTGTGTGGGAGTCTAAGTCTCTTTGTAGGTCTCTAAGGACTTGCTTTATGAATCTGGGTGCTATTGTATTGGGTGCATATATATTTAGGATAGTTAGCTCTTCCTGTTTAATTGATCCCTTTACCATTATGTAGTGGCCTTCTTTGTCTCTTTTGATCTTAGTTGGTTTAAAGTCTGTTTCATCAGAGGCTAGGATTGCAACCCCTGCTTTTTTTTTTTTTTTTTTTTTTTTTTTTGCTTTCCATTTGCTTGTAGGTCTTCCTCCATCCCTTTATTTTGAGCTTATGTGTGTCTTTGCACATTAGATGGGTCTCCTGAGTACAGCGCACTGATGATTCTTGAATCTTTATCCAATTTGCCTGTCTGTGTCTATTAATTGGGGCCTTTAGCCCTTTTACATTTAAGGTTAATATTGTTATGTGTGAATTTGATCCTGTCATTATGATGTTCACTGGTTATTTTGCTGTTTATTGACGCAGTTTCTTCATAGCATTGATGGTCTTTACAATTTGGTATGGTTTTAAAGTGGCTGGTACTGATTGTTCCTTTCCATGTTTAGTGCTTCCTTCAGGATCTCTTGTTAGGCAGGCCTGGTGGTGACGAATCTCTCAGCATTTGCTTGTCTGTAAAGGATTTTATTTCTCCTTCACTTATGAAGCTTAGTTTGGCTGGATATGAAATTCTAGGTTGCATATTCTTTTCTTTAACAATGTTGAACATTGGCCCACACTCTCTTCTGGCTTGTAGGGTTTTTGCTGAGAGACCCACAGTTAGTCTGATGGGCTTCCTTTTGTGGGTAACTCGACCTTTCTCTCTGGGTGCCTTAACACTTTTTCCTTCATTTCAACCTTGATCTGACAATTATGTGTCTTGGGGTTGCTCTTCTCGAGGAGTATCTTTGTGGTGTTCTCTGTATTTCCTGAATTTGAATGTTGGCCTGTGGGAGAAGTTTCAAATAAGCTCTATTAGAAATGAAAATGGAGACGTTACAACCAGCACCACAGAAATGGTAAAGATCATTCAAGACAACTACAAGCATCTCTATGCACATAAACTAGAAAATGTAGAGGAAATGGATAAATTCCTGGAAACATGACTCTCCCAGCTTGAATCAGGAAGAAATAGAAACAGGCCAATAACAAGCAGTGAGATGGAATCAGTAATTAAAAAAATTGCCAATGAGAAAAATGTCCAGAGCCAGATGGATTCATAGTTGAATTCTCCCAGACATTCAAAGAAGAATTGATACCAATCCTACTGAAACTATTCCAAAAGATTGAGAAAGAAGGAATCCTCCCTACCTCATTTTATAAGGCCAACATCACACTGATACAAAAGCCAGCAAAGGACATAACAAAAAAAAGAAAACCACAGACAAACTTTACAGGTGGTAATACTGGAGGTTTTTCCAGGTAACAGCACTGAGTTCTGTGAGTCATCACTAACAAGGGCATGGTGGTGGTGAGTAGCAGAAGATGTGCCTAGACAGAAAGGCTGTAATGTATGACCTTTACATATCCTGCAAAGAAACCTGACCCATTATCTTGTAAAGTTGTCAGATTGGTGTTCAGTTGGTGAGAGGGGCTAGTGATTTATAATGGGGTCACAATTCAACAACCGCAAAGCCTCTGATTCCATTTCTACCTACAGAGGTAGAAACTACCCAAATCTCATCTTTCCATTCTGTTTAATGAGATCTCCTTAATCACAGAAGATCCTTAATCACCCATATGTTACATATATGCAATCCTTGGTCCTTCTTTCTGTCTTTCCCCAAAATGACTTCTGGCCCCTGCCCCAGGACAAGCTTTCCCTGAGCAGCTCTGTCCACTGGCACTGCATGTGTGGTCCCTCACAAACCTAGGGTGTTTTGTCATGATCTCTGTCCCTTGCCTTCCATCAGTCCTTCCTCCATTCTGAACTTCCAGAGTGGGCTTGCACAAATGAGCACTAGGTGAGTTGCATAGAGGAATTTCTCTTCAAATCCATTTGTAACGGTGATACACTTTTCCCATGGTACAATAAAGGGATGACTTGTAGGTTTTCAGAGATTCAAAGATTCAAAGATAAAAGGTATTGAAAGATAAAAAGATGTCATCTTGCTTGACAAAGTATTTCTTTTTTCTTTGTTTCCAGAACTCAGTCATGAAGCCTTGGGGATTCCATCAAAAAGCATTTTTCTCAGGGATGTGATGCTGAATTTTCTTTACTATTATCACAGAGAGTGTCTTCAGGGAGCAATTTCAAGAACTTCATTTGCGTGTGAACCTTTCAACAATTATAATTCTCATTTCAAGTGTCAGAGAAAGGAAATTAAAATGAAGATTTTGCTTCATTCTGTGTGTCTATACCCAATATAATTTTCGGGCCTGGGTAGATAATCATGAGCTATATACTTGGTGCCATTGAACCCATCTAGAGATGCACTCAGGCCAAAATAATCTTTCAAATTGCTTTCATTAGCCACACTGTTGAGAATGTACCTCACTGGCATTTTCCTACCTCTAGACATTAGTGTCATTCCAAAGCCGATATCCAACAATACCCAAAATGTCTGGGATGTGTTTTGCAGAGTGTAGGATTACTCTGGTAAATGTCTGAAAATCATTCATGAAAATGCACGGAGAAAGATGTAAGTACAGTCATGCCCTTAAGAATGACATTCCAGTAAATGATGAGCTGCATATGTGATGGTGGCCCCATAAGATTATAATGGAGCATGAAAATTTCTGTCACCTAGTGACATCATAACCCTTGTAACATTATAGTGCAATGCTTTACTCACATGTTTGTGGTGATGCTGCTGTAAACAAACCTACTACACTGGCAGTCATTTTAAAGTACAGCACCTACAATTACGCACAATATATAATACTTGATGATGACAATAAGTGACCGTGCTACCAGCTTATTTATTTGTCACACTATACTGTTAATCATTACTTTAGAGAATGCTTTTTTTACTTAAATAAAAAAGTAAACCATAAGACAGCCACAGGCAGGTCCTTCAGGAGGTATTCCAGCAGAAGGCATTGTTACCACAGGAAGTGACAGCTCCATGCATGTTATTGACCTTGAAGACCATCCGGTAAGACAAGATGTGGAGGTGGAAGTCAGTGATATTGATGATCCCAACTTTGTGTAAGCCTAGGCTAATTTGTGTGTTTGTGTCTAGTTTTTAACAAAAGAAAAATTAAAGCAAAAATAAATAAATAATTTTTAAAATAAAAAACTTTAGAATAAAGATGTAAAGAAAGACAATATTTTTCTAATGCTGTACAATATGTGTTTTAAGTGTTACTACAAAGAATCAAAAAGTTTAAAAATATTTAAAAGTTTATAAAGTTAAAAAAGTACAGTAAACTAAGGTTAATTAATCATTGAAGAAATAAAAATGTTTGTATAAATTGGGTGTAGCCTAATTGTCTAGTATTTATAAAGTATACACTAGTGTACAGTGATGTCATAGGCTTTCACGTTCACTCATCACTCTCACTGACTCACCCAGAGCAACTTCCAGTCTTGCAAGCTCCACTCATGCCAAGTATGCTACAGTAGTTTTACTGTGCATTTTCTATGTTTAGATACACAAACATGTATCATTAAGTTACAGTTGTCTATGGTGTTTAATGCAGTAACCTGCCATACAGGTTTTAGCATAGAAGCAATGGGCTATACCATACAGCCTAAGTGTGTAGTAGGTTGCACCATCTAGGTTTGTGTAATTATACTGTATGATGTTTGCACAATAATTAAACCATCTAACAATGCATTTCTCAGAACATTTTCCCATCATTAAGCAACACAGACTGTATACCCGAGGCTAAGTTTCAGAGATTTTCACAAACGGTTCTATCCTCTCTTTCAATGTATGGTTTCAGTGGTTGTGAAATAGCTGAGCATAGGTGGGAGAATTTTATGAGCTTGTGTTTCCCTACTAGAGGAAATTGACTTCTTTTACATTCCTGTACAAATAAAATGTTTCCTTTTTATAAGAAAAAAGCACCAGTGATGGTGAGCATTTTTTCATGTGTTTTTTGGCTGCATAAATATCTTCTTTTGAGAAGTGTCTGTTCAAGTCCTTTGCCCACTTTTTGGTGGGGTTGTTTGTTTTTTTCTTGTAAATTTGTTTGAGTTCGTTGTAGATTCTGGATATTAGCCCTTTGTCAGATGAGTGGGTTGTGAAAATTTTCTCCCACTTTGTAGGTTGCCTGTTCACTCTGATGGTGGTTTCTTTTGCTGTGCAGAAGCTCTTTAGTTTAATTAGATCCCATTTGTCAATTTTGGCTTTTGTTGCCATTGCTTTTGGTGTTTTAGACATGAAGTCCTTGCCCATGCCTATGTCCTGAATGGTAATGCCTAGGTTTTCTTCTAGGGTTTATATGGTTTTAGGTCTAACATTTAAGGCTTTAATCACTGGCCATCAGAGAAATGCAAATCAAAACCATAATGAGATACCATCTCACACCAGTTAGAATGGCAATCATTAAAAAGTCAGGAAACAACTGGTGCTGGAAAGGATGTGGAGAAATAGGAACACTTTTACACTGTTGGTGGGATTGTAAACTAGTTCAGCCCTTGTGGAAGTCGGCGTGGCGATTCCTCAGGGATCTAGAACTAGAAATACCTTTTGACCCAGCCATCCCATTACTGGGTATATACCCAAAGGAATATAAATCATGCTGCTATAAAGACACATGCACACGTATGTTTATTGTGGCACTATTCACAATAGCAAAGACTTGGAACCAACCCAAATATCCAACAATGATAGACTGGATTAAGAAAATGTGGCACATATACACCATGGAATACTATGCAGCCATAAAAAATGATGAGTTCATGTCCTTTGTAGGGACATGGATGAAATTGGAAATCATCATTCTCAGTAAACTATTGCAAGAACAAAAAAACAAACACCACATATTCTCACTCATAGGTGGGAATTCAATAATGAGATCACATGGACACAGGAAGAGGAACATCACACTCTGGAGACTGTTGTGGGGTGGGGGGAGGGGGGAGGGATAGCTTTAGGAGATATACCTAATGCTAAATGATGAGTTAATTGGTGCAGCACACCAGCATGGCACATGTATACATACGTAACTAACCTGCACATTGTGCACATGTACCCTAAAACTTAAGATATAATAATAATAAAATGAAAAAAAAGAAAAAAGCACCTTGATTTGTTAGCCATATAATTCATTACTTAGCATCCACCAAATCCATAAGACGTTGCTACAGATGTCTGCACAACAAAATACCTGATTACCACCTACATCCTGCAGTATGTATGGGAAATTGCTTCCCATCTTATCTCTGACAGTTATGCACCATAAACCAGTTTCTACTACCCTGGAAACTTAATTCCACAGCAGTTTTACTCATCATCATCCCTAACCTACATTGGGAGCCCTGCAGAGCTTTCCAACAATGACAATGACTTTGTCAACAGTGTATTCCTTAATGCATTAATAAAATGAGATCCCTGGAGCCCTAGGGTGAGCCAGATGAGAGATTGTGGGGTGGGGGGAGAGCAGGCGGTGATGGTTAGTTAGGCAGTGACAGAGCGGATTACACATATGGCATCAGTTACAATATATCTATCTTCATATACTTTCAGACATCATCTTCTGTAGTCTGTCAGGTTGTTCAAACATTTTTACCTCCATAACTGTAGAGAAAAGAAGGAAAGATCAGACTGTTACTGTGTCTGTATAGAAAGGGAAGATGTAAGAAATTTCATTTTGACCTGTACCCTGAACAATTGCTTTGCCCTGAGATGCTGTTAATCTGTAACTTTGCCCCAGCCACTTTGTCCCAACCTCTTTGCCCCAACCTTGAGCTCACAAAAATATGTGTTGTATGGAATCAAGGTTTAAGAGATCTAGGGCTGTGCAGGAGGTGCCTTGTTAACAAAATGTTTACAGGCAGTATGCTTGGTAAAAGTCATCACCATTCTCTAGTCTCTATAAACCAGGGGCACAACGCACTGTGGAAAGCCGCAGGGACATCTGCCCTGGAAAGCCGGGTATTGTCCAAGGTTTCTCCCAACATGATAGTCTGAAATATGGCTTCATGGCATGGGAAAGATCTGACCGTCCCCCAGCCCGACACCAGTAGGGGTCTGTGCTGAGGAGGATTAGTAAAAGAGGAAAGTCTCTTGCAGTTGAGATAGAGGAAGGCCACCATCCCTTGCTTGTCCCTGGGAACTGAATGTCTCGGTATAAAACCCGATTGCACCTTTGTTCTATTCTGAGATAGGAGAAAAACTGCCCTGTGGCGGGAGTTGAGACATGTTGGCAGCAATGCTGCTTTGTTATTCTTTATTCCATTGAGATGTTTGGGTGGAGAGAAACATAAATCTGGCCTATGTGCACATCCAGGCATAGTACCTCCCCTTGAACTTAATTATGACACAGATTCTTTTGCTCACATGTTTTTTTGCTGACCTTCTCCCTATTATCACCCTGTTCTCCTACCACATTCCTCTTGCTGAGATAGTGAAAGTAATAATCAATAAAAACTGAAGGGAACTCAAAGACCGGTGCCGGTGCAGGTCCTTGGTATGCTAAGTGCCGGTCTCCTGGGCCCACTGTTATTTCTCTATGCTTTGTTTCTGTGTCTTATTTCTTTTCTCAGTCTCTCGTCCCACCTGACGAGATACACCCACAGGTGTGGAGGGGCTGGCCCCCTTCACATAACTATAACTGCTTTCAGTTTAACATTCAGTTAAACAGCTTAGAAAATTATTGCCATTATTCCAGGAACTCAAGCGATCCCATTAAATCTCAAATCCATGGTGAATATGCCCATGTCAATCAACTTGGCCATATGAAACTCAATATTTTTTTCTCTTTGGTCTCATATCTAAGAATCCATTCCTGAACTTGTTCCCCAGACACTTGCCGGTAGAAATTGATAAGGTCCTGTAAATATTACCAGATCAGATTTTTTTTTTTTTTTTTTTTGAGACAGAGTCTCACTCTACTGCCGAGGCTGGAGTGCAGTGGCATGATCTTGGCTCACTGCAACCTCCGCCACCCGGGTTCAAGCAATTCTCCTGCCTCATCCTCCTGAGTAGGTGGGATTACAGGTGACTGCCACCATGGCTGGCTAATTTTTTGTATTTTTAGTAGAAACAGGATTTCACCATGTTGACCAGGAGGGTCTCGAACTCCTGACCTCATGATCTGCCCGCCTCAGCCTCTGAAAGCACTGGGATTACAGGCATAAGCCACTATGTCCAGCCTACCAGATCAGATTTGATATCTCACTGTCTGGGCTATGATGATTTTTAAGTTTCATCAGGAACCCAGAAGTAATGTGGAATAATGGGACTGGGCATTGAGGAGAATGGTAACAGCATGTGATCTCCTCTTTCAGGTGCAGTCAGTAAAATGCATTCATCCAGGGAAAGTCCTTGTTCTCTCAGGTTCTGGGGGGAAAAAAACCTATTTTTAAAAAGAGGCTCAAGAGAATTTGAGGTTCAGAATTCTCAGACTTGTCTTTCTCGGCCTAAATGCCCTCAATCCTATGTCTCAGGACATCACACCTTTCTCATTAAATACTTGCCGACGTTAAGCATTTATTTGGGCTACATCTTTGCAGTGCCAGCAATCAGGACATAGCATTTTTTTTTCTGGGGACACGGTGTTGCTCTGTCACTCAGGCTGGAGTGATGTGGTGCAATCATAGCTCACTGCAGCCTCACATCCTCAGGCTCACGTGATCCTCTCAGCTCAGCATTCTGAGTGGCTGAGACTACAGGTGCACACCACATGCAGCTAATTTTTTATTTTTTATAGAGACGAAGGTCTCACTATGTTGCCCAGGCTAGTCTGGCCTCAACTGATTCTCCTGCCTTGTCCTCCCAAAGCACTGGGATTACAGGCATGTGCCACCACGTCTGGCCCATAGTATTTGTTTTTCACTGTATTTTTCCAAGGACTACAGAAGATAAGAATCATTTTGACTTCCTGTTTGTTTTTTCAGTTGGATGGTAACAGATTTTAATTTCAGCAAATCCAGCTCACCACATAAGATTTATAATCACTATATTCATGCCTTTGTCACAGTAAATTTATCTCTCAGTGCCTTGCCCTTGATCTGCCCTTCATACTTTGATGCCACTGGTGATCATTTAACAGATTTCATACATTATTAACGTCTCATTTCTTCCATCACATATTTCTCCACCTAATCTTCAAATACGTAAACAACCCAATCCCATGTGAATATTTATCTTCTTGGACTACTTCTAGGACCAGTGGTAGTCACAAATCTTGCAAGTAAAGATGACCATTAAAATTGGTTCATTGGAGCAGGGTTTAATAAAGGGATTACTACAAAGAAACATATGTGATGTAGGTAATTCCAAGGAAATTCTGGGAATAAGCTTATTTAATGGTTAATTTTAGGTATCAACTTGACTGGATTAAGGCATACCTAGAGAAATAATAAATCGTCATTTTAAGGTATGTCTGTGAGGGTGTTTCCAGAGAAAATTGGCATGTGAGCTGGAATGGATTAAATGAGGAAGATCTGCAATTAATGCAGGTTGACACCGTCCAATCAACTGGGGGCCCAGACAGAATAAAAACAGAGGACATGTGAATTGGTTTGTCTCTATTCTGGAGCTGGGATGTACTCCTCCTCCTGTCTTTGGATGTCAGAACTCCAGGCTGTTTAGCTTTTTAACTCCAGGATTTACACCACAAGCCTCTTGGGTTCTCAGCCCTTTGAACTTGGACTGAACCACACTACTGGAATTCTAGGGTCTCCGGCATATAGTCTGCTTTTTGTCGGACTTCTCAGTCTCCTTAATCACGTGAGCCAATTTTCCTAATAAACCCCCTCTTGTAAACCTCTATGTCTATCTATCTATCTATCTATCTATCTATCTATCTATCTATCTATCATCTATCTCCTATTGGTTCTGTCTCTCTGGAGAACCCTTACTAATACACCCTAGAACTAATAACTTCTGAGCACTGTTACCACCTCTATCCTTAATCATACAAGAAGAGAGAGAGGTTATGGGCACTGAAGAAAGAGTTTTGAAAAAGGGTCACCTGTTAGTAGCTACGGTCTAAGGCCATGGATACACCAGCTGTGCCATGTCTGTAGATAAGGAGCCTGGGAGAAACTCTCTGCCTTCACTGTCCTCCCTGCCATCGATAACCATTGGGTAAACCTATTAAATAGTAAGCAAAGATCCCACTGATGCAAATTAATACAGGTGAACATCCTGGAGCAAAAAAAGGAGTTTAGAAGGATGGAGAATGGATTTGGAGGGAGAAATGAGATATATCCAACATACAACAGAAATATTAGTAAGGAAGGTCATATGTGTTTTAATATGCAAATGTAAACATATGAATATTAATAACACACATAATATATGTGTATACATATTATAGTTAAGCTTCTACACAACTCAAGGGAGAATGAGAATAAAAATTATAACTAATTACATTTTTCACAAGGGAATCATAGTCTCCAAAATTTTTCCTCCTTTCTCAGTAATAACCCCCAATTCGTCAATACAAAATTTAGTTTAATTGCCTTGTTAGCTATTCTCCAAATTGTGAAACTCTGAGGGGTTTCAGGAATCTGTAACCCTGGGAATTCATATTCTGACATAAAAGAATCTGGGAAAGGCAAACTTAAATTCTATTGAGATGATGGTGTTGCTGAGAATTTTAGGTAAGTTGCTTAATTCAAATGTTAAATGTAGATGGAAAATTTTTCTTCTTCCTCATAACCAGTCCAATAACCATTTACATAGTAATATATGATAAGTGCTAAAGAAAGCTTTTCTTTTTTTCTTCAGACAGAGTCTCACTCTGTTGCCCAGGCTGGAGTGCAGTGGTGGTGCTTTCGTGGCTCACTGCAACCTCAATCTCCCAAGCTCAAGCAATCTTCCCACCTCAGCTTCTGGAGGAGCATGGACTAGAGGTGCACCCCACCACATCTGGCTAATTTTTTTTTTTTTTTTTTTTTTTTTTTTTTTTTTTTTTTTGTAGAAACAAGATTTCACCTTGTCGCCCAGTCTCGTTTTGAACTCCTACGCTCAGCCTCCCAAAGTGCTGGGATTGCAGGTGTGAGCTATTGCCCCTGTTTTGAAATATATTCATCATCTTCCTGTTTTAATTTCTAAAACTGCTGGCAGCTCACACACAGAAGTAGAATTTCACACTATTAGATTCAAAAAAAAGAGCAATTAACAACACAGAAAATTGCAAGGGAAGAAAAAAAAATGCACAAACAGGCAACGATTAGGAGCCACTAACAAAAGAAATAGTCTTGTTAATATCTCAAGAGCAAGAATGAGAAGAAAGAATAAAATGGAAGATATTATCAGTCTAACGGCCAAAAGACATCAAGAAAAGCTTAATATGTTGCTTTTAAAGTTTGATATTCTTTAAGAAAGTGTGAAGGCACATGGTAATTTTAAGGAAACCTCCAACAATAGAAGCATATCTCTAAATAGAAAAAGTTGTATTTTAATAATTTTGGATGAAGAATGCACTTTTAGCTTTTAATATAAAAATATAATATTAGTTAGGAAGGATAGCATGTTAGTTGGTTAGTACTTCCTGCCAGCTATTATAGTCTTCTTGTTCTGATTAAGAAATACAGATGTTGGCTTGTCAAACCATCCTCTCTACCAGTGTACATAAGTAAGTATCCGGGGAAACACAAAGGAAATGTGTGTTTTACCATTGTGTGTGTGTTTGTGTGTGTGTCCCAGGGTGTATTATGAGCATTGTTTTTTCCAGTGAGAAGAATTATATACTTTTCTTAACAGTCTCAGAGGTAGCTGAGCTCAATAAAACTCAATTATCTTTTCTGAGTAATGAACCTCAGAGCAAAATATGTGAACGAAGGGATGGAAGAGTCAAAGGGAAAGAGCATCACCCTGGGCTCCATAAGAATAGTTAGACCTGTGAACTGTTGAGCAAAGGCTAATGGTGATGGGATGGAGAAGAGAATGCTGATAGGAGAAGAAAGTACATCAAAGTGTCAGTAGGTGATAATATATAAAAATTTAATACATTGAAATGTTTTACATAAAAAAGCAATCCATCCCAGCATTTTGGAAGGTTGAGGCAAGCAGATCACTTGAGGTCAGCAGTTTGAGACCAACCTGGCCATCATGGTTAAACCTTGTCTCTACTAAAAATACAAAAAAAATAGCCGAGTGTGGTGGCACATGTCTGTAATCCCAGCTACTGGGGAGGCTGATGCAGGAGAGTCACTTGAGCCTGGGAGGCAGAGGTCTCAGGGAGCTGCTGAGATCGCACCGCTGCACTCCAGACTGGGCAACAGAGCGAGACTCTGTCTCAAAAAAAAAAAACAAAAGCAATCCATTGCTTTACAACAGTGTAACATCATTAGTTAAAATATACTAAGCACATTATATACAATATCTCTCTAGATTTTTCTACCATCATATGAGGAAATTATTATCTCATTTAATAGATAAGAAATAAAATTAAAGCAATTTAAATGAGTTTTCCAAAGTCCCTATTATAGAAATTGTTGCCATCAGGATTCAAATGTAGATGTTTATAGATCATCTTATAAAATTTGTAACTTTAAAATTAAAAAGAATAAAATTTATGACTTTAAAATTAAAAAGAATAAAATGTATAACTTTAAAATTAAAAAGAACAAAATTTATAACTTTATGCAGCAAATCTTTAAATTTGTTAATTTCTTTTTTTTTTTTTTTTTTTTTGCCAGCACTGTTCTTTATTGTGCTAGGGTGCCACCGTCTTATTTATTTTTTTTTTAATTATACTTTAAGTTTTAGGGTACATGTGCACATTGTGCAGGTTAGTTACACATGTATACATGTGCCATGCTGGTGCACTGCACCCACTAACTTGTCATCTAGCATTAGGTATATCTCCCAATGCTATCCCTTCCCCCTCCCCCCACCCCACAACAGTCCCCAGAGTGTGATGTTCCTCTTCCTGTGTCCATGTGATCTCATTGTTCAATTCCCACCTATGAGTGAGAATATGTGGTGTTTGGTTTTTTGTTCTTGCGATAGTTTACTGAGAATGATGATTTCCAGTTTCATCCATGTCCCTACAAAGGACATGAACTCATCATTTTTTATGGCTGCGTAGTATTCCATGGTGTATATGTGCCACATTTTCTTAATCCAGTCTATCATTGTTGGACATTTGGGTTGGTTCCAAGTCTTTGCTATTGTGAATAATGCCGCAATAAACATACGTGTGCATGTGTCTTTATAGCAGCATGATTTATAGTCCTTTGGGTATATACCCAGTAATGGGATGGCTGGGTCGAATGGTATTTCTAGTTCTAGATCCCTGAGGAATGGCCACACTGTCTTCCACAATGGTTGAACTAGTTTACAGTCCCACCAACAGTGCAAAAGTATTCCTATTTCTCCACATCCTCTCCAGCACCAGTTGTTTCCTGACTTTTTAATGATTGCCATTCTAACTGGTGTGAGATGGTATCTCATAGTGGTTTTGATTTGCATTTCTCTGATGGCCAGTGATGATGAGCATTTTTTCATGTGTTTTTTGGCTGCATAAATGTCTTCTTTTGACAAGTGTCTGTTCATGTCCTTCACCCACTTTTTCATGGGGTTGCTTGTTTTTTTCTTGTAAATTTGTTTAAGTTCATTGTAGATTCTGGATATTAGCCCTTTGTTAGATGAGTAGGTTACGAAAATTTTCTTCCATTTTTTAGGTTGCCTGTTCACTCTGATGGTAGTTTCTTTTGCTGTGCAGAAGCGCTTTAGTTTAATTAGATCCCATTTGTCAATTTTGTCTTTTGTTGCCATTGCTTTTGGTGTTTTAGACATGAAGTCCTTGCCCATGCCTATGTCCTGAATGGTAATGCCTAGGTTTTCTTCTAGGGTTTATATGGTTTTAGGTCTAACGTTTAAGTCTTTAATCCATCTTGAATTGATTTTTGTATAAGGTGTAAGGAAGGGATCCAGTTTCAGCTTTCTACATATGGCTAGCCAATTTTCCCAGCACCATTTATGAAATAGGGAATCCTCTCCCCTTTGCTTGTTTTTCTCAGGTTTGTCAAAGATCAGATAGTTGTAGATATGCGGCGTTATTTCTGAGGGCTCTGTTCTGTTCCATTGATCTATATCTCTGTTTTGGTACCAGTACCATGCTGTTTTGGTTACTGTAGCCTTGTAATATAGTTTGAAGTCAGGTAGTGTGATGCCTCCAGCTTTGTTCTTTTGGCTTAGGATTGACTTGGCAATGCGGGCTCTTTTTTGGTTCCATATGAACTTTAAAGTAGTTTTTTCCAATTGTGTGAAGAAAGGCATTGGTAGCTTGATGGGGATGGCATTGAATCTGTAAATTACCTTGGGCAGTATGGCTATTTTCACGATATTGATTCTTCCTACCCATGAGCATGGAATGTTCTTCCATTTGTTTGTATCCTCTTTTATTTCCTTGAGCAGTGGTTTGTAGTTCTCCTTGAAGAGGTCCTTCACATCCCTTGTAAGTTGGATTCCTAGGTATTTTATTCTCTTTGAAGCAATTGTGAATGGGAGTTCACTCATGATTTGGCTCTCTGTTTCTCTGTTGTTGGTGTATAAGAATGCTTGTGATTTTTGTACATTGATTTTGTATCCTGAGACTTTGCTGAAGCTGCTTATCAGCTTAAGGAGATTTTGGGCTGAGACAATGGGGTTTTATAGATATATAACCATGTCGTCTGCAAACAGGGACAATTTGACTTCCTCTTTTCCTAATTGAATACCCTTTATTTCCTTCTCCTGCCTAATTGCCCTGGCCAGAACTTCCAACACTATGTTGAATAGGAGTGGTGAGAGAGGGCATCCCTGTCTTATGCCAGTTTTCAAAGGGAATGCTTCCAGTTTTTGCCCATTCAGTATGATATTGGCTGTGGGTTTGTCATAGATAGCTCTTATTATTTTGAAATACATCCCATCAATACCTAATTAATTGAGAGTTTTTAGCATGAAGCGTTGTTGAATTTTGTCAAAGGCCTTTTCTGCATCTATTGAGTTAATCATGTGGTTTTTGTCTTTGGCTCTATTTATATGCTGTATTACATTTATTGATTTGTGTATATTGAACCAGCCTTGCATCCCAGAGATGAAGCCCACTTGATGATGGTGGATAAGCTGTTTGATGTGCTGCTGGATTCGTTTTGCCAGTATTTTATTGAGGATTTTTGCATCAATGTTCATCAAGGATATTGGTCTAAAATTCTCTTTTTTGGTTGTGTCTCTGACCGGCTTTGGTATCAGAATGATGCTGGCCTCATAAAATGAATTAGGGAGGATTCCCTCTTTTTCTATTGATTGGAATAGTTTCAGAAGGAATGGTACCAGTTCCTCCTTGTACCTCTGGTAGAATTAGGCTGTGAATCCGTCTGGTCCTGGACTCTTTTTGGTTGGTAAACTATTGATTATTGCCACAATTTCAGCTCCTGTTATTGGTCTATTCAGAGTTTCAACTTCTTCCTGGTTTAGTCTTGGGAGAGTGTATGTGTCGAGGAATTTATCCATTTCTTCTAGATTTTCTAGTTTATTTGCATAGAGGTGTTTGTAGTATTCTCTGATGGTAGTTTGTATTTCTGTGGGATCGGTGGTGATATCCCCTTTATCATTTTTTATTGTGTCTATTTGATTCTTCTCTCTTTTTTTCTTTATTAGTCTTGCTAGCGGTCTATCTATTTTGTTGATCCTTTCAAAAAACCAGCTCCTGGATTCATTAATTTTTGAAGGGTTTTTTGTGTCTCTATCTCCTTCAGTTCTGCTCTGATTTTAGTTATTTCTTGCCTTCTGCTAGCTTTTGAATGTGTTTGCTCTTGCTTTTCTAGTTCTTTTAATTGTGATGTTAGGGTGTCAATTTTGGATCTTTCCTGCTTTCTCTTGTGGGCATTTAGTGCTATAAATTTCCCTCTACACACTGCTTTGAATGTGTCCCAGAGATTCTGGTATGTTGTGTCTTTGTTCTCATTGGTTTCAAAGAACACCTTTATTTCTGCCTTCATTTCGCTATGTACCCAGTAGTCATTCAGGAGCAGGTTGTTCAGTTTCCATGTAGTTGAGCGGTTTTGAGTGAGATTCTTAATTCTGAGTTCTAGTTTGATTGCACTGTGGTCTGAGAGATAGTTTGTTATAATTGCAGAAATACTTTTTACGCAAGGTTGTGATGGACTTTGTGCAAGGCTGTTATTTTTTGCAGAATCTTTTGTGATGGTTTTGTTCTCAGGCATACAAGCTTGAGAACCCTCTCTTCATGCTTTCCCCAGCTCACTTTGTGAGTTTTTTTTCTTTTTTTTTTTTTTTGTATATTAGTGACTCCATTTTGGTTCTGACAACTTTCATATTTTCTCCCTTTTGATCAAGACTTTCTCCAAAGGCATCACTGAACAATAATCATGTAATTAGATTTTGATATCCCTTGGTGCTGGAATGGACCTATGCCTGGGCTGGCCTCATCCCACCCTAGGGGGAGAGTTTGGTGACTAGCAGTCAGTGTTAAAACCTCTTTAGCCACACTGAGCAACAAGGGAAGTTTGAAGGGAGTGGGACACAGGCTAAGTCTACCTGGAGTTTATTATTAAGTTGAATTTTATCTGTTCTGTAGTCTTTTGCAACCATACCAAAGTGCTGGGCCAACATTATATCCTTAGGAGTTGTATTTCCACAAATATTTAAGAAGTAACAGGTACAAAGTTTAAAAAAGGAAAATACAAAGTAAAATTAATAGTAATATCACAATTCCATTTTATATAATAGTTTTCAGTCATAAACCCAGGCTTAAAGGCAACCAGCTGAATAAAGCAAATGACATTAGAGGATTAGGTGAGACCTGTTGTAATCAGATGGCCTGTTTTCTTATTTTGCATATGTGGGTCCCAACTTCCCCGGAGGAGTTTATCCAAGTACATAATGTAGTATTAGCAATAGCACAGACATTTTCTTATTTTACCAGTGGATAATAAATAATTTCTTGTATTAGGTTTTGTTAAGATACCAGCATAAACTACTGATTGTAAAACTTTAATTACACTACTATTTTGCCAAGTAAGAAAGGTAGCATTAAGAGGAGTAAGAGTCTTATTATGACATGGAGTCATTGTGATTTCTTTAGGAAAGCTGTATACAGTGACCAAAAAAAAAAAAAAATGTGAATTTCTCCTCCTGGTTAGAATGTCTCTGGTCATGACATCAGGTAGCTTGGTAAACTTTTTGGGTGGCCCACACATCAGACACAATTCTTGTCCCTTAAAATTCATCTCGTTTCAGCTTATAAGGCTTTAGGAAAAAATCAGGTTTTGTTGTTAATTGTAGCCAAATATTGGAGGAGAATTCAGGTTCTAATCCTGTCTATAGATACGTAATAAGAACTTAAAAGTAATGCACAGAACCACAATCTAATAACAAGTGTATTATAATTTTCTTTAGAAACAATTTTTCTCTATACATTCAGGATCTAATCTAGTTAACAAGATGGATAACAAGGTGGATAACAAGAACTTGAAAGCAATGCATATGACTACAATCTAATGTTTATTATAGCTTTTTTTTTTTTTAGAATCATAATGTTTTCTTCCTGTATTGACGACATAAAAATCTCCAAGTTGAAACCTTATTGAGGCTAGGAAGCCAAACCAAGGTAGGCTTTACATTTTACTTCCATTCTTAAGGTTCCTAGTCCTGCCAGGAAGTGACAATTATTATTTATTCACTGTAAGGATGAAAACCCTATGAGGCCAAGCATTTAAAGTTCATTCTCAAATATTTTAGTTTAGTCAAAACCTTGGCAATATAACCAATGTTTCCAATTTTATTCTCTTAAAAAGAGGAAACAAAATTTTATTGAATGTATGTTAACAATCCTATTGTTATAAAGCAATAAGTATACTCATGAATAGTTTCCAAATATTGCAGGAATCAAGTAGGGAGAAAAATCAAATGCTTCCACCTTTGTTCACAAAAGTATACTTTACCGAATTGTTATAAACTATAGATAGTGTATGAGAGAAAATGTCCTTAAACCCAGAAAACAAATTGTTTAAGTAAAGAATCAACAATTATTTAAATAAGTTCTAAAAACATTACCATCGATTATTTAATTTTATATAATTAATTTTTTGTTTTGCTTCATCTTGATTAACTGCTTCATGAACTCATCCGTTTCTTTGTTAGAGCTCTGAACATTTTGATTTTTGTCTTTCAATCTTAAGGGTATCAGAAATCTATGTTCAAGAGTACTTGTTATAGTCTTTTCCATGAAAAGCAATATAGGTGACTACAAATGATTTTACAGAGGATTCAAAACAACTGTGGATGACAAAAACTTAGAATAGCCATGGTTAAAAATGTAATGAGAATTCACAATTGACAAGGGATTTTAATTTAGTTATTTGTATTTATGCATTTTTTTTTTTTGAGATGGAGTTTTGCTCCTGTTGCCCAGCCTGGAGTGCAATGGCATGATATCCCCTCATTGCAACCTCTGCCTCCCGGGTTCAAGCGATTCTCCTGCCTCAGCCTCCTGAGTAGCTAGGATTACAAGCATGGGCCACCATGCCCGGCTAATTTTTTTGTATTTTTAGTAGAGACGGGGTTTCTCCATGTTGGTCAGGCTGGTCTTGAACTCCCAACCTCAGGTGATCCGCCCACCTCGGCCTCCCAAAGTGGTGGGATTACAGGCGTGAGCCACTGCGTCCGGCCTATTTATGTACATTTTAAGATGACAACAAGAACCATAACTGATAGCATCACATCAGAACTTGTAGACATTTATAAATTTTATATAATCTTTAGAATACTCACATTAATAACATATCACACACACATAACTTTAGAAAATATTTAACATAACAAACAAAATTATGACTCATAACATTAAATGTAGCATGTATATATTTTTGAAAAAATTAGACAATAATATATCTGTAAATGTAACTGAAAGAAAATCTAGTATCGTTTATCATTTGACAATTCTTTAATTTACCAAATAAGCCTAATCATTTAATATTTCTACAAAATGAGAGCTACATTCTTTAAGTCTCTCCAAGGACTTAACTGAAAATCTCTAAGTTAATTCTAGGTCAAAAGATTTAATTTAGGATTTTGACCTGAGGGAAGTCTACCAGATGTCAAAGTTTCAAAAGACTTGATCAAAACAGAATCACAGGTCTCTGTAAAATATCAGTCATTAACCAGAGTAATATGACTTCAAAATCAATGCAGAAAGTTACATGGGTGTAAGAACCTTAACCCTGTTAAAGCTCAGTTTTTCTAAGTAATCAAAAATTTTATAAAGACAACATAGGAAATTATCTTTATAAAATTTTAAATCTTTATTTTTTATAAAGCCAGTTATTAAAAAGGTAAAGATAAACGTACTGCAGTTTCATTGTTTTTCCTTAAGGGAAGCTCATTTAGATAACCTGGAAGTCAAACCTGATGAAAAGGGCACCTGAATTTAACCAGACACAGGAGGAGTGTGTCCAGGTTGTAAGGTTACGCTATATTATAGAGGAATGTAAACAAGAAAACTAATATCTTGAACAGAGGAATACGTGGCTCTTAGTAACAACGTGGAAACTTTCCTGGTCACAATTCACACACAGCAAGAAAAACCTAAAGTATAAAATCAAATTATACTGAGGGAAAACATTGGTTTTCTAGGCCTTTAAGATAAGTATTTCAGCATCAGGCTATAACAACAGTGTTAGAACCAGGAAGAAAAAGAGTTGATGAAAAGGTTGAAAGAAAGAGCTATCACTCCAGCCAAGCAAAAAAACAAACAACAACAACAACAACAACAACAACAACAAACCCACACATTTTTAAGGGAAGAAAGAGAGCTGAAGACAGTGATTCAGGACCTGCCAATTATATGCAGCAAGATACAGCAAAAGTTAAACTTCGGAGACATAAATCTGAAATGCTTCCAGAAAAAATTTACCTCCAAAAATAAAAGTACAATTCTGGATGAAAAAGACAGCATTTCAAAACGAAAACTAGAGAAATTAAATAGATCTCAGGAAGAAATATGGCAGAAATAGAAATTGTCTGTAGTTTAGAATATCACCATTAAGAAAAACACATTTCAGAATTAAAAATAAAAAATTTTTGCAGTCTTACTAAGAGCAAATCAATATATTAAGAAAATCTTTTTCTAATATAGGGGACCAAATTTTGTAGTTTAATATTAGTATATTTTCAATGTTAAGTCTCATTTTTTAGACAGTCATAAATTTTTTTAAAGTATAGCCAACTTGATCACATACAAAATTTCTTTTATAAATTCCCCCTTTCACAAACACCATACCTACTCAGACCATTTACAGCATGCTTAAACTTTCCGTTATGTCTTATACTTAATCTTTCTTAAATAACCAGTCATTTTACTTTAGAACAAAAAGTTACCACAGAAGATTCTTTCTCATACAAAAATATCTTCTTTTCAACTTCTTTTGCAAAAATATATTTTCATACCCATAACTTTTTTCCTATCTCTGTCTCTCTCCTACTTACTGTTACTTTTCCATCACATTGTAGCCTATTGTTTTATACTTGTTAAATTTATATTTTGCAAAAAAAACCTTTAAATAACTCTAAATTATGCAGAATTATTCTTTTTTTCTTGATAAAGAATATGCTTTTATGCCTTTCTTATAATTTTTTATTAAAACACGTCTTACTTTTTTGAGAGATTTTATATTATAGTTCTAGAGGTATTAATTAGTATTTTTAATTTAATAACCTTAAATTTAGTGAAAACCTAGGAAGCCAGAAATCTTGAATTATCTGTCATATCAGTATTTTATATATGAAAATCTTTATAATTTTTAAAAACATGTTTTTCTATAACAGAATTTTACATATATTCATGGAACCAAATCTATTTAGTCTTTCTATATTATTTTAGAATCCAAGAAAAGAAACTTATATTTATGGTCAGAATTTTGTTTTATGATATTATTTGGAAATGACTCAGACATTTAATGAATATCATTTAAATCAATATAACATAACTTTAAGATTTCAAATTACATGAAAACTATATTTACAGACATTTACCTCATTTCTATTATCTAATTTATTCAATTTTTTACAGTTTACATAGATTAGTTATGAAAATTGAGATATGAAATAAAGCTAATCATCATTTCTAGTTATTTTCCTATTTGTATAACTTATGAATATCAGGTGTGCACCTAAGTAGAAATCTTAAATTATATGAATATTTTGCTTATAACTTAGAAGATATAGCTTTTTTTTACTAAACAAACATCATTAAACTAGCCTTAATTATCAAAGAGTTGACAAAGATTATTCTGTTTTAGGCTGAGTTCATAGTTTTATAACCTTTGGGTCAAACCCCAACACCCTAAAACATCTAGCAAAGACAAAAATAAAACTCTACCAGTACACCTGGGCAAAAACATATGTTGACAATTTCCTGATAATTTTAAAACCAGCTTATTTATTAAAGATGGACTTAAGTCACATGAGCTAAAAAGCATTTGGGTTATTATACATTTTTTATGAGTGCTCATTTATCTAAGATATGTGAATAGAATTCCTTAAGAAATTTTTTGCCGCAGGGCACAGTGGCTCACATCTGTAATCCTAGAACTTTGGGAGGCCAAGGAAGGCAGATCACGAGGTCAGGAGTTCAAGACCAGCCTGACCAATTGGCATGGCAAAACCCCATCTCTACTAAAAATACAAAAATTAACCAGGAGTGGTGGCGGCACGTGCCTGTAATCCCAGGAGGGTTACTCAGGAGGCTGAGACAGGAGAATCGCTTAAACCCGGGAGGCAGAGGTTGCAGTGAGCTGAGATAGTGCCACTGCAGTCCAGTCTGGGTGAAAGAGTAAGACTCCATCTCAAAAAAATAAAAATAAAAATAGGAAATTTTTTGCCAACTATGCCAGATTTTACCATGTAGAAACAACGTGCCACATAATACATGTTCGTACACATATATGCACCTAAACACATATATGCACACACACAAAGATGTGATAACTTTCCTCAATATGTAATCTAATGAAGGCTGCAGACCAAAATTTGGGTGAAGCAATTTATATAGTAGCTTGGGTTTTATTGTTGTTTGTTGGTTTGTTTGTTTTTCTTAGCCTCTTTAACATTTATATTTTATTTATTCAGTCTCAAATGAGTTTAGAGTTAAATTTTCAATTGTTTACATTGTAGCTAGGACTGGTTGAATTGTATTAGAAAGACAAAATCTTCAGTGTTGAACTAGTAACAAATCTATCTTTTTTTTTTTTTTTTGCAGGTCTGTTTTGCTTGATTAACAAATGGAGACAAGAAAGAATTTTAGCAGGATTTGTTGTTTTTTTCGCAGGGGATGGGGGGGTTAGTCTTTGTGTGGCAGAAAAAGCAAATTTTTTATGCCAGACAAAGATGATTTGTATTGTTTTGAGTTCAAGATTTTGACCTGTTAGACCTGAGAGCCTAACATTTATACATATTTATCTAGCTCTTTTTATAGATTATTAATTTTTCAATAAATTATTTCATCACCATAAACAAATTTTAGTCAGGTAAACCTAAATTTACATTTTCTAATGGTGTCTGGGTTGTTGGTTACCATGGAGCTCTTGAAATTTGTGAAGCTATTAATTTAAAAGCCCTTTAATACTTTTAAAAAAGTCTTGACTAGAATGCCACAAGCGGTGAGTTTTATGTCAACCCCAGTAGAAAAGTCAGCAGATTCAAAGTAGGCAGTAAGAAAAAACAAGAGAGACAGTGAACTTAGAAGTCTCTACATGCTTAGCATGGTAGTTGCAGATCTCTAAAAAGAGTTTAAATAATAAACATTTGAGCTCTGAATTTTTCTTGATGTAACATTGCTTGTCAATTTTAAAATATGCATAAGCATGGGCCATAAAATGTGGCTAGCTGGAGTCCCAAAAACCTGTCATGCCTTTATGTTTAAAAAACCCATTCTGTTTCTTACTCATCTCTTGAGAACAAAGAAAATATCATCATTCCTCTCAGGAAATGTCAGGAGTTTAGAGCAGTGTTTTAGATGGTAGCAATTGCACTAATGGCTTTTAATTAACCTTTCTGCACCCAACATTTGGATTATATTTTTGCTTTCAGAATAATTTTTTAAAAAGCAAGGGAAAAGAATCAAACCAAATCAAAAGAAACCAAGATAAGAGCATTCATAAAAATTTCAACCTCGGCATAGAGATCAAACAAAATATTCAACTAGGCACAGAGACCAAAAGTGAATTCACTGCAAAAGACATGCCTTCTAGATAGAATGTAAATTCTGTAGAACCAGAGGACTCAATCCAGAAAGACACATGTCTTTACACCAGAAAAGATATACCACAAAAGACAAAAAGTATTTTATCACCCCAGGAGGGATGCATAGTCCCTTATTAGGTGACTTTATAAAAAAACAGATCCTGACTAATATAAAAAAGCCTCTACTAAAAGAGGCAGGCTCAGCCTAAGAGAAGACTCATCAGGGCAGAAAAGTGAGCCAAGGAAGTGGAGGAAAGCACAAGGGCCTCAAGTGAGCACTGCACATCAGTTCAAGAATCACCAGTTTCTTTGGATCATTATCTTTTTCGGGTTCTATTTCTGACATCATATATGTCAACCTAAATAACAAACACAGAGAGGCTATCTAAAAGAAAAATAGGTTTATCTGAGAATAGAGTGTTGCTGTGGGAATACAAATGCCGCAGTAAACCATATGCATATTTGGGGAGGTAATGGAAGACAAAGATTTTTTTAAAAATGAGAATTATGTGATTATTTTGAAATAATAATCTTTGGCTACAAAGATTGATGGCAAGGGTGATGCCTGTTTTTTTTTGTTGTTGTTGTTTTGTTGTTTGTTGGTTTTGCTGAAACATGCAGAGAATTTTTATTTATCACAAATGTTAATACTTATATTTACTTGCAGAACAGAGTCACAGAGAGATATGCAGGCAAGGTATTAGTAGGGTTCGCACAACATTCAGTACACAGTAGGTTGCTCACTAAGGACTTGTCATATTTTGCTCAAATGCCAACTGTTGGTACCTTAGATTGTCAATTAGTCATTTCTTATATAGATGATTTTTTGGATAATTGTCATACTACATTTTTACCAATTAAGGATTTCAGTCCATTTTTTATTATTTTTTTCAATCATAGTTCAAGGTCAGGAAGTAGGAGCCCCATCCCCGCTCCCTTCCAGACAACAGAATAGTATTCTTACTAGGAGTTCCTAAGACCTAGCAATTCCAGCATGCGAATTGTGAGAGGACATAGCCAGGAAGATGAGAAGCTGTAGCCATCATCCAGGGGTAACATATTCCATCTCTGTTGCTCCTTGCAGCCTGCAGGTCCTCTTCAGTGCCCTCTCCATTAAACCCATTAACATGTAGGATCCTCATCTGCTTCACATTGGTGCCTTTACCAGATTCTCCAGCACCCAGCAGTAGCAGGCGGTCCATGGCCTGGTCGCTGCTTGGCTGGACAGGCAGTTTCTGGGTAGGTGTCCTTGCAGAAGTACTCTTTTTCTGTAAAGTTGTGATGACCTTTGTGCAAGGTGTGGTTTTTGCAGTCTTTTATGATAGTTTTATCAGGAATACAAGCATGAGACACCTCTCTTAATTCCCTTCGCGGCTCTTTTTGTCACTTTTTAAATTATTTTTTATGTATGTATGTATTTACTAATTATAGAGACATGGTCCCACCGTGTTGCCCACACTGTTTATGAACTCCTGGGCTGCAGAGACCCTCCTGCCTCAGCCTCCCAAAGTTCTGGGATTAAAGGCATGAACCACCATGCCCAGCCATATTTGTCACTTGTTTTTATTTAACACTAGTGACTTCATTTCGATTCCGGAAACTTTTATAAATGCAACCGATATTCATTTTAGTATTTCTCAACATAATCTACAAACAACCCACATTACAAGCGCTTGGGCTGCTTTAATGAAAGCAGATTCCTGGGGGCTGACCTGCAACCTCCTAAGTTAGAAACACTGGGGCCCTCTTAGGTGAAAAGAATTTGAGAACCATTTGTTACCTGAGTGTTTATAACATGCTAGGCACTGTATGTAGTCCTTACTTGAGTAAATTCCTTTACAACAACCCTAAAAAGAGATGAATTATCCCTATCTTACATATGAAGAAATTGAGGCTTTACATTGTTGACTAGTGATGGAGAACTTGAATCCTTCTTAGTTGTTGAAAGACAAATGCTTTTTCAAGGATATCCCATCTGTCTCTAGGGTGAGCAGTCAGCTCTGATTTCTTAGGCATGCTTCCTAAACGTCATGACATATAATGACAGGCAATCTGTTGCTCAGATGAAAAACAATTTCTTCACAGACACTCCTTTTGGGAAAACAAATATTTGTTTAGGCTGACTGTATTGTGGACTGATTTCTTTGTTTGTCCCTGCACCTGTCTGCAAAATACACAAATGACCTGGGATTGCTGGTGCTGGGAAATGCATGTGGAATACCAAACAATTCTGTAGTGGTTTTTGGGTATAATGACATCATTAGAGGACACCCAGAACATCAATTCTCTTGACTTGTTTGTCTTCTGAGTCGGGGTTACCCATTCGTTTATTCCATAAATATTTATTGTACATCTATTATATGCCAGGTACTATTCTAAGAAGTGGAGATATGTAACAAGCAAAAGAAACAAAAATCCTTGCTCTATGCTGTGGGCTTCTATCTCCGCTTTACCCCAGTGACCCAGTAAAAAAAAAAAAAGTAAATAGAGAGCTGTACTGCCACAGGTAATTTGACCATTTAGCAACATTTTCCAGTTATTTTGCATTTCTTTACACAATTCCTAGAAAAGCCTATGAAGATTCATAAAGTAAAATGCAAAGTTTTGAAGTAGTGGAGTCTCAATAAATGAAAACATCCTTTAAAGAGTGGTTCTTTCTTTATTTTATATTCAATATGTTTTATTCAATTATGGTCATTATACTTTTAATATGAAATTGTCTAAAATGCATCCAGTGGAAACTTCTTCAAGCTAGCTTCTGGGTCGTTTAAACATGTCCCTATAATTTTTGAATATTTTCTTAGTTTCCGCCACAAGATGTCCCAGACTCATCTTATGCAATCCTTGACCAAAACTTGGGAGTTTCAAGGAGTTCTGGGTCCTTCCAGTGGAAAAATGGTATTTAGTTACCAAAACTTGTGTTTTGTGTGTGCTTATAGCTGCTGGGTTTTCTTTTTCTTTCTTTTTTTTTTCTTTATTTTACTTTAAGTTCTGGGATACATGTGCAGAACGTGCAGGTTTGTCTTACCTAGGAATACATGTGCCATGGTGGTTTGCTGCACCTATCAACCCGTCATCTAGGTTTTAAGCCCCACATGCATTAGGTATTTGTCCTAATGCTCTCCCTCCCCTTGCCCTCCAACCCCCAACAGGCCCCAGTGTGTGATGTTCCCCTTTCTGTGTCCATGTGTTCTCGTTGTTCAACTCCCACTTATGAGTGAGAACACGTGGTGTTTGATTTTCTCTTCCTGTGTTAGTTTACTGACAATGATGGCTTCCAGCTTCATCCATGTCCCTGCAAAGAACATGAGCTCATTTTTTTTTACGGATACATAGTATTCCATGGTGTATATGTGTCACATTTGCTTTATCTAGTTTACCATTGAAGGGCATTTCTTAAGTGTGTGGTTGGATTTATTATTATCACAAAGATAAGAGGACTACTGGATATTTAGTATTTAGTAGACAAGTATGAACACATCCTGCATCCATAGGGACAGCCTTATGCAAAGAAAAATGTTGCACTCCCTACATCCAGACTCCCAATGCGTATTTGTGCATTAGAAAATATTGTTATAATTACATCAGTTTGAAATCTACTCTGCTCTACAGACAAAGAAAACATATTTTGCAAGGTTCTCCTATATAACAATTTAATAAAACTGAGGAAAGATTGTCATTTATTTTGTTTGAAACTTCATCAAGACTTGACCAACTTGTCAGGAAAACATCACCAATGTCAATGTGACCCCTGATATTTGAGTCACCAACACATTAATGATGATTCTACATGTGTTGATTTTACTATCTATGTCTCACCAAGTGATCCAGCATTTATATATTGAATATTCAAATTATTTTATAATAAATCCTATATTATAATTATTTCATACAATTGTATTATGAATTATTTTTCTTTCATATCTCTTTTACATTAGACTTAGGATAGTTTACATACATATATACATGTTTATACTTAGGTTACATTAACTACACGTATTATTTCAAGAATCTAAAGGAAGCATTTCTAAATGTTTGTTTGACAAGATTTTTCCAGTGTGATAACATTCAGAACTATTGCTATAGACAATATCGACTTGGGCTAACTGTCCTTTTAAGAACTATGTTCATGGCTAGTTATAGAGGCTGAGAGATAATGCTGAGTCTCAACATTTTATACCCCAAATACACATAAAAACATCACACATTTTTTACTTGGCATATACAGATAAATTCACTGGTCTTTACCTGAGCTTCACGCTAATTCTCAACCTGATTCCTTCCCTGGAATTTATGATAAATGTACCAAAGACTCCTACAGAGTAACTAAGCAGACAATTTTTTCTGTGATTGTGGAAAAATACAGTGTTACCACCTTCTAAACCATAGGGTCCTTCCCAGTTTTCATAGGCTCTGAACAATTTGTCCATCCATAACTGGGAACAGGAAAAGGATTTTTTTTTTCTCTCAGTATCTACATTAGATGAGCTCTTTCCTAGTTTGTTTTTATCCCATCATCTAGTTTTATTTTGTTATTAGCATTTAACATTAATTGACACTGTACCTATTTGTTTTTTATGTAACTCTCCCTTCTAGAATAAAAGCTCAGGAGGATAGGAGTCAGCCCTATCATCTTCACCGCTATATCCCACTGTCTGGAATAGCACACAGGGCTCAATAAATATTTTGTTTTTCAAAAAAAAATTAATAAACATTTCAATTAAGGCTTTTCTGTTATTAAATGCGTTTTATTGTAATAAATATATTGAAGCTCAGAAAACTCCCATCACCTGCCCAAGGCAGCCAAAATTTCTGCTTAGTGTTGATTATATGTCAGGTGCTTAGCATAGAAAATGCCGTCATTTGGTATCGGTTGAGGCAATTAAACTCTTTTCCACTCTATTTGTAGGCATGGTATCCATAAGCCATGCAGAGGAGCAATCACACAGTGACTGAGTTCATCCTGCTGGGCTTCACCACAGATCAAGGGATGCAGCTGGGCCTCTTTGTGGTGTTCCTGGGTGTGTACTGTCTGACTGTGGTAGGAAATAGCACCCTCATTGTGTTGATCTGTAATGACTCCCGCCTACACACACCCATGTATTTTTTCATTGGAAATTTGTCATTTCTGGATCTCTGGTATTCTTCTGTCTACACCCCAAAGATCCTAGTGACCTGCATCTCTGAAGACAAAAGCATCTCCTTTGCTGGCTGCCTGTGTCAGTTCTTCTTCTCTGCTGGGCTGGCCTATTGTGAGTGCTACCTACTGGCTACCATGGCTTATGACCGCTATGTGGCCATCTCCAAGCCCCTGCTTTATGCTCAGACCATGCCAAGGAGATTGTGCATCTGTTTGGTTTTATATTCCTATACTGGGGGTTTTGTCAATGCAATAATATTAACCAGCAACACATTCACATTGGATTTTTGTGGTGACAATGTCATTGATGACTTTTTCTGTGATGTCCCACCCCTCGTGAAGCTGGCATGCAGTGTGAGAGAGAGCTACCAGGCTGTGCTGCACTTCCTGCTGGCCTCCAATGTCATCTCCCCTACTGTGCTCATCCTTGCCTCTTACCTCTCCATCATCACCGCCATCCCGAGGATCCACTCTACCCAGGGCCGCATCAAAGCCTTCTCCACATGCTCCTCCCACCTGATCTCCGTTACCTTATACTATGGCTCCATTCTCTACAACTACTCTCGGCCAAGTTCCAGCTACTCCCTCGAGAGGGATAAAATGGTTTCTACCTTTTATACTATGCTGTTCCCCATGTTGAATCCCATGATCTACAGTCTGAGGAATAAAGACATGAAAGACGCTCTGAAAAAATTCTTGAAGTCAGCATAATCCAAAGTCTGAACTGACGTAATGTTCTCAAATCAATGCTAAGTGATAACAAACTGCTCAGAGAGGTTACAGAACTGGATTTTTATTTCCTTTTTACCATTGAACAAAATTCGACAAGAAAAATTGTGTTTCTTTGTATTTTGTTTGTTTGTTATGATTTTGAGATCAGACTATAATATATACTACAGTATTGTAGATTCAATTGAATACTGATACAGTTTTTAAAATTCAGTATCTCTGATTAATGCAAAATGGAAAAGTAATACTTCTGACATCCTAAAGTAAAACTAAATTTTACGTTGTTCTTTCCCATAATATTGACCCAATTATTTTTCCTACATAGTGACTATTATGGAGATAAAAAGAAAACATAATGTGGATCATTGATATTTGCGGGATATACCCCAAATCCTTCTAGTCAAGTACTCAAACAGCTTCCTTTGTGATAGAGGAATAAGAATGTTAAGATTATTTTGATGGAAAGAGGCAGAATGTGTCGGAAAATAAATGCAGCTGAAGAGAAAGATGAGAAATGTCAAAGTAAAGACAAATGAAATGCCTACAACTATTTGTCCTAAATTTTTAAAATTTAATTAATTTTTTAAATGTGCTAATTCCAGCAAATGTTATAACCTTTCCTCAACAAAGTGCTAACCTCTGAGCTGCAAGCTTGTGATTTGAAAACTGTAACCATTAATCCTTAACTTGCCATCTTCTAAAGGCTACTAAATGAAATATCAACCCAACCTGCCATCACAAGGGGGTTCAGTTATGAAGTTTATACCAGGGTTTAGGGAATTGGGCTCGAGGCCAAGGCTAGTTTCCATGTGGTTAGCAACATGTTTGATTTTTCAGGGTTTCAGGCATCGACCTAAACAAGTTTATCAGTTCTTAGGAATGTTCAAGGCCCAGGCTGGGTTCAGGCCAGGGACAACCATGCAGCTTATGTCTTTTGGTCAGGACAAAGGAAAGAGAAACGTAACTAGGGAACAGTGGTTACTGTTGTTGTTCATTTGTTTTATTTCGTTTGATGTTGTCACATCACTGTGTGACCTGAGAGAGAGTACTGCAGAGTACTCACTCCTTGTAAGGGAGAAGACTGTTAGGATGATATGCAATTCTAAAGACACATATTTATTCATTAATTTTGAGACAGTTTTTTGTTGTCATTGTTGTCTGTAATCTGAACATCTCTTAAACATCTTCCTAATATTCTCTTTATGTAGAAGGCATGAGTTTTACAAAGATACTCCCTATATGCTCAATTAGAGCTTTCTGAAGAAATTTTGAGGAAATGATTTTCTTAAAATAAATATTTGTAAAATCTTGAGCATATTTCCAGAAGCCTCACCCTTTCAGATATTCTTGTCACCTAGTAAAGATTGCTTACCAAACTTCAAAGTCAAACTATATTCATTAAACCACGTAATTTATTTTGTTCCCCAAGATCTCCCAAAGGGAGCAAACACAATGAAATCTATGAAAGATTTAATACTGCCAAGGCAAAATACCATGTTGCAGAATGCCAAACAACCCAATATTATAAGTTTTAAATATTACTTTGTTTTGTTTACATCATAACAAACTAATAACAAAGAGTCATGTGGTCAATATTTTAATGTTTTCAATATGACTTATTGAACTTAATTGAACTACAGAAATGCAAATGAACACATTTATAAGCCAATAATCTGGAAAATTCAATAACAGCATTTGCAAAGAGAATAACCTTCATGTTTGTGGTTGTATAGTCTGTGTTGCTTTCCTGAAGGCCTCTTTGATATCTTTGTTTCTCAGGCTATAGATGAGAGGGTTGAGCAGTGGGTTGATCACAGTGTAGAACAGAGCAGCTACTTTGTCCCTCTCTAGGGAGTAGGTGGAACTAGGCCTTGAATACATAAACAACAATGATCCATAGAAGAGCATGACTGAGATGAGGTGGGAAGCACAGGTGGAGAATGCCTTGCATCTTCCTGAAGCTGAGTGGATTCTCAGGATAGCCAGGAGGATGTTGACATAGGAAATCAGGATAGCAAGAATGCTGGAGAGGACTGTGAAGCCCACCACACCAAGCAGGACTTTTTCGTAGACCCTGGTGTCTGTACAGGACATTTTTACCAATGGTGATGCATCACAGAAAAAGTGGTCAATGATATTTTTACCACAAAAATGCAGGCGGAATGTACTGGCAGTATGGGCTATGGCATTCAAAAATCCTCCTATGTAGGAGCCAGCAACAAGCCCAGTACAGAGGGCGGTGGACATGGTACCTGAATAAAGCAATGGGTTACAAACTGCTGCATGGCAGTCATATGCCATGGCTGCCAGGAGATAGCATTCAGTGTAGGCTACAACACAGGAAAAAAACAGCTGAGCCCCACATCCAGCCAAGGAAATGCGCTTATCTTCTGAGACACAACTGGCCAGGATTTTGGGGGTATACACAGCGGTATACCAGAAATCCAAAACAGACAGATTGCCAATGAAAAAGTACATAGGTGTATGCAAGTGGGAATCAGTTCGGATTAAGATAACCAAGGTCATGTTTCCTGACAAGGTTATCAAATAGAGCATCAGAAACACTCCAAATAGAATCGGCTGCCACTGGGAGTCTGCTGAGAAACCCAACAAGATGAATTCAGTCAGGATGGTGCGATTTCCCACTTCCATGTCCACGGAGGTGAAAGCCTGACTATCATGAGAAGGGAAAATCATCACTTAGTGATTTTTCTATTCACACAAGTTGACAAGGGTATCAATTAAATCAACAATTACTAAGAAGCTTGTAGATTTTTCTCCCTTACTATCTAGAATTATAGGACTTCAGTCCATGATTTGGAAAAATTACTGGAATTGGAGTCAAAAATAATTTGAAAATTAGGAATTTTATTTATTAACTATTTAATGCAGGACAAGACCCATATTCTCATCAAACATGAAAAAAAAAATGAAACTCACAAGGATAACTAATTACTTCTTCTTTTTTTTTTTTTTAAGATGGAATCTCACTCTGTCACCCATGCTGGATTACAGTGGCGTGATCTCCATTCACTGCAACCTCTGCCTCCTAGGTTCAAGCAATTCTCCTGCCTCAGCCTCCTGAGTAGCTGGGATTACGGGCACCTACCACCACACCGACTCTACTAAAAACGGTGTTTTACCATGTTGGCCATGCTTGTCTCGAACTCCTGACCTCAGGTGATCCACCCGCCTCAGCCTCCCAAAGTGCTGGGATTACAGGCATGAGCCATCGCACCTGGCCGACTAGTAACTTTTTGACAGACTGTCTGATTGAATAAAGAAAACATACATAAAAATAACACAGCCCAATATTGGGTACATTAGTGGGCACTCAAAAAATTTCACTATCTTTCTATAAGTTATTGAAAACTTCTTACGTGTCAAGTATTTGTATTGTTAAGTATTAGATTATTAAAGTTGCTATTTATATTACAAATATAAATACATTATGACCATGTACCAGTTACTATTCTAAGTCTTATACTTAACCCCTTGAGTCTTGGATGGCTTGGTGGTTTGCTTTGGCCAACAGATTGAAAGATAGGCAGCTCCATATGGATTCAAAGCCTGGATTTCAAGAAGCTTTTTATGTTTCTCTTCTCACTTTTAAAATCCTACCACCACCATGTAAATAAGCCTGGGTTAGTTTGCTGGATAAGACATCTGGCTGCGCTCACTCTGTCACCCCAGCTGACTGCAAGTTGTCCCCCAGACATGCAGGTGGGGCCCTTCTATATGATCCAGCCTACAGTGGCGCTAAGAGCTACCCACAGACATGAGCAAGCCCAGGTGAGAAAAGACAGGTCTGGCATAGGCAGAATTGCCCAAGTGATATGGCATCTGAGTTCAAAACCAGATCTTCTTACTTGGTAGTTCCATAATCTTGGAAAAGTATCTTAACAATTCCCCATCTACATGTATTTACCTCCAAAAGGGTGAGAAAACATCCCTGTTAAGAAAACAGCCCATTTTCTGGACAGAAAATCAATCTACAAAATTTTAACTATCATTATTCTGAGTGGGAGGATAATTATCTGACTTAATTATAAATTATGAGCTTGTAAAACATAAATAAATAAATAAGACTAAGTTTATACAAATAAGCAATTTCATCCAGAATAGTGGTATCATCCAGTATCTTGCTAAAATCCTAGAATTTAATATTTTTGTCAACTATTTCCATGTAACTTGACAAAGGAGTTACAGGGTTTAGGATTGTGGGGTCCAATATTTGGTACATATCCCTGACACTAATCACTGTATGATTTAGGAAAGTAATTCCTCATCTCAGGAACACAATTCACCCATCTGAAAATTTTGGTTGATCCTATTCTCAGCACTAAACTTCCATGATTCCAATTTACTAAAATCTCTTATAGAAATTGTTACATGCCAGGTGGGGTGGCTCACACCTGTAATCCCAGAACTTTAGGAGGCTGAGGCAGGAGGATAACTCGAGGCCAGGAGTTCAGAACCAGCCTGACCAACATAGCAAAATCCTGTCTCTACTAAAAATCAGCCAGGCGTGGTGGTACACAGCTGTAATCCCAGCTACTTGGGAGGCTGAGGCAGGAGAATTGCTTGAACCCAGGAGGCAGAGGTTGCAGTGAGCTGAGATTGCACCATTGCACTCCAGCAAGGGTGACAGAGAAATACTCTGTCTCAAAACAAAAAAAAAAAAAGAAAGAAAAAGAAAAACTTTCATGAAACAATAGATAGCCTCACTTGTTGCAAAACAGTGTGGCAGAGCAGATTAACAATCCTTACATACACACGTATCTTGGGATACACAGGACATTACCACTGTCTTGGTTGAAGTGAGAAATAAAATTTGCTGAAGACAACTGCACCCTTCTTTTCATCTCAAGATTTGCATACACATTCTTGTGTCCTTAAAATACAATCCTATGAAGTTGTGCATATTTTCTGAACACTGCATTTCTTAATTTCTTTATCTGCAAATAATTAATGGCTCAAATTTTTTGACTCATGAACCTCTTTGAGAACTTGATAAACTCAGCAATGATAATTCTCAAATATGAATATGTACATATGTAAAAACACGCAAAATTTTAAGGGGTTCACAAACTCCCAAAAATCTATTAGTTTGCCGGTTATGATTTCAGATTTAAAAATTCTACTAATGGAAGATGACTAAGTTTGGTCGGGTGCTAATATGCTGTAATAAGAGAGGAGTAATAGGTAATTAAAACTAATCATGTTTAAAGTTGAATTCCTAATCTGCAGTTCCAAAAATTGATTTTTTCATTCCCCATATTGGTTAATAAGATTCTACTCTTCCAGGATCTGAAGTCAAAAATTTGGAATCAGTCTACCCTGTTTCTTTCCTATCTACTTTTCCAACTTTCAGAAAATTGCAATTTTCCTACCTTCAAAATGTATCCTGAATCTGACCACTTCTCCCCACCTCCACTGCTACCACTCTGTTCAAACCACTATGATCTACTGCCAAGAATATTGCCATCACCTTCTAACTCATCTACACCCTTGTTCCCTATGGTATATTTTCAGTGCAACAGCCAGTGTAGGCCATTAAACAAATAAATAAGTTGCTTCTGTATTTAAAACCCTGTAAAGGCTCCCAATTTATTCCAAGTTAAAACCCATAATCTGTCTCTCCCTTACCTAAAGAACCTTATCTCCTAACACTCACCACACTGACCTCCTCCTTCCTTCTGCCCCAGCCTCAATGGCTTTCTCACTTTTTCTCAAATGTTCCGTCTCTGTCCCAGCATCAAAGATTTATTATTATTATTATTATTATTATTATTATTATTATTATTATACTTTAAGTTATAGGGTACATGACTGTCTGTTCCCTCTGCCTGGAACACTATTCTCCAGATGTTTTCATGGCTCACTCATTCATCTTCTTTAAGTTCCTTTCAAATGTCACATTCTGACAAAGGTGAATGTGACATTTTAAATTCCATGCCCGTTTGAAATTCCATGCCCCTTTCCTTCCGACAATCTTCACCCTTATTACTCTACTCCAATTCTACTGTGTTATCCCCCTCATCTATTGTCATTCTCTAACTCCTGTTTATTAAATCTATTGCCTGCTTCTTCTCACCAGAATGCAACATCTATATGGCAAAATATTTCTCTGTCTTGTTTATTGCTGTATCCCAGCACAAAGAACAGTTCCTAGTCATGAATTAGCACTCAGTAAATATTTCTAGAGTGAGTAATTGGTTAATTACCTTCATATCTTGAAGCTGGTTTAACAAAGTACTTTCTATTTCTTATTTTTTTTTTTCTTTGAGACGGAATCTCACACTGTCACCCAGGCTGGACTGCAGTGGCACAATCTCCGCTCACAGCAACCTCTGCCTCCCAGGTTCAAGTGATTCTCCTGCCTCAGCCTCCCAAGTAGCTGGGATTACAGACACCCACCACCATGCCTGGCTAATGTTTTGTATTTTTAGTAAAGACGGGGCTTCACTATGTTGGCCAGGCTGGTCTTGAACTCCTCACCTCGTGATCCGCCCTCCTCAGCCTCCCAAAGTGCTGGGATTACAGGCTTGGGCCACCGTGCCCAGCCAGTACTGTCTATTTCTAACCTGGTTCAAAATATTCAGAACAAGATTTATCCTCAAGTGGACTTTCCCAGCACAGTGTACTGTATCAAAATAAGAAAGAAGAGTAAATAAAAGAGAAGTCTCACTTCCAAGACCTAGTTTGAAACAAGTTACCAAATATCTGTGAATGTGAAATAAAAGGCACAGGAAATGTCTGAGCCAATCATGCTAAAGAATCTTCTATAGAAATGGCCTATCAAGATGCATCTTCCCCTGCAGCAGCCCAGGTCTCTGATCCCTTCACTAGAGCAAGAAAAACTCTTTGGTAGGAATGTGCCTTCCTGGCATCTCAAAATTAGTACCAAGAAGTGAAAATGCCATACACTAGTAGTTTAGAGTAGCACAATCACTGGGGTCAAAAAAGCAAGTCACATTTTTTTGTCCTCTTGATTTTTTCACTGTGTGAGTGAATATATGATGGCCCAGCATAGATACAAGACTGAGTTTCAAATTCTACGTGAGAGCAGGATATATCACTGAATGGAATCTGATTTACTAGGGAGTCTGCACGTGCACCTGTGTGCATGTGTGGTGCAGCAGTAAATCCTTTGACAGCCGTGCCAGATTCTGCATCCCCCTTCTGATTTGCAGCTGAGGTCAGAGAAAGGCCAGACTTCCTATTTGCCCCTGATCCCAGGTGCTTACCCTTGGTTTGGAAGGCCAGCTCTTGGAAGTCACACTTTTCCGTCTCTTCTGGTGTTTAATGTGTCTTTGTTGCACTCAATATATGTATGTCCTCAACAGCCCTTTGAGACACCTCCCTCACACCAGCACAGAAATACGTACCTCTGTCTCCAAAGACTCAATTAGAGTTCATCTGGAGCTTGGGGATGTTAAATAAATTAGAAAATGATGAAATGAGGAATATTTCATTAAAAGTTGACTCTCTTAATGGATCTAACTCATAATATAATCCTGTTACGTTGGGTCTGTCTTATAATTGAATTTTTCCAAATTGTACTAAGTAGACTTTTCTGAAAAGTATCATGTGGTCTATATTTTTTTTCCATGTCACATGCTCTTCTCTCTATCCAGGCTACTCGCCCTTGTCTCCTCCGCTGGCAATCTACTACCTATCCCACACATGCACAATGGTCTGAATTGTGTCTTTTGGAAATCCATTTGTTGAAGCCCTAACTTACTGTACCTTAGAATCTGACTATATTTGAAGATGAGATCTTTAAAGAAGTGATGAAGTTAAAATGAGGCAGTTAAAGTAGGCTCAATCCAATCTGACTGGTGTCTTTATAAAAAGGAAAGTTGAACATACACAAGAACCCAATCCTGCCAGCACCTTCAACTTGGGCTTTTAGCCCTCAGAACTATGGGAGAGTAAATTTCTGTTTTGTAAGCCATCCAGGCTGCACTATTTTGTTATAGCAACACTTGCAAACTGATACACTCAATTACCAACACTAGGGCCTTTTTATGTTGGAAAAACCTCATGTTTTATTTGTAAAAAGACTACTATAACCAGGAAATTTGATATGTCACGGTGAAATTGTCTCTAATTTTTAATTAATTTATAACATAACATTAAAAAACAACATACAAAAATTCATATATACTTGATTGTTATCAGTCATTGTTTTCCTGGTAAAGATTTTCATTCTAAATCTTCCCTCGGATATAAAGTTTTCTGAAATCTCTCTCTGGCCCTACTTCTCGATCTGTTTCTATGTCCTACCTACATCTCCCTTTCTGCCTGTCTCATACAACTGCTGCACTTCTGTCCTTAATTCTTTCATTGTTGAGGAGAATACTCTTTTATTGAAAGTGCATGGTGGTTCTAAGTATTGATATTCATTCTCTATTCTGTCTATTGCTAAGGAAATCTGTCATCTTTGCATCATGCAAGCTACAAAATGAGAACCAGAAAGGAAAAAAACAAACTTGTTTCTAGGAGAATTTTATGGTAGATACTCTTTTTTATTTTTTTCTTTTCATTTTTGTTTTTTAATTTTAAATTCTGGTCTACATGTGCAGGATGTGCAGGTTTGTTATATAGGTAAACATGTGCCATGGTTGTTTGCTGCACCTATCAACCCATCACCTAGGTACACACATACACCAGGGAATACTATGCAGCCATAAAAAGGAATGAGATCATGTCCTTTGCAGGGACACAGATGAAGCTGGAAGCCATTATCTTCAGCAAACTAATGCAGGGACAGAAAACCAAACACCACATGTTCTCACTTATAAGTGGGAGCTGAACAATGAGAATCCATGGACACAGGGAGGGGAACAACACACACTGGGGCCTGTCGGGGTAGGGCAGAGAGGGGAGCACATCAAGACAAACAGCTGATTCATACAGTAGATGTCGCAACAAGAAGCTGCAACAAGACTGGCGCATAACTCGGGAGACGTGGTTTGGGAATAAAGCAGGGGCTTGGAGATTGCCTCGTAGCAGTCATAACCCATGGCAGCCAGGAGGTAGCGCTCACTACAGGCCAGGCCAGCCCATATCTACTATAGGGCAGTAGATACTTTTTGTGTGACTTCCTAACTCACTCTCTCATCTAATAAGTGAGGTAAATACCTTTGTTTTTTGTTTTCATTGTTATTTTTTGTAAGTTCTGGGTTTACATTCTTTTTTCAAACCAATGACCCTCATTATTTCAAGTAAATCACTTAATCTATTTAATCTTAACAATGATTACATAACAAGTTATATTATTCTCATTTATTGTTTAAGATGCTATAGATGTAGGCAACTTATGAAATGTCAAATGAAAAAAAATTTTAATCTGCTTTCTTTCAATATTCTCAGACCCCTTAACAATTTTATAGACTCCGTTCCAAGCTACCATGCATAGTAGCTTTTGCAAATGCCCCAGCCTCATTTATTTAAAAAATACATTCCGATACCTTAGTGCCAACTTAAAAGCAAAAATGCAGACTTCTGTTTCCAAGTTATAAAATGATTTTATCTTTTACTTATTTCTGAGAATATAAACTGAAAACAATGACGTGGAGATAATCTGTTAAAAATTGTTTACCAATATTTTTCTTTAAGAAACTTAAGTCTATGTAACATTTTCTTCAAGGCATCTTTGACATCCTTATTTCTTAAGCTATAGATCAAGGGGTTTAGCATTGGAATCACCACAGTACAGAACGCTGACCCCAATTTATCCCTTTTTAAGGCATAGCTAGTTCTTGGTTGGGAGTAAATAAAGAGGATTGCACCACAGTACAAGGTGAGAGCCGTCAGGGGAGACCCACAAGTGGAGGAGACCTGGAGGCGGCCATTAGTGGAACGGATCTTCGAGATGGCTGCAATGATGAAGAGATGGACGCAAGAATAAATGCAGTGGGAGTGATGACATTGGAGGCAAGTATAAAATGCAGCACAGCCTGGTAGTGCTCCTTCACATCACACACCAACTTTACAAGTGGGGGCAGATCACAGAAGAAATCATCAATGATATTGCTGCCACAGAAGCTCAAGGTAGGTGTCTCACTGGTGATGATGGTTGAGTTTACAAAGCCGCCAAGGTGTGAAGCCGCAACAAGACTGGCACATAACTCTGGGAATGTGGCCCGGGAATAAAGCAGGGGCTTGGAGATTGCCACGTAGCAGTCATAAGCCATGGCAGCCATCATATAGCACTCATTTTAGGCCAACCCAGCAGAGAAGAACTGAGCCAGGCAGCCAGGAAAGGAGATGGTTTTGTCATCAGAAATGCAAGTCAGCAGGATATCGGGGATGTGGACAGAGGAATACCAGAGATCCAGAAGGAACCGGTTTCCAGTGAAGAAATACATGGGTGTGTGGGGCCAAGAATCAGCACAGATGAGAGAAATCAGAATGATGTTGCCTGAGAGGCTGATGACATAAATGATGAGAAAGATGAAAAAGAGCACTCGCTGTAATCCCAAATCTTCTGTGAACTCTAAAAGGATAAACAGTTTTCCTTTGGTGAAATTTCTCTTATCCATTGATTTTGGGTTTCTGTCATTCCTTTCTGTGAAAATATTAACACATATGCCATGACTTAAGATAGCCCTCACTGTATGCTTCCCCCATCATTTCCTTTCTGGAAAACTGAAAAATTCAATTGATTCGTATGAGTTTATTGTGAGACACGTTTATGCTGAAGTTGGTGTTCCATATCAGTTTATTGTGAGAAATGTTTATGCTGATATTGTCATTTCATATCAGTTCATTGTGAGACATGTTTGTGCTGAAGTTGGCATCATTCCTTTAGTATGGCTGTGAAATCAGTTCTAAGCTGCCATGAAAGATTAGTTGTTAGGCACAGAACATACTGCACGTCACCTGTTTTATACCTAATTTTTCCTCCTCTTTGGGAGAAGGTGAATTGTGTATCTTCTCTTCTTGATGGGGGAGCTTGAAAGAATGCTCTGACTTCTTTTCAGGTGTTTAAATTATTTTGTCCTTTGTCAGAGATTTGCGTGAAAAAAAATAATCTTATTATTCTAACCACATTTTATAATATCATTGGAAGTACATTATTCTATAATTTCTTTGGAGGAAATAATTGTATTTCATTCAAATTTTTGTTCACAAAACTAAGAATACAAGTTTGCATAAAGTAGAACATATGTAATTTGAATAAAAAGAACAGATGTGCTTACAAAATGGTATTTTCAAACCACAGCTACCTTCGTGACCCTAAAATGTGTCTGGAAATGAAATAAAAGTATTAATCACTGGAAAATTGTGTTCATAATTTGGGTTGAATTTCCTGCAGAATTAATAGGTTTTTTTAAAAAAGAATGAAAGTACCTAAAATGAATTGTTTGTGAAAGTATGATAGAAGGAATAATGACCCACAAATATACTCATTTTCTAATTCCAGGAACCTGGGAATATTACTTTATATGGGGAAAGGGTCTTTCCATATGTTATTAAGTTAAGAGAATTGAGATGGGGATATTATCAGGGTGGGCACAAAATGTAATTACAAATATCCTTACAAGAGGGAGGCAGAGGGAGACTTGACTCAGACAGAAAAGGAGGAGGTAGTGAGTGTGATCATAGGAGAAGAGGTTGGAGTAACGCAACCACAAGCCAGGTAATGCCAGCAGCCACAAGGAGCTGAAATAGAAAAGGAGTGGATTCTCCTTTAGAACATCTGGACGGAGCATGACCCTGCCGACATCTTGATTTTGGCCCAGTGGTACTGACTTCAAACTTCTGAACTACAGAACTGTAGAAAACAGATTTTTGTTGTTTGAAGCCAGGAAGTTTGTGGTTATTTGTTACAGCAGTAATAGGAAACTAAATAGAAAGTTATGGAAACAACCCCAGAGTCTTCTTTCCCTCAGAGGTGGGAGCTGGAGAGGACTGTTGCCAGTCATGAGGGACACAATATCACTTAGAGGGCCCCTACTACCACCTACCACAATCAAAGAAGGGTGACATTATGATTGCCAGTGTTCTGGATTGGCAAGAGCTGTTAAATTTCTGCTAGAAGAGCCAAGGCTTTACAAGTCTCCATTTCTAGGAAAAGAAAACACAACAACCTAGTCTTGGCTATTTTGCTAAGACATGGACTTAACATTGAGCTAGAAAAATAAAAAATAAAAAGCATTTTCTTGGAACTGTACTTATATGATGAAAGACAATTTATTTTCACTAGGCTTTTAAGAATCTATTTTTTATTTAAACAAATATCAATGCTATATTTATTGTCAAAGTACAAGTTATTCATATTAACAAAGAGGATTGGATTCAATAATATTTGGGTTGTCTTTGTGTATCAAGGAGGTAAAGTTCTAAGGTTGTTTTTAACAAAGCGTGTTCCTAGAAACAGCTTAGTACCAAGAATCAGGAGACCTGGATTCTGAATTTAGTGAGCTGCTGCCAATATTGAAGAAACTGGACACTTCCAGAACTCTTTTTTTCTTACCTGCCTTTCTCAGTTCAACAGGACTTTATGACATTACAGATGTGAGAAAGCACTTTGAAAATTAGAAGTTAAACCTACGTATTGCATTCCCTAAACTATGTGATTTGTTCGTCTCAGCGATCCATCCCTCAGATACATTTGCTTTACCTCCCAAGGATCTCCAGTTGCTCCCATGCTATGATTGCCTAGATTTTCATGTGTTCTCCTGCAGAAACTACCCTTTCTGTGGCTTTTAGAAAAGCTGGGTAATTCATTTCTGGACCTGTTTTCAAAATTCCAATTGAGAATGAAAGTTGTAAGAGGCATTTCTTCTCTAGCCTCTCATTTTCATCTACGGTTGGTTATTAATGTATAAAATAAGCATAAGTATAAATGTATGCACATATTCATATATAATTCAATGATTTTACAAATAAAAATGGTTGAAGGTGGCTGAGTGTGACACATAAGACACATTAAGCCATCTTCCATATTTACATAGGTAAATAAATTGAGAAGATGCAAACAGAAAAAAAATAGAACTAAACGTAAAATTCAGGCAGGGATAAAACGTATTGCACACGAACATGTCCTATTCACTGCTCTGTGTAGACCACAAATTCGACTCAAAATTTCTCATAGTTCATATAAACAATTAGTAGTATCCAAAGACAAGCAAAATGAATCAAAATTTCAGCAAACATGCTGCCATTTTTAATTCTTTTTTTTTTTTTTTTTTGAGACAGAGTCTCACTCAGTTGCCCAGGCTGGAGTGCACTGACATGATCTTGGCTCCCTGCAACCTCCACTTCCTGGGTTCAAGTGATTCTCATGCCTTAACCCCCCATGTAGCTGGGACTACAGGCATGTGCCACAAGACCTGGCTAGTTTTTGCCTTTTTAGTAGAGACTGTTTTTTGCTATGTTGGCGAGGCTTGTCCTAAACTTCTGGCATCAAGTGATCTACCTGCCTTACCCTCCCAAAGTGCCAGGATTACAGGCGTGAGCCACCACACCTGGCCCATTCTGCCATTTTCGATATTAACTTTGAAATCATTCTTCCAAAGATTCCTTGTAAAAAGAATGATTAAATGCAATGCATAACACATTGAATAAATACATACACACACACACACACACAAGAAAGAGTTTTCTTAAGCTAAATTTACTTGTCATTCATTCATAGACTTAAAGCTGGCTGCATGCATTGCTGAAATCAAGGCATGCTTAGAAAACTTCTTCCCACAAATCATCTCTCTCGTCTTCAACTATCTGACAGCTTCTTTCATCAGGAGGATTTTTTAAGTAAATAACTCTGAGAGTGGTCACACCAAAAGGAGCTGAACTCTTAGTGATTGCTCAGTCCTCTCCAGGCTTAATGCACCTGCAGTCTGTGCAATTCAGTTTGGTACTTTTTCAGATGCTGCTTTAGCTATATATTAATTATAAATGTAAATGTATAGTATGTTTCCCAAAAACATATATATATATAAATATAAAGAAAAAGAAATACTTGAAAGTTATGACAATATTGACCTCTTGTAAAAAAAAGTCTGTCAAATAATCATTTAACTACCTGTTTCACTGAAAGAGAAAATAAAGTCTGAATAAAAGACATTTGAGGACTCTTCAGCTGTCTTCATCAAATAATATATATTATATATAGTTTTCTCACCCCTCTTTTTTTTTCTTTCTTTAGTTTGTGAATTTATTGTATAAATATCCACTTTAGATTTCAATCCAGGTAAAGCACAGGGATAGTTTCTATCTTTCTCACTGCTCTTTACTAAGTATTTTCTGTAATTTAATAGGTTCTCAATAAATGAATAAATTACTAGTCCAACCACCAGATACTTTGAGGAAAAATTGAACGTACTTGTCAGATCTAGGCTCTTAAAATACTCTTCCCTTACCTCCTGCTACCCCCACATTTTATGATCCAAGAGAAATGCCCATGAGGGTGGAGGAATGTAGGGGTTTCAGTCTATATTACCCTACCATTAAAATCGGTAATCTTGGTATTTAAAAAACCTACGGCAGAAGTTGTATACATAGTTTTGGTGATTCCTGTTAGCCTTTTCAAGTTAAGACTGCCTGAGCCTGGCCTTTTTGCTGACTGCCAACCAACATTACCTAAAAACAAAGACACATTGTTGCCAGGCCCTTTACTATTTATATTCTCTGCTCTTCTTTGTCTTACAAATCTGAAGTTTTTCAAAGAGAGCTAAAACCCCTCATATTACTTGCCGAATAACTAAAGGTTTATTCCATGGCATTTTTTTTCATTTCCATAAAGTTTGTCTCCTAATCCTTATCTATTAAGAAATTTAAATTTTTCTCAGGTACTTGGTAAACTACAATACCCTAGTTGACATTAACTTCCACGAGACTCCTACAAAGACCACATTATGCTATCTAGAGTGGGTTATTATAGGCACTAAATGTACTTTCAACTCATTTTGAATACTCAAACTTACCAGCTCTAGACTGGTGGACGTGTTGCTCCAAACTGATTGCATTTTAAGTTGCAAAGTTATTTTTTGGTTCCTAAACAAGAATGCCCACTTTTCCTGCTGTGTCAAATTATCACGTGTTCAAACCCAAAGGCTCTTTTCAGAGCCACTTAATGATTTTGATTAAGAGTTTTAATGCTGGGTGCTGCTGTATTCTATGGGAGAAGTGTCGCCAATACAGGTAAAATTTTCCTACATCACCAGTTTATTCTGCGCTTTTGACAAACACTAAGATTTTAGAGCTTATTTGTCTTTATAAAGGTGGTGTATAACTACATTGTCCAGGCTGGTCTTAAACTCAAGCAAGTTTCCCCTCCTCGGCCTTGCCTTGTATTACTGAGCAGATAATTCTCACCCCTCTTAAGGAGCTTCTATCCCATGCACTATCTGGTATAGAAAAAGAAACACTTGGCCGGGTGCAGTGGCTCCGGCCTGTAATCCCAGCACTTTGGGAAGCCGAGGCTGGTGGATCATCTGAGGTCTGCAGTTCGGGACCAGCCTCACCAGCATGGTGAAACCTCATCTCTACTAAAAATACAAAAAGTAGCCAGATGTGGTGGCGGGCATCTGCATTCCCAGCTGCTTGGGAGGCTGAGGCAGGAGAATGGCTTGAACCCAAGAGGCGGAAGTTGCAGTGAGCCGAAATGGTGCCACTGCACTCCAGCCTGGGTGACAAGAGCAAAATTCTGTCTCAAAAAAAGAAGAAAGAAAAAGAAAGAAAGAAAGAAAGAAAGAAAGAAAGAAAGAAAGAAAGAAAGAAAGAAAGAAAGTAAGAAAGAAAGAAAGAGAAATACTTTAAAGTCATGACAATATTGACCTCTTATAAAAAAAAAAAAAAATCTGTCAAATATGCATCTAACTACCTGCTCACTGAAAGAGAAAATAAAGTCTGAATAAAAGACATTTGAGGACACTTTAGCTTTCTTCATCAAATATAATTATAAGAAAGAAAATCTTATTCTATTTCACAAAGTAGATTTAAGTCGTGGTTTAGTTATATTAAGAATCATTTTGTTTTTTGTCTATATTGTGATTTACTGACCTTCCTGTTTTGGTTAATTAACTACAACACTTACTTTTATAAGAATGTCGTTTGAATTTTAACTGAAGTTCAGAATTTCCCATATTACCATAGAATACAAAGTGTCATTTATTCACTCTACAGGAATTTTCTCACCAGTGATTACAATACTGGGAGGCCATATAATCCTGAGCATCCTTTTGGGATTTGCTGAAGAAAAAAAAAAAGACGATATTGATTCATATTTATGGAGCAATTCCTATGTGCCTGGCACTGAGCTAAATGCTGGAAGAAATACAATTACGAGGCAAAGTAACATCTTAGGTGAGCTTAGTAATGGCTAATTGGCAAACTAAAGATGGAGAAGGTGTAAGTATTAATCCCATGTCTACAATTCACTAATTGTGAGCCCCAGAGAAGTGTATTTAAACTCACCAAAGCTCAGTTTTTTAACATATAAAATGGAAATAACTTGTCTTCATCATAAAGTTGTAGTGAAGATTAAACTAGGTTTTATACATACATAAAGGTTTTTCAATACATGCCAATTGAAAGTATTAAAAAATCAGAAAAAGCAAAAAGAATTAAAAATTAAAGTACATATGTATATACATATATACATATGCATACTTATATACATATGTACTTTATGGGTGGGAAAGGAGATAAAGGACTTGTTCTTTTCTATTTGTTTCTTCCTGTTTCTATCAGTGACATCCTAGAAGTGCTTCTTCACACAGACTAGCAATTTTGCTCAAGTAGTAGCAGTTGATCCCAATTTGCAGTTTTTTCCAACTTTTGTTAAATCAGCCTTATTAAACCACCTCAAAGATACCAGCCCTGGCTGGGCAGAAAGCTGGAGAGGAGACACGACAACTGATAAAACCTCTTCAATCCTTTCTAAGAATCTGTATCTTTTTGTCCATTTACCCCAGGAACCATTTACCAGGAACCACGTATGTGTATCCAAAGACCATCTTTCTAGATACCTGTGCCTTAAGTCTTTTGCCAACAGCTACTCTCTCAGCTGCAAGCTGAAGGCAGTTGCAGGAGGACTTTCTCAGTTTTCATTGATGAGTGACTGAACAAGAGAAATTATCTTAGCCTAATTTACTATATTTTTTCATGATGCTGATTTTGGATGAGCTCAGAAATAAAATCAAAGAGAAATAATTCAGGTCCCATTTAGGTTAATAAACATTAAACCTCGACTATGGACGACTATGGTTATGTGCTGATCACTAGAGATATAGCAGAGAACAAAGTAGAAATAGTCCTTGTCCTTGTGCTGCTTATAGTTCAGGTCATCATGACTACAGTAAAGCAATTATATATTGTGATTATGAGACTGAAATGGCTTGCCCCAAACCATGAGAGAGTTAATGGCAGAACCAGTATAATCAGAACTTCTCACAATGCATTTAGTAATCTGAGATACTCTAGCACTTAATCCTGTATCTCCTTTATTAGCCTGAATATTTTCTCTACCACTGCTAAAGCAAAAGTTCTTAATTTGGGTTCATTGATCACTGGGGAGAGCATAGATGGGCTTCAAGGACTCCAAAATTCCCCCTGAGAATGTGACTGGGAAGTTTTGATTGTGTGCCTATCTGTTCAAGAGAGCCTGTTGGATTCTCATTAGGATCCATTGTTCAGAGCCATTGTGCTACCTATTTCAGATTTGCATCACCCAAAATAAAAGCCTTCCACAGTGATGTTGACAATTTCTGCAATGGATTTTACCAAAAGAATTTGTGTAGCAAAGTGTAGCCTAGATGAAATTTCCTTTAGAATATATATTTCTTACCTTCTATACTTGACTGCTGAAAACAGTTGTCAGTGAAACATTAACACCGTTTAACATTATATAATTTCAACTTGGCAGAAGAGAAAACCTAGATGAAATAGTATGAAAACATTCCTAAGAAGTGGAATGAAGGAAGAATATACTGTGACATTTAGCTTTAGATGTTAAGAGGGAAAAAAAGGTCAAGTCTTAAATGAAGGATTACTGTTATTCATATGAAAGAATTTCAAGTAAGAGCAGAGTGATTGAGACTCATAAGTGTGAATGATAGGACAATGGTTCATCTTCTGATTTATTTTATTTAACTTTTTTTAATGTCCCTGTTCTTAAGGTGTTTATCTTGTACTGAATGACACAGGTGAGATACTCACCAAGCCCATCTGCTCTTTCTGAACACATAAAAAAGCTACATTTCCCTGAATGCTTTGTGGTTATGCCAGGATCATGTGATTACATTCTGGCTAATGAGATATGGATAAAAGCGTAGTCCACAATTTCTGTTTCTGGCCATTAAACTCCATACACCGTCATCCATCTACTCTCTTCTCCTTCTGCCAAACTGTGATCATCATGTATTATTGATGGTGGCCTCAAAAGAGGGAAGAAACCTGCATCTCAGTCACTGCTTAGTGGAAAAATGAGTCTCAAGAACTTACCTGTATGATGGTCTAGCCTACCCCTAGTAAAATAGTTTTGATTATTCATTTAAATATCAAACAAATACTAAAAACCCAACAAGTAAACAAACAAACATTGTAATTGCCAACAATCAAAACCAAATAGAAAGGTAGTCCCTTTAAGGAAGAAAATTTAGTTATGGAAAAATGTTAATTCAAGCAAGATTTTAAAATAAGTGCTGCAAACAAATGTAAAAAAAAAAATCTGTTAAAAGGGGTTATCTTCTGTAATTTCCATTCAACTTTTCTGTGACTACAAAACTCCTTTAAAATAATAATATCTATTTAACAGAAGTTTGGGGTGGGTGGATATACCATGGCAAGAAAGTTGAATTTCAAGGCGGCTGGATATGAAGTAGAAGGTTGTAGGGGCTTTTCATCATTTTCCTCTATATATTTCTGTGTTTGACTTTTTTTAGTAACATGCATGCAGTTGTATACCACGTAATATAACTAATAAAGAACAAAAAATTGGTTTGAGTAGTATTTATAAATATATTTAAGAAAATTAGTATTTTTATTATGAATAATATATAAATATTTGCATTTTCATATAATTATGAATCCATATATGGACAACAAAAAACCCATTCCAACTTCGGTTTAGCAGGGCAAGTCATTTTCTTAGAGAATATGTGCCATCTTGTAGTGAGTCAAAGCAATGTTCCGTGTTTAGTACATCCACTCATGTGCTGGACAAGAGGTGGCACCTTCCAGTAGCCAGACTCTGTTGCTCTAAATACTTTTACAGAATTCTACTCTTTACAGTATCCATGTCCAAGAATATCTACTTTGTAGCGCTTGTTATGTTGTAAAAATTTAAAGTATTTTGTGAATGCAAGTTTTTCTATATCCTCCCTAAGCCATAAGTCTCAAGAAGGCTGAGTCCATGTCTGTTTTTGTTCACCAGTGTATATGTCCCTGCATAACCTCCTTTATAGCACTGGTAAAGTAGCACTTAATAAATATTTGTTCAGTTAGGTAATTAACTGATTAATATACAGATACATGATCTTCTCAAGGTATTTATTAAATTGAGAAAAAGGAAAGCTCACAACCATGCACACAATGTCTGCCCATCTGCCTTGGTGTGCATGTTAAAAATTTATTCACGTATATGCTTGAAAACAGATGAAAATCCTCTGGATGAAAACACAAGGAACTATTAAAGATGAGCACTGTTAGAGAGGGAAGCTGGAGGTCTGGGCTGGGACAGTTGCTGAGTTCTTCTTGTGTATTCTTGTAATCTGCATACCTTATTGGAACATTTACCATGAGCACACATTATTTTTCAATATAAAAGTATAACGCCAAACAATAGATACTATAAGTATTTCCAAACTTATACATATGTAAAGTATACCAAATTGCTTATATTTCTTTTGATTTGTAAAAGAGAGAAAACAAAATTCCTCATGCCTCAGATTATCTTAAACATTAGCACAATAATATCTAATTAAACTAATCATTTCATCATGTTCAAACCTCCTCTGATGGTAGTATACTTTCTCTATGATATATTTGCTTTGATCTATATGTATGTGTGTGTTTATGCATGCACATGCACTTGCATACTATATATATTTATAAGGTTCACAAAGTTTACAAATGTAAGAAATAAAATATAATCACATAAAAATACATAAAGTATACTTCACAGCTAATGTTCATTCAGTTTATATCAAATACCTGTAGATGAAAGATCTAGGAAAAATTTTCTAAAAAGTTTGCCAACAAAGAGAACAAAGTAGAAAACGTCGAGAACATACACTATTACTTCTGAGTGGTCAATGTTATTTTCCTTTTTTGTTGGCATCATCAGAAAGTACCAGAAAGCAGTGACTCTCTTTGAAAAAAAATTGCCAATTGCCATATTACAGTATTCTAAAATTCCACAAGAACACAATTGTCTTATTTGTCTTCTTTTTAAATGGTTTCGGGAAGAGTCATCAGTTAATCATAAAATGTTTAATATTACCCTTCCAGCAAGATCACTATTTGAGCTTGCCTACCTGACTGCCTGCTTTCCTGTCTTCCTTCCTGCCTGCCTTCTTTCTTTTCTTTATTTCTTTATTCCTTCCTCCCTTCTTTCCTTCTGTCTTTATGAGGTACCATGATACCCTAGAAATAGTCATTGCCCAAAATATCAAGAGAACTCAATTTTAGATCAGGCTGTGTTTCCAATTCTGTGACCTGGAACAGATTTATTTTCCATTCCCCTTACTAATTCCCTCACTTAACAAAGAAGTAGCTCAGCCCAAATTATCTCTAAGGCGGTTTTTAATTCTAACATTAATGCAACCCAAAAGAACTACACAAGAATTTAGGGTCTGAGTGAAGAGTAGTTAACACTTCAGGGAAACTATTACAGAAAAATACCGATGATTTTTCCAAGGTGATACTGAGGCTCCAAGGCCATCAATTGCTCCATGTTCCCTCTCTAACAAAATGCCTTGGGCACCATTAAGACTGATTGGGTGCTCAGAAATGGGCAATTACCAAACTTGAAAATAACTATTTGCCTTAATACTAAATAAGTTTCAGAGGAACTAATTAATCAAAACAATGTTAAATAAGAAAACTTCCTGGGTGATGATTGCTATCCAACTCTGAAAGTTACTCCTGGGACCATGCAGATTGAGCAGCAAATAGGGACTAGCCATAGGAAATGCCTTTGTAAATTGATGTGGTCGGGAGGGCCAGTTTCTAACATTATTGGTTTGTTAGTTGCTATCTTGTCTTCTTGGGGCTTGTTCCCTTGCCCTGGAAAAAGCAAAATTATATTCCAATTCAGCAAAACCCAGCAAGCCTAAGGGATTAAATTAATTTATAAACATTGGAAGCTGTAAGAAAGGCTGTAATTCACACCCTGATTGTGTTGAAGAGCATGGGTCTTTCCATCTCTAGGTTGGAACACCAGCTCTCGATCTCCTGTGAGTTATTTAAAATTCTTGAGTTTCAGTTCCCTCAAATGTAAAAGAAGGTTAAATAATAGTATGTACAATGGGAAACCAAGTGAAATTATGCATTTAATGTGCCTGGGGCATAGAAAGAGTTCAATATATGTCCATTGATATTATAGTTTAGCCCACTGTCACTCTCACCCGGTTTGTTTGTGTGTAATAAAATATTCATAACATAAAATTTACCATTTTAACCATTATAAGAGTTAATTCGGTGATAATTCAAAGTTAACTATTTTAAGTGTCAATTCATTTTTAATTCAGTGGCATTAAATACATTGACACTGTGTGCAGCCATCACCACCACCTAATCTCCAGGAATTTTTCATCTTCCCTAACTGAAACTTTCTCTGCTCTTTAAACAATTACTCCACATGGTCCCGTACTTTCAGACCCTGGTAACCACTATTCTATTTTCTGACTCTATGAATATGACTACTCTAGGTACCTCATACAAATGGAATTATATAATATTTCTTCTTTTGTGTCTGGTTTATTTCACTTGGTACAGTGTTTTTAAAGTTTATCCGTGTTGTGGAATGTGTGTCTGAATTTCTTCTTAAGACTGAACACTATTCCATTGCACATATATAGTATTACATTTTTTATCTACTCATCCCTGAATGGATATTTGCATTGTTTCTACATTTTAGCTATGACAAACAATGCTGCTATGAATGTCAGTCAGCTTTTTAACCACACAAAGAGAAATCAAAGATTTTCTTTTGAGATAAGGATGAATATGGTCATGTAAGATACTGGCCAGTTTATAAACATTCACTCAACAAATCTTACTAAGTGCCTACTCCGTAGCAGGCATTCTGCTAGAGGAATAGTGATGAACAAAAAGAGCTTTCCATCAGCATGCAAATTATAGGTGCCCCAAGAAATATCGGAACTAAAATGGAGCAGCTGGCCACCTGGTGTGGAAAGCCCTGGCCATGGCAGCTTCCTCAGGCACTCCAGAAAGACAACAGAGAAGGTCTGATGCTGAGCAGATGGTCCCCATAGAGGCTAATCCAGCATCCATGGCTCTGCTCTCTGCTTTGCTACAACATGCATGTTGCAGAAAAGCAATTACCCCGATGGCCCCATTGTGACAAGGGACCATGACGCTGCAGGACATGTACATGTTCCAAGTGTCAGTGGAGATACAGCCAGGCAAAAATTGGTTGATAGGTGGAGCTGGTAGTGTCTCCTGGCAAATGCAGCTCCGCCTGGACTCCCAAATTTGTCTTCATTGTTATTAGATATGTTTGTACCTTTCTTCTGATGTGTCACTTTACTGATGTCTAGGCTGCAGCATGACTAACAACTAGTGAACATTCAGCAAATTAGACATTCATCTGATTTTTAAATACATAATATGTAAGCATTAGATTGCATTTTAAATCCATTTTCATTATAACAAGAAATCTCAACTTTCATTTATCAAAAAGAGAAAATGAAGATTGTTTTTATTTTAGACACATTAACTACATATAAACTAAAGATCATACATATTTATTGTGTACAACTTGATATTTTTATATGCCTATACATTGTGAAATAACACAGTCAAGATAAGTGAAGAACAGCTTTAAATATCATTTCTTTAAGTTGAGTTTCAGCTCCCTTAAAAATTTGAATTCCATAAAACTTAATTTTTCAAATTAGGATTAAAAATTATTCATCCAGAATTGTTCATAGTCATTTCAATCATAAAACCTAAGGTAAAAACTTGTACTTATGGAAGAAAACTCAAATTTCTCATTCAAAAATTGGAGAAAAATTGTTTCTAATTTGCGTATGAATTAAAGTCATCTGGCCGGGTGCGTTGGCTGATGCCTGTAATCCCCAGCACTTTGGGAGGCCAAGGTGGGCAGATCTCCTGGGGTCAGGAGCTCGAGACCAGCCTGGCCAACATGCTGAAACTCTGTTTATACTAAAAATAAAAAAATTAGCCGGGCTTGGTGGCGGGCGCCTGTAATCCCAGCTATTCGGGAGGCTGAGGCAGGAGAATCACTTGAACCCGGGAGGTGCAGGTTGCAGTGAGCCAAGATCGTGCCACTGCACTCCAGCCTGGGCCACAAGAGTGAAACTCTGTCTCAAAAAAAAAAATTAAATTAAATAAATAAAAAATAAATAAATAAAATCATCTTCCTAATCGTTTTATATTTTATATTTATTGTTACATTATATTTTAAAATTAATGAAATGCCTGAACTAGCTCCATTTAGACACCCTAGTTCTCTCCTAATTCCTCCAGTGTTATGTTCATATATTAAAAATGCTCTTCATTATTTTACCATAACATGAAATATGTTAAGCACCAATAATAATAGCAAACCACTAGTGCTCATTATGTACCAAAGCACTGTGCTAGACATTTTACAAAAATTAACTGCTTAACTACTATTATTATCACCTTCTCTCTACATAGGAGGTTATGGAAGCTCAGAGAGGTTAAGTAATCTGTCCATCTCCATACAGCTATCAAGTAGCACAGTCAAGATTTGATATGTGTGGCTCTAAGGCACATGCTCTTATCCAATACTTAGTATACTGTCTCTCTAAAGCTACATAGAAATAGAGTTTCTCAAGCTGCAGTTTGAGTTCTATTACCGGGAAATGAAATCATCTTAGTAGATTATGACTAGCATTATTTAAAGGAATGCAATACAATAAATACATAAAGCACGGTTGTCAAACTTTTCTATAAAGGCCCATATAGAAAGCATTTCAGGCTTTGCTGGCATACCGTTTATGTGACAACTACTCAGCTCTATTTGTTTCATCCATCCAAACCTGAGGCTAGAGTAACCCCAAAAGTGACTGCAGGGGAGGTCTCAAAAGGGAGTGCCCAAAACCCTCCCTAGATGGGACCAATTGGGATTCCAAAGATAGAAACACTAAACACCAGGGTGATCCATCCAAAGCATTTATTAGAGAAACTTACAAAGTGCTGCAGCAATCCTCATGACAGATGGCAAGAGAAAGGGAGGTTCTGCTAAGCATATGCCCAATGAATGTGTTGGGTTATGGAATTTATAGGAGAGTTTAAAGAATTTGGCTCAGGACCAGGGCTAGTTTCTTTCAATATCTGAGACAACAACCTAAACAAGTGTATCAGTGCCTGGAAATGTCCAAGCTTGAGTTCAAGTATGCAGGGAAAAACATGGAGCTGGTAAGGTCACAAGAGCAATCAAGATACTCCATATTTTTGGGTCAAGACAAAGAAAAAATGGGAAAAATAGGGGAAGCCCACATTGCCCTTGTAGTCCCAAAGCATCCAAGGACTATTCATAAATCAGTAGTTGTGGTTTATATATTATTACCTTACATGTGGATACAGTTTTGGTTATCACACCTGGAGTGAGGAGTGTTAAAGGCATCTAATGCAGAGGGCAGAATGTGGTTAAATGTCTTACAATGCAAAGGATATCCCCACAATTAAGAGTTATCCAAGCCAAAATGTCAGTAGAACTGTTGTTGAGAGATTCTAATATAAAGATGGTTGTGTTCCAGTAAAACTTTTTTTATGGATACTAAAATCTAAATTCCAAATAATTTTCATGAGTCATAAAATATTCTCCTTTTGACTGTTTCCAATCATTTAAGAATGTAAAAACCATTCCTGACTTGCAAGTTGCACAAAAACAGGTGTCAAGCTGGATTTGATACACAAATCATAGTCTGCTGATTTCTGAAGCAGAATATTTAAAGTGTATTGAAGGAGTAAAACTAAGTATATTTCGTGGAACTCTTCTTCCAGTTGTATATTTGTATGACTCTACTGGGTCTTTCTATATTTTCTTTTGTGGGACATGTTTGAAAGATAGCGATTGGGAGAAATGATTCTTTTGTAAGTAAGAATTTAGATAGCAATATCCCTCTAAATTGTGGCCAATTCACTGTGTTCTCCTTGAATTAGATTCTTATTTAAAAACTATGGTTTGAAACTCTACAGGAAGCACCTTTAAATGAAGACAAGACTGTACAGTTTGGCTGAACTCAACCAAGACTTGACTGTGGAGACCCACACATAATGTTGTTCAAGACTAAATCACTAAACCTTTGGCAAAATAATCTATGAATTGACTCCTTTGTTCTGATGAGACTTGTCTTTCTGAAGCCCATGGAGCAATCTACCTGTAGGCTCAGGGTAAGCCATGTCATAGCTCCAAAATGTTCCCAGAATTACATGTTTTTCTCTTATTATACCCAGTCTTTAATAAAGACTCATTAGAAGTTGCAGACTGGCCTCAACTATGCTGTGGGTGGCTCTGGATAAGATAGGCTGGTTTGCAGGTTTGGGAAGAAATGGCAGAGGGAAGACTAGCCACAGCAGGGAAGCAGAAGAAACTTGCGGCAATTAGTCCTGGAGCCTGTCAGTGGAGCAGAAGCAGCCAGAGGCAACCAAGGAGGCAAGAGAGCACCAGCACGCATTGTTTCCCCTGGAATACCCTGAACTCCATGAAGAAGAGACACTGGTACAGTTGCATTTCTTGCAGCCCAGAAGAATGAGAACTGGAGTCCATTATAATTTGACATTAAAGGAAAAAGCATGTCATTTTAAGCTATAAGCTAAAATATCCAGGGGATGCTTGGGTTATGCACAGACTCAGCAACAAACACGTCCCTGAATAAGAGGTGCCACCCCATCTTACTTCCCATTTGGAGTTCTTTCCATTGGACAAGTTATTTGTAATGAAATTACTGAGTCCAACTACAAAAGCTTTTTAAAGCCTCTTGATAGATATTTACAAATTTATTTTGCCATTTACAAGAAAAAAGTGCATTTTACTTACCAAGCTGTGAGATATTTTCCAATGTTTGGTTTAAGCATTTTCTCTTGACATTTTAGTCAGAACTGTTCTCATATATCTATGAGCCCTTTGAAAAAATAGTAAGAAAACTTCCAGGTATGTATTTTCTACAAATATTTTCCCACATTTTAAATTGATTTTTAATTTTTTGACCATGGAAGTTTTATGATATATGGTCAAACCTATCTAGCATGTTTTTTCTACACCCCTTTTAAGCCTAGAAAATACACCAGTACCCCCATATGTTTTGCTAGTATTATGCTTATCTTTACCATTGGTTATCTGAGTCATTTTTCAGAGCAAATATTGACTAAATTCTTTCTTCCTCATGCCCTTCTCATTCCTTTTCTTTAAGAAACAAAAATTTTAAAGATCTATTTTTAAGTGGCAAAGCTTCTCTCTATCACTTCTCAAAACTCAATTTATTTTACCTCAAGTGACAGGAAAGATTTACATTCATATCGTGTTCTTTCTTTCCCTACATAACATTGTTTTTCAAACTGTAATCCTGGAATAGAACTTCTGCCTATAACTCAGACAAAAGGTTCCATTGTCAAATAACACTGGTTCCATCAATATAAACAGATTTATTTAATGCCATAGTTCTAGAAACACTTTCTATGCTAAAGTTCTTTTTGAGTCACCAAGGGGAGGGAAGGTGGAACATACAAGACACAGTCTTCTCCAAAATACTTTATTATGAATTTGTTTTCTATGTCTACCAGTAACTCACACAGTTGGGGAAGGGCTATCTGAGGCAGGCTACTTTGGGAAAATCCTCCAGTATTTGTGTTATCTTTCTCTCCCTCCATCGCAGGCACTCAGGGGCCAAAGAACAAGGAAGGATGAGATATAGCAAAAAGGACCTAATCCCAAACTAAGGCACTGACTACAGTGGAGTCCCGCTTACTCATCAGTATATTTCCCACAGCTCACTGGTTTCAAGTATTGGTAGACACAGGCAACATGACAGTTAAGTAAAGAGTGACCACCTCACTTAGCTGACTGCATTCTATCTAAAGTCCATTTGGAGCATGTAAAAATGTCACAAGAAACCATCCATGACAAACATGAACCAAAAAAGAAAACACAGTATATAAAAATGTAGAGTCTAGGATGGCAATGTGTGAGTCCAGCATGAGACAATGATTTTAGCGATATAGACCCATGTATTAAGTGCTTATTACATCCCAAAGGATATGTAACATGCTTAATGACCTATCGCCTTGTTAAATTTTCACAGTCTCATCCCAGGTGTGTTTCCATTGTGGCATGTTGTTCTTCGCTTCAAAAGAATCTTTCATCAAGCACCTTACTCTTAAACACTTTCCCGTAATACCAGAAAAAAATCAACTTCTTATAAACAACATTCTAGGATAAATATTATCCTCAATTTACATACAAGAAGAGATTTAAATTAAAACTCATACAGATAATTCACTAGGTATCTGTATTCTTATCTTCATCTTCTGATCCAAGATACAATGGAGAAAGGAGTTTTCATGTCCTACACCTCATTTACTTTTCTGCAAACTGAGAGCATTTGTTATAAAGGGCAGGATAAAAATATGAGTTACATTCTGACAAAGAGTTGTTGAGTAAATCAACTTAAACAAGTTTTTTAATTTATCTTTTATTTCTATAGGTTTTTGGGGGAACAGATGGTGTTTGGTCACATGAATAAGTTCTTTAGTGGTGATTTCTGAAATTTTGGTGGGTGCACCCATCACCCAAGCAGTGTACACTGTACCCAATGTGTAGTCTTTTATCCCTCACCCCTTCCCACTCTTTCCCCAGAGTCCCCAAAGTCCATTGTATCATTCTTATGCCTTTATGTCCTCACTGCTTAGCTCCCACTTATGAGTGAGAACATACGAAGTTTGGTTTTCCATTCCTGAATTACTTCACTTAAAATAATAGCCTCCAATTCTATCCAGGTTGCTGTGAATGCCATTATTTCATTCCTTTTTATGGTTGAGTAGTATTTCATGGTATATAGATACCACATTTTCTTTATCCACTCATTGATTGATGGGCATTCTGGGTCCATATTTTTGCAATTGCAAATTGTGCTGCTACAAACATGTATCTTTTTCGTGTGATGACTTATTTTCCTCTGGGCAGATACCTAGAAGTGGGATTGCTGGATCAAATAGCAAATCTACTTTTAGTTCTTTAGGAATTTCTACACTGTTTTCCATAGTCCCTGAATGTGTCCCATCTCATCTGATCGCAAAACAGTATTTCTAACAGTTTTCTTATTTGTGGAAGGAAAAATAAAGGTATTTATTTTTCAACTCATTACTATAGGAATATAAAACAGAACTCCATATTTATGTACATTTTCTTTTCTCTGTCATGGGAAATCTCAAAGTAAACTAAGAAGTTATAAAGGTATCTTTATAAGTGTTGGTGATGAAGTGCCTGCTAATAACACAGAAATCAAATTAATTTACATGCAGCAACATTTAGAGATTGTCACACGTCAAAAACAATAAATGTTGCAATGATAAAATTATTATTGAGCACTTATTATATCTAGGCAAAAAGCTAGATATCTACTATTTGTTATCTGATTTAAATTATAACAGGATAATAAATGTTGTCTCTGAGTTTCAGCACAGGTCCCCAAATCAAGGGCAAACTGCTGGGTGTCTGAAGTCAGTGAATTCTAAAGCTAGTATATGGACAACTGCTTGCTAAGGGGATGGGAGCATCCCACACTGGTTCCTCCACCGTTAGTAGATTTGATCATTCACCTCTGAACTCTCTAAGCCTAGAGGAAAAGAATTTGGGAAGAGGAAGTGAAGAGAACTGGGGGAGAATTTCCTTGGAGAGAATTGTCAATGGCCATTCTTTTCCCTCTACCTAAACCAAGTGACAGAGCCTGCAAAAGGTCCACATATGGTGGAAGAGCCTACTCTTCCAGAGCATGGAGGGAACAGGAGGCATCTGCGTCCCCATTTGCCAGATATGGGTCTCATTGAAGCGGGAAGATTCTGTATCATCTTAAAAAGGAACTCTTTCAAGGCAATCTCCTGGGGGGTGAGATGATCATGGTATAGAAGTCAATGCCAAAAGCTAAGGAACTGCTGGAGGAACCATAAATGTCCAGCCTGAGAAGGCACTGGCTTCACAAAAAACTAAAGGGCTGAATTAAGAGGTCAAGCCTTCAGGGGTCGCAGGGGAAGCAGGGACTCTGGTTCTGAGGAAGCTATGAAAGCATCTCCCAAGAGAAAGAACTAGGAATCATGCATACATTGTTAGAATGTGCTAACACCAGATTCCTACTACTCCAGTCATCTATTTTTGGTCTCTTTTGCCTCTTCTTTCAATCCTGGCATTTGATCTTGGGCTAGTCACACAGCAACTACATAGTCAGAAATGAGGAACAGCATTAAATGGGGAATCTGATTTGCCTCCTTTCTCTACTAAAGTCTCCAGAGCCTGAGATGGGGTAGTGAGGGTGATTAATTGTGATAGGGTGTACAGCTTGATGTTACAGTGGACTCAAATTTTTTTTAATACTTTATAGAAAATCACTTGTTTCTTACTTCTGAGTGAAAGAAAAAACTATTAGAGCTAGCTATCTACAATGCCAGTAAGTGGAAGGAAGGTTTAAGATAATAATAGCATTTCAAAGGGCCAATTACAAAAAATAATAAAGCTTCTGCTTCAACTTTTTTGTACTTCAGCTCCTTCAAAAAACTCAGTGAATTTGGTATTATCCCAAGGTTATAGGTAGAATTAAAAGACAGCCCTAAAACCACAAACTTCAAGTGATAAAATGAGGATTAGAATTCAGTTAGACCTAGACTGTCTCAAAACCCAAGCTCTTTCCACACCCATGCTGCCTCCATCTCCCCTTCCATTACTACATGTTAAAATCTTGCAATAGAACAAATATTGGGGAATCTGGCACACTTAGGGAAACAATCTAGTTCCAAAATTTTGCTGTTTCATTGAATAAGTTTCATTAGGAAGCAGCAAAATATGTTTATAGTTTATGTAGTAATTCCACATCTATTACCTAATTTAATCTTCATAGAAGCCCTATGATGTGGTGGATATTGTCATTACTTCCATTTATCTCATCCTGGACTTGACTGACACATCAAAAGTGTAATTACCAGAAATGTATCTTAGATCCACTATCCTGTAAATTCCATGGATGCAGGAGTGATATTCATATTTTTCACTATCACATGTAGCACCAGGGTCAGTGCTTGGCACACAGAAGAAGCTCAATAATTATTTGTTAAAATAAATTAATGTATGAAGTCTTCCGATTTTAAATCCTATAATTATTTTTACTATATCACACTTCTTCTCTACCATATCCAACAAATATTCTACTATCTGGGGTAGAAACTTTATGTTACCTAGGAAATTTATTTTCACCCAGGTTCCAGAAGTCCAAGTGGAACTACCATAAGTACATTTTATGGCAAGCCACATTTTGGATTTTTATAAATGACAAGATAATAAAAAAGATTTTTCCCAAGCCTCCGTAACTGGTCAATAATCTGGCTAGAATAAATTGATCTCTAAGGCCCTTCCAGCTAAACACGTTATAATTATGTGGGCACTCATTGAGCAATTGTCTGTTTTCAGAAATTGTGCATTCTGGAATAATCAATAAAAATAGCTCATAATACTTTGTATGTATAATGCACTCTAAAATATAGAAACTTTATTTATTTACCTAGCCAGTAGAATATGACCTTCAGTGAAAACATTTTAATTATCCTTGCCGGATTCATTTTGGGCAAATAGGTGGAACTAAGAGTTCCTTAAAAACCTTAGGATATTTCTGTAACAATTTGGCTATGATTTTAATGTCATCTAGGAAGCTGATTTATTCCTCAGTGAAGCTCTCTCTTTTTTGTCTCTTCACTACAAAATCAAGAGGTAAAGCTAGGTTGGGAGAGACAAGATAGAATTGGGTAAACTTCATAGGACTCTAAGAGGACATGGAACCCCTGGCATGGGTGCCCACTCTCCTCATGCTGTGGTGACACATCACTGGGCTACAGACCACAGGGATGCTCAGTACTCATCATGCCCAGGAGTCATGCCAGTCAAATTGAGCTGCATGGATGTGGTCCTTTATGAGGCTGGAAATCTACTGATCTCACTAGAGCCAGCAGATCTATAAAGGGCCTACTTTCTACTGTAACATTTCTCCATACATTCTTGGCTGGGCCATTACCAGGTTATAGAAGACATTATCATACACGCGACCAAACCACAAGCTATCAAAGTTCAAAACATCCTCTAAACATCTATCAGAAAATTGAATGATGAGAAAATACAGAACCGATTTTATCAGAAGCTCTTTTAGGTATGAAATTCATTAGAGATGCATGCAAGTCTTTTTATTGCCATAAGTGGGCCCAGTGGCCTGCCTCATTTGTCATACAGTTCAAAAGAGATCTGTCTTCATTCCTGGAGATATGCATAGTTCTTTGTGTCAAGGCCACCCTAAAAAACCTGGTGCATACAGCCAAGACTTTCATTCCATTCATGAGGCCAACCACAAAATCCCACATCATTTTTTTTTTTACAAATTCCTATTGATGGGAGTTAGACATGAGTACAAAACTTACAGCACTGAATTTTTATATTCTAATGCCAGGGAGTCATCAAAAAATACATTAGCAGGGTGATTTAAAAATAACAAAAATAAATAATAAAGTAAAGCTTTTTTGAAAATAATTGGACCATGAGATGTCTGAGGGAAGTAAAATTAAATGGACCACGAGTTTGAACTGTAATATTGGTATGTTATAGGGAAAAGATTACATATAGGGCCAAATAAATCCACAAGGATTGACTAAATAAATGAATAATTGGATGGTTGAATGGATAAAGGGATGCTAAACAACCCCCAAACACTTGCAAGTGTTTTGGAATCTTAGGAAGCCACACAATTACTCTGTTCTTTTAAATTTTCCTCCCTAATTCCTTCTAGATAAGAATTTAGGCCTTGCAAAACTTCCTCTGAGTGACAGTCCTGTGGATGGCATCTTTAACTTCCTTGTTTCTCAAGCTGTAGATAAGTGGGTTCAACATAGGAATCACTGCTGTGTAAAACACAGACACTACTTTATTGAGATCCAGGGAGAAGCTTGCACTAGGACATACATAAATAAAGAAAAGGGTACCATACAAGATGAAAACAGCTGTCAGGTGAGAAGAGCAAGTAGAAAAGGTTTTGCACCTCCCATCAGCAGAGCGGATCCTCAGGATGGCCATCAGGATGTAAATGTAGGAGATCAGGATAGTCAGACCACTGAAGACTCCCACAGCTCCAGCCACGATGAAAACTGCCAACTTATTGAGCCTGGTATCAGCACACACAAGGGAAAGTAGGGGGACATATCACAGAAGAAATGATTGATGACATTAGGGCCACAAAAAGGGAGACGAAATGCATTTGTTGTGTGAGTCATGGCATTCATGAGTCCAATGACATAGGGACCCACCACTAGCTGGATGCAGAGCCTCTGGGACATAGCAACTGAGTATAACAATGGGTTACAGATGGCCACATAGCGGTCATAGGCCATGGACGCCAAGAGGAAAGACTCTGCTGCCACAAAGAACCCAAAGAACCACTGCTGCAAAGCACAGCCAAGGAAAGAAATGGCTTTCCTCTTCACAAAGAAGTCAGTGAGCATCTTGGGGCTCACGACTGAGGAGAAGCAGATGTCCACAAAGGACAGGTGGCTGAGGAAAAAGTACAAGGGTGTGTGAAGGCGGGAATCAATTCGGATGAGGACAATCATTCCCAAGTTTCCAGTTACACTGATGACATAGAAAGTCAGAAAGAGTAGGAAGAGGAAGACCTGCAACTGAGGATTGTAATTCAAGCCTGTGAAAATGAATTTGGTGACCTTTGTGTAGTTTTCATTGGCCATTGACTGGTTCTGGTTTCTACCAGAAGAAGAGCAAAGAATTCAAAACAGTCTTGAAAAATGTGACTTCAAAAATGAGACACAGCAAAAATATACCAGGAACTTGGTCAAAGTTAAGAATGATATAAATTAGTTACACCATGCAGTCAAACAAAAGTGAGATATACACCAGTGCAAAACAGCAGACCTGAAGCTATGATATCTTAAGACCCCATGAAAATCCATCTGTACATAGATGAGAAAACAGAAGAAGCAGCTTTCTCAAGGTCCCGTAACTAATTATTGGCAGAGTTGGTTCCTGAATACTTGCCTAATGACTTCTACTTCAGTGACCCTTACCTGAGTCCACCAGGTAGACACACACCTGGTGAAGGGATGCAGGAGAGTGGGAGTGAGCAAGCTAGAGAGGAAATGAACAGCCACTCATTCCTAGGCCATATGCTGTGCACTTTATGATTACAACCTAAGGCTAAATGCATGTTTTCCAAGTGCACTGGAGTCCACCTCTTCTGACCCTGAAAAAGTAACTTATCTTCAACTCTGTCATGGGAATAACAATACCTACCATGTAAGTGTTGTGAGGTTTAAATGAGATGATGCATGCAAAATATCTAGAAGAGTCTTACTAAACATCTAGATAAGTGCTCAATAATTACTACTAATATTATCACATTAGTTAATCCCTCTAGAAAGCCTGCAAGCTAAATATTTTTTTTTTAATTTCAAGGAGAAACACTGAAGCTCAACCCTCATTCATAAATCTTGTGACTGGCAGAGGTGAACTTTGAACACAGGTCTGTCAAACTTCGAACATGGACCCCATATTTGGACTTCATCCAAAAGGACTATACTCCTTCCTTTTTCACACTTTTTAAATGCTTCCTGTGCCTTCACAGTTCCTTTGCTCTTAAGAGATCCAAAAGAAAAGAAAAGAATCTGGAAAATGAGCCCAAATTCTGTATCCTCTGTATATTCTTTTGTCATCCACTATAAGGGTGATCTTCAGCTGATCTCTCCAAATCTTAGCTGTTTGATTTATTAAATATAGCAAAAACTCTTGCTCTTTGGTCTCTGAGAATTATCATCCACTTAAAATGAGAGGATCAAGGTACAAGTGCTCAGAAAACTATTTTATTAGCCTCGAATATTGCAGTTCAACATCATACTTATGATAGGAACTTTTCTTTCATTTTTCTAACATGAGATTTATTATTTGACTTTAATAGACCTCCTTTAAGGCCAATAATATACACACTTGGCATGATATCATTTGTTTCAGAGGAATTAAAAAGACAGATTAGGTGGCCAGTCTAAGTGTTCAACCATCACACTCACCTCTTGCTTAAGCTCCTCCAGGAACACGCTACATTTCAGCCTTTGACTTGAAAATCGTCCAGAGCTCTTCACCCTTTCTTTGTCAATCTTCGTTTCTACAACTGCCCAATCCTTCTATCCCTCTAGACACATTTTGGCTTCTCCATTTCTGTTTTATTCAGTGCTTAGAATAGAATAGAGTGGTCCATAGAGATCAAACCACACAGAGTGAGAGACACAATTGGCTCACATACTCAGGGCACTAGGGTACCAGCAACACAACCTACAACAGCTTTCCCTTAGCAAGGAAATCACCTGGGTGTTTTAGGCATCGAATGGGTGGGATTCAGTGCTGTCTTGTCCCATTATAGTACTGCTAAAGCATCTCTGTCCCACTTTATAATTATGTGATTATAGTTTGATCTGGTTGCAGAACCTTGACTTATCTCTACACACATCATCTCTTCTTAGCTCTTGCTGAATCATTCATCAATGACAAGGATAATGCTGATCTTGCCATGAACCAAATATGTAATCTACTTGAATTCCACTTGAAAAAATTTACGTTTTCTTGAGCTTGTTAATAAGCAGATAATTAAAAAGCAGAAAATTATTTAAAAGTTCTCAACTCACTTTTTAATGAGTTCCTCCTTCTTTAACGATGACGAAAAGAAATTATTTAAAAGTTTTCAACTTACATTCTAATGGGCTCCCTCTACTTCAACAACAAAAGGAACTAAAGTAAAACTAAGCCCTGTCTCAAGTTACAACCCTCCCCTTCACACAGCTTCCTTGACATAGAGAATGGGTCAGAATTTACTTTTGTCATTTGATTTTATTCTTTATCTTCTTCCAAATAAACGTGGAAGACATCAGTGTAAAACATAATCAGATTCTTTTTCAATTAGATAAAAGTTCCCTGAACTAGTTGCATCAATTTTTTTCTTGCTGTTGTTATTGAAGGCACTCTGTCCCCAGAGTGTGCCGTATCTTGGGAATGAGGCTGCTTAAGGGAAAGTGCAATTAAAGTTGTTTTATATTCTAAATAAGTCCAGTGAGATGTTTCTTGATAATTTTGTGTTTTGTTTCTAACTGGATATAGTGACTCCACTTCTCTCTAGTTCCATACTAAGCAAGGAAACTCCATTTACAAGGTATCATTTTTAAATTGACATAGCACAGGAGAGGGAGGGCCACCAAAGAACCTTAGCTATCTCTGCCCCCGCTCTGTTTTGCATTCATGTCTTGGGAACATGAGCAAAATCTGTAGAAAATGGATTTTCCTTAGAAGTAGCATTTAACACATGTTGCTGAAGAAGTTAATTTTCCCACAACTTTGACCAAAACACGTAAAGAGTTTAATTATTGTAAGCTGGAAGATGACTTCTGATGATGTATTAATTGATCATTAAACTTCAGCAGATTAAACAGTTGAAGTATGGTAAAGAATACACATTTCTTGTTGCCAAGAAAATAATAAAAACCAGTTCAACAAAACACTTCATGCTTAAGTTTTACCTCCACTGCAAATAGCATTAACCTGACAAAAAAGTCAAAATAGAATCCTGAATTTTGGTTCTAGACAACTACAAGTCTTTCAGCATACAACAGAATGTCCCTACTCTGAGAATTTTGTTTTTGATTTCTTTACATGCTGCCATGTTCTTTAAAGCATTTTTTATGAGAGCTAAATTTTTGATGAGTCTGTTGACTATATGCATGCAAAACAAATTTACCTCTCCCCTGAAAACCCTTTAGGTATCACCTCTTAATTTTTTTATGTCTAAAATAGTATTAACAGTCATTATTACTAATGACATTAATTTTTACTATGTTTAATATTGTTAAGGATACTGATAATTATTTGACTTTTCCCCCTTTGGGGGTAGCAGGTTTGATTGTCTTCATACATAAATAATTATTTTATTAACCTTACAATAAAACCATCTCTTCTAGGACTTGTCTAGGTGTGAGCTTCTTTTTCTTGATTTTTGTCCAGATGTAGTAAAAAATTTAAATCTAAATACGTGACTTTCTTTTTTTTGTTTTGTTGTTTTTTTGAGAAGAAATCTCACTCACTCTGTCGCCCAAGCTGGAGAGCAGTGGCGCAATCTCGGCTCACTGCAACCTCCACCCCCCGGGTTCAAGGGATTCTCATGCCTCAGCCTCTCAAGTAGCTAGTATTACAGGTGCACTACCACACCCAGCTAATTTTTGTATTTTTAGTAGGGACGGGGTTTCACCATTTTGGCCAGGTTGGTCTCGAATTCCTGACGTCAAGTGATCCACCTGCCTTGGCCTCCCAAAGTGCTAGGATTGCAGGCATGAGCCACCACTCCTGGACCTAAATATGTGACCCTTTATTAGCCCAGGAAACATTCTGTAGCCTTGATCATCCTTTCTGCCCTGATTGTTCTGATTTATCCTAAAAATACACATATTATCTGTTGGGTGAATCTCTATTCTATGTTTTTGATATCAGTATGTGTCTTTTCATCCTTTTAATTACGTTTTCTTTTCTCTCTGCACTTTGTAAGAACTTTTCAAGAAACCCCGTCTCTACTAAAAATCCAAAAAAAAAAAAAAAATTAGTCGGGCATGGTGGTGCATGGTGGTGCAATCCCAGCTACCCAGAAAACTGAGGTGGGAGAATTGCTTGAACCCGGGAGGCAGAGGTTGCAGTGAGCCGAGATTGTGCCACTGCACTCCAGCCTGGGTGGCAGAAGGAGACTCCATCTCAAAAACAAACAAACAAAAAAAAAAACAAAAAATTACTCTCAAACAAAAATTTGATCCTCCAAGTGTCGATTCCTTTTAAAGCCTCCATGTGGCTTTTATTTCTGCAGCTGCATTGTAGTTTCCTTAAAGTTCACAAATCCTCTTCATTATTACTTTACTATGATTTTGCCTATAATATTTTGCCTCTTCTTCATGGAAACAAATACATCTGAGATGTTACTAGAATTCTGACTCTATTTACCCTCTCTCTAATGGTTAAAGCACTTTTATTTGAAGAACAGGTAAATGTTTATTCCATGAGGGTATTTGTATTTTCTAACTGTTTTGAAATTGTATTTACTGATTTAAATAAGAATCAATATTAATATTTTAATTCTTCCTATGTTGCTTATCACATAATTATTTTAAATTTCTTTATGTACATCTGTGCTGAATAATCTTTAGAATCTACATTTCTAAGTTTTTGTAAAAATGTATTTTCTGTAGCCACAAAGACAATTTCTAGATAGTGCTTTTCTAGACATAATGGGATAATTACTCGTGATTAAAGTTAAGATGTTAAACTTACAAAACAAACCCATATGTCAAAGAAAAGGCAGATGATTGGCTTTATTTTTAATGTATATGTCTGTGCTTTTAAAAAGTATTTTCTTCCTTTACCTAAATGATTTTCTGGGTGTATCAGTTGGTTTTCACACTGCTGATAAAGACATACCCGAGACTGGGTGATTTATAAAGAAAAAGAGTTTTAATGGACTCACAGTTCCATGTGGCTAAGGAGGCCTCACAATCATGGCAGAAGACGAAAGGCTACATGGCAGCAGGCAAAAGAGCAAATGAGAGACAAGTGAAAAGGAAAATGCCTTATAAAACCATCAGATCTTGTGAGACTTATTCACTACCATGAGAACCATATGGGGGAACTTGCCCCCATGATCCAATTACTGCCACTGGGTCTCTCCCACAACATATGGGAATTATGGGAGCTACAATTCAATATGAGATTTGGGTGGGGACACAGCCAAACCATATCATTGGGCAAGAAACAGTTGGCAAAAGAAGGAAAGGTACAAACTATGCCAGGCCTTACCACAGAATATTCACCTTATGCCATCATAGATTTGTACATTTTTAGTTGAAAATGAGGGTAAAATCAGAAAAAAAAGTTATGTTATTAGTTTTTTATGGTAGTATCAGATTGATTCTGAAAACTGTGTTTCAAATTCATGCAATCAATAGCTAAAGCAAAAATGCTTTATACAATAGCAGATTTTATATTTTACCATCAACATTATATTTGAGAATCAATAAGATAAAACAAGCAGAAAATCATACGAACAGACAAATTGACAATATACCTGTTAAAATGGAGATAACTCTAATTCAAAAGATTATTATATCAAAATTGCTTCCTTATAGTGGTTGAGGAATCTATAGACATTAATAACAGAGAAGAGTTAATAGCTCTAGTTACTCTCCGAAGATGAAGGCTTGAGCTGCAAATATGTCCCAAACAAACTAATGAAGATCTATCATTCATAGTGCTAAATGAATATGTGATATGCCTATCCCCTTGATATCTCAGCATTACAAATTATTGCTTTTCCTCACTCCATTGGAAGTAGGCATAGCCGTAAAACTTCCTTTGATCATTTGAACAGAAGAGGCATGTGTTACTCTTGGGAAGATGCAAAGAAGAGTCCCTATATTCTCTTTCCTTCCAAACTGAGGAGGAAAGTTCCAGATGATGGAGTGTTTCAACTACCTGAAGTCTTTGTGCACGGAATACACCAACATGAAATGAGAATGTACTGTGAGGAAAAAATAAATGTATTTCTTTATTAAAGTCTCAGAAATTGGAAGATGGTTGGTCATTACAGAATAACCTAGAATATTCCAACAGATATCAGATATTTTGAAAATGTTACGGAAACAATATGTAAATCTGAACTTACTGAAAACACTTCACCTCAAGAGTCCATTGTGAAAATACTGAGATTAAAGAAAGACATACCTTTCATTACATTAAAGCTCTGGTTTTTAAAAATTTGCCCGTATTTGATTACAGATCTCAATGAAAGTGTAAAGAGGAACTAGGATGCTGACTTTGAGAGTTCCTCAATGAAGTGGCCCAGTGAGTCACTCTACCGTGAAACCTAAAATGTACAATCTTCACTCAGATACCCACTCTTTCTAAACAGCCTTAAGTTGCCCCAATATTAAATACAAGCTGACAATTAAGAAGCACTAGATTCCCAGGCAAGATGGATGAATAGGAACAGTTCTGGTCTGCAGCTCCCAGCGAGACCAATGCAGAAGGCGGGTGATTTCTGCATTTCCAACTGAGGTACCTGGCTCATCTCATTGGGACTGGTTAGACAGTGGGTGCATCCCAGGGAAGGCTATCAGAAACAGGGTGGGGTGTCGCCTCACCTGGGAAGCGAAAAGGGATGGGGAACTCCCTCCCCTAGCCAAGGAAAGCTGTGAACATTTCAGTAAAGAGAAAGAAGAGCTTGGGAACCAAGCAGAATTTAATTTGACATCTGTGTCTGCCATTTCCTCCCATGTAGCTTCAGGAAAGTCACTCCACTATTATGAACCTCAGGATTTCTTATCTCTTGAATGAGAATAATTTCCACTTTGCAAAGTCTTTTTTAATAAAATAATTTTTAAAGGGCTTACATCACCTGTTGCTAAAAAGTTTTATAATATTATTTTCTCTTAAAGAGTGTTCCAATACCCCCATTAACAGTAGCATTTTACAATTACCATTATTATTAATATGTAAGTATTACCCCATGAAGAGAAAGTAAGTTACTTTTTAGATATTTTTAAATTCCTGAATAATTAGAGTAAAATACAAATCATTCTAAATATTCTAATCTGTGGTCGATATTAAAAGGTAGAAGCAGTCATTTTTAAAATATACATATTTTACTCACTTTTATTTATTTGGAAAGTAGCAAATGACACACTAGAAAGTATTTTCAGCTAATGATATACCTTTTTTATGATTGTTATGATGATGTAAGGAGCTATTAAGAATGTTCAGTGATGGAGTCAAAAGCTCTTAACTATGTGTTTCTAGAAAAGATATGCCATAGTTCTGTTACATGTCATAGGAAAATTATATTCTCCCTTTATATTTTAGTTTCACAAATCAAAAGATACGAATGTGAAAGTGTATCAGCGATTTTAAAGATTGATGTGCCATTAACTTGGAGAATCTAATGAAAGCTCCGGTCCTTTCCTGTGGAATAAACGTGCATAGACCTTAACACACAAACTTTGGACTTCACGACCCTCCAAAATTCCAAGCCTAACATCTTAGTAATGCTTTCAATTAATAAAGGAAACATGAGACAATTTTGTTATCTTAATTGATAAGTTGATGCTGCCATCTAGTGGCAATGCTTAACAACTTAAGAAGAAACCACGACCGTGTTATTTCGCTGGGAATGCTGTTTACCCTTAAATGTATTCTGTATGCGCTGAGACCATGTTAACAAGAGTTGACTTAAGAGTTAAAGATATACAATATATTTCTTAGTGAAATATTTTATATAAACTTAGAGTAATTTTTTAATTAAAATTTAGTTTTGAAAAATATAATCCTTATACAATCTGATAATTTCTCAGGAAAAAGTTCTACAGAAAGTTCTCCATGGAGTAACTCAATTGAATTAGTTATTTCTTTTCCTTCACAATTTCTTACCTAAGATTACTAAAAGGAAGGAGAAAAGGATGTTTCATAAAGAATATGAAAATGTATATTTCATGAGTACTGAAAGCAAACATTATAAAAGCAAAATTTAATGGGTTGGGAAATTGAACTAATATTTAAAATTAGGTTTTGAAAACTCAGGATGTAAGGTCATTTTGAGGAAATCTTTACTAACAGAGAAATTGGAGAAAGATGAATCAACATTAATAGTTAATCTTTCCTTGCATTTCTTTCCAAATGGATCTGAAGAAAACAAAAGCCTGTTATGCTCCACTGGGTTCAACAAAGTTTTATTGAATAACTACTCTGTGCCAGACACTGTACAAGGCTCTCATGATAAACAAGTAGTAGCTCCTCAGGACATATGATTAGGAAGAATTCCTCTATTTCTAGGTAAATAAATTGTGTTTCAATCAGGAGTAGATGATGTCCCATGACTTTCCAACATCCATAAAGATGACTATATGAATATCAATAATAAGAAGAAAAAGAATAACAGAATATATTATATATTCAGACACAATAATAGAAACATCATCCAGTACTTCTGAATACTCACCTGCAATATTTTATTTAATTTTGATAGTAATACAATGCCCTAGACAATGTTATCCCCATTTTATAGCTAAGAATACAAAATAATTTCTATAAATTATGTGTAATTTTGGATACTGATTTTATTTTGAATTTTGCAGTATGTAGCCTCACTTATGTAACCTTAATATAGTTATGGCATTCATATTTAAATTTATGAATATAATATAGATATTAGATTCTCCAGAGAGACAGAACCTATCAGAGATAGATGTAGACACAGATAGAGATACAGATGCCTAAGAGGGAATTTATTAGGGGAACTGGTTCATGATTATGAAGTTTAAGTCCCAGACAGATAATCTGCAAGCTAGAGACCTTAGGATGCCAGTAGCATGGCTCAGTCCAAGCCTAAAGGCCTCAAAAACAGGGAAGCTGATGTAACTCTAAGTCTGAGGCTTGAGGACTGAGAACCTGGGACCACTGGTGCAAATCCTGGAGTCCAAATGCTGGAGAGCCTGGAGTTCTGATGTCCAAGAGCAGGAAAAGAGTGTCCCAACACTAGGAGAGAGAGAAAAAAATAGAATTTGCCTTTCTTCTGTCTTTTTGTTTCATCCAAGCCCCAAGACGATTGGATGGTGCCTGCCCCCATTGAGTGAGGGACGATTTTCCCACCTCAGTCTACCTACTCACGTGCCAATCTCTTCTGGAAACACCCTCTCAGACACACCCAGAAATAATTATTTACCAGCTATCTAGGCATCCCTTAGTCCAACCAACTTGACACCTACAACTGACTGTCACATCCTCTTCTCTCTTTCTCTCTATCACATACTCACACCATGCACACACATCACTGAATCTAATAGTATTAAAAATAATATTTTCCTCTCTCTTTCTTCAAAACATCTTTAAATCTTTTTCTTTCTTTCCTCAAAGTTCCATTTTAAATATGTTTGTCTTCCCAATCAGATGTCCCTTTTCCCTTCTTTTGGCAAAAAAACCACTCTTTTAGTGGTTCTAAGATAACTTGTCCCTCCCACACCTGGTGTGGCTGTCAATCATGAGGCCCTGAATCTTCAAACCACAGAGGTAGGCCCCTGATCCAGGAGAATAAGTCAGTTGGAGGATACCAGTACTCTGGACACAGCTAACAGGTAAGTAAAAAAATACTGGGTCAATCAAAGACAGTTTTTGTTTCTTTTGAATGGTGTCAAATAGTGACAGAAAAGAAATGAGTAGAAAACTTCTCCTAACTATATTGTCCCAATTTTATTTTCCTTTAATGAGCTAAAGCTTAAAAGCCAAACCAATAGTCAACCAAAGGTGTTACGTGGATGTTCTTTCCCTACCCACCCCCAAAAAAGGGATCTTATCAGTTCAGATTAGGTTTGCCTACATGTGATAGGAAATTTAAAATAGCAGTAACTTAAACAAGTGGTTTAAACTTTATTTTTCTTTCTTATAAAACGAGTAAGTAAATAGCCAATGTAGGGCAGATAAGGCTGCTATACAGTGACAGGAGCCCGAATGTTTCCCCATAGTACAAAATGACTGCCACTGAATCTACATTTAGGTCACAAAAAGGAGACAAGTGACAGGAAGAATGCTAACCTAAACATCTAAGGAGACTTCCCAGAAGAACCTCACACATTTTCTTCTTACATTTCAGTACTTTGTCATTTGGCAACAGCCACGTACAAAGGAGATTGAAAAATGTAGTGTTCTATCTTGGTTGCAATGTGCCCAGCTAAAAATGGGGCTTCCATTAAACAAGAGGAGAATGAAAGATGGAATTCCTCTTTAGTAGTATTTGCTACAGAGGTAAATGTAATTTATTTGGCTTCTTTTCTTCTTAGCTATTTTTTCCCCTTAGACGATCTTCCTTTCTTGATGGCATTTGTATGATAGCTAAAAGCACAAGTTTTGCTGTCTGAGGACCTGAGTTAGAATCCCAACCCCACTGTAAATAAACTGTATGATCCTGTCTCCATCATGAGATATATTTGATCCTTCTTTCTTTGTAGGGTAGTGATTCCTAGCTCTTCTTTTTTTGTAGTAGTGCTGATCCCTAGCTCTTCTTTATTTGTAGTAATACTAATCCCTAGCTGGTTCGCCATTAAATGCACGCTTCTCTCCCTCCAAAGGAGAAAATAACTTTTCCTGTCTCATTTACTGATGTATCCTCAGGACTTGGAATAATGCCTGCTAATCAGGAGTCACCATATACATATTTTTTAACTTAATTTTGACAACTAAAAATCCTCTTGTGAAGAATATCTAATAGCACATAATTTATTTTAAAATATTTAGGATTTATTTAGTTAAAAGCAAGCTAAAAATAACATTTAATATAAAATTTTATAAAAATCTTGTAAAAATATATATACCTACATACAAGAAAATGCTGGAAGAATGTAAACAATGGATTTAGCATAGATTATTTATACAAACAAAATTACATGACAAGAACGTGTGTTTTTCTAGATCCCATTGTCTTATAAAATAAACTATCTGCATTTTTATATTTCAGAATCCTATATATATGGTACAAACATATAAATTTTAAATAGTAGAAAAAAATATCTATTTTGATGTATATTACCATTGTTTTCATATGTGAGTAGTGAAATTACATGTGAGTTTTACTTTCTTTGTGTTCTGCTTTCCAAACATTCTCTAATAATTTTAGGTCTTGAAAAGTATGTATTTATTGCTTTTCCTAGGCAACAAGAGAAAGTATTTTTTAATTTAGGCACATATATTTTATATTCTTATTAGGCCAAAGACGTTTTGATTCAATTAATACATTAAATTATATAATAATCTTACTAAGTGGAACAATTTTCTCATTTCAAGAAAAATTTTGTTTACTACTTTTAAAATATGGTAAAAACTGTGGTTGGAAAAAGTGATTTCTGAAATCTCTAAGAGGGTGCAAAACCTCTCATCACACTCAGGCTACAGACAGTCTGTTTTCTGTCAACATCATTAGATTTGCCTTCAACCCATTATTTTTGGCATTGGAATTGCTCAAGCACAATTCAAGGAGATTGCAGTTACTGACCCATTGTTCTGAGTCCAGACAAGACCGCTTTCCATCTGAACATGTCTATTGGTCTCTCCTTCAATGAGACACCCATGAAATATTGAGAGCCTTGGGGAAAGTAGAGTGTACACACGTATCATCCCAATGTGTTCCGGGGAAGTTTGTAAACACTGGAGAAGATCTGATAGCACCCGATTCATTCTGAAATTGGGGTTCTGTATGAAGAGTTATTTTAGATGCACAGGATCAGCTCTGCATCCACTTTTCTGACTAGAAACTCTTCCTTAATTTCAAAGAAACAAAAAGATGCTAAAACTATTTTAAAATTGTATCTATTATATTTCTTTTTCAATTTGGAAACAACAAAAAAGGGTAACATGAAAATAGGCTGTAAATTTTCTGTATTTTAATTTACCTCTAACTTTTCCATACCCAGTGCCTCTGAATTTTAAAAATTTTTCTATTTTACTATTCATTTTCTTGCATTTTATTTCTAGTTTCTATAATAAGCTATTCCCATTTATTTTTACCTAAAAGAACTAAGAAAAAAACTAAATATCAACAATAAAGTAATAGCTGAAATGACTTAAGAGTCAAATACACAGAGAGTCATCTGAAAATTATTGCCAGGATTTGTCTCTGTATGAAATAGTAAGATTCTAGGGTTTTTATTTTTATTGTTGCTCCTCTTTTCCTTTATATTTTATATTTTCTGTTATAATGATGATTTATTTTGTTTTTAGAATATAAAAATAAAGAAAATAGGCATAAAATAAATTCAAAGGAATACAAGAAAAATAATTCCTTTTATTTAAAAAATTATTTTTAAGCAAAGTAACCTTTTATATTTTCAATTCTGTAGATGGGAATGGGGAACACATGTTTTTTTTCCAATAAATCACTCCTGGTGTGACATTTACATTATTAAATATAACTAGTGTGCTAGTAATAACAGTCGCTAGATGGTTCTAATATTCATTAGACTTTATCATATTCCTAGTAATGAAGATTTTGGGGAGACATATAATTGTTCTGACTCTGTAGGTAACTAAGAATTTTTATCATTTATAGAAAGATGATGAAATGGAGGTTTTTCCAAAAGTAAGTAGTAAAATAAAAGTCAGATGGAAGTATAGAAATATGCCATCCCCTAAATTTTGCAAATGGCTTAGTATCTTGGGATGATGACCAGGAAGTCTAACTATGTCTGGAAGCTTTTCCTTTTATCTATTTTTTGTTCTTGATGAGAATTAAAATTGTAATTTTCTTTTAAAAAAACTTCTTTTTGGTAATCATCCTCCCCATGGCAGCTTTTAACTTTTTTATTATTATTATTATACTTTAAGTTTTAGGGTACATGTGCACAATGTGCAAGTTTGTTACGTATGTATACATGTGCCATGTTGGTGTGCTGCACCCATTAACTCGTCATTTAGGATTAGGTATATCTCCTAATGCTATCCCTCCCCACTCCCCCCACCCCACAACAGGCCCCGGTTTGTGATGTTCCCCTTCCTGTGTCCATGTGTTCTCATTGTTCAATTCCCACCTATGAGTGAGAACATGCAGTGTTTGGTTTTTGTCCTTGCAATAGTCGCTGAGAATGATGGTTTCCAGCTTCATCCATGTTCCTACAAAGGACATAAACTCTTCATTTTTTATGGCTGCTTAGTATTCCATGGTGTATATGTGCCACATTTTCTTAATCCAGTCTATCGTTGGACATTTGGGTTGGTTCCAAGCCTTTGCTATTGTGAATAGTGCCACAATAAACATACGTGTGCATGTGTCTTTATAGCAGCATGATTTATAATCCTTTGGGTATATACCCAGTAATGGGATGGCTGGGTCAAATGGTATTTCTAGTTCTAGATCCTTGAGGAATCGCCACACTGTCTTCCACAATGGTTGAACTAGTTTACAGTCCCACCAACAGTGTAAAAGTGTTCCTATTTCTCCCCATCCTCTCCAGCACCTGTTGTTTCCTGACTTTTTAATGATTGCCATTCTAACTGGTGTGAGATGATATCTCATTGTGGTTTTGATTTGCATTTCTCTGATGACCAGTGATGATGAGCATTTTTTCATGTGTTTTTTGGCTGCATAAATGTCTTCTTTTGACAAGTGTCTGTTCATGTCCTTTGCCCACGTTTTGATGGGGTTGTTTGTTTTTTTCTTGTGAATTTGTTTGAATTCATTGTAGATTCTGGATATTAGCCCTTTGTCAGATGAGTAGATTGCAAAAATTTTCTCCCATTCTGTAGGTTGCCTGTTCACTCTGATGGTAGTTTCTTTTGCTGTGCACAAGCTCTTTAGTTTAATTAGATCCCGTTTGTCTATTTTGGCTTTTGTTGCCATTGCTTTTAGTGTTTTAGACATGAAGTCCTTGCCCATGCCTATGTCCTGAATGGTAATGTCTAGGTTTTCTTCTAGGGTTTTTATGGTTTTAGGTCTAACATGTAAGTCTTTAATCCATCTTGAATTAATTTTTGTGTAAGGTGTAAGGAAGGGATCCAGTTTCAGCTTTCTACATATGGCTAGCCAGTTTTCCCAGCACCATTTATTAAATAGGGGATCCTTTTCCCACTTCCCTGGTGGTCTAGTGGCTAGGATACTTCTTTATTTATCAAGCTGTAGATGAGAGGTTTCAACGTGAGGTTGTACAGAACACCAACACTATTTTATTGAGTTCCAGGTAAAAAGTTGCACCTGGTCGAACGTAGCTAAAGAAGAGAGACCCATAAAAGATGGAAACAGCTGTTAAGTGGGAAGAGCAGGTGGAAAAAGTTTTGTTCGTCCCATCAGCAGAGCAGATCCTCAGAATGTCAGTAAGGATGTAAAAATAGGAGATTATAATGGTCAGGCTACTGACAACTAGTACAGCTCCAGCCACAATGAAAACTAACAATTTATTGATCCGGGCGTCAGCACATACGAGAGAAAGAAGGAGAGACATGTCACAGAAGAAATGATTGATAATGTTGGAGTGACAAAAGGGAAGCTGAAAAGCAGCCGTTGTGTGAGTTATGGTGTTGAAGAAATCAGCTGCATAAGGTGCAACCACCAGCTGGATGCACAGTCTCTATTACAGGGCCACTGAGTACAACAATGGGTTACAGATGGCCACATAATTGTCATAGGCCATGGAAGCCAAGAGAAGACACTCAATGACTACGAATAACCCAAAGAACCACTGCTGCAAGGGACAGCCCAGGAAAGAGATGGCTTTCCTTACAGCAGATAAGTCAGTGAGCAACTTGTGGCCCACAACGGATGAGAAGCAGATGTCCACAAAGGACAGGTAGCTGAGGACAAAGTACATAGGTGTGTGAAAGCGGGAATCGAGCCAGATGCGAACCATCATGCCCAAGTTTTCTGTCATAGTAATGAGGTAAAAAAGGTACAAATGGTAAGAAAAGGAAGACTTGCAGCTGAAGATGATACCTTAAGCCTAAAAAAAGGAATTCTGTGATCCTTGTATATTTCCATCAGCCATTGGTTGATTTTAGTCTCTATAGTGAGAAAAATAGAGAACTGATCATGCATTCAACTTTGATTTTTTAAAATCATAACATATTGCACAGGAAAAGAAATATAGGTGGAACTAACTTAGAAACATTGATATTTTTTAAAAAGCCCAAATAAAATGCTAGGACATTAGATATATCACAGTTCTAAAAAGTAGTACGGTTTAAGTGTTTTAAAGAGAAATTTGGGACTTAACTAAGAAATGGTTAAAACATTATAAACCTATATAAATTAATCACTACCCTTACAGATTATAGGAAAAAGCATTATTATTATTTTAATCGAATTTGAACAAGAATTTGATAAAATGCAGCTCTCAAGAAGAACTTTCCAAAACTGGAAATAAAAATAACTATTTAATTTAATACAAAGAATCTTCCAGAAAAAAAATGTGTGTAGTGTTAAGACATTAGAAACATTCACATTATAATCAGACACTATTTAAAGATGTCCATAACATATGTATTTAACATTTATATTAAAGATTGTAAAATTCTAAAAAAAAAAAGATAAATATAAGTACTGTAGTAAAAGTAGAAAGAAATAACTGTCACTATTAGCAGGCAAAATAATCACCCACATAGAAAACCTAGGAGAATCAACTGTTAAGATAAATTTTTAGAAAAAAATAATAAAAGCTTAACAAGGTAGTAGAATAGAAAATCAATATGGAAAACCAAAAATAATCAAATGTAAATTATCCCAGCAAAAATCATATTAATCAACTGGAATTGATAAAAAAAAAAACATTAATAAGCCTAACAAAGAATTTTCAAGATTTCTATGAAGAAAAATACAAATAATGGAACTTTAATGAAATAAAAGAAAAAAATGACAAAATAAGCCAGAAAAACATAATATTTTTGTTTTTGGATCTCTTCTGGATCAAATGACTTAGTCATAAAGAGTCTTTTTCTCTTGGAAAAAATAAATTAGCTCCTATTGGGAAAGTAAAAATCTAACTGGCCACTCTTCACACTGGACTAACAGACTTAGATAAATACAACTGTAGAGTCAGCAGGAAACAAGATTTCTCCATAGAATATTCTGCAGCTGTAAAGTGTCCCAACAACACTTTTCTTTGAGTAATTACTGTTTTATTACTCAAGAATGACTTTCTATTCTAAAATAGTAGACCATCTAATTTTCTTTTAAATTATATTAGTAGATAAAACAGCTTACTCTCTTCTAGAAGATCTAAGTCACCTTGACATAGCAAAGCAGTCTAATTTCCAACACAGATACAGAACATCAAACAAGGGGCTTCAAGATGCAATATTCCACATTTACCTTAACTTTGTAATTCCTAAGGAAGAAGGACCCTGTGTCTGCTTTGTAATTTGAAACTGATGTTGACTGCTTTATAGACAACCCCGCTTTGCCTGGTGTATATCAAAAATTCGCTTGGTATAAATTTTACCTAAACTCAGCCCTTCTCAATGATCCTATAATAACTATCTTTCCTTCATTTAATGAGACATCCGTAGTTTATAAGCTGTGTGGTCTCCCTCATTGTGATGGATCAATAAAGGTGATTTGGTGAGAAAAAGGCTTGCCCCTGGTTTTCTTAGGCTATTTGGGTTAAGATACTCACCAAATTATTTTACAAATTTAATGTAGCTCCAACCAAAATCTAAACATATTTTAATAAAACAATTTGATTTAAAAATGTATAAAGAAGAAAAATGTTCAACAATAGCCAACACAATTTTGAAAAAGAAAACCAAAGACAAAGGATGTTTTATGCCAGGTATCTGCACAGATTATAAAGCTACCACAATTATAACAACAAGGTGTTGTTCCTAGACTATACGGAAATATGAGTAGAAGACCCAAAAGCAGATTCATGAACATATGCCAATTTAACATAAATGTTTATTTCAAATTGGGAAAATAATGATGAATTAAACATAAAAGGTATTATAATATTTGAATGTTTTTGAAAAAATAACAAATATTAAAACTCTACCTTACACTACCTAAATTAAATAATCCTAACTATAAATATGTGACAAGATAATAAAGATAGCATTACGATTTTCTTGTAAGAATGCTCTTCTTAAATAGTACATAAAGGTCATTTAATTTTTTTTTAATTAGCTACATTTATTTATATATATATATATATATGTTATTATACTTTAAGTTCTAGGGTATATGTGCACAATGTGCAGGTTTGTTACATATGTATACATGTGCCATGTTGGTGTGCTGACCCATTAACTTGTCATTTAAATTAGGTATATCTCCTAATGCTATCCCTCCCCACTCCCCCCACCCCACAACAGGCCCCGGTGTGTGATGTTCCCCTTCCTGTGTTCAAGTGTTCTCATTGTTCAATTCCCACCTATGAGTGAGAACATGCGGTGTTTGGTTTTTTGTCCTTGCAATAGTTTGCTGAGAATGATGGTTTCCAGCTTCATCCATGTTCCTACAAAGGATATGAAATCATTCTTTTTTTATGGCTGCATAGTATTCCATTGTGTATATGTGCCACATTTTCTTAATCCAGTCTATCATTGTTGGACATATGAGTTGGTTCCAAGTCTTTGCTACTGTGAATAGTGCCACAATAAACATATGTGTGCATGTGTCTTTATAGCAGCATGATTTATATTCCTTTGGGTATATACCCAGTAATGGGATGGCTGGGTCAAATGGTATTTCTAGTTCTAGATCCCTGAGGAATCGCCACACTGTCTTCCACAATGGTTGAACTAGTTTACAGTCCCACCAACAGTGTAAAAGTGTTCCTATTTCTCCCCATCCTCTCCAGCATCTGTTGTTTCCTGACTTTTTAATGATTGCCATTCTAACTGGTACGAAATGATATCTCATTGTGGTTTTGATTTGCATTTCTCTGATGGCCAGTGATGATGAGCATTTTTTCATGTGTCTGTTGGCTGCATAAATGTCTTCTTTTGAGAAGTGTCTGTTCATTCCCTATTTAACAAATGGTGTTGGGAAAACTGGCTAGCCATACGGAGAAAGCTGAAACTGGATCCCTTCCTTACACCTCATACAAAAATTAATTCAAGATGGATTAAACACTTCAATGTTAGACCTAAAACCATAAAAACCCTAGAAGAAAACCTAGGCAATACCATTCAGGACATAGGCATGGGCAAGGACTTCATGTCTAAAACACCAAAAGCAATGGCAACAAAAGCCAAAATTGACAAATGGGATCTAATTAAACTAAAGAGCTTCTGCACAGCAAAAGAAACTACCATCAGAGTGAACAGGCAACCTACAGAATGGGAGAAAATTTTTGCAATCTACTCATCTGACAAAGGGCTAATATCCAGAATCTACAAAGTGCTCTTAACAATTCTTTAAGCTGCATCAATTATTTACTTAAAGTCTTCCTACTTTTATGATGTAGGCTTTTATTATAAACTTCCCCATTAGTACTGCTTTATTTTCTATTGCATACGTTTGGTATACAGTGTTTTCTTTTTAACTGTTTCCTTTTGAAAATACAAATTCTTCTTAACTTCTTCATTGGCCCAATGGTAATTCAGAAGCATATTGTTTAATTTTCGTATATTTGCGTAGTTCCCGAAGTTCCTCTTGTATTGATTTCTAGTTTTATTCTATTGTGGTCAGAAAAATGTATGTGATATTATTTCAATTGTTTTTAATTTTTTGAGACTTTTGAATTTTTTGTGGCCTACTAAATGGTCTATAAGGAACTCAAACAACTTTTTAGCAAGTAATCATAAGAATAATCACATTTGAAAATGGGCAAAAGCTCTGTATAGATGTCTCTCAAAAGAAGATATACGAATGGCAAACAGTTATATGAAAAAAGTTGCTCAACATCACTAATCATCAGAGAAATGCAAACCAAAACTGCCATAAGATATCCCCTCACTCCAGTTAAAATGCCTTTTATCAAAAAGTCATGCAATAATGTGTGCTGGTGAGGATCTGGAGAAAGGAGAACCCTCATACTCTTTTGGTAGGAGTGTAAATTAGTACAGCTACTATGGAAAACAGTATAGAGCTTCCTCAAAAAAACACAAATAGAACTACCATATGATTCAGCAATTTCACAGCTGGGTACATACCCAAAAGAAAATATATTTGTATGTCAAAGAGCTATCTGCACTCCCATGTTTATTGCAGTACTAGTCACAATAGCCAAGAGATGGAATCAACCTAAGTGTTCATAAGCAGATGAATGAAGAAAATGTAGTACATATACACTACAAAATATTATTCAGCCATAAAAAGAATGAAATCCTGTCATTTGCAGCAACATGGAGGTAACTGGAGGACATCATGTTAAGTGAAATGAGCCAAGCACAGAAAGTCAAACATCAATGGTCTCATATGTTGGAGCTAAAAAAAAAAAAAACACATAAAAGAAAAAAATAGATATATATATGATATACATATATATACGATGGAACACTACTCAGCCAAAAAAAGGAATTAGTTAATGGCATTCACAGCAACCTGGATGAGATTGGAGACTATTATTCTAAGTGAAGTAACGCAGGAATGGAAAACCAAACATCATTATATTCTCACTCATAAGTGGGAGCTAAGCTATGAGGATGCAAAGGCATAAGAATTACACAGTGGACTTTGGGGACTAATGGGGAAAAGGGTGGGAAGGGAGTGAGGGATAAAAGACTACAAATAGGGTGCAGTGTATACTGCTGGGGTGATGGGTGCATCAAAATCTCAAAAAAATCACCACTAAAGAACTTACTCATGTAACCAAACACCACCTGTTCCCCAATAACCTATGGGCGAAAAAAAAGAATATATAAATGTGTCTGGAAGGATATATACCACATGAGCAGTCATTAGCTCTGAGAACAAAGGGGCAGGGAACCCTATTTGAGTGAGTAACTAAGGTAGCCCTACTTACAATTTTAAGATTTTGTTACAAAGAGAAAATATACAGTTGATCCTCAAACCATGCAGGAGTCAGGAGCACCAACCCTCTACGCAGTTGAAAATCCACATATAACATTTGACTCCCCAGAAACTTAACTACTGATAGCCTATTGTTCACTGGAAGCCTTACTGATGCTAACACAGTCAATTAACACATATTTTGCATATGTTTCATATACTGTATTCTTGCAATAACATAAGCTAGAGAAAATAAATAGCATTAAAAATCTTAAGAAAGAGAATATGTATGTATTATTCATTAAATAGAAGTGGATCATTTTAAAGGTCTTTATTCTTGTCTTCATGTTGAGTAGGCTAAGAGGGAATAGGAAGAGGAAGATTTGGTCTTTCTGTCTTAGGGGTGGCAGAGGTAGAAGAGGTGGAGTAGATAGAAGAGGGGGCAGGAGAGACAGGCACACTGGGTGTAATTTTTGTTTTAAAAAATCCATGTAAAACCGGACCTCCAGAGTTCAAACCCATGTTGTTCAAAGGGCAACTGTACATGCATTATATTTGTAATTAAAAACAATCCAAAACCTGACTAAAAATAATGAAAATCAAAAACAATTCCTTGAAGTATTTCAGCAATTAAAAAAGAAAATAGCTACAATCAGCCTAGTATAAAAACAAGAAGCAAGAAATGTGTAAAACCCAGAAGGTAGAGGATAAGAAACAATTTCAAAATATGCATTTAGAGTTCTAGATTTCTAAAATTCAAAGAAGCTAAGAGAGCCCCACCCTCATCCTTTATAAATAAGTGAGGCTCCAAGATGTCTCACCCAAGACTATAGAGATGGTGGCAAATACAAAATCACTTTCCACCATGCAGTGCTAAAGACTGGATATGACTGAAGCTACAGTGAATATTATACAACAACAATTGTAAAGTATTCATGACCTACCAGACTCTGCCTCAAGTTCTTCACAAATGACCATATATTTGATTTCCACCCAAGCTGGGATAAGAAATATTTGGCCCTCCTCATTTCATAGAGCAGGAAATCAAAACTCTGTGGAAGATGATGAAGCAGTCCTAGCACTGCTACTTCCTTAGGGTGCTGACATTAAGATATTGCCATGTCTGAATTTACAGCTTCCATTATTACTTTACCACTGTGGCATTCCATCGGGATATTACAATAATAATGGGAGATCTTTCAATGTCCCAATCCAATCCTGTATGCTGTTTCTGAAGTATAGAATCCATCAATTCAAATGCACATTTAACAGTAAAGAGGCTACTACAAAGAAAGCAATGAGATTCCAGATAAATTTTGTGTAGGGCCCAAGTTAGCTTAAATACAGCAGCTCTCAAACACCTGCAAATTATGCTCTTATTTATAGTCATCTCATTACCTTTCACACCTCATGCCTTCATGGTGATGCAGTGTTCCATACTGATGACACCACTCCCTGAATGGGTGCAGAACCTCTCTCCTGTTCAGGGCACATTCATCTATAAATGTGGACTAAGGAGAAGAATAAAGTTATTTGGACTTGAAGACAAATTTAACTTGATCATAGCCCCTTTGTGCATCTTACAAGATTTCACATTACTGTTGCTAGATTTTAATACAGTATTCTAACCAGTTAATATCTGACATTGGATATTCCTCCATGTCACATTTTAAATGTCAATCATTTTCATTTTCCTGTAAGTACATTTCATTCATTTTTGTATTCTCAAAGAGTAAACAGAGAGACAGAAATGGATTTTAAAATTCACCTAAACTTACATTCTAATGAAATCTTTTCTTCTTTGAAGATGACAAAAAGGATTAAAATTTAAATGGAGTAGAAACTGTACTCCTTTTAAATATGTATTCTATCTCCCTCCTCAACCTGTGACTTCACAAAGAAGAGGTCAGACTTTCTGGGAGTTACTTGATTTTGTTCTTAATCTTCTTCCCAATAAACTAGTAAAATTCCACTCTGGAATAAATTCAGCATCTTAATCACTTGTATTAAAATTTGCAGGAGCAGTTATATCATTTTTCATTCTGGAAGAACTTATGTCCCCAAAGTATGCTATACCCTGGGGATTTCATCATTAAGAGAAGTAAATTAAGATATTCTTGCTGTGTTCAAATGCTGTTTCAAAATCCACTGGGATCAGCTTATTTGTTTTCTGTGTTTGACTGGTAAACTTTTCCCCCCCACTTCTTTCCTAAACAGTTAAATACTTACAGAGTAAAACTTTTGCACAATGATGTAACAACTGCTAAGATTTCCCAACAAGAAGTACTGCAAATTTTTTGCAACTGCTCAGCCAAAGTATACTACACTAGAGGATTAGCCACAAGTATGCCTTAGACCCCCACTTCCCAAATGCCCTGCTTCTAAAAACTCTGAAACCAAAAGAAAGGAATGCAGACAGAAACATTTACATAAGGTGGAATGTCATAATGTTGAGGAAGAAGTCAAATCAAGTATAATTTCAGTCATTTTCAACATTTGCCTTCAAAAATCTTTATCAATTCATTCATGACTGCTCAATCACCTCACCCTTTTTAGATACCAATGTCTTTGGGAAAATGTTCTCTCAACTTAGGTATTCTCTTTCTTTTATTTATTTATTTTTCACTCACATGATGTATGCTGAAACTTAATCATTATCACAACACATGTGCACTGTAAGTCACTACTTGTTCTTCATCCTCATCTCCTCTTCTCTTGCTTCAGTAGAAAAAAAAACACACAAACACACACATGCAAACACATTTTTTCTTATTTTTTAATAACTTGCACGTTAGGTTCTTTTCCAAATACAGTATCCTGCCCTTTCTCTGATTATGAAGCATTATTTCACAGCTGTATATAATTTGTTTTTTCTTTCCTTATCCTTGAATGAGAATAGAGGATTAATCAACCCATAGGGTATTCACCTAGTGGAATTTGATAGCAGTAGAGAGAACTCTTACCCATCACATTAAATGCTCACAACCTGAACTTCTAAACCTCTGGATTATACAGCATTGTTTTTTACATTTTATTTTATTTTAATTTCAACTTTTATTTTAGATACAAGGTGTACATGTGCAGGTGTTTTACATGAGAATATCGCCTGATACTGAGGTTTGGGGTATGGATCTGGTCACCCAGGTCATGAACATAATACCTAATAGGTAGTTTTTCAACCCATGCTCTCGGACCTCCCTGCCCCGTTTAGCAGTCCACAGTGTCTATTGTTCCCGTATTGATGTCCATGTGTGCTCAATATTTAGCTCTTGCTTACACAGGAGACCACGTGCTATTTGGCTTTCTATTCTTACATTAATTTGCTTAGGATTATGGCCTCCAGCTCCATTCATGTTGCCACAAAGAACATAATTTCATTTTTTATGGTTGTGTAGTACTCCGTGGTGTATATGTGTCACATTTTCTCTATCCAACTTACCACTGGTGGGTACCTAGATTGATTCCATGTCTTTGTTCTTGTGAATTTTGTTTCAATGAATATATGTGTGTGACTTTTTGGTAGAATGATTTATTTTCCTTTGGGTATATACCCAGTAATGGGATTGCTAAGTCACAAGGTAACTCTGTTTTAAGTTCTTTCAGAAATCTTCATACTGCTTTCCACAGTAGCTGAACTTACATTCCCACCAATAGTGTAGCAATGTTCCCTTTTCTACACAGCCTTGCCATCATCTGTTGTTGTTGACTTCTCTTTTTTTTTTTTTTTTTTTTTTTGAGATAGGGTGTCACTCTATCTCCCAGGCTGGAATACAGTGGCTTGAACACACAGCTCACTGCAGCTTCAACCTCCCAGGCTCAAGTGATCCTCACGCCTCTGCTTCCCAAGAAAGTGACACTACAGACAGGGACAGGTGCCACCATACCTGGCTAATTTTCAGATGTTTTTTGTAAAGATAAGGTTTCACCATGTTGCTCAGGCTCATCTTGAAACTCCTGAGCTTAAGCGACCCACCCACGTTGGCCTCCCACAGTGCTGGGATTATAGGCATGAGCCATCATGTCAGGCCTAACTTTTTAATAATAATTATTCTAATTGGTGTGAGATGGTATCTCATTGTGGTTTTGATTTGCATTACTCTGATGAAAAATACCGAGCATTTTTTCATATGTTTGTTGGCTGCTTGTATGTCTTCTTTTGAGAAAGTGTCTGTCATGTCCTTTGTTCACTTTTTAATGGGGCTATTTGTTTTTCACTTGTTGATTTAAGTTCCATATGGATTATGGACATTAGGTTTTTGTCAGATGCATAGTTTGCAAATATCTTCTCCCATCCTGTAAATTGTTGTTTACTACTCTGTCAGTAGTTTCTTTTGCTGTGCAGATGTTCTTTAGTTAAATCAGGTCCTCTGGTACATCGTGGAGGTTCAATTAATAATAATTATTAACAGAATCATTCAACAAATGGAACTGGGTTAACTGATCATCAAAGAAGGCACTTTAAGAATGTTTTGGGCTGGGTGCAGTGACTCACACCTGTAATCCCAGTACTTTGGGAGGCCGAGGTAAGCACATCACCTGAGGTCAGGAGTTCGAGACCAGCCTGGCCAACATGGTGAAACCCAGTGTTTACTAAAAATACAAAAATTAGCCGGGCGTGGTGGTGGGCACCTGTAATCCCAGTTACTCAGGAGGCTGAGACAGGAGAATCACTTGAACCCGGGAGGCAGAGGTTGCAGTGAGCTGAGATCAAGCCACTGCATGCCAGCCTGGGTGACAAGAGTGAGATTCTATCTCAAAAACAAAAACAAAAAAAGAATGCTTTGATCTGCAAGTAACATTTAAATAGAATAAATTTACAATTTAATCTAACTCCTAAGGTACGCTAAATAGTAAACTCTTAAGAATCTATTTTAAAATTATTAAAGAAAATTTAACTGAGCATGGAATACTTCCATAAGCAAAGAAATATTGGGCAATATGTCAGATTTATTGAATTGCAAGCAGCATAAATAGAAAATTCATTGCAAGAATACTGGGTAGCTCACAGGATGAATGGGAAGGTGAGAGAAACAGTATAAACAGAATAAGAGCCAAGACAGCTTTTAGTGTCCCTATGGCAGAGGCTGTACAATCAGGAAACCTAGCTGAAATGAATGTGTCTCAACCATTTTCCTACTGTGTCACTTGGCTTACAATTCAAAGGCCAGGGAGAAATAATTTTAGCTTAGGTATTTGTCTATACCATGCTGTGGGAAGTCAAGGAGAGTCACAGTCCCTCTAAAACTGTATTCTGTAAGTGAGAGATAATGCTCTAAAGGTAAATCCAGGTACCATTGTAAACATAGAGAACATGGATATCTACAACCAAGAAACAAGTACATGTTACAGGGAAAAAATTGCAAAATATAATGCTTTACCAGAAAGTCAAATAGAAATCATATCATTAGAACTGCCATATAGTGATAAATGGAATCATAAAGAAAAAAATCATAAAGAAAAATGTCACTTTTTTCTCTTTAAAAATTACCATTTTTGATTATCTTTTGCATGCCAAACTCAATGTTAAGTCATACATATCTTTTAAGTGTGTGTTTATGTATACATATTCAATCTGATGCATTTTTCCATTCTGTGGGTAGGTCATTCATACAGGAAAATTTGGCCAGAGCTGTTTTTGAACCAATGCCTCTCCAACTTTAATGTCCATTAAATAAATAATGTAGTATTGGCCACATATTTACCTTTCAATCAACAAATATACATTGAACTCTTACTATATACTAGATTGTAGAATCTCAAAACAAAGCAGTAAACACAAAATATCACTCAGTCCGGTGTCTTGCCTCTATTAAGTATCACTTCTCAATCTGCAGTATAATTGGTATTCTAGTTCACCTACCTATAAGAAACTTCTTTCTTTCAAACTTCTTGCTGAATGAATCTTTTACCTCCTTGCTTCTCAGGCTGTAGATAAGGGGATTCAACATGGGGATCACTGCTGTGTAGAACAGGGAAACCAGTTTATTGATGTTGATAGAGAAACTAGAGCTTGGACATGCACAGATAAAGAAGAGTGTCCCATACAGGATGGAGAGAGCCACCAGGTGTGAAGAGCAAGTGGAGAAGGCTTTGCGTCTCCCATCAGCAGAGCGAATTCTCAGGATGGCAATGACAATGTAAATGTAGGAGACCAAGATGATCACACCACTGAGTACTCCCAGGGCACCCACCAAGATAAAAAGTAAACATTTATTAATATGGGTATCTGCACATGCCAGGGAGAGAACAGGGAGAAGGTCACAGAAGAAGTGATTGATGATGTTTGGACCACAGTAGAGTAGGCGAAAGGTGAAAGTCATATGGGTCATGGTGCTTATAAGGCCCACAGCATAAGGCCCACCACCAGCTGCACACAGACCTGTTGGGACATAATGAGTGTATACAACAAGGGCTTATAGATAGCCATATACCAGTCATATGCCATGGCAGCCAGAAGGAAACATTCAGTTACTACAAAATGGCCAAAAAACCACAACTGGGCAGCACAACCAAAGAGATTACTTTTTTCTCCACGAAGATATCAGTCAACATCTTGGTACCGACGGCAGAAGAGGAGCAGACATCCACAAAGGACAAGTGGCAGAGAAAAAAGTACATGGGGGTCTGGAGTCGAGAATCCATCCAAATAAGAGTGATCATTCCCAAGTTTCCCGGAACAGTGACAAGATAAACAAAGAGAAATACCAGAAAGAGAGCAATCTTGTGCTGAAAGAGATTTGTTAATCCCACGGAAAAAAATTCAATAACCAAAGTTTGATTTCTATAGTCCATTTCTCTGATTCAACCTGTTACCAAGAAAGAGAAATAATTTTATATGCAATATATTCATAATTAAATGCTTCTTAATTTCACATCTGAATTTAACTTTTATTTACGTTAAGTAGTACAACAGTCTTAAGTTCTACTCCTGGTGTCCTACTTACTCTCTGTGAACCATTTCGGTGATACTGAATTATTTACGGAATCTCACTCGGTTCCTCAGTTTCCTTCTTGATCAAAAGAGGATTTTCTTACAGAATTAGAACTTTAGACCTAGAAGTAAACTCTGGAGACTATTTAATGTAATCTTCTAACTGTGTCAGGTTACCTTTCTAAAAACATCTGCCTTCTAACCAAGGATATTTTAAGAAACACATCATAGAAAAAGGAATTATGAAAGCAATGAATTCAGGCTAATACCTATCATCACACCAGATTAAGAGTAAATAGATATTGGCCCAGCACAGTAGCTCATACCTGTAGTCCCAGCACTTTGGGAAGCTGAGGTGGGTGGATCCCCTAAGGTCAGGAGGTCAAGACCAGCCTGGCTAACAAGGAGAAACCCCATCTCTACTAAAAATACAAGAAGAATTAGCTAATGTAATGCCCTTTCCAATTCACTTAGATTCTATAGCAACAGTTAATCAAATTGTCTAAAATAATGGAGGGAAGGCTGAAACAAGAGAACCTGTCTTTGGAACAGGACTCAAACAACTCAACAGTATCTTCTCTGGGATGCCTTCTCAGATCCTCCTGTATTCCTTCATATCATTGGTGTATATACCCATTAACACATTCACTCTTCATTGCATTTTGTCCATCAGAGAAGAGACTAGTTCTTCAATATTGAGGAGGTACTATGATCCAATCAGTGTTATCAGTTTCTTGGAAAAGAAAGACAAAGAATTTAAGAAAGAGAGGGAACTGCTGGGCATTTATCCCAGAGAAATGAAAACATGTCCATATAAAAACCTGTACAAGAGTATTCCTAACATCTTTATTTATAATAGCCAAAAATTTGAAAAAAAAATATCCTACCATAAGTGACTGGTTAAACAAACTGTGGTACAACCATACCATAGAATACTACTCAGTGATAAAGAGGAACAAACTATGATTCAGGCAACAACTTAGATAGATCTCAGGGACATTACACCGGATTGAGGAAAGTGCGTCTCAAAAGGTACAATACTCTATGATTTCACTCATTTAACATTCTCAGGATGGCAAAATTATAGAGATGGAGAACAAGTTAGTGGTTGCCAGAAATTAGGGATGGTTAAAAAAAGGGTGGTGGTGTGATTATAAAGAGTAGCACAATAGAGATATTTGTGGTGATGAGACAGTTGTGTATTCTGATTCTGGTTGTGGTTAAACAAATCTACACATGACATAAAATGATACGGAATTCTATACATGCATAATACAATAACACTATAATTGATATCAGTTTCCTGGTTTACATATTGTACTATAGATACATAATATGTAACTTTGGAAAAACTGGAAGAAGAGTACACGGGACCTCTTTGTGCTATCTGTGTACCTCTTGGTAATCTATAATTTTTTTAAAATATAAATTTAGAACAAAATTACAATGAAAGAGGAGGGAGAAGAAGGGGGAGTGAGGGTGAAGGGGAGAAAGGAAAACTGAGGAAGTCAGGCATACAATTTTTATCTTGAAATATTCATAATGATTCCAACAGAGGAGAAGTAATGAAAGAAGGTCTAACAACATTCTCCTCTGATCTAAAAGTTTCGAAAGGATTTTGGTTACCTGAAAATTCATGTAATGAAAAGCCACTGGCTTTTTATGGTCTCAGAGGCAAAGGAGTTTGAAAAAGAAAAGGCCTGAAGAGATGTAAATTTAAGATTAATAAGGAAAATCTATTACTTCAGTAGTAAAATGTTTCAAGAATTCTACTTTCTCTAAACATAGACACTAGCCCCAGGTTATTTATATTTTCATTACTTATTATGCAAAAAAAATGGAAATAGAATTTTAAGCGACAAAATAAATTTAGGTTATGGAAAAATTTTAGAAAACTGGAACTGGAATATACACATTGATGGCCTCAAATAATTGCCTCTGTAAATGAAGTTAATGAAGTACATACACCATTAATAATTGTTACTTTTTTTTAAACTTGGTATTAAACCTGAAATCTTGTGCAAAACAATAGTTGCTGCAGAAAAGGCTATTAAGCTTTATTTTTCCCAGTCTTATACAAGCCAAAGATTGTAATAGAGAAAATTGCAATACTATACATGACTGTGATTTGGGGCATGAGCAAAATGATAATTCAACTCAGCTGATCCAGAAGTTTCTCTTCTACTTATAATACACATTCTAGGTAAAGTGAAGTAATTACAAGACAGAAAAGCCAAGGTTTCTTAATTCTAATATTCAATGAACCCATAAACCTTCCAGCAAATTTCACTGTCTCTATGCCAAACACAAAATTCAACTGACTTCAGTTGGGCCATTCAGTATATTTAAGTTGGGCCAATGAAACCAAAAGACACAAATATTCTATTTTTACCAAACCATCCTTCAGGGTGCTCTTAGAGATCACGTTTTTCCAGGCTTCTAAGCTTATTTTTTGCATACGTGGCTTCCTGAATACAATTTGGGTGATCATTTAACTCCCCCATCTGAAGAAACCCTAGACTCTGTGTGCCTATGTCAAAGTGAATCACAAAACCCATAGTTTCTAATATTAAAATAAATTACCCTACAAATGTAGACTTGTCCTCCTTCTCAGATTCTTCAGGTGTCCAAGAAGAGAAATAATATAGTGATACCATCTTGAAAACTGAACCTTCGAATAGCACTGTTAAAAAAGAGTTCATTGACCCAATTCTGCACAGGACACAGGAGAGATTTCTCTAAAGAGTTTTTCAGTAAATTGGCACCAACTACCTCAAGGAATCGGAAGCTCAGGGGATCAGGTCCATAGGGAGGATATTAACGTTATTTTCTAAGAAAATAATCTTGGGAGTTTTAAGTAAAGTGTAATTGCACAAAGTATAACTATATCTCTTTCTCTCTCTCTTTGAGTCTGCCCCAAAGAGAAATTCTAGTTGTCAGCCTGCAACTGCTGCCTGAGGAGCACCAGCCCTTGGCACTATGCAGATGTGAGAATTCTAAAAAGGGAGTCCTGCTTCAGAGATTACAGTCAAAAGTGGGGTCTGGGTGCACAGCAGCTCTGGGAATGCTGTGATTGGTGCAGGAGTTCTAGGCAGGTGACATCTTTGCAACCAGAAGGGTTTGCACATAGTCTCATGGGGGTGATGAATCTCAAAAGGAGGCTAAGATACAGGTAAATAAAAGGAAAGTGGACTGGAGGTTTCTATGCAGCAATGAACAGCTATAAATTTGGACAGCATCTCTGCGAGACAAAGAGAGTCCACATCGACTGTATAAAAAATTTCAAATGTTAAGTCTGAAAACATATATTTGGCCTTAAACTTCATATAGATTTTAACATTAGGCAAAGGAGTTTGAATTTTTTTTTCTGTAAATAATGAGGAGTCTGTCAAGGTATTTCAGAAAACAGATGAAATTTATTTACACAATAGATGCCACAGGACATTAATCTTATTGTTGTTTACTGATGTGTCACATTCTTCTAAGTGGTTTGAAAGAACTAACTCAATCAAATGGCAAAGGAACCCCAAAAAGAGGATGAATAGGATATGAATAGGCACTTCTCAAAAGAAGGCATTTATGCAGCCAAAAAACACATGAAAAAATGCTCATCATCACTGGCCATCAGAGAAATGCCAATCAAAACCACAATGAAATACCATCTCACACCAGTTAGAATGGCAATCATTAAAAAGTCAGGAAACAACAGGTGCTAGAGAGGACGTGGAGAAATAAGAACACTTTTACACTGTTGGTGGGACTGTAAACTAGTTCAACCATTGTGGAAGTTGGTGTGGCCATTCCTCAGGGATCTAGAACTAGAAATACCATTTGACCCAGCCATCCCATTACTGGGTATATACCCAAAGGAATATAAATCATGCTGCTATAAAGACACATGCACACGTACGTTTATTACGGCACTATTCACAATAGCAAAGACTTGGAACCAACCCAAATGTCCAATAATGATAGACTGGATTAAGAAAATGTGGCACATATACACCATGGAATACTATGCAGCCATAAAAAAGAATGAGTTCATGTCCTTTGTAGGGACATGGATGAAGCTGGAAACCATCATTCTCAGCAAACTATCGCCAGGACAAAAAACCAAACACCACATGTTCTCACTCATAGGTGGGAATTGAACAATGAGAACACATGGACACAGGAAGGGGAACATCACACACCGGGGCCTGTTGTGGGATGGGGGAAGGGGGGGAGGGATAGCATTAGGAGATATACCTAATGCTAAATGACTAGTTAATGGGTGCAGCACACCAACATGGCACATGTGTACATATGTAGCAAACCTGCACGTTTGCAGATGTACCATAAAACTTAAAGTATAATAATAAGAAGAAGAAAAGAAAAGCCTAGGATGTCCTATCTTTCCCCCACTCACCCAGTCCACTTTGCCTTCTTGAAACCAGCAAACCAAGATACTTCCTCAGAATCTTTGCTCTCTTTTTTCCTTCTTCTCAAAACAATTTTCTCTCCAAATAACTGCAAAATTTGTTTCATTTTATCCGAGTTTCTGCTACAATATCCTCTCATCAGAAAGGCTTTCTCCAATCATCCTTTGGAAAAGAGTATAGCTGACCCCAACCGAGCCTCGTTCACTTCATTTCTCTTTGCCCAGTTTTATTTTTATTCAAAGTAATTGGTATTAACTAACATTGACTTGTTATTGCATTCACCTACCCCATAAAAATGAGCAGGGATTTTGTAGGATTGTCCACAATATATTCCCAAGCTTCCAAAGAGTTCATTAAAAAATAAGTGCTCGATGAATATTTCCAGACAAATGAGTAAGTGAATAAATGGACAAATACTTCTAAGAGTATGGCTGTAAAAAGAGGAGTTAGGAAATTAATCTAACTTCTTCTAGGGGTTGGATCATGAGAAACCTTATCTCGCACCACATATAAATATCAACCCAAAATGGATTCAAAATTTAAAACCTCAAACTGTGAGATTAATAGAAAAAAATATAAAGGGTAAAAGCTCCATCACATTAGTCTGGGCATTATTTTTTTGTGTGGTTGTTTATTAGCCCAAAAGCACAGGCAACAAAAGCTAAACTAGACAAATTAAGTTGCAAACTACAAAGCTTCTGAACACGAAAAGAAAAAGTCATCAGTGAAAAAAAAGCACCCATGGCTTGAGAGAAAAGATGTGAAAACCATATATCTGATCAGGTGCTTCATTTCTTCCTTATCCGAAATGTGTAAGGAACTCACATAACTCAATAGCAAAAAAAAAAAAAAAAAAAAAAAAAAAAAAATGGCCAAATAGCCTTGATAGACACTTCTCAAAACAAGACATACAGATGGCCAACAAGTATATAAAAAATATGGCACATGTATACATATGTAACTAACCTGCACAATGTGCACATGTACCCTAAAACTTAAAGTATAATAATAAAAAAATACATTAAAAAAAAGTATTCAACATCATTAACAATCATGAAAATGTAAACTAAAACCCCAATAAAATATCAACTAGCATCTGTTAGAATGAGTATTATCAAAATACAAAAATGACCAATATTGGTAATAATGTGGAGAAAAGATAATCCTTGTAAACTGTTGGTAGAAATGTAAATTAGGGCAGCCATAATTAAAATCAGTGTGGAGATTCCTCAAAAAACTAAAAACAGAATTATCATACATTCCAACAATCTCACTTCTGGGCGTATATCCAAAAAAATCTAAATCAACATGTTGAAGAGACATCTGCACTTCCATTTTTATGGCAGCATTATTCACCATAGCCAAGATGTGAGAGCAACTTAAGTATTGATCAATGGATGACTAGAGGAAGAAAAGTTTATGTATTTAGTAGTATATTCAGTCATAAAAAATAAGGAAATTTGGTGACAACATTGATAAACCTAGAAACATTATGCTAAATAAAATAAGCCAGGCACAGAAAGTTAAATACCACATGATATCACTTACACGTGGATTCTAAAAAAAAGTCAGACTCATAGAAGTAGAGAGTAGAATGATGGCTACCGGGATCTGGAAGTAGGGGTGGGGATAAAAAGGAGATTTTGGTCAAAAGATACAATTATTCAGACTATATTAGAGTGAATACCTTTACACAGAGGACAAGAACTAAAAGATTATGAATATTATAGAACGGAAAAATAAATATCACAAGCAATGATGATATGACAATGACAACAACCAAAAGCTATCAAAAGTGAAAAACAGAATAAGAAAGAGTTTGGCAGATGGAATACATCCACCCATCTTCTCATCTCATAGGAAATTTGTGTCAGAAAGTATTTAAAGTTGACAGCATTCCATGTATATTTTGAAAAGGAAAAAAATTAACCACTAGAACCAACAAGAATAATACAACCTAAAAAATTCTAGAATGACAACAAAAAGACACATAAGTATCTTTTTGAACATTTTTCTTAGCCTGGAATTAACTGATAGAGTTAAAAAATGCATGATTAACCACTTGAAGAGATAAAAACATATTATAAAGTTATCAAGGGAATATATACCTTTACATAACTCCACAAAACATAAAAAAATTTACACTGTGTAGCCATTAAATTTTTTAAAGCATTAAATGATAACCTAAAGTTGATAACTACACTATGGTTATGTAAGAAAATATTCCTTTTCTTAGGAAATACATAAGAAAGTATTTAGGGATAAACAACCATAATAAATGTAATACATGTAACCTACATTTAAATGCTTTTGTATGTGTGATAATATACATGTACATGGGAGTAGTGGCAAAGGAAATGGAAAATATTAACAGGAATCTGAGCAAAAAGTATATGAGTGTTCTTTGCATTATTTAAATTTATCTATCTATTCTATATTATTTCTCTAAGGTTAAGAATATTGCCACATAAAAAGTTTTAGGGAAAAGCACTTGAAAGCGAACATCATTTCTAAAAGAAAAGAGAAAACTAAGACAAAACACATTTCTAATGTGGTTGTTGCAAAATTAGTTTTTTATTACAGAGAACCAGAAAGTAAATATTTATCAATAAGGGGCAGGTCAAACAAATAGTCAAGGAGAAACAGCTATGTGTTTTTTTGTCAAATAATAGCCAATAAAATTCTTAAGAAAGCAAAAAGTGGCGCAATGTGTACAGTAAACTCTCATTTGTTTTCTTTTTACTTTCTAACTTTTGTTTTAGTTTCAAGGTGTACATATGCAGGTTTGTTATCCTGGTAAATTACATGTCATGGATGTTTGGTGTACAGACAATTTTGTCACCCAGATAATCAGCATAATATTTGATACGTAATGTTTTAATCCTTACCCTCCTTCTACCTTCCACCCTAAAATAGGCCCCAGTGTCTATTGTTCCCTTCTTTATGTCCATGTGTAGTCAGTGTTTAGATCCCACTTACACATGAGAACATGTGGTATTTGGTTTTCTGTTCCTGAATTAATTTGCTTAGGATAATGGCCTCCAGCTCCATCCATGTTGCTGCGAAGAACATATCATTTATTATGGCTGTGTAGTATTTTGTGGTGTACAATACCACATTTTTAAAATCCAGTCCACCATTAATGGACATCTAGGTTGATTCGATATCTCTGCTATTGTGAACATATGCTACAATGAACATATGCACGTGTGTGTCTTTATGGTAGAACAATTCACATTCCTTTGGGTATATAATCAGTAGTGGGGTATCTGGGTCGAATGGTAGTTCCATTTTACATTATTTGAGAAAGCTTCAGACTGCTTTTCACAGTGCTGAACTAATTTACATTCCCACCAGCTGTGTGTAAGTGTTCCCTTTTCTCCACAACCTTGTCAGCATTTGTTACTTTCTTTTTAATAACAGCTATTTTGACTGGTGTGAGATGGTATCACATTGTCGTTTTGATTTGCGATTCCCTAATGATTAGTGATATTTAGCACTTTTTCATATGTTTGTTTGTCACATGTATGCCTTCTTTTGAAAAGTGTCTGTTTATGTCCTTTGCCCACTTTTTAAATGGGATTTTTTGTTTGTTTGTTTGTCAATTATTTAAGTTTCTTATAGATTCTGGATATTAGACCTTTGTGGGATACATAGTTTGTGAATATTTTCTCCCTTTCTATAGGCTGTCTGTTTACACTGTTGACAGTTTCTTTTGCTTGTGCAGAAACTCTTTGACTTAATTATGTCTTGCTTGTCAATATTTGTTTTTTTGGTTTTTTTGGCCTTTTGGCTAAGATCAAGTGTAGTATCTACTCTTATCAGTTTGTTGTAACTGGTTTTGGAATCTTCATCACGAAGTCTTTGCCCAGGTTGATGTCGAAAATGTTATTTCCTAGGTTTTCTTCTTGGATTTTTATAGTTTGAGGTTTTATATTTAAGTCTTTAATCCATATTTGAGTTGATTTTTTATATTCTGAAATGTAGGGGTCTAGTTTTAATCTTCTGCATATGGCTAGCCAGTTATCCCAGCACCATTTACTGAACAGTCCTTTCCTTATTACTTATTATTTTTGGCTTTGTTGAGATCAGGTGATTCTAGGTGTGTGGCTTTATTTCTGGTTTCTCTAACCTATTCCATTTGCCTATGTGTCTGCTTTTTGTATCAGTAGCACATTGTTTTAGTTACTATTGCCTTGTTGTATAGTTTGAAGTCAGGTAATGTGATGCCTCCAGCTTTGTTCTTTTTACTTAGAATTGCTTTGGCCATTTGAGCTCTTTTTTGGTTCCAAATAAATTTTAGAATTTTTTTCTAATTCTGTGAAAAATGTCACTTGTAGCTTGATAGGAATCGCACTGAATCTGTAAATAGCTTTGGGCAGTATGGTGATTTTAACAATATTATTCTTTCTATCCATGAGCATGGAATGCCTTACCATTCATTTGTGTAGTCTCTGATTACTTTCAGTAGCATTTTGCAATTTTTATTGTAAAGATCTTTCACCTCCCTGGTTAGCTGTATTTCTAGGTATTTTATTTTTTTGTGGCTATTGTGAATGGCACTGCATTCTTAGTTTGGCTGTCAACTTAGATGTTATTGGTGTTTAGAAATGCTACTGATTTTTGCACATTGATTTTGTATCCTGAAAGTGCTGAAGTTGTTTACCAGATCTAGTAGCATATAAAATATGAGCGTACTTAACATCTTGGGAACACCTTGTTATCAACACAATTCAAATTGAGACAGAAAAGTTTCCCTTTTGGGTAATCATATCCCTGAATTCCTTCTACTTTTGTATCTATTTGTCTCAGCATCACAGGATGAACAGCACCAAAACAAAGCTACTAGAACGGTGGGCACTCATCTTTTAGATACAGATATTACCTGGAGTAAGACTTCATTGGCATAACTGTTTTAGATGTTAACTTTAAGCAGGACTTTTAAGGAAGTATCTATACAAAATAATCAAGGTTCATAATAGTACTTCAAAGAAAATAAATATTGGTTTCTAATAATTATGTGATGAAAACAAGATTCACAATGTATGGTTTCATTTTAAGATGAAATGAACTATAATTAAGATTAATGCTTTCTTTTACAACTTCAAATGAATATTACTCATAAAATTAAAAGATCATACCTCCATAAATATTAAAGCCTATCATAGAATTGGTAGCAATTAATATTAGTTTTTTTCTTAGTCTCTCTATATAGTAAACAAACCAATTATTTTCTGCCTATTGTGCAAAGCCAAATAGTCAATGTAATTCATTTCAGATTGAGCACTTTTTAGAAAATAACTCGAATATATTCAAAGTTAATACTTTGAAGAATCATAGGAATATAAAAGAAAAATTTTAAATTCTTGCACTTTTTACCATTAGAGAGTTCTAATACAATAAAAAGTGCTTTCTTTTTAACCTGTAAGAGAATAATAATGTGCAGAAAAAGTTAAGATGTTTTTGTTACGCAGGCAATAGTTGTGCTTCAGACTGAAATCTTTTTGAATTCATGTCATTTTCCCTCTAAAGAGAAATGGGAAAGAAAAAAGAACACTGTGAAATGAATAAAACATCCCAGTTGCTTTCAAGTGATACATTTTTTATACAGGAACTTCTAAGCAATCATACTGTTGTCATTATAAAGTTTTTTTTGGGTGGTTGGATATTTTTCCTTCACTCCTCTTCATCCTCTAGTAGACCCAGTAAAGTTAACTACAGAGATCTCAAGGGAAAGGTACTTATAAATAGAGAGGCATATATCTCCTCTGAGGGCAGTTGCGTCTCTGCAATTTTCTTCTCATGGCCAAATTAGCTAGTCTCCATCCGTTGATAAGGATAATACATAATAAAAACAAAAAATGCGAAAAGAATTATTGAAATCTCATTTTTTTCTGCTACACAAAAGTGGAGCTATAGCTCTCAGTGTAAACCAAACAATCTGAAAATATTCTGTGCAATACCTGTATATGGTCAGAGTCTCCTTTGGCCTCAATCCCCTCCTCCACTCCTCTTCTTCTTTCCGCTGTCACTTCCCTTTATTTCCATAAGCAAGTATTCGTGAAATAGATCATTCAAGCATGCTATAACTTCAATGGAAGTCCACTCTCTCATTTGTGTAACTGTTCGGAATCTACACATGCACATACACTTATACATGTTTCTATATGCAAAAAAGTTCTCAAAAAATACAACATAAATTCTGTTTGGAATGGATAGGAAGCTTATCTTGTTTACATTTCCTAGTGTACTATTTGAATTTTGTACCATGTACAATCATACTGTATTATAAAAATACACTTTAAAATATAAAAATACTTTAATGTAGTAAGTTGTATGAAGTTTTTAATCAAATGAAAGGTATTTATATCAATGGATAGAAATCAGGATATAAAATAGCATGTACAGTATATCCATTCACAGAAAAGACTCACAAATTAGGACCAAAACTTCTATTTTATGAATGTCTTCTCCAAACTTGTAAATTCTCTTTACTGCCACCCTTTTGCAAAAACATAAGTAATAATACTATTCCCCAACCACTGACCAAGAAGAAACTCATTTCCTTAAGCCAAAATATGAATATTGATATTCCCAGCAGTTTATTTGAATCAGATTTGTATATTCTCCTGACCCACACACAGTCATTCAAAATGAAATGTGGTCACTTTCTCACTGGGCAGGGTCAGTGCATGATGCAACTGTTCCTCCCATTACTAGCAGAGAATAAGAAGGTTAAAATCAGCTCCTGACTAAATGACTGCCCCTAGATAAAGTATAGACGAAAACTATTTCCATTTGTTGCAATGATCAGTATAGCAAACTCTGTTTGTGCCTCTCTCTTATCATTTCAGTGCACTTCAGTTCCATCTTCAACTGCTAACACCAAAGGTTTTTGTGTGTGTATTTTTGTGTGTGTGTGAGGATTTATCTTCCCGCCACTTTTCTACCTGCCTAACAAGCCGGAAGTGGCAGAAAATGAACACTTTCCAGGAGCAGCTCTCAACCAAAGACTGGCTTATGTAAACATTTCTTGACTCAGGCCCTCTCAGGTGGGAATACTCTGATTCTTGTGTTTTATGCACTGGCACCCAGAAATCTCCAGCACTGGCAGTGCTCAGTTGACCACTGCAGTGATCTTCTCATTAGCACTTTAAATAGTTCAATAAATAGCTGTATACTACATAGAATCCAAAAGGTAACCACTAGAAGAGATAAGAACTGATTACCACGTTTCTAAATTATCAAATGGAATACACACCTTTATACCATCACTCCCAAAATAAATATAGGAAACTCCTCCAGAGAGTATTAATTTCTTTCCATTCATTATCTCACTTCTAACTTCCCTGTCAGTGTTTTAGTTGCTTCCCAAATAAACTATTATCAACCAATGCTTGCACTTGAATCTTTTCCTCAAGGTTTGTTTCCTGGAAAACTCAAACTAAGATGCCTCGTACCAGAGTGACCCTTAAGGTGCAGACTATTGGGATGTAATTCTGGAATCAAATTACTCACTGGAAAGATGGCAACAATACCCATTGCTGATGGAACAGAATGGTAATAACCATGGGCATGCCTTAGCATCTCAGTTACCAAGACTCACCTGCAGTGAATTGGGATAGGGTACAAGTGAGAGATGTATGTTGACTTATGCAACATGAGAAATACGGGGAGCAACAATAATTATTAAACTATGAAATTAATTTACGTTAAATGTCTTTAATATGCTCAATGATGAAAACAGACTCAAATAGGACAATTTTCAACTCGGGCATGGTGTCAAAGTCAGAAAGGCAATGTTCAAAAAACATTCATCTGCAATTAGAGACCAGACTGCATGAAAACTCAACCCAGACTGCATGAGAACTCAATCAGATTTGTATATTACAGATGTTATACATCTTGTATCAGGTTGCAAGAAGTAATAATAAAAAAGCTGAATTCAAAGCCTCTTTAGAGCCACAGAACTCTGACAGGGGAAAAGCTGAACACTGAGAATTGGGATTAAGACATCGGTGTGAATGTGCTTGAGATTTTCCAGTACCCTTGAAACCTTGAACCTGCAGAAGTACTCCTGTTCCCCTTGCCGGAAGGCAGCAGCCTTCCTTTGCTTAGAGAGAATAAAGAGGCCTCACATGAGTCAGAGCATTCACAAGAGAATAATTTCTTTTCTCAGGATGTAGTCTTTCTTCCCCTCATGGCTCTTAGACTTAGCAACCAGCGTCAAGGCTTAGAATGATGAGGTGTGATGACTAAGGAGAATTGGCTCTACTTTAAGAGGAAAATGATTACCCACCAGGAGTTCAAAGAATTGGCTAAAATGTGCCACAAGAACAAGGAGAACATATGAAAGCATATATTAATATCTTAAGGGTAATTCTAGGACTGGGGAAATAAAAAGCTGAGTAGGGGAGAATTTTCTGACATAGGAGAACGTCAGTGACTCAGAAATTAGCTTGCAGGCAGGACACCAGAAGCTGATTCTAATGCACTGTTAGGATGGCTCTTTGAATTTTGGAAAAAATAACAGCATGCAGTAAAAGAGGTAGGGATGCCATTATTGCCATGCAGAGTGTTGAAGAAAAGGTCCAAATGCTCAAAGAGGTAGAGATGCTTAAAAAGGATTTATTACACAAGACCAAAGAAGCTACAGATGCATGTATTCCTGAGAAGACCCAAAGGACACTTTTTCCACTAAAGCAATAAAGAGAAGCTCTAGAGAGCCACCAGCCTGGTGAAAATCTCAGTGGTTTGAGATGCTGCTATGGATCTAGGCTTCCTAGAGTCACTGGAGATGATAGGATTCCAGAACACTTGAATTGGAAATTAATGCCACCACTAAAGACATAAAAGATGTAGCAGCAGTTGTCTCTTTTCCCTCTCTATTTAATTCATCAGCCTGGGCCCTGAAGACCCATATGTTTTCTAGAGAATGAATATAGACTGCCTCGAGTTCAGCCAAGTAGTAAACCCAATAGCAGTGTTATACTAAACACAGAATCATTTAAAAGGTCTCCAGTATATGATACAGTCAGTGATTTGGGGAATGAATTATTTTCTATTGCAGTTAGAAAAGAGGATCAGAAATGACTTACATTCATGTGAGATGAATGATACTGTATTCACTTTCAATTATGTCTCAAGACTATGTTAGTTTTCCTGCCCAAGGAAATATAGACTGAAGATATTGTCCACCTAAGCATTCCTGAAAACATCATACTGATTTATTACATTGATAACATCATAATGACAGAGCAAAGTTACATAAGTAGTTACTAGAATATTGGAGATCTTGGTAAAGCACATGTGCTACAGGGGGTATGAGATAAACCATATTAAGATTTGGGAATTTGGACACTTAGGGAAAGCTTTTGCAGGTTCAGTGCTTAGGGGAATACTAGAATAACTCCTTTGAAGTGAAGAACACAGAAGCAGTGTCTTGGTAGGACCCTGGGTTTTGGAAGAAACACATTCCACAGCTAAGAATATTGTTCCAGCCCCTATACCAAGTGACACAAAGGCTGCTAGTGTTAACTGGAATCTGCTGCAGGAAAGGGCTCTGCAGCAGATCCCAGTTGCAGTCCAAGCAGCCCTGCCACTTGAGCTACGTGATGTACAACAGATGTTATAATGTTGAAGGTTGTAGCAGTGGGAAAAGAAGCAGTGTGGAGCTTATTACAAGACTCAGTGGGAATCTGCCGTTTGACATTTGAATGCATTCTTAAGTAAGTGTGTTTATATTATACATCATTCTAATGGACAAATCTCACTTTATGTTTTTTTTGCTAATGACTTATTACTTGCCATTTATTTTATATTTATTTTAGACTATGGAAATGATGTTAGACAAAAAGCAAATTTGAATGATTATCTTATTCGAGTTCAAAATGGGTTGTAAAGCAGCAGAGACAACTCTCAACACCAACAATGCATTTGGCCCAGGAACTGCTAACAGATGTACAGTGCAGCAGTGGTTCAAGAAGTTTTGCAAAGGAGACAAGAGCCTTGAAGATAAGGAGCATAATGGCTGGCAATCAGAATTTGGCAATTACCAAAGGAGAGCAATCATCAATACTGATCTTACAACTACACAAGAAGTTGCCAAAAAGCTTGATGTCAACCTTTCTACAGTCATTAAGCATTTGAAGCAGATTGGAAAGGTAAACAAGCTCAATACATGGGTGCCTCATGAGCTGAGCAAAAATTTTTCAAAAATGTCTTTTTGAAGTGTTGTCTTCTCTTGTTCTACACAATAACAAACCATTTCTCAATCGAATTGTGAGGTGCAACAAAAAGTGGATTTTATATGTCAATCGGCAATGACCAGCTCAGTGGTTGGACTGAGAAGAAGCTCTAAAGCGCTTCCCAAAACCAAACTTGCACCAAAAAAAGGTCATGGTTGACAGAGCAGGAGCACCATTATCTCAGACAAACACTGCTACTTTAAGTTCCAGTTCCCTTTCTAGCTTCACAGATTCCAGGGAATCACTTCTCTTCTAACTACAAGCAGCCAGAAAAGAGCAGACAGTAAAACACAGATAACACAGCTCAGGTGCAGAGGAGGGTGGGGAGGAAGTCTCTTGGGTAACTGCCAAACTTCACGCTCATACAATGAGGCCCCAGTAATAAGCACATTCCTTTCCTTTCAGGTCCACTAAGATAGGGAAGCTAAAGGCAGACTCGGGCGAGGTGCTTGCAGCTGCAGAAAGGTGTATGGGAACTGACACACAACTTTCCCTCCCAGATAAGCACAACAAAGAGACACAGAAGCAGTCCAAGCCTCTAATAAACTCTTCCACCATGAATCCTTAAAAACTCTTAGTCTGTAAGAGAGTGCAGCTTTTGACCTAACTCAGTCTGAAGTCCCTCCCATGTTTGTTTTCCAAAATAAACCGTTAACTGTCAAGCCACCCTTTGTGTTTCTCTCCTCTTTATTTAATTCTTACAATGGTTGCTGTTATGTGGTCTGCCACCAGTCAGATCCACTACAGCTTTCTGAATCCTGGTGAAACCATTACATGCTGAGAAGTATGCTCAGCAAATCAATGAGATGCAGTGAAAACTGCAATGCCTGCAGCTGGCACTGGTCAACAAAAAGGACCCAATTCTTCTCCACAACAATGCCAACCACATGTTGTACAACCAATGCTTCAAAACTTGAATGAATTGGGCTACAAAGTTTTGCCTCATCCCCTATATTCACCTGAGCTCTCACCAATCAACTACCACTTCTTCGAACATCTTGACAACTTTTTGCAGGAAAAACACTTCCACAACAAGCAGGTTGCAGAAAATGCTTTCCAAGAGTTTGTTGAATCTCAAAGCAGATTTTTTTTTTTTCTGAGATGAAGTCTTGCTCTGTTGCCCAGGCTGGAATGCAGCTATGTGATCTCAGCTCACTGCAACCTCCACCTCCCAGGTTCAAGTGATTCTCCTGCCTCAGCCTCCCAAGTAGCTGGGACTACAGGCACGTCCCACCACACCTGGCTAATTTTTTGTATTTCTAATAGACACAGGATTTCACCATGATATCCAGGATGGTCTCAATCTCCTGACCTCGTGATCTGCTTGTCTCGGACTCACAAAGTGCTGGGATTACAGGTGTGAGCCACCATGCCTGGCCAAAGCACAGATTTTTATGCTACAGGAATAAACAAACTTATTTCTCGTTGGCAAAAATATGTTAATTGCAATGTTTCCTATTTTGATTAATGAGGTTGTGTTTGGGCCTAGTTATAATAATTCAAAATTCACAGTTCAAAACCACAATTACTTTTGCACCATCCTAAATATATATTTTTAGCAATTTGCATTCTCATTTTTGTGAATTGCGTATTCATGAGTTGGCCCATTTATCTTTGTTTTTCTCTTTGATTGACTGTGAATTTGGGCATCTTCTTTGGATATTAGGGATATTGATTGCTTAGCACAGGTACACAACTATTTTATCTCATTTTATTATTTGTCTTTTAACATTGTATGTTGTGCTTTGATCTTTTCTTTATAACTTTTCATTTTAATGTCTGGGTTCAAAAGTATTCACACACTCAAGATTTTTCAAATGTTCACTTACATTTTCTTCTAGTATATTTTTATATTTATATTCTCAGTCCATCTTTATATTATTTTGAGATTCTCATTATGTCACAGAAAATAAGACTGAGGCAGAAAAATATTTTAAAGCTTATCCATTTTTAAATAATCTATGACCTGTCAGAATCAGTACTCACATGCAGCTTCTGGTTCTCAGTCCAGTTTTGTTTTTATTACATATTTTGCACCAACATCTATGCTACAACACAAATAGAATTTTCTTTTACCTACCTATAATAAATTTTTTCCTCTCAATTTTTCTTCTGAATGCATCTTTCACCTCCTTATTCCTCAAGCTGTAAATAAGGGGGTTAACCATGGGGATTACCACAGTATAAAATAGAGAAATCACTTTATTGATACCCAGGGAGGAACTTGAACTTGGCCGAACATAAATCAAGAAAAGAGTCCCATACAGGATGGAGACAGCTGCAAGGTGAGAAAAACAGGTGGAGAAAGCTTTTTGCTTCCCATCAGCAGTCTGGATCTTCAAGATGGTCATCAGGATGCAAATATAGGAGACCATGATGATCAGACCACTGAGTACTCCTATAGCTCCAGCCAAGACAAACAGCACAAATTTATTCACCCAGGTGTCTGCACATGCTAGGGAAAGCAGTGGAAAAATATCACAGAAAAAGTGATTGATAATATTTGAACCACAAAAGGGTAAGCAAAAAGTGAAAATTGTATGAGTCATGGTGCTTATAAGAGCCATGGCATAAGGCCCTACCACCAGCTGCATACAGACCTGCTGAGACATAATGATCGTATACAACAAGGGCTTGCAGATGGCCACATACCGGTCATATGCCATGGCAGCCAGGAGAAAACACTCAGCTGCCTCAAAGAGACCAAAGAACCACATCTGTGCAGCACAACCCAGAAAAGTGATGTCTTTTTTCTCTGCAAAGATATTATACAGCATCTTAGGGGCAACAGAAGAAGAGGAACAAATATCTACAAAAGACAAGTGCCTAAGAAAAAAGTACATAGGAGTGTGGAGTCTGGAATCAATCTGTATGAGAGTGATCATCCCCAAGTTACCTCCCAGGGTGATAAGATAAACAAAGAGAAACATGAAGAAGAGAACAATCTTCTGATAGGGATGATCTGTGAGGCCCAATAAGAGAAATTCAGTCACTACTGTCTGGTTCTTATCTTCCATTGGTTCCATTGGTTCACTGTAATCTGTCATAAGAAAGAGGAATTATTTTTATTACAAAGGAAATCAATGATTAATAGCTACAAATAGTATTTGAAGCTAATGATAGATTATTTTAAACAGGGTTATAAGAGACAACTATGAAATAGTGTTGGTCTGGGAGATACTCCTAGATACTAGATGTGAGCAGTTGTGCAAAGATCCTGTGGAAATGTGAACAATTTACTCTTTACCTCTTTGGATCCTATACACTCTCCCACCAAGAGCCATTCAATTGTGGCTCACATCTGTAGTCCCAGCTACTCAGGAGGCTGAGGAAGGAGGATCACTTGAGCCCATGTGTTCAAGGTTGCTGTGAGCTGTGATCCCACCACTGCACTCCAGCTTGTGTAACAGAGTGAGATCCTGTCTCTAAAAAATAGAAAATAGTCATCCAACTATATGACCTAAAATGCCCTCAGATTATAAAATTATATTTGAAATGAGAATTATTTTACTCTCCATATTCCATGTCACCATATAATGAGATAATAAACCCACTTAGGAATACCCTAAAGATGTAAAGTGAAGGATATGAACAGACACTTCTCAAAATAAGACATTTATGCAGCCAAAAAACACATGAAAAAATGCTCATCATCACTGGCCATCAGAGAAATGCAAATCAAAACCACAATAAGATACCATCTCACACCAGTTAGAATGGCAATCATTAAAAAGTCAGGAAACAACAGGTGCTGGAGAGGATGTGGAGAAATAGGAGCACTTTTACACTGTTGGTGGAACTGTAATCTAGTTCAACCATTGTGGAAGTCAGTGTGGTGATTCCTCAGGGATCTGGAACTAGAAATACCATTTGACCCAGCCATCCCATTACTGGGTATATACCCAAAGGATTATAAATCATGCTGCTATAAAGACACATGCACACATATGTTTATTGTGGCACTATTCACAATAGCAAAGACTTGGAACCAACCCAAATGTTCAACAATGATAGACTGGATTAAGAAAATATGGCACATATACACCATGGAATACTATGCAGCCATAAAAAATGATGAGTTCATGTCCTTTGTAGGGACATGGATGAAGCTGGAAACCATCATTCTCAGCAAACTATCACAAGGACAAAAAGCCAAACACCACAAGTTCTCACTCATAGGTGGTAACTGAACAATGAGAACACATGGACACAGGAAGGGGAACATCACACACCGGGGACTGTTGTGGGGTGGGGGTGGGGGAAGGGATAGCATTGGGAGATATACCTAATGCTAAATGACGAGTTAATGGGTGCAGCACACCAACATGGCACATGTACACATATGTAACAAACCTGCACGTTGTGCGCATGTACCCTAAAACTTAAAGTATAATAATAATAAAATTAAAAAAATAAATACTTAGAAAAAATCTAAAAAAAAATAATAAAATCTGCAATCAGAGCATTCACCCTAAAAAAAAAAAAAGAAAACAAAACAAAACCAATGAGATGTTCAGATCCTAACATTAGATGTAAGGGAAAATACAAGCAGGGGAGTTCTTATTCTTTTTAAATGATTAGTAACATCCTAATGTTATTAAGGAATAATTCATAAGTGTATTTATCACTCTTTTCCCTATTCTCCCTTATATAAGGACGTGGAAATGATAATACACTTAACAAAAAGGTTGCTTATTGAAAATTAGTAAAAATAAATGTTAGTTGTTTATGTTTATAAAGACCTGCCCTCAGATCTATGACAGATCTGAGGTCAAAAGAGGCATCAGGAATCAAGAATATAAGATGATAGATTAAGAAGCAAGGGCAGGGGCTAGAAATTTCTCTCAACCTTGTAATTCCAATAAAGGAAGATGATGCCATGGGAGGAATTGAGAGACCTTCCCTGCCTTTGAGATCAGGTGATCTGAGAAATGTTGTACAGAAACTTGTGATGGAAATTATATAGAAAATTAAGATCTGCTGAGCTAAAGTAACACATAACTATTTTACGTGCTTTCCTATATTTTATGTAAATATTTTTAAGGCACTTATCCTGGAGTCTGTGAGGCAATATCAATTATAGTAATAATATATGAAATGTCAAATGCTTAATACTTTATACAGGGAAAACCTTCAAGAAAATACTATGTTTGTGACACATTTGTCAAGAAATAACAAATAAAACTGCTTAAAATTTCTAGAAGAAGACAATCTTGTAGGATGATTTATGAAAAAAAAAGAACCTGGTTTATACAACACCATCACTTCAATTAATGTCCGGTGTGGATAAAATACAAACAGCATACCATTCTTGAATTAAATACTAATTAATGTGTGAAACTTAGTATATACTCTCAAACAGTTATAAATAGTCACTGCATCTATCTGATTTATGATAATTTTATCATTATCATGATTGTTTGCTTCATGCTATTGTGGAATGTATTTTCAGCAGTCACAAGGACAATTTTAGGCTTACATTAAGAGTATTATCCATTGCAGAAGTGTTTCTGTTTATCCATATTCAAATATGTCAAGATTGGTGTGTGGGGATAAGAGGTGTACAGATTGATTCTAGTTTTAGTCCAAATACTACTTATTTATTTACTTGATTGTAATTCATTTTGAGTTTTCTATAAAATAAAGAGGACGTTCTGTATGCTTTTCAATATCTAACATTCTGTGGTCTTAGAATTCTTCATGAACATTACAGTGCCTTTCTCTTTTTTTATTTTACAGAATTATTTTATTTTATGTAATTATTTTATTTTTAATTTACAAATAAAATTGTTTCTATTTCTTAGGTACAACATGATGTTTTGAAATTTGTATTCATTGTAAAATGGCTAAATCAGGCTAATTAACATATGCATTGCCTCACATATTTATCATTTTTTGTTGGGAGAACACTTAAAATCTCTCTTAGCAACTTTTAGGAATATAAAACATTGTTACTAACAATATCTCCATATTATTTTTAAAAAACAGGAAATTCAGTTGTTTCATTCCACCAAGATGTGAACAAAATGCCAATGTCTGCTCTCTTTAGAGAAACTGAGGTGGAAGGTCATGTTCCCAAAGTTCAAACTAATCCTGAGGTTCTTCTACCAAAGGTTACCTCTACCAAAAAGTTTATGTTTTCCAAATGCAGTTTACTCACTTTTTTATGTATCTCCTTTAACTGCTTCAAAGCAAACGATCATTTTCTATTAGTAAGAATGGAAGATGCAGCTCCCTCCAAGGTGGTAACCGTTTTCAATAAGCATTAATTTCCAGGTACCTGATGAGGAAGACAAATCCCTCATATTGATGAGCCTAGGTTAAAGACATACTTTTTGACCCACACATTCATTCACTTACTGCACAACATAAGTGACATTTTTAAGGAGTTTTCGGTAATTTAGAATCCGGTCCCCAAAGAACTTAAATCTCAAGAGCTTACACCTGAAGGGACAAAATGAAACTGGTTATCAGTAGCATTGGGACAAAGTAGTATCTCCTTATTGTATCTTAAAGAGAGGATTCCCAAGAAAACTCTGTATGTGTGTGTGTATGCACATGTGTTTGTGTGTGTGTGTGTGTGTGTGTGCCCCTTTAGGATTCTCCTTACCAAAAAGAGACCACTTTTACATCAGTGGAAAATGATGCATTGAGGAGTAAGCACAAGCTGGGATGAGGTAGTTTGCTGGCTGGATTCTCACCCTGCAAATCTCCTCCAACCCAGAGCTCTGCTCTGGTTGTATCTGAAATACAAAAGATACAGAGCTCTGCTCTGGTTTTGTATCTGAAATACAAAAGAAGCTTGTCCAACATCCAGGGCACACTGCTGCAAGGAGTGAGCTCCCAGGTCTTGGGCAACTCTACCTACCCCTGTTGCTTTGTAAGGTTCAGTCCCCACAGTTGCTTTCAGGGGTTGGAGTTGAACGCCTGTGGCTTTTTCAGATGCAGTGTGCAAGCTCCTGGTGGATCTACCATTCAAGGGTCTAGAGGACTGTGGCTCACTTCTCACAGCTCCATTAGGCAGTGCCCCATTGGGGACTTTTTGTGGGGCTCCAACCCCACATTTCCTCTTGGCACTGCCCTCATAGATGTTTCCTGTGAGGGTGCCATCCCTGTTGAAGGCTTCTGCCTGGGCACCCAGGCTTCCTCATAAATCCTCTGAAATCTAGGTGGAGACTACCAACTGTTCTTTACTCTTACATTATGTGCACCATAAAGTTTAACACCACATGGAAGCCACCAAGGCTTATGGCTTGCATTCCCCAAAGTGGCAACCCAAGCTGTACCTGGGTCCCTTTGAGCTCTGGCTAGAGCTGGAGTTGCAGTAGCCAGAATGCAGAGAACAGTGTCCTGAGGCTTTTTAGGGCAGTAGGACCCTTGACCATACCCATTAAAACATTCTTTCCTCCTTAGTCTCTGGGCTGTGATGGAAGGGACTATTGCCAAAGTTTCTGAGATACCTATCCGGCCTTTCCCTGTTATCTTTTATAGTAGCACTTGGCTCCCTTTTAGTTATGCAAATATCTCTAGCAACTGGTTGCTCCACAGCCTGCCTGGATTCCTCTTCCCAAAAGCTTTTTCTTTCTCTGCTACATGACCAGGCTGCAAATTTTCCAAACATTTATGTTCTGCTTCCCTTTTAATTATAAGTTCCATTTTAGTTTTTTGCTCCTGCATCTGAGCATAGGCTGTTAGAAGAAGCCATATCACTTCTCGAACACTTCTAGAAATTGTTTTCATCTGCATCACTCTCAAGTCCAAACTTCTACACAACCCTACAAAGAATGCAGCCAAGCTCTTTGCTAAGGCATAGAATGTGTGATCTTTGCTCCAGTTCCCAATAAGTTCCTCATTTATATCTGAGACCTCATCAGCCTGGACTTCATTGCCCATATTACTATCAGCATTTTGATCACAACCATTTTATGAGTCTCTAGGAAGTTCCAAACTTTCCTTCAACTTCCTATCTTCCTCTGAGCTCTTCCCACTTCCAAAGTCATTTCCACATTTTCAGATGTTATCACAATGCCCTACTTTTCAGTACCAACTTTCTGTATTAGGTCATTCTTTAATCGCTATAAAGAAATACTCGAGAATGGATAATTTGCAAGAAAAGACGTTTAAATGGTTCATGGTTTCATGGTTCTGCAGGCCATACATTTGCTTCTGGGGAAGCCTCAGGGAGATTTTATTAATGATGGAAAGTGAAGCAGGAGCAGTCATTTCACATGGAGAAGTCAGGAGCAAGACAGAGAGAGAGAGAGAGAGTTGAGGGGTAGGGAGGTGCCATACACTTTTAAATGATCAGGTCTCATGGATACTCACTCACTATTATTGAAAAAGAACAAAACCATGAAGTATCTGCCTCCATAATCTGATCACCTCCCACCAGGCCCCATCTCCAAATTAGGGTTTATAATCTAACGTGAGATTTGGGCAGGACAAATGTTCAAACTATATCATGCTTTGAGAGTTAAAGATGGCATAGTCATTTTAAGAAAGACCGAAACAGAACTTCCAAAATTGAAAAACTCACTATAAGAATTTCATAGTACAGTTGGAAGTATTAACAATGGAATAGACCAAGCTGAGGAAAGAATCTCAGAGCTCAAAAACCATTCGTTCAAACTAACATGGTCAGACAAATAAAAGATGAATAAAAGAATAAATTTTTAAAAAACTCTGATAAATATGGGATTATGTAATGAGACCAAATATAGGACTCACTGGCATTCTTGAGAAATAAGGACAAAGAGTAAGTAACTTGGAAAACATATGGGAAGATACAGGCCTCACAAAATTTCCCAAGTGCTATAGTGGTTGGCATGCAAATTCAAGAAACTCAGAAGAGAGCCACTGCAAGATGCTATAAAAATGACCATCCCCAACACACATAGTCATCGTGTTCTCCAAAGTTAACATGAAAGACAAAAAATCTCAAAGGCAGCTTAAAAAAAGAAAAAAAAGAGGGGTCAGGTCACTCACACAAAAAAAGCCCCATTAGGCTAACAGCAGACTTTTCAGTAGAAATCTTATAAGCCAGAAGAAATTGGGGGTCTGTTTTTAGCATCCTTAAAGAAAAGAAATTCCAACCAAGAATTTCATATTTCACCAAACTAAGCTTCATAAGCAAAAGAGTAATAAAATTCTTCCAGACAAGCAAACACTAAAGAAATTTGTTACCACTAGACTAGCCTTACAAGAGGTCCTTAGGGGAGTTCTAAATATAGAAACAGAAAAACAATATCTGCTACCATAAAAACACACCCAATGTATTTATAGCAGGTACACAATTGAGTTTACAAAGCAAGCAGCTAACAACACAATGACATGATTAAAATCTCACATATCAATATTAAACTTGAATGTAAATGATTGAAATGCACTGCTTGGCAGAGTGACAAGTTAGAAAAAACAATACCTAACCATGAACAGCTTTCAAGAGACCCATCTCACACGTAATGACACCAACAGGTTCAAAGTAAAGGCATGGAAAATGATCTCTTATGCAAATAGAAAACAAAAAAGAGCAGAAATTACTCTTCTTAAATCACTTAAAGGAGTCTTTAAATCAACAATAGTGTAAAAGGACTATCAGGGGAACCAGCCCCCAATATTTCAACGTAGGTTCTTTTCTATTTTGCCTAAGTGTTGGCCAGCCTGAGAAATAAAGAGAAAGAGTACAAGAGAGAAATTTTACAGCTGGGCCTCCAGGGGTGACATCACATATTGGCAGTTTCTGTGATGCCCCTTGAGCTGTGAAACCAGCAAGTTTTTATTAGGGATTTCAAAAGGGGAGGGGAGTACAAACAGGGAGTAAGTCAAAAAGATCACATGCTTCAAAGGGCAATAAAAGATCACAAAGGCAGAAGGGCAGAGCAAGATCACAAGGCCAGGGCGAAATTAGAATTTCTGATGAGGTTTCATGTCCCACTGGGCACATATTATCTTGATAAACATCTTAACAGGAAACAGGGTTTGAGAGCAGACAACCGGTCTGACTAGAATTTACCAGGCTGGAATTTCCCAATCCTTGTATGCCTGAGGGCACTGCAGGAGACCAGGGCATATTTCATCCCTTATCTTCAACCACATAAGACAGACACTCCCAGAGCAGCAGAGTAGGTAGCAGACCTACCCCTGGGAATGCATTCCTTTCCCAGGGTTATTCCTTGCTAGGAAGAAAATTCAGTGATATTTCTCCTATTTGCTTTCTGCAAGAAGAGAAATATGACTCTGTTCTGCCAGGCCCCGCAGGCAGTCAGACCTTATGGTTATCTCCCTTGTTCCCTGAACATCGCTGTTATCCTGTTCTTTTTTAGGATGCCCAGATTTCATATCTTTTAAACACACATGTTTTACAAACAATTTGTACAGATAATGCAATCATCACAGGGTCCTGAGGTGACGTACATCCTCAGCTTACAAAGATGATGGAATTAAGAGATTAAAGTAAAGACAGGCATAGGAAATTATAAGAGTATTGATTTGGGAAGTGATAAATGTCCATGAAATCTTCACAGTTTATGTTCAGAGATTGCAGGAAAGACAGGCGTAAGAAATTATAAAAGTATTAATTTGGGGAACAAATAAATGTCCATGAAATCTTCACAATTTATGTTATTCTGCCACAGCTTCAGCTGGTTCCTCCATTCAGGGTACCTGACTTCCCACAACAAAGGACAAAGAAAGACATTACATAATGATAAAGGGTTAAATTCAGCAAGAAGACTTAACTATCATAAATATATACACATCCAACATTGGAGCACTTAGATTCATAAAATAAGTACTTGCAGACATTTGAAGAACTTAGCTACAAAATAAAAATGAGATCTTTAACACCTCACTAACAGTGTTAGACAGATGCATGAGGCAGAAACCTAACAAAGAAACCCTGGACTTAAATTAAACTCTTGAATCATTCATTGGACCTAATAGAAAACCACACAATACAACACCTAACAACCACAGAATATACATTCTTCTCAACTTCACATGGAACATACTGTAAGATTAACCACACGCTCAGACCTAAAGCAAGTCTCAATAAATTCCAAAAGATTCAAAATCACATCAGTCATACTCGTGGATCACAGTGCAATAAAAACATAAAATCAATACCAAGAAGATTTCTCAACACCACACGATTACATGTAAATTAAACAACTTACTCCTCAATGACTTTGGGATAAACAAAAAAGTTGATACAGAAATTAAAAAAAATTCTTTGAAATTAATGAAAACAGAGACACAACATACCAAAATCTCTGGGATGCAGTTAAAGCAGTGTTAAGAGGAAAGTTTATAGTGCTAAATGCCTACATCAAGAAGTTAGAAAGATATCAAATTAATAATTTACCATCATACCTGTAGGAACTAGAAAAAAAAGAAAAATCAAACCCCAAAGATAGCAGAAGAAAACAAATAACTAAAGTCAAAACAGAAATCTACAAAATTGAGATGTAAAAATCCACAGAAAAGATCAATGAAACCAAAAGTTTGCTTTTTGAAAGAGTAAAAAACACTAATAAACTACTAGCTAGATTAACAAAGGGAAAAAAAGGAAAATCCAAAAAAGCACAATCAGAAATGACAAAGATGACATTAAAACCAGTCCCACAGAAATACAAAACTCCTCAGAGACTACTATGAGCACCTCTATGTACACAAATTAGAAAATCTAGAGGAAATTAAAGAATTTCTAGAAATACACAAATTCCCAAGCTTAAACCAAGTAGTAATTGAATCCCTGAACAGACCAATAACAAGTTCCAAAATGAATCAAAAATAATTAAAAAAAAAACTAGCAACAAATAAAAGCCCTGGATGAGATGGATTCACAGCCAATTTCTACCTGATATACAAAGAAGAGCTGATATCAATCCTACTGAAACTATTGCAAAAAACTAAGAAAGAGGGATTCTTCTCTAAGTTATTCTATGAAGCCAACATCACCCAATACCAAAATCTGGCAGAGACGCAATAAAGAAAGAGTACTACAGGCTTATATTCATGATGAACATAGGCAAAAAATGTCCTCAACAAAACATTAGCAAACCAAATCCACCAATGCATTAAAAAGTTAATTCGCCATGACCAAGTAGACTTTATTTCTGTGATGTAAGTTTGGTTAAACATACGCAAATGAATAAGTGTGATTCACCACATAAACAGAATTAAAAATAAACTATATGATCATCTCAATAGATGCAGAAAAACTTTCCATAAAATCAAAACTCTTCATGATAAGAACTCTCAAGAGACTAGGCATCAAAGGAACGTCTCCTAAGAGCCACTTATGATAAACCCATAGTCCACAACACACAGAATGGACAAAAACTGGAAGCATTCCCTTGAGAACTGGAACAGAACAAGGATGCCCTCTCTTACCATCCTATGCAACATCGTACTATAAGTCCTAGCCAAAACAATGAGGCAAGAGAAATAAATAAAAGGCATTCAAATAGGAAGAGAGGAAATCAAACTACCTCTTTTCATGGGTGATATGATTGAATCCCTAGAAAACCCTGAAGACTCTGCCAAGAGCCTCCTTAAACTGATAAACCACTTTAGTAAACTTTCAGTATACAAAATCAATGTACAAAAATCAGTAGCATTTCTATACACTAATAATGTTCAAACTAAGAACCGAATCAAGAGCATAATACATTTTAAACAATATCTACAAAAAGAATAACATGCTTAGGAATAGATCTAACCAAAAGATGAAAGATGTCTACAAGAAGAAATAAAAAACACTGCACAAAGAAATCAGAGATGACGCAAACAAATGGAAAAAATTCCATGCTCATGGATTGGAAAAATCAATATTATTAAAATTATCATATTGTCCAAAGCAATTTACAGATTCAATGCTATTTCTATCAAACTACCAATGACATTTTTCACAGAACTTGAAAAAAAATTAACAATTCATATGGAATCATAAAACAACCCAAATAGCCAAAGCAGTCCTAACCAAAAAGAACAAAGCTAGGGGAATGACATTACCTGACTTCAAATTATACCCCAAAGCTACAGTAACCAAAATAGCATGGTACTCATACAAAAATAGACACATAGACCAATGAAACAGAATAGAGAAGCTAGCAATAAAGCTGCACAGCTACACCCATCTGATCTTCAACAAAGTAAAAAAAAAAAATAAGCAATAGAGAAAGAACTCTCTGTTTAACAAATGGTGGTGGGACAACTGGCTAGCCATATACAAAAGAATGAAACAGGGCCCCCATCTTTAACGACATACAAAAATTAATATAAGATGTATTAAAGACTTCAGTTTAAAACCTCAAACTATTAAAATCTTAGAAGAAAACCTAGAAAGTACTCTTCTTGACATGAACCTTGGCAAAGAACGTTTGACTAAGTCCCCCAAAGCAATTGCAACAAAAACAATAATTGGCAAGTGGGACCTAACTAAACTAAACAGCTTCTGCACAGCAAAAGAAACTATCAACATAATAAACAGGCAACCTACAGAATGGGAGAAAATATTTACAAACTATGCATCTGACAAAGGCCTAATGTCCAGAATGTATAAGCAACTTATAAAAATCAGCAAGCAAAAAATAAATCTCATTACAAAGTGGGCAAAGAACATGAGCAGACACTTCTCATAAGAAGAAAACCATGCAGCCAACATACATATGAAAAAAGTGCTTATCATCATTAATCATCAGGGAAATGCAAATCAAAACTACATGAGATACCATCTCACACCAGTCAGAATAGCTTTTGTTAAAAAGTCAAAAAAACAAACAAACAAAAAAATGTTGGCCAAGCTGTAGAGAAAAGAAAATGCTTATGCGCTATTGGTGGGAATGTAAATTAGTTCCTGCACAGTGGAGAGCAGTTTGGCGATTTCTCAAAGGACTGCGTTGAACCAGCTATCCCATTAGTAGGTGTACACCTGAAGGAATACAAATCTTTCTACCAAACAGACACCTCAACCTGTATGTTCATCATAGCACTATTCACAAGTGCAAAAATATGGCAGCAACCTAGGTGCCCATCAATGGTGGATTGGATAAAGAAAATATGACATATATGCACCATTAAATATTATCCATCCATAAATAAGAATAAAATTATGTTCTTTGCAGTAAGACGGATGCAGCAGGAGGCGATTTTCCTAAACAAAATAATAGAAAAACAAATACTGTTATGTTCTCACTTGTAAGTGCGACCTAAACATTGGGTACACATTGACATGAAGACGGGAAAAATAGACACTGGAAAATACAAGAAGGAGGAGGAAGAGAGGGGGTCAAGGGCTGAACCTATTGGGTACTGTCTTCACTTCTTGGTTATGTTAGTTCATTTTTGCACCACTATAAATACCCGAGGCTAGGCAAGTTATAAACAAAAAAAGAGGTTTAATTGTCTCACAGTTCTGCAGGCTGTACAAGAAGCATGGCACCAGCATCTGATTCTAGTGAGGACTCAGGAGCTCACAATCACGGCAGAAGGTAAAGGGAAAGTAGTCAATGTCACATAGCATAAGTAGGAGCAGGAGATGTGGGGGAAGAGTCAAACACTTTTAAACAATAGATATTGTGAAAACTCACTCTTTAACTATCATGAGGACAGAACCCAGCCATTCATGATGGATCAACCCTGCAGTATCTTCTGCAAGGCCCCACCTCCAACATGGGGAATCATATTCACCATCAGATTTGGAGGAGACAGACACCCAAATTATAACACTGTCTGACAGGTTCAATCATCTTCCAAACCTCAGGGTCATGCAATACACCTTTTAACAAACCTGCACATGTACCCCCAGGAATCTAAAGTAAAACACGTAATAAACAAAAGAAAAGGAAAGTCAGATATTAGTTACATTTCGGGCACTCCTGAAAGTGTAGTCTACATACTGCTTCCCTTTCTTACAACAGTTAATGTGGCAAACCCTGTGCCTCACCCTTATCATTTCAGTGCATGCTAGCCAATTTTCTTGATGCTAGCTACATTTCTTTATCTGAGGATCATCTTCCCACTACTTTTCCACCACCCAGCAAGCCAGAAGTGTTAAAAAATTTAACACTCCCAAAGAGCAACTTTCAACCAAAAACTTATTCAAAAAATGAGAAAAGGAAGCAAAAGTGAAAAAATAACTAATGGGACAAAAGGAAACAACAGAAAGACTGTAGATTTATGTGCAAGCATATCAATAATCACTCTAAATGAAAATGTTCTATATAACCCCAATTAAAATGTAAAATTTATATTAGTATGAATAAAGCAAGATCAAAAACATACCTCCTAAAAGAAACTTACTTTAAATATTAAGGGACAAATAAAGTTAAAAGGCTGGGAAAAGATAAGCCTTGCTAAAACTAACCAAAGGAGAGCTGGCACAGCTGTCTTAACATCAGACTAATTAAATGCTACAACAAAGAAAACAACCAGGGATAATGATGGTAATTCCATATTAATAGATAAACCAATTTATCAAGAAGACACAACAATCCTAAGCATTTATGCAGCTAATAGCAGAGCTTCCGAATATATGAAGCAAATACTGACAGAAATGTAAGGAGAAATAAATAAATCCACAACTAGAATTGGAGATTTCAACATTTTTCACTAAAAATTAATAGAACAAGTCAATAAAATATCAGTATTGATATAAAAGACTTAGACAACACTATCAAAACAAACATTATCATTTATAGAACACTTCAATAATAGCAGAAAACACATTGTTTTTAAATGCAATTAGAATAGTAGCCAAAATAGATTATATTTTATCTCAATAAAAAGCCTCAATAAATTTAAAAGAATTCAAGCCATGGAAAGTATGTTCTCTAACTCAATGTAACTAAATGAGAAACCAATGATAAATAGAAAGCTCTCTGGAAAATTCCTAAATAGTTTGAAAATAAATAATATAATTCTAAATAATCTATGAGTGAAAAAAGGAACAAAAATAACTAGAGAAATTATTTTTAATGGATAGAAGATGAAAACGCAACGAATCAAAAATTAGTGGAAACCCAGTAAAGTGGCTCTTAGAGGGAAGTTTGTAACGCTAACCACCAACATTAGAAAAGGAATACTTCTTAAATGACTCTCAGCCTGAATTCCTCTGATGCCAAAATCATACAAAGACGTTACATGAAAAGAAGATGACAGATACCACACTTTGTTCTCTCCTAAGTGAAATTTCGTTCCAACCAACTGCACTGTTCCTTTCTCTTTGCCTCTGTACATCTTCTTATTCCAACCTGGAATGCCTTTTCTGTTAACTGTGGATAATCACTAACTTCTTGCATGAAATTTTTACCCACCACTATAGCAGACAATCATCCATCCTTCTTCTAAAATTCTGCAGCATGTTTTGCCTTGAATAAAGCAAATGATACTTTGAACTGCAGGTTTTCTTTATTCTCTTCTTTTTTTAAACACCGGGTGAACTTTTTAAGTACAAGATTTTTTTCTATTTTAAAATATTTAATTGGCAAATAAATATTGTATCTATTCAAGATGTATAATGCAATGATTTGATATATGTATACATTGTGTAACAATAACTGCAATCAAATTAATTAACCTATCCATCACACTCATGCTGTACGTGAGATCCCCAGAACTTAGTCATATTGTAACATAAAGTTTGAACTTGGACCAACATCTCCCCATTTTTTCTACACCCAGTGCCCAGAAACTACAGTTTTACTTTGCTTCTGTGAGTTGGACTTTATTAAAATTTCACATATAAACAAGATTATGCAGTTTTTGTCTTTCTGTGACTGGCTAAACATACTTATAATAATGTCTTCCAAACATTCATGTTGTCACAGATGACAGAATTTTCTTCCTTTCAAAGTCTGTATGTATTATATAGTGTATACATGTCACATTTTCTTTCTTCATTCAAACACTGATGGACACCTAGGTTGATTCCATATCTTAGCTATTGTGAATAATGCTGCAGTGAACCTGGGAGTGCAGATATCTCTTCAATACACTGATTTCAATTACTTGAGATTTGCACCAGAAGTAGGATTGCTAGAGCATATGGTAATTCTATTTTTAGTGTTTTGAGAAACCTCCATACTGTCTTCCATAATGGCCGTACTAATTAATATTCTCACCAACAGTGTACAATTGTTCTCTTTGCTCCACATCTTGGCCAACACTTTTTACATTTCATCTTTTTGAGAATTGTTATTATAACAGGTGTTGTCTTTTGTCTTTTTGATACTAGTCATTCTAACAGTGATAAGATGATATTGTTTATAGTTTTTAGTTGCATTTCCATGATGATTAGTGATGTTGAACAGTTTTTCAGATATCTGTTAGCCATTTGTACATCTTCTTTCAAAAAATGTTTACTCAGGTTTTTGTCAGTCTTTAATGGGGATATTCGTTTTCTTGCCATTGAGTTGAGTTCCTTATATATTTTGGATATTATTTGCTTATCAGATGTATGATTTGCAAATATTCTGTCTCAGTCTGTGGGTTGTGTCTTCACTCTGTTAATTGTTTGCTTTACTATGCAGAAGTTTTTAGTCTGATGCAATCTCATTTGTCTATTTTTGCTGTTGCTACTTTTGCTGTTTCTGGGGTCACATCTAAAGACATCATTGCAAAGACCAATGTCATGGATGTTTTTCCCTGTGTTTTATTCTATTAGTTTTACAGTTTCAGGTCTTAGATTTAAGTTTTAATCAACTTTAAATTATTTTTGTATATGGTATGAGATAAGGTCCAATTTCTTTATTCTGTGTGTGGATATCCAATTTTCCCAAGAACATTTATTGAAGAAACACTCTTTTCCCCATTGTGTATTCCTGGCATCTTTGTCAAAAATCAATTGATCATAAATGTGTGGATTTATTTCTGGGCTCTCTATTCTGTTTCACTGGTCTATGTGTCTATTTTTATTCCAGTACCATGTTGTTTTGATTACTATATCTTTGTAAGTCATTTTGAAGTCAGGTAGTGTGATGACTCCACTTTCGTTCTCTCTACTCCGGATTGCTTTGTCTATGTGGCATCTTTTGTGATTCCATATGAACTTTAGAATTTTTTTCCATGTATCTGAAAAATGCCATTGAAAATTTGAGGAGCATTGCATTGAATCTGTAGATTGATTTGTGTAGTATAGACATTTCAACAATATTAATTCTTCCAACTTAAAAACATAGGCATCTTTCTATTTACTTGTGTCTTTTTCAATTTATTTCATCAATGTATTTCCATTTTCATTGTAGAGATCTTAAACCTCCTTGGGTAAATTTACTCCTAAGTATTTTTTGATGCTATTGTAAATGGGATTATTTTCTTAGTTTATTTTTCAGATAGTTTGGATTGGTTCCAAGTCTTTGCTATTGTGAATAGTGCCGCAATAAACATACGTGTGCATGTGTCTTTGGATAATGTCAGCGAACAGAAACAATTTCACTTCTTCCTTTCCTTTATGGATGCCTCATTTCTTTTTCTTCCCTACTTTTTTGGCTAGGACTCTAGTAGTATGTTGAATAAAGAGATGAAAGGGGCATCCTCATCCTGCTCCTGTTCTTAGAGAAAAACTTAATTTTTAACCATTAAGAATGATATTTGTTCTGGGTTTTTCATGTATGGCTTTTATTGTTTTGAGGTAAATTTCTTCTATATCTGATTTGTTCAGAGTTCTTGTCATGAAAATATGTTCAATTTTGTCAAATGTCTTTACTGCATCTATTGAGATATTCAAATGGTGTTTTACTTCCACTTTAATATAATATATTACATTTATGGATTTGTATATATTGAACCATTCTTGCACCCCAGGGATAAAGCCTACTTAATCTTGATGATTTTTTAATGTGCTGTGAATTTAGTTTGCTAGTATTTTGTCAAGGGTTTTTGCCTCTATCTTCATAAGAATGTCTGCCTGTAATTTTCTTTTCCTGTAGTCCCTTTGTCTGGCTTTGTATTAGGATAGCACTGGCTTCATAAAATGTTTTACAAGTAAGTATTCCCTCCTTTTCAATTTATTTTCAATCTCTATCAGGTACAGTATAGAAGTATATTATGTTCACCTGCAAAGGATAGCGGTATACATTAAGTTTTGCCACAGGGATATTTTAAATTTCCTCTTCTCATATATAGTACACTTTGAAACAAACTTGATTTTCTGGGCATTCTGCAAGAAATCATCATGCTAGTGAAAGGGAAAGTTGCCTGAACTAAAAATACACTCAAACGTCTGAGATGTTGCAAATAGTTCGACTGGTTACTCAAATATCTGGAAAAAATGATTGGAAGATATGAGACAAAGAAACCTGGATAAGAAGTATGTGGATATAACTATGGGTATGTGCACAATGGGTGCAGACTGTTTTGTCTCATATCAATGTCAATGAATATTGCCCCCTGTGGAAGTCACCGAACAGGTAGATGGGATGACTTGACCAGTTGATGGCAACCACCCTTTTTCTTCAACCACCTCAGTGCTAACACAGTGGATTCATGAACAGCATAACCATGGTGGCAGGGATAGAAGCTATACAGAAATGCAGCAGCATGGGCTTCCTTTGCCAAGGTTGATCCAACAGCCTCACTAATGCTGTTGATGTTGCTGTTGCTGAACATTCATCTTGCAATAGAAAGGCCTGATTCTGGGCCATCAATATAATCCCGTCCCTTGACTATCCCAACCCCTGAGCCACAGGTATTAAGTTGATCATATCAGACTCCTTCCACATTGCAAGACGCAATGTTTAGATCTCACTGGGATTAACAAAATTTTTAGATAAGAATTTGCCTTTCCAGTCTATGATGCTGTATTAGTCCACTTTCACACAGCTGTAAAGAACTGCTTAAAACTGGGTAATTTATTGAAGATAGCAGTTTAATCAACTCAGTTCTACATGGCTGAGGAAGCCTCAGGAAACTTACAATCATGGTGAAAAAGGAAGCAAACAGGCCCTTCTTCACATGGTGGCAGAAGAGAGAAGTGCTGAGTAAAGGGGTAAAAGCCCCTTATGAAACTCAGATCTCGTGAGAACTCACTCACTATCACAAGAACATCATGAGAGTAAGAAACCCCAAGATTCAATTACCTCCCACCAGGTTCCTCCCACTACATGTGGGGATTATGGAAACTACAATTCAAGATGAGATTTGGGTGGGGACACAGCCAAACCATATCATTTCACCCCTGGCCCTTCCCAAATCTCGTGGCCTCACATTTCAAAACACAATCATGCCTTTCCAACAGTCCCCCAAAGTCTTAACTCATTCCAGGCTTAACCCAAAAGTCCAAGTCGGAAGTCTCATCTGAGACAATGCAAGTCTTCCATCTATGAGCCTGTAAAATCAAAAGCAAGTTAGTTACTTCCTAGATACAACGGGTGTACAAGTATCAGGTAAATACACCTGTTCAAAATAGGAGAAATTGTACAAAGCAAATGGGCTACAGGCCCCATGCATGTCTGAATTCCAATAGGCCAGTCATTAAATCTTAAAGTTCCAAAATGATCCTTTGACTCCATGTCTTACATCCAGGTCATGCTGATGTAAGAGGTGGGCTTTCATGATTTAGGCAGCTCTGCCTCTGGGGCTTTACAGGGTATAGCTCCCCTCCTGGCTGCTTTCATGGGCTGGCATTTCATGTCTACAGCTTTTCCAGGCACATGGTGCAAGCTGTCGGTGAATCTACTGTTCTGGGATCTGGAGGATGGTAGCCCTCTTCTCACAGCTCCACTAGGTAGTGTACCAGTGAGGATTCTGTGTGGGGGCTCCATCCCCATGTGTCCCTTCCACATTGCCCTAACAGAGCTTCTCCATGAGGGCTCTGTCCTTACAGCAAACATCTATCTGGACATCCAGGCATTTCCATACATCCTCTGAAATATAGGCAAGTGGTTTCCAAACCTCAATTCTTGACTTCTGTGTGTCTGCAGGCCCAACACCATGTGTAAACCACCAAGGCTTGGGGCTTGCACCCTCTGAAGCAATGGCCTGAGCTGTATATTGGCCCCTTTTAGCCATGGTTGGAGCAGTTGTGATGCAGGGCATCATGTCCCAAGGCTGCATAGAGCAGGGGGTCCCAGGGCCCAACCCATGAAACCATTTTTCCCTCTTAAGTCTCCTGGACAGTGATGGGAGGGGCTGCTGTAAAAGTCTCTGATATAACCTGGAGACATTTTCCCTATTGTCTTGGTGATTAACATTTGGCTCCATGTTACTGATGCAAATTTCTTCAGTGGGCTTAAATTTCTCCGTCCCGCACCCCACCCCCCACCCCGCCCAGGAAATGGGCTTTTCTTTTCTATTGCATTGTTGAGCCGCAAATTTTACAAACTTTTATACTTTGCTCCATCTTGAACGCTTTGCTGCTTACAAATTATCTCTAAGGCAGGGACAAAATGCCACTGGTCTCTTTGCTAAAGCATAGCAAGAGTCACCTTTGCTACAGTTCCCAAGAAGTTCCTCATTGCCTTAGCCTGGACTTCATTGTTCATACCACTATCAGCATTTTGGTTAAAGCCATTCAACAAGTCTCTAGGAAGTTCCAAACTTTCCCACATTTCCCTGTCTTCTGAGCCCTCCAAACTGTTCCAACCTCTGCCTGTTACCAGTTTCAAAGTTGCTTCCACAGTTCGGGTATCCTTATAGCAGCACCCCACTCTACCAGTACCAATTTACTGTATTCATTCATTCTCACACTGCTAATAAAGACATACCCAAGACTGAGTAATTTATAAAGGAAAGATAACACGTCCTTCTTCACATGGTGGCAAGAGAGAAAAGTGCCAGCAAAGGGGAAAATGCCCCTCATAAAACCATCAATCTCATGAGAACTCACTCACTATCATGAGAACATCATGACAGTACCTGCTCCCATGATTCAGTTACCTCCCACTGGGTCCCTCCCATGACATGTGGGGATTATTGGAACTACAATTCAAGATGAGATTTAGGTGGGGACACATTCAAACTATGTCAGATGCTTTGTCTATATTATAATTTGAAAGCTCACAGAGTGTCTAATATATTATCATGGGATTCCATCTAACATTATCTCAGACCAACGGACATAGTTTATGATGAGAAAAGAGCAATAAGCATATGCCCATAAAATCAATATGGCTTCCTTCATGCCACATCACCCAGAAGCTACTAGCCAACTGAATGTTGGAATGGCCTTATGAGTAGTGCTAGGGTACACTTTGCAGATGACACCTAGCATGATTTGTACACTGTTTTCCTGTATGTTCTACATACTTTATTTCCTAAATCTCTCTTCAGAAACACAAAAGATAGGATAAACTTCTTCTCACTGACATTTACAATGGAACTGAGTTTTGTTTGTACATGTGTCTAAGTGTGAATGCATGTGCATATGACTGCTGTCATCTCCCTGAACACTGGAACCCCCACACTATTTTAGCTGAACCCCTTTCATTGTGGACCTCAAAAATATACATAATAAATCATATGACACAGGTCTCTATTAGTCATAATTCTTTCTGAGGATTGGATCTTTATTAGAACAAACTGTGTATTCCCCCTCCCTACACTGACTGTCAAAATTTTTTTGTACAAACAGAAAAAAAAACTAATTATATATAGAGTTTTTTCAAATACCAGTTTTTAAAAGTTTTGTAGCATATTATTGTCAGCTACATCAGGAAGATAAACAAAGAGTGGGACACTCCAGTTAAAGTGGTCAGCTATCAATTAATCTAAGCCTTAGTTTTCTTGTTCTATAAAACAGAAAGGACAATAGTATCTGTTTTATACTATTATAACAATAATTAAAGGAGGGAACTTATGTAAAAATCCTAGTTTGTTGACAAATAGCAAGTTGTCAATAAGTGTTAGCGATCATTAAAGTTAATTCAATTAGAAAAGAAGTAGAAAAACCAGAGCTGGAAGAAACTTTGCAAAACATGTTTAACATCATGGTCAAATCCTAGCTCTGCCATTTCACAAACAAATTACTTGCTCTCTCTTTGCCACATTTTCCTTAATTGCAAGTGGATATAAATGTTTGGCTTAAGTCCTGTAACACATCTGAAGTATTTAAAAAATATATTGTAATCATAAAAAAAATTAGGCTACCATGATCAATATTTTTGGCTTCTTTGCAAATGGGAAAAACACCACCCACAGTAGTTATGAGTAGCCCAAAATCACAGAGCAAGTTACTCGCATTTTTGGAACTAGAACCCATTCCTTCTGATTCCCATCCTAGTGCAAAAATGTCTGGGAGCTTACTAAGATCCCAGGAGCAGAAAACTGGAATGGAAGTCTAGATTCAGCAGCTTTTGAAACCTCGTCAACGACAAGAATAGACCAAGAGGTGGCAGCACGTCCACATACAAAGAGGTCGGCTATATTGATTTCCTGCCAGCAAATTCTTTCCTCTTCCTGCTGAAATATAACAGAAAACCTGACACTCAGCCGTTAATATCTTGACCATGCCACAGTATCTCCTTTTCTTGTGTGAGCTTCTAATATCCTAATTATGAACTTTGTTACCAACTCAGAACAGAATGTCTTACAACAGTTTTGCTCCTGAAATCCTTGTTAGTTGATTTGCAGAACCAAAAACAACCATGACAAATTTAAAAAGCATCATTGCACCTAGCATTTACCGATTAAATCATTCTAGTGTTTATCAAGTAGCAAATGTTACCATATGTTTTGTAGGTAGTTCACTAGGGAAAGTTAAGATGCCTCATCTCCACCCCGACAGCCTCCTCCCACCCAAAACAAATCTTTGAAATAAAAGGAAATTAGGATTGCTCATTCTGAGGTTAGAACCACAAATGAGTGTAAAATAATTGGGAACAATATACAATCTATTTTATTACACTAGATTGAAATATCTGTTTTATTACACTGGATGGCAACAAGACCAAATTCTTTCTTTAGCTAAATTAAAGCAGATCCATTAGAAGAGGAGTTTGCTGAATGGAACCAAAAAAAAAAAAAAAAAAAAAAAGAATCTCTGAAAACACAGTAAGGAGTAAGCAGAAAATGGAGTAGGGAACTCTGCAGTGTCAATCTTATGGCAGCCTAGCCAGATGCCACTAATATTCCCTACTCATGTCATGTTCACCAACCAAGCTTCAAATCAGCATATGGCAACCCCCGCAATAAAGCCTCTCCCCAGGAAGCCAGAATGAATCAGGCCCACGTGAGTGTCCCTGCCCAAGAAAAATACATTTCTAACGAAACCTGGCACTCCGCTACTATGTATCATTCTCTTGCGAGCTTTGGGGGGACTTTTAGGTATCATCTTGGATATTCTTTGGCTGAATTCAGTACCCATAAATCCAATTGCCCTTGAGACCAAGATTCTGTACTTGAAAACCTAATTAGATCCTGGACTAGATTTCTCCAAAGTAAATTTTTTTTTTTCAGATCTCTTGGCAACCACGAAGCTTCCTCGCATGACACCTAAAGTCTATGGGACTTACCTTTCATACATCAACTTATCTGCTTTGGGCGTATTCAGTTTTCTTACAAATATGCTCTTATTTTTGTCCTCTGCCAGGATGGAAATAAACGTCACTCGCCTACTTCGTAGACTTTATGATGGCTACTAATTTGCCATATAGTCTCTTTCTCAGCCTTGTGGGCAATCAGACAATTGGATGATATCAGAAAGAATACCAAGTCAATGGGGTACGTATATTCCAGGAGGAACCAAATATGCTGTAATATTGTTTTAGGCCAAATACAATGACAACTGAAAATGTCACGCTTTTTTTTTCCCAGTTCAAATGTGACTTGTTAATCTTTCATGTACAACTCCTTCCTTCCATTTGCCAAGACAGTGAAAGGTGACTGATCTCACTGATTTCACACAAAGCACTTCTTTCTAGTTAAGTGTATCTGGGTGAATGATGTATTCATGGTCACATGAAATATTCAACTGACAGAGACACAAGAGATTATAGAATTCAACCTTTTATTTTGCAAATAAGGAAATGAAAATTTCACACAAGCAACCTGACTCATGGTCATGCAGCTATTTGGTGGCAGAGCTTTAGACTGACTGCCATGCCATGGTGGCCACCTGTGCCATGCTAAAAATAACCTCAATAAAAATAATATTGAGATTTCACTTAGGGTAGAATTGACCCCAACTTAAACTAGATGAGTATTCACTGACATTTCCGGGTTCCAAAGTGGATTTATGGTCAAAAGAATCTATGTGTCTCCATTTGAAGTTTCTGTGAAAGTCCCTGGTGCCCCCACTAAAAACATATGCAAACACCTGAGTTACCTAGAGTCTGTCAACATGTGACATGTCACGATTAAAATAGCATTACTTTAGCTTAAGGTTTTATCCATTGTTACATTCGGAATGCAAATACACCTGTGAGATATGTTGCCAGTCGGTCAACACTTGAATAACTCTTCAAAGTAAAAGAACTTCTTTATCTATAAAGAGCTATTTGTTAATTCATTGACTTCTTTGATAATGCATTTAAAGAGTTCCTGCTCTTATAAGACAGTGCTAAGAATTAGAAATGAGTAAGACGGGACTTCTGTTTTCACAGATTTCACAGTCTATCAGGTGAGAGAATGATTTAATAGGATGTGATGCGTCATAGCAGTTTTGTAAAAACACAGTCTTGTAGCTGCAGAGGGCTGGAAACTAATTTTATTTAATGAAAATGGGGTAGAAAAGAATTAGGGAAGTCTCTTAGAGCAATCCACAGAAGGCATTGATGGGAGGATATTAGAAAAATTATGAGGGTATTCTATATCTAAGGGGAATGAGGAGAAGACAGTGAGAAAGAGGAGAATCAAAAGCCAGATATCTGGCTTACTTAAAGCCTGACTTTCTCAGTTGCCATTTGATCTAGTCCAGCTAGACCTAAGACACTTTAGATGAGTTGAAAAAAATATATAGACCTTTTACTGTATCACATTCCAGAGTGAACACAAAACTAACATGATGCATCAATACACAGGGTTGAACAACTGAAACGACTCATGAGACTCCACAGAGTACAGTCTTAATAAAGGTAAAGGATACTCTAAAGTAGGGGGAAAAAAAGCACAGAAAACCTCAGAAAGGTCCAAGACCTTCAGACCCAGCTTCCAGGATCATTTCTCAATTGATTAGGATGCGATTTTAATCTGAATCATGAACTACCAAGATATATACAAGAAAACTTGGGCTCTGGAGAATCACAGTCTTGTCCAAGGAGTGGTCTTTCATATCTGTCTGGTCTCATAACCAAAACTGGGCTGCATGACAAAAGCGAACAGAAGAAATGAAGAGAACATAGTAGAAACTAGGTAAAAAACACCAATCTGGATTTTTTTGTTGTTTTTTTAATGAACAAAGCTAATAAACTACTACAGATCGCTCACTTGGCCTGTCTCAGGTCCTAGCACAGGAATATTTGTCACCAGTTAGTTGAGTTTATTCTGATTTGGCTAAGGTTCCAGCAGTGTCTCCAGGAATCTCTGGAAATAAGTCAGTCCTCCCTCCAGACAACAATGGCTCCAAGCATCCCTGGAAATAAACATAGGATTGCAGTAGACCAGCTAAGATTAATCTTGTATTTATGTATATAACAGCGCTTCCTCAAACTAGAAGACAATTAAGAATTAAACAGTTAAAACAAAAACAGAAACAGTATATTTGGCTCCATTTCCACTCTTCATCCCTACCTTCCCCCCCATTCAAATATTTCCCTTTCAGCCTTTATCAGGACTCAGAATGTGTCTGAAATCTTCTTGAACTCCAGCTTCAATTGAGACTGATTCCTGCTCTTTCTCCTGGAGCCAGAGTTAGTTGTGAGAATCACCAATACCCAACTCATGGCTGACTACTCTTATGTCTGTTGCTGGAGTTAGTGAGTTCTCTCTCCAGCCTCAATAACTGTGCTGCTCCCAGGTGCAAACGGGATGTAACTGTTTCCGTCCCTGCTACAGATGAAACCTTTTGAGAGGTGACAGCATGCTGGCAGCCCTCACAGCCCTCACTCGCTCTCAGCACCTCCTCAGCCTCGGCGTCTGCTCTGGCCATGCTCTAGGAGCCCTTCAGCCCGCCACTGTGCAGTAGGGGCCCCTCTCTGGGCTGGCCGAGGCCAGAGCCAGCTCCCTCTGCTTACGGGGAGGTGTGGAGGGGGAGGTGTGGAGGGGGAGGTGTGGAGGGAGAGGCGCAGGCGGGAACCCAGGCTGCGCGCGGCGATCGTGGGCCAGCGCGAGTTCTGGGTGGGCGTGGGCTCGGCGGCCCCGTACTTGGAGAGGCTGGCCGTCTCGGCCAGCCCCCTGCAGTGAGGGGCTTAGCACCTGGGCCAGCAGCTGCAGAGGGTGCTCTGGGTCCCCCAGCAGTGCCGGCCTGCCAGCACTGTGCTCCAATTCTTGCTGGGCCTCAGCTGCCTCCTTGCAGGGCAGGGCTAGGGACCTGCAGCCCGCCAGGCCTGAGACTCCCCCACGGTGGGCTCCTGCCCGGCCGAGCCTCCCCGATGAGCACCGCCCCCTGCTCCAAGGTGCCCACTCCCATGACTGCCCAAGGGCTGACTAGTGCTGGCACATGGCACTGGACTGGCAGGCAGCTCCACCTGCAGCCCCCTGCAGGATCCACTAGGTAAAGCCAGCTGGGCTCCTGAGTCTAGCGGGGACTTGGAGAACCTTTATGTCAGACTAGGGGATTGTGAATGCACCAATCAGCACTCTGTGTCTAGCTCAAGGTTTGTAAATGCACCAATCAGTGTTCTGTGTCTGGCTCATCTAGTGGGGACTTGGAGAACCTTTATGTCTAGCTGAGGGATTGTAAACACACCAATCAGCACCCTGTGTCCAGCTCAAGGTTTGTAAATGCACCAATCAGTGCTCTGTGTCTAGCAAATCTAGTGGGGACTTGGAGAACTTTTGCGTCTAGCTCAGGGATTGTAAATGCACCAATCAGCGCCCTGCCAAAATGGACCAATCAGCTCTCTGTAAAATGGACCAATCAGCAGGATGTGGGTGGGGCCAGATAAGGGAGTAAAAGCAGGCTGCCAGAGCCAGCAGTGGCAACCCGCTGCCGCTGGGTCCCCTCCCCCACTGTGGAAGATTTGTTCTTTTGCTCTTTGCAATAAATTTGCTGCCGCTCACTCTTTGGATCCACGCCACCTTTATGAGCTGTAACACTCACCGGGAAGGTCTGCAGCTTCACTTGTGAAGCCAGCGAGACCACGAACCCACCAGGAGGGACGAACAACTCCCAAAACGCGCCCTTAAGAGCTGTAACACTCACCGCAAAGGTCTGCAGCTTCACTCCTGAAGCCAGTGAGACCACGAACCCACCAGAAGGAAGAAACTCTGGACACACCATCTTTAAGAACTGTAACACTCGCTGCAAGGGTCCGCAGCTTCATACTTGAAGTCAGTGAGACCAAGAACCCACCAATTCCAGACACACTTTTGATCTTTTGCAATGGTTAAGACTGGACACTCTGAGCCTTGCCTGCTCATGTGGCGTTGGCCTCATACCAAGCTTTGGAGCCTACTTGCATAAATTGCTTTCTACCCAGATTGCAGGATTTGCATGGTAAACTCTCCAGCAGTACAAATGGGAAGGACTTTGAGTCAAGGGAGGAACACAGAGCAGGCAGCACAAAGACACACATATCCAGAGATATCTCTGGGATATTTTGCAAGCCTTCTCCTGAGGGCTGTTGATGGACTTGAATCCATTAAAATTGCTGCTTCTCTAAAAGCTTGACTCACTGTCCTAGAAACAATGTATATCAGGGTGGACTACAACTAGGATTTGGATGACAGTTTAACAATTCAGGTCCTGACTTGAAAAACCACTATAGCACGCCATCCTCCAGCACGTCGTTTTCCCACCACAAAAACAATAATGCTTGGAAGTTCATAAGCAAGTAAGCTGAGTTTTTGATTCAGCAATATAGTCAAGACTCATTAAATAAGGTTGGGAATTATCCCTATGCCAAGGAGCCAAATGCTACTTGAATGTAAACATGACTTGGGAACACAGAAAGTGAATCTCATGTACAACAGGATGCAGAACTGAGAAGCAAATCTCAAGGAGGGCCTTGCAAGTGTTAATGAGTGAATGCCATCCCCACCACAGCCAGCCTGAGTGCATGTTAGAGACCGCTTGCCCCAGGTTTCCTCCCACACAGCACAGAAAGTAATGGTCAGAGTTACGCAGTGATTTACATTCACCCTCTGATCGGGAAGCCCAGAAAACATGGACTAAATCCCAATACAGTGGAGTTAGAGATAAATATCTAGGGCTGCTTTTCTCTTTATTTCATTTCCTGCTCATAGCAAAGAATCTGGTCATGGAGAGGGAAGCCTAATTCTAATAAATCTACTCTTAAACAAAACTATTTCGCAGCCCAGGGTTTTTGCAGGGACGATAATGTTTTCAGCCAGAGTCTGCCCAGCAGCAATTCCAGAATCATCAGGGATAAGCTCGCAATTCAATAAAAGGCTACAGAAGCAAACTAGGCATGGATGTCACTCCACAGGAATACACAAAGATTGATCATGGTAAGAGTGTGATGAACAAAAACAGTCCTCATATCTAGATTTACAGCCTTCTCTTCTCAGCTCCCCAGTCCAGGCAAAACATTTAGCCGTGGTAAATTTAATGCTATGCCTCCTTTATCTGTCTCCAAAAAAGAAAGGTCAGAAGTGGGATGAACAGACCCTTGCAAGAAAATCAGAGTGGAAAATAAACTGCCCTCTCTGGGGAGCTGAAACCAGAAAATGTATGACATCTGAGCAGTTCATCAGATGGAGGGGAGAAATACCAAAAGACAAGAGAGATCAGGGAAGGTATGGGCAGAAATGAGAAGAAAAATTTTTCTAAAGTAGAAAAGTGAGTGGCTCCTGTAAGTTGCGAGTGCTAGAAAATAACAGAGGACAGGTGGAAGATAGGCACTTTGAATTTGCATTTAATAGGCTTTTGGTAAATGTAAAAAACAGTTTCTTCCTTTGAAAATGTTTTTAAAAAGCAAGATATTCACCAAAGACATATGAATGCCCATTAACAGATCAAAATGTGTTGAAACAAAATTGTGATTAAAAAGGCATCGTATTGACTCTACCAAAATGGCGAGTGGCAGCAGGGGACACACAGAGATGCTGCTGTCCCTGCAGTTCTCAATCCCAGTCCTAAGAGGTTCATTACGCTAACGGAACTTCTGTGCTGCGTGACTGCATGGCTAATTTGCAGCCGCTATCCCTCCAGCTAAAAAATGTCTAGACAGGGAGGCTCCTGACACAAATAGAGACATTAATGATTAACATGAAATTCATCTTTACATCAGTAGCAGGATAATGGAAGTTTATAGGAATAAAAGGCCCGTTGTCATTTGGCAGTTTGTGAGGATGAGCACATCATATTTTAAGTTTTAGGGTCTTTAGACACATACTCCCTTAGAATACTAAGGACCTGGGGACAATCTTGCCAGACTTCCTCTGCAGGCATCTTTAATTTTCTTGTATCGTAAATTTTTATCTTACATTCTATACAAGGGGGAATCACTCAGCTGATGAGTGAGCCTAACCATTTGCCCATAAGTATGAGGCTTTGTTGTTTTATATTCAGTGTGAATATGATAACTCACATAACCTCTCTTATGAACCTCTCTTTTTCTCTTTTTGGGTGGGGGAGGGGGGTGATTTTTTAAATGGCCTTAAAAAGAAAGCCAACTTCTGGTATTGGGGATGGAAGCAAAGAATAATAAAGAGTAAAAGCAATCGTTCTCAGATTGAAAACAAAAGATTTGCTATAATGTAAAAATGGAAAATCAAATTTAGTAAAAGCTTATATCTACAAGTTGAATAAATTCAAATGCTGCTTACACAGAAATAGGAGAAAAATTTAATAGAACTATTTCAGGAGCATTGCCAAGGCTGAAAAAGGTACTTGTCAAGTGAGAGATACAACAGTAGTGAAATCTGAAAAGGTGATTTACTTTTCATGCCAGGATTAGCATAGGAAAACAAATGCTTCTTAGTAGAAATGTACTTCAGGACAAAGTCAGAAACTTGGCAATACACATTCTTAAATTACACATAGTAAAATGTTCTAGTGAGCTTGCCTAATCCAAGTTTACTATTGAGTAGAAGTTTACCACTGAGTTGGTAAGAGAATTTTAAGAGCTGTTTTCCCTGCTTAATATAATCAAACAAAGAACATTGACTGACTTTCCTGATTTATCAGATATTTTTGTTTTTATGTTTCTCCCGAACTGAAAAGCCAAAGTGGCTCATTGCAGAGGAGGTTAGAAACCAAAATAAATGCTCAACGCACACAACATATATCTATAGTAGATGAAAGTGCTTTGGCACACAAATATCCCCAAGAGAGATGAGCTTCTGTGTTAAAGCAGGTAAAAAGTGACTCATCTTCTTTAGGACAATGCTGAAGTCTTCATTTTAAGCTGGACTTGTTTCACCATTTAGGAAAACCCCCATGACGCCAAGAAAGAACAATAAGAACTTAGTGAGGGTATATTGACAGTATAAAAAAAGGAAAGAATAATAATGCCAGCATTTTTTTCATGTATTAAAACATGTATCCTAGATAAAACATGTATCCCAGAATTTAAAGTAAAATAAATAAATAAAATTAAATAAAAATGCTTCAACAATGCCACATGAAATAAATTTTAGTAGTCTTCTTTATTTTAGTAACTTTATCCATTACTTTAGTCTTATATTTATAGAAATATTAATGCCCAAAGAACCAACTGAAAAGTAGAGAACAGAAAGTTCTCAGAAAAAGAAATATAACTGCAGCCCTAAACTTATGAAAAGATACTCATCCCTCTCATACAATGAAAATTAAGACTACACAGAAATAGCATTTCTCACCTATTTGGTAAAAATTCAAAAGCTTAATAATACACCAGCTTCTGGGGAAACTGTAGAGAAACAGGCACTCTCTCACATTGCTATAATGAATGTGCAGTATGTTTCAACTTCTAAGGAATGCAATTGTGTAATATCTATCAAAATTATAAATGCGAAATATCCATTGTTCTTTATCCATTGACAGATGAGTGGGTAAAGAAAATGTGGTATATATGTACAACAGAATATTAGTCAGCCTTAAGAAAGAGAGAAATTCTGCCATTTGTGGCAACATGGTTATACATTAAGCAAAATAAGTCAGATAGAGAAAAACACTGTATGATTTCACTTATATGTGGAATCTAAAATAGTCAAACTCATAGAAGCAGAGGGTAGAATGGTGGTTGCCAAGAGCTGGGGAGAGGGGAGAATGAGGAGTGATGGTTAAAGGGACAAAGTTTCAGTTATGCAGGAGAATTTAATACCTGAGATCCAACGTATAGCATAGTGCCTATAGCAAACAATGCTGTATTGTATACTTTAAAATGCTAAGGGGGTAGATTTTACATTATGTTATTATTTTATCTTACCACAAAATAATAATAATAAAGAGAGCAGAAGGAAACTTTGGGAGGTGATGGATATAATTATGGCCTGGATGATTGCGATGGTTTCATTGATGTGTGCTTTTATTCCAAAACCTATTGAGATGAATACATTAAATATATACAGCTTTGCATATGGCAATAATGCCTTGAGAAATGGTTTAAAAAATGCAAATGCATTTACATTTTGACTTCTTTGGTATCTTACTACTAGGACTTTATCTGATAGATATTCCTGCATATGTTCAAAATGACTTTTGTTAGTTATCCACTGCAGCATTGTTTAAAGGAGAAAAAATTAGAAAGCTCCCAAATGTGCATTCATAAGAGACTGGTAGACGGATTGCAATTAAAAATGAATGAAGAAGCTCTCTGCCTATTGATCTGGAAAGATGCCCAGGATATATTAATAAAAGCAAAGCAAAGGATTATGAGCATACTGTGTTACCTTTATATAAGAAAGAGATGGAGTGGGGACCAACAACTAAATTCATGCCTATATTTACATTAAAGAAACACTGGACAGATACTAAAGGAAGTAATAGAAGTTGTTGCTGGGACAGCCAGGTGAGAAGGACTCCCTGGCAGAGCTTCCAATCAGCCTGCGTACTAGGAGGAATGCACAATGGGATATAGTCACAGAAGTTTGCACAATTTGCAGCCCCTCATCTTCCTGTGTGTAACCTGGGATTCAAGCTGACAGGCAGGAAGCACACTAGCAGTAACTCTGGCCTTGCAGAGATTCTCTGTTCCCCTTTTTTTCCTTTTCCCCCAGTAAAACTCTATCTCACTCACCCTTAAAATCGTCTGCAAGCCTAAATTTTCCTGGCTGTGGGACAAGGACCCCATCTTTAGCTGAACTAAGGAAAAGTACTAAATCATTTTCAATATGAGATTTGGGGGATGGGATAGAGTAGATAGGAATAGAGGTAGGGTAGAAATGAGGTTTATACAAGTCTATAGTATTTACCTGTCTGAATATATATCTTTTAAAGTAAATAAATGAAAGCCTAAAAAAAGGTCACTTAAATTTTTTAGTAAGTTACTAAAAGAGAAAGTGCCATTTATGAGAGAAATTATGGGGAACATGATGCAGAAATTTTTTTGTGGAGGTCCCACTGATATTTAAGTGGACAAGGTCCATGGATGGATCTGAAGGTGTCTATTGAACCTTGAAATTGAATGCAAAGTGTTAGCTCTCTTCCCATATGTGCATATCTCCGGGGAATTATCTATAGTTCTCATCAGATTATCAAAGAACCCCATAATGCAAAACAAGTTACAAAACTAAAAATGTAGGAAAGTCTCTAGACTTACTTTTCCTGAATATCAAGATACTGTATGACTTGGTTGTTATAAATATAAGGTCTGGATTCAAGAGACCTGGGATTACCATCAAACTTCACCGCCTACTAGTCGTGTGTCCCTGGGCAATTTATTCAAACTTTCTGGCCTCGCTTTTCTTATCTGCTATAGAAAGAAAATAGTAATATCTACTTAACATGATACTGTAAGGATTAAACTAAATAATGCATGTAAAGCGCTTAGCAAAATGCCGGATATGTAAGCACTCAAAAAATAGAGCCTACTATAATCATTCAACTTAATATCAGTACTGTGCTTACATAGCAAGTTTTGAAAGAGGTCAGATAATGCACTGAGTTTTGGACCTGTTAAATTTGAGATGCCTGGAGATACCTAAGTGGAGATATCCAGCTGAGAGCTGGATTTAAAGGCCTGGGATGCTAAAAAGTGCTCAGCCATGTTATTACATTTTTGTTTTGTCTACACTCACCCTCTTGATGATCTCATCTAGTTTCATGCCTTTCAAAACCATCTATGTGCTGATGATTCACAAGTTTATATGTCCAGCTCAGACCTGTCCCTTAAAGTCAGACTCCAAATACCTACTCAACAAATAATTATTGGATGTTTTATAGGCATCTCAAAATTAATATGTGCAAAAACCAACTTCTAATCTTTCCCTCAACCTAACGCACCTAAAGCCTTCCACATCTTAATAGTGATTCCATTTTTCTAGTTAATCCAAAAATTTTGAAGACATCCTTGATTTTCCTATTTTTCTTCTACCCCACATCCAATCCATGCTATTGAGTGGTTCTGCTACAAAATATATCCATATCTAATTATTTCTCCCACTCTCTCTTGCTGCTACCCAATCCCAAGCTACTAATATCTCTCTCACTAGAATTATTGTGACAGTATCCTAACTGGTTTATCTGCTTCTACTTTTCTCCTAGAATAGTAGAGAGAATCAATTCTCAGCACAGCAAACAAATGACTCTTGAAATCAGACCAGGTCCTTCCTGTGCTCAAGGGCTCAAGGGCTCCCATCTCACCTGGGAAACAACCAAGAGCCTTTTCCATGATCAAGGCCCTACTCCTTTATTTCTTTAGCCTCATTTACAGATTTTCTCCTCACCAGACAGTACTTCCAGCTCTAGTAATCTCCGTCCTGTGCTTCTAACATATACCAGAAACAGTACTACCTTCTCACTGGAATTCTCTTCTTTCAGATATCCAACCACGTGGCTCGCTTCTTTACCTTCTTCAAGTTTTTGCTCAAATGTCATCTCAGTGAGATATTCTCTGTTCAAACCAATTTAAATTGCACTCCCCACTCTACCTGTATCCTCCTTCCTCCTTTATTTCTTTCTATATTTATCACTAATGTGCTGCATAGTTTACTTAGTTATGCTATTTATTATCTGAAATCCCTTCCGGAATAGAAGCTCCAGAAAGTTGGATAATTTTGTCTGTTGTTTTTTTTTTTTCCTTCTCACTCCTCCCTCCAACCCCATTGTTTTTCCCTCAGTGCCTAGAATAGTGCCTGGCACATGGTAGGTATTCAATAAATATCCATTTATATTTTTAATTGTTTTAACTAATTTCTTGTAGTGTACTCATTCTTCCTCTGAACTTGGAATAAATTTTGCTGGGATAGGTTAAGAGACTGAGATTCTTAACTCTGAGTCAAACCCAAATGTTCCTTTCCAATCAATATCCACTCACTGTCCAGGAGCCAGAGTACCTCATGGCTTGTCTAACTCAGAGAGGTCACTTCACCTATAAAGAGAACATCTTGCAAAGTTGGATGGTGGGTAGGAGAGAATGGTTATGGTATTTTCTTCAGGAGTCTGAGTCCCTGATCTTTGAAGCCTCCTCAAGATTCCTCTTAATGATGTTAATCAAATCCTCTTAGCAGAACTCCTGGCCATTCCCCCTAAATTCATTGACTAATCAAAAGAATTTTCATCACTTCTTCTCCCTTCCAACTCTTAACTCAGCATAAGCTAATTTGGAAAGAGATATTATAAGGTGGAGTGGTGGATAGAAGTTACTCTCTTAAGCCTAACAGTAGGAAAAATCTGAGGTCTAGTTTGCTTTAAACACCTAGCTATATTGACCTGTCTATGAACTGACGTGGCAGATATCTGAGCCCTTCAAAACTTTCTGCACCTCTTCTTGTAACACAAGCTGTCATCACCAGCTGAACCAAAGTGAGAACTTGGAGACAGGGAAGAACACAGTTCTTGTTCTCCTGACTATGCTTAAAAAAGAGGCCAGGGCATCATCAGCTAAGGAAGCCAGTAAGGTGAGACTCAACTAGGTTGACAATAAAGTTACCATAAGAGCCAGGGAAGCCAGAAGGCTCTCATGTAAATCCAAGAGACTTCTCCTATTCCATTCACCATAAATTCTCCTAAAGTCCATTCCTCATATCTCTAGAGGCCAATCTAGAGAGGTGTGTGGAGAAGAGGCATCTGAAATATAGGGTTTTTGAGATCAGCAGTGCAATTGCATTTAACAAATTGAACTCAGTGTAGTAGCCCCTGCTACTCAGCATTATATGGGCTCATAATAAAGATGAAATTAATTATAGAAAAAAATTAAAAGTACAGATTATTTGAATATCTAAGTATAATACGCATGAGTTTCCCTCCCTGTTACATTTGTAGTTTGCAGTCTAATACCAACAGCCTGTATTTCTCAGGGGGATCCTGATGGATCTTCTGTCTGGGTCTACTTTAGCCAGGCTGGCTTCTCCGTCCCTGAGGGTTGGTGAATTGTCCTGGCTTTAGTTCTTTTACTCATCCAATCATTCATTCATTTTTCTTCCAGTCATTAAAATAAATGGGGGCAATTGAGACAAAGTGAGAAGAATCCACTTAGAGACAGAAGTGCTGGTGCCAGCCCTCACAACCACCAACTGTTACCTGTTCTGTGACTTTGAGAAATCCCTTATCTGTGAAACAGCGATAATATAACCAGCCTCAAACTACTGGCATTTGTTTTAAATAAGATAATAAATATGAAAGATTCTAGTTTGAGATCTGCCTGGGCAACATGGTACGGCCTCTGTCTCTATAAAAGAGAGAGAGAGAGAAGAAGAGAAGAGGAGACAGAAAGAAAAGGAAAAGGAGGGAAGAGAGGGAGGGAGGAAGGGAGGAAGGAAGGAAGGAAGGAAAAAGAAAGGAAGGAAAAAAGGAAGAAAGGAAAAAGGAAGGAAAAAAGGAAGGAAGGAGAGGGGGAAGGGAAAGGAGGGAGGGAGGAAAGAAGGAAAGAGAGAGAAAGAAAGATCTGTATTTCAAAGACCTTTGTAAAGTTAAGGCATTGTTATTATAAATACTAAAAAATAACCACCAACTCATTGACCACTACATGCCAATGAAGAGTGTAAACTTGAACAAGACACATTCCCAGCCTTGAACATTTTATAATCCAATGGAGTAGTGCCTCAGGCACAACCGATTTTCTGTCGGGGTTCTCCTCTGGCTTATCAGAAATCAGTTTATTTCAGGCTGGGAAAGTTTAGGCAGGAAAATCATAAGGTTTGGCTTCAATATCTTTTCCTGAAATGAGTCACTTGATCATCTACAATTCCCTGATCCATGAAAGCAGCACCTGCACAGAGCTATTTCCTCATGTGCCAGGTGAACAAGAAATAGAACACAGACAGATACACACACTGCCAGACAAGGTTAGGGATGAAATGAATCTTGCAGAGAGCATGTGCCTCTCCAAACTCACACCTTAGAAATTTCTGTTATGCTCCAGAGTACAAAGCAGAATATTTTTAAATTCCCTTGTATGGAGTTTATAATATTGTACATAAATCTCCCAGCTCATTTCCTTCATTATTCCACTCTATATATGTCTAGTGGGAAATTAAAGTAATCAAACAAATAATGAACACTTCAAAATTTGCTACTGAGGGGCCTGGAATCAGCCAGAGAAGCTACTGATATTAGGCAAAATGGATAGAAAATAGTTCACCTCTCCACCTCATTTTGTTGAAAAATACACACACACACACACACACACACACACACACAGACACTCATGTATTTACATATAATTTAAGATTATTATAATATACATTTTAAATTAAGCATGAGAACATGTCTCTCAGAGGCCCCATTGTGCTTGGGCATAGAGAAAGGGAGTTCAAAGGAAGTAATATGTGAATTAGGGAGAACTTAACTTACATCACTGTACACATGAAACATGTTATGTTCAGGGGTTTAACTCCCTTATGTCATTCTAAATATTTGTCTAGAAAACAAGAAAAAACAAGCTGTTAAAAAATATTTGCAAAAATTTAAACGTGTGTGTGTGTGTGTGTGCGTGTGCACTTGTGCATCGTTTTTCTCTCCTGCTTCCATTCCTGAGGTGAAATCAAGTACAAAGTTATTACCTTTCTTGAAGGGGTAAAAGAAGAAGAAACAGACAAGGAGTTTCTCCCCCAATACTCTGCAGGAGGAGGAGATAATTGAGCTTCCTCTCTATAATAAGACATGCAAACAATTAGGGGCCATGATCTGATGCCAAGGTAGGAGAAGCTGTGGGGCTGCTTTTATTCTTAGCCCATATTGTAGAGAGGGCATGGTTCTTTGGTTTCACACCAAAGTCAAAATAAGACAATGATGAGTCTGAGAGAACACCAGAGGTCTAATTAAATGTAAAAGTTTGATTCAGGGAGTGAGATGGTGGCCTTCCTTTTAGAAATTCTTTTAAATTTCTTTAATTCTTACTCCAAATGCTATCCATCTAAATTAAGTCTTACTTCGAGGTTATACAAAGAAATAAATATATTCTCACAAGCTAGTAACTTGGATAACTGAAGTGTGGAAATAATGTCCAATACAGTATGACCCCTGCTATGTACCCAATGATAGAAATAGCTAAAAGTAACTGAGCCTCTTCTACACAGTCTGCATTGAGTATAACATTTATTCATTCATTAAAAAAAATGTCTTGGACATGGAGCATGGATCTAAAAAAATTGAGAGAGAGAGAGAGAGAGCGTGAAGTTCAGCTAATGATAAGATGCTATGAAGAAAATGAAATAGAGAAATAGGCCAGAAACAAATGAGTGGGACAGAGACTGTATTACATATTAGAGTGGAGTGTCCAGCGATGAGATGCAGTTCTCCAAAGCCCAGGCATAGCCCATTCCACACAGAAGGCACAGACATGAAAATGTCTGGAATCAAGAAAGAGCTTGATTTGTGTGAATAATTGAAACTTCTGTGTAGATGCTGTTTTCTCCATTTCATAGATGGGAAAGTTGAGGTTCAAGAACTTTAAATAACTTACTCAAAGTTACTTTAAAAGTATGTGCCACTGCTGAGATTTCTTTTATTTTACTTTTTGGAAAAGTAAATTATTAACATATTCACCAAAGCACTGTAATGTGTTACTCATTGGGAAGTCTCCTCATTTCTCCTTTGTCCCTGTCCACACCATTCCATCTCTCATCATCCTTCCCTTGCATGAACTAAAAATGGCTTAGCTTTAGCTGCTTGGGTATCATTCAAATGCTTACACAAATACAAGCAAATACAGTATTATACTACATCCCCCCCTTCCTTATATAGTATACTATATATACTGTACTAAATTTTCCTTGTTTTATTTAAAAATATATCCTAGACACATTTCCATGACAGTGCCTAGAGTTTCTCATTTTACCACATACTACTTTCCTGTAGAAGTGAACAATAGTTTATATGATCAATCCTCTATTGATGGAAATCTAGCTGGTTTCTAGGTGTTTGCCAGTATAAACAATGAGTAACCTTGTACGTATTCCATTTTGCATTGGAAAGCTCACTGCCTCAGAGGAACTGATAAAATTTGCTTTATTCCCTTCCTTTGTGGTAGTAAACTTTTACTCCTACTAGTACTTCATGAGGTGTTTTCTCAAAAATCCATCAGGAAAGTATTTTATAAACTTTTGGATTCTTGCCCATCTGATTGGTTTGAAATGGTATCTCTGTGTTGGTCTTAATTGTGGCACCTCCTTTTTATTTATTTATTTTTTTATTTTTATTTTTATTTTTTGAGACAGACTCCTTGGCTCACCGCAACCTCTGCCTCCCACGCTCAAGTGATCCTTCCGCCTCAGCCTTCAGCAGCTGGAACTGCAGCACATGCCACCATGTTCAGCTAATTATTTTTATTTTTGTAGAGGCAGGGTTTCACCATGTTACCCAAGCTGGTCTCAAATTCCTGGGCTCAAACAATCTGCCCGCCGTGGCCTCCCAAAGTGCTGATTACAGGTGTGAGCCGCTGCGCCCAGCCAGCAGCTCTCTTTATATTAAGAAAAGTAACCTTTTGTCTAGGATAGGGGTTGCAATTTTTTCCCTCAATTTGATATTTGCAATTTCATTTTATGTATAGAGTGGGGGGATTTTGCTCTTTTGTTTTGGTTTGTGCGACGTAGAAATTTTACAAATTTTACAAAAACATATGTTCATGTGAGTGTATTGCTGGGGTCTCTCCCAGGGCCTTGGAATGCAGCAATCCAGGTAAGGGGCTTCCCAGTAAGTCGGCTTCTAAAGGAAGGACTCTTAGGAAACATATTTATTTAGAGATTTAATTAATGAGAAAGCAGTAAATTGTGCAAAAATATAGAGAAAGGATGTTTTGGAGGAGTGACTTATCAAAGAATAAATTGGAGATGTTTGAGGAATTAAAAGAAAGCCATTGTGTAAGGAATATAGCTTCACTAGCTACATCACCTTTTGAACGAACTCAAGAACACAAAGATGTTAGGAACTCAATGTGTAACTTTTGCCTGGAGACTCATATATAACTACAATGACCTTAAAGGAACATGTGAGATCAACCAACAATTTCTTACAATGTTTCATGGATCCCCAGAGACTAGGGGTAGAAGCGTTTATACAGAGGCTGAGTAAGCAGGATTCAAGCTCCTCACTGCAGCCTCTTCACTACATTTTTCATGCATCTGTTTCATACCTTGGACTCCTCGTAAGAATTTATTTAAACCAAAAACTACATCACTGAGAAAAGTTAAAAACCCCTGAACCCCAACTCCATCACTTGATCTGGGTGGATACTGAAGCTTAGAAAGAGTGAATGAGTTGCCAAAGCCACAGTTAGATAGAGACACAGCCATTACAAAACCTCCATCCTATGATTCTCAATCAGAGGCTCTTTCCAGCATTCCCAACCCTAATCATGCCCTAGCCTAGTCTCCAATATATTTTCTTCCATGCAGTTGCTATTCTTTTAAAAAGCAGGGTGGTTGGTAGATGATTTCCATCCATTTATATTATCTAACCATCTATAAGACAAACAGAGTTCTGTACAACTTTCTCAGAGTAAGGCATTCTCTATTTGCCTCAGTGGAAGCTGGAAAGCGATCAGTGAATATTTTGCAGCTATAATTATACCAAATGGAGCTTCCACTAGAAATATTACTTACTGAGGCCAGGTGTGGTGGCTCACACCTGTAATCCCAGCACTTTGGGAGGTCGAGGCAGGCGGATCACTTGAGGTCAGAAGTTTGAGACCGGCCTGGCCAACATGGTGAAACCCCATCTCTACTAAAAACACACAAAAAATTAGCTGGACATGGTGATGCACATCTGTAGTTCCAGCTACTCGGGAGGCTGAGGCAGGAGAATTGCTTGAACCAAGGAGACAGAAGTTGCAGTGAGCTGAGATTGCACTACTGCACTCCAGTCTGGGTGACAGAGTGACACTCTGTCTCAAAAACAAAAAAGAAAAAGAAATATTACTTATTGGAAGCTCCACAGCAGAGTTAAGGAATGATGCCTGTGGTTGGAGTGAAAAGACTAGATGTCAAGCACCTCTCCTCTCCATTCCTACCACCCCCATTCTTTTTCAGGTCCTCATCACCTCTCACCTTAATCCATTGCACAAACCTCTGACTGTTCTCTCTGCCTCCAGTTCTTGCCCCGTTCCAGTTTGCCCTCCACAGTCTTGCCCAATTAATCACCTTTCAAGTAACACCATTAAAAACACTCTCCACAGTCTGGGGCTCTCTTGCCAAATAAAACTGTAGAAATCACAAAATCTCACCAGGCGCGGTGGCTCATGTCTGTAATTCCAGCACTTTGGGAGGCCGAGGTGGATGGAGCACTGGAGGTCAGGAGTTTGAGACCAGCCTGACCAACATGGAGAAACCCCATCTCTACTAAAAATACAAAATTAGCAAGGGTTGGTGGCACATCCTGTAGCTCCAGCTACTTGGGAGGCTGAGGCAGGAGAATCGCTTGAACCTGGGAGGTGGAGGTTGTGGTGAGCCGAGATCATGCCATTGCACTGCAGCCTGGGCAACAAGAGTGAAACTCCATAGAAAGAAAGAAAGAAAAAAGAAAGAGACAGAGAGAGAGAGGAAGGAAGGAAGGAAGGAAGGAAGGAAGGAAGGAAGGAAGGAAGGAAGGAAGGAAGGAAGGAAGGAAGGAAAGAAAGAAAGAAGGAAATTACAAAGTCTCTAATAATATTAAAATCCAATTACCTAAACTTAGCATTCAAAGTTTTCTGCAGTCCAATGCTAACATTATAATTCTCACTTTATCTCCAATTCCTGCTTTAATTCATGCTGTAATCCAGAAATTCAAATCATTTCTCATTCCTACTCCGTGCTCTGTATCTTCACAAATGGAGGTCTTTGTTTATCTTGTTACCTGTCCCCACATGTCCTCCCCTGACTAATGTCATTGGAAAGCTTCTCCATCTTTCATGGTCTAATTCCTTGTTATCTCCTTTATGAAGCCTTCATTGACCATGTCAAGCAAATGAGAATTCTTCCACCTTCAACCCCCTGTTACAGATCATATAGACATTCTCATGGCAGTGTTAACATACTGCTTTGTGTCATCATGAATTCTGAAGTTATTTTGTTCCCATTATAGAGTGTGAGCTCTCAGAAGGCAAAACTAACTTATTTATCTTTATATCTCCTAAAGGGCCTAATACATCTCTAGGTGCACAGGAAGGATTTATTTCCATATTTGACGAAAGGACAGGGCTGAGTTATCCTTAGTGTTCAACTCCTCCATTTTAGAACCAGACCATATAGAATAGGTCAGGAATTGAAAAGAGATATCTTTATGAAATATCCAAACAGAGGGGAAAGGCTCATTTGGATGCAGCTTGACAACAAATAAACATCCAATAAAACTAGTCATAGCTGAGTGACACTATGCCAAATTAGAAAGAACGTCAGTTAGAAAGCCAGATCCAAATATGTCAGATTCCCAAGTCACTTTCCAGCTCTGGAACTTTGAACGGGTCCCTGTCCATTCTCAATCTCATTTGCAAAATGAGGCTACAGGTCTGCTGTGAAGACAACTGGAGAAATTGCAATTAACATTTTAGAACATTGTAGGTTATGCGGTAACAACAACAACTACAAGAATCAGCAGATCAACCACAGACCTGAATGTGTTATTGAGCCTCAGTGTGCAGAGGCATGAAAGGGAGGTTTGTGACTTTATCTTGTCACCTGAAGGGTTCATTAGACCTTCAGAAAGCACCTTTTCCCTTCTGTGAGAATTTGTTTTGCAGGCTCTGCAATTATCATCAGATCATCATCATCAGATGATGCACAGGACATGAGACTGAAAACAGCACATCCAAAAAATAAAAAAAGTATGCACCTAGAATGAAATACCTAAGGACACTTCTAATTAGGGAGGGAGAGAGTAATCAGGGATGACGCTGAAAGGATATGTCAGGCCTGGCATTGCTAAAATGAAAAGGAAGGGAAGCTCGGAGTTATTTTAACTGAAACTTGCACCCACCCACCCAGCCTCCTCCATCTCAGAGAATCGATGACAGAATAGAATTTGAACATCTCTGGGTTTTAGTTAGCCATTGACACATTGATTCTCTCTATAAGCAAGTATTGAGCACTAGTTAGTGGCAGGTTTAGGAAACTGAGAAATAAGGAATTCATGGTCTAGTTCAGGAAAGATACAAATGAGGTATGACAAGAGCTATAATCGCACCATACCCAGGTACGGTAAGAATACAAAGGAGTTCCAGCCCTACCAAGAGTGATCATTATAAGATAAACGTGATATGGAAAACTGAGTTTTGAAAAATGACCAAGGGGTTTCCAAGAAGGCAAGGTGTGTGGGGCACTCCAAGCAAAAGGAGTGGCCTCTGTGTGACTCTACACATAGTCTAGCTCCTGGCAAGTTGTAGGAGCACAGAAAATGCAAGAGGGTGGCAGATGGCAAACCACAGGTGGGCAGAGACCACACACTCTCCCTTTCTTGTGTACCTCCCAATAATTCCTAGCAGGATATTTGGCACATTATGTGTTCTCAGGAGATGAGAGTTCTTAAACATCTTGTTATCTGTAGACCTAACCTTTATATCTAGTAGGGGGAATTCAGAAGTATACTTTATCTATGGTCAACAGGAGGAGACTGATTGCCTGAAGATGATCTGGTAGCAGCCAGGCTCTTGGCCCCATTCTGAAGAACTTGACATAGCTGGAAAATCAGACATGGTTGGAAGAAACTTCAGATATATTGTTTCTTAACTTGGCATCTCAACAACTCTAAGAAAAAATCCATTTTTATTTAAATTGTAAAAATAATGTGTCTATTAAGATTACCACCCTTGTTATCAAGTTCTGACATGTAATTTTGATACTCAATTTTTGTGTTTGTTGTTTTGAATATCGTGACCCCAAATGAACATCCAAAGTGACCGCTTTTGACTTCTAATTCAGTATTTTTTGGGATTTCCAAGTCCTCTAGCTTGAGAACAACTTCATTGGATACAATGTCACAATGAAAGATAAAGATATGGAGACCCAGAAAGGAGAAATAACTTTGTAGTGCATCCAGCTGCTCAGTAAGGTGACTAGAACCCAGGGTGTTTCAATGTTTGCCATATCCCAGTCCAGCCACCAACCCTCTGAAAAGGCAGTCAACAGTACCATCACTTCCAAGATCTCCAGATATAAATCCAAATTTCAAATTCAGCTCACAATTCACAGTGGTGCATTTGACCTTTATGGTAAAAGTTACAGTTTCTACTTTATCTTGGACTATATCCATGCCCCACCTCTCTGAGAAGCAGACGGAATAGGTCAGGATAAATTAACTCCTATTTAGGGAAATAAGAATAGCTTTTTTGTAAAACCAAGTTCTCTCATTGTATAGAATTTGTGACTTCACACATACTTTACTTACATTATGAAGAGATGATACCATAAAATTTCTGATTGTGAAGAAAACATTGCTTTATTGTTAATTTAAGAAAGGTAGCCACTGCTTTTCTGTTAGGAAATTTTGAAATCAGAGCAAGCCATCAATTTGTGATGTCTTTTACATATATTTGGTAACAAGTAGTCACTGAATAAATGACAAATTGATGTTACCTAAATACTCAATGCAATAAATAGCTTAGAACTGGGAGATGAGTGAGCCACAGGGTATGGGGATTTGTGGAACTCTAAGAACATGGCTATTCAGCAGAATCACCTGGGGAACACTCTGAAAAATGCAGACTCTGGAACCCAACCCCAGACTAACTGAATCAGAATTTCCACAGGCTGGTATCCAGAACCTGATATTTATACAAGCTTTTCAAATAACTTTGATGATTATCTAATCCACCCAAATGAACTCCTGCCATATTTTTCAGAGCAAAAGTTTCTAAGTCAAAATGATGAAATCAACAGTCAGTCAATTATAATCCTACATGAAATATAAAACCTTCCAAGATCAAAATAATTCAGAACAGCTGCCACTTTTTTTTCATTTAGCTGTTTCCTCCACTTAAGACCTTATTTACTTATTCATTGAACAAATAATTATAAAATGCCTACTGTACTACAGCTGGGGATATAATTGTAAATATAATATATATGGCCATTTTATCAGGGAACCTATATACCTCAGTCACTGGAGTACTATGAGAGTTCTATCCAGGAAGTTTTTCTGAATTTATAAACTTGACTTCTTTTTCCTGGCATCTCACTTTTCACACTTGCTGCAGACAAGCTTCTTGGCTTCCTGGTCTAAGTGGTGGAAAGTAACCACTGCCAACAGCTTTCAGATTCACATCTCCTCCCTTCATGACGATAACTACTTCCAAACGAAATTCACTGGCTTGACATGGGTTGAGTAGGTCTCCTGGGGCAGCCCGTGGCCTGGAGGAAAGAGTTCCATTATAAGAACATGATGCTCCAATGGAACCATGTCCTTAGAAAGAGGTTAGGGCAATTCCATTGGAAAGAGATGAATAGACAATCTGATACACTCCAACTGCACTTCTCTGAGGACTATGCATGCACCTCACAGCATGAATCCTATGCCATTCATTTGGGCTGCTCAGAGTTTTCTTCTTGTCTGAATTTTGGCTCTGTTCAGGTAATTGAGTTATTTTTTCATTCTTTCATTATTCATTCATAAAACATTTGTTAGACATTGACCTGGTCCACATCTTCGGAATAAGAAAAAGAAAAAAAGAAGCACCATGTTGTTTCTCTTGGAGCTCACAGATTACTGAAGGAGGCAAATGTATAGACATGTAATGATTATTTACTGTGACAGAGACATGCACTAAGTACTAAGGAAACCCAGGGGAAATTTAATGAATTTTGCAGATTTCCCTAAATGAGTCTTAATGAATACAAGGGAGTTTTCTAGATTGGCTAGAGTGAGGGGGCTCCCAAAGTATATTATGATAACGAAGTTAAGGAATGTGTAGCAGAAGGAAGTTTCATGGCTGAGAGGGGAAGTAGTGACTATAGATGGAATAATACAAATAAAAGTCTTCCCAGCCATATCATTGGCAAGCTGTGTAAACTTGGGCAAGTTACTAAAACTTTCTATATTTACCTCATAAAATTGTGGTGAGAATTAACTTTCTAGTGGAGGTGAAGTTAATTTTTAAAGTAGTGCTGGAATGTCTTGTATTCTTTTTTTTTTTTTTTTTTTTTTTTTTTTGAGACGGAGTCTCGCTCTGTCGCCCAGGCTGGAGTGCAGTGGTGCCATCTCGGCTCACTGCAAGCTCCGCCTCCCGGGTTCACGCCATTCTCCTGCCTCAGCCTCCCGAGTAGCTGGGACTACAGGCGCCCGCCACTGCGCCCGGCTAATTTTTTGTATTTTTAGTAGAGATGGGGTTTCACCGTGGTCTCGATCTCCTGACCTCGTGATCCGCCCACCTCGGCCTCCCAAAGTGCTGGGATTACAGGCGTGAGCCACCGCGCCCGGCCGGAATGTCTTGTATTCTTAATAAATTGTTAGGTATTCATGTTTTATTACTATATTTAATAATGTTTTATTATTGTTATCATGATCATTATCATCATTATTTCAAACAAATATGTGACTCCAATATATGCTTCTAAAATTTTTACTTGTGAGAGTTGATTTTGTTTATCATCATATCACAGAGATTGTGATTTGGACTTGGCCCAGGGTACAAAGTAGTGTAATAGGAAAATAAATCTTGGGACCCCAAAATCACTAAGCCAGAGGGAAAAGTCAAGCTGGAAACTGCATAGGGCAAACTTCCCTCCCATATTATTCCTAAATAACATAGCTACAAACATAAGAAGCTACATTCATTTCTCACAATTTTCCCAGAAGGAAATTTCTTGTGGACAAAGAACAGACAGAACTCAAAGTCATCCCTCTGAGCTCACCTGAGACAAATATAGATCTGATTGCTTCCTCTGCCCTACTGTTTATGTAAAAATGCAGATTCACTGATCCAGACTAAATTGTGTATTCAGAAGAGGGCTGATCAGGGACTCCAAAGAATGCAACCTTTTATCTCTTATCTACTTCTAATGTGGAAGCCCCCACTTCGAGTTGTCCCGCCTTACCAGACCAAACCAATGTATATCTTATACATATTGATTCATGTCTCATGTCTCCCTAAAATGCATAAAAGCAAGCTGTACCCCGACCACCTTGGGCACATGACCTCAGGACTGTAACCACCCAATGGATTCACCCGGCCCACTCCCTAGACAGAGCTGATTTATCAAGACAGGGGAGTTGTAACAGAAAGAGTCATTCACGTAGAATGGAGTTTTATTGTTACTCAAATCAGTCTCCCTGAGCATTTTGGGATCAGAGTTTGTAAGGACAACTTGGTGGATGGGGGAAAGCCAGTGAGCCAGGAATGCTGATTGGTTAGGTAGGAGATGAATCGTAGGGAATTGAAGCTGTCCCCTTGCACTGAGTCAGTTCCTGGGTGGGGACCACAAGATCAGATGAGCTACTTAATCAATCTGGGTGGCACCAGCTGATCCATCAAGTGCAGTGCCCAAGACGATGAGAAGTCACCTCTTACATCAGCATGACCTAGATGTGAGACATGGAGTCAAAGGAGACCATTTGGAGCTTTAAGATTTGACTGCCATGCTGGATTTCAGACTTGCATGGGGCCTGTAACTCCTTTGTTTTGGCCAATTTCTCCCGTTTGGGACAGCTGTATTTGCCCAATACCTGTACCCCATTGTGTCTAGGAAGTAACTATCTTACTTTTGATTTTACAGTCTTATAGGCAGAAGGGACTTGCCTTGTCTCAGATGAGATTTTGGACTTTGGTCTTTTGAGCTAATGCTGAATGAATTAAGGCTTTGGGGGACTTTTGGAAAGGCACGATTGGTTTTGAAAAATGAAGACATGAGATTTGGGAGGGGCCAGGGACAGAATGATGTGATTTGGCTCTGTGTCCCCACCCAAATCTCATCTTGTAGCTCCCATAATTCCCACATGTTGTGTGAGGGACCCAGTAGGAGATGATTGAATCATGGGTGTAGGTGCCACTCACCTATTTTGAGGTGTTCTGTTTTCTTTGTGGGGTTTCAACAGTCATAGAAAGATTCTTCTTAGGTCTAAAGGTCTGCTCTTCTCTACTGTATTACCTGACCTCTTTGGCTTTAGGGGAACCAGGGATGACCTTGTACTGTGAGATGATTTGACCTTGGCTTGTGTAATGTCAGATGGGAGCTACAAATTTAGGGGTGGATAAGGATACTTTACAGAAAGTGGTCTTGGTTGTTTTGTTGTTTATTTTCTTTCCTAGGAAGTTGTTTATGGATCCAACTTTTAATTCGGAAGTGCATTCTAAAGGGTCTTTTCCATTGCTTTTTCTCCCAAAATTAATCTTGATTTGGCTCGCCTGTGTGCATTTTTGTGAGGACCTGAACTGTTGTTTACACAGGTAAATGAGAGACTGAGTTTCCTCAGCTCAGAAGAGAAAGGGCATTTTGCTCCTCCCAACCGAAAGGCACCCTTTGGGTGACTGGGGACCTTGTTGGAGAGTCTGGGTGTCCTGACCCCCTGTGACATACAGAGGCCCTACAGGGAACCCCCAACAAAATTAGTTTAAAGAAAGACTCATACAGGAAGCACACAAGGGAGCTGGTCACTCTGCACTTGAGCCCTCCTGGAGGTGCTAGACCTTTAGAGAGAGAAACTGAGACACATAAGAGGGTGACAAGGACTCAGTGGTGACACACTGTGGAGTCCCGCCTGCAAGCAGCCCACTTTCACCCACTCTATGAAATCCTAGTCCACAGCTCAGTTCCTCCTTTTAAGAAAAAAAGAAGTGGGAAACAAATAATCTATGAATGAGGAGAAAATGACCCCCTTTCAGGTACTCCATCGGTTTTATGGCACCTCTGCTTGCTAGATAGAGTTTGTGTAAAATGGAAATGTTATGGTCTATTGCATCAAGGAAAAAGACCCCCAAGCTCTCTAGAATTCCTAAGTTCTCTTTTCATCTATTTTCTTTTCTGCCTGCTTTAAATCTGCTGTTACTTTTCTACTGAGATAAAAACCACTATTTGAATCCAAGCTTTTTTTTGGAAGCCAGTGAATTTTATCTATCTCATGGCTAGAGTTCTAAAGTAAAAGCTATAGAATCTTTTTTGTGTGTGTATGTGTGTGTGTGTGCAAATATATATATATATATATATTTAAAAGACTTCTATAATTTTATGTTTTATGTTTAACTGGCAATTAAATTGATTTTCATTTCCTTTTAGCACACCAGATTTTTTCTCTATACAGTTTGAGATGTAAATTTTGCTATCTGATTTTCACCTAAGAGTGGTTTCCTTTAACCTGAAAATTCAGAGCTGTTCAGCTGACAACTGCCTAGGGTAATGAAAAAGTTTATCAATAATTTGCAAGTTTAAGATAAGAAAAAGAAGAGGTCTTATGAATCTGTAAGATGCCCTTCTATTGGCATGCCTAATACGTTTATGTATTTATGTGTTGTGTACACAATGTTTCACTACTGAAAATATATAAAATACCTCTAATTGGCTTAAAGAAAAATAAAAGCACTTAAATCAAATACTCTCTTTAAAAAAAAGTCAAATGCTTTTCCAATATCATGACTTAAGTAAGCTTTTAATAAATAAGCTGGCTTTAAAATTATTGGTAAAATAACATTAGAACTATCTTAAGAACTGTTCGCATTTTTATTTGCATTTATTGGTCAAGCAGTTCTTTGCTTATTCCTGCAGAATACTATGAGATTGACCTTAAGGGTTACAAAACTATAAAACACAGCCCAAGACAGAATGATCTTTGCTTGTGTAATTTTTGATAAATAAGACATGGAATATTGTTGGTTTAATGAAAACACCTAAATCCTGAATTATTGTTTAAAAATATACCCTTATATTTAACCTTAAAGTTCTTAAGTAACACTTGAAATTCACAGCTATAAAAATGGTTAACAGGGAAATAAATTTAAATAATGACTATCACAGTTAATCTAGGTAAACTATTAAATATATTAATTAGGTAAATGTAACAGATTAAACGCTTGTAAACAAACTTGTCATATAATTTAGGATCTAAAGTTATTAATAGATATTAAATGTTTGAGAAATTTTCAAATTTAAAAATTATTTTAAAAACTTTAAAAAGATGTTCTTATTAAAACGTAAATGTCTTGTTCTAATTCATAGCTTATTTAAAGGTTATATATAAAACAAAGTAAAAGGAACCAGGAAATAAGAGAGATATAGAGAAAGTTATAGAAATAAAGAGGTATTTTTGGTAAGAATGCTTAAACAAAAATAATTTTATATGAGACAGAATCTCGTACAGTAAATCTTATCCTAGAATAAAATGACTGGTTGTTTCAGAAACAGAGACATTTAGGACAAACTAGAAAGTTCAAGCATGCCATGAATGCTCTGTGTAAATCATCATAAGAGGACTTATTTAAAAAATCTTTTATATGACCAAGTTTTCTATAATTAAAGGGAAGTTACAATCATTTTTCTGAAGATTTGGTTTTGATTAAAATAATTATACACTAAATAACTGGTTCGAACTACAAAATTTTCTTAAGATATTGCTTTACATGCTTAATAAATTATAAGACACTATAATTTTTTCTGCAAAATTCAACTTTTATTGCATCTTGCTGTTTTCAGCTTTCTCTCCCCCTTTAAAAGTCCTGAAATAAGAACTTTATCCTTCAACTCATTTTCAGTTCCTGTAAGTTTTTTCCCCCCTTTGAGTTCTAACTGTTGTGGTTTGATGCTTTTAAAAAAAAAGTTATATCTTAAAGATCTAAAGGAAATGTTTCCTTCCAATATAATATTCCTCATAGGGAAGAGCAATCACACTACAGAAGGTCTTTTCTTTTGCCTTTGGGTAACTGGCCTAATAAACAGATCTTATGCTTTATTGAAATAATTCCTATGTCATTATTCCTAAGTTTGGTTTGCTTATGAAAAACTGCGATTAAAAAAATTTAATTCAGGTTATTGCATACATGTAACTTTCTGTATGTGCCTTTAAGTCTTTGTGCCATTAAGTTACAGGGCTTTGACGCCTGGGTCTAAAAAGGACACCAAGTCTTGTTAAATCTTAACACTGATGGCAGTTAAACCCTCATCTTCAGACCCAGTAAAAGATGCAAATCAAAGTAAATTGTGTTCATAAGACACCAGGCCAGAAATTAAAGCTATTCCACTTCTCATGGCCTGGGAACTATCACAGAGGAGATGGGCATGTAAAATTGTAAGGGCCAATTTTGAGAGATAAAATAAGTTCAGTTTCTCTATAAATCAACCATTAATATCAAAGCACACTGATGCAAGACCAGCATATGGGCCCCGGTGTCAGATTAACAGGATTTTCTTGAAGCATCAATACACTCCTTAATTAAGGTTATAAAAGGCTTATGGAAATTTTATCTTATGATCAAGATTATTATAATTTTATAGGTAGTTTATAAAATTTTGAAATACAAATTTAATTTGCCTCATGCTGTTTCTATTGGGGCTTATTGTTTGAAATATTAAATCTCCTCTCTTAAAGAATAAAGGTTTTACACCTTTTTTTTGAAATCCTTGAGTTATCACTTTGGTTAAATGAATAACTTATTTTACAATGACCGGTGATGCTATTTTGTGATATCAAGCATTTTAAATCTTTGGTATTTGACAAACTTTCCAAAATCAAATTACAAATTATAATGTCTTTTTCTGATCTAATTAATCCTTTAAGATATTATATTCCCTAAAGCCCAAAAATGACACATTTGGCTTATTTAGTATAAAAATCATACAGGAAGCATTGTCAAATATGAAATGATGTTTGGCTTCCTTTGGACTGTATTTGTTTAAATATGTTATTAGTATGTGTTTCAAAATTATGGGAAACTCCTATAATTCTGATATGATTTAGTGCACTTTATCAGTAATAATTATAATTGTTATGTTAAAATATTGTGTGCCAGAGAGATAACAAATTTCCTCGTCAATTGTGTCTTTGACTATGGCACCTTTAAAACATTTTGTCATCCACAGACAATTGTTGTTTTGGTCTTCTTTAGAGGGTAGTTTTATAACCAGCTATAAAACTCTAACAGGTGTTCTTGAATGCAGAGTTCTGATACCTTTGAGCTTGTGACATAAGAATAGATGGAAAAACTCAGTACTCTCATGGGGAGATGGAATGTTCATGAATATCATGCAGAACAGGAGTTTCCTGCACGGACTGAACTAATAGAAGACTGAAATAATCTGTTTTGACTCTTGCTTAAGACATTACTGATCCTTTGTTTTGTTTTTCAGAGTCAAGAAAACTTTTTGGGCAGGGCATGGTGGCTCACACCTGTAATCTCAGCACTTTGGGAGGCTGAGATGGGTGGATCATCTGAGGTCAGAAGTTCGCGATCAGCCTGGCCAACATGGTGAAACCAGAAAATACAAAAATTAGCCAGGCATGGTGGTGCATGCCTATAGTTTCAGCTACTGGGGAGGCTGAAGTGGAAGAATCACTTGAATTCAGAAGGCAGAGTTTGCAGTGAGCCAAGATTGCACCACTGAACTCAAACCTAGGGGACAGAGTGAAACTTTGTCTCACAAAAAAAAAAAAAAAGAAAGAAAAAGAAAAGAAAAGAAAACTTTTTGAGCTATTTACAGCTTGTAGGAATTGAGGTAAAGTATACTCCTGTGAACAAAATTTGGAGCATATTTATTTCTTTCTGCCTGATTTTTCCAGAATTTGGAAACTATTTATGAGTATTCTTAACTTATGGCAGTATATTTATTGGCATAAGTGCAATATGCCTGTTTTCTTTTGCAACAGGACACCATTGCAGAAACTGGTTATTTTACCAAGGCTTTGACTGGAATAGTGTGCTTCCCTTTAAGGAATCAAACTTGACTTTTAGAGCTAATAAAAGCCCCTTGGGAAAACTGCTCTCTTACCTTGTCTACACAGTCTCTGGACAGAGTTCCTGACCTGTGGTAAGTAAAGAATGCCACTTTCTGACAGGCTCAGGAGCCCCAAGTTATCTTGGGATCTCAAGAGGAGAGGAATCTACCCAACTCATAGTTATTTGATGGTACAAAGCCGTGGCTGGGTTTGGCTTTAAAGAAGTCTTATCTGAGATTCCTTCTATGGAACAAAGTTCCATGAAAGCCAATTAAAAAGGCCTATATGAAAAAACTAATTACTCTTGCTGCACTTTATACAGACAATCAGGCCACATATAATAAAGCAAATTGGTCCTACCATGATTTGTCTTTAGCAAAAATGGGAAACTTGAGAGAGAAAAATTATGTTTTAGAAAGTATATTATACCTATTACTAGATTCTAGTCTTGCCTAATGGTTTTCCATTTTTATTATTTTCCACAGTTTGGACTGAATCCTAATATTTCCTGGCTACAAGTCTCCAAAATAATGTTTTCATTTTTTTTCCTTCTTTCTGTTCCTCTCACTCCCCACCCCCATTTTTCCTAATTTAGAATCACTGAAAACTAAGTTGTGATTTCTTAAACTCCTGCAAACTGAAGCTAGATAACTTAAACTTCAGAAGAAAATAACAACCTATTTACATACACTTTCATACCTGCCTACTGATGTACGGACTTCAGAGTAATATGACCTATTACAATTTTCCAGGATTGTTTCTTTTTTGTTTGTTGTTGTTGTTCTCCCTTCTTCTCTTACGTTCTCTTCATAGAACGTAAGACTTCACAACCTGCTAAAAATGAGCTTTCCTAATACAGTGGGACCTACTCAACTGGGGATAAACCATCCTAGCCACGAGAGATTAGACAAAACCTGAGACCAGAGACTCATTTTCTTCTCAAATGCTTTCTCCAAAAGATTTTAAAAAGAAAAGCTTGGGGGGAAATGTGAAAGAAAAATAAATCTTCGATGCCCCAAATCACTAAGTCAAAGGGAGAAGTCAAGCTGGAAACTGCTTAGGGCAAAAACCTGTCCCCCATTTTATTCCTAAATAAGATAGTTACAAAGATAAGAAGCTACGTTCCTCGCACACAATTTGCCCACAGGGAAATCCCTTGTGGACAAAGGACAGACAGAACTCAAAAGTCATCATTCTGACACTCATCTGAGGCAAATTCATATCTGATTGTTTCCTCTGCCCTACTGTTTATGTAAAAATGCAGATTTGCCTAGCTAGACTAAATTGTGTATATAGTGGAAGGCTGATCAAGGACTCAAAAGAATGCAACTTTCTATCTCTTATCTACTTCTAACCTGAAAACCCTACTTTGAGTTGCCCTGCCTTATTGAACAAAATGAATGTACATCTTACACATATTGATTGATGTCTCATGTCTACCTAAAAAGTATAAAAGCAAGCTGTACCCCGACCACCTTGGACACATGTCTTCAGGAACTCCTGAGGCTGTGTCATGGGTGCGTTCTTAACTTTGGCAAAATAAACTTCCTAAACTGACTGAGACCTGTCTCAGATATTCGGGTTTCATGGTATTAAGTTCAGAGATCACATGCACTAGGTTGCTGACAAGGTCATGGTGGATCTCACAGGATTAGCAGAGGAAATTCCATTGCAGTGTAACCTCCCTCCTCATGAAATGCAATCCCACACAGCAACAGGCCCAGGTGAGAACACATACTGCTTTTGCGTAGCCGCATACCCTGATCTCAAGTTGCCAATCCCACTTTGTTTGGTAAAAGACTGTTACTGGGTGCACCATTCAGCCCATTCCCCTAGTGGAGACTGTAAACCAAAATCCAACCATTTTCTTTCAAATCCAACCATTTCTATTTGAACCATTGGGGGGAATGTTCCAAAGAACAAATAATTTTGTAAAACACACCATGCTCCCCAAGGAGCTAGATTTCAACTTTAGAATGATTTCCTATGGATATTCTTGGGAGTTTGGCTCAAGTGATGATATCAGTGCCCTTTTAGGTTTTGGTGCAAATTACAGAATTCTTCTTACCCCTTCTTCTCCTTTCTCTATCTCTTCAACCATTTACCAAAAATGAGGACAGTAGCATTTTGAACCAGAGTATTTGATTCTGAATCTTTTCTGATTCTATTCATTTTCCCCATGATTTAACCACAGATACCAACCTTTTTGGGCCAGCTTCTTCTCGCTATATATAATGCTATATAATAACATTCTTCCTGCTAAAATCTTCCAGTCACTGTACAGGTGGTTGAAAATGGAAATAGGAAAGTCACAGTGTCCGCCCTTAAGTGTGTATGTGTGGCAGGGGTGAGGGCAGGGTGTCAGTGAGAGACAGGACTAGCTGGATTTCCTAGGCTAGGAATTCCTAAGCCTAGCTGGGGAAGGTGACTGCACCCACCTTTAAACATGGGGCTTGTATCTCAGCTCACATCCGACCAATCAGGTAGTAAAGAGATCTCACTAAAATACCAATTAGGCTAAAAAGCAGGAGATAAAGAAATAGTCAATCATCTATTGCCTGAGAGCACAGGGGGAGGGATAATGATCAGGATATAAACCCAGGTATTAGAGCCGGCAGTGGCCACCCCCTTTGGGTCCCCTCCGGTTGTATGGGAGCTCTGTTTTCACTCTATTAAATCTTGCAGCTGCACACTCTTCTGGTCCATGTTTGTCTGGCTCGAGCTGAGATTTTGCTCACCATCCACCACTGCTGATCATCGCCGTCGCAGACCCCCCACTGACTTCCACCCCTCCAGATCCGGCACGGCATCCACTGCACTTCTGATCCAGCGAGGCACCCATTGCTGCTCCCAGTAGGGCTAGAGGCTCGCCATGTTCCTGCATGGCTAAGTGCCCAGGTTCGTCCTAATCAAGCTGAACACTAGTCACTGGGTTCCACGGTTCTCTTCCGTGACCCATGGCTTCTAATAGAGCTATAACACTCCCAGCATGGCCCAAAGTTCCATTCCTTGGAATCCATGAAGCCAAGAACCCCAGGTCAGAGAACAAAAGGCTTGCCACCATCTTGGGAGCTCTAAGAACATAGACCCTCCAGTAACACTGGGAAGGGGGTTGCCTGTGTGGTAGCAAAGCTAGACAATTAAAGAGACACATATGGTGTAGTAGAAACCAGCTAAGGCTAGCATAAAATAGACACACCACAAGAATATCTTCCATTGATACACTGAACCATATGAAACTAACGATATGTGAGCAGTTTGACATGCAAAAAATGGCAATGTAATACAGGTTCTGATAGGATTAAGCATTAGGTATTATAGAAATATAGTGGAATAGTTATATGGACCCAGGAACTGCCTTTTTAAAATTTAACTTTAGGGCTCTTTCCTGGTTAGAAAAGCAATAAATAAGGGAAGAATCTTGAAGGATGAATTTGGTTGGACAACTCTCCATTTCCACTGCCACTCTTCTTACCCAATCTACCATCATCTCTTGCCTGGGCTAGTACAAGCTTTTCCTAACTCGTCACTTACATTCTTCTCCATCTTCTTTCTACACAGTATCCAGAATGAGTGATCCTTGAAAATCTCAAATTGGATCATGTCCTTCAGCTACTTAAAACCTGTCAATGATGACCAGTTGTACTTCAAGTAAAATCCAAATCCTCTCAAGGTACCAAGGTACAAACATGATCCTGTATTCGCTACCTCTCTTACCCTTTCCACACTACTGCTCTCTCTGTCTCATTCAAAAGCTCCAGGTTTACAGGCCTTCATTTTCAACTTCTCCAGTAAGCATTTTTATATCTGTGGCTCAAGCCTCAGAGGAAGGTTTCTTCATTTAGAGAATAATGAGAAAGTCATATAAATCTCAACTCCGTGTTAAAACCTTATTAAATACAACTTTTATTATTTATGCTGCACAAATAAAAAGCAAAGAAACATGGCCCTTTTATTAATCATATGGTAAAAGACCATTTTCCTTCAGGCATTTTGGATTATTGAAGATACCTCCCCTCTCTCCCCCATGTATTCTTCTCTTTCTTCCTTTGCTTTTGGTTGTGTTGTTTTGTGTGTCCATAATTGATGTGACAAAGAGCATTTAATGAGCCCTGGTCTGGTGATCTTTTCCTGCCCCACACCACCGCCTGATATTTGTTCTAATTTGGACTTCTGCTTCTGACCTTTGCAAAGCTCTCTAGGTAATAAGCTCCCAAGATAATAAGCTCCCCAGATAATATGTTCTCTAGATAATAAGTTCTATAACATCAGAGCTCACAATACATCTCCCATGGCTACCACAATTTCATGTACATCAATAAGTATTTATGGAAAACAAGTTGTGGATTCAGCTCCAACCATATATGTGTGGCCTATTAAGGTATATGAAATAAGGACCTGTCACCTAATATTTCTTATCTAATATGTTGGCAGGGGAGAAGGAAGAAACAATACAAGAATTGGCCCCAGGAAATATTTATTCTAAATCCGGCACATGCAAAACCCCGAGATAGCCATCAAGGACAAAAATCATCACTGGGAGGTGGGAAGCCCTGAAGGAAAAGCACTAGTCTTGGTGTCAGGAAACCTATGCTTGTGTTTTCACGCTGACAGGATGTGTGGATCTCAACAAGTATCTTCATCTTCTGAACCTATTTCGTCATCTATAAAAGGTCACTAACACCCATTTTGAAAAACCACATGTAGGTTAGGAGGATTCAATGTATGTGAAAGAGTTCTTCAAACTCCTAAGCACTTGCTGTGCTGATGGTAAAGGTGATAATGAGGAGGAAGGAGTGTCTGCTATGGGAAAACCACTGTCCTAAAACTTTTAAATACATCGTTAATTAATCTGCACCAATAAGTCTACGAATTAGATTCTATCATAATCTCAATTTTACAGATGAGGTTCAGAGAGATGACAAATTTTCCCCAATATCACACAGTCATTTTAATGGTGGAACAGAAATTTTAACCCAAATCTATCTGGCTCCATAGTTAACACTCTTAACTACCATATTATATGGCCAGTCTAACTCCCCTATCTTTGGGAAATACTTTTATTTATAGGTCAATGACACAGAGTTACAGATCCTGGGTACAGCCTGGGTCTGTAACTTACTCTGTATAATGCTGGGTAAGTCTTAACCTCTCTGTGCCTCATCTGTTAAATGAAGGAGTTGAACTCTAGGACCTCTCAAGTTCATTCCCTTTGAGTTCATCTAACATTATACGGTCTTCGTTCTTGTTGGTACAATAGTTTATTAGGTAATTGTTTATTAGATAATTAACAGTCCAAGTCACCTTGGCTATCTGCCAAATGAATAGAAGCACACTACAGATATTAGAGAGGGAGGGTTGAAGGGAAGAGATTTCCAAGGGCTTTGGCAGGTGGAGAAGGCTTTTTGGAGAGGATAGGCCTGAACCGTTTCACCATTAAAAGCACTTTTATTATTTTTCTCCATAGTCACTATATTTACAAAGATTTTATGTTTACTTAACATTGTGGCATGGTCTGGCAAAAGAGAGCATCTGCAGCCCCTCCAGGAAAGAAGAGAAATCCTGTAATCCCTAGAGAGAGTCAGGCAGGAGGACAAAATTAGTGGCTGCATGCTTACTGCAGACCAGCACGGTATGAGAACAGTATTTTGTCATCAGCTGTGAGTCAGTTAAAAGTTGAAGCCAAATGTTCAAGCATTGTTAGGAGTTGAGTCTTTTCTTTGATGAAGCATATGGGAGCCTCATTCATCCACACTTTCCTTGCCTCCACATCCTTGCCATTATGGGAATGGCATATAAGCCAGTGATTCTCAACCAGAAGTGACTTTGTCCCTTATGAACTATAGGCGATATCCGAAGACAGACTAAATGCCATGACTTGGCTGGGGAGGAAGTGGGAGCTTGCTACTGATATCTAGTGGATAGAGGTCAGGAATACTTAGGGCAGGCTCCCCACCCTCCATCCCCAGCAACAGAGAATTATCTGGTCCAAAATTTCAATAGTGCTGAGGCTGAAAAACTCTGATACAAGGGAACAGCAGTTACAACAAAGAAAAAGAAAGCCAACTCACCAAGAGCAGCTGTAAATAGAAACATCTTATTTTTACTTTCTCCTCTCTTCCCCAGCATTAAAAGGAATAGAAAGGAAAGCACTTGGAATCCCCAGGCCAGCTTGTGGAAGGTTTTGGGGTAGTGTGGGCAGAGCTTTAAACTGAACATGAGATTGATTTTTAAAATAACTTTTTATTTTGAAACAGTTTAAGACTCACAAGAGTTGCAAAAATTATAGTATAAAGTCCCCATATACTCTTTAGCTAACTTCTTCCAATAATAATGTTATATAACCATAGTAAATGGCCAAAACCAGAAAAGTGACTGTGATGCAATAATACTGTTAACTCAGGTGCAGATATTATTTGGATTTCACCAGGATATACGTGCACTCTTTTTGTCTATTTGTTTTGGTATATAGTTCTGTGACATTTTATCACATGGGTAGACTCAAGTACCCATCACCATAATCAAGATCCAGAACTGCTCCAAATCCACAAAGAAACTCTCTCATGAGTTACCCCTTAATAGGCGCACGCTTCCTTCAACCCCAGTCTCTAATAAACACTGATCTGTTTTTTATTACTGTAATTTAGTCATTCCAATAATTGTGTATAAATATAATTTTACAGTATATTGCCCTTTGAGATTTTGTTTACTGTTTTATTTTTCATTCAGCGTAATGCACTTGAGTCATCTAAGTTGTTGTATGTATCAATAGTTTATTCCTTATTACTGATGAATAAGAGCCCATTGTATGGATGTACCAAAGTTTATTTAACGATTTACTTGTTGAAGGATATCTGGATTGTTTCCATTTCTTGGCTGTTATAAATAAAGCTGCTATGAGCTTTTGTGTTCATCTTTTTGTGTGAACATAAGTTTTCATTTCTTTAGGAGAAATACCCAGGAATGTGATTGCTGGATCATTCATACGGTAAGTGCATATTTACCTTTATAAATAAAAAAAACACCAAACTGTCTTATAATGAGACTGTACCATTTTACATTCCCATTAACAATTCATGAGAGATCCATTTATAAGGCTGATGTTTTAAAATAGAAGCACTATGTGAAAATAACCCAAATGAGATTGTTTCAATAACTAAAATGACTTCACAGCTAAGATATCTGAGTACAATAATATTAAAGGAATCCGGGAGGAGCCAAGATGGCCGAATAGGAACAGCTCCGGTCTACAGCTCCCAGCGTGAGCGACGCAGAAGACGGGTGATTTCTGCATTTCCATCTGAGGTACCGGGTTCATCTCACTAGGGAGTGCCAGACAGTGGGCGCAGGTCAGTGGGTGCGCGCACTGTGTGCGAGCCGAAGCAGGGCGAGGCATTGCCTCACCTGGGAAGCGCAAGGGGTCAGGGAGTTCCCTTTCCCAGTCAAAGAAAGGGGTAACGGACGCACCTGGAAAATCGGGTCACTCCTACCCGAATATTGCGCTTTTCAGACCGGCTTAAAAAACGGCGCACCACGAGACTATATCCCACACCTGGCTCGGAGGGTCCTACGCCCACGGAATCTCACTGATTGCTAGGGCAGCAGTCTGAGATCAAACTGCAAGGCGGCAGCGAGGCTGGGGGAGGGGCGCCCGCCATTGCCCAGGCTTGCTTAGGTAAACAAAGCAGCCGGGAAGCTCGAACTGGGTGGAGCCCACCACAGCTCAAGGAGGCTTGCCTGCCTCTGTAGGCTCCACCTCTGGGGGCAGGGCACAGACAAACAAAAAGACAGCAGTAACCTCTGCAGACTTAAATGTCCCTGTCTGACAGCTTTGAAGAGAGCAGTGGTTCTCCCAGCACGCAGCTGGAGATCTGAGAACGGGCAGACTGCCTCCTCAAGTGGGTGCCTGACCCCTGACCCCCGAGCAGCCTAACTGGGAGGCACCCCCCAGCAGGGGCACACTGACACCTCACACCGCAGGGTATTCCAACAGACCTGCAGCTGAGGGTCCTGTCTGTTAGAAGGAAAACTAACAAACAGAAAGGACATCCACACCAAAAACCCATCTGTACATCACCATCATCAAAGACCAAAAGTAGATAAAACCACAAAGATGGGGAAAAAACAGAACAGAAAAACTGGAAACTCTAAAACGCAGAGCACCTCTCCTCCTCCAAAGGAACGCAGTTCCTCACCAGCAACGGAACAAAGCTGGATGGAGAATGATTCTGACGAGCTGAGAGAAGAAGGCTTCAGACGATCAGATTACTCTGAGCTACGGGAGGACATTCAAACCAAAGGCAAAGAAGTTGAAAACTTTGAAAAAAATTTAGAAGAATGTATAACTAGAATAACCAATACAGAGAAGTGCTTAAAGGAGCTGATGGAGCTGAAAACCAAGGCTCGAGAACTACGTGAAGAATGCAGAAGCCTCAGGAGCCGATGCGATCAACTGGAAGAAAGGGTATCAGCAATGGAAGATGAAATGAATGAAATGAAGCGAGAAGGGAAGTCTAGAGAAAAAAGAATAAAAAGAAATGAGCAAAGCCTCCAAGAAATATGGGACTATGTGAAAAGACCAAATCTACGTCTGATTGGTGTACCTGAAAGTGATGCGGAGAATGGAACCAAGTTGGAAAACACTCTGCAGGATATTATCCAGGAGAACTTCCCCAATCTAGCAAGGCAGGCCAACATTCAGATTCAGGAAATACAGAGAACACCACAAAGATACTCCTCGAGAAGAGCAACTCCAAGACACATAATTGTCAGATTCACCAAAGTTGAAATGAAGGAAAAAATGTTAAGGGCAGCCAGAGAGAAAGGTCGGGTTACCCTCAAAGGGAAGCCCATCAGACTAACAGCAGATTTCTCGGCAGAAACCCTACAAGCCAGAAGAGAGTGGGGGCCAATATTCAACATTCTTAAAGAAAAGAATTTTCAACCCAGAATTTCATATCCAGCCAAACTAAGCTTCATAAGTGAAGGAGGAATAAAATACTTTACAGACAAGCAAATGCTGAGAGATTTTGTCACCACCAGGCCTGCCCTAAAAGAGCTCCTGAAGGAAGCGCTAAACATGGAAAGGAACAACCGGTACCAGCCGCTGCAAAATCATGCCAAAATGTAAAGACCATTGAGACTAGGAAGAAACTGCATCAACTAATGAGCAAAATCACCAGCTAACATCATAATGACAGGATCAAATTCACACATAACAATATTAACTTTAAATGTAAATGGACTAAATTCTCCAATTAAAAGACACAGACTGGCAAGTTGGATAAAGAGTCAAGACCCATCAGTGTGCTGTATTCAGGAAACCCATCTCACGTGCAGAGACACACATAGGCTCAAAATAAAAGGATGGAGGAAGATCTACCAAGCAAATGGAAAACAAAAAAAGGCAGGGGTTGCAATCCTAGTCTCTGATAAAACAGACTTTAAACCAACAAAGATCAAAAGAGACAAAGAAGGCCATTACATAATGGTAAAGGGATCAATTCAACAAGAGGAGCTAACTATCCTAAATATATATGCACCCAATACAGGAGCACCCAGATTCATCAAGCAAGTCCTGAGTGACCTACAAAGAGACTTAGACTCCCACACATTAATAATGGGAGACTTTAACACCCCACTGTCAACATTAGACAGATCAACGAGACAGAAAGTCAACAAGGATACCCAGGAATTGAACTCAGCTCTGCACCAAGCGGACCTAATAGACATCTACAGAACTCTCCGCCCCAAATCAACAGAATATACATTTTTTTCAGCACCACACCACACCTATTCCAAAATTGACCACATAGTTGGAAGTAAAGCTCTCCTCAGCAAATGTAAAAGAACAGAAATTATAACAAACTATCTCTCAGACCACAGTGCAATCAAACTAGAACTCAGGATTAAAAATCTCACTCAAAGCCACTCAACTACATGGAAACTGAACAACCTGCTCCTGAATGACTACTGGGTACATAACGAAATGAAGGCAGAAATAAAGATGTTCTTTGAAGCCAACGAGAACAAAGACACAACATACCAGAATCTCTGGGATGCATTCAAAGCAGTGTGTAGAGGGAAATTTATAGCACTAAATGCCCACAAGAGAAAGCAGGAAAGATCCAAAATTGACACCCTAACATCACAATTAAAAGAACTAGAAAAGCAAGAGCAAACACATTCAAAAGCTAGCAGAAGGCAAGAAATAACTAAAATCAGAGCAGAACTGAAGGAAATAGAGACACAAAAAACCCTTCAAAAAATCAATGAATCCAGGAGCTGGTTTTTTGAAAGGATCAACAAAATTGATAGACTGCTAGCAAGACTAATAAAGAAAAAAAGAGAGAAGAATCAAATAGACACAATAAAAAATGATAAAGGGGATATCACCACCGATCCCACAGAAATACAAACTACCATCAGAGAATACTACAAACACCTCTACGCAAATAAACTAGAAAATCTAGAAGAAATGGATACATTCCTTGACACATACACTCTGCCAAGACTAAACCAGGAAGAAGTTGAATCTCTGAATAGACCAATAACAGGAGCTGAAATTGTGGCAATAATCAATAGTTTACCAACCAAAAAGAGTCCAGGACCAGATGGATTCACAGCCGAATTCTACCAGAGGTATAAGGAGGAACTGGTACCATTCCTTCTGAAACTATTCCAATCAATAGAAAAAGAGGGAATCCTCCCTAACTCATTTTATGAGGCCAGCATCATTCTGATACCAAAGCCTGGCAGAGACACAACCAAAAAAGAGAATTTTAGACCAATATCCTTGATGAACATTGATGCAAAAATCCTCAATAAAATACTGGCAAAACGAATCCAGCAGCACATCAAAAAGCTTATCCACCACGATCAAGTGGGCTTCATCCCTGGGATGCAAGGCTGGTTCAATATACGCAAATCAATAAATGTAATCCAGCATATAAACAGAGCCAAAGACAAAAACCACATGATTATCTCAATAGATGCAGAAAAAGCCTTTGACAAAATTCAACAACCCTTCATGCTAAAAACTCTCAATAAATTAGGTATTGATGGGACGTATTTCAAAATAATAAGAGCTATCTATGACAAACCCACAGCCAATATCATACTGAATGGGCAAAAACTGGAAGCATTCCCTTTGAAAACTGGCACAAGACAGGGATGCCCTCTCTCACCACTCCTATTCAACATAGTGTTGGAAGTTCTGGCCAGGGCAATCAGGCAGGAGAAGGAAATAAAGGGTATTCAATTAGGAAAAGAGGAAGTCAAATTGTCCCTGTTTGCAGACGACATGATTGTTTATCTAGAAAACCCCATTGTCTCAGCCCAAAATCTCCTTAAGCTGATAAGCAACTTCAGCAAAGTCTCAGGATACAAAATCAATGTACAAAAATCACAAGCATTCTTATACACCAACAACAGACAAACAGAGAGCCAAATCATGAGTGAACTCCCATTCACAATTGCTTCAAAGAGAATAAAATACCTAGGAATCCAACTTACAAGGGATGTGAAGGACCTCTTCAAGGAGAACTACAAACCACTGCTCAAGGAAATAAAAGAGGATACAAACAATTGGAAGAACATTCCATGCTCATGGGTAGGAAGAATCAATATCGTGAAAATGGCCATACTGCCCAAGGTCATTTACAGATTCAATGCCATCCCCATCAAGCTACCAATGACTTTCTTCACAGAATTGGAAAAAACTACTTTAAAGTTCATATGGAACCAAAAAAGAGCCCGCATCGCCAAGTCAATCCTAAGCCAAAAGAACAAAGCTGGAGGCATCACACTACCTGACTTCAAACTATACTACAAGGCTACAGTAACCAAAACAGCATGGTACTGGTACCAAAACAGAGATATAGATCAATGGAACAGAACAGAGCCCTCAGAAATAACGCCGCATACCTACAACTATCTGATCTTTGACAAACCTGAGAAAAACATGCAATGGGGAAAGGATTCCCTATTTAATAAATGGTGCTGGGAAAACTGGCTAGCCATATGTAGAAAGCTGAAACTGGATCCCTTCCTTACACCTTATACAAAAATCAATTCAAGATGGATTAAAGATTTAAACGTTAGACCTAAAAGCATAAAAACCCTAGAAGAAAACCTAGGCATTACCATTCAGGACATAGGCGTGGGCAAGGACTTCATGTCCAAAACACCAAAAGCAATGGCAACAAAAGACAAAATTGACAAATGGGATCTAATTAAACTAAAGAGCTTCTGCACAGCAAAAGAAACTACCATCAGAGTGAACAGGCAACCTACAAAATGGGAGAAAATTTTCGCAACCTACTCATCTGACAAAGGGCTAATATCCAGAATCTACAATGAACTCAAACAAATTTACAAGAAAAAAACAAACAACCCCATCAAAAAGTGGGCGAAGGACATGAACAGACACTTCACAAAAGAAGACATTTATGCAGCCAAAAAACACATGAAAAAATGCTCATCATCACTGGCCATCAGAGAAATGCAAATCAAAACCACTATGAGATATCATCTCACACCAGTTAGAATGGCAATCATTAAAAAGTCAGGAAACAACAGGTGCTGGAGAGGATGTGGAGAAATAGGAACACTTTTACACTGTTGGTGGGACTGTAAACTAGTTCAACCATTGTGGAAGTCGGTGTGGCGATTCCTCAGGGATCTAGAACTAGAAATACCATTTGACCCAGCCATCCCATTACTGGGTATATACCCAAAGGACTATAAATCATGCTGCTATAAAGACACATGCACACGTATGTTTATTGCGGCATTATTCACAATAGCAAAGACTTGGAACCAACCCAAATGTCCAACAATGATAGACTGGATTAAGAAAATGTGGCACATATACACCATGGAATACTATGCAGCCATAAAAAATGATGAGTTCATGTCCTTTGTAGGGACATGGATGAAACTGGAAACCATCATTCTCAGTAAACTATCACAAGAACAAAAAACCAAACACCGCATATTCTCACTCATAGGTGGGAATTGAACAATGAGATCACATGGACACAGGAAGGGGAATATCACACTCTGGGGACTGTTGTGGGGTGGGGGGAGGGGGGAGGGATAGCATTGGGAGATATACCTAATGCTAGATGACGAGTTAGTGGGTGCAGCACACCAGAATGGCACATGTATACATATGTAACTAACCTGCACAATGTGCACATGTACCCTAAAACTTAAAGTATAATAAAAAAAAAAGAAAAAAAAAAAAAAAAAAAAAAAAAAGGAATCCACTGCTAACCTGGAAAGGGAGGTTTCAAAGTACACAGGAGGTAGCAGTTATTAAGGAAAATAACAATTATTGTACATCAAGCAGAATCTCCTCAGTCAAACATATTATATCATTAAATACCATTTTCTTTGAAAGGTAAATTTCTGTTTTCAGTTTTTATTTCTAAAGAATATAAGTCACTGTTATTTGGAGCTTCCAATTACCATGTGATCACACATAGCATTATCCTGAGATAGACTAATTCCAGCCAAGTGCAAAGAACCAGGCTTCCTACTGAGACAAGTTGACCTAATATGAAAAATTAATATTTTTAATAAACCTGGAAGCAACTGGATCTGTCAGTTAATGATATGGCTATAATATCCAGTAAAGGACTTAACCTTCCCAGTCTGTCATAAATTATAGCAAACAACAGTTCTTATCTCATATACTTTTTTAAATTTGATAAGGTATGCAAAACATTTAACACAATATCTGAGACATAGTGAATACTTAGCTCAATCTATGAGTTGGAATGAAAATACCTACCTGTCTATTATGAAGAATAAAATAACAAATGTGAAGCATGTAACCAGCAGTAGAAACACAATAAATGTGAGCTGAATATGTTGCCACCTTGAGTTTTTACTCCAGGAGGTGCACACAGTACCAAATTAAAAGGGAGTGCAGGAAAGGGGCCAATTTAAAATTTAACTGGTTCTTTCCTCAATGCCTTTGAATTATTTGACCGTAAAGATTTCAGATGGGCTAATCATCATGCTTTCCAAGTTTTTTCATTGTAATTGTATTTAATTATTGTGATGAAAATGACACTGTTCCCCATAAATACTCAAGACCCACTCACAGTTTCTTATATTTATATTCATATATCTAGGATCTCTCAAGTTCATTCCCATTGGGTTCATCTAACATTGTATGGTCTTCGTTCTTGTCGGTATAATAGTTTATTAGGTAAATGTTTATTAGGTAATTAACAGTCCAAGTCACCTTGGCTATCTGTCAAATGAATAGAAGCACACTACAGATACTAGAAGGGGTTGAAGGGAAGAGATTTCCAAGGGCTTTGGCAGGTGGAGAAGGCTTTTTGGAGAGGATAGGCCTGAACCGTTTCACCACTAAAAGCACTTTTATTATTTTTCTCCATAGTCACTATATTTACAAAGATTTTATTTTTACTTAACATTGTGGCATGGTCTGGCAAAAGGGAGCATCTGTAGCATTGTACATATATATATATATATGTATATATATACATAAAATATGTTATAGTTATATTCTTCAAAAATTATTATGTATTTCTTGAATCATATTGATTTGTATACTATTGGAAATGTTGTTCAGGAGATACAACATTTCTGCTGAATGTGTTCATTCAACATTTAACATTTCTCTTCCTGAATGTGTATAAGTGTTGTGTAGGAGTGTTGTTTCCTACATAACAAACACGTAAGCTCTCTTTGTTTATTTCTTTAAGTTCTGCTCTGGTTCAAGCAATTTATGCAGTATCAACAGAAATAAATCCACAAGCATCTCATGAGCATCTGTTAGAAGCTCAGCACCAACCCAAACTCTGGGAAGGAGTATAGTCATCAGTCAATGAATCTCCTAGTAGGACAGTACATTCTGGAAAGTAACCTCAGAGTAGATGGCAATATATATTTATGGCAATATAAATCAAGGAACTTAGAAAGATGCACTCCTTTGGCGTTGCAGTTATTAAGCCTTTAATGAAACTTTTAATGGCAGCATAAATGCTGAAAGGTAATTTGATAAGAAGTGTCAATAACTTTAGCATAAATTCTGAAAGGTAATTTGATAAAAGGTGTCAATAACTTTAAAAACAGTCAAACCCTTTAACGCAGCATTGCCTACTCAAGGCATTTATCCTACAGAAATAACACAAATACTATCAAAAAGGGTTTCATTACAGCATTATTAATAGTGGAAACAATTGGAGATTCACATAACCAATAATAATGGTATTTCTAAATAGAGGATGGTACATACTTAATTTGGAAAATTATGTAGCCATTTAAAATTGTGTTTTTTTAAAGAATATTTTACATAGAGAAAAAATAAGAAAAAGATGTTAAGTGGATAAAAGCAGGATACAAAACAGCAATACTATTAAATGTGTGCAGTTTTATTTCAAACATATGAATCAATGTGTGTATATTTGTAAATATGTGTGTGTGTGTGTGTGTGTGTGTGTGTGTGTGTCTAATGATCTCCCTAAAAGGGACAAGGCCATCAGTATGTGGTAGAATTACAGGTCAGGTCATTTAAAAAAATTCTTTATATGTCCTATAGAGTCAGAAAAATATAGAAAGATGACTAATAGGTTTCTATCCTCAAAAAGAGTTAACATCCCAGCAGAAAAGATATAATTTACACATGGCATAATAAAAAAAATATACAACAGAATATGAGAACTAGACTTCTGCTGTCTCATCCTCTGTTCCTCCTTTGGGAAATTACCTCTCGCTCAACGTGATTGTGTCTCTAGTAAGGCAACCTCATCAGGTAGACTTGCAATTTCTTGGGCTCAGTCACAACTGGGGTCCACGATCCAGGCCAGCTCACCTGGTATCGCTCTTTGTCGGGCCACAGAATGAGTGAGAGTCCACCTGGGTCCCATTTTTACACTTTAGAAAAGAGAAGCTCTTTGTATGAATTTGAAGCCCAAACTTCTAGCATTGACAAGGAAGTAATATACCTGAAAATGAAGCTAACCTGGAGAAGAACCGAGTTGAACATTGAGAAAGAGAGACATTAGGACAATATCCTGAAAAAAAGTAATTTTTGCCCAATAGAACCAGCCATGATTGAAGACATATGTAATCCTGAACTTTTCTGTTTTGTGAGCCAATAAATACCTTTTTTTATTTTCATTTTTTCGGACAGTAAATTCCATTTTCCCTTAAATCCATTTGATCTATGTTACTTGTCTTTCAACTCACATGGTCATTATTGATATAAACACATCTTTCAAAGACATAGCATGAGTTATTGAATCAGGGGAGAAACAGGTCACTTCCAGCCTGATGACTGGGAAAGGCTACTCAGAGAAGAGGCAATCCAAGCTGGACCTTGGAACAAAAGAGAGAGTAAGCATAAGGACCAAAGAAACCTGTAATTTATAGAGGTATAAATGTAAGGTATTTGGTAAGATGCTTTTACTGAAGGAGAGACTTTGTGTTGGGAAGCAGGAAGTGATGGGCTGGGGCCAACACTGTAATTATCAGGCTAGTGGGTTTAGAAATTATCCTATAAGCAATGAAATATCCATTAAAGAATTTTAGTAAGTGTGTGACCTGTTGAAAATCATCCTTCCAGAAAAATAATTAGTGTGAGAGTTATATCTAATGAAAGTATAAAATTGGCACCCTCTTCATCCTTTTCCTCCTGTAATCTCTTCCCAGGGAAATTTGCTAGCTAATCTCCTGGTCTTCAGTTTTCCATACTGATTTATCCTCCATACATTGTCTGGTGGACTTTTTAAAAATATGTCTAATTGTGGCACTTAAAAAGTCAGGATGTTTCTTAATGTCCATGCTGCAACATGGATAAATCTCAAAATAATTATGTTGAGGGAAAGAAACCAGACCAAAAAGGAAAAATGTATAGTATATGATTCCATTTATATAACATTCTAGAAAAAAAAAATGACAGAAAGCAGATCAGTGGTTGCCTAGCAATGGGGAGAAGGTGAGGAGGAGGGGTGAGAGTGTGATTACAGGGGGATGAGAGGACTTTAGGAGGCAATGAGATAATCACTGTCTTGTGTGCTAATGGCTTCACGGGTATATACACATGTCAAATTTTGCACCTTACATACATGCAGTTTAGCATTTGTGGAATTGTTACACAGTTATACCTCAATATAAATAATACCTCAATAAAGCTAGTTTAAAAATAAAGTGACAATGACGATGTGGTCCAGTCTCAAAGCAGAAAGCAAAACAGTACAACTAAAGACCAGTTTTTAAAGTAGTTCAGGCTATTTTCATGTATTTTCTGAACTCGACAGCATCAACTCTCTAAAGCACCCTTATTCTTTCTTGATCCAGCTTCTTCCAAATTCCTTCGCTGTTCCCACATCCCTTTATTCTAAATTCCTTGAAAATTTTACCTTCTACCATCAGCCATAAGGGAATAGATTCTCTATTTTTTTCTAAATCATATTAAATCCAGTTCCAGACTGCAAATGTTGGCAAGAAGTTCTCAAATCAAGTATTTTTGGTATTAACCACTGCCCTTTTATTGTTTAAGGATCTCAGGGTACCAGAAGAAAAGAAATAATAGAAGATGCCTCATCTTCATTCTGTGGTCATCCTTATCACTGTTGATTGTTCTGCTACACAAGGCTATTTTTTTACCAGTTAGCATTCAGTAGTTCCTTCATTGTGCCAGGCATTAAGCTAAATGCATTTTCTTACTCCTCATAACAACCCCATAAGAAAAGACACATGGTACCCCCTTTTCCCACTCACTTGCCGTCTTAGTTCGGGCTAGTCACTTACCTTCTCTGATCACCAGTTGTCTCTTGTAAAGCGAGATGTAAAACTAGGTGGCTCTTCAAACTCTGACATTGGTTTTTTTCTTTATTTACTATACATACCAATGCCAAATAAGGTGCCATAAGAAAGAAGAAAGGTGGATTGCACACTGAAATTGGGCTCGTTTTCATAGACTGAACCTACATGGACATTTACTGGCCTAAAGTAACTTTATGTCTTTCTTTTCTTTTTTTTTTTTTTTTTTTTTTTTTGAGATGGAGTCTTGCTCTGTCACCAGGCTGGAGTGCAGTGGCACGATCTCAGCTCACTGCAACCTCCGCCTCCCGTGTTCAAGCAATTCTCCTGCCTTAGCCTCCTGAGTAGCTGGGACTACGGGTGCATGCCACCACGCTCAGCTAATTTTTGTATTTTCAGTAGAGACGGGGTTTCACCATGCTGGCCAGGATGGTCTATGTCCTGACCTCGTGATCGGCCTGCCTAGGCCTCCCAAAGTGCCGGAATTATAGGCGCAAGCCGCCGCGCCCAGCCAGTAACTTTATTTCTTGATCAGCGTACTCAGAACAGATTAAGACTACAAGAAATCCCTGAATACACAGACACATTTAAAGTTCTTGGAGACCATCTGGTCCCTGGAAGAATTCAAGACTTGATTTTTGAGCACATAGAAGAAGTCTGAGGCTAGGCAGGTTTTTTCTGGGATCCGGCAGGGACCCAGCCAGGACATGGTGTAACACGGGCAGTGGTATTCCAAGGACAGGGTGATGGGTGCAGTCTACGCTGGTAGAAAAGATGATTTTATCACTGGCTATAACAAAATTATTTTTAAATGGCAATCTTCAACCATATGTGCTGCTACTTCCAGCAGTCTCTTCCAGGACTGCTGATTCAGCATGGCAAACTTCCCCAAAGCATCCAAGGCCACAGTGCCAAGTGGCAAGCATCCCTGTGCCCCCAAAGATACCACACAACACAATATATACCCAGCTTCAATATGACAAGACTGGGCTCTGCCTCACGGGAAGCTCAAAGCCTCATCACAGGAAACTCATACATTGCTACTGACAGTATAAGATTATACAACCCCTATGGAGGGCTATAGAACAAAACTGTCTACATTTTCACCTTTTGACTCAGCAATTTCACATTAGAAACTTACCCTGAAGATACGCGTCCTAGATATCCACGCAATGAATATCATGGATATTAATTATCTGTAAAAAATAATACACTGTACGGTGCTTAGGGGTGAGGTGTCACAATGTCAGTAATGAACTCTCAAATGAATCAGAAAAAAAAATGGGTGTATAGTTGAACTGAATGAATATAGATGGATGGATAGAGAGCAAAGGATGAATGGACAGAAATGAACAATGACAGAGATAAATGATTGATTGATTGACTGATAGCACATGCAACGTGAAATAAATAAAGCAAATATGGTAAAATTCTGAAAACTCATGAATCTAGATGATAGAAAGATAAGTATTCACTTCCCTATTCTTGCAACTTTAGGTTTGAAATTTTAAAAAATAAAATGCTGGGGAAAATTAAGCCAAATTACTTTGTTCTTAAGTGACTGAGGGACCATGGGCCAAAGACCTCATGAAACTATAGGATAAACTTACGGCATTTCCCAAAATTGAAGTGAGGCTAAACTGGATATTACTGAGCAGGAAGCAAAATAGCCATGAAGTTTTAAAATAAAACTGCATCAACCAGTCACTTGAAGCCACTTGAAGCTTGAACCCTAGAGCATACATTTATTTTCCTTAAATATTAGAAAGTATTTAGGGAAAAATTTGAAGAAGCCATCTTCATCTCCACACCTTTTAAGCTATCTAACTCCTTGCATGAGATTTCCTCTCTTTGAGCCTGATTTCTCCTTTGAGAGAAATGGCATTAACAATTATCACACACTACTATTGTGAGAATTAAGTAAAGTGTCACGTACCACTTATCACACACCCCTATTGTGAGAATTAAGTAAAATTAAGAGGTATGTAAACATGAGGGATGCATGGCAAATGCATCACGAGTGTCTCTTCTCTTCAATTTCTTTCTACCAATAGTGTACCTAAGAGACCAGCTAAAGGTCATTGGCAAACCTAAAACGATGTCCCATTCCCCGAGATATTCATTCGTGCATTATTCATTTACTTAGCAAATATTTAGCAAGGACCTAATTTTATGCCAGACTCTACAGTGATGAACAAAACAGGCAAAAATCCCTGCCCTCCTGGATGTTGGAATTTAATCCCCTGCTCTTTCCTCCACCACTCCGTGTCTCTTACTTGACTAGTTGAGCACCGTTTTGGGTGTTCCTGAGAACAGGCCTCTGTTTCTCCTCTTCCCCCATGAGATAAGGCAGCAGCTGAGACCACAAAAGTAAATGATTGCTTTGAGTTTGTGTGAAAACAAGGCCACACTGCCCCACTTGAATCCTGCCCATGGCAGGATCAGGGCTAGCCAATAGCAGGCTGTCAGCACAGCTAAAGCAGTCCTTCCTGAATGTCTGCTTTGAGACAATGAGACTCTTTTAAGCCAAGGCACCAGTAGCTAATTTGAGTGTTTTTCAAACAAACTTTGTTGAAATTATAAAGCAGCACTTCAGAACAGTTGCCCTGGGAAAAATGGGAGTGCAGTTTACACAGTGTTCATACACACAGAGCCAGGGTGTGCCTCAAGTTAAATGAACCCATCTGGGGAGCAGATCGGCCCTGATCATAATGAGCAAATCAGCCCATGATAAAAATAGCTGCACTCACATGCACTTATAATAAAGTAAATCTCAAGGAGCTCAAAGCACGTTATAAACAGATAAGTAAGTAGTGAGCCAACAGAAGAATCCCTTTATATTCAGTCCAACATTCTATATGGTTCTGTAGCTAAGAAGAAAGGTTATGTTTTTCTCTGTGTGACACAATGGATCCAGCTGGAATAGTTCCTATGGAGAACATAGAAAATCTTGTACTCATTATAAAATCACAAATATCATACTAATATTAGCTTGGTACCAAAGTAATTGCTGTTTTTGCCATTACTTTTAATGGCATTAACACTATTACTAACCTAATAACAGATTTCTGCATTAAAACCATACTTGTACTTTCATTGTCTCTTTTGAGCCTCACAACGACCCTTTAAGATAAGCAGAATAGGTATCATATCTAATTGAACAGAGAAAGAAACTGAAGTTCAGAGAGGGTAAGTGCCTCATATAAAAATGCACAGCTTTTTAGAAAGAAGTAGCATAAAAGAGACATGAACAGTTTTTATGCTAACACTGGCACTTTTTGCTCTCTTTGCTACCTTCAAAAACGATCTTCTTTCTCTGTTGGTTACAGAGTCTGAATCCTCAGAACCTCAAAGTGGCATAGGCTGGCATCCAAGCCTGTTGTAGAATTCTTTTTAATGATTTCCATTTTTTTACCATAAAGAGCAACGCTTTGCTTTTGAGGGTGTTACTATAGAACTGTCCATAAACCTGATCTTTTGGTTGATTTATGACATTGCGGAGCTGGAGAATGTTCGTTTCTTAATTTAAAAGGAGTGAAGGATCCTGAAGAAGAGAGATTCAAAGTGGGACAGCTGTGATTCCAAAAATCAAGCCCTTGTCCGTGGGAGAAGGAAAGATCAACGTGCTTCTTCAGTCTGTGATGAATGCTTTGATGTTCTTTCTCCCACTGCTTTTATTGAACTAATACATATTTGTCTCTTTTTCTTGCCCATTAACTGACTGTATTCCCACTTCCTTTAGGAACACTGAATTATTCAGTTCGGAGTTCAGTGCCTGGCGATTGCATGTGCTCACTGAACATTGCTGAGGTTGAGTAATATGCTGACTCGGAGATAAATAAATGATATCAGTAGCTAATATTTACTTCTGGGACATCTAGGTATTATCTTAAGCACGATACATGAATTAAGATATTTAATCTCTACAATGGAAAGTCTATTAGGCATTAGTATTATTAGCTTCCTCTCTATTTTAGAAATGTGAAACTGAGGCACAGGAAGGTTAAGGCACTTGTCCCAGTTCACAGCACTAGAAGAAGTGATCCTGGATTTTGAATCCTGGAAATCTAGCTCTCTACAAAGAAACCACATGCTTAGGAATGGAGGGAGTTGGGCAGTGTGTTTTCTTTATTTGTTTTGTTTCATTTCAGCAGCTCCTCATACAGAGAAAAGAAAGTTTTGTTCATCTCACATCTCCAGATTCTCTAGTGTATCCATCAGAAAATAATAAGTTCTTGTGAAAACTTCAATAAATTACATGAAGACAAGATGGCTTTTGGCAGCAGGAAAAACTTATATAATACCTCTGACCAGTTTCAGGCTGAGAAATAGGGGCACTGGGATTTTGAAGGTCAAACTGCTTTGGCCAAGGGATACTGCCTTGAGTATCTTAAGTAATTGAGTACACATATTTGAGTCACAGTAATCCCTATTCTGCTGCCCTGTTGAGAGACGATGTGAAAATGGCCCAATTGTTTTAAAGATGGTGAAAAGTCCTAGAGGCACAATGCTGGCCCAAGGAAGCCACTCCATATGGGTTTGGTGGATGGATTCGTAAATGAATGAATGAATCATTCACCTTCAACCAGCAAAAGATGCCTGCTTTTCAAATAGCTCAGTGTGGGATTCACATCTCAGAATCTTATCCTTAAAAGAACTTTGGTTTAAACACTTCTTTTTGTAATCGTTGTAATCTTCAGCGTTACATCTGAGGCAAGGAACTTACCAAATTTTCCACCAGGAAGCATTAAAATATGAGGGAGCCAGGGGAAGGGGGTGGGGAGTCGTTATTGAGAAGGGGTCAGTTCTCTGTGATGCTAGGGCATTTGTTTCTGACTTTGGGAAAAAATTGAACATAGCTAACATATCCCCATATTCCGACTGCATCCAATCTGAAAAGGAACATTTTAAAGTTGCCAAGCATACAGAGGGCTTTTGCTAGGAAAGCTCTCATTACGAATACTTTCTGAGTCTTCCAAACACTTTGCACGCAAATACCTGAGACTGCGTAACTTACAATGAACAGAAGTGTATTGGCTCGCAGTTCTGGAGGCTGAAAAATCCAATATCACAGTGCCAGCATCTGGTGAGAGACTTCTTCCCATGTCATTACAGGGCAAAAGGCAATAGGGTTACAGAGAGGGCTTGAGGGGACTGAACTTGCCCTTTTATAAAGGCACCAATCCCACCCATGAGATGGAGCCCTCATAGCCTAATCACCTCTTAAAGGTCTCACCTCTAAATACTGTTACTATGGCAATTAAATTTCAACATGAATCTTGGAGGGGGCAAACATTCAAACCGTATCATCATGATATGGCAAAATGACATTCTCTTAAATTTATTTAAAGTGCCAGGCAACTCCTCTGGACAAGCCCCTGACCTGCCCTCACCAAACTTCCAACCAGATTCTTGCCCTAAAACTTCACTTATACCGGAACTCTGGAGCTGTCATGAATTTACACCTAGGACCTACAAATACTCGATGTGCATATGTTGGATTTATAAAATTCCCATTCAGAAATCATAGACAGTACAGGGGATTTCTGTTAATACCACAGCACCTAAGTTAATTTAATGTAATGCTGAAATTTGTGCTCATTCTTTCCTTTTGCAGATGGGAAACTAAAGCCTAAATAAGTAATTTGCCTGATCTTCCACAGCTAATAATGGGGAAGCCAAAATATGATCTGAGCTTCAAAATCAGTTTCTTTCTTTGATTCCCTATTTTTATTAAAGAAACTGCCTTTTACATTATAAAAGTAAAATACTAATTTGTAGAAAACTTAGAAAGTATCACAAAAAGTAAAGAAAATAATATTGAATAATGTTTTAATGCAAAGAGAAATAATGCCAATATTTTGGCATATTTCCTTCCAATCATATACCATCTAGTAAATACAATTTATTGACTAATTTTTTTCTTTTTTATATGGCAAGCAGGAGTCCATGCCGTTAAAAACTTCCTGTTTAGTATCTATATAATATTCAGTAATACATACTTTGTACTTTATTTTAATATCTATGTAATATTGAGTATATACAGACTTTATTATATAGTAACACAGTCTTTATTGCTAAATATTTAGATCATTATTCTGATCTTAACAATTATAAATAATATTGAAATAAATCTCCTTCTACATAAATCTTGAACTGAAAGACTGATAATTACATTAGTACAAATTCCCAAATGTGAGAATATATTTTTTCTATTATATGTAGCCTCTTTCCTTAAAACTAAGACCCTTCACCCTACCACCACCCTGAAATTATTTCTCCTGCTTTGTTTATAAACCACAGAGCTGTTATTACAAATGTCTAGATCAAGGTATGGGAAACAGAGTGAAAGAGCTGGAGATTTGGAATCAGAAAATCTAGATCAATGCACCAGTTCACTTCTCACTCACAAGGTGATCCTGGAATGTTACCTGAGAGGCTTTCTGTCCATGTTTTCTCACCTGGAAAATGGGGCACTAATAGCACCTCCCTCAAAAGATTGAACTGAGGCTTAAATCAGATCAAACATGTGACAACAGCTTTGTAAACCATCATGTGGTCTCGCAAACATCAGTTGTGATTACCTTTACGTGTGCTGACAGATTTAAACAGCTTTCAAAGGGAAATCACAAGAGAGAAAACCAGTTTATGTTGATGTGCTTTTTTGGTAAAATAAAACCCAAACCGTTCTTTATTTTATTTTTTTATTTGTAATGTTTTTGGGTACATAGTAGGTGTCTATATTTATGGGGTACATGAGATGTTTTCATACACGCATGCAATATGAAATAAGCACATCACGGAGAATAGGGTATCCACCCTTGCAAGCATTTATCCTTTGAGTTACTTTCTAATTATCCTCTTTAAGTTATTTTAAAACGTACAATTAAGTCATTATTGACTACAGTCACCCTGTTGTGCTATCAAACAGTAGGTCTTAATCATTGTTTCTATTTTTTTGTACCTATTAACCATCCCACCTCACTCCCCCAAACCCCCACTACACTTCCCACCCTCTGGTAACCAGCCTTCTACAATCTATGTCCATGAGTTCAATTGTTTTGCTTTTCAGATCCCACAAATAAGTGAGAACATGTGATGTTTCCCTTTCTGTTCCTGGCTTATTTAACTTATTGTAATCCAAACCTTTCTTTTAAAAAAGTTTAAAAGAATTAAAAGGCCCTCGGGATAAATAATAGCTGTCCAAAGAACATTTCCCAAGTCCAAGTTGTGTCATCCTGGAGATTTTGAAAGCTTTTGCTCATATGTTGGATTAGCACATCTAAAAGTCTCTGATCACAGGCAAGTCAGAGAGCTAATGAACCCAACACGCCTTGAGGCTGTGCAAGAGAATCACCAGAACCACAGCTTAGTCCCTCCTCTCTCAGGGAGGGCCACAACATGAGGCCAGAGTGTGATTGGCCTAGGCTCTTTACTAAGGAGCATTTAATGATGAAGGAGGATGCTTCCACGAGACTAGAGAACAGAGAGAGGAGAGGTGAAGAGCGAGAGAAGGAAGGAAGGTGGCCTAGCCTTCATCAAGGCCGAAAAGATTCAGGACAGGCAAAGAAGTGAGAAGCTGGGAAGGTGCTCACTATCAGGTTTGTGAAGAGACAACTAGGCTCAGAAGTTTTCAGTGTAGGTATCATACTGCAATGGAATGAAAAGGGAGAAAGGCAGTCATTTTATGGTTCAATCAGAGGCGAGGATTAGAAATTTCAAGCATTAATCCAGAAATCCTAGGGATTCAATGACAATGAAATTTGAAGAAAAGTGTGGGGACAATGGGAGCATTGTAGGAAGGAATCAGTCATACCCAGGTGAAAAGCATCAGCCAAAAGGAAAACCCATAGCAAATGGGGAAGCTGAGGTCTATGCAAAGCAGGAGGCAAATGGGAAATGCAGCACGCCCAGGAAAAGCCTCAACATGTACACCTGGCAGGAGATCCAGAGGCATAATCAGGAGGCTGACCAGTGGCTGGTCATCAATTGCAAGGCTTACAATGTCTCCAGCTGGGCCGACAGGCATCCAGGTGGGCACCAGGTCCTCAACCACTGTGCTGGGGAAGATGCCACGGTAAGAAACTCCAAGCTTTTCCCCCAACCCTCTCCGTCTTTCCCCCGGCTGCTGGGTGGCTGAGATCTTGGCTCTCCTCCCAAAAGCATTCCACAATCACTCATCTCCTCACAAACCAATTTTTCAGGATTCCTCTCTAGCAAAATTTTAGTAGTAAATTAAGCCTCAAGGTCTAGCTATGAGCTGCACCTGGTTTGAGATGAGTTCAGATGCTGCCAGTGAATACTATGTTTGCATATTCTGAGTTTTGTTTTGTTCTTGGTGGTTTGTTTTGCTTCGTTTTGAAGCTGAGTCACTGTCTTATAAGAAGAAAATGATAAATGTGTGAGTAAAATCTGGGAAAAAAAAAAAGAACATCTGAACCTAAATAGAAATTTATAAGACTCTTACAAAGTTGACATTCAAAGATGTAAATAACATGTCACACAGCCAGCAAGTAATGGTACCAAATTTTGAAATCAGGTCGGTTTGATCCTAAAGCCTTAAATATCTGGATTGTAAAAAATAAAATAAAATTTCTACTTAATATTTGATAAAAAGGTGTCTCGAAATCTTAAATGCCTTAAGGAATCTCTTTTAAAATATTCCATAAAGAAGTCAGTTTTCTCTCAGTTGGGACTTTTATTCCCCACATTGTACAGACGAAGAAACAGAATTAGAGGAACTAAACAACTAACTCAAGATCAGAAATTAATATATGACAGAATAGAAATTTAAATGCAGGCTTTTAAAAAGTATGTGGCTCCTGTTGGTTTTACAGTTTAGCATATAACTTCTTTAACTGGTTTTAAAGATCGGATTGAAAACATTATTTTGCTAAGTACCAGTCTATACATGGTACTGTACTAATAATAACAAAATTCACAAATACCTGCAAGATTTCATCTTTTGATGCCATCTGCATCTCTTTTCCTCAATTCTTACTTTTCCCCCAATTTCTCATCCCTCTTGTCTGTCTAGGTTCCTATTCTTCCTATCTGGTTTCTACAGTCAGATGAATACCTTTCTGAGTATGCCCTGCTACAGCCCCACCACTTCTCTCAGATATATTTCTTAAACAAAGTTCAAACTTTCCTTGCAAAATAAGCATGAGCTTGTACACAGTGCCCAGAAATCAGAGAGCAGAGGGTAGAAGAAGCAAGAAGAAGAGCATTTGTGTGAGAACAACAGGAGAAAAAAAAAAACAAGAAGAAAATGTAAAACATACTACAGATGCCTATCTATCCTATCCCTTCATTTCTACAACTCAGAGAAAATACAGATGAGGCTTTCCTAACACAAGTCACAGAATTAGCTCAGAGGATGTGTTCGCAAAGATGTGAGCCTTCAACCACCTTAAAAATAACTGATAGCCTCACTCAGTTTGAGGCAGCCCAGATAGATGATAAAGTTTTAATTTGCTAATGATTTTTATCTCCTAGAAGTCAGGAAAAGACCCTGAGTTTGTGTCCAATTATAGCCAACAAGGAGGAATTGATCAATATAATAGAAACCATCAGAATCTTGTGGGAAAATACCCATGCCACCTTATGATTTACCTATGTCAAGGAAGAAAATCATAAATTGGTCAGTAACGTACCTTAGACTTTAGGAAAATAGATAAAAAATGTCCAGAGGAAAGATTCTCCTAGAGAAAATGGCTTAAGAAGAAACGGGGAGTGCCAGAACAATCCACAGTACTCCATGACTCAGAGTACAGGGAGCCTGAGCTTTGGAATAGGTTATGTGAACCTAGGAATGTTATTGGGATGTTCTGAGCCTCAGCTTCCTCATCTGCAAAATGAAGCTGACATTACCCATCTGAGTGATTTATGACAAATAGAACCAACACATGTAAAGTGCTTGGCATTAGTGCCAGATACTTAGTAAAAGTTCATTCAATCTTATCTATTATCAGTCTTATCACCAGCATCTTTATCCTCAGAAATATAATTATTATTTCTTGTTTGTTCACCACTAGCTTAGAAATCCTGTGTGACTGGGAACAGAGGGCTATATAATGAAGCATCATGCTTTCCAGTGAAGGAGGGAAGATCATAAAGTCAGGAGGCGTGAGATCAAATGCTCACCCTATAGCTTAAGAGACGTTTGCAGGTCAAGCCTCTGAGTGGCAAGTGTGAGCCAAAGTATTCTCACTGTGTGCCAGCCCCAGGCCCATGGCTGCATCTGCCCAGAGAAAGCACCCTTTTCTTATATACATCGTAATCTTCTGTAGGTCTCCATCATCCTCATAAAAGGTGAATGATGGTATCTACGTAATCTATCCCAAAGGGTCATTAATTCATATATTCATGCAGTCAGTTATTCCAAAACTCTTGTTAGGGTTCCAGCCTCATGGGAATGAAACAGGTCTGCTTTGCATCTGGGCTCCACATTTACTAGGAATGTCTTTCTACACAGACACAGCAACCATCCGATTTCTCAATCTTTTCCCCACCTCTCCCCCTTTTCTATTCCACAAAACCGCCATTGTCATCATGGCCCGTTCTCAATGAGCTGGTTGGGTACACCTCCCAGACGGGGTGGTGGCCGGGCAGAGGGGCTCCTCACTTCCCAGTAGGGGCGGCCAGGCAGAGGTGCCCCTCACCTCCCGGACAGGGTGGCTGGCCGGGCGGGGGCTGACCCCCCACCTCCCTCCCGGCCGAGGTGGCTGCCGGGCAGAGATGCTCCTCACCTCCCAGATGGGGTCGCGGCAGGGCAGAGGCGCTCCTCACATCCCAGATGGGGCGGCGGGGCAGAGGCGCTCCCCACATCTCAGAGGATGGGCGGCCGGGCAGAGACACTCCTCACTTCCTAGATGGGATGGTGGCCGGGAAGAGGCGCTCCTCACTTCCTAGATAGGATGGCGGCCGGGCAGAGACACTCCTCACTTTCCAGAGTGGGTGTGCTGTGTCCACTCAGGGTTAAATGGATTAAGGGCAGTGCAAGATGTGCTTTGTTAAACAGATGCTTGAAGGCAGCATGCTTGTTAAGAGTCATCACCACTCCCTAATCTCAAGTACCCAGGGACACAAACACTGCGGAAGGCCGCAGGGTCCTCTGCCTAGGAAAACCAGAGACCTCTCCCTCTCCCTCTCCCTCTCCCCCATGGTCTCCCTCTCCCTCTCCCCACGGTCTCCCTCTCCCTCTCTTTCCACGGTCTCCCTCTGATGCCCAGCCGAAGCTGGACTGCACTGCTGCCATCTTGGCTCACTGCAACCTCCCTGCCTGATTCTCCTGCCTCAGCCTGCCGAGTGCCTGCGATTGCAGGCGTGCGCCGCCACACCTGACTGGTTTTTGTATTTTTTTGGTGGAGACGGGGTTTCGCTGTGTTGGCCAGGCTGGTCTCCAGCTCCTAACCGGGAGTGATCTGCCAGCCTCGGCCTCCCGAAGTGCCGGGATTGCAGACAGAGTCTCGTTCACTCAGTGCTCAATGGTGCCCAGGCTGGAGTGCAGTGGCATGATCCAGGCTCGCTACAACCTCCACCTTCCAGCCGCCTGCCTTGGCCTCCCAGGGTGCCGAGATTGCAGCCTCTGCCCGGCTGCCGCCCTGTCTGGGAGGTGAGGAGCGTCTCTGCCTGGCCGCCCATCATCTGGGATGTGAGGAGCCCCTCTGCCTGGCTGCCCAGTCTGGAAAGTGAGCAGCGTCTCTGCCCGGCTGCCATCCCGTCTAGGAAGAGAGGAGCGCCTCTTCCCGGCCGCCATCCCATCTAGGAAGTGAGAAGTGTCTCTGCCCGGCCGCCCATCATCTGAGATGTGGGGAGCGCCTCTGCCCCGCCGCCCCGTCTGGGATGTGAGGAGCACCTCTGCCCGGCCACGACCCCACCTGGGAGGTGAGGAGCGCCTCTGCCCGGCCGCCCCGTCTGAGAAGTGAGGAGACCCTCCGCCCAGCAGCCACCCCTTCTGGGAAGTGAGGAGCGTCTCCGCCCAGCAGTCACCCCGTCTGGGAGGGACGTGGGGGTCAGCCCCCGCCAGGCCAGCCGCTCCGTCCAGGAGGGAGGTGGGGGGGTCAGCCCCCCGCCCGGCCAGCCTCCCCGTCCGGGAGGGAGGTGGGGGGGTTCAGCACCCCGCCTGGCCAGCGGCCCTGTCCGGGAGGTGAGGGGCGCCTCTGCCCGGCTGCCCCTACTGGGAAGTGAGGAGCCCCTCTGCCCGGCCACCACCCCGTCTGGGAGGTGTACCCAACAGCTCATTGAGAATGGGCCATGATGACAATGGTGGTTTTGTGGAATAGAAAAGGGGGAAAGGTGGGGAAAAGTTTGAGAAATCGGATGGTTGCTGTGTCTATGTAGAAAGAAGTAGACATGGGAGACTTTTCATTTTGTTCTGTACTAAGAAAAATTCTTCTGCCTTGGGATCCTGTTGATCTATGACCTTACCCCCAACCCTGTGCTCTCTGAAACATGTGCTGTGTCCACTCAGGGTTAAATGGATTAAGGGCAGTGCAAGATGTGCTTTGTTAAACAGATGCTTGAAGGCAGCATGCTCGTTAAGAGTCATCACCACTCCCTAATCTCAAATACCCAGGGACACAAACACTGCGGAAGGCCGCAGGGTCCTCTGCCTAGGAAAACCAGAGACCTTTGTTCACTTGTTTATCTGCTGACCTTCCCTCCACTATTGTCCTATGACCCTGCCAAATCCCCCTCTGCGAGAAACACCCAAGAATGATCAATAAAAAAAAAAAAAAAATTAGGATTATAAAACATATTTTTCTTCTTAGAGAAGGGTCTCACTCTGCTGCCTAGGATAGAGTGCAGTGGCATGATCATAGCCCACTACAGCCTCCAACTCTTGGGCTCAAGCGATCCTTCAGCCTCAGCCTTCCAAATAGCTGAGACCACAGGTGTATGCCATCACAGCCAGATTTTTTAAATTTTTTGTGGAGATATGGTATCACTATGTTGCCCAGGCTGGTTTCCTAATACCTGGCCTCAAACCATCCTCCTGCCTCGGCCTCCCAAGTGCTGAGATTACAGGTATGAACCACTGCACCTGGCCTACAAAACACTTTGATGACAGTAAATATATATGAATAAATAGCTGGCCACAAATTTTGTATAAAACAACAGTATGTTCTGAGCTCCATGAAAAACATAATTGCAATCTTATGATGCATTCAGAGAGGCAGCATAATCAGAACAAAGAAAGCAGTTTTATTATCTTCTGTGCTGTTTAGCACACTCCTTATTTCTGGACACAACACTCTAATAGACTAAGAAACTGAAGTTCTTTCTATGAGAGTCAGAGTCCAACATGATGGGAAAGAATGACAAAAGCTTATAGGAAATATGGCAGGATCCATTTCAACTGTTTGGAGGACTGGTATGTGGAAGAAGGAAGAGTTGTGTGCAGCACCAAAAGAGGGCATTCTGAATGGTTTCAGATGAGCAGAGCCAGCAGAGGCAAGGCTGGGGCAGGGGAAAGGGAGGGTGTATGCAGAAATGGAGTATAAATATGATTCATGGCGTAAGCACCCCACCAGAATGGGCATCTCAGCCTGGACACTTCCTTTACTTAGCACAATATTGGCCGAAACTACATGCTAACTAATGGTAGTGGTTATGACAGAGGAATTCACTGGCTAAGAGAAAAGGAGAAGACAGATAGAAGATGAAGAGAGAGAAGAGACAGAGGAAGAGAGAAGAGAAAGCAGAGGGAGAGAAAGGATCTTTTGTGCTGAGCTACGGAGTTTGCATTTTATCCTTACCACATTGCTGCCTCTCTTCCTACTATACGTGAGAATGTGTCCCTAGCACAGCATCCCTCCCACCTTCATCCTCACAACACAATCACATGGCATTTCTAAGATGTTGGTAAAAGAAAAGTAATAATCAGTGATAATTACATCTTTCCTGCATCATCAAAACTTTTAAAATTATCTGATTCTCATGGAAATGATAGTTCTAGTTGTAAAATAGATGGAGGAGAGGAGAGAGAAAAAAGTTCAAGTGCTGAGAGATGAAAATGGGCCATGAGGAGACAGTGCCTTTCTGGAAGTTGAGTCTGGCAGTTAAGTGAAGGATGAAATCCAGAAGAGCCTCCCAAAATGAAGGAGGACCAGGATGGAGTCCAGGGAACATGTTGAAGGCCCAAGCAAGGTGTTGGCTACAGGAATGGAGAAGAGGAGATCGGTGGGAAGGATTTTTAGAAGACATAATTTCTAATATTTGAAGAGTGACTTGATAAACTAGCAGGATTGAGGAGTCTAAGCTGACTTATAGATATCGGGCTTGGGCAACTGAGTGGTGATATCTATTACAAGGAAGCCCAGGAGAATGTACAGGTTTGAAAGGAAGTGGAAGGGGAGGGGAGAGTTGAGTTCATTTGGGCTGGAGCTCAGCTGAAAGCATTATAGAAAAAAATCTCAATATAAGGAAGAGTTTTCAAGAAACAAAAGTGTTCAAACAATAGAATGAGTTGCAGTGGGAATATAACCCTCTGCTTATCCCTATGGGTGAAGAGGAATCTGGTGACTTTCTGCGATCATTCCCACTCCAAAGCAGCTGTCTCCCAGGACAAGGGCAAAGATGCTTTCTCCACACAAATTGGCCTGTTCAGAACTCACTGTCCATCTGAAATTTGTAGTGACTTGCTCTAGCCATTGCCTTAGGGCAGGTGAAATCTGAGAAGGAAACAGAAGAGGAATTACCCAAAGGTGTGGGAGCAGGAGTCTTCATCTGTGGCTAGATATAGAACAGTCTAGTGAGCTTTTTTTTTTTTTTTTTTTTTGCAGTGAGTACATCAAGGTCTATATTCTAGTTATCTTGTTTTATGACTACATATACAACACTCTCTATGGATGGTTTTTAAATTTACGTTTGTTCCTTAGTAAACTTCTTTTGGGAAATTTCAACCCACCTCAAATGAACTAAGTAATAATCATATATAATCATGGCCACTTATTGATGTCTGACTCCAAAATCTAAGCTCTTAACCTCTAGGCTGGGTCCTCCATAGGTTTTAGAATGACTGAATAAATGAATGAAGGAATTAAGGAGCTCATAGAGAGGATTAGGTAGTGTTATCTACATTTAGGAGAAATTAAGTAATTTCTGTGTGTGAAACAGCCTACTCCTCTGCTACCCTATACTATGCCTTAGTGTGAATTAGGAAAGGCACACTCTCTGGGTGATTGCAGCCCTATAGGCACAAGGTTCGGCAAATGGAGTGTCCACTGGAAGTCAGGCCACACTTGCCATCTTGGCCGAGTGCCTTTGTATAGGTCACAGCCTGTATACAACATTTAAGTTGTAAAAACAGAATTTTATCTCACACCCTCTGACTTTATATACTTTTCTCTTCCACTAGGGATCATACTGCTTTTACAGGAAAGCACATGACTCCATCTCCCACCAAATAACAGCAAAAAAATTAGCAGTTTATCCAAGGTATTTGTGAAAGCAAAGCAGTAATCACATCTTCTCCATGCTGTTACTATTTTGGAAATAATCAGTTATGAGATGAGCTACGGTATAAATTTATGAATAATTTAAATAGTAAAGATGATGATTGAGAAGGAAGCCAAAAGACTAACAGATGAAAATGTGAGATGCTGAAGTCACAAAAAGGTCAGAAAATAGAGATGCCGTGGATAGGAAGAGACAGCAGCACTTAACACCTGTATACTTAGAGTGCCACACTTTGATTATCCTAATACCTTGTTACAGAAATGCTATATCTGTTCATTCATTCACCCTTTCCCTTATTTGTCAGGTGTCCATTGATCACATGCTATACTTTAGGCACAGTGATCGACATTAGGTATACATTAACCAATAATAGTACATGGTCCCAGTCTTTAAAAAACTCACAAGCCACTAAAAAAAGGGGTGAGTACACAGATTAATTATAGTATAAGTATAGTATAGTGTAGTATAGTATAGTATAGTATAGTATAGTATAGTATAGTATAGTATAGTATAGTATAGTATAGTATAAATTTGAAAAGCTCTAGGAACAAAGTGTCGTGTGAACCCAGGAGCAATCATGAATCATTTTCCTGAGTGATTGGGGGAAGCAGTGTTTAATCTGGGCCTTGAAGGGTGAGAGGAGCTTTTAAAGAGAGAAAATGAAGGAGGTAGTCAAGGCCAAGAGAGCAGTAAGTGTAAAGCCTCAGAACTACAGAAGGCCATGGAATGCATACTGAATGGGGAGGCTCCAGTAGAGAAGATGATGCATGAAGGGTATACAGAAGGTGAGTCTAGGGAGGCAGGTTGGAGACAGAAGCAAATGTTTTACATGATTCAACCCTATGGTGGGGACACGCCATTACCATCTGCCAAGCAGATACATACTGATTTAGCATCATCCCCAATCTGTCATCACTCCTTTCTTGGGAGGACTTTAAGAACACAAACTATATGTGTTAAGGCTGGAATGGACCTTTAGGGCTTTAAGGCTTTAGAATTGCATAACCTTGAATTCAAACCCTGGCTCTGCTATTAAGTGTGGAATTTGGGGCAAGATACATCTCCCCTCTGAAACTTAGTGTCTTGATCTGTACAATGAAATTGACAGAACCTCACAGAACTAAAATGGTGACTATGAGTTGGCCCATAGAATGCCTTGTACACAGGACACACTTCATAAACACTGACACTACCCCTTCTACTCTTCATTTTATCCCCTCTCCGTCTTTCAGCAGGAACACATTTGGCCCAAGAATGTTGGTAACACGACTTGCCTTATTGCAGTCTTTTCACGAAGAGAATTTCACAACTTAGTATCTAGATTCTGTTTGAAAATTCTTTCAAATAGAATATTCTACCTAAACTCCTTCCTTGTGCTGCCCCAGTGATGCAGGAAAGAGTTCCACAGAGCAGGCCAGTATCTACTGTTCTGAAAATCTCTGCGGCATTCCCGTATGTGTTGTCACAGTTTTAACCTACGAACCTTCCTGGGGATTTGAAGAAACAATGAACCCAGAAGAATATTATTGTCAGTACACTGTTCCAGGACTCTAGATAGCTGCTCAGAGTACAGTGAAATTGCAATTGATTACGTTCTATACTTTGATCTTGATCCATCAGGATGTCTTCCAACCTAATCTGCTCTGAAACAACAAGCAGCACATGATTTTTCAGTACGGGTCACAATGAGATATTTTAATCACCCTCTTCATCACTGAATCACTCTTCCTGGTTAGGGGACCTAAGCTTTAGTATCATAAATGTGAAAAATTTAAGCACCTTTGAAATTATTTAGTCCAGCACTTCCCAAGGGACTCAGGGGGAGTGTACAGATGCAGAATGGACACTGGTGGCATTTTCTGTACAAAAGAAGCAATGGCACTTCACTGCCTGGACTGATTCTAACAGATAAAGGCCCATTTTACGTCATTGCATCTGGAGACCCATAGGTGAAATGAGTCTAAAGAGTTGATATTGTATCCTTCTAATTAACCTTGTTCATTATAAAAATACCTTCTTACTTCTATAAGTAAGCATTATTATAATACTACAATAATAAGTAGGCTCATATGTAATTCTTGGATATATCTAAAGTTAATTTACTATTTGAAGATGTAGCACTCATTATATTAATTAATATAATTCAGAGCTCACTCCACATTAGGCATTGAGGTAAAGGGAGGAAATCTCTGAATATTGAAGAGAAGGTAGGTAGTGGGTTCTTATCAGTGGGGGTATACACATAAGAAATATATCTGATGTGTTTAAAACATAGTAAATGCCATTTGGCATTATTATTAATTTACTTAACCCTCATAATAACTTCATGAATTGAGCGGGTATTATCATCACCCCCATTTAGGAAAGAGAATATAGAAGCGTCACAGGCAATTCAAGAGACTTGCCTACAATTACTTAGCTAGTAAGTAGCAATGCTAGAATTTGCATGTAGGAAAGCTGGCTCCAGGGTCCACTTTCATAATCAGTATAACGCAACACCACCACTGCAGAGTAATTTGTATGGCTTCCATATACACAGTTTACAACTTTGGTAATATTTCTTCATTTTTAATTACTCCCTTCCCCAAACCATAATAGCAACAAGTCTAGCATCTCCCTCTTGGAAAATCTTTCTTCTTTCCAGAAACAATTTAAATCCCTGGAAGAGAAGACTCTCTTTCTTCCAAACATAAGCAGGATATAGGAACCATCACTGCTTCTCATAGCCATATGGAATTGCTATTTAACATGCACCTGAGGTGGAAAAATATAGTTTGTCACCTCTATTCTGTTTCTGGCTGTCACCAAGTCTCTGCACAGGCCACCACAGCATTTTTTTAATAGAGAGTGAGGAGCCTCCTTCAGTGACAAGCTTAGCCAAAGGTGTACTATTTTAGACCACCCAGGGCTCTAGGGCTGTGCTCTTATAATCTCTCATGCCTTTGCCTTAAGGAATCATCAACTTTAACCTGTCCTTCTCTAGAATTAACTAATTCAAGGGGCCTTATTCCCCTGGGCTTTGGCCAAGAACCCAGAGAGAGCCCTCAATGGAAGATATAATTTGCATAGCCAAACTTGGTTGCCGCACTGTCTCAGACAGTGTGAGCAACTTTCACATTAAGACTGATGCTGGACTTTTATAAAGATTTGTCCCAACCCATAAACTCAATTATTTCTTCTGGTGATAAATAAAATAGTGATCTCATCAATGCTCCAGGATCCCCTGACTGTGTTGGTCATACCTAGAGAAGCAGTACACGTAGTAGGTGGGTCTCCAGCAGGAAGCTTTCACAGAGATGGTTTTCAGGGATAATTTTGATCAATCAACTGGAAACATCAACTTGGAGTTACAAGCAAATCCTCTGCAATGAGGTCTGTGCTGATTCCCAGACTGAGCACAGGACAAGATAAGAAAAGGAACTGATCTGTGGATAAGCATGTCTCTTCAAGGCCTCTGACAGGTATCTCTGATTTACAGGATGTCTTCAGGGCCATGCCTCCAGAGCTTGACATTGTGCAGTTGTACCTGAAGCCACTGCTCATTGGAGAACTTGCCCCAGGAGAGCCCAGCCAGGAAAGACACAAAAATGTGAGTGAGATGTCAGGATCCAGGGGTGTAGAAGGATGAGATGAGGCATATTTTAAAGTCCATTAACTGTTTTCTGTGAAGGGTGGGACACAGTAGAGTCAATGGATGGAGTCCACGTATTTCAAAACAATGCCTTTTTCTTTAGATCATGAGAACTCTTAAATCTTAGTGAAGCAAAAGTATAAAATTCTTATCCCTTCATCAAACAGTAATTTCATGTCTCTAAGCACCTACCTCATGCCAGGGAACTTACAGATATAATTTCCTTTTCATTGACTCCTTTAATTATGTTTTATATCTATGTCTATGTTCCCAGCCCAAATAAGTTGCATGAGAGGCAAGACTATGTCCACTTTTCTTATCCCTGTGTCCTGAAGACCTCCTTTCACAGGATCAACATGTAGTAGGAACTCCAAAAACAGCTACTGATTGAAAGATGTCACCATATCCTAACTACAGCCTTTTTACATTTGGGGAAATTATCATTCAGGGAAAACAAATTACTTTCTAAAAGTCCGACAGCTGGTGTATCAAAGAGCTGAGACTCCAAATCACTTCTCTCTGGCTCCAATCCCTTAGGTATTCCCAAGGAAAAATGCCATTCTTTCTTTAATATTTTGGCTACATGAATACTGTCTTCTAAAGGACAGAGTCTCCATAGGACTAAAAATTCACTGGGATGGTTTTACATAATGCCAAGAGGAATTTTATTTAATATTGAGTAATTCCATTTTTCAAAATTTATTTTTTGTAACAGCTTACATTTGCCTGACTCTTGAAATAATTTTTATAATGTGTGGATCCATAGACCCCTGTGAAGCAGAGGGAGCAAGGATTTTATTATCTCTTAAAAAAATGAAGAAACAGATTCACAAAGGGAGCAGGACTAATCTGAGGACACAGAACTGGTTACGGGCAAATCTGAGACTAATACGTAAGCTCAATCTTTAGGCCCATGTTCATCCCACAGCACAGCTCTATTCCGAAGAGTGGGTTGGTAGGATGGACAGCCTGCACTCTCGCCCCAACCTTGCCATTCTCAAATTGTGTGAGTCTAGGCCAGTTCCCAAACCTCTTTTGGCTCAGTTTCTCCCCCATAAGATACCGAAAACAATGGTACCAACCTTATGAGAGTTATTGGGAAAACAACTGAAAGAAGTAAAGTCATCATTTAAAGTGCTTAGAACAATGCCTGGAACACAGTAAATGCTCAATACATTTTACTTATTATCATAATCACGAACTGATGATGGTACTAGTAATTTTAAAACTTTCAGATATGTCCCCATCATTTGGGTCAGGTAGCTCTAGGTTAAAAAGTGAAGGTGATGCAAAATTTTATTGTTTTTCCTAAATTTTTCCTGTAAGAAAAATAAAATCCCACTAACGACTGAGACCTATCAGATAATCATTATCTAAAAGAGTGTTGGTCTCCGGAGATAAAGGTCTACCATAAATTTTCTTTAATACATTTATGTGGATATTCAAGTTGCTGTATATAGAAAATTAGTATTTGAGCATAAAATTGGGTGTCAGGTGTGGGTTTGAGTTCACCACCTGTCACTGACTTGTTGACGACTTCAAGCCAGTCACTCTTCTGGGTTTTGCTGACCTCCCTCAACTCTGCAATAAATGTTTTGCAAAAGATGACCAGGCTGGAGGCACCCTAGAGATAGCAAATTAATATTAGATAATTATTAAAATAATCTGTGGCCACAAGAATTCTAAGATTGATGGGGTTTGGGAGATGAGCCTATCCAGAACTTTTGCCAGGCAATGGGTCCTTTAAAAGTTGTATCTGTGAATTTTGAAATGTTTGGCTTCTAGAATTATTTTCATAGCTCTTTCTTTTTTTGTTTCTAACATTTCTCCTTTCTTACATCTGTACAACCCTGTTATAGTCCTCATAACCTGGTCACTTTCCCAGCTGTCCTAGTTTCGAACCCATAATAGTCAATAAGCCAAGAGATATTTCTTTCCAACCTTGTGAGCTCCCCAGTATGATGTGGCAAGCTTGTAAACCAATGCTAATGTTGTACATGGACACTCACACATGCACATACACACAGGGCCCTTAAACGAGACCTTTCCAACTGAGTACACACACGCTAATAAGCCCTGCCTTGTTTTGGGGGATCCACTAAGCAGCTCTCAGAAAATTCATCCTGAGAGCTAATCTAAGTGAACTATATTGTTCTACAATCTCCATCTTCCATGAAATAACCCTTTCTACACATTAAGCAACTGATGGCCTGGAAAGCACTTTGTAAACTATACCAGTAACTGGTAACACAGATCCATATAGATGACCAAGTTCCCCCAAACAAAACCAGAGCTCACTCAACACCTGAAATAATTCTGGTGGTTTACAAGGCGACAGTTAGGCGCATGTATCTCTCCACTGCACTCTCCTCTCCTTCCCCCTCCCCTGAAAAAAATCTAATTCTGAATTCCATAACAGCTTTAGGACAGTTTACAAGTCATTATTCATCTTTCACTTCTGCAGAAAACAACAAAAAAATTTCATGAACTTTTTAAAGGTTTTATTTGCTGGTTCATTGTTTTGGGGTTTTAATTCTGGACAATTAAATGTATTAATAAAATTCTATTAATAAAAGAGATGTATACAAAATTAATAAAATAAATTATTAATTATGTTCATCTGTATTCCCTTTCCCCTGAAAGAGCTAATTTACTCTTTGAATATTTATTTCATAGTCCCAGTTGGTGAAAGATTTTCAAGAATTGTGGAGCATCGCAGAGGCTATGAACATGTCCCATGCCAACCTGGGGTTCTTCTTTCTTCACTTTGCCCAGATCTTAATTTTGGAAGTGCTGGCGTGGCTAATAGTGTATCATTTTGGCAGTGGCTGGCCTGTTACTATGTTCATTTCCTTTCTTCTCACAGTTTCTCAGGTAAGCAGGTATAGTAAGCCCAGGCAGCGTCCTCATAGAAAGGCTCAGAATTTCTTCTTCTCTCTTTAGATTGGTGTCAGCTGCTGCCTGACACTTCTTGGCAAGGTACTCATCAATGTCAGGCACTTACCAGCAAGTGACCAAGCTTCATTGGGCTTTGGTTCTCTCCTCTCTGAAGTGAGGATAATAATGAATGTGGAATTATTCTGAGAAGGACTAATCAGGCAAATGTGTAAAATATGAAGCACAGTGTCTGGCCTATGGTAAATGTTTAATTAGTGACAATTGCTGCTGTTTGCCCTGTTTTATGCCGACCATCTCAGTGATTGAAGTTCTGTCCTTAGCCATGCCACACACATATTTATCTTTCATTCTTTAATTAATCAACATTTATCAATGCATCAGACCATGAATTCTTCAAGGGCAGATGTGATATCCTATGTGAGAATCAGAACGTGTGAGTTCCTCCATAAATGACAAATAGCAACTGACACTTAGCAGGGCATTTGATAAATCTTTGTTGAATGAAGTATGAATCTCTGAACATAGCCTTCTATGAGCATGATACCATGTTGTCGATACAAAGGAAAAGTCAACATGCTCCCTGCTCCTGAGAAAGAAGTCGTCTAGTGAAGGAAATAGTCCTTCACAAACAGCTTAACACACTGCTTGGCACAAATCAATGATATTAATCCCAAGAAGAGGAACAAGCATTACTGTCGGAGCAGAAAGGAGCATTTAATTCTCATTAGAATCATTGGAAAAGGTTTCGTAGAGAATTAACTGCAATGTGTTTCCAGGTTCCAGAATTCTGGATGCTGATTCTTTTTCTTAAATCCTCTTGTTTTATTTCTTGAAAAGTGACTTTTGGAAGCAAGAAAGGAAACAAATATTTGTTTAGTGCTTAGCATAAGCTGGGCACTTTACATATAGGTACGTAGCACAACAACCCCGTGAGTTAGATATTAGTGTCCCCTTCTATCAGATGAAGAACTGAAGGTGAGAGCTATCGAGTAACTTGCCCAGAGTCGTGAAGCTCGTTAGTGGTGAAGAACAGTTTAGAATTCAAATCTGTCTGACACCAAAGACCATGGTCTTTGCACTCCATACTGGAAACCTTTGAAAGTGACAAGGAGAGCATTCTAGGCTGATACAACAAAGGCATAAATGTTGGAAAGAACAGGCAGGATATGTATGGGAAATAGAAACTAATTTTGGCTGGAGGTCGAACAAGATCACCCACTTTTCCCAAATAAGGTTGTGAATCTACTATGGGACTCGTTGATTGATTTCTTGTTAGGGTCCCAATTTCTCTAACAGTAACTTCCTCTCTCCTAGGCTCAGAGCTCATTTTTGCAGCATGACGCGGGGCACCTTTCCATATTTAGGAAGTCCAAGTGGAACCACGTGGTGCGTAAATTTGTGATGTGCCATCTCAAGGTATGGGACGTCAGGGAGCATGAGGGGGATTCCTGAACATGAGTCCCTAAGGAGTGGTTCCCATGTTTGTACATTGATATCAGTAAAAAATATTTATGATACCCCACAAATAAATGTAAGTGTACTAACAAGGTAGATAATATGTACTAATATATAATACAACACTATAAAATATGTGCTGAAATGAGAATTTTAAATTAAATTTTTTGTGACGATTTATTTAGTTCTATTTAAGAAGCTCTTATATTTTGTATTACCCTGGTAGACTCTTTGGCTAAATCCCTGGCACCCCCCTGCCCTAAGGAACCACCTCACAGAAGAAAGTGTGTGCCTTGAAAAATGAAGATGTGCATTGTGAAATCATAAGTGGGAATATTCTTAGAAGGGATTTTGGGAAGGAGGAGGCAGCTATGAGGAAATAAAGGAAAAGATGCAAAACAGATACTAGTGAACAGAAAGACTAGTCAGGAAAAGCCAGGTGGCTCTGTTCAAGAGTGGAGGATTGCAAAATCCAGACTGCTGGAAAAAGCAGGTAGTGATATGACAGCTGGTCTTATCCCCTCTTACTCGGGCTCCAGGAAGCAGGTACACTGTCCTATGCACCACTGCAGTGCAGCACCTAGGAGAGTGCTTGGTGCATGGCGGGGGGTGGGGGGGGCCTTCAATAAGCTTTTGTTGAAGGAAGGAATGAAACAAAGAAAGAATGAGTGAATGAATGAACCAGTTAACAGTGCAGGACTTCCGAGCATGGCTTCCAGGCCTGGCTCTGACAGTGCTCATTGTGAGATCTTTAGTAAATCACATTCTATCTCTGGTCCTCAGTGTTCCCATCAGTAGTACTAGGAGTTAAACTAGATCTCTGCTTTTCTAGAACTTTCTAGGGTTTGGTGACTATGTACTCTGGCCTAGAAGGGAAGCAAATGTCTCTGAGCCTTCCACTAAACCAAATCCTTGCATTCAAACCGGGATCCCTTAGGAAAAACCTATGGGCACTGACTCAGAGCCTATTAGTTCTTCCCTAACACAGTGATTTTATAGATATATCTCGTTCTGGTTATCTGCTTCCCCAGCCCGTAGTGGCTTGGAAGTAGCCAACTAATAAAAGCATGAAGACAATGCTGGAGTCAGGCCCACAGAGAGTAGTGAGCAGTAACTACTTACAGCAAACAATAAGGAAACACAGATGGGGACTCACATTGTGTGAGCCTGACAAGTGCCAGGTTCGGAATTTGTCCCGTTAGGCTATTTTCTCAAGTAATTCTAATGACGTGAGGACATAGCACTCCTAGTTTTCAGTTGAAATTCGTGTTCAGAGGGGTTAAGCATTTAAGCCAATGGCCATAAACTGGTCAGTGGAGAATTCATAGCATAGCACTAAATAATGCAGGCACTAGAACAGAGCTGCTCAATGCTGGCTATCATTTGAAGCCACCTAAAGAAGTTATTTTTTAAAGTCCTAATGCCTAAGTACCATCTCTAGATATTCTCAATTCATCCCCAGTAGAGTCTAGACATCAGTGTTTTTGGAAAGTTCCCCAGGTGATTCTAACCTACAAAAATGAACCTGCCTTCTGTGAGAATTCAGGCACTCATGAGCTGAGTCACTTTGAACAAATTACTTAATGATTTTGAACCTCAGTTTCTTCAACTGTAAAATGATGATAGATGATGGCTTCAACCTGATAAGGATGTTGTTAGGATTATACACAATACTCATATGTCATGCTCAACAAAGTGTCTGGCATACAGGAAATGCTTAATAATTGTTAATTGTTACTAATACTAGGAACAGTCTTTCCATAATCAAAATGAAGACTCAGAATCAATAAGAAAAATATTTAATCATTGAAGTATTAAGAAGATGGAAATAAATCACATCATCACTGAGTTGCAAGGTACCTGGAATCATCTACTTTTATCTACCCTCTCTCCCATTGAGCAGTTTGAGCCTTAAGTCAATCAGATAACACAGAGTTGGATTTCGATTCATATTGGAGATGTGTCCCCCAAAATAGTTAGAATGAATAATAAGTTGTTATTTCATGCGATAGGTCACATTTGACCAGAAAATTCCTATGGGCATTCTATTCCACCCTCTCTTCACCAGTGTGAAGATGAGTCTGTTTCTGGATTCACTCAGAGATACTTAGCACAGAATAAAAGCAGAGGCAGTTTCTTCTGCTATTGTGAGTTTCAGGTAACAGACCATCCCATTTTTCCTCCTCTGTCCTGAGGAGTCAGAGGAAAGGTAAGACTCATCTGCCCTGGAGGTAGCTGGCAGTTGATTCAGTGCCAGTATGTGAAATATTTCAGATCAGCCCCACCCATGCTGGCACTTTAAAAAAAAAATCACTGCTTTCCCATTGATCCTGATTTGTACACAGCTATTTCTATGTAAGTTGTGTCTCCAGAAACAATTTTGCACTAGTCAAAATGAATATAACCTTGATGACTTGTGAACTGAGTAAGAACATGGGAAATGGCTCTAAAAGCAAATCAAGTGTACTCTGCCTTTTTTTGCAGACAAAAACAGTGACTCATGAGCAAAATGAACATTGGCTTCAACTATGTGCAGGAGAGAAAACTACCTGTGGAAAGGGAAGGTGGGCGGGGAGGATGTGACAAAGAAAATTATAATATAAACAGCAACATCCCCACCTTAGACATGCATCACAATTTTAAAGTTTAAAATTTAACTTCATGTCAACTACCTCCCCCCACCACCTCCTGGAAAAGGCACCAATATGGAGATTCTTTAGAATTTTCATTCACCAACTGTGCAAAAATGTATATGTTCTGGTCTTTCCAGTGTTTGTACAATAAAAGAGCACTTCCCAAAATAAACCATGAAATGTTTGCATACATTTTGGACTACTGTGCAATACTAAAAACAAAGTGGACTCCTTGTAGCATATTTTTCATATTCATCAGTATGTGCATATAAAAAAACTAAGAATCAAGTCTCATTATAGGGATAGTGGGACAGAACATTTGAAATTAAGATCTTCCTAGAAAATCTGGCCTATACTGATTCCATGATGACATCCTAAAACATTTTATTTTGGTAAGGAAAAGGAAAGTGTCAAGCATGTTATTTTCTGCAATCCTCTAAGAAGCATCATCCGTTTTACAGATGAGGAAATTGCTCAAGGTCACATACCTAAATAGATGGCCAAGCAGGGATTAAATTCAGGTTGGTTTCATTCCAAAGCCTGGGTTCGTTCTTTTTTTTTTTAATACCCTAAGTTCTAGGGTACATGTGCACAATGTGCATGTTTGAAACATAGATATACATGTGCCATGATGGTTTGCTACAACCATCAACTCGTCATTGACATTAGGTATTTCTCCTAATGCTATTCCTCCCCGAGCCCCTCACCCCCCAACAGGCCCCAATGTGTGATGTTCCCCACCCTTTCTCTACTGCACTGAGAATAGACCTAATGTGGAAATGAGGAATGACAGGGTTGTTCTTGCCTAGAATTTGGCGAAGGGGCAGCCTATTTGGCATGCAGCTGATAATCCTCTCTTGCCTGTGGAGTACTTTCTTTCCCTTGTCTCTGGAAATAGTGGCTTCCAGAAAGAGGGGCCAAGGGAAGACATATTTGGATCACACCCATAATTACTCTGACCATTATTCTAAGCTTTACCTGTTAAGATCTGCTTCCCGTCATATCATGGATCCAAACCGGACTCCCACATTACTACTCACCACAGATAGTCATTGGCTAAAAGAGTACAGTCAGCTGGCGGAAGAATCCAAACATTGGTTCTCAGGGGACTTAATTGAAAAGGAGAATCTCTCCTTATCACATTGTCCTTGTTCAGTTGTCTACTGCTCCCATTAGATTATATGTTTCCTAAATGTGGAAACCCCATTTTATCATGTTTATCTTTATGTTCCAAATGCCTACCTCAGTAAGTATCTGACACCTAGGACATAATTCAAAATAAATAATGAATGTGTGAATAAATACACAATTGTAAGATTAAGTAGGTCATATGCAATTTAAAAAATCTTTTATCATTTTATTTTATTTTTATTTATAATCGACACATAGTAATTGTATGTATTTATGAGCTACACTATGATGTTTCAATACATATGTACGTTGTGTAATGATCAAGTCAAGGTTATTAGGATATTCATCACTTTAAACACTTATCGTTTCTTTGTTGTAACATTCAATATCCTCTCTTCTAGCTATCTTGAAATATATAATACCTGATTGTTAGCTACAGTCACCCTACTGCAGTGGTCCTCAATCTTTCTGGCACCAGGGACTGGTTTCATGGAAGACAATTTTCCCATGGACCAGTGGGTGGGGTGTGGTTTCAGGAGATTCAAGCACATTACATTTATTGTGCACTTTATTTCTATTATTATTACATTGTAATAATGAAATAATTATACAATTTACCATAATATAGAATCAGTGGGAGCTCTGAGCTTGTTTTCCTGCAACTACTGGGTCCCATCTGGGGTGATGGGAGACAGTGACAGATAATCAGGCATTAGATTCTCATAAGGAGCATGTAACCTAGATCCCTCACATGTGCAGTTTACAATAGGGTTTGTGCTCCTATGAGAATTTAATGTTGCAGCTGATCTCACAGGAGGCAGAGCTCAGGCTGTAATGAGAATGATGGGGAGTAGATGTAAATATAGACGAAGCTTCCCTTGCTCACCTGCCACTCACCTTCTGCTATGCAGCCCAGTTCCTAACAGGCCACAGACTGGTACTGGTTCTTGGCCCGGGGGCTGGGGACCCTTGCCCTATGTGTAATAGAACACCAAACTCATTTTTCCTGTCTAGCTGTAACTTTGTACCCATCATATGCAATTTGATGGAAGAAACACAGAGCACTGATGGGGCCCTTGACGGGGGGACAGAAATTGTTAAGTATAGTTTGTGACATGTTGAGGCTTGAGTATCATGAAATATCCAAATATATATACACACACACACACACACACACACATACACACACACATACATACACACACATACACATATATATCACATCTATATCACATATATATCATATATATATGATATTTCATGATACTCAAGCTCAATGTGTCACAAACTACACTTAACAATTTCTGTCCCCCCCTTCTGGGTGGGGGGTAGAGAGAGAGAGAGAGAGACCTAAATATATATATATTTGGAAAGTCCCCATTCAGGCATAAGATTCAGGATAGAGACTCAGGCTGGAGGATTGCAAGGTTAGGGAGTGTTAACTGGGGATGCGATGGGGGTTGCTAAGAAGCAACTGCAAAGAAGACTATGGAAAGACAATGCTAATGCTTACACGTTTTCAGATAAAGAGTCATCCCCTTCTACTATAGATGTATGATATCCAGACCAGCATTCTCCAACAGAAATATAAGGCACCATATTAAAATGACATATGCATTTTAAATTTTTCAATAGTCATATTTAAAAGGTAATTTTATTACTCCATATATATTCAAAACAGTATTATTTCAACATGTAATCAATGTAAAAATTATTGATGAAATATTTTACATTCCTTTTTTCATACTGAATCTTCAAAATCCAGTAGGTATTTTATACTTACAGCTTGTCTTTATTCGGTCGCTTTTCAAGTGCTCAATAGCCACATGTGCTAATGGCTATTGCATTGGACAGAGCGGACTAGAACATGTATAGACTGCTTGCTAAGCTATGTGAAATATGCAATAAAAACTACTACTGCTGCTCATTCTTCTGTAAATGATTAACATAAAGGAGGAAAAACTGAATATGCCAACATTTTACATATGTCATCTCATAACTCCCCAGACCACCCACGGAGGTAAATGTCCTTATGTTATTTACCGGAGATAGAACTGAGCCTCAAAGAGGTTGGGTGATTTGCCGAAACCATGCAGCAGTATTTATACATCCAGCATATGTAACTAGGTTGATATGCCTCCAAATTCTTTGCTCTATTAAAATTTCAGACTTTCTATGATTAAAAAAGAAAAAAAACACAAACAACCTAATCAGAGGTGACTCAAGATTGGCATCTGCTAAAATCTTTTTATTCTCATTTATTTTTGTATGACAGCATTGAAGCCGGGACATGCAAGGATCTGAGCCAAGACCCCCAGGGAGATCACTTCAGATCCATGATTCTTTGAAACACTCACTGAAGTAAGATACCTGGGGCCGCATCTTTTTCCCCAGAACTAATTAAAGTCTCGGAGCTAAGTCTTCTTTATATGTAAAATAGAAAAAATACTCTCTGCCCCAACTACCTTCAGATTTATTTTAATGAAGATCAAATAAGAGAAGGATGGGAAAACATTTCTTTTCAACCAGCTTTTACGATTTTCCTTACCAAGACTTTCAGCCTAAAGTTGTGTTTCTGGATCAGAGAATTATTTCTTTGTAAGCTATGAGCGCCTCTGTCCGATGAGTCATGCTGTGGCTCAGCAGTGGAGGCAAGCTAGAGAAACTCAAATATCTTATTTTGACTTTGGGGATGCATGCAGAAAACTCTGACTGTGAAGGGTATTTCAGCAAAGAATTATTTCAAGTAATGAGCCCTCTCTTCTCCTCAGGGCCTGTCAGCAGACCGGTGGAATTACTGGCACTTTCAACATCACGTAAAGCCGAACATCTACCCCAAAGACCCAGATATTGACATGGGCCCCTTTTTCTCCTTGGAGATTCACAACCTGTCAAGGTACACTTAGAAATCTTGAGCACCGAGGAAATGTTCCTGGAAGTGGTTCCTGGAAAGACTTACAGCCTTGCCTTGGAAAGATCAAGCTGGAAATTCTGGCTTCACACACAATCTGAGAACATCTCTCCTTCTTTTAGGTTCAAAATACAGATTTGAAATAACTGAATCTGGGGCTGTAAGAATACAAGGCGATTTAGAGCCATAACCATTAAGTCTATGACCTTAAAGATCATCCAGTCCAACCTCCCACGGCAGAAAATATGGAAATCCAAGTTACTCTGAGCAATCCCAGTGACAGATGGGTCCCTGCCCAGTGCCTGTCATTTTCTCTGAGGCAATACAAGCCAATGTTAGATCGTGGAACCAGATGACTGGAGTTGCAATGACTGTCTGAGGTTTAAACAGGGCATGGAGAAACATTCACTGAGAGAATATAGGTCAATATATTCAATAAGCACTAGGTCACATACATTCACATAGCTAGTTATCTCAACTAATTCTAGCCCAGTTAGAAGAGACTATGCTGTTATATTTAGTTCATGTTCATTTTGGTGCATTTACACATGAACTACAGCCCAAATGCCATGGAAGAGATCTAGAGGTCTCACCTCTAATTTGAGCTTCTTAAACAACAGAAAAAGGAGGGGGAAAGTCATCTTCAGAATTTATCAGTTAATTATTACCTTTTAAAACTCCAACTTAAAACCATCATGTAAAGGACAATGTCAATTACCAATATTTTTGGAGGGAGTCTTTCTTAAGCAAAGGAGATATAAGGATAACCAAAGAAAAGTGCCTCCCCTCAAATGAAGTACCTGAGAGTCAGGTACTTGGGAAGAGTTTGCTATCTCCTAGAAAAACTAGGAGTTTTATAAAAATAAAACGGTATAGCCTTCTCAGTTGTTGCCTGTCTGGTACATCAACCAAAAATTGTGCAACTTTTTGAAAGTAGTTTTTTTCATCTTTGGGAGACTCACCCTTTTCCCTAGCTGAAATAGAAAACAAGGTCTCTTGCTTTGAAAAAATTCTTGGTGCTGTGATCACAAATCAGTTGCTTTTGACAATGATTCCACAAACACATTGGACTTCCCTGATGTTTGTGGGTTTCTATGATCATCATTAGAATTCTGAAGTATTGATTTCTCCAATTGTCCCCTCATATCTCCCCTTCCCCCTAGAGAGCAAGGGAGTTTGTCTCAGGGAAGTTCATGAAGCAGCTTGAGTTCAGACATGCCTTCTATAGAGCTATTTTCAGCACACATGCTACCTCTTCACAAACAATAGAGGCTACCTCTCCAAGTTCTGAAGCTGCTCCTGGGACATCCCTAAAACCTTAGAGTTCTATATAACATAATTTCAAAGCCACTGCAGAAGACATTACTTACAATTATTTATTTAAGCTCTAAAATTCAGTAGTTTCACATCAAAAATATTTCTAATCAGCCCTGGGCTTTTCCTTTCTTCCTTCTTTACTGTCTGCCTTTCTAATACTTTATTCAAATGTTAAGTTTCTTCAGCAAGCATTTATATTCTTCTATGTCCTGTGCTTATATCCTGGAAGACCAAATCCTCCTTTGAGGTGATACTCAAAATCTGTCCATTACTGTTTGTCCACTCCCACGCACTTCCAGCTAGTCCCTTTACCATGTTTCCTGTTCCTAAAATATTTAAAGGTTTAGGAATAACTGCAAATAGCTATTATTACTTTATCACTATGATATTTTTTGTAATTTTTGACAATAAGAGAAGGAAGGACCAACTATACAATCCAAATACAAGAAGAAATCTATACATAGGAGGAAAGATATCAAAGGAAAGGAGAAAGCAAGAGTCAAACACTGCCCAGAGTTGTAACTGAAGGGCAAAAATACAGAGTGAGTATGAATTATCATTCATTCTTAATTCCTTCAATAAACATTTATTGAGTGTCTGCCAGATACTAGAGATATAATCATTACTTCTATCCTCCTTTCAAAGCATTTGCTTTGTGCCCTGAATATATGCCAGATTAACTAAAGAGACTCCTAGAAAATGAATCAAATTTTCAGTAGTGAATGTAATATTATAATTATATTATTATACTGTAATTATATAATGTATAATAGATATTATATGTGCTGTCATCATGTGCTAAAATAATAAATGATAGTGTGATTTCCATGATGAGAACACAAAGAAGAAAGATGAGACAGACAGGAGAGGCCACAACTATATCTTCTATCATATTACCATTTAGTATCTTTCAGATGAATGAATTTAAAAGAAAATTCTTGACTGTGATGAATGAATCATACATCTGTTGGATGAATGAATGAATATGGAGCAGAATCCTAAATGCCGTAGTTGAAGAAGCACAAGAAAAACTCAGAAATGTCCCATTTCAGTGACCATTCCACCTCACATAAAAAGAAAAAAATTCAAAATGATTCCCATAAGAACAAAAAAATGATCACAATTCCTACAGTCAAATGGAATATTCCATTTGTGCCAGAATTACCCACATATAATTGAAGCAAAAAGATGCCACAATTATTTCCTCCCATCCTGGTTCTGGTTCTTCTAGCTCCTCAGACTTGAAAGCCGATGAACACTGATCAGATGGCTCTTCCCATAAAGATTTTAGACATACACACATGCATGTGCACACACACACATACACATGCATCCTCGAGTGTGATGACCAGAAGTATGGTCTCTTATTTTAGTTTTATTATCTCTCTATTCAGTACGGCAAGAAGAAAATCAAATACATCAACTATGAAAAGCAGCACCTGTACTTCTACATAGGTGAGTCTCCCAGAGCCACATTCCTTATATCCCATTTACTTGAAGCAAGTACTTGTCAAGGGAGAAGGCCGACTGGAATGCTCTCACAGAGACCAGCCCATGTCCTATTGCTACTGAGCAAAGCAGAATGTCTTATTTATACTCACTGGGGTGGAAATCGGCAAAGGGAAATGGAAAAGTAAACAGACTTTTTAAAGGGCACCTCATCATTCTGAGAGTTGGATGGGGAAGGAAGGAGATACCCAACGAGGGAGGGAAGGCAGGCTGCCAGTCAAGGGGCCTGCATCTAGGACTGTCATTCTGGAAAGACCAAACATTTATCAAGAGAAAAGAATAATGGTGTTTGGGTAGGAAGGAAGTAGACATGGGGAAATAAATCTGAAGCATTTGCAGTGTGACACCGGAAATGGAGAGGCCGGGGAATAAAGGGCATCTGCAGTGCTCTTGTGTGGAAGAAAGCTGTCTGCTCCCATGACCTGTATACAGCTGTGGGAAGGCATGAGACATATATATCTGAGTGTGGGCATGTGGGTCAAGTTTGAAGGAAAATAAAGGTAGCTGAGTAAATCTGATACCAGTAAAAGAACATCATAAGCAAAGAGCCTTTGCTCTTAACCAATATCAAACTCATAGCAGCTCACAAAAAAAAGAAACCCCCAAATCTGCCCAACTAAAACATACATCTGGGGGTTAAACCAAAATCAGGGAAAGAACCAAACATTTCCTGTAGTCCAGTTGTTCTCAACCCAAGCAATTTTGCCTCCCAGAGGCAGTCTGAAGACATTTTTTTGGTTATCGCGACAGAGGAAGAGGGAACGTATTGGCAGTCAGTGGATAGAAGCCAGGGATGCTGCTAAACATTCCACGATGCAAAGGACAGCCCCTTATAAAAATAATCATCTCACCCAAATTGCCAGCAGTGCTGGGGTTCAGAAACACAGTTGCAGATGATCTGATTTGCCCACGTGTAGGCCACAAGTGGCCACCACCCCTATCATGCCAGAGGAGGACAGCAGGGGGCAAATTTTTTGAAGTGTGAGATTGACCATCACTGCTGGCCCCTCCACAGTTGGAATTCAGCCTCCCCCATCCTGCACTCTCACCTGCCCCGCTTCTCTTGCATAACCTGAAAGAGGAATGAGGACATTGGTGCCCCATTTTTATTTATTTTTATTTATTTATTTTTTAATTATTATTATTATACTTTAAGTTTTAGGGTACATGTGCACAACGTGCAGGTTTGTTACATATGTATACAAGTGCCATGTGCTGCACCCATTAACTTGTCATTTAGCATTAGGTATCTCTCCTAATGCTATCCCTCGCCCCTACCCCCACCCCACAACAGTCCCTGGTGTGTGATGTTCCCCTTCCTGTGTCCATGTGTTCTCATTGGTGCCCCATTTTTAAAAGGTAGCCGATTCCCAGCCTAACTAGATGTGTGTTTGCTTAAGAAAATGCTGTTGGACTTTCTTCTGTGAACTTTCCTGAGAAACATGTGTTTACCTCCCCTGTCTGTAGTGGGGCAATATGCCCTTACCTTATGAGAATTGAGGGAATGGTGTGAATTCACTGCAAAATGCCCACCTCACAAACCACACTGCCACCACCAAGAGCTGTTTTATTGTGGCCTTTCCCAGCAAATGCTAGCTTAACATCTCGGGTGCAAATGAGTCATAGTCAAACTGTCAAAAAGAAACAAAACCAGACATTTGTTAAAGGCAGCAAGACAAATTATATTCAGGCAATTGCACTAGGGGAGAGAGACTTCACCATTAACTGAGCTTAATTCTCCTGACGCAAAAGTGAGAGAGAGGCTTTTAAATGCTGGAACATACTAAAGGAAAAGTACTGAAAGACACTGGGAGATGGGGTAGGGGGTGGAGGAGTTGGTTGATAAGATTTGTCCAGGCTGTCTGTGTCTGCTAACTGGTACTTATCAAAGTTTGGCTCCTATCCTCCTAAATAGACTGACAGATAACAGCCCCAGCCTTCTTGATGGCTAGATTTCAAAGGGATTGTTACCAGGCCCTGAGAAATACATTTCTGGAGTATAGAAGCTACATCTCAAAGGAAGACACAAAAGATTTACAATTGTCATGTCCTAAAGTAAATGCTCTAAGAAAAAGGGGTGTCAGGTGCCTATAGTCAGATACTGGCCAGAATAAACAGTAAATTATTTTGGCAGCATTGAGCTTTCTCAGGTAAAAACTTCAAGGATGCTGAGAATACCCCAGAGAGATGGCCTTGAGCTTTGAGAAACTATGCTAGTGTTTGTTCAAGTTTCTTAGTTTGGAGAGTGGATGAAATCATTTGTGCTGAGAGTCTGCAATTCTCGTAGGCCAAGGTTGAGGCCTAGTCAAGAAGAGGGCTCAGAGGATCCTAACTAAAGTTCGACCAGGGAGACAGCCTTTGTCAAAAGCCAGAGGATGTGCTTAAGGATCTTCTGTGCCTGGGAAGCCTCAATGATGCTGGGAGAGAGGCAGGTAAATAACTCTGACCAGGAAACGAGTATACCTTCTTTATCACTGACACCTCAACACACTGTAATGGGGCTAAATCCCAAAGATCCAGGGAGACCGAAGGACTCCAAGTACCTTGAAAAAACTTGAAAGCTGATAGCAGAAGCTCTTCAGGGATGCTTTCCTCAAAAATGACTCAAATCTCCCAAGCTTTCCTCGCTTCTTTGAGGCAGCTTGAACCTGGAGCTACTGACCAAATTCCTAGCCCAGCCTTTTAGATTTGAAATGCCCAGTGCAGTCCAGGATGAAGCTGTGGATCTCCACCTTGCATCTTTCCTTGGGGCCAGCATTCCAGGAATGCTGCATTAAGGAGATAGACTCCTGCTGACTTGCATTGGGGTCACATTTTTTAATTAAATACATTTACTGGATTTATTAAATAAATGTATTAAGTACATTATAAAAATACAACACAGTAATTACAAAACAGATGCTGGATCATCCTAATACCAACAACTGGCAGAGACACAACAAAAAAAGGAAATTTTAGGACAATATCCCTGATGAACATCAGTGCGAAAATCGTTAGTAAAATATTGGCAAACCAAATCCAGCAGCACATCAAAAAGTTTATCCACCAAGATCAAGTCGGGATTCAAGGCTGGTTCAACATATGCAAATAAATAAATGTAATCCATCACATAAACAGAACCAATGACAAAAACCACGATTGTCTCAATAGATGCAGAAAAGGCCTTTGATAAAATTCAACACCCCTTTATGCTAAAAACTCTCAATAATCTAGGTATTGATGGAAAGTATCTCAAAATAATAAGAGCTATTTATGACAAACCCACAGCCAATATCAATTTGAATGGGCAAAAGCTGGAAGCATTCCCGTTGAAAACTGGCACAAGACAACCTCTCTCACCACTCCCATTCAACATAGTATTGAAAGTTTCTGGCCAGGGCAATCAAGCGAAAGAAGGAATTCAAATTAGAAGAGAGGAAGTCAAAGTGTCTCAGTTTGAAGATGACATGATTGTATATTTAGAAAACCCCATCATCTCAGCCCCAAATCTCCTTAAGCTGATCAGCAACTTCAGCAGAGTCTCAGGATACAAAATCAATGTACAAAAACCACAAGCATTCCTATACACCAATAACAGACAAACAGAAAGCCAAATCATGAGTGAACTCCCATTCACAGTTGCTACAAAGATAATAAAATACCTAGGAATACAACTTACAAGGAACATGAAGGATCATTTCAAGGAGAACTACAAAGCACTGCTCAAGGAAATAAAAGAGGACACAAACAAATGTAAAAATATACCATGCTCATGAATAGGAAGAATCAATATCATGAAAATGGCCATACTGCCCAAAGTAATTTATAGATTCAATGGTATCCTCATCAAGCTACCATTGACTTTCTTCACAGAATTAGAAAAAACTACTTTAAATTTCATATGGAACCAAAAAAAAAAGCCCATATAGCCAAGACAATCCTCAGCAAAAAGAACAAAACTGAAGGTATCACGCTACCTGACTTCAAACTATACTACAAGTATACCAAACTATACTATGGTAACCAAAAGAGCATGGTACTGGTATGAAAACAGAGATATAGACCAATGGAACAGAACCGAGGCCTCAGAAATAATGCCACACATCTACAACCTTCTGATATTTGACAAACCTGACAAAAACAAGCAATGGGGAAATGATTCCCCATTTAATAAATGGTGTTGGGAAAACTGGCTAGCCATATGCAGAAAACTGAAACTGGACCCCTTCCTTACACCTTATACAAACATTAACTCAAGATGGATTAAAGACTTAAATGTAAGACCTAAAACCATAAAAACCCTAGAAGAAAACCTAGGCAATACCATTCAGGACATAGGCATGGGCAAGGACTTCATGTCGAAAACACCAAAAGCAATGGCAACAAAAGCCAAAATTGACAAATGGGATCTAATTAAACTAAAGGGCTTCTGTACAGCAAAAGAAACTATCATCAGAGTGAAGAGGCAACCTACAGAATGGGAGAAAAATTTTGTAATCTATCCATCTGACAAGGGGCTAATATCCAGAATCTACAAGGAACTTACACAAATTTACAAGAAAAAAAACAAACAACCCCATCAAAAATTGGGCAAATGATATGAACAGACACTTCTCAAAAGAAGACATTTATGTGGCCAACAAACATATGAAAAAAAAGCTCATCATCACTGGTCATTAGTGAAATGCAAATCAAAACCACAATATGATACCATCTCATGCCGGTTAGAATGGCAATCATTAAAAAAGCAGGAAACAACAGATGCTGGAGAGGATGTGGAGAAATAGAAATGCTTTTATACTGTCGTTGGGAGTGTAAATTAGTTCAATCATTGTGGAAGACAGTGTGGTGATTCCTTAAGGATCTAGAACCAGAAATACCATTTGACCCAGCAATCCCATTACTGGGTATATACCCAAAGGATTATATATCATTCTACTGTAAAGACACATGCACACATATGTTTATTGCAACATATTCACAATAGCAAAGACTTGGAACCAACCCAAAAGCCCATTAATATTAGACTGGATAAAGAAAATGTGTCACATATTTACTGTGGAATACTATGCAGCCATAAAAAAGGATGAGTTCATGTCCTTTGCAGGGACATGGATGAAGCTGAAAACCATCATTCTCAGCAAACTAACACAGGAACAGAAAACCAAATACTGCATGTTCTCACTCATAAGTGGGAGATGAACAATGAGAACACATGGACACAGGAAAGGGAACATCACACACCAGGGGCTGTTGGTGGATTGGGGGTTAGGGGAGGGATAACATTAGGAGAACAACCTAATGTAGATGATGGGTTGATGGGTGCAGCAAACAACCATGGCACGTGTATACCTATGTAACAAGCCTTCACGTTCTGTACATGTATCCCAGAACTTAAAGTATAATTTAAAAAAAAAGATGCTGGAAAATATTTAGAGAAATGGGAAGATGGTCATGATGTTTTCTTTTTAAAGATAGTGTAAAAAACAGTACTACAGGTAGCATAATACCAATTTTTAGAACATATATTAATATATCTATATTCAAAATATTTATGGTAATATCTGGGTAGTAAGATTACTGATGATTTTCCTTTTTTTTTTTTTTTACTTTTATTTTAGTTTCAAGGGTACATGTGCAGGTTTGTTATACAGATAAATTGTGTGTCTCGGGAGGCATCACTACTCACAATAGCTAAGACATGGAATCAGCCTAAATGCATATCAGTGGTAGGCTGCTTAGATAAAATGTGGTACGTATACACCATGGAATACTACACATCCATTCAAAAGAATAAGATAACGTCCTTTGAAGCAACATGGATGGAGATGGAGGCCATTATCCTAGGTGAACTAACGCAGGAACAGAAAACCAAACACTGCATGTTCTCACTTATAAGTGGGAGCTAAACATTAAATACACATGAACACATTCTGTTTATTTATTCAGCATCATTTTTTGTTCTATTTCAGTTTGGCTCCCACTCTTCATGCCAGTATATCTCAAACTGCCATCCATGCAAGTGATGTACCTTCGAAGATATTGGGTGGTGAGTAATGTGGCTCATTCTCCAAAACTAGACCAAGTAGAAGAGGGAAAATGAAAATGCTGTGTCCTCTCCAGATACAGCTTCCTTGAATAACAGGGCATAAGATTCAGCCAGAACATGAAGGGATCCCGGGCCAATGAAGAGGAAATGAAATCATGTTCAGGGTGTATAACTTTCAAGTGCTTTTCTCTGCAGGACATCGCCTGGGTTAGCAGCTTTTACATCTGATATTTCATCACATTTGGCCCTTACTATGGAATCTTCGGGACCATGTTGCTCATATATTTGGTCAAGTAAGAATACTATTTTATTCCAGTAATCCAGAAGATCCTCTTCCTTTCCCTATCAGAGCTATTTGTCATTAGCTTTAAGAGAGATTAGATTATGACATCATGCCCCATTTCTTGCAGCTGAGGTGTTTTTAAGCAAATGTGAAAAAAAAAAGTTGAAATAGTTGAATAAGACGAGCTCTTTGCAAAAAAAATTTGCCCAATCTCCATTTTTTACCCACTTCCTGGATTCCTAATTGAAGCATTTCAGTTGAACCCTAAGTCCTTAAAACTGTAATCTAGGTAGACATAGTAATCCCTACCAAAGAATGACAGGGAAGGATTTTTTTTTAAGTTCTTTTATGACTAGAGGTTTTCCCAAAGCAAAATGACTTCCAACGCATTTTTGCTTGAATAGTCCTCTCCAATTTTCCAATGTAATCCTCCCTCATTCTGTTGCCACGTTATTCTAAGTCCTAAATAATTATAAGAATAATTGTAGCTACTATGCATCAGACACTTTGTTAAAGGCTTTACATGCATTATCTTATTTGATGTAATCCTCACACAACTCTGCAGTGTAGATAGTACATGGTCATTTTTCTGCTAAAGGAACTGAAGTTTAAGGAGATTAAATCAAATGCCCAAGGGCATGTAAGAGCAAGTAAGAGCCAAGGCCAATGCCAAAACAGAACTTGAATCCACCTCTTATCTGAGGACAAAGCCTAGGCTGTCAACCAGTTTGCATGTGCCCTTAAATTTCCCCAGTGCTTTTGATCTTTGCACTAGAGCTATAGAAAACTTTAGAGGCTCTGCTCCTATACATTTGGCAGTCATGTGGCTGAATGCTTAGTGTGTCATCTCTTGATATAAAGATCTTTCAAATAAGAAAAAGAAAGATCACCATTTTACTGGAAACTCTGAGTCTCTTTCATTTCCTCCAATGATCAACCAGCTCTACCAGGGATTATGCAAGCCCAGTGCTTGCTACTGAAACACCCCAAACAGTCATCACTTCCTCCTTTTATTCCTCCAAAAGGTTTCTTGAAAGTCCTTGGATTGTATATGTTACCCAGATGAGCCACGTAACAATGAGAATGAGCACAGAGGAGAACCGGGACTGGCTCAGCACTCAGGTAATGATGGAGTTCTTGGGGGAGAATCTTTCAAACCACACTGACATAGAACCAGGTCCCGCCCTTGACATGGGGATTATGGGGATTATAATTCAAGATGAGATTTGAGTAGGAACACAGGCAAACTGTATCAATGGACAATTTGATGGGAAGAGGGCTAGGAAATGGGTGCTAGTTGACTGGTTGGGGAAGAAATTATAGGGGTGTGGAAAATGTTCCCAGTCCACCTTTGGGTGGGGCCACAGGACCCATCGAGTCATGAGTCATGCATGGGTCCAAGTGGGGACAGTCTGAAAAACATCTCAAAAAATTAATCTTAGGTTCTATAATAGTGATGTTATCTACAAGCACAATTGGGAAAGTCACAAATCCTGTCACCTCTGGCCACATGACTCCTGAGCAGTAAAGAATTATAGAAACTATGCCTCCATCTTAGCAGAATTCAGGCCCCTCTCACAATCCTAACATTATGGCCTTTTATTAGTTACACAAAAGCAGTTTAACTTTGGGAACGGCTACTATCATCCTTTCTTTAAGGTTAAACTACAAAATAAGTTCCTCCCAAAGGTAGCTTAGCCTACACCCAGGAATTACAAAGGACAGCTTGGAGATCAGAAGCAAGATGTAGTCAACTATGTCAGATTTTTCTTACTGTCATAATTTTGCAAAGGTGGTTTCAAATATTTTCTTTGTTTGACACTTGGGCTCATTTATAACTAATATAAGCTTTTTCTTTGCAGGTCTTGGCCACCTGTAATATTGAATAGTCTTTTTTCAATGACTGATTCACTGGGCACCTGAACTTCCAAATCGAGCACCAGTGAGTAACAAGAATAGTCCTTAGTAGAGCAAGTGCAGTCACTTATAACACCCCCAAATATAATCCAGATCAGGCCCTAGGCTCAAGGTCTCAGAGGGGAAAAAATGAACGAGCATTTTCTACAGGCTGCTATCTTTCTATTAGCAATGACGGGGAAGGAAGGAAGAGAAGGAGAGAGAAGGAAGAGAAGGAGAGAAGGAGAGAGAGAGAGAAAGAGAAATAAAAAAAGAAAGAGAGAAAGAAAAAGAAAGAAGAAAGAAAGAAAGAGAAAGAAAGAAAGAGAGAGAAAGAAAGATTGATTGTGAGTAACTAGAGTGAAATCTTGGAAAAGTGCCACTGATTCCATTTTCAGATACCTGCAGGCTTGAGAAGTGGGTAACCAAGTTGTGTTGAAATTTAATTTAAATGTCTATCTCTTTAGATCTGAAGTTACAAAATAATCAATGATAAAACCCATTCCCTGATGCAATATTCAAATGGTATTGGCAATACTTTACCAATGAGTCAGTTAGGTGGCCATAAAATAAAGAGAAAATGATAACACTTGGAGAGTCAATCTCCAGAATATTTAAGGGAGAGACTGTCCACATCCTCTTTACCTAAGCCATGTTTAGGATAGTCAGAGAAGGAAAGAGCTCTTATACCTGCTCATATAATTTTCTCATCCTTTCCTTCATGTTATTCCTTAAAAACCTCAGCCAAACAAAAAAAGACTATTATTTACATTTTATCAAAGAGGAAGTTAAAACACAAGAAAGTCACCTGGGTGATTAGTGGAAAACCTTAGATAAAAACTCATATCTCCTCACTCCTTATTCCTATCCCAGGACTTTTTCCTATATGCCATGACTAGAACGTATTGAATATTCATCTCTTCATGGGATAGGAGTTAGATGGTGTTTGGGAACCTCCACCTAGTCTCTTTGCTAAAACATAAGAAGAGTCACCTTTATTCCAGTTCCCAACAAGTTCCTGATCTTCATCTGAGACCACCTCAGCCTGGACCTTATTGTCCATATCGTTATCAGCATTTTGGGCAAAGCCATTCAACAAGTCTCTAGGAAGTTCCAAACTTTCCTACATTTTCCTGCCTTATTCTGAGCCATCCAAACTGTTCCAACCTCTGCCTGTTACCCAGTTCCAAAGTTGTTTCCACATTTTGAGGTATATTTTCAGCAACATCCCACTTCTGGTTCCAATTTACTGTATTAGTCTGTTTTCACACTGCTGATAAAGTCATACCCGAGACTGGGAAGACAATGGGGCTTAATTGGACTTACAGTTTCAAATGGCTGGGGAGGCCTCAGAATCATGGCGAGAGGCAAAAGGCACTTCTTACATGGCAGTGGCAAGAGAAAATGAGGAAGAAGCAAAAGCAGAAACCCTTGATAAACCCATCATATCTCGTGAGACTTATTCACTATCATGAGAAGAGCATGGGAAAGACTGGCCCCCATGACTCAATTACCTTCCTTTGGGTCCCTCCCACAACACGTGGGAATCTGGGAGATATAATTCAAGTTGAGATTTGGGTGGGGGCACAGCCAAACCATATCAGATGGATAGAGAGAAAGAGAGAGACAAAGACAGAGACAGAGAAGGAGGACAGGGGTATCTTCAGCTCCCCTAGGTAATTCAAAGTGATAGACAATCCATACCTTCATCTGAACTGGCCAAATATAAACATATTCGATGAAGATAACATTTATTCTGTTAGCATTTCCCAAACATTCACCACCCACCTGGCTTGCAGAGGTGTTAAGAGATAAGGGTATTTTGGAAGCAGTTTTTGAACTTCCCAGAACAGCAGTATTGTGCAAGGTCAAGGTTGGGTCTGCATTGCTGATATAGTTTTATTTGGTAACAGAAGGAAGAAAACTCAGAGTTTTTCTTTAGGTCTAAATTTTATATCTCTTGTGTGTTTCTCCAGTCTGTTCCCCACAATGCCACGCCATAATTATCACAAAGTGGCGCCTCTGGTGAGGTCACTGTGTGCCAAGCACGGATTGCACTATGTGAATAAACCCATGTTGAGGGCATTTGGAGATATTGTCAGGTAATAACATAATTTCTCTTGGCTCACAGCTCTCATTTGTATTTACTGCCACTCCCCAGACTATTCAGTGGCTTGTGAATCATTCATATAACAACCATTTATTAAGGGTCACCTGTGTGCTCAGCATGGATACATGGCACCATAAGGAACCGTATCAACAACAACAAAATAATAATAATACTGACCTTTTACCTATAGGTACAGCTTAGTGAAAATGCTTTACTGTCCTACTAAATTTCAAATTTCTTAAAATCAAGGCTGTATATTATTTGCCTTTTTATCCCCCCACAGATCTTCCTACAAATGTTAGAATTTAAGTAGTGGGAGACACTGTCAGATCAGCTGGTCCAGTGTTGCAAATTTACATGCCTGCAGGGTTCAGTGGGGTATAAATGTGCAGCTCAGGCTGGGGTGATTAATTAAGAGTAGTGAGGCATGCAGAAACTGAAAATCCATACTCATCCTTAGGCATTCATATACAATTTCCTGAAGAATGTTGTGCTGGTTAAATTAACAACCAGTAACCTGGGTTTAATAAATTTCTCTTTAGTTTAGGGTTGAAAAAAAAAATCTTAAATGAGACCAACAAGGCCAGGCCTGATCTGATCTGATCCCTGACCAGTGCTCCAGCCCCAGACTCTCTACCACACTCCTCCTCTTTCTCTATCCTCCAGATAATTTCCTCCAGAAATTAATGCAATTAGCCTACCTTAAGTTGCTGTGAAACTCCCTTCCCTAGTTGTCTTATCCTTTTGCCACTTTTTCTTCTGCCTGGAATGTTCCTCCAAACCTCCACCTCCCCTGATATCATCTTGTCAATTGCCATTCTTTCTCCAAGGCTCAACTCAAATGCCTTTTCCTCATGTCTATCTCCTCTGACCCCCAAAACTAAATTAGTCGCATGCTCTTGCAGCACCTGCTTCTCTTCATTTGTGAAGTTTATCACAATTATATTCAAATAACATATTGGGTAATAAATTATTTAATATGTGTCTCCTAAGCTAGACCTGGAATTTCATGTGGACAGGACTCACATCCACCCTACTCATTGCTGTCCCACCAGAGCCTAGAAAAATGTCCTCCATATTATAAAATAGGGTTGACAGGTAAATATAGGATGGGTGGATTTACAGATATATAGGCTCAGAAAAGAATAAAATGAAAGAAAATCTCAATGTTCCCCATAAAGAAAAGGTGAATTCACCTGCTAAAAACAATTTAGTCAACAGAATTGGTCAACAGAGGATGACATTTATCAGATATAGCTGGAAATGACAACATTGTTCTGAACCAGGCAGAGGAGCAAATTCCATGTAGGAGCTTTCTTAACATTACAGTCTCACCTCCTGATGATCTTGTTTATTCCTTTTGCAGAGCCTTGAAGAAATCTGCTGCCCTCTGGGCGGATGCTTACTATGAAACACGATGCCGAATGTCAGCCTTGACACACATGTAATTGCATCTCTGATGAGGGTTGGTGCATGTGCAGGAGCTCTTCCCTGCTTAACTGGGAATTAGTTATCACCGTTGGTATACCTGACTGTGCTGTTCTAGGAATATGAATCCCAAGCATATGTGATAACCCCTTCTCTGAAAGTCTTCTCTGCAAATAAGAACCTAGGAAACACAAGATGACATTGACCAGGGTGACAAAAGGGAAATGAAGCCCAACATTTTTGTTTTTTCATTAGTACCTTAAATTCAGTCCTCCCAATAGACTTTGGTCAGATCATCTCAGTCAAGGGCCAGAAGTACAAGAACCAGGCAAAAGTTTTATGGATGAAGTGGACATAGGGAGAAGTCAGCCAAAAGACAGCCATCTAACAGGGTACTTTGGAAATTAGTGCAATTGCTCTTAGAAAAGAATCATATGTTTAAGAATTTCCTGTTGAAGCACAAATGCTTTTTACTTATTTCTTTTCAGATGTGTGAACTTCTTTTTCTTTAAAAAACTGAGTATAATTAACAATAAAATTTCTTCAAATATTCCAAAATTGACTTCAGATCTTCATTATTGTAACTGCACATGTGTCATTAATGCATATACACATTTTCTTTCCAAGTGGAAAAAATAAAAAGTCTATGAAATATCTTAAAAGAACTTCCTACATCTAGTCCTAATAGCAACAGGTCAAGCAGGTTAATGTTCTGCATTTACAGATGTGTTGTGTTTCACTGAAGAATAGACTGTGTTTTAAGCATAAGATTTTGCTGCTTACTCCCTACCCACCATGCAGAACTACTGTACCTTGTAATTGAGTTACCCTGATGAAAGAAAGAGTTTTGTTTTCTCTGATGGAAACCCCAGGCATTGACAAGGCAGTTTGCAAGTTTGACACCAAGGTAAGCATGTCTTAGAACAAGAGGGCTTTCTCTCTCGCAAGAGAGAGTTTTAGTGCTAGAAGGGTAAGTGGATACTCTTGGTAACATACTGATCTCTAGTGTCTATACTTTTATTCAAGGTTACCTTAGCTGCAGAAAGCACAATAGTGCAAGCTTGCTTCCCCAGCTCCAAGCAAATCGGCGCTACTGGATTATCTGCTGCCTGAAATTCTACCAGTATACATTCATTCCCTCACTTCAAGCTCTGCAAAATACTCTTTTAGCTTTGTTTGTTTCTCAATTAAACCCCTACTGGAAAATAACACATTAAATCACTCATAGCTCCTGGGGACTTAGCCACACATGTCAAAGTTAAGAAAAAAAAAACTGGTTGTCTGGGAGGAAGTGGCATTATTAAAATGATAATGGCTAATATCAAATAGGAAAGTGGGGGAGGAGATGAAAAGAATAAAAAGCTATTTTGACTTCAAGACTCTTCATAATGGGCAGGCAAGTGCCCATATTCCTCCTGCTGGTGGATTCTAGATGATTTCTCCTGCCTCAATTCAGGGTTACAAGTGGGAGTGGGCTCAATGGTTCGCTTTTTCTGTCTCCCCTGGTCCAAGCCAGAGACTCTCAAGTGCTGCTTGTTCTCCTGATTACTTAGAAATAGCAACCCGACTCTCCTTAGGCAAATTTACTATCTCAAACGTGTTCCCCACTCAGTGTTATGAATAGCCCACTCAAATTTACTATCTCAAACGTGTTCCCCACTCAGTGTTATGAATAGCCCACTTTGTAAATCTCCAAACAGACTTGGTCACTGTGTAATCTGAAGAAAGTTGGGAGATTTAGACAGATTATATAAGGAAACATGAAATCAATTCAAAAAAGGTGCTTGGGCCAGGCTCACATCTGTAATCTCAACACTTGGGAGGCCAAGGCAGGAGGATCTCTTGAGCCCAGGAGTTCAATACCAGCCTGGGCAACATAGAGATTTTTTGAGCAACTAGAGTTTTGTTTTTTTTTTTAGAGATTCTGTCTCTAAAATAAATAAACAAATACATAAAATTCATAATTCAAAAAAGGTGCTAGACCATCTGATTCTGGGCTCTTCTTTGCTGGGAGGTTTTTGATTACTGCTTCACCCTCCTTAATCATTATTGACCTGTTCAGATTTTCTTTCTTCATGATTCAGTCTTGGTAGGTTGTATGTTTCTAGAAATTTATCCATATATTCTAGGTTACTCAATTCGTTTGTGCATAGTTGTTCACAGTAGGCTCTTATGATCCTTTGTATTTCTATGGTTTACAAAAATGTGCAAACTAAACAATGTGTTGTTTAAGGATTCATAAATATGTAGTAACGTGATAAAGAGAAGCAAGAGAATAGTAAATACAAAAATGAGGATCATAGTGGGGGAAAGGTGCTAGGTAAGAATGAAAATGTATAAGTGAGGTAAATTTTAATTTGCTTAGTAGGTTGTCAGTTAATGAAAATCATCATTTTTCTGAACTCACTATCTCAAGTGATGTCTCTCTCTCACCCTGTGGTGACTGGCATTTGCACTTGGTGAGGCATTAGCCATATTTTTATTGCTTGTTCAATATACTTTCCAGAGGAGGAGAACCAAAGCCTACTGCTTTCACAGCTTTGAATACCACTGAGCACTGAGTTAAATTCAGATGACTGATCCTGCAGGTCATTTTATTTCTAACCTTCAGGCTATAGGGCTCTGCTTTATGGGCATAGGAATGAAAGTGGCTTCATCAACCAGGCTCATGTCTCTTTAAACTAAATAACTCCTGGAAGTTATGTTATAGCCCTATCTGAAACTCTTCAATGGATTCCCATGACTCTTGGAATAAAGTCCAAACCCCAAGACTGCCCCATGGCCACTACCCCACCTTGTACCACTCTGGCTCTTGCTATCTCTGTTTCAGCCCACTGGCTGTCTTCAAGTCTTCACACTCTTTTCTGCCCCAGGCTCTTTGCTCCTGATCCCAATGGCTTAGCCATTTTGTCAACTCCCTGCCCTCACTCCATCTCACCTTGTCAATCCGCCACTCACTTTCAGATCTCAGCACTATTATCACATCTCGGCATAGCTTTATCCACAATCCCAGAGTGCTTCCTCACTAAGTCAAGCCTTCCTGTGATACACTCTGTAGCAATTACCATGGGTATAATTTTACATTAATTTATGTGGTGTGTTAATTTGTTTGTCTCCCTCTCTAGCCTGCAATATCCATGAAGCAAGGATTTCTTGACATGTTAGAGACACTCAGTAAAGATGTGCGAAATGGAGGAAGACATGAATGGATGGATGGATGCTAATTCTAAGGAACTACAGCAAAAAAAGTCCTCCTTGGCCTCTCTTATGGAAATCCATCCTTTTGTTTAACAACTCACCAAAAGAAACTTCTCCTGCTCCTTCATTTTTTATGTCTGTACCTTAAGCTTATACTATATACCTAGAAAATCATTTAAAGTTCTCTTACTGCAAGAATTTTCTGATTCCAAAAATATGTTTATGTAATTTCTTCCAGCTAGATAGATAAATTTTATTAAATATATGAGAATAATTCCATATTCTAATTTTGAATTGTTTTAATTTTATCATGGTAAAAACACTTATTATGAGCCGGGCATGGTGGCTCACGCCTGCAATCCCAGTACTTTGGGAGGCTGAGGGGGGCGGATCACGAGATCAGGAGATCGAGACCATCCTGGCTAACATGGTGAAACCCATCTCTACTAAAAATACAAAAAAAAAAAAAAATTAGCCAGGTGTGGTGGTGGACGCCTGTAGTCCCAGCTACTCGGAAGGCTGAGGCAGGAGAATGGCCTGAACCCGGGAGGCGGAGCTTGCAGTGAGCCGAGGTCGCACCACTGCACTCCAGCCTGGGAGACAGAGCCAGACTCTGTCTCAAAAAAAAAAAAAAAAAAAAACACTTATTATGACATCTATCCTATTAACATTTTTAAGTGTACAATATAGTATTGTTTTCTATAAGCACAATATTGTGAAGTCTATCTCTAGAACTTATTTATCTTGCATAACTGAAATTTTACACCTGTTGATTGGTACTTCCCATTTTCCCCTTCCTCCAGTCCCTGGCAACCATCATTCTATTTTTTGTTTCTGTGAGTTTGACTATTTTAGATACCTCATGTAAATAGAGTTCTAGAGTATTTGTTCTTCTGTGACTGGCTCATTTCACTTAGCATCATGTCTTTAAGTTTAATTTATGTTGTTGCTATTACAGGATTTCCTCTTTCTTAAGACTGAATAATATTCCATTGTATGTATACACCACATCTTTAATTCATTTACCCATTGATGGACATTTAGATTCTTTCCTCATTGTGGCTATTGTGAATGATGTTGCAATGAACATCAGAATGCTAATATATCTTTGAGATTCTGATTTCAATTTTTTTGATAAGTATTCAGAAGTAGGATTGCTAGATAAAATTCTTTAATTATAAGGATCTACCATCAATAAGTACTGATATATGCCCTTTATGGGCATTATTGCATTTAATCCTCAAAACAGGCCCATTGGGCATAGGTGCTATAATTAACCTCATTTTTTAGATATAAAACCTGAGGCTTAGGGAGGCCAAGCAATTTGCCTGATGTTGCAGGTAGAAATTGGTGGAGTGGAGTTTCAGACCCAGGAATCTCTAACTCCACAGTCAATGCTCTTTAATTCCCATGCCAGGAAATCCAAAGTAAAAGGAAGTGGCATAAATTCCAGCCAGGGAAAATTCATCTTCTTTACAGCTATCTTCATATGGCTTTCCCTGATCTGATTTTCTCTAAAGCTTTACTCTTCTTGGAAGAATTAGGTAGGAAGAATTTGTCTGCATTTTTAGTTGGACATCAAGTAAGAGTGCCTGGATTAGAAGTCAGAAATCTAGACTCTTATTTCAGTTTATTAACTTAGTATCCTACAGTGAACTTGGCCGTGTCACTTCCACGCTTCATACCTCAATCCCCACATTTGTATAGGTGCGATGCATAATATTTCCTGGCCTATGTGCATCATAGGATGATTGTGACAATTACATGAAGTAAGACAAATGCAATGGTTTTATAAGCTGGCAACACCAATTCACATTCTAGTTACTGATATTCTTGTAATGAGGGTTCTTCCCATCCTAGATCCACAAAAAGCATGAAAGGCCACAGAGTCACCGAGACCTACAGGATGGAAAGACACTGAATCATTTTAACAATGACAGGGTACCTTTCCCCAGAGGCTTATGAGAGGCGTATGACTCACAAGTGAAAAAATGATTTCTCCTGTTGCAACAAGGAACATCCATGAGTCATCTTCCACCTCTGACTGTAATTAATCCCCTGGTACCAGCCTGCAAGATCTCAGAGGCTGTGGGGCAGGTAGCAGGAAGCCAAGATTCTAGTTATCCAAACTTCTGATTAACCATGTGAGTGCAAAATTCTTATTGTTGGAAATCTTACCAATGGCATACAATATAATATTTGTTGCCTAGTCAGTGTAAATAAAAGAAGGTTTTATCTGCTTTCTTGCTAGTCAGAGACACTTCTGGCACAATCCTAAAAGTGCAGAATGCATAGGAAATTAAACTTGAGCTCTACTGAAGGCAGGGATACACTCAGTTATATTTTCTTTCCCAGAACTGTTTATGAAAGTTTGAAAATACAGCAATGTTGAAATAATTTTATAGTGAATATCTATCTGGCCATCACTTGATTTCAACATTACTATTTCAGTAAATTTCCTCCATCCCATGTCTATTCATCTACCCATCTCTCAATATATCCATTAATCCACTTTATTTTTATGCACTTCAAGTAAATTTCCTGAGGGTACTTTTAAAACTAAACAACAAATAATTCAGACAACAAAGTATCTTTTTCCTCTTCAATGAAGAATTGATACAAATTCAGAACACTAACAGGAAAATTCTAGACTTAAACTTGACACTTGACCAACTGGACCTCATAAACATCTACGGAATATTCTACCCAGCAACCACAGAATCACGCAATATATCTTTATAACAAACTGTACATGTACCCCAGAATCTAAAATAAAAGTTGAAAAACAAATTGGCAAAAATTGTGTAGCAGCCACATCTCTAAGAAAACATAATGTAGTTATAATTTCTGAAAAATCAATTATTAACTCCCCACAGAATAGACCTTCTCATATATAGAGAGCTATCATATATAGATATATGTAGATATCTATATATATTCTCATATATACTTATCTCTCATATCAGAGACATATCTAGAGAGAAATATCTATGTATCTAGAGAGATATATAAATAGAAAAATAGATGTCTATATATAAAAATATATATAGATATATAGATATAACAGAGATATATGAGATATATATATAACTTCATGATCCTTCATATATATCTTTATTATTCCTCTTTCATTTGCAACATTAATTGAGCACTTACCATTTATCAGGCATTGACCTAGGTGATGTGAATGAAGAGTCAGAAGCCCTACCTCTAGGAGTTTATATTCTAGTGCAGAAGGCAGTCAATAAACAAGTAAATGGAAGAAAAAACAAGATGATTACATTTAAAGAAAATAAATAGGATGAGGTGAGAGAGAATGATAAGCAGGGGACTAGATTAGTTCAGGGGGTCAGGCAGAAGGGAATCTGAGAATATTGAAGGAGCCTGCCATGACATCCTGAGAAGCAGAATCATCAAAGGCAAGTGCAAAGGCCCTGAGGCAGGAGCAAATTTCTGTTCAGACAGCAGAGTAGGAGGCTTATGTGACTGTAGAACTGTTTGCAAGGTGGTTTCCTCACTATCACTTAAATTTCATTCCTCCATAAGTATGGTTGGCCTTGGCTTTTTGACAGCATTCGAAATAATTTCCTATTACTTATATAAGCATAGTTTTCTCTGGACACTCATCCCAGATTTAAATTACCAGGTTAATATTCCCTTTATAAGCTTTTGTGCCCTGTGCACCTCACTGATACAAATGATCTCTGCCTGTGCCACTCATGAGACTGAAAACTCCACGATAGCAGTGATTCTGTATGCTGTTATTCACCATTTCATCCCTAGCAATGTATCCCTAGCAATCAAATCCTTAGCATTTTATTCTAACAATGGACTGGGGTCCACTGTTTGGCATAGAGACATAGAGTGGATGTTCAATAAATATTTTAGTAATGATTAGTTTGTTAGTTAATTAGAGCAATGATAGATAAGCCTAGAAAGTTAAATTGAGCTCATACTGGGAAAAAAAATCTAAAATTCTAGCTGAAAATTTTGTGCTTGGTTTAGTAGACCAGATGGGTCCATAGAGAAGAATGCAAAGAAACCTGACATGAGATCCTGATGGGCAAGATCATGAGAGGCAAGTGCAAAGGCCTGTGAGCCAAGGAGTAGTTTAGTTGGAATTGAGCTCTGGAAAAACCTAACTTAAAACCACATAAAGGAAAGACTGGAAGAGTGAATAGCGTGGAGGTGGAGAGATCAATGAAGTTCCTATTGTGAAACCTGGGTGAGAGATAATGAGTTTGGCTGATAATAAAAATATGCAATGTAAGGGAATACACAGAGACACATTGTGGATACTGGATCCATAGAATATGGTAAGTAATTAAACATTCAGGGGAACCCAAAGACACCCCAAAGTTTGGACTGTAGGTGGCAGCAAAGTAGAGGATGAAGAAAAGTAGAATGTGAAGCAAAAGCGAAGGGTTGCTTTCAAGCACCTTGAGTTTATGGTATGAAAAGAAAACCTAAATAAAGATGTCTAGCAGATAATTGGAAAAAATGTCCTTCTGGATTTTTTTTTTTATGCTTTAGGTTTTAGGGTACATGTGCACAATGTGCAGGTTGGTTACATATGTATACATGTGCCATGCTGGTGTGCTGCACCCATTAACTCGTCATTTAGCATTAGATATATCTCCTAATGCTATCCCTCCCCCCTCCCCCAACCCCACAACAGTCCCCAGCGTGTGATGTTCCCCTTCCTGTGTCCATGTGTTCTCATTGTTCAATTCCCACCTATGAGTGAGAACATGCGGTGTTTGGTTTTTTGTCCTTGCGATAGTTTACTGAGAATGATGATTTCCAATTTCATCCATGTCCCTACAAAGGACAAGAACTCGTCATTTTTTATGGCTGCATAGTATACCATGGTGTATATGTGCCACATTTTCTTAATCCAGTCTATCATTGTTGGACATTTGGGTTGGTTCCAAGTATTTGCTGTTGTGAATAGTGCCGCAATAAACATACGTGTGCATGTGTCTTTATAGCAGCATGATTTATAGTCCTTTGAGTATATACCCAGTAATGGGATGGCTGGGTCAAATGGTATTTCTAGTTCTAGATCCATGAGGATCTTAAAAGGAAAATAAGGACAAAAGATACCAACTTGAGCATACTCCCCGAAGAGTTCACTGAGGAAAATAGTAGAGAAAGAGACCTGATTTGACAGAGAATCTTAAAGCTGTTTTCACTGCAGAAGAGAGATAAGAAAGCAGGACCAGTAGTGATAAAAAAGAATTAACCGAGACCTAGGAGGAAACATAAGACAGTGTATAATGCAGAAGGTGGGAGGGGAGAAAGTTTAGAGGTATGGCTAATAAACAAAGACACATCCTGAGAGAAGGTATTATAGATGCAAGCCCATTTAATTTCATGTTTGACCAACTTTGCTCAGTTTGAAAAAATTGAGTTGGGTTTATACCAAGAAGGAACTAAACATCCAGGCTGACGAATGTATAGTGGATATGTTGCTACTATATCCTAAAAGGATTATTTTGCTAATGTTTGAAAGCTTCTCATCATTTTAAAAAACACAGAGGGAGATCTTAATTTGCACTCTGCAAAAAACAAGTTTTATGAAATAGCACAAACATAAAATTGTAAAGTTTATGTGAAACATTAAGGGTAAATGGAATAGGATCCCCTTCTCCCTAATGACCACCTGGAAACAATGGCTGGCCCAGGCCCCTCTTGACTCAACTGAGAGAGGAGGGGATCAATATTTCAGTAAATTAGGATCTCCCAGGATGCGGGTTGGAAAGTTCTGGTCTATACCACTGAAAGGGCACATGTCCAGATTTTCCTGCTAATCCTACAGGCACAGATAATATTCGGCCAGTTAACATGCATCAGTTGTTAAAATACTGAGATACTACCATGCCAGCCAGTAAATAGCCGCTACCCTAAATCCTACAATTCCTGCCAACCTAATCCTTTTGCCAAGAGGCCCTGACCCTCATCCCAGCCTGCGACCAAATGGGGGTGGGTGGTAGTTGAAAAGCTTATTTACAAATAAAGAAATAGCTTATTTACAAAGTAAGAAGAAAGCTTATTCACAAAAGACAAATATGCTGTCCAAAACAAAATTCAAACTCTGGGCTTCAAATTAGTTGAGTCTGACTACCTCAACATGGCCTATTTTAAACCTCCCAATTAAGAAAAACAATCAAAGCTACAATATGTCACAACATAGCGACAAAAACAATACATATGAGGCCCTTTAAATTTGTCCAAATTATTGCAAAAATCTGAATGTCCAAATTATTGCAAAAATATGAGTGTAAGATAAATAAATGCATTGCCTTAAAAAGCCTCTTATGACTCAGGCTATTTTTTCTACCCTATATTCCCATATTTGTTACATTTTATGGCACTTAATAAAACACTTATTTCTATCATTAGCTACCCTCTTTATACCGCATCTGACTCCTTCTTGCCTAGGAAAAAGGGAACTCTTGCAATTATTTTCTATTTCTGTCTTCGATAAAGATAATCTAGAAATAGGTGGACCTAAAAGCCTAGCCAGTGATCATTTATTTGCAAAAGGCATACCATTCATTTTGTTCAGGTGAATAACTTTAAACTACAGAAACTCAATGAGAATTCAAAGGGACGTCATGAAACCTTTGAGTCAAGAAGAGAAATTGTTTGCAGAAAAGCTTTAGTACACAGGTTGTACATCGCATCCTAATGGTGTGAATGCAATAAAGAAAACAATTTGTGGTCATTTTTATAACCTACCACACCATGGTAGATTTCTACTCAGAGTAAATTGTTTTCAACTGACACCCAGATCAGGATATAATTCATTCTACCATAGCTGTGTAAACGAAAAACACTCAAATGACATCTCTGTTAAGAGAAGGATGACTTTTCCGCTCATTATTGTATTCCCAGTATCTGTTAATTGTCAGGAATTTATTAGGTGGTGATTAAAATAGCTGTTTAATTAGTGAACAAGGTCTGCACATGGAAAATTCGAATGTTATCTACTAATGACAAAACTTACTAGCTACATTTCATTACAGCAAACTGTTTAGCAGTCCATGTTTTATAAAGACTTTGTAGGTCCAGTAATTGTATCCAAAACATTACAACAGAAGCTCAAACCTCCAACCAAAACTTGAAGTCAACGATTAGCAAAGATGGCTAACTTTATTTATTTTATTTTATTTTATTTTATTTATTGTATTTTATTTTTTGAGATGGAGCCTTGCCCTGTCACCCAGGCAGGAGTGCAATGGCCCAACCTCGGCTCACTGCAACCTCTGCCTCACGGGTTCAAGCGATTCTTCAGCCTCAGCCTCCCAAGTAGCTGGAATTACAGGCACGCACCACCCCATCTGGCTAATTTTTGTATTTTCAGTAGAGACAGGGTTTCAACATGTTGGCCAGGCTGGTCTTGAACTCCTGACCTCAGGAGATCCGCCCACCTTGTCCTCCCAAAATACTGGGATTACAGGCAGGAGCCACCACGCCCAGCCTCGGCTAACTTTATTTTTTTTCTATTATACTTTAAGTTCTAGGGTACATGTGCACAATGCGCAGGTTTGTTACATAAGTACACATGTGCCATGCTGGTGTGCTGCATCCATTAACTCGTCATTTACATTAGGTATATGTCCTAATGCTTTCCCTCCCTACTTCTCCCATTCCATGACAGGCCCCGGTGTGTGGTATTCCCCTTCCTGTGTCCAAGTGTTCTCATTGTTCAGTTCCCACCTATGAGTAAGAACATGCGGTGTTTGGTTTTTTGTTCTTGCGATAGTTTGCTGAGAATGATGGTTTCCAGCTTCATCCATTTCCCTACAAAGGACAAGAACTCATCATTTTTTATGGCTGCATAGTATTCCATGGTGTATATGTGCCACATTTTCTTAATCCAGTCTATCATTGTTGGACATTTGGGTTGGTTCCAAGTCTTTGCTACTGTGAATAGTGCCGCAATAAACATACGTGTGCATGTGTCTTTATACCAGCATGATTTATAATCCTTTGAGTATATACCCAGTAATGGGATGGTTGGGTCAAATGGTATGTCTAGTTCTAGATCCCTGAGGAATTGCCACACTGTCTTCCACAATGGTTGAACTAGTTTACAGTCCCACCAACAGTGTAAAAGTGTTCCTATTTCTCCACATCCTCTCCAGCACCTGTTGTTTCCTGATTTTTTAATGGTCGCCATTCTACCTGGTGTGAGATGGTATCTCATTGTGGTTTTGACTTGCATTTCTCTGATGGCCAGTGACGATGGACATTTTTTCATGTGTCTGTTGGCTGCATAAATGTCTCCTTTCGAAAAGTGTCTGTTCATATCCTTTGCCTACTTTTTGATGGGGTTGTTTGTTTTTTTCTTGTAAATTTGTTTGAGTTCATTGTAGATTCTGGATATTAGCCCTTTGTCAGATGAGTAGCTTGCAAAAATTATCTCCCATTCTGTAGGTTGCCTGTTCACTCTGGTGGTAGTTTCTTTTGCTGTGCAGAAGCTCTTTAGTTTAATTAGATCCCATTTGTCAATTTTGGCTTTTGTTGCCATTGCTTTTGGTGTTTTAGACATGAAGTCCTTGCCCATGCCTATGTCCTGAATGGTATTGCCTAGGTTTTCTTCTAGGGTTTTGATGGTTTTAGGTCCAACATTTAAGTCTTTAATCCATCTTGGATTAATTTTTGTATAAGGTGTAAGGAAGGGATCCATTTTCAGCTTTCTATATATAGCTAGCCAGTTTTCCTAGCATCATTTATTAAAGAGGGAATCCTTTCCCCATTGCTTGTTTTTGTCAGGTTTGTCAAAGATCAGATGGTTGTAGATATGCGGCATTAATTCTGAGGGCTCTGTTCTGTTCCATTGATCTATATATCTGTTTTGGTACCAGTACCATGCTGTTTTGGTTACTGTAGTCTTGTAGTATAGTTTGAAGTCAGGTAGCATGATGGCTCCAGCTTTGTTCTTTTGGCTTCGGATTGACTTGGCAATGAGGGCTCTTTTTTGGTTCCATATGAACTTTAAAGTAGTTTTTTCCAATTCTGTGAAGAAAGTCATTGGCAGCTTGTTGGGGATGGCATTGAATCTATAAATTACCTTGGGCTGTATGACCATTTTCACAATATTGATTCTTCCTATCCATGAGCATGGAATGTTCTTCCATTTGTTTGTGTCCTCTTTTATTTCCTTGAGCAGTGGTTTGTAGCTCTTCTTGAAGAAGTCATTCACATCCATTGTAAGTTGGATTCCTAGATATTTTATTCTCTTTGAAGCAATTGTGAATGGGAGTTCACTCATGATTTGGCTCTCTCTTTGTCTGTTATTGGTGTATAAGAATGCTTGTGATTTTTGCACATTGATTTATCCTGAGACTTTGCTGAAGTTGCTTATCAGCTTAAAGAGATTTTGGGCTGAGACGATGGGGTTTTCTAAATATACAATCATGTCATCTGCAAACAGGGACAATTTGACTTCCTCTTTTCCTAATAAAGTGAATACACTTAATGTCTTTCTCCTGCCTGATTGCCCTGGCCAGAACTTCCAACACTATGTTGAATAAGAGTGGTCAGAGAGAGCATCCCTGTCTTGTGCCAGTTTTCAAAGGGAATGCTTCCAGTTTTTGCCCATTCAGTATGATATTGGCTGTGGGTTTGTCATAGATAGCTCTTATTATTTTGAGATACGTCCCATCAATACCTAACTTATTAAGAGTTTTTAGCATGAAGGGATGTTGAATTTGTCCAAGGCCTTTTCTGTATCTATGGAGATAATCATGTGGTTTTTGTCTTTGGTTCTGTTTATATGCTGGATTATGTTTATTGATTTGCATCTTTTGAACCAGCCTTGCATCCCAAGGATGAAGCCCACTTGATCATGGTGGATAAGCTTTTTGATGCACTGCTGGATTCGGTTTTCCAGTATTTTATTGAGGATTTTTGCATCAATGTTCATCAGGGATATTGGTCTAAAATTCTCTTTTTTGGTTGTGTCTCTGCCAGGCTTTGGTATCAGGAAGATGCTGGCCTCATAAAATGAATTAGAAAGGACTCCCTCTTTTTCTATTGATTGGAATAGTTTCAGAAGGAATGCTACCAGCTCCTCTTTGTACCTCTGGTAGAATTCAGCTGTGAATCCATCTGGTCCTGGACTTTTTTTGGTTGGTAAGCTATTGATTATTGCATCAACTTCAGAGCCTGTTATTGGTCTATTTAGCGATTCAGCTTCTTCCTGGTTTAGTCTCGGGAGGGTGTATGTGTCCAGGAATTTATCCATTTCTTCTAGATCTTCTAGTTTATTTGTGAAGAGTTGTTTATAGTATTCTCTGATGGTAGTTTCTATTTCTGTGGGATCAGTGGTGATATCCCCTTTATCATTTTTTATTGTCTATTTGATTCTTCTCTCTTTTCTTCTTTGTTAGTCTTGCTAGCGGTCTATCAATTTTGTTGATCTTTTCAAAAAACCAGCTCCTGGATTCATTGATTTTTTGAAGGGTTTTTTGTGTCTCTATCTTCTTCAGTTCTGCTCTGATTTTAGTTATTTCTTGCCTTCTGCTAGCTTTTGAATGTGTTTGCTCTTACTTCTGTAGTTCTTTTCATTGTGATGTTAGGGGGTGAATTTTAGATATTTCCTGCTTTCCCTTGTGGGCATTTACTGCTATAAATTTCCCTCTACACACTGCTTTAAATGTGTCCCAGAGATTCTGGTATGTTTTGACTTTGTTCTCGTTGGTTTCAAAGAACATCTTTATTTCTGCCTTCATTTCATTATGTACCCAGTAGTCATTCAGGAACAGGTTGTTCAGTTTCCATGTAGTTGAGCAGTTTTGCATGAGTTTCTTGTTTTTTTTTATTATTATTATACTTTAAGTTTTAGGGTACATGTGCACAATGTGCAGGTTAGTTACACATGTATACATGTGACATGCTGGTGTGCTGCACCCACTAACTCGTCATCTAGCATTAGGTATATTTCCCAACGCTATCCCTCCCCCCTCCCCCCACCCCACAACAGTCCCCAGAGTGTGATGTTCCCCTTCCTGTGTCCATGTGTTCTCATTGTTCAATTCCCACCTATGAGTGAGAACATGCGGTGTTTGGTTTTTTGTTCTTGCAACAGTTTGCTGAGAATGATGATTTCCACTTTCATCCATGTCCCTACAAAGGACATGAACTCATCATTTTTCATGGCTACATAGTATTCCGTGGTGTATATGTGCCACATTTTCTTAATCCAGTCTATCATTGTTGGACATTTGGGTTGGTTCCAAGTATTTGCTATTGTGAATAATGCCGCAATAAACATACGTGTGCATGTGTCTTTATAGCAGCATGATTTATAGTCCTTTGGGTATATACCCAGTAATGGGAAGGCTGGGTCAAATGGTATTTCTAGTTCTAGATCCCTGAGGACTCGCCACACTGACTTCCACAATGGTTGAACTAGTTTACAGTCCCACCAACAGTGTAAAAGTGTTCCTATTTCTCCACATCCTCTCCAGCACTTGTTGTTTCCTGACTTTTTAATGATTGCCATTCTAACTGGTGTGAGATGGTATCTCATTGTGGTTTTGACTTGCATTTCTCTGATGGCCAGTGATGGTGAGGATTTTTTCATGTGTTTTTTGGCTGCATAAATGTCTTCTTTTGAGAAGTGTCTGTTCATGTCCTTTGCCCACTTTTTGATGGGGTTGTTTGTTTTTTTCTTGTAAATTTGTTTGAGTTCATTGTAGATTCTGGATATTAGCCCTTTGTCAGATGAGTAGGTTGCGAAAATTTTCTCCCATTCTGTAGGTTGCCTGTTCACTCTGATGGTAGTTTCTTTTGCTGTGCAGAAGCTCTTCAGTTTAATTAGATCCCATTTGCCAATTTTGGCTTTTGTTGCCATTGCTTTTTATGTTTTAGACATGAAGTCCTTGCCCATGCCTATGTCCTGAATAGTGTTGCCTAGGTTTTCCTCTAGGGTTTTTATGGTTTTAGGTCTAACATTTAAGTCTTTAATCCATCTTGAATTAATTTTTATATAAGGTGGAAGGGAGGGATCCACTTTCAGCTTTCCACATATGGCTAGCCAGTTTTCCCAGCACCATTTATTAAAGAGGGAATCCTTTCCCCATTGCTTGTTTTTCTCAGGTTTGTCAAAGATCAGATAGTTGTAGGTAAGCAGCGTTATTTCCGAGGGCTCTGTTCTGTTCCATTGATCTATATCTCTGTTTTGGTACCAGTACCATGCTGTTTTGGTTACTGTAGCCTTGTAGTATAGTTTGAAGTCAGGTAGTGTGATGCCTCCAGCTTTGTTCTTTTGGCTCAGGATTGACTCAGTGATGTGGGCTCTTTTTTGGTTCCATATGAACTTTAAAGTAGTTTTTTCCAATTCTGTGAAGAAAGTCATTGGTAGCTTGCTGGGGATGGCATTGAATCTCTAAATTACCTTGGGCAGTATGGCCATTTTCACGATATTGATTCTTCCTACCCATGAGCATGGAATGTTCTTCCATTTGTTTGTATCCTCTTTTATTTCCTTGAGCAGTGGTTTGTAGTTCTCCTTGAAGAGGTCCTTCACATCCCTTGTAAGTTGGATTCCTAGGTATTTTATTCTCTTTGAAGCAATTGTGAATGGGATTTCACTCATGATTTGGCTCTCTGTTTGTTTGTTGTTGGTGTATAAGAATGCTTGTGATTTTTGTACATTGATTTTGTATCCTGAGACTTTGCTGAAGTTGCTTATCAACTTAAGGAGATTTTGGGCTGAGACAGTGGGGTTTTCTAGATATACAATCATGTCATCTGCAAACAGGGACAGTTTGACTTTCTCTTTTCCTAATTGAATACCCTTTATTTCCTTCTCCTGCCTAATTGCCCTGGCCAGAACTTCCAACACTATGTTGAATAGGAGTGGTGAGAGGGGGCATCCCTGTTTTGTGCCAGTTTTCAAAGAGAATGCTTCCAGTTTTTGCCCATTCAGTGTGATATTGGCTGTGGGTTTGTCATAGATAGCTCTTATTATTTTGAGATAGGTTCCATCAATACCTAATTTATTGAGAGTTTTTAGCATGAAGGGTGGTTGAATTTTGTCAAAGGCCTTTTCTGCATCTTTTGAGATAATCATGTGGCTTTTGTCTTTGGTTCTGTTTATATGCTGGATTACATTTATTGATTTGCGTATATTGAACCAGCCTTGCATCCCAGGGATGAAGCCCACTTGATCATGGTGGATAAGCTTTCTGATGTGCTGCTGGATTCAGTTTGCCAGTATTTTATTGAGGATTTTTGCATCAATGTTCGTCAATGATATTGGTCTAAAATTCTCTCTTTTGGTTGTGTCTCTGCCCAGCTTTGGTATCAGGATGATGCTGGCCTCATAAAATGAATTAGGGAGGATTCCCTCTTTTTCTATTGACTGGAATGGTTTCACAAGTAATGGTACCAGTTCCTCCTTGTACCTCTGGTAGAATTAGGCTGTGAATCCATCTGGTCCTGGACTCTTATTGGTTGGTAAGCTATTGATTATTGCCACAATTTCAGATACTGTTATTGGTCTATTCAGAGATTCAACTTCTTCCTGGTTTAGTCTTGGGACAGTGTATGTGTCGAGGAATTTATCCGTTTCTTCTAGATTTTCTAGTTTATTTGCGTAGAGGTGTTTGTAGTATTCTCTGATGGTAGTTTGTATTTCTGTGGGATCGGTGGTGATATCCCCTTTATCATTTTTTATTGCATCTATTTGATTCTTCTCTCTTTTTTTCTTTATTAGTCTTGCTAGTGTTCTATCCATTTTGTTGATCCTTTCAAAAAACAAGCTCCTGGATTCGTTAGTTTTTTGAAGGGTTTTTTGTGTCTCTATTTCCTTCAGTTCTGCTCTGATTTTAGTTATTTCTTGCCTTCTGCTAGCTTTTGAATGTGTTTGCTCTCGCTTTTCTAGTTCTTTTAATTGTGATGTTAGGGTGTCAATTTTGGATCTTTCCTGCTTTCTCTTGTGGGCATTTAGTTCTATAAATTTCCCTCTACACACTGCTTTGAATGCATGCCAGAGATTCTGCTATGTTGCGTCTTTGTTCTCATTGGTTTCAAAGAACATCTTTATTTCTGCCTTAATTTTGTTATGTACCCAGTAGTCATTCAGGAGCAGGTTGTTCAGTTTCCATGTAGTTGAGCGGTTTTGAGTGAGATTCTTAATCCTGAGTTCTAGTTTGATTGCACTGTGGTCTGAGAGATAGTTTGTTATAATTTCTGTTCTTTTACATTTGCTGAGGAGAGCTTTACTTCCAAGTATGTGGTCAATTTTGGAATAGGTGTGGTGTGGTGCTGAAAAAAATGTACATTCTGTTGATTTGTGGTGGAGAGTTCTGTAGATGTCTATTAGGTCCGCTTGGTGCAGAGCTGAGTTCAATTCCTGGGTATCCTTGTTGACTTTCTGTCTCATTGATCTGTCTAATGTTGACAGTGGGGTGTTAAAGTCTCCCATTATTAATGTGTGGGAGTCTAAGTCTCTTTGTAGGTCACTCAGGACTTACTTTATGAATCTGGGTGCTCCTGTATTGGGTGCATATATATTTAGGATACTTAGCTCTTCTTGTTGAATTGATCCCTTTACCATTAAGTAATGGCCTTCTTTGTCTCTTCTGACCTTTGTTGGTTTAAAGTCTGTTTTATCAGAGACTAGGATTGCAACCCCTGCCTTTTTTTGTTTTCCATTTGCTTGGTAGATCTTCCTCCATCCTTTTATTTTGAGCCTATGTGTGTCTCTGCACGTGAGATGGGCTTCCTGAATACAGCACACTGATGGGTCTTGACTCTTTATCCAATTTGCCAGTCTGTGTCTTTTAATTGGAGCATTTAGTCCATTTCCATTTAAAGTTAATATTGTTATGTGTGTATTTGATCCTATCATTATGTTGTTATTTTGCTCATTAGTTGATGCAGTTTCTTCCTAGTCTCGACGGTCTTTACATTTTGGCATGATTCTGCAGCAGCTGGTACCAGTTGTTCCTTTCCACGTTTAGCGCTTCCTTCAGGAGCTCTTTTAGGGCAGGCCTGGTGGTGTCAGAATCTCTCAGCATTTGCTTGTCTGTAAAGTATTTTATTTCTCCTTCACTTATGAAGCTTAGTTTAGCTGGATGTGAAATTCTGGGTTGAAAATTCTTTTCTTTAAGAATGTTGAATATTGGCCCCCACTCTCTTCTGGCTTGTAGAGTTTCTGCCAAGAGATCTGCTGTTAGTCTGATGGGCTTCCCTTTGAGGGTAACCCGACCTTTCTCTCTGGCTGCCCTTAACATTTTTTCCTTCATTTTGACTTTGGTGAATCTGACAATTATGTGTCTTGGTGCTGCTCTTCTCAAGGAGTATCTTTGTGGCGTTCTCTGTATTTCCTGAATCTGAATGTTGGCCTGCCTTGCTAGATTGGGGAAGTTCTCCTGGATAATATCCTGCAGAGTGTTTTCCAACTTGGTTCCATTCTCCCCGTCACTTTCAGGTAAACCAGTCAGACATAGATTTGGTCTTTTCACATAGTCCCATATTTCTTGGAGGCTTTGCTCATTTCTTTTTATTCTTTTTTCTCTAAACTTCCCTTCTCACTTCATTTCATTCATTTCATCTTCCATCGCTGGTACCCTTTCTTCCAGTTGATCGCATCGGCTCCTGAGACTTCTGCATTCTTCACGTAGTTCTTGAGCCTTGGTTTTCAGCTCCATCATCTCCTTTAAGCACTTCTCTGTATTGGTTTTTCTAGTTATATATTCTTCTAAATTTTTTTCAAAGTTTTCAACTTCTTTGCCTTTGGTTTGAATGTCCTCCCGTAGCTCAGAGTAATTTGATCGTCTGAAGCCTTCTTCTCTCAGCTCGTCAAAGTCATTCTCCATCCAGCTTTGTTCAGTTGCTGGTGAGGAACTGCATTCCTTTGGAGGAGGAGAGGCACTCTTCTTTTGAGAGTTTCCAGTTTTTCTGTTCTGTTTTTTCCCCATCTTTGTGGCTTTATCTACTTTTGGTCTTTGATGATGGTGATGTACAGATGGGTTTTTGGTGTGGATGTCCTTTCTGTTTGTTAGTTTTTCTTCTAACAGACAGGACCCTCAGCTGCAGGTCTGTTGGAGTACCCAGCCGTGTGAGGCGTCAGTCTTCCCCTGCTGGGGTGGTGCCTCCCAGTTAGGCTGCTTGGGGGTCAGGGGTCAGGGACCCACTTGAGGAGGCAGTCTGCCCGTTCTCAGATCTCCAGCTGCGTGCTGGGAGAACCACTGCTCTCTTCAAAGCTGTCAGACAGGGACATTTAAGTCTGCAGAGGTTACTGCTGTCTTTTTGTTTGTCTGTGCCCTGCCCCCAGAGGTGGAGCCTACAGAGGCAGGCAGGCCTCCTTGAGCTGTGGTGGTCTCCACCCAGTTGGAGCTTTCCGGCTACTTTGTTTACCTAAGCAAGCCTGGTCAATGGCGGGCGCCCCTCCCCCAGCCTCACTGCCGCCTTGCAGTTTGATCTCAGACTGCTGTGCTAGCAATCAGCAAGACTCCGTGGGCGTAGGGCCCTCCGAGCCAGGTGCAAGATATAATCTCCTGGTGCACCATTTTTTTAAGCCCATCGGAAAAGCGCTGTATTCAGGTGGGAGTGACCTGATTTTCCAGGTGCCGTCTGTCACCACTTTCTTTGACTAGGAAAGGGAACTCCCTGACCCCTTGTGCTTCCTGAGTGAGGCAATGCCTTGCCCTGCTTTGGCTCACACACGGTGTGCTGCACCCACTGACCTGTGCCCACTCTCTGGCACTCCCTAGTGAGATGAACCCAGTACCTCAGATGGAAATGCAGAATTCACCCATCTTCTGCATCGCTCATGCTGGGAGCTGTAGACTGGAGCTGTTCCTATTTGGCCATCTTGGCTCCTCCCTCCTTGAGTGAGTTTCTTAATCCTGAGTTCTAGTTTGATTGCACTGTGGTCTGAGAGATAGTTTGTTATAATTTCTGTTCTTTTACATTTGCTGAGGAGTGTTTTACTTCAACTATGTGGTCAATTTTGGAATAGGTTTGGTGTGGTGCTGAGAAAAATGTGTATTCTGTTGACTTGGAGAGGAGAGTTCTGTAGACGTCTATTAGGTCCACTTGGCGCAGAGCTGATTTCAATTCCTGGATATCCTTGTTAAATTTCTGTCTTGTTGATCTGTCTAATGTTGACAGTGGGGTGTTAAAGTCTCCCATTATTGTTGTGTGGGCATCTAAGTCTCTTTGTAGGTCTCTAAGGACTTGCTATATGAGTCTGGGTGCTCCTGTGTTGTGTGCATATATTTTTAGGATAGTTAACTCTTCTTGTTGAATTGATCCCTTTACCATTATGTAATGGCCTTCTTTGTCTCTTTTGATCTTTGTTGGTTTAAAGTCTGTTTTATCAGAGACTAGGATTGCAACCCCTGCCTCTTTTTGTTTTCCATTTGCTTGGTAGATCTTCCTCCATCCCTTTGTTTTGAGCCTATGTGTGTCTCTGCACATGAGATGGGTTTCCTGAATACAGCACACTGATGGGTCTTGACTCTTTATCCAATTTGCCAGTCTGTGTCTTCTAATTGGAGCATTTAGCCCATTTACATTTAAGGTTAATATTGTTATGTGTGAATTTGATCCTGTCATTATGATGTTAGCTGGTTATTTTGCTCATTAGTTGATGCAGTTTCTTCCTAGTCTCGACGGTCTTTACAATTTGGCATGTTTTTGTAGCGGCTGGTACTGGTTATTCCTTTCCAGATTTAGTGCTTCCTTCAGGAGCTCTTTTAGGGCAGGCCTGGTGGTGACAAAATCTCTCAGCATTTGCTTGTCTGTAAAGTATTTTATTTTTCCTTCACTTATGAAGCTTAGTTTGGCTGGATATGAAATTCTGGGTCAAAAATTCTTTTCTTTAAGAATGTTGAATATTGGCCCCCACTTTCTTCTGGCTTGTAGAGTTTCTGCTGAGAGGTCAGCTGTTAGTCTGATGGGCTTCCCTTTGTGGGTAACCTGATCTTCCTCTCTGGCTGCCCTTAACATTTTTTCCTTCATTTCAACTTTGGTGAATCTGATAATTATGTGTCTTGGAGTTGCTCTTCTTGACTATCTTTGTGGCATTCTCTGTATTTCCTGAATTTGAATGTTGGCTTGCCTTGCTAGATTGGGGAAGTTCTCCTGGATAATATCCTGCAGAGTGTTTTCCAACTTGGTTCCATTCTCCTTATCACTTTCAGGTACACCAATCAGAAGTAGATTTGGTCTTTTCACATAGTCTCATATTTCTTGGAGGCTTTGTTCATTTCTTTTTATTCTTTTTTCTCTAAACTTCTCTTCTCACTTCATTTCATTCATTTCATCTTCCATCACTGATACCCTTTCTTCCAGTTGATCGCATTGGCTACTGAGGCTTGTGCATTCATCATGTGGTTCTCATGCCATGGTTTTCAGCTCCATCAGATCCTTTAAGGACTTCTCTGCATTGGTTATTCTAGTTAGCCATTCATCTAATCTTTTTTCAAGGTTTTTAACTTCTTTGTGACGTGTTCAAACTTCCTCCTTTAGCTCAGAGAAGTTTGATCATCTGAAGCCTTCTTCTCTCAACTCGTCAAAGTCATTCTCCATTCAGCTTTGTTCCCTTGCTGGTGAGGAGCTGCAGTCCTTTGGAGGGGGAGAGGAGCTCTGATTTTTAGAATTTTCAGTTTTTCTGTTCTGTTTTTTCCCCATCTTTGTGGTTTTATCTACCTTTGGTCTTTGATGATGGTGACATACAATGGGGTTTTGGTGTGGATGTCCTTTCTGTTTGTTAGTTTTCCTTCTAACAGTCAGGACCCTCAGCTGCAGGTCTGTTGGAGTTTGCTGGAGGTCCACTCCAGACCCTCTTTGCCTGGGTATCAGCAGCAGAGGCTGCAGAACAGCGAATATTGCTGAACAGCAATTGTTGCTGTCTGATCGTTCCTCTGGAGATTTTGTCTCAGAGGGGTACCCGGCCGTGTGAGGTGTCAGTCTGCCCCTACTGGGGGATGCCTCCCAGATAGGCTACTTGGGGGTCAGGGACCCACTGGTGGAGGCAGTCTGTCCATTCTCAGATGTCAAACTCTGTGCTGGGGTAACCACTACTCTCTTCAAAGCTGTCAGACAGGGACTTTTAAGTCTGCAAAGGTTTCTGCTGTCTTTTGTTTGGCTATGCCTTGCCCCCAGAGGTGGAGTCTACAGTGGCAGGCAGGCCTCCTAGAACTGCGGTGGGCTCCACCCAGTTCGAACTTCCTTGATGCCCTGCTTCAGCTCATGCTCCATGCACTGCACCCACTGTTCTGCACCCACTGTCCAACAAGCCCTGGTGAGATGAACCCAGTACCTCAGTTGGAAATGCAGACATCACCCATGTTCTGCTTTGCTCACACTGGGAGCTGTAGACTGGAGCTGCTCCTATCAGCCATCTTGGAACAGCCCACCAAGTTAGCTCTTCTTGTTGAATTGATCCCTTTACCATTATGTAATGGCCTTGTCTCTTTTCATCTTTGTTGGTTTAAAATCTGTTTTGGCTAACTTTATTTTTAAAAAATATTAGTCTAGACTCTGATGGAAGAAATATGGCATCATACAGAGAGCATTTTTGGACAGAAATAACATGGGGAAGAGAATACCTACACAAGCTGAAAGACAAAGAATTTATTTATTAATCCATATGTGTATTCCATTGTTGTAATAAAATATAGTTGGTTGTCTACCCACTATTCATTCTCCTTTATTTCTTCCTGAAAGGACCATTATTTTGTGTGGAAGGTAATGTAGCCATATAAATAAAGTCCTTATGTCCAAGCTTCCATTGTAGCTATGGTGGCACTTGTCTTAGTTTGCATTCCTGAGATATGGCTGTGAGAGTAAAGGTCATGTACTGGGGGAGAAAATGTAGTGAAGAATGAAGCTTACCTAAAGACAAATCTGACCTTTGCCCTCAGCTACTGGGAGACAATCTCTGAATCACTGGAGTGTACTGCCTAATAAGAATGTCTTTATTTGTTTGGAGGCTTTAGCCACTGGACAATCTAACAACGTGATTTGTGATGGGGTCTTTAGGATATTCTATGTCGATTTATACCTCCAGAGGCACTGGAGACTGAGGTATTATTCTGAACTTCCAGGAGTACCTTGAATCTTAGAGAGCAGTCAGTCATGTGGTCAGTAAATAATCAAGTCCCAGTAAAAACTCCGGACACCAAAAGTTCATGTGAGCTTCCTGGGTTAACAGTACTCCATGCATATTGCGACAGTTAATGGCAAGAAAGTAACACATCTTTGAGGACTATTGTATTACACGTCCCACATGAGGTTACTTAAGGGTATATATTTGCCTGGTTCCTGAACCCTGAAGGCTGCGTTGTGAGCTAAGGCCATGGTGCCCAGTGAAGGAGCAGGTGTCCCTGAAAATCTAAACATCCCAGAGACTATCTGAGAACCTAACAAGAAAATCAGTCTCACTGCATGCACACAGCACACAAAAGGCCAAAATATTACCTTAAAGGCAGTTTAGAGATGGGAAGAGGCATGGATCTCTAGAGCTCTCCTGCTGCTGTCCAAGAGTGTCCTGTAAGTCCTAATAAACGCATCTGTGAGAAAACATTTTACATGGTCCATTTTCAAGATATGATAAATCTAAGTACTGGCAGCCAGCCTGCAGATGTGAGAAACCACACAGCTCATGCACCTAGAAAGTCACAATAAGCAAACAGAATGTAGAGGATGGGTCAGCCCATAAAAGGGAAGTTTCATTATTGGGAAATCAAAACTTATGTGGGGAAGGAGACCAGGGCATAACCTTATAAGGGGGATAATGAAACTTAGGCAACATCCAGTAAGATTATAACCCCGTAGTACTCAACCAGTGAGGAACTGGGGAAAGGACTCGTGTGCTAGGAGATAAATTACCTGCTGTAACTGCCCCAGGTGTGCCTGCCTGCCAGACACCCAATCTTGCAAGGCCACCATTAAAAGACTTGCTTCTGCTGTTCTTTGTGTCTCCGAGTCCATTCTCTGGGTTTCAACGGATGAATGTGTTTCTCACAAACTTGGGGGCTCATCTGGGATCTATGAGCCTGCGTGGAGTGGGACTCCAGTTGAGAAGGGAGATGCCTCCCACCTGATTTAGGCGGCCCTCTCTGTCCAGATGTCTCGGCTCCCCACAGAGGCCATAGACAAACCTGAGACTGTTATTCAGGAGGCAGCAGAGACGACACAGGGAGAAAAGCAGGCACAGCAGCAACCAGGCAACCTCGTTCATGAGCCAAGGTAGGAAAATTGGACTCTATGTACTGTCTTAGTGGTTGGAGGTCAAATGTGTGTAGCTGAGATGTATCCTAGACACAAAGTGAGTGCAGAGTTTTGTTCTCCTACAAGGGAAATGGCCAGAGATGGATGAAGCGATTCTCAGAGTGTGCAAAAAATCTCCAGTAGAGGGGGTTGAGTACACAAGGAAAAGTTCAGACACAGAGACTGACCAAAAATGGGAAACAGAAATTCTAGGCCTAGGGAACAAAGGAAAGAGGGAGTCAAAGAGAATTCCTCTGACATTTTCCTGGATACTCCTTTGGGGATAATGCTGCAGGTTTGGAGGGACAACCCTCAAACCAGGGATAAGGAAAAGCAAAAGATGATAAAGTATTCCTGTCTTATCTGGCTCAAAGTCCTCATTCATAAGCCTTCAGTGTTTTGGCCTAATTTGGCTCAGATGAGGATTGGGTGTGCCAAGCTTTAATTCTCTATGTGAATGATAAAACCCCATCCTCACAAGAGGAGATAGGTTATGTTGTTAGCTGGATCAAGGAATTAGTCCCCACATTCCCTCTCAAAGAAGAAAAAAAAACTAGTAAAAAGCCCTTGCCCAGTGAAAAGCCCTGGGACCCCCTATCACACTTGCCCCCTCCATATATCTCACAATATAGGGGACAGGAAGATCAAGGGGCAGCAGGTGGGTTAGAGGAGGAAAGACCTGGAGACCATGGGGGAGCCAAACCAACTCCTCCTTTCAATCCTTATCCAAATTTAAGAAAATAATTAGAACAGTATAAGAGGAATATTGAGAAATTCCCTATTCCTTTCACACAACAGGCATCTAGCATGTTTCCTCTTAGGGAAGTTCTCATGGGACAGGGAGAGAATGGCTTTGTAAATGTTCCTCTTACAAGTACTGAAGTTAAGAATTTCAAGAAGGAAATGAAACCACTCCTAGAAGATCCCCTCAGTTTAGCAGACCAGCTGGACCAATTCCTAGGACCTGGCTTTTACACCGAGCATGACCAGTTAATAGAGGCAATACCCTCTCGGGCAAGAAGTTTTGCCAGATGAACAAAAATTTTCAAATGTCGATCCCAAATGGTATAATAATGATCCCAGGGAATGGGCCCAAATGCAGGACCTCAGGGAACTATAATTAAAGGGATCAAAGAGTCCACTTCTAGCACACCAAATGTCTCAAAAGCATTCAAGATTCAACAAGAAAAAGAGGTCACTCCCTCTGCATTTCTACAGAGGCTCAGAGATCAAATGAGAAAATACTCCAGATTAGATCCAGAGGACCTAGTAGGGCAAAGCCTTCTGAAGGTTAACTTTGTAACTAAGAGCTTGCCTGACATTACAAAGAAATTACCAAAAAAACTGATGAATGGAATGAGAAGCCGATTGAGGAATCACTGAGTGAAGCTGAGAAGGTCTTTGTAAGAAGAGAAGAGAAGCAGAAACAAAAAGCCAAAATCATAGTTTCCACTGTGGAAGAGGTAGTCAGAAAAAGGTTAGATCAAGATCTCCCTCAAAGTAGATAAGGTTTTGACACAGAGAAAGAAGGGAAACTCAGGGAAAACTCCTAAGACTAACTGGATGTTACAATTGTGAAAAGCCAGGGCATCTTAAGAGTGAATGCCCTGAATGGAAGAAAGAAGAAAAGGTTATCCCTCTCATGACCATTGATGAAGACTAGAAGGGTCAGGGATTCCTTCTGAGTAGGTCTCACCAGGAACCCTTAATAAATTTGAAGATGGGACCATGCTCAACACGACTACTTATCAGGGAAATGCAAGTCAAACTACAATGAGATATTTCTTCATGCTTGTTAGTATGGCTATTATTAAAAACACAAAAGATAAGTGTTACAGGGATGTGGAGTAAAGGAAACCCTTGTATACTGTTGGTGGGAATGTAATTTGGTACAGCCAGTATGGGAAACAGTATAGAGGTTCTTCAAAAAGTTAGAATTAGAATTACCGTATCATCAAGCAATTCTACTTCTGGTTATTATCCAAAGGAATCTAAATCAGGATCTCCAGGAGATATCTTCATGCCCATATTTTTGCAATATTATTCACAATAGCTGCATATTAAAACAACCTAAATGTCCATCAATGAATGAATAAAGAAAAAGTAGTATACACACACACACACACACACACACACAGAAACAGTATTCAGTCTTTAAAGAACAAAGATGAAGGTATTACACTATCTGACTTCAAACTATATCATAAGGCTACAATAATCAAAACAGCATGGTACTGTTTTGACACAATCACAGACACGTAGATCAATGGAACAGAAAAGAAAACTCAGAAATAAAGCTGCCCACTTACAACCATCAGTTCTTTGGCAAGGCCAACAAAAATAAGCAATGTGGAAAGAACTTCCTATTCAATAAGTGATACTGGGATAACTGGCTAGCCAAATACAGAAGATTGATTTCACCATATACAAAAATTACTCAAAATGGATAAAATATTTAAATGTTAGACCTCAAACTATGAAAATCCTATAAAAAAAAACCCTAGAAAATACCCTTTCTCTACATCAGACTTGGCCAAAAAATTTTGGCAAAGTCTTCAAAAGCAACTGAAATAAAAATAAAAATTGACGAGTGAGACCTAATTAAAAATCTTCCTCACAGCAAAAGTAACTATCAATAGAGTAAACAGACAACTTACAGGATGGGAGAAAATATTCACAAACAATACATCCAACAAAGGTCTAATATCAACAATCTATAAGGAATTTAAACAAATTTATAAGCAAAAAATAAACAACCCCATTAAAAAGTGGGCAAAGAACATGAACAGACACTTCTCAAAAGAAAAAAATATGCAGCCCACAAACATGTGAACAAAAATGTTCAGTATCACTAATCATCAGAGAAATGTACATCAAAACCACAGTGAGATACCATCTCACACCAGTTAGAATGGCTACTATTAAAAAGTCAAAAGACAATAGATCCTGGCCAGGCTGTGGAGAAAAGGGAATGCTTATAGAATGTTGGGAATGTAAATTAGTTCAGCCACTGTGGAAAGCACTCTGGAGATTTCAAACAACATAAAACAGAGCTACCATTTGACCATTACCCATTACTGGTACAAAAAGACACATGCACCCATATGTTCATCACCATGCTATTCACAATAGCAAAGACATTAAATCCACCTTGCTGCCCATCAGTGGTGAATTGGATAAAGAAAATGTGGTATATATATACCATGGAATACTATGCAGCCATTAAAAATAATGAAATTATGTCTTTTTTATCACCATGGATGGAGCTGGAGGCCATAATCCTAAGTGAATTAATGCTAGAATGGAAAACCAAATACTACATGTTCTCACTTATAAGCGGGAGATAAACACTGAGCACATATGGATATAAATGTGGAAACAATAGACTCTGGAGACTACTAGGGGACAGAAAGGGAAGAGGGTATTGGTTGAAAGACTACCTATTGGGTTCTATGCGCACTACTTGAGTGCAATATAATCATGTAAAAAACCTGCACATGTACCCCCTGTATTTAAAATAAAAGTTGAAATTTAAAAAAAATTATATGTGTTTATGTGTATGCATGTGTATATGAGTGTATGTATGAATTAGTCCATTTTCACACTGCTATCAAGAAAGTACCCAAGACTGGGTAACTTATAAAGTAAAGAGGTTTAATTGACTCACAGTTTCTCATGGCTGTGAGGCCTCAGGAAACTTACTATTATGGCAGAAAACAAAGGGGAAGTGAGGCATGTCTTACATGGCAGCAGGCAAGACAGAAGAGTGCAGGGGAAAACTGCCAAACACTTTTTTAAACCATCAGATTGCAAGAGAACCCACTCACTGTATTTGTCCATTTTCATGCTGCTAATAAAGACATACCCTAGACTTGGCAATTTATAAAAGAAAGAGGTTTGATGGAGCTAAACTTCCACATGGCTGGGGAGGCCTCACAATCATGGCAGAAGGCAAGGAGGAGCAAGTCACATCTTACATGGATGGCAGCAGGCAAAGAGAGAGAGCTTGTGCAGGGAAACTCCCATTTTTAAAACCATCAGCTCTCATAAGACGTGTTTAGTATCACGAGAACAGCATGGGAAAGACCTGCCCCCATGATTCAATTACCTCCCACCAGGTCCCTCACCCAACACATGGGAATTCAAGATGATATTTGGGTGGGGACACAGCCAAACCATATCACCCACTATCATGAGAACAGCATGGGGGAAGCACATCTATAATCCCATCACCTCCCACAGGGTCCTTCCCTTGGCACAAGGGGATTACAATTTGAGATGAAATTTGAGTGGGTACACAGAGCCAAACCACATCAGTGTAAATACACACATTTAGTATGTATGTGTGTGTGTTTGTGTGTGTGTGTCTACATAAAAATCAAACTTTTCTGCACAGCAAAAGTAAGCAAAGTAAAAAAATTAATATTGAGATATAAATAAACTAAATATCAACTCATATAAAGGAGGGTACTTAACTCAAAATATCAATTTTAAAACAAAATACTTTTTCAGATGGCAACGTATATAACAGATAATTCACATAAAATAAAAAATTAATTATTCTGAGAAATATAAAAAGATATCCAACCTGGTTCATATGAGTAAAGGGCAAACAAAATATATTATTTTTCACTTATAAAAATAAATTTTAATAAAAGTTTCCTGTCTATTAGAATTTAGAGAAATAGTCACTAGGTTTGGTAGAAGTAGTATGAATTGGTACAGCCTCTGGAGGGTACCTGAGCAATAAGTATCAAAAGTTATCATTATTATATCCTTTACACAGTTTCCTCGCCAAAATACCTTTTAATCCTACAGATATATTCACAATAATTTACAGTAACATTATTTATATTAGTAAAATATTGAAAACAATCTAAATGTCACCAATGGGTGGGGGAAGAGTCTGATTAAACAGAGTATGAATGCAACTGTTCAATAAAATATAATACAAACAATAAAAAGAGTGAGGCTTCTGTCTTCATACTGATGGAGACAAATCACCCCCAAAAATGTGAATAACATGTATGAATAAGACATACATTGTCTTTTGTTGCAGGGGGAATAAAGTATATGAACATAATATGTTTTTGAATGCAAGGCAAGTCTTGTAAATCTGGAAGAATAACATGAACTTGTAACAGTGGTGATCCCCAGGGAAGGAAACTGAAGATCAGAAATCAAGGGAGGGGTGGGGACATGGTTTATACTCCATACACTTTCATATTTCTGAATTTTTACCATAAAATGGTTTGTTATTTATCCCTCAAACTCAAAATAAGAGAAGGTGAGGGTAAGAAATAAAAGCAGGAAGAAAGAAAAAAGAGGGAAGAAAGAGAGGAAGAATAAAAGGGAGGAAGAAGGTTAAAAATAAATTGTCAGTAGCAGGGCAATTCTCAAAAATGAAAGCAAGAAGTCCCTGCTGGCATTAAAACAAGAATTTTCTTCCCCCTGGAGAGCTTAACTTTGCTTCAGCAGAAAATAACTAGCAAACATTGTTTTTCCCAGTTACATCTGAGCCCCTGGAACTTCAGGTTCTCCAGGGAGCGGGTATTGATCTCTTATGCCCCAGCTATATACTCACTGATGAGGAGGAACTGAAAAGAGAGACCTTGATCAGCAATCAGTGCCAGTTGCCTAAAGAGAATGTGTAGGCAACCTCAACGTAAGTAAAACAAAGCAAATAGCATTTTGTTCAAAGTCTGCCATGTATCATGCCAGTGCATGGTGGAAATTTTGGAGCAAAAGGTTACTCAAATCCCCAGCATGTTTCACCTCAAAACCAGGAGGAATTACTTCATCCCTGGTAGTTTGATTCAGGCTGAGTATTACCTGGGAAAGAATATGAACGAACAAATGATTGAATGAATCAGTCAATCGACTGATCAATTAAGCAATCAACACAATATGCCTTTAATGTATTATTTGGTATTCCCAGCCCCGTGTTCGGAATTTACATAAATTTGCTCACTTAAACCTCACATCACTGCACAAAAGACCTTACTTTTTTGCCTCCATTTTTTAACTTTTTATTAGGAAATATAGATTCACAGGAAGTTTCAAAGATAATAGGGAGAAGTTTCATATATCCTTCACTCACTTTTCCCTCAATGGTTCAATCTTACATAATTATAATATGACATCAAAACAGGATTTTGATGCTGGGACAATTGTATGTATAGCTCTATGTCATTTCAAATGTGCATAGATTTGTGTAGCTACCACTGCAGTTTAGATACAGACTTGTTTGATCATAGATCTCAGATTCTACATGTCTCCTTTGTGCTACCCCTTCTGGTCATACCACACCCCTTCACTAACCATCCCAACCTCTAGTAATCACCAATCTGTTCCGTATTTCTATAATGTTGTAATTTTGGTAATATTCGTAACTGGAATTATATAGTATATGACCTTTTGATGTTGGATTTTTACACTCACAATAATGCCCTAGAGATTCATCCAAGTTTCTGCATATATCAATAGTTTATTTCTCTTTTATTTTGAGTAATATTCCATAGTATGGATGTACCACAGTATGTTAAACCATTCACTTATCATAGGGCATTTGATCATTTACAGTTTTTGGCTACTACCAATATAAATATTATAAAAAATTTTGTACAGCATTTTGTGTGAATATAAGTTTTATGCAAATATATTGCCCGCAAGTCCAAGGACTGGGTTGTATAGTAAGTGTATGTCTAGCTACCTACACAACTGCCAGACTATTTTCCAGAATGACCACCATTTTCACCAGCAGTGTATGAGAGATCTAGTTACTGTGTCTTTGCCAGCATTTGCTATTGTCATTGCTTTTTCATTTTGGCCATTCTACAGTGACATCTCACTTGTAGTGTAGTGATAACTCATTTTGTTTTTACTTTGCATTTCCCTAATGACTAATGATGTTGGACATCTTTTCATCTGCTTATTTACCATCCATATAGCACTTTTTGGTAAAATGTCTGTTCATGTCATTCCTTCGTTTTCTAATTTGACTTTTTATTTTTAGTTTGAGAGTTCTTTATATTCTCTAAATGTATGTCCTTTATCAGATACGGCATTTTAAAATATTTTATTTTAGTCTGTAGTGTGCTTTTTCGTCCTCTTTAACACAGCGAAAGCTTAATTTTAATGGGATTCAATTACTGAGGTTTTTTTGGAGGGGAGGGGGATTGTTCTTTTGGTGTCATGTCTAAGAACCCTTCACAAGACCTATCCTAAAAATTTTGCCCTGAAGATTTTGTCTTAGATTGCTAAGAGTTTTAAGGTTTTATATTTCACAATTAAAGCTGTGATTCATTTTGAGTTAATTTTTATATGAGGTATGAGGTTTAGGTTGGGGTTCATTTTTTTGCCTATGAATATCCATTGTCTCAGCACTACTTATTGAAAAAAGCCTTCCTCCATTGAATTGTTTCTGAACCTGCTCAAAAATCAAATGGCTGCACTCACGTGGATCTATTTGTCAATTCACTACTTTGTTCCATCTTTGTATCATTCCACCAATACCACAGTGTTAATTACTGTTGATATATAAAAACTCTCAATGTTAGATAAAGTGATTCATCTCATTTTTTCTTCTTTTTTAGAATTTTATCAGCTATTCTAATTTCTTTGCTCTTCCCTATAAATTTAGAATATTCTTTTCACATACTGAAAATACTATGCTCAGATATTCATTGCACTTGTGTTAAACCTGTACATCAATTTGGGGAGAACAGACACCACTGTATTGAGTCTTATAATTCCCAAAAGCAACATATCTTTATTTAGATCTTCTTTGATTTCTTCCATCAGCATATTGTAATTTTCATCATCAAGTACTATACTGGTTTGTCAGATTTATACTTGAGTATTTCATTTTTGAACTATTATCAGTGGTACTGTGTTTATTCCAGTTCCCACGTGTTTACTGCTAATATGGAAATACTATTGCTTTTTTATAACTATCTTGTATTCTGTAACTTTTCTGAACTCACTTATTACTTCTTGAAGTTTTGGGTATATTCTTGGAATCTTCTACATATACCATCATGTCATCTACAAATGACAGTTTTATTCCGCCTTTCTGATCTGTATGACTTTTAAGCCTATTCTTCCTTCACTGACTAGAACTTCCCCAACTATGTTGCATAGCACTGGGGAGAGGGAGAATTCTCTCCCATCTGTTCCCGATTTTAGGGGCAAGCATTCAGTTGGTAACTATTAAGTAGGATGTTAGCTATAGGTTTTTCTGTAGATATTCTTCATCAAGTTGAGGAAGTTGCCCTATTTTCCTAGTGTTCTGAGATTTTTTAAATTATGAGTAGATGTTGAATTTCATCAAATTCCTTATGTTCATCTATTTATATGATCCTGTGATTTTTCTCCTTTAGACCTGTAATATACCCCACTTGGTCACTGTGTATAATTTTTTACATATCACTGAATTCTATTTGCTAATATTTTGTTAAAGATTTTTGCATCTATATTCATTAAAAATATTGGGCTATGGTCTTCTTTTTTTGTATGTGCCATTTTGCCTGCTTTTGCTAATAGGGTAATACTGGGTTCATAGAATAAGTTAAGAAGTGTTCTTTCCACATCTGTTTTCTGAAAGAAATTGTATAGAACTGAAGTTAATTCTTTTTTGAACATTTAGTGAATTATGCTGTGATATTGTTAAAAGGAAGTTTTTACATCATAAATTCAATTTTCATGGCTGTAGGGCTATTCAAATTATCAATTTCATATGGGTTAGCTTATACTTTTCAATTAATTTATGTCATTTCAGTTGTCAAATTAATATGTGTATAGATGTTTGTAGTATTCTCTTATTCTCTTTTTGTGTCTGCAGGTTCTGTAGTGATATCCCTGTTTTTCTGGGCTTAGTAATTTGCATCTTTTCTCTCTTATCTTGGACAAACCTTCTGGAGGTTTGTCAGTTTTATTGTCTTAAAAACGAGCCTCTCTCTCACAGTTTTCTTTCCATTGTTTTTCTGTATCCAGTTCATTGAATTCTGATCTTAGCCTTATTATTCTCCTTCTTCTGCTTGCTTTGGATTTGTTTTCTTCTTGTTTTCTACTTTACTTTTCTTCTTTTTCAACATGTTTGAAGTAAAGGCTTAGATTATTGATTTTAGCCTTTTTCTTTTTTTAACGTAAGCATCTAGTACTCTATGATGCCCACTAAACATTGATTTAACTGTACCCCATAAATTTTAAGTACTGTATTTTTATTAAGTTCAATATTTGTATTTCCCTTGTGACTGCCTCTTTGACCCAAGGATTGTTTATAAATGTGTTATTTTGTTTCCAAGTGCCTGGAGAGTTTACTGTTACATTCTGTGATTTTTGTCTCCTTCAATTTCTCTGTGGTCAGGAACACACAGTGTGAATTGCATTCTTCTAAAATTATATAGATTATGTACAATCCGTCTTGATATATATTCTGCAAGTGCTGGAAAAAAAATGTATTCTACTCATGTGAGGTGGACTGTTCTATAACTATTAACGGCATCCTGTTGGTTGATGGTGGGTGTTGGGTTCCTCTATATCCTTGCTGATTTTCTGTCTAGTTGTTCTATAAATTGCCGAGAAATAAATATTAAATTCTTCAACTATGATTGTATATTTGTCTTTACCTCAATTCAGTTTATTATTTTTTCCTTTATATATGTTGTAGCCCACTCGTTTGATGCCTACACATTTAGGATTGCTATTTCTTTTTTTTTTTTTTTTAGAGACAGAGTCTCTCTCTGTCACCCAGGCTAGAGTGCAGTGGCGCGATCTCGGCTCACTGCAAGCTCCACCTCCTGGGTTCACGCCATTCTCCCGCCTCAGCCTCGGGAGTAGCTGGGACTAGAGGCGCCCGACACCATGCCCGGCTAATTTTTGCATTTTTTAGTAGAGACGGGGTTTCACCGTGTTAGCCAGGGTGATCTCGATCTCATGACCTCGTGATCCGCCTGCCTCGGCCTCCCAAAGTGCTGGGATTACAGGCGTGAACCACCGCACCCGGCCTAGGATTGCTATTTCTTTGTGATGGATTAACATTTTTATTAAGTAATGTCCGTCTTTGTCCTTGGCAATTTTTTTGCTGTGAAATATACTTTGTCTAATATTTATATAGCCATACTTTCATTCTTTTAATTCTTGTTTGCATGATATATCCTTTCCTTCTTTTTAATTCTAAGCTACTATATCTGAGGTGAGTTTTTCTGTACACAGAACACAATTGTGTCATTTTTGTTTCCACTCTGCCATATTCTTTCTTTTATTTGTTATTAAATGAAAGAGACGTGAAACATCAGAAGGTAAGAAAAGTTTAAAGAGTAAATACAACAAACTTTTCTTCTCTTTTGAGTTTTAAAAATTATGTTTGAGAATTGAAGCAAAAATTATAACACTACCTAATGTGGTACTCAGTGTATGTGAAAGAATTGTTTAAGACAATTATAAGTGAGAGAAGCTAAAGAAGTTAAAAAGGAAGTAAGGTTTCCCCACTTCACTCAAACTGATAAAATGGATAGTTATGATTTTACAGGCATACCTCAGAGATTATGGGTTCAGTTCCAGACCACCTCAACTAGGTAACTATCACAATAAAGCAAGTCACACAATTTTTTTGCTTTCCCAGTGCATATAAAAGTTTACACTATACTGTAGTCTATTAAATGTGCAATAGCATTATGTCTTAAAAAAGTATATGGTTTAATTAAAAAATACTTTATTGCTAAAAATGCTGACACAACAACACTAAATGGGCACATGCTGCTGGAAAATGGTGCTAATAGACCTGCTTAATGTAGGATTGCCACAAACCGTTAATCTATTTAAAAAATACAATATATGTAAAGCAAAATAAAACAAGCTATGCCCATATAATGCAACACCTAGAGAAGCCACTAAAAATGCTATAAAAAGATATCTAATAAAAACACTATACAAAAAAAAATCACTATAGATGCACCAAAATGGGATTATAAGAAAAAGTTCAAGTGACCCACAGAAATGCAGGAAAAAGAAAAGAGAGAAACAAGAAAGAAAAAGAACAGTTAATTTTAAAAATGGCAGACAACTGTAGCATATCAATGACCACATAAAATGTACATTGTTTTCTTCATTTTTAGAACAATAATGGCCATAAATTCCCATTGTAAAAGTGGAAGTAGAAATTCAGAAGTTTATAAGTTTGGAAAATAATGTTCTTTTTCACCTAATCCCACATCCATGAATAACTGTACTTGAATTTGCTGTGCACACTTTCTGGCAATTATCCATGAGTAAATAAAGATAGTGGAAGCAAGAGACAGTAGGAGTGAGAGAGAGTTTGGTTTTTCAGAGAATCCACAAGCTACATATTTTTTGGTGGCGGGCTTGGGGGGATTCTTTATTTTCCTTTGAACTTTTATTTTAAGTTCAGGGGTACATGTTCACAATGTGCAGGTTTGTCAGACAGTTACATGTGTGCCATGGTGGTTTCCTACGCAGATCATCCCATCACCTTGGTATTAAGCCCAACATCCATTAGCTAGTCTTCCTGATGTTCTCCTTACACCCACACCCAACAACAGGCCCCAATCTGTGTTGTTCCCTGACATGTGTTCATGTGTTCTCATTACTCAGCTCCCACTTATAAGTGAGAACATGTGGTGTCTGGTTTTCTGTTCCTGTGTTAGTTTGCTGAGGATAATGGCTGCCAACTCCATCCATGTTTCTGCAAAGGACAAAATCTCATTCCTTGTCCACTGGTATGTCATGGTGTGTATTACCAAATTTTCTTTATCGAGTCTATCATTGATGGGCATTTGGGTTGATCCATGTCTTTGCTATTGTGAATAGTGCTGCAATGAACTTATGTGTGCATGTATCTCTATAATAGAATGATTTATATTCCTCTGGTTATATATCCAGTAATGGGATTGTTGGGTCAAATGGTATTTCTGCCTCTAGGTCTTTGAGTGATCATCACACTAACTTCCACAATAGTTGAACTAATTTACACTCCCACCAACAGTATAAAAGCATTCCTTTTTCTCTGCAACCTCACCAACATCTGTTGTTTTTTGACTTTTTAATAATTGCCATTCTGATTGGCATAAAATGCTATCTCAATGTGGTTTTGATTTGCATTTTGTTAGTGATCAGTGATACTGAGCTGTTTTTCATGTTTATTGGCCGCATGTATGTCTTTTTTTTGAGAAGTGTCTGTTCACATCCTTTGCCCACTTTTTAATGGGGTTGTTTGTTTTTTGCTTGTAAATTTAAGTTCCTTGTAGACTGGATATTAGATCGCTGTCAGATGGATAGACTGCAAAAATTTTCTCCAGTTCTTTCGATTGTCTGTTCACTCTGATGATAGTTTCTTTTGCTGTGCAAAAGCTCTTTAGTTTAACTGGATGCCATTTGTCAATTTTTCCTTTTGTTGAAATTGCTTTTGGTGTTTTCTTCATGAAATATTTGCCCATGCTTATCTCCTGAATGGTACTGCCTAGATTTTCTTCTAGAGTTTTTGAAGTTTGGAGTTTTACATTTAAGGCTTTAATCCATCTTGAGTTTATTTTTGTGTAGGGTGTGAGGAAGGGGTCCAGTTTCAATTTTCTGCATATGGCTAGCCAGTCCTCCCACCACCATTTATTAAATAAGGAATTCTTTCCCCATTGCTTGTTTTTGTCAGGTTTGTCAAAGATCAGATGGTTGTAGGTGTGCACTCTTATTTCTGAGTTCCCTATTGTGTTCCATTGGTCTATGTGCCTGTTTGTTTTTTTTTTTTACCAATACCATGATATTTGGGTTGCTAGAGCCTTGTAGTATAGATTAAGGTCAGGTAGAGTGATGCCTCCAGCTTTGTTTTGTTTGCTTAGCATTATCTTGGCTATTCTGGCTCTTTTTTGGTTCCACATGAATTTTAAAATAGTTTCTTCTAATTCTGTGAAGAATTTCAATGGTAGTGTAATGGTAATAGCATTGAATATATAAATTGGGCAGTACGACCACTTTCATGATATTGATTCTTCCTGCCCATGAGCATAGAATATTCTTCCATTTGTTTGTGTTTTCTCTGATTTCCTTGAGCAGTGGTTTCTAGTTCTCCTTGAAGAGTTCCTTCACTTCCTTTATTACCTGCGTTCCTAGGTATTTTTTTATGTTTGTAGCAATTTTGAATGGGACTTCATACATGATTTGGCTCTCTGCTTCCCTGTTGTTGGTGTATGGGAATGCTTGTGACTTTTGCATATTGATTTTGTATCCTGAGACTTTGCTGAAGTTGCTTATCAGTGTAAGAAGCTTTTGGGCTGAGACGATGGGGTTTTTTAGATATAGAATCATGTCATCTGCCATGATTGTATATCTAGAAAACCCCATCGTCTCAGCCCAAAATCTCCTTAAGTTGATAAGCAACTTCAGCAAAGTCTCAGGATACAAAATCAATGTACAAAAATCACAAGCATTCTTATACACCAACAACAGACAAACAGAGAGCCAAATCATGAGTGAACTCCCATTCACAATTGCTTCAGTGAGAATAAAATACCTAGGAATCCACCTTACAAGGGATGTGAAGGACCTCTTCAAGGAGAACTACAAACCACTGCTCAAGGAAATAAAAGAGGATACAAACAAATGGAAGAACATTCCATGCTCATGGGTAGGAAGAATCAATATCGTGAAAATGGCCATACTGCCCAAGGTAATTTAGAGATTCAATGCCATCCCCATCAAGCTACCAATGACTTTCTTCACAGAATTGGAAAAAACTACTTTAAAGTTCATATGGAACCAAAAAAGAGCCCACATCACCAAGTCAATCCTGAGCCAAAAGAACAAAGCTGGAGGCATCACACTACCTGACTTCAAACTATACTACAAGGCTACAGTAACCAAAACAGCATGGTACTGGTACCAAAACAGAGATATAGATCAATGGAACAGAACAGAGCCCTCAGAAATAACGCTGCATATGTACAACTATCTGATCTTTGACAAACCTGAGAAAAAAAAGCAATGGGGAAAGCATTCCCTATTTAATAAATGGTGCTGGGAAAACTGGCTAGCCATATGTAGAAAGCTGAAACTGGACCCCTTCCTTACACCTTATACAAAAATCAATTCAAGATGGATTAAAGACTTAAATGTTAGACTTAAAACCATAATAACCCTAGAAGAAAACCTAGGCATTACCATTCAGGACATAGGCATGAGCAAGGACTTCATGTCTAAAACACCAAAAGCAATGGCAACAAAAGACAAAATTGACAAATGGGATCTAATTAAACTAAAGAGCTTCTGCACAGCAAAAGAAACTACCATCAGATTGAACAGGCAACCTACAAAATGGGAGAACATTTTCACAACCTACTCATCTGACAAAGGGCTAATATCCAGAATCTACAATGAACTCAAACAAATTTACAAGAAAAAAACAAACAACCCCATCAAAAAGTGGGCAAAGGACATGAACAGACACTTCTCAAAAGAAGACATTTATGCAGCCAAAAAACACATGAAAAAATGCTCATCATCACTGGCCATCAGATAAATGGAAGTCAAAACCACAATGAGATATCATCTCACACCAGTTAGAATGGCAATCATTAAAAAGTCAAGAAACAACAGGTGCTGGAGAGGATGTGGAGAAATAGGAACACTTTTACACTGTTGGTGGGACTGTAAACTAGTTCAACCATTGTGGAAGTCAGTGTGGTGATTCCTCAGGGATCTAGAAATACCATTTGACCCAGCCATCCCATTACTGGGTATATACCCAAAGGAATATAAATCATGCTGCTATAAAGACACATGCACACGTATGTTTATTGCGGCACTATTCACAATAGCAAAGACTTGGAACCAACCCAAATGTCCAACAATGATAGACTGGATTAAGAAAATGTGGCACATATACACCATGGAATACTGTGCAGCCATGAAAAATGATAAGTTCATGTCCTTTGTAAGGACATGGATGAAGTTGGAAATCATAATTCTCAGCAAACTATCACAAGAACAAAAAACCAAACACTGCATGTTCTCACTCATAGGTGGGAATTGAACAATGAGAACACGTGGACACAGGAAGGGGAACATCACACTCTGGGGACTGTTGTGGGGTGGGGGGAGGGGGGAGGGATAGCATTGGGAGATATACCTAATGCTAGCTGACGAGTTAGTGGGTGCAGCGCACCAGCATGTCACATGTATACATATGTAACTAACCTGCACATTGTGCACATGTACTCTAAAACTTAAAGTATAATAATAATAATAATAATAATAAATCATGTCATCTGCAAACAAAGACAATTTGACTTCCTCTCTTCCTATTTGAATATGCTTTATTATTTTTTTCTTGTCTGATTGCCCTGGCCAGAACTTCCAATACTATATTGAACAGGAGTGGTGCGAGAGGGCATCCTTGTCTTGTGCCAGTTTTCAGGAACATTTCCAGCTTTTGCCCATTCAGTATAATATTGGCTGTAGGTTTGTCACATATGGCTTTATTATTTTGAGGTATGCTCCTTCAATACCTAGTTTATTGAGAGTTTTTAACATGAAGAGATGTTGATTATTGAAGGCCTTTTCTGCATCTATTTAGATAATTATGCAGTTTTTGTCTTTAGTTCTGTTTATGTGATGAATTACATTTATTGATTTGCATACATTAAACCAACCTTGCATCCCAGGGATGAAGCCTACTTGATCATGGTGGATAAGCTTTTTGATGTGCTGCTGGATTCACTTTGCCAGTATTTTATTGAGGATGTTTGCATTAATGTTCATCAGGGCTATTCGCCTGAAGTTTTCTTTTGTTGTTGTATCTCTGCCAGGTTTTGATATCAGGATGATGCTGGCTTTATAAAATGAGTTATGGAGGAATCTCTCTTTTCAATTGTTTGGAATAGTTTCAGTAGAAATGGTACCAGCTCCTCTTTGTACCTCTGGTAGAATTCAGCTGTAAATCTCTCTGGTTCTGGGCTTTTTTGTTGTTGTTGGTGGTGGTGGTAGGCTATTTATACTGCCTCAATTTCAGAACTTATTATTGGTCCATTCAGGGATTCAATTTCTTCCTGGTTCAGTCTCAGGAGGGTGTTACATGTCCAGGAATTTATCCATTTCTTCTAGATTTTCTAGTTTATGTGCATAGAGGTGTTTATAGTATTCTCTGATGGTTGTTTGTATCTCTGTGGGGTCAGTGGTGATATCCCCCTTATCATTTCTGAGTGTGTCTATTTTGTTCTTCACTCTTTTCTTCCTTATTAGTCTAGCTAGTGGTCTATTTTATTAATTGTTTTTTCAAAGAACCAGGTCCTGGATTCATGGATTTTTTGAAGGTTTTTTTTAATGTCTCTGTCTCCTTCAGTTCTGCTCTGATCTTGGTTATTTCTTGTCTTCTGCTAGCTTTGGGGTTTGTTTCCTTTTGGTTATGTAGTTAGTTCTGTCATGATGTAAGGTTGTACATTAGCTCTTTCTAGCCTTTTGATATGGTCATTTAGTGCTACACATTTCCTTCTTAACACCACTTTAGCTGCATCTCAGAGATTCTGGTACAGTACATCGTCTCTTTGTTCTCATTAGATTCAAATAACTTCCTGATCTCTGCCTTAATTTCATTACTTACCCAGGAGTCACTCAGGAGCAGGTTGTTCAATTTCCATGTAGTTGTGTGATTTTGAGTGAATTTCTTAGTCTTTGATTCTAATTTGATTGCACTGTCATCTGAGAGACTGTTATGATTTCAGTTATTTTGCATTTGCTGAGGAGTGTTTTACTTCCGATTATGTGATCAATTTTAGCGTAAGTGCCATGTGGCAATTAGAAGAATGTAGGTCTCTAAGAACTTGCTTTATGAATCTGGATGCTCCTGTGTTGGGTGCATATATATTTAGGATAGTTAGCTCTTTTTCTTTAATTGAAACCTTTACCATTATCTAATGCTGTTCTTTGTCTTTTTTTTTTTTTCTGGGTTGGCTTAAAGTCTGCTTTTTCAGAAACTAGGATTGTGACCCCTGCTTTTTTCTGTTTTACATTTGCTTGGTAAATTTTCCTCCATCCCTTTATTTTGACCCTATGTGTGTCTTTGCATATGAGATGGGTCTCTGGAAGACAGCATATCAGTGGGCCTTGACTCTCTCCAGCTTTCCATTCTGTGCATTTTAATTGGGGCATTTAGCCCATTTACATTTAAGGTTAATATTGTTATGTATGAATTTGATCCTGTCATCATGATGTTAATTGGTTATTTTCCAGATTTGTCTATGTGGTTACTTCATAGTGTCACTGGTCAGTGTACTTCAGTGTGTTTTCGTAGTGGCTGGTAACAGTTTTTCCTTTCCATATTTAGTGCTTCCTTCTGGAGCTCTTGCAAGGCAGGCCTGGTGGTGATGAATTCCCTCAGCATTTGCTTGTCTAAGAAGGATCTTTTTAGGCCAGGCATAATGGCTCACGCCTGTAATCCCATCACTTTGGGAAACCAAGGTGGGCAGCTCACCTGAGGTCAGGAGTTTGAGACCAGCCTAGCCAAAATGGAGAAACCCCGTCTCTACTAAAAATACAAAAATTAGCTGGACATGGTGGTATTTGCCTGCAATCCCAGCTACCCAGGAGGCTGAGGCAGGAGAATAGCTGGAACCTGAGAGTCAGAGGCTGCAGTGAGCTGAGATTGCACCACTGCACTCCAGCCTGGGTGACAGAGCAAGACTCTGTCTCAAAAAAAAAAAAAAGAAGAACACTTTTTTTTTTAACTTTTCTGGGACAAAAATTATCTTATTTCTCCTTCATTTTTGAAGCTTAGTTCAGCTGGATTTGAAATTCTGGGTTGGAAATGTTTTTCTTTAAGAATGTTGAATATTGGCCACCAATCTCTTCTGGCTTGTAGGGTTTCTGCTGAGAGATCCACTGTTAGTTTGATTGGCTCCCCTTTGTAGGTGACCTATCCTTTCTCTCTGGCTGCCTTGAACATTTTTTCCTTCATTTTATCCTAGGAGAATCTGAAAATTATGTGTCTTGGGGTTGGTCTTCTTGTGGAGTACCTTGCTGGCATTCTCTGAATTTCCTGAATTTGAATGTTGGCCTGTCTTGCTAGGGTGGGGAAGTTCTCCTGGACGATATCCTGGAGTATGTTTTCCAAATTGGTTTTGTTCTCCTATCTCTTTCAGGTACCCCAACTGGTCATAGGTTTGATCTTTTCACATAATCCCATATTTCTTGGATATTTTGTTTGCTCCTTTTCATTCTTTTTTCCCTATTTTTGTCTGCCTGTCTTATTTTAGAAAGATAGTCTTCATACTCTGAGACTCTTTCCTCCAATTAGTCTATTCTGCTATTAATACTTGTTATTGCATTATGAAGTTCTCAAGTTGTGCTTTTCAGCTCCATCAGGTCAGTTATGTTCCTCTCTAAACTGGCTATTCTGGTTATCACCTCCTGTGTTGTTTTATTGGGTTCTTAGTTTCTTTGCATTGGGTTACAGCATGCTCCTTTTAGCTCAACAAAGTTTGTTATTACTCATCTTCTGAAGCCTACTTCTGTCAATTCAACCATCTCAGCCTCAGCCCAGTTCTGTGCCCTTGCTGGAGAGGTATTGCAGGCATTGGGAGGAGAAGAGGCACTCTGTTTTTTTTGAATTTTCAGCGTTTTTGAGTTAATTATTTCTCATCTTTGTGGGCTTATTTACTTTCAATGTTTGAGGTTGCTGATCTTTCAATGGGATTTTTTTGTGGGGTCTTTTTTGTTGATGTTGTTGTTTTCTGTTTGTTTTACCTTTAACAACCAGGCCACTTATTTGTAAGGCTGCTGCAGTTTGCTGGGGGTCTGTTCCAGACCCCAGTTGCCTCTGTTTTTCCCAAACCTGGAGGTATCACCAATAAGGACTGTGAGAGAGCAAAGATGGTAGCCTGCTCCTTCCTCTGGAAGGTCCATCCCAGCGGGGTACTGACCTGTTGTTGGCCCAAGTGCTTTTGTAAGAGGTGTCTGGAGACCCCTGCTGGGAGGTCTCACCCAGTCAGAAGGGACAGGCTAAGGGACCCACTGAAAGAAGCAGTCTGACTGTTTTTTGCTAAAGCAGGTGTGTTGTGTTGGGGGGACCCTTCCTTGTCTGAACCACCTGGACTCTCTAGAGCCAGCAGGGTGGGAAGGCTGAGTCGAACGAACTACAGAGATGATGGCCAGCCCTCCACGTGGGGGCTCTATCCCAGGGAGAGATCAGAGTTCTGTTCATATAACTCTGGCTGGAGTTGCTGAAACTCCCACAGGGAGGCCCCGCCCAGTGAGGACGGACAGATCAAGGTTCCACTCAAAGAAGCAGTCTGACCACAATCTGGCAACAGCTCTGTTATGTTGTGGGAGACCCCTCCTTGACCAGACCACATGGACTCTCCAGAGCCGGCAGGCTGGAACAGCAGAGCTGACCAAACTGCAGAGATGGTGGCTACCCCTCCCTGCCTCCCAGGAACTCCATCCCATCTCAGGCAGTCTCCAGCCTGTTTCCCTTGGCTTGCTGGAATTCTAAGCCAGTGGGCCTTAACTTGTGAGGTGCCACAAAATGGCGCTGCTTGGCTCCCTAGATTCAGCTGCCTTCCTAAGGGAATTTTCAAACATGTCTTTCATATTGCCAGAATTCCTGGGGCCTGAGTATGTAAAATTCCTGGGTCTCTGCATGTGCCTGAGTGGCTGGTCTGCTGTGATGACTCCACACAGCTTTGTGTATTGGGCCCAAGGCCATGGTGGCATGGGCTCATGAAGGGATCTCCTGATCTGTGGGATGCAGAGATCCATGAGAGAAGCATGGTTTTCCAGGTGGGGTTGCAAAATCACTCACCACTTCCCTTAGCTGGAGATGGAGATTCTCTTGGCTCCATGCTGCTCCAGGGTGGGCCATCACCCCACTCCGCATTTTTTCATACTCCGTGGGTCAGGTTGTTTGCCTAGTCAGCCCCAGTATGAGAACCTGGATATTTCAGTTGAGGGTGCTGAATTCATTTGCTGCTTTCCTTCCGCTCTGTGAGTGCTGCAGACCACAGCTCCTTCTAATTGGCCTTTTTTTTTCCCCACAATCTACATATTTTTCTACAACTTGCTTTTCTTTTCTGACTCCATAGAGTATATATTTATTTCACTGCTTTAGACTATGTATTAATAAATAATACAAATCTACTAAAATTTATACAATTCTATCTTCCAATTTTGCTATTAGAAAGTTGTTCTTAATTAATTTAAAATACAAGTTACATAACATTATATTGCACATGATATGCATATTACTTATACTATAAACAATCTAATGAACATCAATTAACTTCTAGATAAGTTCTGTGATCCCCATTGTACAGAGAAAGCAAGTGGGGCTACAGGGAGTTCTATCCTTTTTTGTATTAATTGGTGAGACAATAATTCAAAACCAGGGCTACCTATTTCCTTTCTACTGCAAAATGTTCCATCTAAATGAAGCCTGAGAAACCCAGCACTACCCACTTGTTAGGCATGTTTGAAATGCTTGAGTAGTTGGCCATTTTCCTTGTAGCATTTATTTGATCCGAAAACACCTTCAACATAGATGAAACAAAATATTTTATACTAAACCAACCTACCATTGGCTCAACATAAACCCAGATATGTACAGATTCTGTATGAGGGGATAGGTGGTGGGGCTTGTATTCGTTTCCTTAGTCCTTGAAAAGAATCCCCATAATTTCATATTATTTTATTTCAATCCAGATAATTAAAGTCAAAAATGATATAATAAATGTCATTACTCTGTCAAAATTCTAGCTTAAATGGACCTCTGGCCTATTCTAGCAAGTGTTTATCACAATGAAAGAATGACTCCTTGAAAGGGCTGCATTTCTTTCATTTTACAGTAAATTTACCCTAGGAAAAGCCTATACCAACTTATTATATCTCAGACCTCACTAAATGTTTAATTGAAGAGAATTATTTCTTGTTTCTTATTCCTCCACTACATAATTTCTGTAATAAGCAATAGAAAATGTAAGACCATTTCTCAGACATCCATTATATAACAGGGTTAATATACTTGTAAAGAATAGCACCTAGATGGAAGTTGCATTTTAAGAATACTAGTACAAAGACACTTTGAAGCCTTCAAACATATGTGAATATGAACATATTTTGGGAAATTGCTCTCCAATTAATTCTACTAATTTCAGGAACTAGAAAGAGAAATAAAATGGTAAGTGGCTGTGAATAATTATGTTTCTAAAAAGGTACAGAATTACATTTTAACGTTATTTAAAATAAATACGAATACCTGTTTAATATAGTGAAAAAAATGCTTCTCTATGTTTCTAAGAACCACGCACATTAGAAGTCAGTCTTCTTCTAAGAAAATCTTCTTCATTTTGAAGATAAATCTATTTCATCTTTCATCTAGTAACTCTCTCTTTACTTGATGATTATAAATATTTTTTTAATTTGGAAATAACACTATTGTGAGTATTTGTCATGAAAAGTCAAATTGAAAAAAGTGACTTAAAATATAGAGCCATTTTATTGCAAAAAGTCACAAGGATATTCCTGCTTTTCTGGGTCCTTCTCTTGGTCCTTTCTAGACTTTTGGTAGTCATGGGTCGAGGAAACAGCACTGAAGTGACTGAATTCCATCTTCTGGGATTTGGTGTCCAACACAAATTTCAGCATGTCCTTTTCATTGTACTTCTTCTTATCTATGTGACCTCCCTGATAGGAAATATTGGAATGATCTTACTCATCAAGACCGATTCCAGACTTCAAACACCCATGTACTTTTTTCTACAACATTTGGCTTTTGTTGATATCTGTTATACTTCTGCTATCACTCCCAAGATGCTCCAAAGCTTCACAGAAGAAAATAATTTGATATCATTTCGGGGCTGTGTGATACAATTCTTAGTTTATGCAACATTTGCAACCAGTGACTGTTACCTCCTGGCTATTATGGCAACGGATTGTTATGTTGCCATCTGTAAGCCCCTTTACTATCCCATGATCATGTCCCAAACAGTCTACATCCAACTGGTAGCTGGTTCATATATTATAGGCTCAATAAATGCCTCTGTACATACAGGTTTTACATTTTCACTGTCCTTCTGCAAGTCTAATAAAATCAATCACTTTTTCTGTGATGGTCTCCCAATTCTTGCCCTTTCATGCTCCAACACTGACATCAACATCATTCTAGATGTTGTCTTTGATGTTCACTGGGTTGGTCATCATCTTTTCCTACATCTACATTATGGTCACCATCCTGAAGATGTCTTCTACTGCTGGGAGGAAAAAATCCTTCTCCACATGTGCCTCCCACCTGACAGCAGTAACCATTTTCTATGGGACACTCTCTTACATGTACTTACAGCCTCAGTCTAATAATTCTCAGGAGAATATGAAAGTAGCCTCTATATTTTATGGCACTGTTATTCCCATGTTGAATCCTTTAATCTATAGCTTGAGAAATAAGGAAGTAAAATAAGCTTTAAAAGTGATAGGAAAAAAGTTTTGTTAAGTTAGACACAGTTGTTAAAATTCAACACAACAAAGCATCCAGCACAGCTAATCTGCCAAAATTTAAAGCTTCTAAAATAGGGAGCATGTAGGAAAATCTCAAATTAACCATCTAACATCACACCTAGAGCAATTAGAAAAATAAAAGCCAACCAATCTCAAAGCTAGCAGAAGAAAAGAAATAACTAAAATCAGAACAAAACTGAACAAAATTGAGACCCAAAACTCCATACAAAGAATCAATGAAACTGAAACTTGTTTTTTATTTTGAAATAATCAATAATATTGGTAGGCTTCTATCTAGATTCACAAAGAAAAAAAAAGGAAAGATCCAAATAAGCACAAGCAGAAAGGACAAAGGTGACATTACAAACAATCCCACAGAAATACAAAAGATCCTCAGAGACTATTATGAACATTTCTATGCAAATAAACTAGAAAATCTAGAGGAAATAGATAAATTCCCAGGAACACCCAACCTCTTAAGATTTAATCAGGAAGAAATTGAAACCTTGAATGAACCAATATCAAGTTCTGAAGTGGAAGCTAAGTGCCATCCAAGAAGGGGCCCAGACAAGACAAATTTGCAGTCAAATTCTACTAGATGTAAAAAGAAGAGCTAATACCAATGCTATTGAAACTATTTCAAAATATTGAAGAGGAGGAACTCTTTTGTAACCTATTCTATGAAGCCACAATTACCCTGATACCAAAACTTAGCAAAGACAAAACAAAACAAAAAATAAAACTGCAGGCAAATATCCCTGATGAACATAGATGCAAAGCCAACAGTGAAATACTAGCAAATCGAATTAAACAGCACATCAAAAGTTAATTCACCATGATCAAGTAAGCTTCATTCTTGGGATGCAAGTTTGGCTCAAAATATGCAAATTATTAAATCTGATTCACCACATCAATAGTATTTAAAACAAAAACCATATGATCATCTCAATAGATGCAGGAAAATTATTCAATAAACTCCTACATCCTTTTATAATAAAAACCCTCAAAAAACTAGGCATCAAAGCAACATATCTCAAAATAAGTGTCATCTATGACAAATTCACAGCCAACATTATAATGCATGAGCAAAAATTGGAAGCATTTCCCCTTGAGAACTAGAACAAGACAGGGATGCTCACTGTCACCATTCCTATTAAATGTAGTACTGGAAGTCTTAAGTAGAGTAACCAGACAAGAGAAAGAAACAAAAGGCATCCAAATAGAAAAAGAATCAAACTATCTCTCTTTGTGGAGAATATGATTCTATATCTATAAAACTCCAGACTCTGCCAAAAGGCTCCTGAAACTGATAAATGATGTTAGCAAAGTTTTAAGTTACAAAATCAATATACAAAAATTAGTAGCATTTTCATACACCGATAAAGTTCAACCTGAAAGCCAAATTTAAGAAAGCAATCCCATTTACAATAGCCACCAAAAAAAAAAATACCTAGGAATACATCTAAACAAGGAGATGAAATATCTCTACAAAGAGAATTACAAAATATTGCCCAAAGAAATCAGAATGACACAAACAAATGAAAAAGCAGTCCATGCTCATGGATAAGAATAATCAATATCATTAAAATGGCCATACTATCTGAAGCAATCTACAAATTCAGTGCTATTTCTATCAAACTACCAATACCATTTTTTTTACAGAATTAGAAAAACTATTCTAAAATTTATGTGAAACCACAAAAGAGCCAAAATAGCCAAAGCAATCCTTAGCAAAAAGAACAAAACTGGAGACATCACATTACCCACTTCAAAACATACTATAAGGCTACAGTAACCAAAACAGCGTGGTATTAGTAGAAAAGCAGAAATATAGACCCCGTGGAACAGAATAGAGAACATAGAAACAAAGCCACCCACATACAACCATCTGATCTGTGATGAAGTCAACAGAAGTAAGCAATGGAGAAAGGACTTCCTATTTAATAAATTGTGCTGGGATAACTGGCTAGCTAGCCATATGCCAAAAAATGAAACCGGACCCTACCTTTCACCAGACACAAAAACTAATTCAAGATAGGTTAAATATTTAAATGTAAGGCCTCAAACTATAGAAATCCTAGAAGAAAACCAGGGAAATGCCATTCTGGACATCAGCCTTGGGAAAGAATTTATGACTAAGTCCTCAAAAGCAATTGCAACAAAAACAAAATTTGACAAGTAGGACCTAATTAAATTAAAGAGCTTCTGCACAGTTAAAATATATATATATATATATATATATATATATATATATATCTCAACAGAGTAAGCAACCTACAAAATAGAAGAAAATATTCACAAACTATGCATCTTACAAAAGTCTAATATCCAGAATTTATAAGGAACTTAACTCAACAAGCAAAAAAACAAATAACGCTATTAAAAAGTGGACAAAGGACATGAACAAACACTTCTTAAAAGATATACAAGCAGCCAACAAACATATGAAAACAATGCTTAACATCACTAATCACCAGAAAAATGCAAAACAAAACCACAATGAGACAGCCATCACACACTGGTCAGAATGGCTATTATTTAAAAAGTCAAGAATAAAACCAATAGATGCTAGTGAGGCTGCAAAGAAAAGATAATACTTATACACTGTTGTTGGGAATCTAAATTAGTTCAGCCACTGTGGAAAGCAATATGTAGATTTCTGAAAGTACTTAAAACAAAACTGTCATTCAACCAAGTAATCCCATTACTGGATATATATTGAAAAGAAAATAAATTTTTCTACCAAAAAGACACAGGTGCTGGCATGTTCGTCACAGCACTATTCACAATAGCAACAATACAGTCAACCTAAGTGCCCATCAGTGGTGGATTGGGTAAAGAAAATGTGGTACATATACACCATGAAATACCACACAGCCATAAAAATGAACAAATTCATATCCTTTGCAGCCACATGAATATAGCTAAAGACCATTATCCTAAGTGAATTAATGCAGGAACAGGAGAGCAAATATTGAATGTGCTTACTTATAAGTGGGAGCTAAACATTGAGTACACAAGGACACAAAAATGGGAACAATAAACACTAGGGACTACTAGCTTGCAAGGAAGCAAGTGGAGCAAGGATTTAAAAACCAACTGTTGGGTACTATACTCACTGCCTGGGTGACAGGATTGTTCTTATCCCAAACTTCAGCATCATGCAATATACAAACTTGTACATGAACTTCTGAATCTAAAATAAAAGTTGAAATTATAAAAAACAAAATAAAGAACATGTCTGCATCATAAACCAATGCACTTCTTTCCATAGATAAGCTCTTACATTTTGGAAAATATAACAGAAATATTTCCTGGAGCTGAAAAATGCTTCACAGGAAATATCGACAATACACAGTTTTAAAGTTTCTGACTTCACCATTAGAGCAAAAAGAAATTAAATGAAAACACTCTCTCTGTAAAGATAGTTTAGGGAGATGCCTGATTAAACAGGAAATGTTGTAGCATCTTTATTGCTATCTGATGGTTAATTTTTTCTTTATTGGCTCTGAAAGATGGTGTGATCCATCCTGCCATGAGGAAAGATGAACATTCCCACCAACACAGAACGTAAAGGTGAGCAATCCAACTTGCTCAGCATTGGATCCCCAACATCCAGCATATTTAGCACACTGTAGTTGATCAATAAACATTTGTTGGCTGGACATGGTGGCTCACACCTGTAATGCCAGCACTTTAGGAGGTTGAGGTGGGTGAATCGCCTGAGGTCAGGAGTTTGAGATCAGCCTAGCCAATATGACGAAAACCTGTCTCTACTAAAAATACAAAAAATTAGCCAGGCATGGTGGTGTGTGCCTGTAGTCCCAGCTACTCAGGAGTCTGAGGCAGGAGGATCACTTGAGCCAGGGAGGCAGAGGTTGCAGTGAGCCAAGATTGTCACTGCACTCCAGCCTGGACCACAGAGCAAGACTCTGTCTAAAAGAGTAAATTAAATAAATAAATAAATAAACAAACAAACAAACAATGTTGAAGGAATAAATGGACAAAAGAAAGCAGAAAGGAAAGATCAGAAATCTAGACAGAGGACTCTCAGTGGAGTTGAGAGGAGTCAGCTGCAGTCCAGTGCAGCTGTTTCTGGGTTGAAAAGTGAAGCAGCAACAAGAGCTTTGCCAAGCTTACTGGGTGAAGCAACTACTTGTAACAACATCGAAGAATGTTGTTGTAAATAAACACACAGAAAATACATGTCTGTCATTTTATATGCAGAAGTGTAGAATAAAAGAGCAACAGGATACAGGTGACCAGGTCGATTCCCTCAGTTCCTCAGTGTCTTAGCGTTATCAATTTTTCAATTCACAGTTTATGGAATAAAACATGTGAAACCAGCTTGGTAGCTTGAGCAAGCTATCAGGGATCTCCAAGAATTGCTGGGTTTTTATGAATAATGTTTTCTTTTTATTTGTATGTATGTGTCACAGAAGATACAAAGGCAGAATATCTAATGGTATACAGGAATTATAGACACCAAGAAGAATGCGGGCAGAGCTATCACTTAACCCAGAGTAGTAGTGGGCAATTTTGTCAGTGGATGCATGTGTCGTGTCTCCATCATTCCCCACCAAGAAAACTACATATTTTATGAATTAATCCTTAACGTCTGGCATGATTCTTTGCATAAATAACTTACTAGCACAGTTAAGAAAGAAGTCACACTGCTTTCAAGGATATTGGAGCTGTAATATCCTACTGCCAAGGATATTGATGCTCGATCTTCTATGAGGCAGAAGATAATGGTCGTCTACCACTACAGTAAAAGGGAAAGTGATTTTGGGGAATAATAAACATAATAGTAAATCAGAATTATGCCAGGTGGTGTGGAATGGAGTTGAATAGTGCAATTCTCTAAGACTTAAATTTTTGGATAAATTATAAGGTTACTTTACTCCTGTCTAACCTGAAAGGGATGCTTTCCACATTACATTTTTAAGCATGATCTTTGCTGTAGTTTTAATTGATGATATTTATTGAGGTTAAATAGATTCCTGTCTATTCTTAGTTTGCTAAGAGCTTTGCATAATAAATTTACGTTGACTTTTAGTAAATCTTTTTCTGTATCTGCTGGAACAATCATATGGTTTTCATCCCTTGATATGGTAACAATTAACCATATGTCAATGTATGTAATTGGTTTTCTGGAATTAAAGCAATCTTATGTTCTTAGAGTAAAAATAAATAAATAAATAAATAAATAAATAAGGTGGTGGTCCTCATCATATCCTCATTTAACTCACCAGTCCAGGACCTACAAAATCCAGACAGATACTGGCAGAAAATTGACTACCACAACCTTAGCCAAATGGAAGCACCAATCTCAGTCACTGTACCAGATGTGCAATTGCTACTGGAAAAAAACAGCTTCTAGTACTATGCACTGACACTAAATTGGAAATACATTCTTTTCCACATGTATCAGGAAGGAAGTTCAGAAGCAAGATACATTCTCTTAGCATAGATATCACAAAACATTCCCCGTCATTTCCAGGGCTATCTGAACTCTCCTGAGCCACAGTGTGGCCTATTGGACCTTGACCATTAAAAAACTTGTAGAACAACACTCCGCTCCACTTTAGTGATGACATGATTGGACCTGAGAAAGAGGAAGTAGCAAGTACCCTGTGCTAGTTTGTTACAGAAGCAATAGAAACAGAAAACTAGTGCAAACTTCATGAAAAATAATTGTACCAAGTAACATGTACAATAAAATGTATAGCAATATTGTGTGTAGTAGCAAAATCTGGGAACTACCAAAACATCCATTGGTAGAATGTTTTCGTCTAAATCCTCTAAGAAGCAGACACCAAGATGGGATTACACATGCAAACATTTTGTTAGGGGGATGCCTATGTAAAAGGAAATAGGGAGGACAATGGGAAAAGCTAAGAGTGATGCAAGTCTGACTCCAAGTCAAGAAGAGAGGGAGAGAAGATTGGGAAGAAGCATATGAGAATGTCATGAAGCAGAAAGATGATTTGGCAAACTTACTGAGAAATCCTTGAGCCAAAATGGGCTGACAAAGGAGTCCTGTGTTTCTCAGGTATGGGTCTACGTTAGAATCCATACTGCACACAGTCATTTTCACATTCCCTTGAAAAACTACTACAAGGGAATTCAAAGTAAGAAGCTGAGATCCTTGGTGATTTATACTAGTTGAAAGAAGTATACAAATTCATTAACACAGCTGCTATACTGGTGAAGGGATAAATTTAATTACATTTTAATCAAATGATGGAATATTATGCAGCAGGGAAACTATGACACAACAGATAAATTTTAGTACTGTTGAGTAAAAATAAACATCACACAATAAAATAGAAGGAAATTTTTTATTAACTTCAGTAACAGGCAAACTAGAAAGCATATGGTTTGCATGTGTGTGTGTGTGTGTGTGTGTGTGTGTGTGTGTGTGTGTGTGTGTTTATGTAAAGCTATAAATCAAAAAATAAAAGAACACAAAGAAATATTCTGTGAATGTTGCCCTTTGCAGATAAGGAAGAGGCTAAGCAGGTGCACAATACAGGGAAGGAGTATATTGGTAGGTATATCTTATAGATAATTTTTGAGTCATTGGACTAGATTATCTACTTAATAAATTATTATGTAATTAATATTAAATAATGTTGTGCATGGACCAATGGCAACAGTGTGTCATGAAACAGGATGATGACTAATCAAATTCTCTGCACATTGTTATGATATGTTTAATTAAAATAAAATTCCAAAATATTCAGAAAGCTGAGTGCTTTCTAAGAAACTGTTCCTTTTGTATAAAACAGGCTGTGACTTTACATTAAACATCCTCAGGGAGATTGTGTACTAACCCAACCACTGCTGTCACCCCCAGAATCAGGTCATTCAGAAGTCAATAATATGAAAGGGAACTTCTTTAAGAGACTAGCCCTATTCCAAAGCAAACGAAATGACAGATTGCCCCTTTAGTTAATTCAATAAAATTCCATTTTCAGTGGTACAGTGTGGATTAGAAAGATTAGCTAGAACAGCTAACACTTATAATTAAATTCTATAGCTAAATTCCATCAATCTTAATTTCTGAAGTGCTCGGTAATCAAAAAAAAAAAAAAACCCTCAAGTTTTGTATGTCTTTCTCCAGAAAATTTTGGGCCTGGGGAAGAGGAAGTGGCAATTACCCTGTAGTAGTTTGTTACAGAAGCAATAAGAAGAGGAAACTAGTGCAATATTCATGAAAAATAATTGTACCTAGTAACATGTACAATAAAGTTTATAGCAATATTGTGTACAATAGAAAATAGTGTCTCATTCTTTTTAATGAGGCAAAAAGGGCAATTCAAAATATCAATTTTAAAGTAAAACACTTTTTCAGAGGGCAACATATATAGCAGATAATTCACATGAAATGAAAAATTGATTGTGCTGAGAAATATGAAGATACCCAATCCAGCTCATATGAGAAAAGGCCAAACCAAATATATTATTTTTCACCTATACAAATAGCAAATTTTAGCCAGGCACAGTGGCTCATGCATATAATCCCACGCTTTGGGAGGCTGAGGCAAGTGGATCACTTGAGGTTAGGAGTTCGGGACCAGCCTGGCCAATATGTTGAAACTCAGTCCCTACTAAAAATACAAAAATTAGCCAGACATGGAGGCACATGCCTGTAGTCCCAGCTATTTGGGAGGCTGAGCCAGGAGAATCCCTTGAACCCGGGAGGCAGAGGCTGCTGTGAGCAGAGATCACGCCACTGAACTCAAGCCTGGGCTCAGAGCTAGACTTTGTCTCAAAAAGAAAAAAAAAGCAAATTTTGATAAAGTTTTGTCACAGTCTGGTAGAATTTAGAGAAACAGTCACCAGATTTGGTAGAAGTGGTATAAATTGGAAGAGCCTCTGGAGGGTAGCTGGGCAATAAGTATCAAAAGTTATCATTATTATACCATTTACTCAGTATTCTCTCCAAAATACCTATTAATCCTACAGATGTGTTCACAATAATATTTACAGTAACATTGTTTATATTAGTAAAAGATTGAAAACAACCTAAATGTCAACTAATGGGTGGCGGAAAGAGTCTGATTAAACAGAATAATGAATGCAACTGTTCAGCAAAATATAATACAACCATTAAAAAGAGTGAGGCTTCTCTTCTCGTACTGATGGAGACAAATCACCCAAAATATTAGGAAAAATGAAAGCTGAGCAATGTGAATAATACATTATCTTTTGTTGCAGGGGAAAACAAAGAATATGAATTTAATATGTTTTCAAATGCAGTGCAAAACTTGTATATCTGGAAGAATAACAAGAGCTTGTAACAGTGCTGATCTAAAGGGAAGGAAACTGAAGATTAGAAATTAATAGGCTGGGTGCAGTGGCTCATGCCTGTAATCTCAGCACTTTGGGAGGCTGAGGCGGGCAGATCACCTGAAGTCGGGAGTTCGAAACTCCATCTCTACTAAAATTAAAAAATTAGCCAGGCATGGTAGCGCATGCCTGTAATCCGAGCTACTTGGGAGGCTGAAGCAGGAGAATCTCTTGGACCTGGAAGGCAGAGGTTGAAGTGAGCCAATATCACGCCATTGCACTGCAGCCTGGGCAACAAGAGTGAAACTCTGTCTTAAAAAAAAAATAAAAGGAAAAAAAAGAAAAGAAATTAATAGATGGATGGGGATGGGGACATGGTTTGTACTCTATACACTTTCATACTTCTGAATTTTTTACCATATAGATGTTTTGTTATTCATCCCTCACCCCTGAAGAAAAGAGAAGGTGAGGGTAAGAAGAAATAAAAGCAGGAAGAAATGGAAAAAAAACACGGGAGAAAAGAAGGAAGAATAAAAGGGAGAGAGGGAAGAAGGTTAAAAGCAAAGTGTCAATAGCATGGCAGTTCTCAAAAATGAAAGCAAAAAGTCCCTGACGGCATTAAAACAAGAATTTTCTTCCCCCTGGAGAGCTTAACTTCGCTTCAGCAGAAAATAACTAGCAAACATTGTTTTTCCCATTACGTCTGAGCCCCTGGAACCTCAGGTTCTCCAGGGAGTGGGTATTGATCTCTTATGCCCCAGCTATATACTCGCTGATGAGGAGGAACTGAAAAGAGAGACCCTGGTCAGCAATCAGTGCCAGTTGCAGAAAGAGAACGTGTAGGCAACCTCAAAGTAAGTAAAACAAAGCAAATAGCATTTTTTTCAAAATCTGACATGTATCATGCCAGTACATACAGGAAATTTTGGAAGAAAAGATTAGCCAAAGTCCCAGCATGTTTTCCCTCAAAACCAGGAGGAATTACTTCATCCCTGGTAATTTACTGGAGATAAAAGGATGGATTTGGTTCAGCCTGAGTATTACCCGGGAAAGAACATGAATGAACAAATGATTGAATGAATCAATCGATTGCTCAATTAACCAATTAATATAATATACCTTTAATATATTATTTGCATTGTTATTAAAGTCATTTGCTGGGCATACTTTCCATGCCCAGCCCTGTGCTGAGAAATTTACATAAATTTGCTCACTTAAATCTCACATCACTGCACAATAGACTTTACTTTTTCTTCTTCATTTTTTTAACTTTTTATTTTGAAATACTTATAGATTCACAGGAAATTCCAAAGATAATAAGGAGAGGTCCCATATATCCTTCACCTACTTTTTCCTCAAGGGCACAGTTTTACATAATTATAACATGATATCGAAACAAGATTTTAATACTGGGACAGTTGTGTATAGCTTTATGTCATTTCATATGTATGTATACTTGTTTAGCTACCACTGCAGTGAAGATACAGCCTTGCTTGATCACAGATCTCAGATTCTATAGGTCTGCTATGTGCTACCCCTTCTGGTCACACCACACCCCTCCCCTTACCACTACAACCTCTGGCAATCACCAATCTATTCTCTATTTCTGCAATTTTATCATATTGATAATGTTTTGTAAATGAAATCATATAGTGTATGATCTTTGATGTTGGCTTTTTTACACTCACAATAATGCCCTTGAGAGTCATCTAAGTTGTTGCATGTATCAACAGTTTATTCCTCTTTATTTTGAGTAACATGTCATAGCATGGATGTACCACAATATTTTAAACCATTCATTTATTGTAAGGCACTTGATTGTTTACAGTTTTTGGCAACTACAAATGAAAATGATATGAAAACTGTTGTACAGTTTTTTGTGTGAATATGTTTTACGCAAATATAATTGCCCACAAGTCCAAAGACTGGGTTGTATGGTAAGTGTATGTCTAGCAGCTTTTTACACAACTGCTAAACTTTTTTCCAGAGTGACTACCATTTTCATCAGCAATGTATGAGTGATCCAGTTACTCTGTGTCTTTCCAGCATTTGTTATTGTCACTGTCTTTTTTTTCATTTTAGCCATTCTGTAGTGATATGTCATTTGTAGTGTAGTGATATTTCATCTTGTTCTTATTTTGCATTTCCCAAATTGTTAATGATGTTGGACATCTTTTCGTATGCTTATTCACAACTCATATAGCCTTTTGTGGTAAAACATCTATTCATTTCTTCCACTTGTTTTCTAATTTAATTTTTTTTTTTAGTTTGAGAGTTCTTATATTTTCTTTTTTTTATTTATTTTTATTTTTTATTATACTTTAAGTTTTAGGGTACATGTGCACATTGTGCAGGTTAGTTACATATGTATACATGTGCCATGCTGGTGCGCTGCACCCACTAACTCGTCATCTATCATTAGGTATATCTCCCAATGCTATCCCTCCCCCCTCCCCCCACCCATATTTTCTAAATACATGTTCTTTATCAGATACTGTATTCGAAAATGTTTTCCTCCAGTCTGTAGCATGCTTTTTCATCCTCTTAACTAGGTCTTTAACAGAGCAAAAGTTTAATTTTAATGAGATCCAATTGTGGAATTTTTTTCTTTTTGGATAGTACTTTTGATGTCATATCTAAGAACTCTTCACAAAACCTATCCTAAAAATTTTGCCCTGAAGATTTTGTCTTAGATTACTCTCTAAGAGTTTTAAGGTTTTCTATTTTACATTTAAAGCTATGATTCATTTTGAGTTAATTTTCATATAAGGTATGAGATTTAGGTTGGGGTTCTTTTTTTGCCTATGAATATCTAATTGTTTCAGCATTATTTATTTAAAAAGTTTTTGAATCTGCTCAAAAATCAAATGGCTGCACTTGCATGAATCTGTGAATTCACTATTTTGCTCCATCTTTGTATCTATCATTCCACCAATACCACAGTATTAATTATTGTGGATATATAATAAATCTCGATGTTAGGTAAAGTGATTCATCTCATTATTTTTCTTCTTTTTCCGAATTGTATTAGCTATTCTAACTCCTTTGCTCTCCCCTATAAATTTAGAATATTTTTGTCCACATACCAAAAATATTATGCTGAGATTTTGATTGCAGTTGTGTTAAACCTATATATCAATTTAGGAAAAATTGACACCACTATATTGAGTCTTCTAACTCCTAAACTCAATAGATGTATTTATTTATATCTTCTTTGATTTCTTTCATCAGCTTATTGTAATTTTCATCATCAAGTCCTACATTGGTTTTGTTAGAGTTATACCTAAGTATTTCATTTTTTGAACTTTTATCAATGGTGTTGTATTTATTCCAGCTTCTACATGTTCACTGCTAATATGGTAATAGTGTTGATTTTTTTAGAACTATCTTGTATTCTGCAACTTTTCTGAACTTACTTATTACTTAGAAGTTTTTGGTAGGTTCTTGGACTCTTCTACATAAACTATCGTATCATCTACAATGACGGTTTTATTTCTTCCTTTCTGATCTGTATCACTTGTTATGCCTCTACATCTTTTCTTCTGACTAGAACTTCCCAAACGATGTTGAATAGCACTGAAGGGAATGAGTATCCTTGACTGTTCCCAATTTTAGAGGCAAGCATTCAGTCTGTAACTATTAAGTGGGATCTTAACTACAGATTTTTCTGTAGATGCTCTTCAGCAGGTTGAGGAAATTGCCCTCTTTTCCTAGTTTTCAGGGATTTTTTAAATAAGTAGATGTTAAATTTCGTCAAATTCCTTTTCTTCATTAGTTTATATTATCTGGTGATTTTTCTCTTTTAGATCTGTAATATACCCCACTTCGTCATTGTGTATAATTTTATATACATAGCTGAATTATACTTGCCAATATTTTGTTACAGATTTTGCATTTATATTTATTAAAGATATTGGACTGTGGTTTTTTGTTTGTTTGTTATTTTGTCTGCTTTTGCTAATAAGGTAATATTGAATTCATAGAGTAAGCTGGGAAATGTTCTTTTACATCTGTTTTCTGAAAGAAATTGTACAGAGTTGAAGTTAATTCTTTTTTATACATTTAGTGAATTTTCCAGTGATATTGTTGAAAGAAAGCTTTTACATTATAAATTCAGTTCTTCTTGGCTGTAGGGCTATTCAAATTATCATTTTTTCATATAGGTTAGTTTATACATTTCAATTAATTGATTCATTTCAGTTGTCAAATTAATATGTGTAGAGATGTCTGTAGTGTTGCAGGACTTTTCCTTAGTTCAGCTAAAGACGGGGTTTTTTGTCCCACGACCACAAAAATTCAGGCTCGCAGACAATTTGAATGGTGAGTGAGACATGATTTTATTGGGTGAAAAGGAAGAAAAGGGGGAAACAGGGACTCTCGAGGCGCCAGAGTCCCTGCTAGAGCACTTCCCGCCCACCGTTCAAATCCCAGCTTCCACACAGGAAGAGGAGGAGCCAGGCTCCTCCCTGCTTGCAGACATCGTGAACTTCCTGAGATTCTCCCTCAGTGGGCAGGCGGGCTGGAGTTTCTCTGAGGGCCGCCTCCCACCTGGCTGTCTCATTCCCCCCTCTAAAGAAGTACATCTAACTGCCCTTAGATTAAGGATAAGGACGAAGACCAATCTTAACTGCTTCCTGCTGACAGGGGCCGCTATTTTGGGGAAACAGCAATAAAAGCTTCCCTATTTAAGGGTTCCTGGCAGAAGGGGCCATCGTCTGAGACTCCAGTTGCATTACTGTTTGGTGTTTGATGGCCTGAAGGAAAGAACAGACAAACTGGGTTATTAGAAAACATGTATCAAAGTGAAACAAGGGGAGGGGTAAGGACAGCTCAAAAATTCCGAGACCTTTTACCAGTTTACACAGGGAGAGGGAGGCCAAAAGCCCAACTGCGAGAAAACTTTTCCCTTTTGCTGGCATGCTGGGCGTCTGGGTTCTCTTCCCCTGAGCCCAATCCTAAAACAGCCAGTTTAAGGTTTGGGAAATTAACTTTTCAGTTTGGAGGATGCATCTGAGGGGAGTGTCCTATAGTACAAAGACACAATTACCTATTAGTGAAGAGAAAACCAAGGAGAAGAAAGGAAAAAGAAGGCATTTTTTAAAGGAGTCCCAAGGGTTCAGGATGCATTTGAAAGGGGTACAGACTGAAGATGAATGGCTACCCATCCAGAAAGACGCGAGCAGGGATCCCCGGTTCCCTTCTCTTTCTAGCAGCCAGAGATTGCTGGTTCAATTGCATTGTGGTCAGGAGCACAAACTGTGTGAATTCAGTTCTTCTAAAATTACAGAGATTATATACAATCTGTCTTGATACATGTTCTGCAAGTGCTGGAAAAAATATGTATTGTATTCATGTGAGTTGGACCTTTCTATAAATATCAATGATATCCTGTTGGCTTATGGTGTTGAGTTCTTCTATATCTTTGCTGATTTTCTGTCTAATGCAGTAAATTTCTGAGAAAGGAATATTGAATTCCCCAGTTATAATTATAGATTAGCCTTTATGGCAATTCAATTTTTTCAGTTTTTCCTTTATATATATTATAGTTTACTTGTTTGGTGCCTACACATTTAGGATTGCTATTTCTTCTTGATGGATTAACATTTTTATTATTATGTAATATTCTTCTTTGTCCTTGGTAATTTTCTTTGCTGTGAAATATACTTTAATATTTCTATAGATATATTTTCTTTCTTTTGATTAATGTCTGCATGATATATTTCTTGCTCCCCTTTATTTCAAACCTATATGTATCTTGAAGTGAGTTTCTTGTACACAGAATATAATTGCATCATTTTTCTATCCACTCTGCCATATTCTTTCTTTTAATTGTTATTAACTGAAAGAAACATGAAACATCAGAAGGTTAAGAAAGTAGAAAGGGTAAAATACAACAGACTTTCCTTCTCTCTTGAGTTTTTAAAATTATATTTGAGAGTTGAAGCAAAAATTATAATACTGCCTAAGGTGGTTCTCAGTGTACGTGAAGGAAATAGTTACAACAATTACATTATAAGTGGGAGACAGTAAAGAAACAAAAAAGGATGTAAGGTTGCCACACTTCACTAAAACTGGTAAAATGGACACAAGTTATGATTATACAGGCATATCTCAGAGAGATTGTGAGTTCAGTTCCAGACCACCTCAATTAAGTGACTATCACAACAAAGCAAGTCACACAAATATTTTGGTTTCCCAATGCATACAAAAGTTATGTTTATATTGTGCTGTAGTCTATTAAATGTGCAATATCATTATGTCTAAAAAAGCATATGCCTTTGTTTAAAATACTTTATTGCTAAAAAATGTCAACACAAAGAAATTAAATGAGCACGTGCTACTGGAAAATGGTGCTAATAGACTTGTTTAATGCAGGATTACCACAAACCATTAAATTATTTTTAAAAATGCAATATCTGTGAAGCAAAATAAAATAAGGTATGCTCATATAATGTAACACCTAGAGCAGCCACTAAAAAACTATACAAAGATATCTAATAATAACACTATATTACAAAATCACTGTAGATGCACCATAATGGGATTATTTTAAAAAAGTTCAAGTGACCCACAGAAATGCTGGAAAAAGAAAAGAGAGAAACAAAAAAGAAAACAATTTAAAAAAATGGCAGACAACTTTAACGTATCAATGACCATATAAAACATAAACAATTTTCTAGGTTTTTCAAACAATAAAGGTCATTAATTCCTTTTATAAAAGTGAAAGTTTAGAAGTTTAGAAAATAATGTTCTAGTTCACCTAATGCCACACCCATGAATAACTATACTTGAATTGATGTGCACACTTTCTGGCATTTATCCACAAATAAATAAAAAGAACGAAAGCAGCCAGGTGCAGTGGCTCATGCCTGTAATCCCAGCACTTTGGGAGGCCAAGGTGGGCGGATCACCTAAGGTCAGGAGTTCGAGACCAGCCTGGCCAACATGGTGAAGCCCCGTCTCCACTAAAGATACAAAAAATTAGCTAGGCATGCAGCATGCACCTGTAATCCCAGCTCGGGAGGCTGGGGCAGGAAAATTGCTTGAACCTGGGAGGCAGAGGTTTCAGTGTGCTGAGATGGCACCACTGCACTCCAGCCTGGGCAACAGGGCAAGATTCTATCTCCAAAAATAAAAAAGAATGACGGCTAGAGACAATAGGAGTGACAGGCAGTTTAGTTTTTTCAAAGAGTCCACAATTTACATATTTTTCTACAACATGCTTTTCTCTTTTGACTCCATAAGAGTATATATTTATCTCACTGCTTTAGACTAGATATTAATAAATAATATGAGTCTACTAAAATTTATACAATTCTATTTCCTAATTTTGCTATTAGAAGGTTTTCATTAACTTATTTTCAATGCAAGTTACATAATATTATATATAATATGCATATTACTGATACTATAAACAAGTGAATGAATATAAACTAGATGAGTTCTGTGATCCCCATTGTACAGAGGAAGTAACTAGAGCCAAAGGGAGTTATAGGCTTTTTTCTACTAATGGATGAGACAAAAATTCAAAACCAGGGCTACTTATTTCCTTTCCACTGTACAATATTGACTATGAATGAAGCCTGAGAAATCCAGCACTATTCATATATTAAGCATGTTTAAAATGCTTGAGAAAACTCCCATGATGTGAGTTTACCTATGTAACAAACCACACGTACCCCCGAACATAAAATAAAAGTTTAAAAAAATGTTTAGGCAGTTGGCCATTTTCTTTGTAGCACTCATTTAATTAGGAAACACCTTCAACATAGATGAAATAAAATATTTCATACTGAATCAACCAACCGCTAACTCAATATAAACATAGAAATGTATAAATTCTGCATGAAATTGGGGGCGGGGCTTGTACTACTTTTGTTAGCTCCTGAAAAGCATCCCCACAATTTCATATTATTTTATTTCAGTCCAGATGATTAAAGTCAAATTGATATGATGAATGTCATTACTCTATCAAAATTCTAGCTTAAGTAGACCTCTGGCCTATTCTACCTTCTTCTAATAAAGGTTTATCCCAATAAAAGGAACACTCCTTGAAAGAACTGTATTTCTTTCATTTTACAGTAAATTTACCCTAGGAAGAAACTTATACGAACTTACTATACTTCAGTCCTTGTTAGATGTTAAAATGAAGAGAATTGTTTCTTGTTCCTCAACTACAGAATTGAAAAAAAAAAGTAATAGAAAATGTAAGGCTATTTCTCAGGCATCCATTACATAATGAGGTTATTTTGCTTGTAAAGAATATCACCTAGATGAGAGATGCATTCTAGGGTTACTAATACAAAGACACGTTGAAGCCTTCAAACATACGTGAACCATGGACACATTTCAAAAAAAATTCTCTCTAATTAATTCTACTAATTTCCAAAGCTGGAACCAAAATTAAAATGGTAAGTGGATGTGAACAATTATAAGTTTCTAAAAAAGTAAAAAATTACATTTTAGCATTACTTTAAAAATATGGATAGCTGTTTAATATAGAGGAAAATTGTTAATCTATGTTTCTAAGAACTATATACATTAGGAGTTATGCTACTTCTAAGACAATCTCCTTCAATTTTGAAGATGAATCCATTTCATCTTACATCAAGTAAATCACTCTTTACTTGATGATTATAAATACATTTCTTAAATTTGATAATGAATAACACTATTGTATTTGTCATAAAAATACAAATTGAAAAAAGTGACTTGAAATATAAAGCCATTTCATTGCAAGAAATCTCAAAGATTTCCCTTCTCTTCTGGGTCCTTCTCTTGGTCATTTCTAGACTTTTACTAGCCATGACACTAGGAAACAGCACTGAAGTCACTGAATTCTATCTTCTGGGATTTGGTGCCCAGCATGAGTTTTGGTGTATCCTCTTCATTGTATTCCTTCTCATCTATGTGACCTCCATAATGGGTAATACTGGAATAATCTCACTCATCAACACAGATTCCAGATTTCAAACACCCATGTACTTTTTTCTACAACATTTGGCTTTTGTTGATATCTGTTACACTTCTGCTATCACTCCCAAGATGCTCCAAAGCTTCACAGAAGAAAAGAATTTGATATTATTTCAGGGCTGTGTGATACAATTATTGGTTTATGCAACATTGGCAACAAGTGACTGTTATCTCCTGGCTATGATGGCAGTGGATCGTTATGTTGCCATCTGTAAGCCCCTTCACTATACTGTAATCATGTCCCGAACAGTCTGCATCCATTTGGTAGCTGGTTCATACATCATGGGCTCAACAAATGCCTCTGTACAAACAGGTTTTACATGTTCACTGTCCTGCAAGTCAAATAGCATCAATCACTTTTTCTGTGATGTTCCCCCTATTCTTGCTCTTTCATGCTCCAGTGTTGACATCAACATCGTGCTACTTCTTGTCTTTGTGGGATTTAACCTGATATTCACTGGGTTGGTCGTCATCTTTTCCTACATCTGCATCATGGCCACCATCCTGAAAATGTCTTCTAGTGCAGGAAGGAAAAAATCCTTCTCAACATGTGCCTCCCACCTGACCGCAGTTGCCATTTTCTATGGGGCCCTCTTACATGTATTTGCAGTCTCATTCCAATAATTCCCAGGAAAATATGAAAGTGGCCTTTATATTTTATGGCACAGTTATTCCCATGTTAAATCCTTTAATCTACAGCTTGAGAAATAAGGAAGTAAAAGAAGCTTTAAAATTGATAGGGAAAAAGTTCTTTTAAATCAGCCCCAGTTGTTAACATTCAGCTCAACAAATCATCCAACATAGCTGTTCTGCCAAAATTTAATTTTTCCACAATAAGGAATATGTAGAAAGATGTCAAATTAATAATCTAACATCACCTCTAGAGGAATTTAAAATACAAGAGCCAACAAATCCCAAAGCTAGCAGAAGAAAAAAATAACTAAAATCAGAACAGAACTGAACAAAATTGAGACCCAAAATTTATACAAAAATTTAATGAAACCAAAATTTGGTTTCTTGGAAGAATAAATAAGATTGGTAGGCTGCTAGCCAGATTCACAAAGAGAAAAGAGGGAATATCTAAATAAGCACAGCCAGAAAGAACAAAGGTGACATTACAACCAATCCCACAGAAATGCAAAAAAATACTCAGAGACTATTATGAACACTTCCATGCAAATAAACTAGAAAATATAGAGAAAAATGGATGAATTCCTGGGAACATACAGCCTCTCAGGATTTTATCAGAAAGACACTGAAATCCTGAGCCAATCAATACTAGGTTTTGAAATTGAATCTCTATTAAAAAAAACCTATCAACCAAAAAAAAAAAAAAAAATCCCAGACCAGAAGAATTTGCTGTCAAATTCTATCAGATGTAAAAAGAAGAGCTGGGGCCAATTCTAGTGAAACTATTTGGAAAAATTGAGGAAGAGGTACTCTTCTGTAACTCATTCTATGAAACTACTATCAGCCTGATACAAAAACCTGACAAAGACACAATGAAGAAAGAAAACTGCAAGCCAGTATTCCTGATAAACATAGATGCAAAATCATCAATGAAATACTAGCAAACCAAATTCAACAGCACATCAAAAAGTTAATTCACCATAATCAAGTAGGCTTCATTCTTTGGATGCAAGATTGGTTGAAAATGTGCAAATCACAAAATGTTATTCACTACCTAAACAACATTGAAAACAAAAACCATATGATCTCAATAGATGCAGAAAAAGCCTTCAATAAAATGTTACCTTCTTTTATAATAAAAATTCTCAGCAAAATAGGGATCAAAGCAACATACCTCAAAATAAATGCCAGCTATGCCAAATTCACAGCCAACATCATGAATGGGCAAAAACTGAAAGCATTCCCCTTTGAGAACTGGAACAAGACAAGGATGCCCACTCTCACCACTGCTCTTCAAGATAGTTCTATAAGTCGTAAGCAAACCAACAAGGTAAGAGAAAGAACCAAAAGGCACCCAAATAGGAAAAGAAGAAGTCAAACTATCTCTTTTTGTGGACTATATGATTCTATATCTAGATAACTCTAAAAACTCTGCCAAAAGGCTCCTGGAGCTGATAAATGAATTTACTAAATTTTTAGGTAACAAAATCAAAGTACAAAAGTTAGTAGCACTTCTAAACCCCAATAATATTAAGCTGAGAGCCAAATCACAAATGCAATCCAATTTACAATAGCAACCAAAAATAATAAAAATATTAGGAAAACATCAGACCAATAAAATAAAATATCTCTACAAAGAGAGAATTATAAAACACTGTGCAAAGAAATCAGAGAGGACAAAAATAAATGGGAAAACAGTCCATGCTCATGGATTAGAATAATCAATATCATTAAAATGGCCAAACTGCCCCCAAGCAATCTACAAATTCAAAGCTGTTCCTATCAACCATCAATGTCATTTTTCACAGAATTAGAAAAACTATTCTAAAATTCATATGAAACTGGAAAAGAGCCCAAATAGTGAAAGCAATCCTTAGCAAAAGAACAAAGCTGGAGGTATCACATTACCTGATGTCAAGACATACTACGGGGCTACAGTGGCAAAAAGAGTCTGGTACTATTACAAAAACGGTGACATAGACTAGTGGAACAGAATAGAGAACATAGAAAGAAAGCCACACATACACACACACACACACACACACACACACACACACACAGAGATCTGATCTTTAACAAAGTCAACAAAATTAAGCAATGCAGAAAGAACTTCTATTCAATAAATGGTGCTGGGATAATATGCTACCAATATGCCACATAAATGAAACTAGATGCCTACATTTTGCTATGCACAAAAACTAACTCAAGACAGATTAAAGAGTTAAATGTGAGACCTCAAACTAAAAGAATCCTAGAAGAAAACTTGGGAAACATCATTCTGAACATCAGCCTTGGGAAATAATTTATGACTAAGTCCTCAAAAGCAATTGTGACAAAAACAAAACTTGACAAGTGTAACCTAATTCAATTAAACAGCTTCTGCATAGCAAAAGAAACTATCAAAAGCATGTACAGGAAACCTACAGAATGGGAGAAAATATTCACAAACTGTGTATCCAGCAAATCTAATATCAAGAATGTATAAGTATCTTAAACAACTTAACAAGCAAAAACAAATAACCCCATTAAAAAGTGAGCCAAGGATATCAACAATCAACAGACACTTCTCAAAACAAGACATACAAGAAGCCAACAAACATATGAAAAAATGCTCAGCACTGATCATCAGAAAAATGCAAATCAAAACCACAATAAGAAAGCCATCTCACACCAGCAAGAATGTCTATTATTAACAAGTCAAAAATTAATAGATGCTGGCCAGGCTGTGTAGAAAAGGGAATGCTTATACACTGTTGGAGATGTAAACTCATTCAGCCACTGTGGAAAGCAATCTGGAGATTTCTGAAAGAACTTAAAACAGAACTATCATTTGACCTAGTAATCCCATAACTGGATAATATTTAAAAGAAAATAAAGTTTTCTACCAAAAAGACATAAGTGCTCATATGTTCACTACATCATCATTCATAACAGCAACAACATAGGATCAACCTAAGTGCCCATCAATGGTGGATTGGATAAAGAAAACATGGTATGTATACACCATGGAATACCACAGTCATAAAAATGAACAAATTCAAGTCTTTTGTAGCTACATGGATACAGCTAGATGCCATTATCCTAAGTGAATTAACGTGGAAACAGAAAAGCAAATACCACATGTTATCATGTATAAGTAGGAGCTAAACACTAAATACACAGAGACACAAAGACAAGAACAATAGACACTGGGGACTACTAGGGGGAAGGGGCAATTGTGCTAAGGGTTAGAAACACTAACTATTGGGTACTATTGTGTATTAGTACATTTTCATGCTGCTGATAAAGAGATACCCAAGACTGGGCAATTTACAAAAGAAAGAGGTTTACTGGACTTACAGTTTCACATGGCTGGGGAAGCCTCACAATTATGGCAGAAGGTTAAAGGTGCATATCACATGGTGGTAGACAATGGAAGAGAGCTTGTGCAGGGAGATCTCCATTTTTAAAAACATGAGGTCTCATGAGACTCATTCACTATCACAAGAACTGCATAGGAAAGACTTGCCCCTGTAATTCAACCACTTCCCACCGGGTTTCATACATGACACATGGGAATAGTGGGAGTTACAATTCAAAATGAGATGTGGGTGAGGACACAGCCAAATCATATCATTCCAACCCTGGCCCCTCCCAAACTTTATTTCCTCACATTTCAAAACCAATTATGCCTTCCCAACAGTTCTCCAAAGTCTTAACTCATTTCAGCATTAACTCAAAAAGTCCACAGTCCAACATCTCATCTGAAACAAGGCAAGTCCCTTCTGACTATAAGCCTGTAAAAATCAAAAGCAAATTAGCTACTTCCTAGATAAAATGGGGATACAGGTGTTGGGTAAATTTACAGCCATTCCAAGTGGGAGAAAATGGCCAAAATAAAGGAGTTACAGGCCCCTTGCAAGTCTGAAATCCCACAGGGCAGTCAAATCTTAAAGCTCCAAAATGATCTCCTTTGACTCCATGTCTCACATTCAGGTCATGGTGATGCAAGAGATGGGTTCCCATCGTCTTGGGCAGCTCTGCCACTGTGGCTTTGCAGGGTATATCCCCACTCCTGGCTGCTTTCACAAACTGACCTTGAGTGTCTGTGGGTTTTCCAGGTGCACAGTGCAAGCTGTCAGTGGATCTACCTTTCTGGGGTCTGGAGGACGGTGGCCCTCTTCCCACAGCTCCACTAGGTGGTGCTCCAGTAGAAACTCTGTGTGGGGACTCTGACCACACATTACTCTTCTGCAATGCCCTAGCAGAAGTTCTCTATGAGGGCCCCACTGCTGCAGCAAACTTCTGCCTGGGCATCCAGGCACTTCCACACATTCTCTTAAATCTAGGTGGAGGTTCTCAACCCTCAGTTCTTGACTTTTGTGCACTCTCAGGCTCAACAGCTTGGAAGTTAAAGCTTCCAAGGCTTGGGGCTTCCACCCAAAAGTCTCTCACATGCCCTGGAGATATATTCCCCATTGTCTGGGTGAATAACACTTGATCCCTTGTTACTTATTCAAATTTCTGCAGCCAAATTTAATTTCTCCTCAAAAAATTGGATTTTCTTTTTTATCACATTGTCAGGCTACATATTTTCCAAACTTTCATGCTTTGTTTCCCTTTTAAAATTGAATTTCTTTAACACCATGCAAGTCACATCTTGAATGCTTTGCTGCTTAGAAATTTCTTCCATTAGATATTCTAAATCATCTCTCTTGAGTTCAAAGTTCCACAGATCTCTAGGGCAGGGGCAAAATGTCACCAGTCTCTTTGCTAAAACATAACAAGAATCACCTTTGCTCCAGTTCCCAAAGAGTTCCTCATCTCCAGCTGAGACCAACTCAGCCTGAATTCTATTGTCCATATCATTATCAACATTTGGGGCTAAGCCATTCAATAAGTCTCTAGAGAGTTCCAAACTTTCCCACATTTTTCTGTCTTCTTCTGGACCCTCCAAACTGTTTCAACCTCTGCCTGTTACCCAGTTCCAAAGTCACTTCCACATTTTCAGGTTATCTTTTCAGCAGCACCCCACTCCTGGTACCAATTTACTATATTAATCTGTTTTCATGCTGCTGATAAAAACATACCTGAGACTGGGCAATTTACAAAAGAAAGAACTTTATTGAACTTACAGTTCCACATGGCATGGGGAGGCCCCACAATCATGGTGGGAGGTGAAAGGCACATCTCACATGGTGACAGAAAAGAGAAGAGAGCTCCCGTTTTTAAAACCATCAGATCTCATAAGACTCATTTGCTGTCATGAGAACAGCACAGGAAAAGCTCACCCCTATAATTCAGTCACCTCCCACTGGGTTCCTCTCATGACAAGTGGGAACAGTGGGAGTTACAATTCAAGATGAGATTTGGGTGGGGACAAAACCAAACCATATCATATTAAAATGAGAGACTTCCCTGATCCTCCTCACAGGAAGTGTGACAGGGGTGTGGATTGCCTGCTTGGCTGCCACCAAGCAAGCCACCACTGCTCAAAACCCTGACAGGAGGGTGAGCATGCAGATGAGCAGTTGCAGGAGCCAGAATGTGTGCTTTGGGCTCCAGCCCCATGGTAGTGTCCAGGGGTGGGTGCCTGCAGCCCCAGTGTTACAATGCTCTTTTAGCCTTGCCATCTGCAGAGGGCTTATGTGTTAACCAGCTCAGTGAATCCTCTGCCTACCCACAAGAGCAAATGGTCAGTGTGACAGTTTTCTGCATCCCAAGCTCTTGTCCAGCATCCCAGAAGAATCAGGTCACACATGAGCTTGAAGGGTGAATGTGTGGTTATTGAAGTGGTTCTCAGTGGGATGGATGGAGAACTGGAAGGGGGAAAGAGTAAGAGGATGACCTTCCCCTGGAGTTTTGGCCATACATTGGCCAAACTCCTCTTCGATTGCCCCCAGCTGAGCTCCTCTTGGTGTTCAGTCATTCCTTTTCTTCTCTCTCTCTCTCTCTCTCTGCCACACCATTCTGCCATTTGTCTGTTTGTCTCCTTGTCTCATCTCATCTGCTTCTGAAGCCTGGTGTTTGGGGTTTATATGGGTTCAGGATAAGGGGGGGCATGGTGGGCCAAAAGGCAACATTTTGGGTGCAAAAACAGAAATGCCTGTTCCTACTTAGGGCCATGGGTCTCCAGGCTTGAAAGTTAGGCCTTTGCCAGGGAACTGCCCTCTTCTACCCAGTATTTCCCTGTCTCCTGTCCATATCATTTCCCCCTCTGAGTAGGCACATCTAACTGCTGCTAGAATATGGGCGATGACCAATCTTAGCTACTTCTTGTTGACAGTGGGCATAGTTTTGGGGAAAATGGCAGTCAGATTCCTCCCAGAGGTCTATCTAAGAGTCCCTGGGAAAGGGGAACCATTGTCTGAGGGTCAGATTGCCTGACTGTTTGGAGTTTGATGGCCTCTATGTAAGAGAGAAAAAAAAAAAAAAGTTTAGTAAGGTTAAGTATGCATGTGTTAAATGTGTATTGTACAAGGAAAAATCTAGTGCCAAAGATTACAGAAATAAGAAGCGTACAGAATAAGAATAGTAATTATTCTAAAAACACTATTGTGCCCCATGGTATAGAACAAAACAAAGGTAAGAACAGCAAGCATAGGCAACACTATAAGGAGGATATCCATGGAAGGTAAATTCATAACACTTATCTTTTGTGATTTTTAGCTTGAGGTCCCTGATCTCTTCACATTGGTACTTTGGGTGCTCTTCTGGGTCAACGGCAGTGGCTCCATCAGCTTCCCAGGCCTTTACTCAGGTATAATGAATTCAAGAGTCTATTTCTGTGACCTTCACTGCCATAAGAGTAGAAAGAAGAAAAGCGTAAGGTCCCTCTCAACCTAGGCCTATAGAGGAAGAAAAGGAAGGAAATGCCTTTACTAGCACTAGGGCCCCTAAGTTAATAATAGAGGTCGCCCTGGTTCATGGGATTGGGCCTCCGACAATTGTTGCAGTTTCTGTTGGAAATGGGCCAACGAGGTTATGTATTGAATTAAATCAGAGGTTTCTTGGTCTAGAAAGAAATAATTGGTGAGAAAAGGCTGTCCATACATCATTTCAAAGAGACTCAAACCCAGCTTTGAAGGAGTGTTTCTAATATGTAGCAGGGATATGGGGAGAAGGGTAGTCCAGCAGAGATGAGTTTCCTGAGAGTTTCTCAAAGAGACTCAAACCCAGCTTTGAAGGAGTGTTTCTAATATGTAGCAGGGATAAGGGGAGAAGGGTAGTCCAGCAGAGACGAGTTTCCTGAGAGTTTCCTGAGGTACCTTTTGATAATATCATTTGTCTTTTCTACCTTTCCTAAGGACTGTGGTCTCCAGGCACAAAAAAGATGGTACTGTATACCTAGTGCTTTTGAGACCCCCTAGGTGACAGTCACCTTGAACAAAGAGCCATTATCACTCGGAAGGCACTTAGGGAGTCCAAAGTGAGGAATTATCTCATTGATTAGTACTTTTATCACCTCAGAGGTTTTCTCTGTCCAACATAGAAATTCTTCTACCCAGTTAATGAAAGCATCTATCCATACTGGGAGATTCTGGATGCCTCTTGCTTTTGGCATATGGGTGAAATCCATTTGCCAAAAGGTAGCCTTTCTCCTCTGGGTTCCTGGGGGAAGAAGCCATCAATTAAGAGGATTGTTTTTAAAGCAGGTCTCACAAGCATTATCGACCTGTTTAATTGTTTGTATAAGGTTTTTGCCTGAGAACAATCTCTGAGACAGTTGATACGGTTTATTCTTACCTAGGTGGAAGGCCTGGTGAAGGCTTTTAAGAGTTTACCATTGGTTGGCAGCTGGTATATGAAGCTTGCCATTGTCTGATTGTAGCTATCCTGGGGACTGAAGGATGTTTCCCCAAGAGGTGGCCCATTCTATTTCCACAGGAGAATATTGAGGTTTTATTTCTCTTATGGGTCCCTCCCAGATCAGTGGGGCTTCAAGTGGATCAGAGACCTGGGCCCCCCTTACTGATGGATTTAGCTCCTTGGCCTGCCAGCCTATTTCTTTTGGCTATTTCATCCATCCCTCTTTGGTGGCCTCTACAATGTATTACTGCCACTTCCCATGGGAGGAAAGCTGAGGATGATAGTCTATAAATTTCCTAATGGTATTTAATGGGAGACCCATTACCTGTAAGGAAGTTCCTCTTTTTCCAGATAGTGGTATGGGCATGGAGGACAAGGAAACCATACCTAGAATCTGTATAAATGTTAACTGTTTTTTCATGTGTTTCTTGGCTGCATAAATGTCTTCTTTTGAGAAGTGTCTGTTCATGTCCTTCGCCCACTTTTTGATGGGGTTGTTTGTTTTTCTCTTGTAAATTTGTTTGAGTTCATTGTAGATTCTGGATATTAGCCCTTTGTCAGATGAGTAGGTTGCAAAAATTTTCTCCCATTTTGTAGGCCATCAGAGAAATGCAAATCAAAACCACAATGAGATACCATCTCACACCAGTTAGAATGGCAATCATTAAAAAGTCAGGAAACAACAGGTGCTGGAGAGGATGTGGAGAAATAAGAACACTTTTACACTGTTGGTGGGACTGTAAACTAGTTCAACCATTGTGGAAGTCAGTGTGGTGATTCCTCAGGGATCTAGAACTAGAAACACCATTCGACCCAGCCATCCCATTACTGGGTATATACCCAAAGGACTATAAATCATGCTGCTATAAAGACACACGCACACGTATGTTTATTGCAGCACTATTCACAATAGCAAAGACTTGGAACCAACCCAAATGTCCAACAATGACTGGATTAAGAAAATGTGGCACATATACACCATGGGATACTATGCAGCCATAAAAAATGATGAGTTCATGTCCTTTGTAGGGACATGGATGAAATTGGAAATCATCGTTCTCAGTAAACTATCGCAAGGACAAAAAACCAAACACCACATGGTCTCATTCATAGGTGGGAATTGAACAATGAGAACACGTGGACACAGGAAGGGGAACATCAAACTCTGGGGACTGTTGTTGGGTGGGGGGAGGGGGGAGGGATAGCATTAGGAGATATATCTAATGCTAAATGATGAATTAATGGGTGCAGCACACCAGCATGGCACACGTATACATATGTAACTAACCTGCACATTGTGCACATGTACCCTAAAACTTAAAGTATAATAAAAAAAAATGTTAACTGTTTTTCCTTTGCTTAATTCAAGCACCCTCATGAGAGCAATTTGTTCAGCCAGTTCTGCACTTTTGCCAGAGGAGAGATGTGCACTCTCAACAATATCATTCAGGGTAACTATTGCATACCCTACTTTATGGGTTTCTTATTCTACAAAAGAACTCCTATCCGTAAAGAGAATCCAGTCTGAGATCTCTAACGGGGTTTCCTTGAGGTTCTCTCTGGCTGCATAGGTTTGTGCTATTTGTTCACAGTCATGTTCAGGTTCCTCAGCTTCCTCTGGGAGGAAGGTGGCTGAATTTAGGGAGGGACAGGTTTTTAATTGGACTGCAGATCCTTCTAATAACAGAGCTTGATACCCGAGGAGGCAGTTGTCTGATAGCCAGAGACTCCCCTTAAAAGATAATAGTCCTGCCGCATTATGTGAGGTATAGACAGTTAAGTTATTCTCCATGGTTAACTTAGTAGCCTCTGGTACCAGCAAGGCCACTGCTGTGATTGCCCAGAGACAGGCTGGCCATCCTTTGGCTACCAAATCAAACTCCTTACTCAGGTAGCCTACAGGCTGCTGGGCTGGACCAAAGGCCTGTGTTAGAACTCCCACTGTCATTTCCTTTCTCTCTGACACAAAGATTAATCATTTTTCTTACGGGGAGACTAAGGGCTGGTGCCTTAAGCAAGACTGGTTTTACTCAGTCAAAGGCCTTTCTAGCCTCTGATTCCCATATTAGACAGTGAGGTTTAACTGCCTGAGTCTCCTTTCTTAGGTGTTATAAGGGACAAGCTATTTCACCATACCCAGGTATCCAGGTCTGCAGAATCCTGCAATGCCTAAGAATCCCCTCAGTTGCTTGAGGGTTGCGGGAAGGGAAAATGGAAAATGCGTTTAATTTTCTCTTCACCCAACACTCTTGTGCCCTCTGAGAACACCAGGCTTAGGTACTTCACTGAAGTGTGACAGAGAAGAGCTTTAGATTTTGAAACCTTATATCCTCTGTTAGCCAGAAAATTAAGAAAAGCCTTACTGTCCTCCTGAGAGATTTCCTCAGTTGGAGCACAGAGAAGAAGGTCATTGACATGTTGTAAAACTTTAACCTAAGGATAAAGGACAGAGGATTATTGAGGTCTCTCAATAATCCCTGCCCAAACAAGTGGGGGCTGTCTCAGAAGTTCTGAGGTAACACCGTCCAGGGTGGTTTGGTTAGAGGGATCCTCAAATGCAAACAAATACTGAGAGTCGGAGGGTAATGGTATGCAGAAGAAGGCATCCCTTAGGTCCAGCATTGTGAACCATTTAGTTCCCTCAGATGTTTGAGCTAGCAGGGTATACAAATTGGGAACCACTGGGTGTATTGGAACCACAGCCTCACTAATGATATGGAGGTCCTGAACTAGTCCCCATACCCCTTTGGGTTTTTGTACCCCCCAATATTGGGGTATTGCAAGGGCCGTTTCAGGGTTTGAGGAGGGCTTGCCTCTTCAAGTTATCAATGATGGCTTCTAGTCCTTTCCTGACTTCTGGTTTCAGGGGATATTGTTTCTGGTTAGGAAAGGAGGTAAGATCCTTAAGATGGACCTGGACCAGTATGGTGGTTGTGGCTCTGCCAATTTTCCCTCGAGTTGCCCAAACTTTTGGTTTAAAATGGTCTCCACTAGGGGCAGACAAAAAGTTTGCACAGGGGCCATCAGGATGGGGTCCCCATATGAACCAGAATATCCCCACCCAACAGAGGAGTTGGGCTTTCCAGCATAATTAGAAAAGCATGGGTGAACCAAAGGTCTCCCCAGCTACAACTAAGTGGTTGGGAAAAATATCAGGTTAAAGGCCTTTCCTGAGATGTTCCTCATGGTCTTACTAAGAGAGGAGAGAGGGTCCAGAATGGGGAGGAGAACTGAGAGACTAGCCCCAGTGTCCAGAAGATGGTCTACTTTTTTCCCCTTCAATTTCCAGAATTATCTGGGGCTCTCGGATGATAATAATGGTCTGGACCACCAGACTCAAGAAGAAGAGCCCCAGGACCTGTCAATCCTACTGCTGGTGTCCCCAGTGACAATCTACCCTCCAGGGTTCCCCACGACAGATTGGACAGGTCAAAGTGGCTTCCTTATGCTGCCTGGGCAATCCTTCTTCAAACGCCCTGGCTTGGCCCATCTGTAGCAGTTAACAAGTGCACCCTGGGAATTCTGGGTTTGTGGGCTTGCCTGGCATCCATTAAAGCCTCTGTCTCTTTTCTGTATTTCCTCTCTCTCTCTCTCCTGGGCATCCCTATCTCTATTGTATAAGACTGACATGGCTACTTGCAGGAAGTTCTGTAAAGTACTATCTGGTCCCAGGGCCTGTTTTTGCAGCTTCCTCCTGATATTAGGGGCTACATGAGTAATAAATTTATGCTTTATGGTTAGTTTTCCATTTGACTGAATCAGAAGATAGAGAGGTGTGCTTTATCAAGGCCTCTCTTAGCTTTCTCAGGAAGACAGTGGGATTTTCATCAAATCCCTGGTCAATCATGGATAACTTAGTACAATTGAGAGGCTTAGTCTTAGTCCTATGTAATCCCTCCATTATGCACACCTGAAAGTATCTCCTCTTCCAGCCTCCCATCTTGTCATTGGGATCTCATCGAGGTCATCCATTGGTACTGCTTCTCTTCCAGTTAAAGGATTTCACCCCCTTCCCTGATTCTATATGTGATAAAAAGTTCATCCCCAAATCTCTCTGCTGCTTGCAGAGTGGCCTGCTTCCCAGTCTTTATCAGGGTCTAATTCAAAAGTAACATAACATCTCTCCAGGAGAGTTCAAATTATTCGGTGAAATTCTGGAAAGCCTCTATATATTGATCAGGGCCATCTGAAAACTTGTCAAGATCCCCCTTAATTTGCTTCAACTCTTAAAAGGAGAAGGAGACTTGGACCTGACTGAGGCAAAATTCACCAAGCATCTGTTGGAGGGGCAAGAGTGAGACTAGGACTTGTCTATGGTGAGGATTTCTAAGCGGGGGCAAGTGTAAGGCTGAAGTTGGATAGAGAGGTCAGGGCCGACCTGGAGGAACAGGGCTGGAAGAAGCTGGCTCCTCTGCTAGGGGTGTCTCTGGAATTTGTATTTTTAGTTTCCTTGGCTTGCCCCTTGCAGCCTTTCCTGAGATGGTTAACATGAGGGCTGGATTAATCCTACACTGTCAGCAAAGGCCTGGGTTGTTCTGCAAGTTACAGAAAGCCTGCAAATATGGGGCCTCAGATCATCTGTCTGCGCATCTACAGAAAAGATAACACTGCAGGATGGTATTGAAATAAATTGTTCCTTCCTAAGGCAGACCCAGTCCTTCATAATTTCACCAAACCTCTGTGCAGAGGGCTATGAGGCATTTTTCTTCCAGATTCTAAGGGTCAAAGCAGTCCCAGTGGTTCAGGATAGACTCCAAAGGAATATAAGCAAAGCGTGGTGAAAAGAGCTGGTTGCCCATTCGGAAAGACAAGGAAATAGAGGTGACTCTCATTTCCCTTCCTTCTTTCAGTGAAAACTCAGAGTGTGAAGAGAGAAAACAAGTGTCCCCTTTTTCTCTTCCATCTTTTGTCCCTGAGTCCTGGAGACCTCGGCAGCTCCCACCCATGGGTGCCAATGAGACATGTATCCATGATGCAGGGAAGGCCTAGAGAATAGTAATTATTTGCCCTCACCTATGCCTCCATCCTCCCTACTGCTGGCAACCTTTGAGATCCCTGGGCTCATTTATGTTATGGAGCATGGCCTCCTTCCATGTGGTGGGGGTTTAGTCAGCAGGAATTGGTCCTGCCCATTCACATTGTGCCTGTTCCCTGGCTTTGAATCCCTCAGATCTGGTTTTCCTTTCTAAGGATTCAGCCTGAAGCTTGGAATCGAATTTGAGACAAACAAACAAAAAAAAAAAAGGTATTTCAGGGGCTGTCTGTATTTGTCTAGATGGTCTCAAATTAGCCCTGTTGAATTTGCAGTTATCAGCCAGCAGGGGTCGCTCCTCCATTATTTTTCCTATCATAAGCAGCGTGCTGGGGATAGGAGCCCTCTCATTTAGAAAAGAAAAAAATAGTTTAAGAGGCAAAAGTGAGAGGTCCTGGGGGAAAAACACCTTGCTCAGTGCAAACAGGTTCCTTTATCATTGTATCCTTCACCTGGTTCAGACCAGGGTGACCTTCTTGGTCAGGGGAGGAAAAGTTCCATCAGCATGGCAAGCAGGAAGTGCTGGACAGCTGGCCACATGAGGCCCCGGCAGCAGTTGTGGTTTTCTCCCACCCCTCGTGGCCATTGGGCATGGCTTATGCATGCTGTGGACACGCCCAGGCACCCAAGCCAGGAAGGGAGTAGGCGAGGAGAAGAGGTGTCATGCGCTGCGCGTCTGTGACTGTCAGGTTCAGGATGGGGATGGTACCTCTAAGAATAAACAGAAACCACATTGTTCTGAATTTCACCTTTGATGGCTGCGCCAAATGGTCATTATATTTAGTATCATTGTCGCAGTCTGTAGCAAAACCCTTAACATTATAAGGGAAGAGATAAGAGGCATTTCAAACCTTAAGAAAAGTAAAGACACCAGGCAAAGTCTGGGAGGCTTGGCCAAGTCTGGGAGTCTTGGCCAACGGAATTGAGTCTTGGGGCTTTCCAGAAAAAAAAAAAAAAAAAAAAAAAAAGCCCTTCGGTTGCCCTAGACCTTTACTCCAGTTCTGTGGTGGATAGACGTCTCTGAAGAGAAATATAGTCAATGTTCTTTTTGTCTGTAGGAAAGAGAGAGGTGGCAGGGTCTTGGAAAAGACACGGATCCTCATTTTAACTCACCCTTCTTTGTATCCCAGATGGGGCCCCAAATGAAATGGGAGAGTTCCCTGATCCCCTTTGCAGGATATGCGATAAGGGTGTGGCTCACAGGTTTGGTCACCAACACTGGTCAAACCCCTGATAGGAGGGAGACGGGGAGCACGCAGATGGTCAGGTGCAGGAGCTGGGGTGATTGCTTTGAGCTCCGGCCCCACAGGAGTGTCTAGGGGTGGGTGCCTGCTGCCACAGTGTAAAAATGCTCTTTTAGCCTTGCCATCTGCAGATGGCTTAAGTATTAACCTGTTCAATGGACCGTTTGCCTTTTTGCAAGGGCAGAGGGCCAGTGTGGCAGCTTTCTGTATCCCAAGCTCTTGCCCAGCATCCCAGAAGAATTGGGTCACACACAAGCTTGAAAAATGAATGCAGGGCTTTACTGAGTAGTGGAGGTGATTCTCAGCAAGATGGATGGGGAGTCGGAAAGGCGATGGAGTGGGAAGATGATCTTCCCCTGGAGTTTTGGCCATCCAGCAGCCAAACTCCCCCCAGCTGCCCCCAGCCGAATTCCTCTCTGCATTTAGATGTTCCTTCTCTTCTCTCTCTCTCTGCTGCACCTTTCTTCCATCTGTCTTCTGTCGTCTCCTCATTTCTTTGTCTGCCTCTGGAGTCTGGGGTTCAGAACTTATATGGGTATAGGATAGGGGGGCATAGCAGGCAAAAAGGCCACTTTTGGAGTACAAAAACAGAAATCCCTGTTTTCACTTATTTCTGGCGGGTCTCCAGCCTTAAAGTTGGGGCCTTTGCCAGTGCACTGCCCTCTTCTACCCAGTATCTCTCTGTCTCCTGTCCATATCACTATACTCACTACCTGGGTGAAGGAATCATTCACATAACAAACCTCAACATCTTGCAACATACCCATATAACAAACCTGTGCATGAAAACTCGAATCTAGAATAAAAATGGAAATTATTAAAAAGTAAAATAAAATAGGGAACATATTCACATTATAAACCAATGCTGCTTTTTTTAAATAGATAAGCTCTTTAAGATTGGAAAATATAATAGATATATCTCCTGAGGCTAAAAATTGCTTCCCAAGAGATACTGACACTATATTAGTTTTAAAGTTTCTGACCACCATTCAAGCAGAAAGGAATTAAATGAAAACACTCTCTCTGTAAAGATAGTTAGGGAGATGCCAAATCACAAAGAAAATGTTGTAACATTTTTCTAGAAGTTATCTGGTATTATCTAGATGTTATGGATGGTTAATTAATTTCTTTCTTTATTGGCTCTGAATAATGGTGTGATTCATCCTGCCACCAGGAAAGAGGAATGTCCTCACTAATATGGAACATAAAGGTGAGGAAAATACTTGCTCAACGTTGGATTCCCAACATCCAGCTTATTCTCAGCACATTGTAGTATCTGAATAAACATCTGTAGAAGAAATAAATGGATAAATGAAAGTGGAAAGGAAAGACCAGAAATCTAGACAGAGCATTCTCACAGGGATTGAGAGAAGTCAGCTGCAGTCCAGCACAGCTGTCTCTGGGTTGAAAAGTGAGGCAGCAACAAGAGCTTTGCCAAGCTTACTGGGTGAAGCAACTGCCTATAACAACATTGAACAGTGTTATTGTAAATAAACACACAGAAAGTACATGTCTGTCATTTTATATGCAGAAAGGTAGAATAAAAGAGCAACAGGTTAAATGTGAGCAGGTTAATTCCCTCAGCTCCTCAATGTCTTAACGTTATAAGTTTTTCAATACACAGTTTATGGAATAAAATATGTGAAACCAGCTTGGTAGCTTGAGCAAGCTATCAGGAACCTCCAAGGATTGTTGGGTTTTTATTACTAATGTTTCTTTTTGAATTTTGAGGTCAAGTTTGTGGGTGCGTATGCGTGTATGTATGTGCCACAGAAGACATATGGGCAGAAGGGTCTAATGCAATACAGGAAGTATAGTCACCAAGAAGAGCATGGGCAGAGCTGTCACTTAGCCTAGAGGAATAGTGGGTAATCTTGGCAGTGGATGCATGTGTGAGGCCTCCATCACTCCTCACCAGAAAAATTACACATTTCATGGATTAATCCTCAACACCTGACACATGATTCTTTGCATAGATAACAGTACAGTTAAGAAAGAAGTCAGGCTGACGCCAAGGATATTGGTCCTACTGCCAATATCGTACTGCCAAGGATATTGGTGCTCAATCTTCTATGAGGCAGAAGATAATGGTTATCTATCACTACAGTGAATGGGGAAGTGATTTGGGAGGATGGTAAACATAACAGTACATCAAAATTATTCCAGGTGGAGTGGAATGGAGTGGAATAGTGCCACTCTATAAGACTTAGATTAGGTAGTGGTCCTCGTTATATTGTTACAGGACCCTTGGGGTGTTGCTTTTCTGGCCTGAAACCTCTGGCTAGTGGCACCTTTGCCTGAGTTTTGCTTGGGCCCACTGGGCTCATTCCACCAACTCAGTCTGGCAGGCTGCACTCAGCTTACACTACCAGCCTGGATCCCACTCCTGCCAAGGGCAAGTCAGGCATGGAGTGGTGAGGGGTGTGTGAGCAAGCGTAGGGTCCAGCAACTGCACAGTCAGATATGCTGGCTGCCACAGCACAGCAGGAAGCTCTAGGTACTGGCACGGGAACTGGCTCTCTGTGAGGCTGTGTCTGGACCAGGCACACTGCAAGCAGCTTTCCTGGCTGGCACCAGGGAACTTAGTGGCACTTGGAAGCTTGGAGATGCCAGGCACCACAGGACCCCATAAAGGGAGGCACAGCCCTGGCTCAGGAAGCTCCTAAGTCTGTGCTCCCAAAGAGGCTGAACCTCTTATTTCCTTCTCTTCACCCACAACATGTCAAGTAACGGGCATGTTTCAGCTCCATTTGTGTTATAGCTTCTTTAGCTCCACCATTCAGTGGGTCCTGAGTTCTTGTCCTGTGACCAGGAAGAATGTGGTACACAGAGAAATGGAGGGTGAGCAAGATACAGAGGAGCTTTATTGAGCAATAGAACAGTTCAAAGCAGACTTGCATGGGGTAGTACCTTTCTGCAGCCAGGGTGTCCTGATGAGTGTTCAGATCCTAGCACGGAGGAGACCCTGGAGTGGGAAGCTTCTCTCTGCAGGCAAGTTATCCTGTTGTCTTCCCAGCTCTTAGTAGACAGCAGGCCCTTGAGTGGGTAGCTTCTCACTCCTGGTGGTCATCCTGATGTCTCCTGCTATCAGCAGAGAGGGTAGCTGCTCTTTGCACCTGGTCGTCCCATCATCTGCCAAACTCTGGCTGAACATGGGGCTTTTATGGGCCTCAGATGGGAGAAAGTGCATGCTGACTGGTACATGGGCAGCCATGGGTAGGCCCAGAAAATACACCGCATGATGTTCATAATTTCATAATGTTGCTATTTGCAGGTAAGGATGAGGGTAAGCAGATGCAAAGCACAGGGAAAGAGAACATTGGTAAGTATATATTGTAGATAATTTTTTAGACTTTGGACTGGATTATTCATTCAATAAATTATTATGTAATTAATATTAAGTGGGGCTGTGCATGGACCAATGGCAACAGTGTGTCATGAAGCAGGGTGATGACTAATCCAATTCTCTGCACATTGTTATGATGTTTAATTAAAATAAAATTTCAGAAAGTTCAGAAAATTGAGTGCTTTCTAAGAAACTTCTTATTATACAAAACAGGCTATGACTTTACATTGAACATCCTCAGGGAGACTGTGTACTCACCTAACCACTGCTGTCACCCCCACAAACAGGTCATTCAGGAGTCAGTATATGAAAGGAAAATTCTTTGAGAGACTAGCCCTAATCCAGAGCAAAGCAAATGATAGATTGCCCCTTTAGTTAATTCAATCAAATTCCATTTTCAGTAGTAGAGGGGGGATTAGAGAGACTAGATCTAACAGCTAACACTTATATTTAAATTTTACACCTAAATGCCATCAGTCTTAATTCTGAAGTGCTCAATAAGAAAAAAAAAAACTTGAGTTTTGTATGCCCTTCTCTGGAAAATTTTAGGCCTGAGTAAGAGGAAGCGGCAATTGCTCTGTAGTAGTTTGTTACAGGAGCAATAGGAACAGGAAACTAGTGCAATATACAGGAAAAATAATTGTACCAAGTAACACATACAATAAAGTTTATAGCAATGTTGTGTATAGTACAAAATATTGCCTCATTCTTTTTCATGAGGCAAAAAGGGGGCAATTCAAGATATCAATTTAAAAACAAAATACTTTCTCAGAGGACAACATATATAACTTAATTCACATAAAATAAAAAAATCATTCTTCATAGAAATATGAAAAGATATCCAACCTGGCTCATATGAGAAAAGGACAAACAAATTAAATTATTTTTCACCTATAAAAACAACCAATTTTATATAAGTTTTGTAATAATCTGTTAGAATTTGGAGAAATAGTCACTAGATTTGGTAGAAGTATAAACTGGTAGAGCCTCTTGAGGTATCTTGATAAGTATCAAAAGTTATCATTATCATACCATTTACTCAGTTTCCTCTCCAAAATACTTTTTATTCCTACAGATATTATTTACAGTAACATTGTTTATATTAGTAAAAGATTGAAAACAATCTAAATGTCAAACAATGGGGGAAACTGTATGATTAAACAGATTAATAAATGCAACTGTTCAATAAAATATAATACAAACATTTAAAAGAGTGAGGCTTCTCTTTTCCTACTGATGGAGACAAATCACCCAAAAATATTAAGCAAAATGAAGGCTGAGCAATGTGAATAATGCGTTGTCTTTTGTTGCAGGAGTGAATAAAGAATATGAATATAATATGTTTTCAAATGCAGTGCAGGGCTTGTATATCTGGAAGAATAACAGGAGCTTGTAACAGTGGTGATCTCCAGGGAAGGAAACTAAAGATTAGAAATCAAGGGATGAAGGGGGACATGGTTTTTACTCTATACACTTTCATACTTCTGAATTTACCATTTGGTTTGTTATTCATCACCCACCCAAAAAAAGAGAAGGTGGGGGTAAGAAGAAATAAAAGCAGGAAGAAAGGAAATACAGAGGAGAGAAATGGTGGAAGAATAAAAGAGAGGGAGGAAAGAAGGTTAATAGCAAGTTGCCCATAGCAGGGCAAAAACTCCCTGATGGCATTAAAACAAGAATTTTGTTCCCCCTGGAGAGCTCAACTTTGCTTCAGCAGAAAATAACTAGCAAACATTGTTTTTGCCAATTACATCTGAGCCCCTGGAACCTCAGGTTCTCAAGGGAGTGGGTATTGATCTCTTATGCCCCAGCAATATACTCGCTGATGAGGAGGAACTGAAAAGAGAGACCTTGGTCAGCAATCAGTGCCAGTTGCAGGAAGAGAACGTGTAGGCAACCTCAAAGCAAGTAAAACAAAGCAAATAGCTTTTTTTTTTCAAAACCTGCCATGTACCATGCCAGTGCATGGTGGAAATTTTGGAGCAAAAGATTAGCCAAAACCCCAGAAGATTTCACCTCAAAACCAGGAGGAATTATTTCATCCTTGGTGATTTACTGAAAATAAAGGGATGGGCTTGATTCAGTCTGAGTATCACCTGGGAGAAAAGATAAATGAACAAATGATTGAATGAATAAACTGATTGCTCAATTAACCAATCAATATAATATGCCTTTAATGTATTATTTGCATTGTTATTAAAGTCATTTGCTGGTCATATCTTCCATGCCCGGCCCTGTACTGAGAAATGTACATAAATTCACATAAATTTGCTTACTTAAACCTCACATCACTGCACAATAGACTTTATTTTTCTTCTTCATTTTTTAACTTTTTATTATGAAATACTTCTAGATTCACAGGCAGTTCCAAAGATAATAGGGAAAGTTCTCAAATATCCTTCACATACTTTTTCCTCAAGGGTTCAATCTTACATAATTATAATATGACATCAAAACAGGATTTTGATACTGGGACAGTTGTGTATATAGCTCTATGTCATTTCATACGTGTGTAGATTTATAGCACTATGACTGCAGTGAAGATACAGACTTGATCACACATCTCAGATTCTACATGTCTCCTTTGTACCCCTTCTGATGACACCATGCTGTACCCCTTCTGATCACACCATGCTCCTCCCCTTACCACCCCAATGTCTGGCAATCACCAACCTGTTCTCTATTTCTATAATTCTGTCATTTTGATAATGCTTTGTAAATGGAATCATATAGTACATGTCCTTTTGATGTTGGCTTTTTTACACTCAGAATAATGCCCTTGAGAGTTATCTGAGCTGCTGCATGTATCAATAGTTTATTTCTCTTTATTTTTGGTAATATTCCATAGTATGGATATAATAAAATTGCTAAACCACTCATTTACTGTAGGGCATTTGATTGTTTACAGATTTTGGCTACTACAAATGAAAATGTTATCAAAAAATTTTGTACAGGTTTTCGTGTGAATATAAGTTTTATGCAAATATAATTGCCCACAAGTCCAAGGACTGTGTTGTGTGGTAAGTGTATGTCTAGCAGCTTTTTACAAAACTGCCAAACTATCTTCCAGAGTGACTACCATTTTCACTAGCGATGTATGAGTGATCCAGTTACTCTGAGTCTTTTCCAGCATTTGCTATTGTCACAGTTTTTTTATTTTAGCCATTCTGCAGTGACATCTCACTTGTAGTGTAGTGATATCACATTTTGTTCTTACTTTGCATTTCCCTAATGGTTAATGATGTTGGACACCTTTTCATGTGTTTATTTACCATCCATATAGCCCTTTTTGGTAAAAAGTCTGTTCATGTTGTTCAGGCGTTTTCCAATTTGATTTTTTTTTTTTTTTTAGTTTGGGAGTTCTTTTTTATTATTATTATTATACTTTAAGTTTTAGGGTACATGTGCACAATGTGCAGGTTAGTTACATATGTATACATGTGACATGCTGGTGTACTGCACCCATTAACTCGTCATTTAGCATTAGGTATAGCTCCTAATGCTATCCCTCCCCACTCCCCTGACCACACAACAGGCCCCAGTGTGTGATGTTCCCCTTCCTGTGTCCATGTGTTCTCATTGTTCAATTCCCACCTATGAGTGAGAACATGCAGTGTTTGGTTTTTTGTCCTTGCGATAGTTTACTGAGAACGATGATTTCCAATTTCATCCATGTTCCTACAAAGGACATGAACTCATCATTTTTTATGGCTGCATAGTATTCCATGGTGTATATGTGCCACATTTTCTTAATCCAGTCTATCATTGTTGGACATCTGGGTTGGTTCCAAGTCTTTGCTGTTGTGAATAGTGCTGCAATAAACATACGTGTGCATGTGTCTTTACAGCAGCATGATTTATAGTCCTTTGGGTATATACCCAGTAATGGGATGACTGGGTCAAATAGTATTTCTAGTTCTAGATCCCTGAGGAATCGCCACACTGACTTCCACAATGGTTGAACTACTTTACAGTCCCACCAACAGTGTAAAAGTGTTCCTATTTCTCCACATCCTCTCCAGCACCTGTTGTTTCCTGACTTTTTAATGATCACCATTCTAACTGGTGTGAGATGGTATTTCATTGTGGTTTTGATTTGCATTTCTCTGATAGCCAGTGATGGTGAGTATTTTTTCATGTGTTTTTATATTCTCTAAACACACGTCCTTTATCACATATGTTGTTCGAAAATATTTTCTTCCAGTGTAGCTTGCTTTTTCATCCTCTTCACTGGGTCTTTAACAGAGCAAAAGTTTTAATTTTAATGAGATCCAATTATTGAATTTTTGAGGAGGGGATTGTGCTTTTGATGTCATGTCTAAGAACTCCTCACAACACCTATCCTAAAGTTTTACCCTAAATATTTTGTCTTAGATTACTCTCTAAAGGTTTAATGGTTTTATATTTTACATTTAAAGCTAAGATTCATGTTGACTTAATTTTTATATAATGTATGAGGTTTAGGTTTGGGTTCATTTTTTTGCCTATGAATATCCAATTGTCTCAGCACTATTTTCTAAAAAGCCTTCCTCCATTGAATTGTACCTGCTCAAAAATCAAATGACTGCACTTGTGTGGATCTATTTGTGGATTCACTATTTTGCTCCATCTTTGTATCTATCTTTCCACGAATTCCACAGTGTTAATTATTGTAGATATATAAAAAATCCTGGTGTTAGGTAAAATGATTCATCTCATTTTTTTCTTTGTTTTCGGAATTGTATCAGCTATTCTAACTTCTTTGCTCTTCCCTATACATTTAGAATATTGTTGTTTACATGCTAAAAATACTATGCTGAGATTTTGATTGCATTCATGTTAAACCTGTACATCAATTTGGGGAGAACTGACACCACTGTGTGGAGTCTTGCATCTCCTAAACACAATATACCTATTTACGTAGATCTTCTTTGATTTCTTTTATCAGCATATTATAATTTGCATCATCAAGTCCTATAATAGTTTTGTTATATTTCTACCTAAGTATTTCATTTTTTGAACTATTATGAATGGTGTTGTGTTTATTCCAGCTTCCACAAGTTCATTGTTATGAAAATAGTATGAACTTTTTAGAACTATCTCGTATTCTGCATCTTTTCTGAACTCACTTATTACCTCTAGAAGTTTTTGGTAGATTCTTGGAATCTGCTACTTAAACCATCATGTCATCTACAAATTGCAGTTTTACTTCTTCTTTTCTGATCTGTATCACTTTTATGCCTATATATCCTTTCCTTTGACTAGAACTTCCCAAACTATGTTGAATAGCACTGAAGAGAATGAGTATCCTCAGCTGTTCCCAATTTTAGGGGCAAGCATTTAGTCTGTAACTATTAAGTAGGATGTTAGCTATAGGTTTTTATGTAGATGTTCTTCATCAGTTGTGGAAATTGCCCTCTTTTCTTAGTTTTCAGAGATTTTTAAGATATTAAGTAGATATTGAATTTTGTCAAATTCTTTTTGTTCATCAATTTATATGATCCTGTGATTTTTCTCTTTTAGACCTGAATATACCCAATTGGCCATTGTGTATGATTTTATACACATAGCTGAATTCTATTTGCTAAATTTTTAAAAGATTTTTGCATCTATATTCATTAAAGATACAGAACGATGATTTTCTTTTTTGTGTGCTATTTTGTCTGCTTTTGCTAGCAGGGTAATATGGGATTCATAAAATAAGTTGGAAAATGTTCTTTTCACATCTGTTTTCTGAAAGAAATTGTATAGAATTAAGTTAATTCTTTTTCATACATTTAGTGAGTTTTCCAGTGATATTTTAAAAGGAAGTTTTTAAATTATAAATTCAATTCTCTTCATGGCTGTAGGGCTATTCAAATAATCAGTTTCATATGGGTTAGTTTATACTCCTCAATTAATGGCTTCATTTGTCAAATTAATATGTGTAGAGATGTTTGTAGTATTCTCTTATTATCATTTTTTTCTGTCTGCAGAGTCTGTAGTGATACCCCTGTTTTTCCTGACTTAGTAATTTGTATCTTCTCTCTTTTATCTTTGCCAGACCTTCTGGAGGTTTGTCAGTTTTTTTTGTTTGTTTGTTTGTTTGTTTGTCTTTTTTTAATTTATTATTATTATACTTTAAGTTTTAGGGTACATGTGCACAATGTGCAGGTTAGTTTTATTGTTTTTCTTCAAAACCCGCTTTTTGTTTCATAGTATTTTTAATTGTTTTTCTTTTTCCAATTCATTGAATTCTGTTTTTAGATTTATTATTCTACATATTTTAAACTTATTTTGTTCTTCATTTTCAATATTTTTCAAGTAGAAGATTATATTAATGATTTGAGGCTTTTTCTCTTTTTAATGTAAGCATTTAGTGCTATGGGATGCCCACTAAACACTGCTTTAGCTGCACCCCATAAATTTTAAGTGTTGTATTTTCATTCAGTTCAATGTTTTGTATTACCCTTGTGACTACCTCTTTGACCCAAGGATTGTTTGTAAATGCATTGTTTTGTTTCCAACTGTCTGGAGAGTTTCCTGTTACGTGTCTGTTGTTTATATCTTGTTCAATTTCATTGTGGTCAGGAACACACACTGTGTGAATTCCATTCTTCTAAAATTATATAGATTATGTATAATCTATCTTGATATATATTCTACAAGTGCTAGAACAAATACATATTCTAGTCATGTGAGATGGACTGTTCTATAACTATCACTGATATCCTGTTTGCTGATGGTGTTGAGATCTTCTATATCCTTGCTGATTTTCCATACAGTCCTACAAATTGTTGAGAAAGGAATATTAAAATCCCCGATTTTAATTATAGATTGGCCTTTACCTCAATTCAATTTGTTTTCAGTTTTTCCTTTATATATGTTGTAGTTTACTTGTTTGGTGCCTACACATTTAGGATTGCCATTTCTTCTTGAAAGATTAGCACTTTTATTATTATGTGATGTTATTCTTTGTCCTTGGTAATATTCTTTGCTGTAAAATATACTTCACCTAATATTTACATAGCCACGCTTTCATTCTTTTGACTAATGTTTGCATGATATATGTTTTCTTCCTTTTATTTCAAACCTACATGTATCATTATATCTGAAGTGAGTTTCTTGCACACAGAATATGATTGTGTCATTTTTCTATCCACTCTTCCATATTCTTTCTTTTAGTTGTTATTAAATGAAAGAAACATGAAATATCAGAAGGTTAAGAAAATGGAAAGAGGCCGGGCGTGGTGGCTCATGTCTGTAATCTCTGCACTTTGGGAGGCCGAGGCGGGTGGATCATTTGAGATCAGGAGTTCGAGATCAGCCTGACTTACATGGCGAAACCCCGTCTCTAGTAAAAATAGAAAAAGTAGCCAGGCATGGTGGTGGGCACCTGTAATACCAGCTACTTGGGAGGCTGAGGCAGGAGAATCACTTGAACCTGGGAGGCGGAAGTTGCAGTGAACCGAGATCACACCACTGCATCCAGCCTGGGCGACAGAGTGAGACTCTATCTCAAAAAAATAAAAGGAAAGAAAAGAAAGTAGAAAGAGCAAAATACAATAGACTTTTCTTCTATTTTGAGTTTTTAAAATGATGATTGAGGGTTGAAGCAAAAATTATAACACTGCCTAAGGCGGTTCTCAGTGCATGTGGAGGAAATGGTTAAGACAATTATAAGTGGGAGACAGTAAAGAAATGAAAAAGGAAGTAAGCTTTCCACACTTCACTAAAACTGGTAAAATGAACGCAAGTTATGATTATACGAACATGTCTCAGAGAAATTGTGGGTTTAGTTCCAGACCACCTCAATTAAATGACTCTCACAATAAAGTAAGTCACACAAATATTTTGGTTTCCCAGTGCATACAAAAGTTATGTTTATACTGCACTGCAGTCCATTAAATGTGCAATAGCATTATGTCTAAAAAAATACTTTATTGCCAAAAATGCTGACACTAGGATATTAAATGACCACGTGCTGCTGGAAAATGGTGCTAATAGACTTGCTTAATGAAGGATTGCCACAAACCTTTAATTTTATTTTTTAAAAATTCAACATCTGTGAAGCACAATAAAACAAGCCATACCCATATAATGCAACACCTAGAGCAGCCACTAAAAAAGCTACACAAAGATACCTAATAAAAACACTATACAAAAAAAAATCACTATAGCTGCACTAAAATGGGATTATAAGAAAAAGTTAAAGTGACCCACAGAAATGTGGGAAAAATAAAAGAGAGAAACAAAAAACAAAAAAAAAACAGTTAAAATAATGAAATGGCAGACAACTTTAGGGCATCAATGACCACATAAAACATAGTTTTCTTCATTTTTAAAACAATAAAGGTCATGAATTCCCATTATAAAAGTGAAAGTTCAGAAGTTTATAAGTTTAGAAAATAATGTTCTTTTTCACCTAATGCCACATCCATGAATAACTATATGTGAATTTGATGTTCACATTTTCTGGCATTTATCCACAAATAAAGAGAATGAACGTAAGAGACAGTAAGAGTGACAGAGAGTTTGGTTTTTCAAATGGTCCAAATCTACATATTTTTCTACAACATGCTTTTCTCTTTTGACTCCATAAGAGTACATATTTATCTCTCTGCCTTAGGCTAGGTATTAATGAATAATATAAATCTACTGAAATGTATACAATTCTATTTCCTGATTTTACTATTAAAAGGTTTTGTTAACTTATTTTCAATGCAAGTTACATAAAATTATATTTTATATAATATGCATGTTATTGATACTATAAACAAGTGAATGAACATAATTAACTTCTAGATGAGTTCTGTGATCCCCATTGTACAGGGGAAGTAACTAGGACCAAAGGGAATTATATGCCTTTTTCTATTAACTGGTGAGAAAAAAATTCAAAACCAGGGTTACCTATTTCCTTTCCACTGCACAAGGTTGACTATAAATGAAGCCTAAAAAACCCAGCACTACCCATATATTAAGCATGTTTAAAATGCTAGGGTAAACCCCCGTGGCATGAGTTTACCTATGTAACAAACCTTCACATGTACCACCAAACATTAATGTTAAAAAATAATGCTTAGATAGTTGGCCATTTTCTTTGCAGCATCCATTTGATTAGAAAACACCTTCAACATAGAGGAAACAAAATATTTCGTATTGAACCAGCCAACGATTAGCTCAATATTAACCATAGAAATGTACAGATTCTGTGCAAGATTGGGGGGGTGGGTTACACTAGTTTCCTTCCTCATATTTTCATATTATTTTATTTAAATCCAGATTACTAAAGTCAAGTTGATATGATAAATGTCATTACTCTATTGAAATTCTAGCTTAACTAGACCTCTGGCATATTCAAGCTTCCTCTAGTAAGTGTTTATCCAAATGAAAGAAACACTTTTTGAAAGGACTGCATTTCTTTCATTTTACAGTAAATTTACCCTATGAAGAAACTTATGCTAACTTAATATACCTCAGTGTTCACTAAATGTTAAATTGAAGAGAATTGTTTCTGCTTTCTTGTTCCTCCACTACAGAACAGAAAAAAAAAGCAGTAGAAAATGTAAGGCTATTTCTCAGACATCAATTATATAACAGGTCTATTTTGCTTGTAAAGAATATCACCTAGATGGGAGTTGCATTCTAAAGATACTAATACAAAGATACTTTGAAGCCTTCAAACATATGTAAAGCATGAATATATTTAGGGAAATTTATCTCTAGTTTATTGTACTAATTTCAAGAGCTTTATCCAAAATTAAAATGGTAGGTGGCTGTGAATAATTATAGGTTTCTAAAAGGGTACAAAATTATGTTTTAATATTACTTTAGGTATGGATGCCTGTTTAATATAGTGAAAAATTGTTCATCTATATTTCTAAGAACTACACACATTAGAAGTCAGTCTTCTTCTAAGACAACCTTTTTCCTTCTGAAGATGAATTCATTTCCTCTTTCATCAAGTAAATCACTCTTTACTTGATGATTACAAATAAATTTTTTTAATTTGAAAATGAGTAACACTATTGGGAGTATTTGTCATGAAAATCCAAATAGAAAAAAGTGACATGAAATACAGAGCCATTTCATTGCAAGAAGTCACAAGGATTTCCCTTCTTTTCTGGGTCCTTCTCTTGGTCATTTCTAGAGTTTTGGTAGCCATGGCATGAGGAAACAGCACTGAAGTGACTGAATTCTGTCTTCTGGGATTTGGTGCCTAGCAAGAGTTTTGGTGTATCCTCTTCATTATATTCCTTCTCATCTATGTGACCTCCATAATGGGTAATACTGGAATAATCTTACTCATCAACACAGATTCCAGATTTCAAACACCCATGTCCTTTTTTCTACAACATTTGGCTTTTGTTGATATCTGTTACACTTCTGCTATCACTCCCAAGATGCTCCAAAGCTTCACGGAAGAAAAGAATTTGATATCATTTTGGGGCTGCGTGATACAATTGTTGGTTTATGCAACATTTGCAACCAGTGACTGTTATCTCCTGGCTATGATGGCAGTGGACCATTATGTTGCAATCTGTAAGCCCCTTCACTATACTGTAATCATGTCCCGAACAGTCTGCATCCAGTTGGTAGCTGGTTCATACATCATGGGTTCAATAAATGCCTCTGTACATACAGGTTTTGCGTTTTCACTGTCTTTCTGCAAGTCCAATAACATCAACCACTTTTTCTGTGATGGTCCCCCAATTCTTGCTCTTTCATGCTCCAATATTGACATCAACATCATGCTACTTCTTGTCTTTGTGGGATTTAACTTGATGTTCACTGGGTTGGTAGTCATCTTTTCCTACATCTACATCATGGCCACCATCCTGAAAATGTCTTCTAGTGCAGGAAGGAAAAAATCCTTCTCAACATGTGCCTCCCACCTGACCGCAGTTGCCATTTTCTATGGGACACTCTTTTACATGCACTTACCAGTCTCATTCTAATAATTCCCAGGAGAATATGAAAGTGGCCTCTATATTTTATGGCACTGTTATTCCCATGTTGAATTCTTTAATCTACAGCTTGAGAAATAAGGAAGTAAAAGAAGCTTTAAAATTGATAGGGAAAAAGTTCTTTTAAATCAGCCCCAGTTGTTAACATTCAGCTCAACAAATCATCCAACATAGCTGTTCTGCCAAAATTTAATTTTTCTACAATAAGGAATATGTAGAAAGATGTCAAATTAATAATGTAACATCACCTCTAGAGGAATTTAAAATACAAGAGCCAACAAATCCCAAAGCTAGCAGAAGAAAAAGTAACTAAAATCAGAACAGAACTGAACAAAATTAAGACCCAAATATTTATGCAAAAACTTAATGAAACCAAAATTTGGTTTCTTGGAAGAATAAATAAGATTGGTAGGCTGCTAGCCAGATTCACAAAGAGAAAAGAGGGAACATCTAAATAAGCACAGCCAGAAAGAACAAAGGTGGCATTACAACCAATCCCACAGAAATACAAAAGATACTCAGAGAATATTATAAACACTTTTATGCAAATAGACTAGAAAATATAGAGGAAATGGATAAAATCCTAGGAACCCACAAACTCCCAAGATTTAATAAGGAAGAAATTGAAACCCTGAGCAGACCAGTATCAAGTTCTGAAGTGAAAACAGTACCAAAAATCTACCAACCAAAAACAAAGTACAGACCAGATGAATTTGCAGTCAAATTCTACCAGATGTAAAAAGAAGAGCTGGTGCCAATTCTACTGAAACTATTTCAAAAAATCGAGCAGGAGGGACTCATTTGCAACTCATTCTATGAAACCAGCATCAGGTCTCTGATACTAAAACCTGACAAAGACACAATGAAAAAGAAAACTGCAGGCCAATATTCCTGATGAACATAGATGCAAAACCATCAATGAAATACTAGCAAACCAAATTCAACAGCACATCCAAAGTTATTTCACCATGATCAAGTAGGCTTCATTCTTTGGATGCAAGGTTGGTTCAATATATGCAAATCATGAAATGTCATTCATCACATAAACAGCATTTAAAACAAAAACGATATGATCTCAATAGATGCAGAAAAAGCCTTCAATAAAATGCAACATCCCTTCGTTATAAAAATTCTCTACAAACTAAGCATCAAAGCAATGTACCTTAAAATAAGTGCAATCTATGACAAATTTACAGCCAATGTCATAATGAATGGGCAAAATCTGAAGGCATTCCCCCTTGAAAACTGCAACAAGACAAGGGTGCCCACTCTCACCATAGTTCAACATAGTTCTAGAAGTCCTAAGCAGAGTAATTAGGCAAGAGAAAGAAACAAAAGACACCCAAATAGGAAAAGAAGAAGTCAAACTATCTCTCTTTGTGGACTATGTGATTCTATATCTAGATAACCCTAAAGACTCTGTCAAAAGGCTCTTGGAGCTGACAAATGAATTCACTAAATTTTTAGGTTACAAAATCAATGTACAAAAATCAGTAGCACTTCTAAACATCAATAATGTTAAACTGAGAGCCAAATCAAGAATGCGATTCAATTAATAATAGCTACCAAAAACATAAAATATCTAAGAATACATCTAACCAAGTAAATGAAGTATCTCTACTAGCAGAGAATTACAAAATACTACTCAAAGAAATCAGAGAGGACACAAACAAATGGAAAAACAGTGCATGCTCATGGATTAGCATAATTGATATCATGAAAATGGCCATACTACCCCAAGCAATCCACAGATTTAATGCTATTCCTATCAAGCCACAACGCCATTTTTCACAGAATTAGAAAAGCTATTCTAAAATTCATATGAAAAGGGAAAAGAACCCAAATAGCCAAAGTAATCCTTAGCAAAAAGATCTAAGCTGGAGGCACCATATTATCCAGTTTCAAAACATACTATAGGGCTACAGTAGCCAAAACAGCATGATACTAGTACAAAAACAGTAACATAGACCAGTGCAACAGACTAGAGAACCTAGAAAGAAAGCCACACACGCAAACACGGCTGTCTGATCTTTAACGAGTCAACAAAAGTAAGCAATGGAGAAAGGACTTCTTATTCAATAAATGGTGCTGGGATAATAGGCTAGCAATATACCAAAAAAATAAAACTGGACACATACCTTTTAACATATACAAAAATTAACTCAAGATATATTAAAGAGATAAATGTGAGACCTCAAACTATAAGAATCCTAGAAGAAAACCTGGGAAACATCATTCTGAACATCAGCCTTGGGAAATAATTTATGACTAAGTCCTCAAAAGCTGTAGCAACAAAAAATTTGACAACTGGGACCTAATTAAATTAAAGACCTTCTGCATATCAAAAGAGACTATCAACAGAGTATATAGGCAACCGACAGAATGGGAGAAAATTCTCAGAAACTATGTATCCAATAAATCTAATTTCCATAATGTATACAGAACTTAAACCACTCAACAAGCAAAAAACAAATAACCCCATTAAAAAGTGGGCAAAGAATATGACCAGATACTTCTCAAAAGAAGACATACAAGAAGACAACAGCCATATGAAAAAATGCCTAACAAGACTAATCATCAGAAAAATGCAAATCAAAATCACAATGAGATAACCATCTCATATCAGTCAGAATGTCTATTATTAACAAGTCAAAAAGCAATAGATGCTGGCCACACCATGGAGAAAGGGGAATGCTTATACCTGCTGGGAATGTAAATTAGTTCAGCCACTGTGGAAAGCAGTCTGGAGATTTCTGAAAGAACTTAAAACGAACTATCATTTGACTGTGTAATCCCATTACTGGATAATATCTAAAAGAAAATAAATTTTTCTACAAAAAAGACACATGTGCTTGTATGTTCATCACAGCACCATTCACAATAGTAACAACATAGAATCAGCCTAAGTGCCCATCATCAGTGGATTGGATAAAGAAAATACGGTACACATACATCAGAGAATACCACACAGCCATAAAAATGTACAAACTCAGGTCCTTTGCAGCCACATGGCTAAAGCTAGAGGCCACTATCCTAAGCGAATTAACACCGGAACAGAAAAGCAAATACCACATGTTCTCATGTATAAATGTGAACTAAATATTGAGTACACACAGACACAAAGATAGGAAAAACAGACACTGGGAAATACTAGGTGGGAAGAGAACAAGTGGGGCAAGGGTTTAAAAAACTAACTGTTGGGTGCTATTGAAACAGAAGAGTTCTCTAATCCCCCTGAGCAACAGGGGTGTGGCTCACCTTTTCTGTCACCATTGCTGTTCAAACCCCTGATGGAAGGGGGAGCACACAGACGGTCAGGTGCAGGAGCTGGGGCAGTGCTTTGAGCTCTGGCCACATGGTAGTGTCTAGGGGTGGGTGACTGTGGCCCCAGTATTACAATGCTTTTTTAGCCCTGCCATTCGCAGACAGCTTAAATGTTAATCAGCTCAATGGACCCTCTGTCTTTTTGCAAGGGCAGAGGGCCAGTGTGACAGCTTCCTGTATCCAGAGCTCCTGCCCAGCATCCCAGAAAAATTGAGTCAGACACAGGCTTGAAGGATGAATGGAGGATTTTATTGAATGGTGGAGGTGGTTCTCAGTGGGATGCATGGGGAGCTGAAAGGGGGATGGAGTGGGAAGATGATCTTCCCCTGGAGTTTTGCCCAATCCAGCAGCAAAACGTCCCTCTGACTGCCCCAGCCTAACTCCTCTTGGCATTCAGACGTTCCTTCTCTTCTCTTTATCTGCCACACCATTCCGCTGTTCATCTGATCGTCTCCTGCCTCATCTCCTCATCTGTTTCTGGAGCCTGGGGTTCGGGGTTTACATGGGCACAGGATAGGGGGGTGGAGTGGGCCAAAAGGCAACTTTTTGGATGCACGAACAGAAATGCCTGTTCCCACTTAGGGCTGTGGGTCTCCAGGCTTGAGGGTGGGGCCTTTGCAGGGGAACCATCCCCTTCTACCCAGTATTTTCCTGTCTCCTTTCTGTATCACTGTATTCACTACCTAGGTAATGGGATCATTCACATCCCAAACCTCAGCATCATGCAATATACCCGTATAACCTTTGCATGAACCTCCACATCTAGAATAAAAGTTGAAAGTATCAAAAAACAAAATAGGGAACTTATTCACATCATAAACCAATGCTACTTTTTTCAATAGATAAGCACTTTAATTTTGGAAAATATAATAGAAACATCTCCTGGGGCTAAAAAATGCTTCCCAGGAGATACTGACAATACACTAGTTTTAAAGTTTCTGACTTCACCATTCAAACAAAAACGGATTAAAGGAAAACACTCTCTCTGGGAAGATAGCTAGGGAGATACCAAATTACACAGGAAATGCTGTAGCATCTTTCTATCCATTTGATGATTAATTTCCTGCTTTATTGGCTCTGACTGATCATGTGATTCATTCTGCCACCAGAAAAGATGAATGTGCCCACCAATACGGAACAGAAAGTTGAGGAAAATACTTACTCAACATTGGATTCCCAACATCCAGCATATTCTTACCACATTGTAGTTGCTCAATAAACATTTGTTCAATAAATGAATGGACAAATGAAAGCAGAAAGGAAAGACCAGAAATCTAGACAGAGCACTCTCAGTGGAGTTGAGAGGAGTCAGCTGCAGTCCAGTGCAGCTGTTTCTGGATTCTGAAGCAGCAAACAGAGCTTTGCCAAGCTTACTGGGTGAACCAACTGCCTATAACAACATTGAACAGTGTTGTTGTAAATAAACACACAGAAAGTACATGTCTGTCATGTTATATGCAGAAGTGTAGAATAAAAGAGCAACAGGATAAACATGAGCAAGTTGATTCCTTCAGCTCCTCAGTGTCTTAATGTTATGTTTTTCAATACACAGTTTATGGAATAAAATATGTGAAACCAGTTTGGTAGTTTGAGCAAGCTATCAGGAGTCTCCAAGAATTGTTTGGTTGTTATTACTGATGTTTTCTTTTGATTTTAGAGGTCAAGTTTGTGTGTGTGTGTGTGTGTGTGTGTGTGTGTGTGTATATATATATATATATAATGTGTGTGTGTATGCATGTGTTACAGAAGACAAAAGGGCAGAAGGATCTAATGGCATGCAGAGGAATTATAGACATGGAGGACAGCATGGACAGAACTATCACTTAATCCAGAGGAGTAGTGAGCAATTTTGGCAGTGGATGCATGTGTGGTGTCTCCATCATTCCCCACCAGAAAAATTACACATTTCAGGAATTAATCCTCAACACCTGAAATGATCCTTTTTGCATAGATAACTTACTACCACAGTTAAAAAAGAATCAAACTACTGCCAAGGATATTGTTGCTATGATATCCTACTGCCAAAGATATTGGTGATCAATCTTCTGTAAGGCAGAAGATAATGGTCATCTACCACTATAGTGAAAGGGGAAGTGATTTTGGGGATAGTAAACATAACAGCACATCAGAGTTATTCCAGGCAGAGTGGAATAGTGCCATTCTCTAAGACTTAGATGAGGTGGTGGTCCCCATTACATCCCCATTTAATTCACCAGTCCAGGACCTATAAAACCCAAACAGATTGTGGCAGAAAATTGACTACCACAGTCTTAGCCAAATGGAAGCACCAATCTCAGCCACTGTCTCAGATGTGCAATTGTTACTGGAGCAAACAGCCTTTAGTACTATGCACTGGCACTAATTTGGAAATGCATTATTTTCCACACATATCAGGAAGCACGTTCAGAAGGAAGTTACCTTCTGTTAGCATGGATATCATGAAACATTCCTAGTCGTTTCCAGGGCTCTCTGAACTCTCCTCAGCCACTGTAGCCTAGGGGACCTTGAGCATCTGGAAACCTATAGAACACCATTCTGGTCCACTATAGTAATGACATCACTGGACCTGAGGAAGAGGAAGTAGAAGTACTCTGTGGTAGTTTGTTACAGAAGCAATAAGAACAGGAAACTAGTGCAATACTCATGAAAAATAATGCCAAGTAACATGTAACACAAAGTGTATAGCAATATTGTGTATAGTAGAAAAATCTGGAAACTACTCCAACATCCATTGGCAGAATCTGTTAGTATAAATCTTCTAAGAAGCAGACACCAAGATGGGATCACACATGCAGACATTTTTAGGGGGATTCCCACGTAAAATGAAATAGGACAATGGGAAAAACTAGGAAAGATGCAAGTCTGACCCAAGTCAAGAAGAGAGGAAGAGAAGATTGGGCAGAAGCATGTGAGACTGTCATAAAGTAGAAGGATGATTCGGCAAAGTTATTGAGAAATCCTTGAACCAAAATGGGCTGACAAATGAGTCCTGTGTCTCTCAGGTATGAGTCTGCCTTAGAATCCATTCTGCACACAGTCATTGGCAGAGAGCAGCCCATGGGAAGTGGGGTCTCAGAAAAACTACTGCAAAGGATTTCAAAGTGAGAAGCTCAGATCCTGGGTCATTTACACTCCTTGAAGGAGGCCTACAAATTTATTCGCATGGCTGCTACACAGGTGAAGGGATAAATTAATTAGATTTTAATCACATAATGGAATATTATGCAGCAGTGAAAATGAATGAACTGCTACTATGACACAACAGAAAAGTTTTAACACAGGTAAAAATAAACATCCATGAATAAAATAGAAAAACATTATTCATTAAGTTCATTAACAGGCATACTAGAAAACATATGGTTCAGGGGTGCTTGTGTGTGTGTGTGTGTGTGTGTGTGTGTGTGTGTGTGTGTCGGTGTATCTGTGTGTTAAAGCTATAAATCAAAAAATAAAAAGATACAAAGAAACATTCATAATGTTGCTGTTTCCAGATAAGGATGAGGCTAAGCAGGTGCATAGTACAGGGAAGGAGTACATTGATAGGTATATACTGTATATAATTTTTGAGACCTTGGACTGGATTGTTCACTTAACAAATTATTATGTAATTAATATTAAGTGGGGTTGTGCATGGACCAATGGCAACAGTGTGTCATGAAGCAGGGTGATGACTAATCCAATTCTCTGCACATTGTTATGATATGTTTAACTAAATTAAAATTTCAAAAAGTTCAGAAAGCTGAGTGCTTTCTAAGAAACTGTTCTTTTTCTACAAAACAGACTATGATTTTGCATTGAACATTCTCAGGGAGACTGTGTACTCACTCAACCACTGCTGTCACCCCCATAATCAGGTCATTCAAGAGTCAATATATAAAAGGGAAATTCTTCGAGAGACTAGCCCTACTCCAAAGCAAACAAAAAAAATGATAGATTGTCCCTTTAGCTAATTTGAATTTCATTTTCAGTGGTAGAATGTGGATTAGAAAGACTAGACCTAACAGCTAACTCTTAAATTCTGTACCTAAACGCCATCAATCTTAATTTCTGAAGTGCTCAAGTGGCAATTAATCTGTAGTAGTTTGTTACAGAAGCAATAGGAACAGGAAACTAGTCGATTATTCATGAAAAATAATTGTACCAAGTAACATGTACAATAAATTTTATAGCAATTTTGTATACAGTAGATAATATTGCTTCATTCTTCTTAATGAGGCAAAAAGGGGGCAATTCAAGACTGACCTCTCACTAACCAATTATAAGCACGATATTTTTAAATGAGAGACAAAACATCAAGCATTTTACAGCAATATTGTAGGTGCTCAGAACAGACTGTCTGTTGGACTATCTCCTGCCCTGGGGGCAGAGCTAAGAGTTCTATCATGGAGAATGACTTAGCAGGTGAGCTACATATGTTTATATAATGCAGCTCTCTGGAGGAAGTCCAGATCAATCACACGTGTGTTAGCATCCCACTGTTAAGGAACACTGCAGGCATGAATAAAGCTGAGCCCAGGATATTGACTGATTCCTCAGCAATGCTGGGGCAGCATTTCAGTGTCCAGAGAACTTCCGTGTCATGCAGCAGTGCCCTCGAGATGTCTGCAGGTGACAAGGACATATCCAAGAAGAATCGCTCAGGTTAGAATGAACCTCCATAGTACTTTATTTGTAATCTTTTACATACGTATATACATATATAAATATATATATCTTTATATATGTATATAATGTATATATGTATATAAATATATATATTTCTTTATATACGTATATACATATATGAATATATATTTTATAAAATGTATATTATATAATATACATTATATATAATATATATTATATATTATATATAATATATATTATATAATATATATATTATATATAATATATTATATATTATATATTATATAATATATATTATATAATATATATTACACATATTATATATATTATATATATTATAATATATATTATATATAATATATTATATATAATATATTTTATATAATATATTATATTAAATATATATAATATATTTTATATAATATATATTTATGTATGTATATACATATATACGTGTGTGTGTGTGTATATATACATATTCTGGCTGCCATTCTGAGGTTGCCTTCTGATAGAAAGAAAAAGGCCTTCTCATGAGTGTCTTCTACCTGAAAGTTGTCAGCATTTTCTCTCAGCTGTCTCTGACACGTACTTACATTCTGTTTCTAGAAAGTCCCAAAGACAGAAGAAAATCATCTCTGGATTTTGTAGCACTGTGAGACCCGGGTTAAATCCTCTTATTGATCACAAGTCATAGAGTACTTTCACGTACATTTTCTATTTCCATTCTCCTTATGGCCTGCAGAATCTAGAATTAGCCCCATTTATCATGAGAAAACTAGGTTTCCTGCATCAAACCCAGGTTTTTGATACCATAACTAATTATTCAGAAAAGGATACAAACTAAACCCATAGACAGAACAACACAGGATGAACAATCCTTACATTTTAGTCACTTACAACATTTTTTAAATGATCTCTTCTGAAAAGATTAGCTCTTAATCTGACAGTGATGTGCCAATGAATGTTGTATGTTTTTAGCACATTTCAGTCCTCAGACACTGAGATCTTTACAAGTCCTATCCCCACAGGCCTCAGAAATAAAATGCCCCATTTGAAGCAATCAGAAAACCTTACGCTAGGAAGCAACCAGCCTTGCACCAGATGTGAAAAAGAAAGTTCTAAGATGAATCTAATAAAAAGCCTATGTTTCCATAATTAGTCATGCATTTTTCAATATCTGGAGAAAGCAGATGAATAATAAAGAGCATTATACAGAAACTTTGCCCCACGTCTGGGAAGCACATTGTATGTCTGGAAACACACTAATTCCAAAAAAATAAATTCTGGAAAACTTCGTTAGTAACTGGATTTTCAAAGCTTTAATTTTTAGATTTTGCACTGTATAATAAACAGTATTATAGTTCCAAATTTTAACAAAAGACAAGAAATCCACATAAATATATGCCATCCAGGCTTACATATTTGCTAAGTAGTACATACTGAACTCCATCATAGCCTCAAAAATCACAGAAATTAAAAAACTTACCCAGGAAACAGGCCCAGGAGTTTGAATGGGTCATAGATCATAAAAAGCATAAATTCCAAGGGTCTCTGCTATTCTGTTCCAAGATCAATATTAGGGATAGTGCTTAAGAACACAGACATTAGGTTCAAAAAGTCTAAAGCACTGTGGTACATATTAAAATAAGTATGTGTCGGCTACATACATAAACAATGCTGAAGTGGCTTAGAAGTAGAAAAACATGAAAACACATGATCAAGTCAAAATAAGCAATTACAGGGTATTAATTACACAATTTACTATGTGATTTTTCTTCTAGCTGGACAATAATAATAACAAAATGGAAGGGGAAATTCAAATGGGACATGTTCATCAAAATGTCAAACTATATGAGCAATGTAAAGACCTAGAGTAAAGCAACAGCTAAATGGGAGATTCTTTCGAGATATGTTTATAAAAAAATAAAGAAAAAAAACTACAAAGTCCCCACAAATAAGGAACATTAACTAACATACCAGGAAAAATGGCTACAAACTTTAAGACATGAGACCATGGAAAGTTGAAGAGTGATGACATCAACTTCAAATTAGTGAAAGGCATTTTTTAAAATGAGTTTAGACACATTACTTTATGCCACCACTCTCAGGTATTTTAATACACTGTTCCATTTCAAAGAAAAATTTAACAGAGTAAGAACACAACGAAATATCACTAAATAACTATATAATGGATACAATTTTATTTAATTGTGAAAAAACTAAATACTATTGAGGACACAGAAAAAATAGATCACTCATGTATTAGTTGATGGGATTGTAAAATAATACAGCCACTCAGGAAAACAGTTTGGCAGTTTCTTAAAAACTCAGCATGCAACTACCATATGGCCCAGCACACCCAGCCATTTATTCCAGTGAAATGAAGGCTCCTGTTTATATAAAAACCTGTACATGAATGTTCACAGCTGCTTTATTTGTAAGAGACAGTCACTAGAATCAGCCCAGATATCCTTCAACACGTTAATGGTTAAATAATCTGTGGTACATACATATCATAACAACTTGGATTAATCACTTGGGAATCATGCCAAGAAAAAAGCCAACCCCGAAAGGTTATACCCGGTATGTGTCCATTTATATAGAATACTTTAAATGACAAAGTTTTAGAAATGGAGGAGAGATTAGCTGTTGCCTGGAATTAGGGATGGAATGAGAAAGGCATGTGGACAGGATGGGGTGGCTGAAGTTATAAAACAGCAGCACAAGGAATCTTGGTGGTTTGGGAAATAGGTGGTGTCGACTGTGGTGGTGAATACAGGAACCCACACACATGATAAAGTTTCATAGAACTTAATACAAACACACTCACACAAGTAAAGACTGGGAAAATTTGAACAAGATCAGTGTCGTGTCAACGTCAATGTCCGCCTTGTGATGTTACACTGTACGCTCACAATATGTCACCAATAGGGTGTATCTGTTTTCTATTGCTGCTATAACAAATCACAACAAAAATAAGTGGCTTAAAACAACACAAATTTAACATATTATAGTTCTGGAAATCAGATGTCCAAAATAGGTCTCAAATCAAGTCACCAGCAGAGCTGTGTTCCTTTCTGGAGGCTCTAGGAAATGATCCATTTTCTTCCCCTGTTTCGGTTTGTAGAAGTCAGTGGCATTCCTTGGCTGTAGCCCCTTTCCTGTCTTCAAAGCCAGCATCACAGCATCTTCAAGACCCTCACTCCACACTTCTGCCTCTTTCTTCTGTTTATAAGGGCCCCTGTGGTTATACTGGCCCTAACTGGATAATCCAGAATAACCTCCCCTTTCAAGGTGTGCCAATTAGCAATCTTAATTTCATCTGCAACCTTAGTTCTTCTTTACCACATAACCTAATACATTCACAGATTCCAGGGATTAGGATGCAGACATCTTTGGGGAATCATTACTCTTCCTATCACAGGAGGAAACTAGGCAAAGTGTGCAAGGGAGGCCAAGTGGCTCACGCCTGTAATCCCAGCACTTTGGGAGGCCCAGGCAGGCGGATCACCTGAGGTCGTGAGTTCAAGACCAGCCTGACCAATATGGAGAAACCCCATCTCTACTAAAGATACAAAATTAGCTAGGCATGGTTGCATGTGCCTGTAATTCCAGCTACTTGGGAGGCTGAGGCAGGAGAATCACTTGAACCTGGGAGGCAGAGGTCGCGGTGAGCCAAGATTGCTCCATTGCACTCCAGTCTGGGCAATAAAAGTGAAAATCCATCTCATTAAAAAAAAAACAAAAAGTGTGCAAGGGAGCTCTCTGTATTGTTTCTTACAATACATGCAAATCTACAATGATGTCAATAAAAATTCGATTAAAAATACATGTAGTAAAAATAGTTGCTAATCTATGCTGGAGTTTACTTGAATGTCACTATGCTGATCGTCACCTTCAAGTACACACGTATCTTCCATCATCCTGAGCTTGCCCTCTGCTATGTGTCTTTTTCCGCAGTTGTCTTCCACCTGACAGCTGTCACCGTTTTCTTTGGAGCTCTCTCTTACATGGACTTACAACTTGAATCTACTGTGTTTCAAGAGCAAGAAAAGCCAACATCCATATTTTGTGGCATTATGACTCTCGTGTTAAACTTCCTTATCTACTGCCTGTGAAATTAGGAAGTAAAAGAAGCTCTACAGTTAACAAGGAAAAAGTATTAATACATGTAGACTGAGGGTAAATTACTAACACTGAGTGTCAGAAGTATCCTGTGGTGAGCGCCCTGCCATATTTGCTGATAGCATATTGGTCAAAGCAAGTTGCAAGGCCAACCCAAACCTGGATTCAAGGTGTTGGAGTAACAGGCTCTCCTGTCTGATGGAAAGATCTGCACCACTGCATCACGATGATGTGAATGTAACAAAAACTTGGGGACCATTTTTATAACCTACCACAACATGTTCTTACTAGAGTAAATTGTTTCTTAGCTGACACCCTAATCAGAATATGAATCATCCTGCCACAGATGTAGATATGAGAAACAAACTGAACCTCTATAAATGCACAATAATTTATATTTGCTCATTATTTTATCCCCAGTGTCTACCAATTGTCAGGAATATATAAAGTGCTCACTAAGTAGTTGTTGAATTAATGAACAAAGAATTCAACAAATGAATTAATGAACAAATTCAAGCCTCTTTGTTTGCCAGGAGGCTTTGGTCACTGGAAAGTCCAACAATGTGGTTTATGATGGGGCCTTTGGGACATGCCATATCAGTTCTGATTTCCAGAGAACGGGGGACAAAAGTCATTATGCTGATCCTCCAGAAAGGCTGGGAACTAACATCAATTACATGAGCAGTATGCAATCGAGCCCTGATAAAAACCCTGAGCATCACAGGATCAGGTGAACTTCCTGGGTTGACCTGAAGCCAATATGTATGACAACTCCATGCATCAATTGCCATGCATTGATATGGCAAAAGCACGATGGAAACTTTATGTTTGCACCCCTCTCAGACCTGGCCTTATGTTTCTCTTTGTTTGTTGACTTAATTTGTATTCTTTGGCTATAATAAATCTATAATTGTATGTATAGTCTTAAACAATTTCCTAATGTCTTAATTCACATTCTATACTAAACAACCACAGACTAAGTGACTTATAATTAAAGGAGGCCAGGAATAGTCACTCACGCCTATAATCCCAGCACTTTGGGAGGCCGAGGTGGGTGGATCATGAGGTCAGGAGATCGAGACCATACTGGCTAACATGGTGAAACCCCGTCTCTACTAAAAATACAAAAAATTAGCCCGGCGTGGTGGCACATGCCTGTAGTCCCAGCCACTCAGGAGGCTGAGGCAGGAGAATGGCATGAACCCAGGAGGCGGAGCTTGCAGTGAGCAGAGATCACGCAACTGCACTCCAGCCTGGGCGACAGAGCAAGACTCTGTCTCAAAAAATAATAATAATAATAATAATAATAAGTAAAAGAAATTTATTCCTCACAGTTCTGGAGACCAGAACAATTCCACCCCTAACCCCCAAAATTAGTGTCCTGCTGACATGCAAAATACATTCATTCCTCTCCAACAGCCCCCAAAGCCTTAATTCATTCTAAAGACTAAAATGTCAACTAAATATTATCTAAATTAGACATGAATGAGACTCAAAATGCAATTTATCCTGAGGCAAATTCTTTCTTCAGTTGTGAACCTGTAAAGCCAAACAAATTATGTGCTTCCAAAGTGCAGTGGTGGCATAGACATTTTCTTCCCAAAAGCAAACCCACTGGAGCAGAGGACACCCTTCCAGACCCACTGAGGTGGCAAAACTACCCCCACAGCTTGGAGAGGCACTGCCCATGCTTTGGCACTCTTCCATGGACCCTCATGCTTCAGTTCTATTGGGTTGGGGATTGCACCACCACCAGGGTTTGGCAAGGTACCCCAACCCAACTTTCTAGGCATTGGTCCCATACTTTGGCAATCCCACCTCCTGGGCTCATGCATTCTAGGAATGGTGACCCTGATGATTTCGTAATTGCCTTCCAGGTTCTTTTTTCCTTGTCTTGATAAATACTACATGTATACACCCAGATACTTCTATAGTTCAGTACTGTAGGGTCTAAAAAGTCTTATAGGCTGTTTTCATTTTGTCCTATCTTCTCTGTTTCCTTTAGTCCTATCTGGCAGTACTCCCACTGGCATAATCCCATCTCTATTCTTGTCTTTTGTTGAGATGACTGATTAAGCCTGTGATTCACATTCATACTAATCTTATCAAATGGACACTTGGCCACAGCCTTCGTGTTCTCTTCCAAATACACTTTCTCACTTTTGCAATACAGATAGGCTAAGAATTTGATTTTCTAAATCTTTAAGTTCTGGTTCATTTTTTGCTTAAAGAACCATCTTGAAACCGTTTCTCTCTTTTTGCATTTTATTATAAGCAGTCAGGAGAAACTAAGCTGTTCCTTCAATACTCTGTTTAGCAATCTTCTGCTCTCAACCTCTACCTTCCACAAAACCCAGAACATAAACACAAGTCAGCCAAGTTCTTTTCTACCTTATAACAAGGATCTCCTTTTCTCCATTTTCCAATAACATGTTCCTCATTTTCATCTGAGACCTCATCAGAAGGGCCTTTACCTTCCATGTTTCTACCAGCATTCTGTTCATGGTTACCTACATATTCTCTAAGAATACAGAAACTTTCTGTATAGTTACCTTTTCTTACTGCGCCCTCACCAAAATGCCTTTAAAAGTCTGTTCACATAAATCTAGGCTTCTTCTAAGATGCACCTAAAAACTCTTCTAGGATCTATCTATTTCCCAGTTCCAAAGCAGATTTCTACAATATTAGGAATTTCTAATGGGCGGCACCACCCCTTATACCAACTTCTATCCTAATCAGTTCAGGCTGCTATAGGAAATTAGCATAGATTGGGTGGTTTTATAAATAAAAGAAATTTATTTCCAATTCTGGAAGTAGGAAATCCAAGATCAGGGTGCCAGCATGGTCAAGTTCTGATGAGGGGCCTCTTCGGGTTTGCAGGATACTCAGAGAAGGCAAGAGAGCTCTCTGGGTTCTCTTTCATAAGGAAACACATCTCAGTCAGAAGAGCTCTACCCTCATGACTTTATCTTCCAAAATCCTTACCTCCTGAATCACCAATTGAGGCTTTAGAGTCAACAGATGAATTCTGAGGGAATACAAAAATTCAGTCCATAACAGCTGAATTTTTGAGTCACTCTAGTGAAGTATCAAACCTGAAGGTGAGTGTGTAGTGAGAATTGCTCCCTCAGAAGACAGTTTTCTAAGCTCCTCGAGGGAAGTTTCCTAGGCCGCAGAGACCAGGAGCAAGAATAGCGAAATACAAAAGGAGAAAATCCAGCAATGGAGGAATTACTTTGCTGGCATACACTCCGGAAAACTGGAACTTGATCCTACAGGGGATTCTGATAAAATATGTGGAATGTCCTTCAGAATTATTCTTCTAAAAGACAGGAAGTTAAGACATTTTTTCAACTCCCCTCACCGATTAGTTTGGGATTGCCCAAGGATTTTAACATCCTCACACACCTGTGGTGGCCCTGATGAGTGATCTTTAATGTTTTCAGAGATATTTCTGAGGCAGAGAAGCAGAGAGATGTTATAGAAGATGTACTGCTGGTAGCACAGACAAAACTGTCTACCACAGATGCACTGAAATCAAGTACTAAGGAAGTGCGGTACAAGACACAAAGATATCTGCTAATCTATGTAACAAGGTTCTAGCAAATAAGATGTACGTAAAAGTCTGCTGGGGAGTTTGCAGAAGGCATTATATATGTATATCATATATATCTGTCAAGGGTATATATGTGGTGTCACCCTACTGTCTTTGTCCCTGTTTTTCTTTCTTTGAAAGAGAATGTGACATCTAGAGCTGAGATAAATTTAGGTTAAATTTAGATTCTTTCAGAAAACCAGGCTTATTGCTGATTGTGGTGACAGGGATGATTAACTAGACCTAAAAATAATTTCTTAGATATATAAAAACATGCTCATCCTCATTCATAACATGAAAAAAAAGCAGCTGTTCTCTAACAAGGCAGCTCTTTAAAAAAAGAAGTCCCTAATGACAGTAACATTGGGAGAAAAATAGGCCCTCTAGAAAGTTTAAATTTTTGTCAGCATGAAATATGTAGTGAACATTGTTTTTCCGAATTGCATCTCAGCCACCAAAACCTCAAATCTCAAGAAAGTGAATATCGATCTCTTAGGCCCAACTATAAACACCTGACAGTGAATAACCAAACAGAGATAGGCCATGGTGGGTTATCAGGCTGCACAGTGGCAGAAAGAGACTCTGGAAGCAATCTGGGGGGAAATAAAACAAAGCAAAGCGCATCTTCGGCATCAGCCATGTATCAATGTTATCACTGCAGTGTGTGCAGGTAATGGTAGAGCAAGAATCAGAGCCTAAGTGCTAGCATGTTTCACCCAAAAACAGGAGGAGTCACTTCATCCCTGGTGGTGTGATGAAAATGGAGTGAGGGAACTTAATCGGGCTGTGTTGCCTGGAAATTACACGAATTAACAAATGATTGACTTATTGAATTAATGAGTGAATATAATATGCCCTTAATGCATTATTTGCATGTATTATTATGACTAATTTTGAGCATCCATTCAATACTTTCCTTGTGCTGGGACGTTCATGTGAATCAGCTCCTTGTCATTACAATCAGGATTCTAGGTTAAGTGGACCCTGACTTTTTCTAGCTTCCTCTGACGAGTGCTTTTACCCACTGGATGGAAGGAAGCCCCCTTGAAAGACCTGCATTTCATATATTTTATAGCAAATTTACCTGAGGAGGCAACTTATACAAGCTTATTGGCCCTCAGCCCTAAGTGTAGACTTGAAAAGAATTGTTTCTTTTTCCTAGAGTTAACCCACTCTGCTTATTTCTTAAGATAATGGAAAGGGCCAGAGAAGCCCATATCAACACCCAGCTTAGCTTGCTAGATACCCCATCAATAAAGGCACATTCTTACCTAAAACAAATCACTTCATCTTTGCAGCTACAGCTCTACCTGGCATTACTGACATCAGAATAAAGGATGCCAATATTGATGTATTGGGGATGTGATTTTTTTCTTCTATGACCAATTTCTACTATTATACAATATTTAAGATGTACAAATATATATTTTAAATCGGCCAGGCGCGGTGGCTCACGCCTATAATCCCAGCACTTTGGGAGGCCAAGGCAGGTGGATCTCCCGAGGTCAGGAGTTCAAGACCGGCCTGGCCAACATGGTGAAACCCGTCTCTACTAAAAATACAAAACTTAGTCAGGTGTGGTGGTGGGTGCCTGTAATCCCAGCTACTAGGAAGGCTGAGGCAGGAGAATTGCTTGAACCCAGGAGGCAGAGGTTGCAGTGAGCCAAGATTGTTTTTATTTTAATTTTTTTTTAATTTTTGTGGGTACATATTTTTTGGCATTTATATGTGTTTAGAATAAATTTACCTGAATAAATTTCCAACATGAGTAAATTTCCAGTCAGTATCCAGTCTGTTCTCTTTAATAATATTGATATTTTTATTTTAATATGGCAGAATTTTCGATGTTTTATTGCACTCCAGCCTGGGCAACAAGAGCGAGACTCCCTCCCAAATATATATATATATATATATATACACACACACACACACACACATATATATATATACACACATATATTTATAATCATTTAACAACAACTCTTGTAGCTTGCCATCTAACTTCGGCAACTTGCTTTTTATTACTTAGCATTCCATTTGAAAGATATATCCATGTAGATGCTGTAGCACCATTTAACTAGCTTATTTAATAGTTTGTATTTTTTTCTATGACTATGCTATAAACATTCTTGCGGGTATATCTATGTATACACATGTTCATAGATATTTGTATATCCTTCTATATGTGGTCATGAATTTTTCAAGAATATGTACCTACACTGGAAATTCTGGACCACAGAAAGGCATACATTTAATTTTACTGATATTTCCAAATTTGTTTCCAACATGACTGTACTAATTCTCCTTCCCAGCAGAAATATGTGAATCCCTGTGGCTCCACATTACTCATCAAAAATTGGCATTTCAGATTGTTGAGCATAAAACTGTATTTCAATGAAGTATTAATATGAAATTACCTGATTACTAGTGAGTTGTTCATCTTTTCACATTTGTGTTGGTCATTTGGGTTTTCTTTTCTATAATTATCTGGTTTATGTCCTTTGTGAATTTTTCAAGTTTATTTATAGAAATTATTTATATGTACTAGACACTAAATTTTTATTTTTTTTAAGTTTTGTGGCTACATATTTTTGGCATTTATATGTGTTTAAAATAAATTTACCTGAGTAAATTTCCAGTCAGTATCCAGTCTTTTCTCTTTCATAATATTGATATTTTTATTTTAACATGGTTGAATTTTCAATGTTTTACGATTTGTGCTTTTATGTCTTCTTATATTTTATCTGTATATCTAAGTCACAGGTATTCAACATAGTTGATTCTAGTGTTTTTGTGGGTAAATTTTAAAATAGAAAATCAAATCATTTAATGATATTTTGAAATTTAAATATTTGGTACACACCCACACACACACACACACACACACATGCACACACACACCCCAACTACTGAATAATTTCTTTCCTGTTAGCTTTCTTTAAAAAAAATAAATATTGAGAAACCACAAAAATATCAGATTATATGTATGGTATAAAGTATTATGATTCAGCAAGCATCAGGTAGCAGCAACACACTATAAGAAGGAAAATAAGTTTTATCATTGCATTTGTATCTACAGGGAAAATGAACTAGAGAAAGGAATGAACTTCATTCCTTTTTTTTTCAAGAGAACAAATCATAAAACAAAAAATAATCAATTATCATTTCAAGTTTAATAGTTTCTGGTCCATGAAAAGGGTATTATAGACAAAGTTAATAGATAATACAATGTTTGGAAATTTTTGTCAACTGACAAGTTGAAAAGAACATTGATAAATCAACTCAATAGAAATATTTGTAAAAAAATATGAACAGGCAAATTACAGAACAATAGAATTCCAAAATTCTAAGAAGAATATTACATTTGCAGTTAGAGGAAAAAATTAAAATGGTATGTTACTTTACACCTGTTTTGTGGCCCAAAAAAAGAAAAAAGTAAAAATACTAGTGTTCACAAGGAAGTGTGGATATCGGAATTCCCACATGCAATTAGTAAGACTGTTTACTGGTGCCTCCATTGTGGAAAGTGATCTGCAATGCTTTGTCAAGTTAAATGTGTGCATATCCTCAGATTCAACAATTTTGTCTCTAGGAGTACATCACTGAGAAATTTTCACACTGAGTTACTTGTATTGGAGACAAGTTGTAAGCAATTTGGTATCTATCCATAACTGGATAACAGATTGGGAATTATTTTTAAAATATGATCATTTGGCATAGATACTTGGATAAATACTTCCGTGAAGAGTTCTACATAGCCATGAGTCATGATGGCCATGGTGGAGTTAGTAAGAAGGGGAAAAAGGTAAAATGAAAATATGGAGATAAGTTGAAACAAGGTCATATAGAACCCTAAGAAGAAGTCAGGATTTTTAGATATAAAATTACTATTTAGGTAAATTGAGATATTTTAATTAAAATATAAAGAACATAAAAGAAGTCATAATTAAATAAAAGAATATTTCCTAGATTTCTTAACTGATATATTTTTGAATTGCCAATCAGTTTGTACCCTGGGAATATAGCAACTGCCCCGTTGCAATTTGGACAAACTGTAGATGAAATTCTAAGCTGGCTGTCAAGTTTCAGCCTTTAAAATAGAAGTCAATCATGTCACAGAAAGTACATGCTGACCCCACTATGAAACCAAATATGGCATTTCCGAATCTGAAATAAGTTAAAAGATCACAATGATTTTAGCTTTCTCTTTCTATTTGCTTCTTTCTTTGCATATTTTCAGCTGATACTTAATCTATGCTAGCCATGGAAAAAAATAATGGCACTGAAGTGACTGAATTCATTCTCCTGGGATTTGCTGGTCAACACAAGTCTTGGCGTATCCTCTTCATAGCATTTCTAGCAATCTATGTGGTTACCCTAGCAGGTAATATTGGAATGATCCTACTTATCAAAACTGATGCTTCTCTTCATACCCCCATGTAAATTTTCCTCTAACACTTGGCATTTGTTGATCTCTGTTACACCTCTGCTATCACTCCCAAGATGTTGAAAAACTTTGTAGAAACAAAAAAATCTATCTCATGTATAGGATGTATGGTGCAATTATTAGTTTATGGTACTTTGCAACAAGTGACTGCTACATCCTGGCTGCTACAGCAGTAGACCATTATGTGGCCTTCTGTAACCCACTCCATTATCCAGGGGTTATGTCCCAGAGACTCTGCATTCAGCTATTAGTTAGTTTATATGTCATGGGTTTCCTAAATGCCTCTTTAAACACAAGTTTCACTTTCTCATTGAACTTCTGCAAATCCAATACAATTAATCACTTTTTCTGTGATGAACCTCCAATTATTGCCCTACCATGCTCCAATATTGACCTCAACATCATGTTATTAACAGTATTTGTGGGATTAAATTTGATGTGCACTGTGATGGTGGTCATCTTTTCCTGCATATATGTCCTGGTTGCCATCCTGAGGATATCTTCTGCTGCAGGGAAGAAAAAAGTCTCTCTACATGTGCCTCCCACCTGACAGCAGTCACCATTTTCTACGGGGTTCTCTCTTACATGTATCTATGCCATCGTACTGAGTCTCAAAAACAAGAAAAAGTGGCCTCTGTGTTTTATGGCATTATTATTCCCATGTTAAACCCCTTGATTTACAGCCAGAGAAACCAAGATGTGATTGAAGCCATAAAACTAACAGAAAAAAAGTATTTCTAATTTGAACCTTGATTTCTATCTCAACATGGCTCAACAAGCCAGCCAACAGTGCTCTTATTTCTCAATCTCAGAAAATATGACAAATGTCTATAAGACACAAATGCATTACTTAATTATATCATTAGCATTTGAAAGATAGAGAAAAACATTTGGAATGATTAAATAAACAAACTTCTAATCCATGTGTTCCTTAAAGAAAATGTGTCTAAAACAATATCTTTGAAATTGCATCCATACATTTTAATGAGGCTTTTTTGAGATATCTGCCATCAAAAAAATAGTAAAGTAAATCAATGAGAAGTGCATAATCAATGTTGTGTAAGGACTTCCATTAAATAGAGTATAAAGACTCAGCAGGGGGTAGAGGGAATCTTTTCTTTTCTTCTCTTGAGAGGTATTTTTCTCTATAGCCAATCTATTTGTAATTGTAAAGTAAAATTTGAAAGATTATTTCTTTGGATAATATATGCAGAAAAGAAGGGAGGAAAGGAAAGACAGTGGAGTAAATCTTCACGGATATTGGGGTATTAGGGACAAATATCCATCTTTTCCCTAGTTTCCCTGACAAATTAGGAAATCAATGCAGGAGTCAGAAAAATATAGAGCATATCAATTTTGTCATTGTTTAAATATAACTTCAATATTCAGCTGTACCTTCCTGCAAGTGTACATCTTAGGAAAACAACATACCATGCAGAGTCTGGTGCTACCGAGCAGGCTCATTTACCCAGAATTCATACCTTTTACCCATCAATTCCCAACAATGAGAATTTATGCAGAATTATAGGCTTAAATCTAGAACTTAAATATGGGATCAGACTTTAGTGTTCCCGTTGTAAAAAAGTAAAATAAAATATGTGTATTAAAACATACACAGATGTGTATGTATTATGTGAAATATATGCACATATATGTGTATATATATGATATACATACTTATATATATTATATACATACAGGAGATATACGATTACAGGAGATAAAACCCAAAATTGGGAAACTCAAGAGCTTATACAGCATTGCTAGTGACCTGCTCATCCTCCCCTCTATTGAAAGAAACCTTATTTTCACTCTAAAATGTAAGCAAATCTCCAGATAGGAAAGGACAAGTCTTTATTTACCTCCTGGACCATCTCCGGAGAGAGAGGCATCTCTAAGTTTTACTATCCTGATATATCTCCTCATGCAAACCTTCTTAAATGTAATGACTATAAATGCCTTTGCTCATAGAAATAGGCTGTAAAGAAATGTGAATTATTCTTTGAGAGTCTGTGTACCAAATAATATAGCTTTAATAGTCACAGAATTTAAAAAAGAAGAAAAAACAGAAAATAAATGGGCAAAAGATACACAATAGTAGTAGCAAAGGCTACTTCTTCTCTTCCAATTCATGACAGACCAACTTGAGAAAAAAACTTTAGAATTAAGTTATAGAAGTTATGTTATATAATTAATAAGATAAATCAAATTCATATATAGGAACTTTGTTTTGTTCAAACCTACTGACCAAACAGGGCTGTAGTCCAAATTTTAGGTTTATTTTCCTTTTGCAGCACACACTCCACAGAGCTGTGAGTATCTCAGTAAGAGAAATGTGAAAGGGGATTTTCATAGAGTATGGGCTTTGCTGAATGAATCCAAGAATGAAGGAAGGAATCAGTGGCTCTCTGTAGATTTGGATACTCTGAGGAGTAGGGACAAATCAGAAATCAGATATTTTAATATGCATTGCTCAAGAGGTGGGAAGAACAAAACAGAAATGATCATGCTATTGATGAGAAAGCAGTAGTCATTCAGAAGTGAAAAACTATAGCCTAAAATGTGGGGTAGGGGAGAAGTAAAAATGTAGAGTTTAATATGCGATTGGAATTAAGTTGTTATGAGTTTAAATTAGAATATTATGACTATAAGATGTTTTATGTAAGGCCCGTGATAACTACAAAGTAAAAGCCTCTAGTAGATACAGAAATGACTTTTTAAAAAGGAATCAAAGCATAACGCCACAAAAATTTAGCAAATTACAAAGACATACAGTAAGAATTGAAAAAAGGAACAGACTACAAAAGTCAGTGAACAAGTAACAAAACAGCAGTAGTAGGCCCTTGCCTGTCAATAATTACTTTAAATGTAAGTGGATTAACTTCTCTAATCAAAAGACACAAAATGGTATAATAGATTAAAAAACAAGATCCAACAATACGCTCTCTACAAGAGACTGATTTTAGACTTAAGGACACACATGGACTGACAGTGAAAGGATAGAAAAAGATATTTCACGCAAACAGTAAATAAAAGAGAGGAGTGGTAGCTATATTTACATGAGATAAAATAGACTTCCAGTCAAAATCTGTCATAAGAGGCAAAGAAAGTGAATATTTGATAATAAAGGGGTCAATTCACTAAGAGGCTATAACAATTGTAAATATATATGCACTCAACATTGAGGTATCTAAAGATATAAAGAAAATATTAACATCCCTGAAGGAAGAAACAGATAGCAATGGAATAATAGTGGAGGACTTCATCACTTCACTTTCAACTATGGATAGGTCATCCAGATAGAAAATCAATAAGGAACAGCAAATCTGTGGACTTGATCTATAGTATGGGCCAAATCGACCTAATAGATATATATAAAACATTCTATCCATCAGAACTGGCATCTACATTCTTTGCAAGCACATACAGAGCATTCTCTGAGATAGATCATATGCTAAGCCACAAGATAAGTCTTAACAAACGTAAGAAGATTGAAATCATCTCAAGTATCTTTTCTGACCATAATGATACAAAACTAAAAATCAATAGCAGGAGGGATTTTGGAAAATTTACGAATATGTGGAAATTTAAAAACACACTCCTAACAACCAATGAGTCAAAAAAAGAAATCAGAAGGAAATTTTTTTTAATCTTGAGACAAATTAAAATAGAATGCCACATACCAAAACTTATGGGATGCAGCAAAAGCAGTGCTAAAAGGAAGTGTATGGTATTAAGGACCGACATTAAGAAAAAAAAAAAAAAGAAACCTTAAGCCACCTAACTTTACACGTCAAGGAACTAGAAAACTAAGAGCAACTAAACCCAAAGTCAGCAGAAGGAAAGAAATAATGTAGATTAGAGCAGAAATAAATGAAATAGACATGAGAAATGCAATAGAAAATATCAACAAAACTGAGTTGGTTTTTTGAAAAGACAAATGCTATTAACTAGCTTTTAACAAAACTGACCTAGAAAAAAGGAGAGAAGATTCAAATAAAATTACAAATGAAAAAGGAGACATTACAACTGATATCACAGAAATACAAAGAATCAGAGACTACTATGAATAATTATACATCAATAAACTGGTTAACTTAGAAGAAGTAGACAAATTTCTAGAACATATCACCTGCCAAGACTAAATCATGAAGATATAGAAAGTCCAAATAGGCCAGAAGGAGTAACAAGATTGAATAAGCAATCAAAAATCTCCCAAGAAAGTAAAGCCCAGGACCAGGTGGTTTCTTGAGTATATTCTACCAAGCATTTAAAGAACTGATGCCCATTCTTCTCAAACTCTTCCAGAAAAAGCAGAGAAGAAGGAATATTTCCAAACTGATTTTATGAGGCCAGCATTACCCTAATACAAATGCCAGACGCAAACACTACATGAAAAGAAAGTTAAAGGCCATATCCCTGGTGAATATACATGCAAAAATCATCAATAAAATGTTAGCAAACTGAATTCAACAGCACATTAAATTCATCAGGTGGGATTTACTCTTAGGATGCAAGGATGTTTCAACATATGCAAAACAATAAATGAGATACACTACATTAACAGAATAAAGGATTAAAATCATATGGTCATCTCAATTGATACAGAAAAAGCATTTGACAAAATTCAATGGTGTTTTATGGTAAAAGTCTCAATAAAGTAGGTGTAGAAGCAATGTGTCTCAAAATAATAAAAGCCATGTATGACAAGCCCATAGTCTACATTATACTTAATGGTAAAAAGATGAAAGATTGTCCTTTAAGATAAGGAACAATACAAGGATGCCCATTTTTGCCATTTATATTCACCACAGTACTGGAAGTTATAGCTGTTGCAATTAGGCAAGAAAAAAGAAATGAAATTATCCAAATTGAAAAGGAAGAAATCAAAGTGTCTCTGCAAATGACATGATCTTATATAGAGAAAACTCTAAAGACTCTACACACAAAAAAAAACTGATAAAAGTAATAAATTCAGGAAAGTTACAGCATAAAAAATAGACACAGAAAAGTCATTAGTGTTTCTATACACTAACAATAAACTATTCAAAAAGGAAACTAACAACATTATTCTATTTACAATGGCATCAAAAAGAATACAATACTTAAAGAATACATTTAACCAAGGAGGTAAAAGATCTGTACATTGAAAATATGAGATATTGATGAAAAAACTGAAGACAAAAAAAAGTGGAAAGATATTCTGTGTTCATGGAAAGGAATAATTAATATTACTAAGATGTCCATATTACCCAAAGTAGTCTACAGATTTAATGCAGTCTCTGTCAAAATTCTGATGACATTTTTTGCAGAAATAGAAAAAACAATCCTAAAATTTATAAGCCACAAAAGACCTCCAATAGTCAAAGAAATCTTGAGTAAAAAGAATAAATCTGGAGGCATCACACTCAATAATTTCAAATTATAACACAAAGCTACAGTAATCAAAACAGTATGGTACTGACATGAAAACAGACAGATAGATTAATGAAACAGAATACAGAGTCCAGAAATAAATCTAGGCATATGTGGTAAACTAATCTTTGACCAAAGTGCCAGTACAAAAGTAGGGGGTTGAAATCCCTTTAATAAGTAGTGTTGCAAAAACTGGATAGCCACATGCAAAAAATGAAATAGGACTCATACCATATACAAAAATTAACTCTAAATGGATTAAAGACTTAAATGTAAAATCTGAAACCATATAACCCCTGGAAGAAAACATAGGAGAAAAGCACTTTCACATTGCTGTTGGCATTATTTTTTTTGATAAGACATAAAAAGCCCATGACAACAATAACAAAAAGAAACAAGTGGAATTACTTCTTTGAAACTAAAAAACTTCTGTACAGCAAATGAAACAATCAATAACATGAAAAGACAATGTACAGAATGGAAGAAAATATTTGCAAACTATATACCTGATAAGGAGTTTATATCCAAAGTATGTAAGGTACTCACACAACTCAATAGCAAAATAAATATGTAAATAACCTGATTTTAAAATGGTCAAGTTACCCGAATAGGCATTTCTCAAAAGAAGACATACAAATGGCCAATGGGTATATGAAGAGGTGCTCAACCTCACTAATTGCCAAATAAATGCAAATCAAAATCACAATGAGATATCATATCACACCTGTTAAAATGGCTACTAACAAAAAGAAAAAGATGTGTTGAAGTTTTGTGTGACAAAAATTCTTGTACACAGCTGATGGGACTATAAACTGGTACAAGCATTGTAAAAATGGTACAGAGCTTCCTCAAAAAGTTAAAAATAGAACTACCATATGATTCAGCATTCCTACTTCTGGGTGTATATCCAAAGGAAATGAAATCAGTATGTCGAATACATATCTGCACTCTCATCTGTAATGTTCATTGCAGCACTAGTCTCAATAGTCAAGATACGTAAACAAATGGTGGTCAGCAGATGAATGGATAAAGAAAACGTGATATATATACACACTGGAATATTATTCAGCCATTAAAAATAAGGAAATCCTGCCATTTGCAACAGCATGGAGGAACCTGGAGAACACTGTGTTAAGTGAAATCAGCCAGATGAAGAAAGAAATACTGCATGATCTCACTTGCATGTGGAATCTCAGACTTATCCTATGGATACACTAACTCCACTCCTTTTGTTCCCTCTCCACGAGGAAGTGTTAGGATTGTATACTTTCTCTCAAGCCTTAAAGCCATGCTGGATACTGAGAATCTCCCATTTAGTTTTCCTAGGGCAGTGACATGAAGTGCTTAAAGTATCTTCTCCCAACCCAGAGCAGTCTAGTTGGCTCTCTGTGTGTGTTTTTGGTGTATGAGCTGCAGAGGCTCTTGCAGGCACATCTATGGGGAGAGGGCAGGCAAAATACCAGACACAACCATGGTCTTGTTGTGGCCTCCACAGGTGATATGTCCTGGAAGGTTTGTGAGCAGCCTCTTGGTGGATTCTGCAGAGCAGCCAGCAGAAACAATAACGCTTTATGTACTGCACCCATGTTGCTGCGAGCCCCTGCCCCGAATTGTCCCATGACTATTGAGTCATTCATTCAGTATTCTGGGTGGGGTGAGAAAGAAAATAACCCCTTAGGCTGGAGAAGTTCTCACTTTCCCCTATGGGAGAAATCACTGGAAGTGCAGGTCTCTTTGACATTAAGCTGTGCTGCCTTGAGGGAGGCCGATGCTGGTAAAATGAAACTGCTTTTCTTATCCTCTTTAAAGTGTCTATGTTCAGATTTTTTTCTTCAGCAGGATGCTTGGACCTCTCTGCTGTCCTCCCGGGCTCCACAAAGGTGCTCTCATCTGTGAATGGTTGTCAGTCATTGTTTCTGTGGGGGCATGAGAACTGAAAGCTCCTGAACACCACTGTGATTGATGGTGGTCATCTTTTCCCAGGTATATACCCTGGCTGCTATCCTGAAGATGTCTTCCACTGCAGGAAGGACACAAGGCTTCTTCATGTGAGCCTCCCACCTGAGAGCAGTTGTCATTTTCTATGGCACTCCCTCTTACATGTATCTACACCATGGGAACAACAGGTCTCAAAAGCAGCGGAAAGTGTCATCTGTGTTCTATGGCATTGTGATTGATCTGCAGCCTGAGAGTCCAAGATGTGAGAGAAGCTCTAAAAGAAAAAGGAAAGAAGCAGTTCTAGATTGGGCCTCAGTTTCTAATTCTCTGCACTTGTAGACAACCAGACTGATAGTGCCAATTTTTTTTTTTTATTATACTTTAAGTCCTGGGATACATGTGCAGAACGTGCAGGTTTGTTACATAGGTACACACAAGCCACGGTGGTTGGCTGTGCCCATCATCTACATTAGGTATTTCTTCTAATTTTATCCCCACCCTAGCCCCCCACCCCATGACAGGCCTCGGTGTGTGATGTTCCCCTCCCTATGTCTATGTGTTCTCATTGTTCAACTCCCACTTATGAGTGAAAACATGCAGTGTTTGGTTTTCTGTTCGAGTGTTAGTTTGCTGAAAATGATAGTTTCCAGCTTCATCCATGTCCATGCAAAGGACATGAACTCATCTTTTTTATGGCTGCATAGTATTCCATGGTGTATATGTGTCACATTTTCTTTATCCAGTCTAGATTGCAAGACAATCCTAAGCAAAAAGAACAAAGCTGAAGGCATCACACTACCTGACTTCAAACACTACCTGACTTCAAACTGACAATGCTACAAGGCTACAGTAACCAAAACAGTATGCTACTGGTACCAAAACACATATATAGGCCAATGGAACAGAACAGAGCCCTCAGAAATACTGTCACACATCTACAACCATCAGATCTTTGACAAACCCAACAAAAAAAGCAATGGGGAAAGGATTCCCTATTTAATAAATGGTGTTGGGAAAACTGGCTAGCCATATGCAGAAAACTGAAACTGGACCCTTTCCTTACAACTTATACAAAAATTAACTCAAGATGGATTAAAGACTTAAACATAAGACCTAAAACCATAAAAACCTTGGAAGAAAACCCAGGCAATATGATTCAGGACATAGGCATGGGCAAAGACTTCATGACTAAAACACTGAAAGCAATGGCAACAAAAGCCAAAACTGACCAATGGGATCTAATTAAACTAAAAAGCTTCTATCATCAGATTGAACAGGCAACCTACAGAATGGGAGAAAAATTTTGCAATCTATCCATCTGACAAAGGGCTAAGATCCAGAATCTACAAGTAACTTAAATTTACAAGAAAAAAAACAAACAACCCCATCAAAAAGCAGGGGAAAGATATGAACAGACACTTCTCGAAAGAAGACATTTATGCAGCCAACAAACATATGAAAAAAGCTCATCATCACTGGTCATTACAGAAACGCAAATCAAAATCACAATGGATACCATTTCACTCCAGTTAGAATGGCGATCATTAAAAAGTCAGGAAACAACAGATGCTGGAGAGGTGTGGAGAAACAGGAATTTCCCATTGTTGGTGGGAGTGTAAATTAGTTCAACGATTTTGGAAGACAGTGTGACAATTCCTCAAGGATCTAGAATCAGAAATACGATTTGACCCGGTAATCTCATTACTAGGTATATACCCAAAGGATTATAGATCATTCTACTATAAAGACACATGCACACATAGGGTTATTGTGGCACTGTTCACAAAAGCAAAGACTTGGAACCAACCCAAATGCCCATCAATGATAGACTGGATAAAGAAAATGTGGCACATATACACCATGGAATACTATGCAGCCATAAAAAAGGATGAGTTTATGTCTTTTGCAGGGACATGGATGAAGTTAGAAACCATCATTCTCAGCAAACTAACACAAGAACAGAAAACCAAACACCACATGCTCTCACTCATAAGTGGAAGTTGAACATGAAAACACATAGACACAGGGAGGGGGACATCACACACCGGGGCCTGTCGGGGGTGGGGGGCTAGGGTAGGGATAGCATTAGGAGAAATACCTAATGTATATGACAGATTAATGGGTGCAACAAACCACCATGGCACGTGTATACCTATGTAACAAACCTCCACATTCTGCACATGTATCCCAGAACTTAAAGTAAAATTAAAAAAAAAAAAAAGTTTTAAGCCTTCAATCCTGAATTTCAGCCCTAAAACTTGATGGAAATAAAAGTCCCAGTCCCTAAGGCCACATATTTAAGGATCTTTATTATAGCATCTTTTGGAAAGTCAAGACCTAGAAAGTGAATATCCCTCAACAGGGAAATAAATCTGTATTGTTGTAATCCCAAAATATGTATCAGTTCTATCTATTGCTGCATAATAACATCCTCTGAAATGCTATAACCCCACTGTCAACCAGGACTGTGTCCTTATCTGAAGGATCAGCTGAGGGTAGATCTGCTTCCAAGCTCACTCACATTGTTGGCAGAATTCATGTCCTTGCAGGTGTAGAACTGGCTGTCTGTCAGCTGAAAGCTACTTTCTGATCTTAGAGGATGTCCATAGTTCTTTGCCACATGGCCCTCTCCATTGTCATTCTCAGAACATGGCAGCTTACTCTTCAAAGTCGGGAAGTCATATACTGTTAATCAGTACATACATCATGTGAAACAACACACCTTCACACACCCAAATCTCATTACTCCTTCAAGAGCTAGTCTCTCCCTGCAGTGTTCCCAAACCAGTGTTTGTTTCCTGCCAACCCTCTACTCCTGGAAGTAATTTCTTCTTCAACTGAATATCCATAGCCCTTCAACTATGTAAATAAATATTACTTATCACTATCTAAAGTATTTATTTACATACCAGAGTTTCCCTACCATCTATAAGGAATTTGACATACATTTTCTTTCTATAACCTTTTAACATCTGGTATAGAGGTTTAGACACAGTTGATAGTCTATAAATATTGAGTGCATGAATGATGATAAAAAGTAATAATATGGGCAGCTTCCTAACTAGAAGTTAAGTGAATGTGTAGCATACATTAGTGGTCTTTAAATACCAATCTGTAGACAACAGCATTCAAATGACCTAGCAGTTTTTTAAAGTGTATATAACTACAGCCCAGCCCTGCAGATATTGATTCAGCAATATTGGATGGAACCCAATATCTACACACATATATATATATATATATATATATATATATATATATATACAGAATGTTGTTTTAAACACATGTATCACTGTATGGTAGTATAGTGAACAGGATTTAGAACTCTGACTCTGGTTCACATCCCAACTCTGCCACTCACCAGCAGTGCCTCTTTACAAGTTAAATGAGCTTTTATGACCTGGTTTTTCTTTATATATGTTTCATGGGGTGCTCAATTTGTTTATTTGCTTGTTTGTTAGGAATAAATAAGATAATGTATAGAAATCATACAGCCTCATAATGTAATATATAAAATAATACACAGAAATTATAAACCCTCAATAAATGTTAATAGTAATGAGTATTAGAAAAGATTATTTTAACATGGGTGTGACAGCCATTACAACAACACTTCAATGCACACGCTCCCACACACACACACACACACACACAGAGTCAAGAATCAATAAGAGTTGCCAAAGGTTTGCAACATGAACACTTTTCCCCTCTGGGAAACTCCTCTCTCCTTCAGTAGAAAGCTAACTAATGAAAACATTCGTTTGTTTGTTTGTTTGTTTGTTTGTTTTGTGTGTGTGGTTTTTTTTTACCTAGAGCCACAGATGCTGAAGGGAGCGGGTCCTGATCCCAAAGGCCTCCACTATAAATTTTCTGTGAGAATCTGTGGAGAAATCTTTTAGTGGACAATCTGCCCGAAACAGCATAGAAAAAAATCTGAAGGCAAATCTCCTGGAAAAAAAATTAAATTTTTCCTATTGAACTGTGCATTATTTTAGCATATGTATTAGTTTGTTCTCACACTGCTATAAAGAACTACCTGAGACTGGGTAATTTATGAAGCAAGCACGTTTTACCATGACAGAGCAGGAGAGAGAGAGAGTAAAGGCGGAAGTGCCACACACTTTCAAAAAATCAAATATCATGAGAACTCACTCACTATCACAAGAATAGCAGAGGAAAGTCCGCCCTCATGTTTCAGTCGTCTCCTGCCAGGCCCCTTCCCTGACATGTGGGGACTGCAATTCCAGATGAGATTTGAGTGGGGACGCAGAGCCAAACTGTATCAACATATGAGGACCAAAGTAAAATCTATAGAATTAGAGCCAGTATGTCATACGATTAACTCCAAAGTTGGGTAGAGTCATCTTATCTTTGGCAAGGTAAAAATGTAAGTGAAGAGAGGAGGCTATCAACAGTATTGAGAAATTAGAAAATGGCCCTGAAGATAGCAGCTGATATATTAGCCATAAAGTTCCCAATTGAATATAAACAGTCTTTACAGGATATGAGCAAAAATTAGACAAGGCCACTCTATGACTGAAATGGAACAAGACAGAGAAAAGGCCATTCTGTGACTATGTTTCTGTGATTAGGTCTGAAACATAATCACAAGACAAGAACTCTTGGCACCCACGAAAATGGCTAAATACTCTGCTCTTCTAACTAATCTGAGTAAATACTCCTTCTTTACCTACTTTAATCTTCCTTCCTCTTAGATATAAATTACCAACATAGCTAATCACCAATTCTTTTGCTAACACTTATCTCAGAATTTAGGAGGCATCCACTCCCTAAATCCTTCTTAGAATCACCCAGCACAAAACTAAATCCTATAATAGGGCTTCTCGGTTCCCTCATCCAACACTGCTCCCTCTGGTGCATGCTCACTCTTGCTGTGGCACACGAAATAAGCCTACCTTTCTTCTGCATGTGAGTTCCTGATGCTTGTTGGCTCTCAGGCATTGACAGTATAAATTGTGCCAGGCATATCTCTTACCTCTCTTGAACCTTGCTTCTTTTTATTATTCATTTTTCTTGAGAAATTAATTTGTATGTGTCTACTACTGTTTAAATACATCTGTTTTTAAAGTTGAAAATGTACTATTCAAGTTATTTTTCCCACTTACTTAAAATTGCATATATGCTTCCAGATGGTGTTTTCCTTACATACACACACACACACACACACACACACACACTCGGGATGTTTAAAGTTAAAATCAGTTCACACCCCACATTTTTCTGTAAAGTTTTTTATTCACCTAACACTGTGTTATTAACTTTTTTCATAAGAATACTTATAGATCTATCTCATTAATTTTAGGTGTTTCATAGAAATGCAAATTATACATTAGTTCTGATTTATCCTCTCACTTCCTTATCTATTTTCAATATTTTGCTATAAATAGAAATACTACATAGAAACCCCTGTGTTTTAAGTAAATTCTTTCAATCTCATTTTATCAAAGATTAGACAGAGGTTAAGGGACATTACATTTTTTTTGCCCAAGATCACATGTCTATTAAGTGGTAGTTCCAAGATTTAAACCTAGATCTTTCTAACTTTAAAGACTATTTACTTTTCATTTCAGGTAGTATAAAATAAAGCTTCAAAGGGGGTGAATATGCTATAGTTTGGGCAATTTCAAAACACTTATATTCATCCAATTAAAAACCACTTCCAGAACTTCTACTTCTGGCCAAGATAAAGTAATAGAAACTGGATTTACCTTCTGACCTAAAATACACAAAGTTGGACAAAATATATGAAATAAATAGTTTCATAATTCTTAAGGCACTTTCATCAAGCAATAAAGGACAACGATCCCAGAAAGTCAAGAAACCAATGAGCTCTAAAATTTCCCCAGCTTATTTCCTTAAGAAAGTTTCCAGGCCACAGTACAGAGATAGAATGTACATGAAGAGTTTAGTGGACTTCCTAAAGGAGATGGAGCTGAAAGTCTGAAGAGACCAAGGCAACTAGAGTTTACAGGACAAAATACTGGAGAAAATGAGCTGAACAGAGAGAGAACCCCTAGAGCTGCAGAAAATACCCCTTAATTATTTAGCTGAGTGCTGGTCAGTACAAACATGTAAAAAACACCTAGAGACAAGGGAATAAAACACCAAAATGATTAAAGGTAACAGTGCTCAATGCTCATACAAGGCTGGAAATTGTGCCTGTTCTCGCCAGACAGACTGAGAAATCTCAAGATTCATGATGTTCTGGGTGGAGCAGACAGAAAGGACTTGCTTCAGGTCAGAAATAATTAGCTCTAGACTGAGCTGTGCTTCAGTTCAAACTAACAGATCTACAAAGCAAGACTCAAAAGATCATATGGCTGGTCACAGTATCTCACACGTGTAACCCTAGTACTTTGGGAGGCCAAGGTGGGTGGATTGCTTGAACTCAGGAGTTTGATACCAGCCTGGGCAACAAAGTGAGACCCCCATCTCCACGAAAAATACATAAATCAGGCAGGCATGGTGGCGTGTGCCTGTTTGTTGTCCCAGCTACCCAAGAGGCTGAAGTGGGAGGTTGGCTTGAGCCCAGGAGGCAGAAGTTGCAGTGAGCCAGGATCACAACAATGCACTCTAGCCCTGAGTGACAGAGCCAGACTCCATCTCAAAAAAAGAAAAAAAAAAAAAAAAGGATTATACAGTTTCCAAGTATCTTTTTTTTTTTTTTTTTTGAGACAGCGTCTTGGTCTGTCACCCAGGCTGGAGTGCAGTGGCGCGATCCCAGCTCACTGCAACTTCCACCTCCCAAATTCAAGTGATTCTCCTACCTCAGCCTCCCGAGTAACTGGGATTACAGGCACACACCACAACACCCGGCTAATTTTTGTATTTTTAGTAGAGACAGGGTTTCACCATGTTGGTCAGGCTGGTCTCAAACTCCTGACTTCATAATCTGCCCGCCTCGGCCTCCCAAAGTGCTGGGATTACAGGCATAAGCCACCACACCCAGCCAGTTTCCAAGTATCTTAACTGTGCTACAGAACAAAGCTCAAGAATATGTATAAAAATACAAAACATCTAGCACCAAGCATGGTAATATTCATAATGTCTGGCATTCAATCAAAAATTCTCCAAGCATGCAAAAAGCAGGAACATATGACCATAATAAGAATAATTTGTAATAAAAACTGACCAAGAACTGCCAAAGATGTTAGAATTAGCAAACAAGAGCACTTAAACAATTATAACTGAACTCCACATGTTCAAAGAAGATAAGAAGCAATATGAAAGATTCAATGAAGTCTACAGATGATTAAAAGAATGGATGGGGGACAGGCACAGTGGCTCACACCTGTAATCCCAGCACTTTGGGAGGCCGAGGCAGGCTGATCACCTGAGGTCAGGAGTTTGACACCAGCCTGGCCAACATGGAAAAACCTTGTCTCTACTAAAAATACAAAAAAAAATAGCTGGACGTGGTGGCGTATGCCTGTAAACCCAGCTACTTGGGAGGCTGAGGCAGGAGAATCCCTTGAACCCGAGAGGCAGAGGTTGCAGTGAGCCGAGAATGTACCACTGCACTCCAGCCTAGGTGACAGAGCAAGACTCTGTCTCAAAAAAAAAGAAAGGGGGATTAACTATAGATTAGACGTAATGCAAAATAAATAATTAGCAAACATTAAGACAGAGAGAAAAGGTATGCAAAATGAGAAAAAAATCAAAAAGATAAATGAACAGGGCATCAGTCAGCTGTGGAACACCTTCATGCAGCTGTATATATGTGTAATTGGAGTCACTGAAGGAGAAGAGAAACAGAGTTGATATTGAAGAGTATTTTTTAAATAATGATTAAAATTTTGTTAATTTTATGAAAACTATTATATAAACCCACCAATTCAGGAATCTCAAGAAACCCCAAGCACAAGTAACATGGAAAATCCACCCCAAGATATATCATAATAAAATTGCTAAAAACCAAGAATAGAGGGAAAATCTTAAGTGCATCCAAAGAAAAAAAGGCCATTATGAATAGCAGAACAAAAGTACAAATAAAAGTAGATTGCTTGTCAGAAACAATGCAAGTGAAAAGACAGTGGAGAAATGTCTTAAAATACTGAAAGAAAAAATTATTTTATCATAGACTAAATAATGTTATATCTATTATTTTCTTAATACATACACACACCATGCACACACACTTCTGACCACAATGCACATGGAAAGTACCCATATGTAATGTTGAATCACTTTTCACCTTTTATTTAATTTGTTCCCTGGGTGACTTAATTTCAGAATTGTTAAAGGCTAATTAAGATGATTAACAATGTTCGTGCCATTATCTCACCATGATTAAAGCAGGTTTAGGCATTCTTACATACCTTCTTTCTTTTTCTTTCTTTCTTTTTTTTTTTTTAATTAGAGACAGGGTTTCACCACATTGGCCAGGCTGGTCTTGAACTCCTGACCTCAGGCGATCTGCCTGCCTCAGCCTCCCAAAGCGCTAGGATTACAGGTGTAAGCCACCACGCCTGGCCCCTGCATACCTTCTTGCTCTGCTCCCCACTAGATTTAAAATTACTTGAAGGAAAAAATCAAATCTTATTAATTTATATTACAAACTTTCCTCAAGGAAACATCTTGCATAAAATTTGACTTGAAGTGAAATTGTCATTTATTCTTCTAAAGGGCTACTTGGTTGTGAGTATCTACATATCAAGGAAAGAACCAGAGATGTCGATACATTATAACTCACAGCCTAGTTTTCATTATGCCTCACATACCAAAGTCATATCCTGATTTTGGCTTAATTAGAGAAAATCAGCTTTATTGAAGTTACTGATGTTAACAAAGATAGGACATCTAATGATTCCTCAAGTGGATATATTGTTTTCGTATCTACAGGTGACTTCTTTATTTAAGAGTCAGGGTCCCCTCTGTTGCCCAGGCTGGAGTACAGTGGTGCGATCATGGCTCACTGCAGCATTGAACTCCTGGCCTCAAGCTGTCTTTCCACCTCAGCCTCCTGAGTTACTGGGATTACAGGCTTGAGATATGACACTCGGTTTGCAAGTGACTTTTTAAACTGCCCACCGACACCCTAAAGCTATTGGTCAGAGCCAGACAGGTAAGAGGCTACGAGTGTGATCACTTTCAGAAGCTTAGCAGTTTCTATACTAGCACATGAGGATTTAAACCATCATGAAAATAATAAAGATTTCTTAACAGCCCAACTTTGGACTTTGCCAGTTCCTAGAACTATCAAAAATGCTGCTTGTGTGATGTCATTTTCCCTTAGAATTTGCTCATTGTTTCCTCTCATTTCTTACCTATCACAGGTTTAACTTTCTTTCTCGGTAAAGACTCTTTTTTCTTCGGTAAAAATGAGTAACATCTGTACCTACAACTGCAGGAATCTACAGTGGCAGTGTTTTTCAATATTTCTCCTTTCTAGTAGGTGGCACAAGAATCAAAATAACTTTAAAAGCATATTATGAGAACATTTAAAATCCTCTCTTTTAGCCATTTTAAGAGGATTTTAAATGTTCTCACCACAAAGAAATGATAAATCTTTGGGGCAATGAAGATGCTAGTTACCCTGATTTGATCATTCCACAATATACACATGTATCAAAACATCACACTGTACACCATAAATGTCTACAATTATTATGTGTCAATTAAAAATAAAATAAACTTTTTAAGAAATATATTTTGGAACATATTACTTCATTTATCTAGTCCCTGACTTGTTCCCACAAAAAGCCTAAAACATATTATCAGCTCTCTAAATACATTTTCAATTTTGAGAAACTTTAACCCACTGTAATACAAAGCAGTTTTCATGAGATGCCAGTCTGTAGAAGTTATTTTAATGTAGAATGACTCATTTAATAAATGAACATATGCTTTCTATTTGAGGCAAATTATTCTGCAAAACTGCATCATAGATGATCAGAAATTGAGATAGCTTCAGTCTAGACTAGCACCATAATCCAGTGATTTCATTTAAAAAGAAAAATGAATGGTGAGGAATGTGCCTCCCTGATCCTAGTGAGTTTTCAGATTCTCTAGTATATAGTAAACATACAAGAAAGCAGAGAAATTCATATGGAAAAAAATGGGGACTTTGCCCTAAGAATTGTCAAGCGGAAGCTGGAGAGAATCAAACATTAGGGAAAATCTCCTGCGAAATGATTTGATAGAAGAATCCCTGACCCATCACAGCATGATTCCATGGACAAAGACCATAGGTGTTCTTCTTTCATGTAAGGAAGTTTATTATAGGCCTGGAGAAATAATCGGGGTATTATTAGCTAACGTTAGGATAGGCGTTCTAAGTGCCAACACATAGAATATGTGTTATTTCATTGAACTTTGACAAATTATCTCTATTTCAGATTATGAAAAAGCTGTGATCCCTATTTGCAGATTATGAAACTCAGAGCAGTTAAACAACCTGTTCAAGCCACATAATCAAGTAGTAAAACCAGGATTTTAATTTAATTCCAGAGCTTGCACTCTTGGCCAAACAATACACATTATTTTTAGTTAAGGTAAAAAAAAACTAGAATATTTTTCTCTCAACAGCATATCACTTTTTCCCCACAATTTCTGTAAATAATAACAAATTTCTATAAATAATAAATAATAATTTCTAGGTATAATTTAATTTACTTAGTGAAACAAGCCATTCTTAGGTATATTCCTTAGTTCTGTCTTCGAAAGTCTGCATTCTGTTAGCAGCTGGCGTAGTTGGTGGGATACTTAGCAGAAGGATTGTATGTGTGTCCTACTTTTTCACTGTCCTCCTGCAGGTCCAATGCCATCAATCACTTTTTCTGTAATAAATCCCTAGGGCTTGGTCTTTCATGCTACAACATTTATATCAGCACAGCAGTCCCTGCCTTTGTGGAGTTTGAGTGCTGCATTCACTGCCATATTTGGTCATCATGTTCTCCTGGACACATATCCTGGTTGCTATCAAGAGGATGTCCTCAGTGGGGAGAAAAGAATTCTCTATTTGTGTCTCCCACCTGAAAACTAGCACCATTTTTCATACAGCCCTCTTTTATGTGTACTTACAGCCTGATTTTTTTCTTTTTTAATTTTTAAATTCTTTATTTTGAGACCGTGTCCCTCTCTATTGCCCAGGCTAGAGTGCAGTATCACTATCATAGCTCACTGCAGCCTCAAACCTCTGGGCTTAAGCAATCCTCCTCCCTCAGCCTCCTGAGTATCTCCCAGATAATTTTTTTTTCAGAGACAGGATCTCACTATGTTGCCCAGGCTGGTCTTGAACTGCTGGCTTCAAGCAGTCCTCCCACCTCAGCCTCCCAAAGTGCTGAGATTACAAGCATTAGCCACCATGTCCAGACTATTTTTTAACTGACACATAAAAAAGTCTATATTTATGACATAGACATATTTATAATAATATTTTGAAATAGGTATATATTGTAGAATGGCTAAATTGATCTGATTAACGTACACAGCGACAACATACCTATCATTTTGTGTGTGTGGTGAAAACACAACATCTACTCTCTTAGCAATTTTCAAGAAGACATTATTATCAGCAACAGTCACCATGTTGTGCAATAGATCTCTTGAATTTATTCCTTCTACCTAATATGTGTTATTGCATTGAACTTTGACAAATCATTTCTATTTCAGATTATGAAAAAGCTGCAGATCCCTATATGAAACTTTGCCCTTTGTCCAATATTTACTCAACCCCCATGCCCTGTCCCTGGTAACCACCATTCTACTTTCTGTTGCTATGAGTTCACTTTTTTTTAGATTCTACGTATAAGTGAGATCACACGATATTTGTCTTTCTGTGCCTGGTTTATTTCACTAAGCATAATTCAAGCAGGTCTTACATCCTGATTCTAACAAGCTCCAGGAGACTATGAAAGTCACCGCCATGGTTTCTAGCTTGTGTATCCATGCTGAATCCTTGATTTACGGCCCATAAAAAACAAAGAAGTGGTAGAAGTACTAACGATGTAAGAAATAAGTGTTTATGAATTTCGACTCAATCTCTGACACTAGGCACACAGAAGCATCCAAGCAAAAGTTTTTCAAAAGAAGCTATTTCCCAGAGCAATTTTTCCAATAGCTTCCAAAATGTGTGGAGCTTCCTAAATCCCTAAATTATAGGCAAGGTTCTCAAATTATCACAGAAATTGAATTGACTGGAAAGGCAGCATAGTTCTTCTGTCTCGTGAACCAAATTCACTTGCTAATGACTGCTTTTTTATGAAAAGTTCATATCTGAGCAGAACTTCTAGGGGTAGTCAGCAATAAGAAACCATCCCCAGACTCTGTAAGTAAAAAGCGATCATATTATCAAATCACCCAGTGGTGCCCAAATGGCTTCCACCACGATCTGAAGCCACCAACAACCCTAGAGACAGAGAAAAATGCAGGCTGGCAAATATGCTAGCATCCATTGCCAGAGGTGAGCTGCCATATTGATGACTTCTCCCTGGCTCTGCCTCGTAACATCAAGTCTAGCAGCATCCTGTGCAGTCAGTGGCATGGCCTGGCCAAACAGAAAAATTTCTGCTGCTCCAGCATCACAAAATCTGACAGCTGTGTCACTTCAGAGAAGTATCTACAAAATTTGCCTTAGCCCAGCATTCTCCCAATGAACTCCATAGAACTTGTTCCACAAGACACTCAACATGAAAAGAATTTCAAGGCCAAGTAGTGGTGAAAGTTCTGAGTTAACCAATATCAGATTCTTTTTACTGCCAGGCTTTCCAGGGATTTATTATTAATATGCACTAGTATGAATTACGTCTCTCTAAGAGAAAATGAGTGTAGAGCATTTGCCAAACTTACTGAGTCACAGGACCCTTTTATATCTATGGACTATTTGTTCTATTATCTCAGTTCTAAAATGTCTATTTATCTCACATTTTAATATTTCTGATATTGGAATTACCTTAACATCTATGTATATATTTAAGAGGAAAATGAAAATGGTTATGAAATTGATGGTGACTCTTTCACTGCTTCTATCTACCTATCTCTATCTAATATAATAGAAGATAATTCTTATAATTTTAAGTTGCCTTAGCATCCATTTTGAATTAAGTTTAACTTTCTCATACCAGAAGTAAGGCTCAGTCACCCTTGACACAACTTCTAGGTCTATACCACACCCAGTGCTCAAGCTGGTGACCAGAGATGAGAACTTAGAGGCATCTCTTCCACCTATCAGTCTGGGTTCCCCACTTTCCTTAAAGTGACCCACAATCGTATTCCTTTATACACACTACTAGTTGCCCACCCCACCTCTTCTCTCTGTCTCTCTGCCTTACTCTTCATTTCTGCCTTGTGTGACCCAATTGTGGGTTGGACAACTAGAGATTAGGCCACTTGCCAGGTAAAAGAAGTATCTCATGAAAGGCACACTGTAAACATTCATGTCTATCTCCCCTTCATTTCCTATTAGAGTAAGTTTGCTAACTGATCGTGTACTGGACACCCAGTTTAGCTGAGAGGTCTCAAAACAGTAATATAATGAAGATAAAACATTATTAAAAGCTTGGAATTAGTGTTCCTTACTATACAATTTGAAAAAAAATACGTATCTGTTTAAAACAAAGAGCTGGCTAACTGCTCTTATAAAAATAACTAAAATGAGAAGAAGAGGAAATAGACTACTTATTAGAAAACACTGTGTATTTGAAGAAAATCTTCATATGCTAAACAGAATACCACATTTGTATATCAATAATCAATATTCTATTCAGTCATTAACACAAGTACCTTAAAAACTTATGCCAGGAGGCGTGTTATTTGCCCTGTTCCAGTTACTGTGGATCAAAACATTTTTATTTCTTTACAAAGCATCTGAGAGTGTGGAATAAGATGATGGAACAGGACTCTCCAGTGTTCGTTGCCACACAGAAATATCAATTTGAAAAACTACCCATGCATGAAAATACCTTTACAAGAACTAAGAAACTCATGTGAGAGGTCACAGTACCTGGCTGTAGCATAATAACGAGAAAAGATGCATTGAAGAGAACAGGAAAGATAGTTTTTTTACCCACATCACCCCTCCAATCCCAACAGCACAGCAGAAAGAGATACTATTTGCCTGGGGGAAAGAGAAAGAAGTAAAAGTAAGACTTTGCTTTTATCCCTAATATCAGACCTACAATAGTAAAAATGACAGTAAAGATGCTGTCAACCTAAAAAATCTATATTTTGTTATAACTGATGTTTTTTGCAAGCCTCGTGATAACTACAAAACAAAAACCTATAATAGATACACAAAACATAAAAAGCAAGGAATCAAAACAAAACACTGAGAAAAATTCCCTTCAGCACAAAGGAAGACAGTAAAGGAGGAAGGAAATTTTAAAAATCTACAAAGCAATTAGAAAACAAGTAATAAAATTGCAGTAGTAAACCTTTACCTATCAAAAATCACCTTAAATATAAATGGATTCAATTTTTCAATCAAAGACACAGAGTGGCTGAATAAAGAAACAAAATTCAACTATACACTGCCTTCAAGAGACTCACTTCACCTATAACACAGAGACTTAAAGTGAAGGATGGAAAAAGACATTCCACACAAATAGAAGCCAAAAGAGAGCAAGAGGAGATATACTTATATCAGATAAAATAGACTTTAAGTCAAACCCTCTAAAAGAGACAAAGAAAGTCATTATATAATGATAAAGAGGTCAATTCAGCAAGAAGCTTCAATAGTTATTAAGTCCATATGCACCCAACATTAAAGAAGCTAAATATATAAGGCAAACGTTAATAGATATGAAGGGAGAGATAGATTGCAATACAATAATAGTAGGGGACTTCAACACCCACTTTTTTTTTATATACTTTAAGTTCTAGGGTACATGTGCACAACGTGCAGGTTTGTTACATATGTAAACATGTGCCATGTTGGTATGCTGCACCCATTAACTCGTCATTTACATTAGGTATATCTCCTAATGCTATCCCTCCCCACTCCCCCAACCCCACAACAGGCCCCAGTGTGTGATGTGCCCCACTCTGTGTCCAAGTGTTCTTATTGTTCAATTCCCACCTATGAGTGAGAACACGTGGTGTTCAGTTTTCTGTCCTTGCGATAGTTTGCTAAGAATGATGGTTTCCAGCTTCATCCATGTCCCTGCAAAGGACATGAGCTCATCCTTTTTTATGGCTGCGTAGTATTCCATGTGTATACATGCCACATTTTCTTAATCCAGTGTATCATTGATGGACATTTGGGTTGGTTCCAAGTCTTTGCTATTGTGAATAGCGCTGCAATAAACATACATGTCAACACCCAATTTAAGAAATGGACAGATCATCCAGACTGAAAATCCACAAGAAAATATTAGACTTAACTGCACTCTAGACCAAATGGAATTAACAGACATATACAGAAAATTCCATCCAACAGCTGCAGCACACCCTTTTTCTCAACTGCGCATGGAACATTCTCCACAATAGATCATATGTTAGGCCCCAAAACAAGTCTTAACAAATTTTAAAAGATTAAAATCATATCAAGTATCTTTTCTGACCACAATGATATCAAACTAGAATTTTTTTCATACCAACAGTGAATTACCTGAAAAAGAAATGAAGAAAACAACCCCACTTACAATAGATACCAAAAAATATATACTATGAATCAATTTAACCAAGGAGGTCAAAGATCTGTATACTGAAAACAATAAAACACTGATGAAATATATTTTAAAAAAACACAAATAAATAGAAAGATATCCTGTGTCTATAGACTGGAAGAATTTAATATTGTTAAAATGTCCGTGCTACCTAAAGCAATCTAGTTTCAATATAATCCCTATCAAAATACAAGAGACATTCTTCACAGAAATAGGAAAAAAAATGTAAAATTTATATGGAATAGCAAAAGATCCCAAAGAGCCAAAATAACCTTGAGAGAAAAAAACACAGTTGGAGGCATCACACTACCTAGAACAAGTAGAAAAGAATAGCGGGCCCAGAAATAAATCCATGCATTTACAGCCAACTGTGTTTTGACAGAGGTGCCAAGAACACACACTGGTGAAAGGACATTCCCTTCCATAAATGCTGTTGGACAAAAAAAGAAAATTTCAGGCCAATATCTTTGATGAACATAGACACAAAAATCCTCAACAAAATACTAGAAAACCAAGTCCAGCAGCACATCAAAAAGCTAATCCACCATGATCAAGTAGGTTTTATCCCTGGGATGCAAAGTTGGTTCAACATAGGCAAATCAATAAATGTGATTCACCACATAACATAAAGAGAACTAAGAACAAATCACATGATCATTTCAATAGATGAGAACAGGCTTCCAATAAAATTCAACATCCTTCATGTTAAAAACCCTCAAAAAACTAGTCATCAAAGAACATATTTCAAAATAACAAGAGCCATCTATGAAAACTCCTCAGCCAACACTGAATAGGCAAAAGCTGGAAGCATTTCCCTTGAAAACTGCAGCAAGGCAAAGAGGCCCTCTTTCACCACTTCTATCCAACATGGTACTAGAAGTCCTAGCCAGAGCAATCAGAAAAGAGAAACAAATAAAAGGCATCCAAATAGGAAAAGAGAAAGTCAAACTATCCCTGTTTTTAGACTATATGATTGTATATCTAGAAAACTTCACAGTCTCTGCCCAAAAGCTCCTTGATCTGATAAACAACTTCAGCAAAGTTTCACAATGCAAAATTAATGTACAAAAATTAGTAGCATTTCTATACACCAACAAGATCCAAGCTGAGAGCCAAATCAAGAATGCAATCCCATTCAAAATGCCACAAAAAGAATAAGATACCTATAAATACAGCTAACCAAGGAGATGAAAGACTTCTACGATGAGAATTACAAAACACTGCTGAAAGAAATCAGAGATGACACAAAAAAAATGAAAAAACATTTCATGCTCATGGATAGAATTAATACTGTTAAAATGGCCATACTGCCCAAAGCAATTTACAGATTCAACGATATTCCCATCTAACTACCAAACGACATTCTTCACAGAATAAGAAAAACTATTTTAAAATTTATATGGGTCCAGTAAAGAGTCCAAATAGCCAAAGCAATCCTAAGCAAAAAGAACAAAGCTGGAGGCATCACACTTACCTGACTTCAAACTATACTACAAGGTTGCAGCAATCAAAGCAGCACGGTACTGGTACAAAAACAGACACATAGACCAATGGAACAGAATAGAGAGCACAGAAACAATGCCACACACCTGTAACCATCTGATCTTTGACAAAGCTGACAAAAACAAAGCAATGGGGAAAGGACTCCCTCTTTAATAAATGGTGCTGGGATAACTAGCTAGCCATATGCAGAAGATTGAAACTAGACCCTTTCCTTACACCATATACAAAAATAAACTCAAGATGGATTAAAGATTTAAATGTAAAACTGAAAACTATAAAAATCTTGGAAGATAACCTAGGAAATAGTAGTCTAGACATAAGACATGGCAAAGACTTCATGATGAAGATGCTAAAAGCAATTGCAATAAAAACAAAAATTGACAGATGGGACATGATTAAATGAAAGAGCTTCTGCACAGCAAAAGAAACTATCAATAAATAGACAACCTATAGAATGGGAGAAAATATTTTTAAACTATGTATCTGACAAAGGTCTAATACCCAGAATTTATAAGGAACTTCAACAAATGTATGGGGGGCGGCTCCAAGATGGCCCAATAGGAACAGCTCCAGTCTACAGCTCCCAGTGTGAGCAACGCAGAAGATGAGTGATTTCTGCATTTCCAACTGAGGTACCAGGTTCATCTCACTGGGGCTTGTAGGAGAGTGGGAGCAGGACAGTGGGTGCAGCCCACCAAGCAAGAGCCGAAGCAGGGCGAGGCATCACCTCACCCGGGAAATGCAAGGGGTCAGGGAATTCCCTTTCCTAGCCAAGGGAAGTGGTGATGGACGGCACCTGGAAAATCAGGTCACTCCCACCCTAATACTGCGCTTTTCCAATGGTCTTAGCAAACGGCACACCAGGAGATTATATCCCGTGCCTGGCTCAGAGGGTCCCACACCCATGGAGCCTCGCTCATTGCTAGCACAGCAGTCTGAGATCGATCTGCAAGGTGGCAGTGAAGCTGGGGGAGGGGCACCCACCATTGCTGAGGCTTGACTAGGTAAACAAAGCAGCTGGGAAGCTCCAACTGGGTGGAGCCCACCGCAGCTCAAGGAGGCCTGCTTGCCTCTGTAGACTCCACCTCTGGGAGCAGGGCATAGCCAAACAAAAGGCAGCAGAAACCTCTGCAGACTTAAATGTCCCAGTCTGACAGCTTTGAAGTGAGTAGTGGTTCTCCCAGCACAGAGTTTGAGATCTAAGAACGGACAGACTGCCTCCTCAAGTGGGTCCCTGACCCCCGAGTAGCCCCAACTGGGAGGCACACTCCAGTAGGAGCAGACTGACACCTCACACAGCCAGGTACCCCTCTGAGACAAAAACTTCCGGAGGAACAATCAGGCATCAACATTTGCTGTTCAGCAATATTCACTGTTCTGCAGCCTCCGCCGCTCATACCCAGGCAAACAGGGTCTGGAGTGGACCTCCAGCAAACTCCAACAGACCTGCAGCTGAGGGTCCTGATGGTTAGAAGGAAAACTAACAAACAGAAAGGACATCCACACCAAAACCCCATCTGCACGTCACCATCATCAAAGACCAAAGGTAGATAAAACCACAAAGATGGGGAAAAACAGAGCAGAAAAGCTGAAAATTCTAAAAATCAGAGCGCATCTCCCCCTCCAAAGGAATGCAGCTACGCACCAGCAACGGAACAAAGCTGGATGGAGAATGACTTTGACGAGTTGAGAGAAGAAGGCTACAGACGATCAAAGTTCTCCGAGCTAAAGGAGGAAGTTCAAACCCAATGCAAAGAAGCTAAAAACCTTGAAAAAACATTAGACGAATGGCTAACTAGAATAACCAATGTAGAGAAGTCCTTAAAGGAACTGGTCGAGCTGAAAACCATGGTACGAGAACTACGTGACGAAGGCACAAGCTTCAGTAGCCAATTCGATCAACTGGAAGAAAGTGTGTCAGTGATGGAAGATCAAATGAATGAAATTAAGCAAGAAGAGAAGTTTAGAGAAAAAAGAATAAAAAGAAATGAACAAATCATCCAAGAAATATGGGACTATGTGAAAAGACCAAATCTACGTCTGATTGGTGTACCTGAAAGTGACGGGGAGAATGGATGCAAGTTGGAAAACACTCTGCAGGATATTATCCAGGAGAACTTCCCCAATCTAGTAAGGCAGGCCAACATTCATATTCAGGAAATACAGAGAATGCCACAAAGATACTCCTCGAGAAGAGCAACTCCAAGACACATAATTGTCAGATTCACCAAAGTTGAAATGAAGGAAAAAATATTAAGGGCAGCCAGAGAGAAAGGTCAGGTTACACACAAGGGAAGCCTTGTGTAACAAGAGAAATCAGAGTAACAGCTGATCTCTTGGCAGAAACTCTACAAGCCAGAAGAGAGTGGGGGCCAATATTCAACATTCTTAAAGAAAAGAATTTTCAATCCAGAATTTCATATCCAGCCAAACTAAGCTTCATAAGTGAAGGAGAAATAATCCTTTATAGGCAAGCAAATGCTGAGAGATTTTGTCACCACCAGGCCTGCCCTAAAAGAGCTCCTGAAGGAAGCACTAAACATGGAAAGGAACAACCAGTACCAGCCACTGCAAAAACATGCCAAATTGTAAAGACCAACGGTGCTAGGAAGAAACTGCAGCAACTAATGAGCAAAATAACCAGCTAACATCATAATGGCAGGATCAAATTCACACATAACAATATTAACCTTAAATGTCAATGGGCTAAATGCTCCAATTAAAAGACACAGACTGCCAAATTGGATAGAGTCAAGACCTATCAGTGTGCTGTATTCAGGAGACCCATCTCATGTGCAGAGACACACATAGGCTCAAAATAAAGGGATGGAGGAAGATGTACCAAGCAAATGGAAAACAAAAAAAGGCAGGGGTTGCAATCCTATTCTCTAATAAAACAGACTTTAAACCAACAAATATCAAAAGAGACAAAGAAGGCCGTTACATAATGGAAAAGCAATCAATTCAACAAGAAGAGCTAACTATCCTAAAAATATATGCACCCAATACAGGAGCACCCAGATTCATAAAGCAAGTCCTTAGAGACCTACAAAGAGACTTAGACTCCCACACAATAATAATGGGAGACTTCAACACCCCACTGTCAACATTAGACAGATCAACGAGACAGAAAGTTAACAAGGATATCCAAGAATTGAACTCAGCTCTGCACCAAGTGGACCTAATAGACATCTACAGAACTCTCCACCACAAATCAACAGAATATACATTCTTCTCAGCACCACATCACACGTATTCCAAAATTGACCACATAGTTGGAAGTAAAGCACTCCTCAGCAAATGTAAAAGAACAGAAATTATAACAAACTGTCTCTCAGACCACAGTGCAATCAAACTAGAACTCAGGATTAAGAAACTCACTCAAAACCGTTCAGCTACATGGAAACTGAACAACCTGCTCCTGAATGACTACTGGGTACATTACAAAATGAAGGTAGAAATAAAGATGTTCTTTGAAACCAATGAGAACAAAGACACAACATACCAGAATCTCTGGTACACATTTAAAGCAGTGTGTAGAGGGAAATTTATAGCACTAAATGCCCACAAGAGAAAGCAGGAAAGATCTAAAATTGAAACCCTAACATCACAATTAAAAGAACTAGAGAAGCAAGAGCAAACACTTTCAAAATCTAGCAGAAGGCAAGAAATAACTAAGATCAGAGCAGAAGTGAAGGATATAGAGACAAAAAAAACCCTTCAAAAAATCAATGAATCCAGGAGCTGGTTTTTTGAAATGATCAACAAAATTGACAGACCACTAGCAAGACTAATAAAGAAGAAAACAGAGAAGAATCAAATAGACACAATAAAAAATGATAAAGGGGATATCACCACTGATCCCACAGAAATACAAACTACCATCAGAGAATACTATAAACACCTCTACACAAATAAACTAGAAAATCTAGAAGAAATGGATAAATTCCTCAACACATACACCCTCCCAAGACTAAACCAGGAAGAAGTTGAATCTCTGAATGGACGAATAACAGGCTCTGAAATTGAGGCAATAATTTATAGCCTACCAACCAAAAGAAGTCCAGTACCAGATGGATTCACAGCCAAATTCTACCAGAGGTACAAGGAGGAACTGGTACCATTCCTTCTGAAACTATTCCAATCAATAGAAAAAGAGGGAATCCTCCCTAACTCATTTTATGAGGCCAGCATCATCCTGATACCAAAGCCTGAGAGAGACACAACAAAAAAAGATAATTTTAGACCAATATCCCTGATGAACATTGATGCAAAAATCCTCAATAAAATACTGACAAACCAAATCCAGCAGCACATCAAAAAGCTTATCCACCATGATCAAGTGGGCTTCATCCCTGGGATGCAAGGCTGGTTCAACATATGCAAATCAATAAACGTAATCCAGCATATAAACAGAACCAAAGACAAAAACCACATGATTATCTCCATAGATGCAGAAAAGGCCTTTGACAAAATTCAACAGCCCTTCATGCTAAAAACTCTCAATAAATTGGGTATTGATTGGATGTATCTAAAAATAATAAGAGCTATTTATGACAAATCCACAGCCAATATCATACTGAATGGACAAAAACTGGAAGCATTCCCTTTGAAAACTGGCACAAGACAGGGATGCCCTCTCTCACCACTCCTATTCAACATAGTGTTGGAAGTTCTGGCCAGGGCAATCAAGCAGGAGAAAGACATAAAAGGTATTCACTTAGGAAAAGAGGAAGTCAAATTGCCCCTGTTTGTAGATGACATGATTGTATATTTAGAAAACCCCATCGTCTCAGCCCAAAATCTCCTTAAGCTGATAAGCAACTTCAGCAAAGTCTCAGGATACAAAATCAATGTGCAAAAATCACAAGCATTCTTATACACAAATAGCAGACAAGCAGAGAGCCAAATCATGAGTGAACTCCCATTCACAATTGCTTCAAAGAGAATAAAATACCCAGGAATCCAACTTATAAGGGATGTGAAGGACCTCTTCAAGGTGAACTACAAACCACTGCTCAATGAAATAAAAGAGGACACAAACCAATGGAAGAACATTCCATGCTCACGGGTAGGAAGAATCAATATCATGAAAATGGCCATACTGCCCAAGGTAATTTATAGATTCAATGCCATCCACATCAAGCTAACAATGACTTTCTTCACAGTATTTGAAAACAATACATTAAAGTTCATATGGAACCAAAAAGGGGCCTGCATTGCCAAGACAATCCTAAGCCAAAAGAACAAAGCTTGAGGCATCACGCTACCTGACTTCAAACTATACTACAAGGCTATAGTAACCTAAACAGCATGGTACTGGTACCAAAACAGAGATATAGACCAATGGAACAGAACAGAGCCCACAGAAATAATACCACATATCTACAACCATCTGGTCTTTGACAAACCTGACAAAAACAAGAAATGGGGAAAGGATTCCCTATTTAATAAATGGTGCTGGGAAAACTGGCTAGCCATATGTAGATAGCTGAAACTGGATCCCTCCCTTACACCTTATACAAAAATTAATTCAAGATGGATTAAAGACTTAAATATTAGACCTAAAACCATAAAAACCCTAGAAGAAAACCTAGGCAACACTATTCAGGACATAGCTATGGGCAAGGACTTCATGTCTAAAACACCAAAAGCAATGGCAACAAAAGCCAAAATTGACAAATGGGATCTAATTAAACTAAAGAGCTTCTGCACAGCAAAAGAAACTACCATCAGAGTGAACAGGCAACCTACAGAATGGGAGAAAATTTTTGCAATCTACTCATCTGACAAAGGGCTAATATCCAGAATCTACAATGAACTCAAACAAATTTACAAGAAAAAAAAATCCCATCAAAAAGTGGGCGAAGGATATGAACAGACACTTCTCTAAAGAAGACATTTATGCAGCCAACAGACACATGAAAAAATGCTCATCATCACTGGCCATCAGAGAAATGCAAATCAAAACCACAATGAGATACCATCTCACACCAGTTAGAATGGTGATCATTAAAAAGTCAGGAAACAACAGGTGCTGGAGAGGATGTGGAGAAATAGGAACACTTTTACACTGTTGGTGGGACTGTAAACTAGTTCAACCATTGTGGAAGACAGTGTGGCGATTCCTCAAGGATCTAGAACTAGAAATACCATTTGACCCAGCCATCTCATTACTGAGTGTGTACCCAGTGGATTATAAATCATGCTGCTATAAAGACACACGCACATGTGTGTTTATTGCAGCACTATTCACAATAGCAAAGACTTGGAACCAACCCAACTGTCCATCAATGATACACTGGATTAAGAAAATGTGGCATATATACACCATGGAATACTATGCAGCCATAAAAAAGGATGAGCTCATGTCCTTTGTAGGGACGTGGATGAATCTGCAAACCGTCATTCTGAGCAAACTATCGCAAGGACAAAAAACCAAACACCACATGTTCTCACTCATAGGTGGGAATTGAACAATGAGAACACTTGGACACAGGAAGGGGAACATCACACACCGGGGCCTGTCATGGGGTGGGGGGAGCGAGGAGGGATAGCATTAGGAGATATACCTAATGTAAATGATGAGTTAACGGGTGCAGCACACCAACATGGTGCATGTATACATATGTAACAAACCTGCACGTTGTGCACCTGTACCCTAGAACTTAAAGTATAATTTTAAAAAATAAATTTACAAGAAAAAAAACTTCAACGAGTGGGCAAAGGACATAAACAGTTTTCAAAAGAAGACATACATGTGACCAGAAAGCATATGAAAAATGCTCTACATCACTAATTATTTGAGAAATGCAAATCAAAACCATGAGAAACCATCTCACACCAGTCAGAATGGCTATTACTAAAGTCAAAAAATAGCAGATGCTGGCAAGGTTGTGGAGAAAAGGAACACTTATACACTGCTGGTGGGAATGTAAATTAGTTCAGCCACTCTAGAAAGCAGTTTAGTGATTTCTCGAAGAACTTAAAACAGAATTACCATTTGACTCAGCAATCCCATTATTGGGTATATACCCAAAATATACAAATTGTTCTACCATAAAGACACATGCACACATATGTTCATCATGATAGTATTCACAATAACAAATACATGGAATCAACCTAAATGCTCATCAACAATATACTGGATTTTTAAAATGTAGTACATATATACAATGTAATACTGTGCAGCCATAAAAAAGAATGAGATCGTGTCCTTTGCAGCAACGTGGATGGGGCTATATAGGTCATTATCCTAAGAAAACTAACACAGGAACAGAAAACCAAATACCTCATGTTCCCACTTATAAGTGGGAGGTAAACTTTGAGTAAATGTGGACACAAAGAAGGAAACAACAGACACTAGGGCTTACTTCAGTGTGGAGGGTTAGAGGAGGGTGACAGTCAAAAAACTACCAATCAGGTACTATGCTTATTACCTGAGTGATGAAATAATTTGTACACCAAACCACCATGATACACATTTTACCAATATAAGAAACCTGCACATGCACCCCTGAACCTAAAATAAAAGTTTAAAAAGTAAATAAATAAATATTAAAATGTTTTTATTGTTCCTATAGTAACCAGGAAAGCTTTTAAAATACTGATGCCTGTATTCAAAATACTGATGCCACAGATTACGATTTAACTGAGCTTTGATTGGGCTGGAGCATTAAGATATCTTTTTGAGCAGCTGGACTTGAGAATCAGTGGTAGCCACACCAAAAATATTAATTTATTTATTACATACAGCTATTTGATTTAATTAAACTTTTGTCTGAATTTTCTGACCAGTTTAGATAAAATATTTTATTCAGTAGCCCATATACATACAGACTCACTTGTCTAATATGAGGAAAGTGTTGCACAATATTTCTTCATGGGTCCCTCATATTTCTACACATCTTGCAAGCAGAGGCACAGACTTCCCTTTGTTTCAGACTGTCTCTCTGAGGATGTTAGTGTCTCCTCTGGAACAAAGAGTAAGTATGCCTACTACTCTTTTTAAGACATTTGCATTCCCTAACCTCACGTATTTTCTCCGGTAAGAGGAGAAAACCCACTGCATGTGCACACATCCATCTGAGTACCACTTCACTCCCATGGGACTTGGGAGCAAGGAGAACTGCTATATTCTTGCTTATGCTATTTATTGGTCCATGAGTAATAAAATCCTTTGTCTCTGAAAAAATAAATAAGATAAATGCTGCTGGGAAAACTGGATATTGATGTGAAAAAGAATAAAATTAGAACTTTATCACACACCATAATCAAAAATCAACTCAAAATGATATAAAAACTTAAATGAAAGACTTGAAACAGTATAACTACCAGAACAAAACATCAGAATAAAGCTCTAAGACATTGGTGTGAGCAATGATTTTTTGGATATAATCTCAAAAACATAAGCAATGAAAGCAAAAATAGACAAATGGGAGTACATCAAACCAAAAGTCTTCTGAAGCCCAGCAAAAGACACAATCAGCAGAGTGAAGAAATGACCTGCCAGATGGGAGAAGATATTTTCAAACTATACATCTGAAAAAGAGTTAATACCCAGAATATAGAATATATAAAAAACTCAACTCAGTAGCAGAGGAAACAAATAACACAATTAAAACTGGGGAAAGAATCTAAATAGACATTTATCAAAAGAAGACATAAAAATGGTTAACAGATATATAAAAAAAATGCTCCATATTGCTAAGCATCAAATGCAAATCAAAATGCAAATTACAAGAATAATGAGATATCATCTTGCTCCTGTCAGAATGGCTATTATCGAAAAGTTAAACAAACAATAGCAAGGGTTGGCAAAGATGTGGAGAAAAGGGAACACTTGCATACTGTTCGTGGGAATATAATTTAGTATAGTCATTATGGAAAACACCATGGATGTTCCTCAAAAAAATTAAAAATAGAACTACCATGTGATTCAGCAACCTCACAACTGGGTATATATACAAAGGAAATAAAATCATATATTAAAGAGATAACTCCACTTCCATGTTTATTGCAGCCTTATTCACAATAGCCAAGATATGGAATCAAACTAAGGGTCCATTAATGAATGAATGGATAAGGAAGATGTGGTATATACACACAATGGAATACCATTGAGCCATACAAAAGAAGGAAATCCTTTTAACTGAGATAATCTGGATAAACCTGGAAGACATTGTGTTAAGCAAAATAAGCCAGGCCCAGAAAAACAAACCCCATGTGATTTCACTTATATCCAGAAACTAAAAAAAATTGATCTTACAGAAATAGAGAGTAGAAAGGTGGTTACCAGAGACTTGAGGCAGTTATAGGGAAGATTGGTCGAAGAGGTATGGGTCAATGGAGACAAACTTACAGTTAGGAGGAATAATTTCAAGAGATCTATTGTACAGCATTGTGATTATAATTAATGATAATATATTGTATTCTTGAAAAAAGGCTAAAAGAGTGGATAGTAAGTGTTCTCACCACAAATGATAACTATGTAAGGCAATACATATGTTAATCGCTATATTTAACCATTCTACAATGCTTACATACTTCAAAACATCATGTTGTATGCAATAAATACATATAATTGTATCTGTTAAGTTACAAAATAAATAAATTTGTAAAAAACAGTATCAATGACTCAGGCTGGCCATTTTACACAATCTATTTTGGTGAATTCCTAGTCCTTGAAAACACTTATTATTCCTCTTATTTACTAACTTTAATATGAGTCAACATTCCCCCTTGCTAAGGGAAGTGAGCCTTGCAAACACTTTCTGGAATTCATGTTTGTCCTAAAAGTGGAAATGAAATCCAAATTTGGAACTTGTGTTCCAGGAATGACTGGTCATTTCTACCCATCACCTCTCCCTAACCACTCCAGCCCTGTGAGGATAACACCTATGGCCTGAACATAGCCAAAATGTTGCTATCTTTCATCAGTTTGTTCAGGCTGCCATAACAAAGTACCACACACTGGGTGCTTAAACAAGAGAAATGTATCATCTCACAGTTCTGGAGGCTGAATGTCTGAAAGCAAGGTGTTGGAGGATTGGTTCTTTCCTAGAGCTGTGAGGAAAGAACCTGGTTCAGCTCTCTCTCCTTGGCTTATAGACAACCATCTTCATGTCCACATGGTGTTTTCTCTGTCTGTGTGTCAGTCTCCAAGTTTCTTTTTTTATAAAGACATCAGTCACATGGCATTTAGGGCTCACCTTAAATACCTTATCTTAACTTGATTACCTCTGTAAAGACTTTACCTCCAAACAAGGTCATATTCTGAAGTACTGGGGTTTAGGACCTTAACATAAGAATTTTTTGCAGGGACATAATTCAACTCATAATACTATCTGAGGTAAAGGCTGTCAACTGTTCAGAACACTAAAGAATCTTTTAGACATCTTGACCTAAGGCAAACCCAGATCAATCCTTTATTCCCTCTCTCTCTTAATGGGTGAGTCTCTGGGTGATGATCTGGGCCTGTTGTGGTATGTCAGACTTATTGGAATCACATTTTCTCCTGGCAAGAATGCCTCTTAAACCCTTCAGAAAGAAGTATGCTCTGGCTAATGTCATGACTGGAGAAACAGAGAGAACTGAGCTCCAACAAATTCTCAAGGATATGACTAAAATATAAGGCAGATTATAAGAAGGCCAGAAACTGTTCTTATGAAAACATCAGTTTCAAGTTTAACTACAGCTTCCCATGGCACCAAGCCTGAAATCTAAAATTTCATAATAGTAAATAATGGTGATGACTATAGCAAACATTTATTAAGCATTTAGTAAATGCCTGAAATAGGTGCTTTACATACATGATATTATTAAATCCTCACAGCCACTATATGAAGTTCATACTTTCAATTAAATCTGATATGTAAGTAAAGAGCATAGTACAGACTCCAACACATAGTAGGTACTCAATCAAGAGCTAACATTTATCCTCATTTTACAGGTAAGAAAACTGAGTATCAGAGATACCTAAGATTGTGCTGGTAGTGAGAGGTAAAGCCTATATTTGAATCTAGGCATCTTAGACTCTAAAGCTTGCGATCTTATCTACTGACTACACAACTACACCGCATCCCATTCCTATCCATGTGCCACAGAAGTCCAAGATTATATAAAGCTCCAGAACCATCCATCATGTCCTCTGCCCTTTCTGAGTCACTGGAGCCTTTTATGTCTGCCCCATTTTGTCTCCAGACCTTGAAAATTACTTTCTCAGGATTCAAGTAAGATTTCAGAAATAGGACTCAAGACCTTCCTCTTTTTCCAGGATCCCTTCTCCCCAGATAGTTCCAGAAACTCTTTATAAGCCACAAGGAATGGTCCCAGCTGTCTTTCATGAACTCAGGTGTCCCTTGGCCACCTGTTTCCCAAGAGTTAAGTGTTTTCTGAAAGGAGATTATCCCCCGGCTCAGAGAAACCCAACTAGCTACCTCAGCTGCATCTATTCCACATTTTCCAGCAACCAGCAGTCCTGAGGGGCTGCAGACCCCAACCCAGTGATTGCTCCACATGTCCATTTACCTGAGTTCATGACTCTACAGCCAGCATGTTCCTGGGTTCCTCAGAGCTCATTTGTTTGGGGTTTCTTCAGGCTGAGAGAGCCATCTCAGCCAGGCTTCTTCAATCAAGAGGTCAAGAGCATACTGTGGCCTTACTCCCTCCCACCATTGCCCCCAACAATTTCAGTCATCAACAGAAGAGACACTGTGGCCACCCTAACAAAACATGTGAAACTTTTCAGGTGCATGTTATTTACCTTGACATCAACTGGTGAATGTGCCACGTCAAACCTCAAGACGTTCCAACAAATTAGAATCCAGTGATTAAGGAAGGGTCCTCTACTTGGTTAGTTTCCAAATCAAAAGACTCTCCTTCAACTCACAATAAAATAACTATTTTCTTTCCTTGGTTTCTGCACCAAAGATATGTAGAGTGCCCAAAGTATGCAAAGTGTTTTTACATGCATTACCTGACCCTTGCAGCAATTCTATGAATCTACTGTGTATCATTGGCCCCTTTTAAAGATGAGGAAAATGATTCCCAAGGTAGTCAAACGGCTTTCCCAAGACCTCTCAGCCAACAGTAACCAAAACAGCATGGTACTGGTACCAAAATAGAGACATAGATCAATGGAACAGAACAGAGCCCTCAGAAATAACGCCACATATCTACAACCATCTGATCTTTGACAAACCTGAGAAAAACAAGCAATGGGGAAAGCATTCCCTATTTAATAAATGGTGCTGGGAAAACTGGCTAGCCATATGTAGAAAGCTGACTGGATCCCTTCCTTACGCCTTATACAAAAATCAATTCAAGATGGATTAAAGACTTAAATGTTAGACCTAAAACCATAAAAACCCTAGAAGAAAACCTAGGCATTACCATTCAGGACATAAGCATGGGCAAGGACTTCATGTCTAAAACACCAAAAGCAATGGCAACAAAAGACAAAATTGACAAATGGGTTCTAATTAAACTAAAGAGCTTCTGCACAGCAAAAGAAACTACCATCAGAGTGAACAGGCAACCTACAAAATGGGAGAAAATTTTCACAACCTACTCATCTGACAAATGGCTAATATCCAGAGTCTACAATGAACTCAAACAAATTTACAAGAAAAAAACAAACAACCCCATCAAAAAGTGGGCAAAGAACATGAACAGACACTTCTCAAAAGAAGACATTTATGCAGCCAAAAAACACATGAAAAAATGCTCATCATCACTGGCCATCAGAGAAATGCAAATCAAAACCACAATGAGATACCATCTCACACCAGGTAGAATGGCAATCATTAAAAAGTCAGGAAACAACAGGTGCTGGAGAGGATGTGGAGAAACAGGAACACTTTTACACTGTTGGTGGGACTGTAAACTAGTTCAACCATTGTGGAAGTCAGTGTGGCGATTCCTCAGGGATCTAGAACTAGAAATACCATTTGACCCAGCCATCCCATTACTGGGTATATACTCAAAGGACTATAAATTATGCTGCTATAAAGACACATGCACACGTATGTTTATTGTGGCGTTATTCACAATAGCAAAGACTTGGAACCAACCCAAATGTCCAACAATGATAGACTGGATTAAGAAAATGTGGCACATATACAACATGGAATACTATGCAGCCATAAAAAATGATGAGTTCATGTCCTTTGTAGGGACATGGATGAAACTGGAAATCATCATTCTCAGCAAACTATCGCAAGAACAAAAAACCAAACACCGCATATTCTCACTCATAGGTGGGAACTGAACAATGAGATCACATGGACACAGGAAGGGGAATATCACACTCTGGGGACTGTTGTGGGGTTGGGGGAGGGGGGAGGGATAGCATTGGGAGACATACCTAATGCTAGATGACGAGTTAGTGGGTGCAGCACACAAGCATGGCACATGTATACATATGTAACTAACCTGCACAATGTGCACATGTACCCTAAAACTTAAAGTATAATAATAAAAAATAATAATAATCATAAAAAAAGGAAAAAAAAAGACCTCTCAGCCAGAGAATCACAAGCCAAATTAGGCATTCAGGGTGTTTTTTTCATATCATTCTGTTTTCTTTCCACTACCCTGCATTGCATCTCTGATTCTCAATATTCTCTTTCAACTCTGTCTATACCATAAATTCTTACCTGGCACTCCCTACACAATTTTCAAAAATTAATTTCTTCAACAACTGATTTTGGGATGGATGCTCTGTGCCAGATTCTAGGCTAGGTATGGGCATAAAATTGAGCAAGACAAACATAACTTTTTTCTTCATGGGGCTTACAGTCTAGCAGATTAGCTGGAGGTGCCAACAGCAGTGTACCAAAGGGAGTACTCAAAAATAGGGAATAAAAGACCTTTTATATGGAAAATAAAAGGAAGTCAGAGTTTAATTCTTGTAAGTATCTATTAGGAAGACTCTTAGGTGCCCAAAAAGGTGATTCAAAAGGCTAAAGTGAGCCATTTTAAAAGAGTTCACCAAGCCTGCTTTCTGCAGCAGCTGAGTAACTATGAGATGATTAGCTCATTTGGAGGACATTTTTATCTTCTCTTTTAAATGTGACATTCTCAGACTAAGCCAGATATAGCTACTGCTAGGGTCAATGTTTTTATAACAACTTATTCATAGCTACAGTAAAAGCCAGAGCCAGTCTGATTAATGCAGCTAAACCACTGTCTACACTGAGGAGGAGGCCCCAGACCCAAATCAGTTGTCTGGGCCTCTTGTCAACCAGTCTGGTCACTAAATCTCATAGGGCCTTCGTGTCCTCATCTATAACACAGAGGCTGTAATAACCTATCAAAAATGATTGTTAAGAGGATTCTTTGGGAAAATGTACTCAAAGATGCTATGAAAATTCTTAGTATAGAGTGAAGAGCCATCTAGGTTGTAAGATGAAAGCCATAGGCTGAGGATGGTAAAACCCCAAGGTAGAAGGATTCTCAGCAACACAGTGGACTCTCAACTACCCATGCCCAGAGATGGGGGTAAAGTTCTATGTCTTTGAACCACGGTTAGTGTGGCTTTGTTGTAGTAGCTGAGCCTGTATCTCAATCCATGGAGATGTTAACTAGACTATAGAATAAAGTAAATCAGCTGTATCTCTAGCAGAACCATGTTCACAAATATATTTCCTTAGAGAATTTCTTTCTCTAATCATTTACCTATAGATTATTTTACTATTGAAAGATGTGTATGTGTGTAAATTTTTTGCAGGAATGTTCTCACGAGGAATTGGCAGCCTGAGGGGTTTTGTTTTCCTTTACCTTTTTGTGAAAGAGATAGACTCAGAAAAGGAACTGGATTTGACAAAACACAATCTGCTCTCAATTTTCAGCGTCCCACCTGTGGTCATTAAAATTAATAAGCCCAAAATTAAGAAGTGCACAACTTGAGCCACTGTGATTATTTTCTTGGAGCCATGGGAGTCAGGAACAACCCTGGGGTGTTTGGTAGGAGTTTTTTTGGAAGGAATGGAAAACTCTACTTTTAAATACCTAAAAAGAGAAAGGAAATAAAACTTTCCTTAGATAGAGTAAGAAAAAAAAATTTTGTTTTCTCTCTGGGAATCCCAATTGGCTGAGGCTAGCAACACTTGGAATATTCCCAGAGATAGATACAAACTATTTGGTTCAATAGGGAAGCAGACTCAGATCTAAGTAAGGAGCAACACATTTAGCAGCTGTGAGGTCTCATTTAGACCAATGGAGTCGAAGAATAGCCATTAGCAGTTCTACATGATGCTCTGAACTTCCATTGTCTCTGTGATGGTTAATTTTATGGGTCAGCTTGACTGTGTTAAGGGATGATGCCCAGACACCTGGCAAAATATTATTTCTGGGTGTGTCCATGAGAGTGTTTCCCAAAGAAATGTACATTTGAATTGGTACTTAGAGCAAAGAAGATCACCCTCAGCAATGAGAGTGGACATCATGCAATCTACTGAGGGCACAAATAGAAAAAAATAAGGCAGAGGAAGGGTAAATTTGCTCACTCTGCTTGAGCTGGGCCATCTGTCTTCTGTTGCCCTTAGACATGGGTGTTCCTGGTTCTCAGACCTTCAGACACAGGCTGGGACTCACACCATCGGCTCCCCTAATTCTCAGGCCTTCTAATTTGGACTGGAACTACACCACTGGATTTCCGAGCCTCCAGCCTCTATAATCGCAGGAACCAATACCTCAAAATAAGTCTCTTTCTGTATCCCGATGTATATATATATATATGTGTGTGTGTGTGTATACACACATATATGTGGGAATATAGACAGAGGTTCATTTTGAGGTATTGGATATATATATGAGATATACTCTCTCTCTATATATATATATATAAAATACCCAATCTGCTCCCTCAGTTTTGTGGTTGGGTAGAATTGGCCTCATCTTATATATATACATATATATATATATAAAATGTATTATTATATACATATATTATCTATATGTAGATTTTATATATCTATATATATATATATAGAGAGAGAGAGAGAGATAGATATAGGGTCCCCTGATAACCATGTGCCCCTCCCACTGTGGTGCCTCAGCTGGCCCTACCTTCTCCAGATTCTGGTTCAGCCCCTGACACCAACCAGCCATTGACTGCCTACCATCTCCCAGCTAAGTGATAAAAGTTCCTTTATCATGGGGCAGTTATTTGCATTTTGACAGAAGCCTTCTATAACTTATGCTCAAACCCTGCATATATATCTATATCTATATAGAGAGATATATAGATATAGATATTAGATATTAGATATATTATATATATTAGTAGATATATGTATATGTATTTTTAGGATATATATATCTATATATCTCCTACTGGTTCTGATACAGTCTCTTAGCAAACAGTCCCAATCATTCATTCCTTCAACAAATAATTTTATACCAGGCCCTGTTCTAGGCACTTGGAAAACACAAGTAAACAAACAGACAAAAATTCCTGTCCTTTGGAAGTTATAATTAAGAAGATGGAGGCAGTCATTAAACATTAAAGGCAATAAATAAATAAAATATATAATATGTTAAAGGTGTATGTGTTATATTAAAAAAAAGAAGAAAAAAAGAAAAGGCAGGGTGAGGTCAAAGAGAATCAGAAGTTTGGGTAATGAGAGTGGGGTTGCAAAATTAATTAGCCTGGCCAGGGTAAACCTCCTTGAGAAGGTGACATTTGAACACATACTTGAAGAAGGTGAGAGAGTTGAAGGAGGTACAGCTATCTGGAGGAAAAGACTTCCAGGCAAAAGAAATAGTAAGATAAATGACCCACAGCAGGAGCATTTCTTATTTGTTTAAAAAACACCGAGACTACACTGTGTGGCCAGAGTGGAATGAGCAGGTTGGGTGGGGGAAAATAACTGCAGGTTAGAGCACAGAAAGCCTTGCAAGTCATTATAAGGATGCTGGTTGTTCTTAGAGTCTTACAAGCAGCTGTTGCAGAGTTTTGAGCCGATAGGTACCATTTTCTGGCTTATGTTTTTCATTTGTTTGTTTGTTTGTTTGTTTGTTTTGTTGAGATAGAGTCTCACTCTGTCACAGGCTGGAGTGCAGTGGTGTGATCTCGGCTCATTGCAACTTCCATCTTCTGGGCTCAAGCAATTCTCCTGCCTCTCAGCCTCCTGAGTAGCTGGGATTACAGGCACACACCACCATGCCCAGCTAATTTTTGTATTTTTTGTAGAGACTGGGTTTCACCATGTTGGTCAGGCTGGTCTAGAACTCCTGACCTTGTGATCCACCGGCCTCGGCTTCCCAAAGTGCTGGGATTACAGGTGTGAGCCACCACTCCCAGTCACTGGCTTCGGTTTTAACAGGATCACTCTAGGTTATTGGCTTAAGTAGCCAAACACTCTAAGGGTTGAAACTGGATTTAGTTGTTCCAGAGACTCAAATGATAACATCCAAGCTTAGTTTCTTTGCATGTCTCAGCTCAGCCTCCTTTATGTGTTATTCTCAGCCTCAGGATGGTCCCCTCCTGGCAGCAAATAACTGAAACAGCTCTAAGCCTTGCACAACCAAAGCCAGGTAAACAAGAGAAAGCCTTTCTTTCTACAAGTCCCAGGATATATCTCAACAGAGATTCTGCTTGGGATGTGTTCCCCTCTCTGAAACAGTGGCAGAGGGCGAGGTAATGAAGCACATGCCCCTGAATCTGAAGATGAGGCCAATTCTACCCAATCACAAAACTGAGGGAGCAGAGTGGGTTTCCTAGGGGAAATTTAGGGCAATGCTACCAGAAGGAGGGAGACTGTACATTGAATCACAAATGATAGATGCTCAGTTATTTAGGGGAAAAAAGATTCATATGCTTATCACTTTAATGTGAGATAGGTCAGCAGTGGCTACGAAGAGGTGTGGAACCAAGGGCTTATGGCAGAAAGAGGCTAGAACTGAAAGGAAGGATCTTGGAAGGTCACATAGACTTGTGCACTATTCTTGATTCTGCTGCTAGCACAATGGGGCTGGTCACTCAATTTTATTTTGGGGGCCCTAAATTCCAGCTTCACCTCCATGCAGTGAGCTATCATGCCATATATTACCATTTCAGTTTTCCATTGAGATTCCTCACTAAAAAATAACGTGGTGATCTTAAACTCTCAGGCTTTTCCAACTCCAACCTTGTAGGATTCTTGCTCTGGCCTCTGGAATCCTCCTCCTTCTGTCTTTGGGTCTCCTGATAACCATGTACCCCTCACGCTGTGGTGCCTCAGCTGGCCCTACCTTCTCTGGATTCTGGTTCAGCCCCTGACACCAAGCAGCTATTGAGTGCCCACCATCTCCCAGCTAAGTGATAAAAGTACCTTTGCCATAGGGTGGTTATTTGCATTTTGACAGAAGGCTTCTAGAACTTATGCTCAAACCCTGCATATTCACATAAAGTCCTGGGTGCTGCATGACTCTAAGCCTCATTCTGTACCTTGCTAAGAACTGGGCCTGATTCATGCCTGCCCAAATGATAAAACACTACAGTAATGTCCAATCTCAACAGGAAATATTATATTTCTTCCCTTAACACCTCAGATGTATTAGAATGATGGAAATCAAGTAGGCAGTAGGGCCTCTCCAAAAACATTTCACGGACTTGGCTACTTCCACATACAGTCAGGGCTACAATAATTAGGGAAAAGCAGACTTGAAGAAGCCAACTTTTCAGACTTAAATAGTCCTACAACACATAAAGCAACAAATCTATTGAAAATTTTTTGTACAAGTATTTGAACTTTCTCCTTGACGTAGGAGCTCTGAGTTAGCTCTAAAGCCATTTCCCTGAAACAAGTGTGGAGACACTGAACTGCGTGCAATTACCAGGTTGTGCTTCCACAATGACACATTGTCTGGTGTGGCTTTGAAAGCTCATGAAGAAATGGTAGAAGGGATGTGGTGGGAACACTCATCCTAGGTCACTTTTACAATATCTCTTTGACTTTCAGCATTGACCTTCAGCATGGCCTTCTCACAGCATGCTCTGGCCTTCTCCACCTCTGGGCCTCTTTTCACACTGCCCCGCCTCTTTAAATGTCCTTTCCTCCCATCCCAGCTCTGCTTTCTCTACTATTTTCTCTTTTTTTCAAAGCTATTTTAAACATTGTTGCCTCCAAGGAGTCTTTCCTGATCTCTCTGCTGGAAAAAATATGAGCCGCCTCTTAGTTCCCACAGCATGCTACCTCTATCTCCACTATGACGACAAGAAATTAGCTTCCTTTAAAAAAAAAAAAAAAGCCTCTGCTCAAACCCTGCACATTCACATAAAGGCTTGGCTGCTGCCTCATTCTGGACCTTGCTAAGAACTGGGCCTGGTTAATGCCTGCCCAAATGATAACACAGTAAAGTAATGTCCAAACTCAACAGGGAATATTCTATTTCTTTCTATAACTGTGGTAGCAACCTCTGAGATGATCTCCAGTGATACCTGCCTCCTGGTGTGCATGCTCTGTGTTATCCACTCCCCTTGATGCCCTGAGTGTGGGCAGGACTTAGTGACTCCCTTATAGTAAATAGAATACTGAAAAAGTAATGGGATGCCACTTCCAAGAGATTAGTAAGATTAAAATACAAAAAGTCTCTGGCTTCCATTCTGAACGAATGAATCAATCAATCTCTCTCTCTCTCTCTGTCTCTCTCTCTGTCGCTGTCTCTCTCTCTCTCTTTATAACCTGTCTCTCTCCCTTTTTGTCTCCCACTCTCTCCCCATCACTACCCTTCTGAGGGAAGCCAGCTACCATATTGCTAGTTGCCCTTTGTAAGTTATCCCATGACCATGGGGCAAGGAACTGATGCTTACAACCAACAGCCCTCAAGGAATCCTACCAAGAGCCATGTAAGTGAACTTGGAAGAGGATCCTCCTCCAGAAGAGTCTTCAGATGAGACCACAGCCCTGGCTAACACCTAGACAGCAGCCTGTGAGAGACCCTCAGCCAGAAGTTCTCAGCAAAGCCACATCTGGATTCTTAACCCATGGAAAGGCAATAAATATTTCCTATTTTAAGCAACTAAATTTTGGGGTAATTTATTACACAGCAATAGACAACTAATATAGTAACCAATCAAAAACGCCTTTCAGATTCCTACATTTTTTGGAAGATCCTTATCCATTCCTTCCCAGTATCTGTCCATCATGCCATAGACCACTTATCAGCCTTTGTTATTCTTCAACAACCTACTATTTTTTAGGCAATATGCTAGAGAATTAAGCTCGGAATTTGATTATTCCAATGAATGCAACTCTTTTCCAAGAAGCTCAGAATTTCATTATTCCAATGAACTCAGCTCTTTTCCGAGAAATAGTATAGATATCCAAACTTCAGAAAACTCTCCCATTAAAATGTAGTCCCAATGAAGTTGTAACAATATATACTTTTTATATTTTTATATATTTAGTACCCCCATGATTCTATTTGCTGGTCCATTAATTCAGATAAATGTATATTTCATATTAATCAGATTGAACTATGGGAAGAGGAACAAAGTCTATTCAAGTCTGTTCAAATGTCCTAATTTGGATGGGAAGTAAATCTTGTCATAAAGCCAAAAATCTTTCAGGAGAATCACTTGGTGGGGGTATTAGCTGACATTTGTAACATCCTTTTCACCTATTCATCATGTTCTTCCACAAGCCCCAGCATGAGCATCACCAGGAAGTGACTTCAATTGCTGAAAAGCAGGGGGTCTTGCCCTTTAGGAATGGCCCCTGTGGTGACGTTTATCTCTTAAAGGTCACGACTGCTTCTGGAAGAAGAGATGCTATTGTCATTGACACTGACTCTATTAATATTTCATCCAAGTCCTGCAAGGCTTTCCCCTGTGTCTGAATTCCTCATTGGTTTGGTTTGACATTATGTCAATTCATTTTGGCCTTCAGTTTCCTGAAAATTAATTTATGGATTTTTTTTAGTCAAATCAACACTAAAAGCACTTATTGTGTATACATATGCTAGGTACAGTGGGAGGTGGAGGAAAAGACACAAAGATGACTAAAACATGAGATGATTCCTACAAATTCAGAGTCTGAATAGCCCTGAATAAAGGTTTAGAAATAGTTCTATGCTCAAAGACCTCAACTATTACTAGAGCAGGACACTGAAGACCTAGCATGCTGATTCCAACTCTGTCACTCAACACTGCATATGCCTGGGTAACTTATTTTTCTTCTCTTAGCCTAAGTTGTCTCATCTGTGCAATAGGGAATTTTAAATTTAGAACAGGATGCTGCTGCAGGCAGAATCCTAGAATGGCCTCCCAAGATTCCTGCCCCCTGATGTACACACCTTGTGTAATCTCCTCCCTGTGAGTGTGGTTTGGGCCTACGTATATGATGAGATTTTGCTCCCATTGTTGAGTTCTATTATGTGGCAAAAGTGAAGATATTTTTGCAAATGTGAAGTCCCAAATTAGTTGATTTTGAGATAAAAGGGAGATTATGTGACTTCATCAGTTAACAGCTCTTAAAAGAGGAACTGGGCCCCTCCTGAGAAGAGAGATACTCCTTAGGCCTGGAAGGACTAAGCTGCCATGTTATGAGAGGGCCTATGAGACAGTCGTGTGATGAGGATCTGTGAGCAGTGGCCTCTAGGGCTCAGAATGACACCCAACTGACAGCCTGCAAAAAAACAAGAACCCTTGTCCTAAAACTGCAAAGAAATTAATTCTTCCAACAACTACATGAGCTTGAAAGAGGACTCAAGCTCCAGAAAGAAACATGGCCCAGCCAACATCTTGATTGCAGTCTTGTGGGACCTTGAGCAGAGGACCCAGTTAAGCCATGCCCACATGCCCGATCTATGGAAACAGTGAGATAATGAACATATGTTGTTATAGGCCACAAAATTTGTGATAATTTGTTACATAGAAATAAAAAACTGATATACATTCTAGATACATTTCATCTTGCCCACTAACTCTAATGATTGATCATATCTGCTTGAAGCAATATATTGAAAAGAATACTAAGTCTGCATCTAAGGTCAGTTACAAAAAGTGTCATAATTGATTAACAATATCTATCATGAATATTTTTCAGTGAGGACTCCTCTGAATGCAAGCAACAGAAAACATGACACAAACTGACTTAAGCAGGGAGGAGTGTTTTGTTCTGCCAAGCCAGCAGCTGGAATCGCCCCAAAAGCAGCAGCAGGGGAATTTCCACAAGGGAGTTCCCCAAATTGTCCTGAGATGGGGTTGGTTGGGATTCCAAAGAAAGTAGTACTAAATGTCAGGGTGATCAGTCCAAAGCAATTATTAGGGGAACTTACAGAATGCTGCAGCAACCTTTGAGATGGACAGAAAGAGGAAAGAGGTGCTCTACCTACGTGTGTCTGCCATGAGGGTGTCAGGGTATGGAGTTTATACAAAGGTTTAAGAAATTTGGCTCAGGGCCAGGGCCAGTGTATTAGTCTTTTTCATGCTGCTGATAAAGACATATCCAAGATGGAGTAGTTTATAAGGAAAAAGAGGTTTAATGAACTGATAGTTCCACATGGCTGGGGAGGCCTCACAATCATGGTGGAAGGCGAAAGGCACATCTTACATGGCAGCAGGCAAGACAGAATGAGAGTCCAGCAAAAAGGGAAACCCCTTATAAAACCATCACATCTCATGAGACTTATTCACTACCATGAGAACAGTATGGCGAAACCACCCCCATGATTCAAATATCTCCCACCAGATCCCTCCCACAACACATGGGAATTATGGGAGCTACAATTCAAGATGAGATTTGGGTGGGACACAGCCAAACCATATTATTTAGTTTCTTTCAGTGTTTTGGCAACAACCTAGATACCTATGTCAGCACCTAGAAATTTTCAAGGCCCCAGTTTGGGTTTGAGCCTGCTGAGAGAAACCTGCAGCTGGATGGGTCACAGAATGGTCAAGCACTCTGTGACTTTTCAGGAAGGACACAGAAAGAAAGCAGGGGGAACTGGGGGAACCTACAATAGGGAAGGATTGTTAGATCTGGCATTTACTCAGCAAATATTTACTGAACCTCCACTGTGTGCTGAACATCATTCTAAGCACTGAAGTTAGAACAACAATGAAATCCCTGCCTTCAGAGTTCCCATGTCCATGGCTTATAGAAATGAAAATTCCAGGGATAGAGCTGATTTCAGGAAATGGTTGAATCCAAGGGTTCAATATACTATTTCTGTGTTATAGCTCCTTTAGGCTTCAAGATTGCACCCTTTCTGCTCCACATCCCGTGGAAAAACGTTATCTTTTATATCTGCTTCCTAAAGCCATAAAGAAAACTCCCTCTTTACTGATCTTGATTGGATAGACTTAGGTCACACACCCACCCCTAAACCAGTCACTATGTCCTGGACAGAGGAATGACCTAATCAGTCAAGCTGGCTCAATTCTTCAGCCCCAAAGAGAGAAATGAAGTTGGCTCCACCTAATGCACCTGGTTTGGGACTGCAGAAAAGATGATTCTTGAGTAAGCTATCAGGGTCCTGCCACCAGAGAAACAGAAAATAATCAACATCCACCACAGAAAAGGAGTGAAGAGTGGCTAAAAATTCACCACATGTTTGGTCTTTGGATGCAAGATGATCCCTAAAGTCCTTTAAAATTCTAAAATTGAATACTACATATTCTTGTATTTTTATTAAATGTTATTGATTTGTAATGTCAAACGAAATATACGTTCAATGTAATAGAAAAAAATCAAGTGATGCCGCAATCTAAAAAGCAGAAGGCAATGTTCCCCAAGAACCTCTATCTACCCTACACCCAACATCGTAAAAATCGTCCTGAAAACATGCCTGTCCTTCCTGTGGCTATAATTCTATGGGCCACGTTTATTTGGCACATAGGGTTTGGCACATATTTAGGGTACACATAGACTTCTGGAAGGAAGAGGAGTATAGACATTCAGGCTCTGGAAAAGAGACTCCAATACCCCAATGGCAAGATCATGGAGGAAGTCACAGATAATGGGAGAACATTCCTGGGACTACTACATCAAAGCCAAAGAGACCCCTACCTTTCCAACAAATGCCCATCCGTTTCCTCAATATTTAAGGAATCAGGGTGGCAAGGATCTCAGCCCCAAAGTGCCCTCTCTGGTGATTACACAGTATGATGGAAAGAGCATGGAACATAAAATCAGTCAGACACAGGTGCAAATTTTGGCCACTCCCTAATTTCTCTCTGCCACTATCTAATTTTGGCCCTGCTACTACCTAATCCTGTGTAAGACCACAGGAAGTTTACCATATTCCTCAAAGCTCCAGTCTTCTCATCTATAAAAACTGGAATAAGATACCCACCTACTAGTCCATGTGTGATTGAGTGAGGTAACAGCACAGATGGCAATACCTAACAGGCACCTATGAATGAAGAGAATTAATGCAGAATGAGCCTGCATTGTGGCATGGAAAGCACACTAGACTGGAAGTCAAGAGTCGTAGTAGGCACAGTCCATTGGTTATTCAAGATCTTCTGTACAGAGCAGTTAAGACCTTGGACTCTGGAGCCAGACTGCCTTGGTTAGAATCCCAGCTTCATCATTTCCTGTGTTAAGCTGCTGGAATTTTACAAGTTACATGAAATTTTAAGTTACTTGATCATTCCACGTCTTGGTTTCTCTCTCTGTAAAATGACAATGACAATAATCGTCCTTAATTCATAGGGTTGTTGTGAAGATTAAATGAGTTTAGTAAATGTGAAACACTTAGAATAGTGTGTAACACATTGTTTGCACTCAATAAAGATTTGCTATTATTATTAGCATGTATCCAATACACATTTATTGAAAATATATGTTCCAAGATCTATGTTAGAAGCTAGAATTGCATAAATGTATATATGTCAGTATCTTCCATGGAAGAGCTCAACACAAACACATAAATAGATTTTTTTATTGCAAAATGAGATCACAATTACAACAATAGAAGAATGAACAAATGCTATGGGAGCCCAGAAGAGGGAGCCTAACATTGGAAGAATAGGGAAGGCTTCACAGAGGGGAATATTTAAACTGCACCTTATGCTGATAAGCCATTTAAACAAGAAGGGCAAAGGAAATTGGGCCTGCGAGTAAAGCAATAGAAAAATTAAAAGCAGCTATATATTAGAAGCATTCCGCTGAGTGAAAAAAAAGTAATAGATTTATAACACTACACAATTTCTGAAACATACAGCCTTGCACACAAAATGACAAGCTACATTTTACAAAAACACCTATAAAAAACACACAGAATGACAGTGGAGAATCATGTTTTAAAAGCATAATTAAAATGTAAAGTGAGAGAAAGACCATCACTCCCAACGGTGATAATGTACCATGATCTGAAAGAAAGGGAGAGCAGAAAGCAGGAGGGAGGGAGGGAACAAAGAGACCAAACATAGAATATGTTAGAATTTGCCAGCAATGTATTGCATCTGAAATTCTGAAAGGGTCAGATCCCTGCTGGTAGAATGAGGCATCAGGTTATTTCATCTAAATTATCAAAAGGAATGTCAGAGGCAGTGTATATATGCATGCACACACACATACACACAAATACACATTTACATATGAATGGGGCAAAAACCTACTTGAGCTACCAGGAAGGAGTGAGTCAGGAAGGGGTAACTTGCCTACCTGACCCCGTTATGAATTAGAAATAGGCACCTCTTCTCCAGAACAGGCACAGCTTGTCACAGGGCACACAGCTCAGCCAGCAGACTGCAAGCTGGATTTTAGCACCACTCACACACTGAGCAAGGGACCTTTGTGCAGAACACAATGGCACAACCCTAAGAGATGGCCCTGCAGTGGTTGTTCTCTTTCATCAGCCTCCAGAGGAAAACTGAACAGGCTTAAACAATACACAAGATGAGCAAGCAAAGGCACGGGAGGTGCAGATGGTGAGAGCATCTCTTATGAGCAAAACCAAGAGCCCTGAGCCTCAAAGCAGAAATGCTGTCAAGCTCAGCTTCCCACATCAGAGCATCCCCTGGGCGTGGGAAAGATCATCACTTGCAAAAGAACATAACATCCCATCATCTTTAAATTAAATGTTTACAGTGCTGCTCTGGGAATGTTCAGAGTCAGCACATGACTCTTTAAACTCAAATTCTTTAAACTCAAATTCTTTTCCCTCTGGCCAAGGCAACTTGACCCAAACACTGCCTCTCTTGCTATAAGATCTTCATAGAGACGTTATACCACATGTTCTTGATGTTGAGGAATGACTGGATGTTAGCATGCAGCAAAGGAAGAGAGGGCAATGAAGAAAGGAATATGAAGAGATTAACAACAACAAGCAACTTGAAATGCTAAAGAACAAATCTTAATCAAAATGGCTTACAGACATGAAAGGAAGAATTAAAACTTTAAAAAAAGAAACTTTACATCTGACAACCATGTTACAGCCTACAAGGCTAGCGCTTTTACAACCATAAAATCATGGGATCTTCACAAGAATCCTGTAAAATTGGTATTAAAATCATAAAACGTGCCGAAGGAGAAGGAAGGGAAGGGGCATCACAGGGTAAAGGATGGGAGGGTTCAAGTCTCAAGGTAGAGAGGCCACGGCCAGCTGCTCACCCAAAGAGAAAGCATTTTTAACTCTAGAGGTACCCAACAGGCAATATAAGATGGATATTAGGGTCGTAGACTCTAGAGACAATTGGAACTGAAGTCTAAACAGCTAGCAGGAACTTAGACAAGTCAATTAATCATTCTAAGCTTGCTTCCTTGTCTGCAGAATGGAATAGTAATAGCCTCATCATAGTGTTACTGTGAAAGGTAAATGTTTATAACATGCTTACTAAAATGCCTGTTTTTATAGTAAGTGCTCAATAAATAGAAGCTATTACTCATTCATGTATTCAATAAATATTACTGAGTGCTTATCTTGAGCCAGTCACTGGTCCAAGCTCAGGAATACAATGTTCAGCAAAAAACAGACATTGCATTAGTTCTCATGAAGCGTATACTTTAGTGGGGTACAGTGGCAATAATGATATAATTGCTAAAGTAAATATTATTTGTGAATTTGTTTCTAAGAACTACAAAATTTCACAGTGCCAAATGATTGAAAAACTGACCTAGTTTAGAAAGATTTAGTGCAGGAGGGATCAAGAAACAATTACCTGTGAAAGCAAAATTTGAGTTGAGATCTGAAAAATGAATAGAGGCTAAGAAATAAAAAGCACTCTAAGGAGAAGGACTGGCATATTTAAATGCACTGTGATAGGAGGGGGCACGACACAGTGTAGGAGATGGACAATGAGTGTGGCTGAAGTATCAAGATAGCAAGGAAGAGTAGCTCAAAATGAAGACAGGATAAAGAGGAGTGAATAGGCAGGGGCAGCCCCTTGTGGGCCACAATGGGAATCGATGAGAAGCTGCCAAATGATTTTCATTCTATTGGAATTGACTAACCAGGAATGTGAGGAAGAGAGAGATAGCATGTTCACGTGAAGTTTAAAATATGGTTCCTGCCATTTGTGTGGAGAATAGATGAGAAGTAAAAGATAGAATAGATACTGAGAGAATTGTTTTGCCATTGTTACAGTGGTCTGGGCTAGAGACAATGATGTCTTGATATGGCAATAGAAGAAATGGCACAAAGTAAAGGAATCTGAGATCTGTTTAGTAAGTAGAGTTGACAGGGCTTTAGGATGGATTGGGTATGAAGGTTAAGAAAGATGGAAGAATCAAGACTGTCTCACAGGTTTCTGGAAATACCAGTCACTTGAAGATGTATCAATTTAGGGGAAAGATAATATACGAATTCATTTGTGGCCAAGTTGAGGTTAAGATGCCTTTGAGATGTCCGGATAGAAGGTTCATGCAGACATGTAGTCTAGAGCTCAAAGAGAGATCTAAGTTATGGATATGTATTTAAGAGTCTTTGACATATAGACAGCATATGTTAGATCAAATAGGGTAAGAATATAGAATAAACTTTTTAAAAAGGAATTTTCAAGGACTTACAACAAAGGCTTAAGGAATTTCAACATAATGATTAAGCAGTGAAAGATACATGTGCACATGTACCCTAAAACTTAAAGTATAATAATAATTAAAAAAAAGAAAAAAAAGGGAGAAAAGGAATGTTCTAAGATAGGAATAAAACACAAAAAATGTAGAGTAACAAAAGCCAAGGGAATAGAAAGTTTGGAGTCAACATTATTAAATGCTGCTGAGAATTATGTAAATTGAGTGTTATAAATCACAGGTCTATCTGCTATTCAACGGCTCAGAATTGCACACTTTTCATCAAGATGAAAAAATGTTAAGGCTTAAAATTTTCAGTCATTTTCCTGAGTTTATGCGACAAGGAGGTGGTGGGCGGGGTTTCAAACCCAAACCTAGCACCAAAGCCTTTTCTGTGGAAGCTCCTGGGGCCTCTCTACTATCTTTTTTAGTGGTTGGAAGGAATTTCCTCACAATGGCACTGTGACCTGCAAACTGGAGGACTCTGACACTGAAAATTTGGCAGCAATATCTTTCTTCTCTCTTCTCAGTAGCCGCACACTTCAACAGAATAAAACCATTTGTCTCTAGATCAGTAATTGATGGAGGGAATGCCAAAGAAGACATGATAAAAGGGACAAGGATGTTGTGGCATATGCCAGGACTTAACTCAATTGTAGCCATAATTTCATGTTGAGCCTAGGCTGGCAGAAGGTGCACCTGTGAAGTTGGTAGAACATCTGATTGCAGTCTCTTTGCAGAAGGGCTGCAGAGAATGCTAGAGAGAGATATTTAAAAGGTAAGAAGGAGCCTGTTCTGAAGAACTTAACTAAGAAAAAAAGTCTTATCCATTAGCATGAAGTCACATTTCTAAGTTTAGCATAGTAGTTACTACTCAAATCCATCCCCAACCCAACCTTCTAGGTGACAAGAAGAGACAAGACTGGATATCAAGTTTGAAAAAACATTTTATCATTTTTTTCCTCCTTTTGACACTCATAGCTTCTCTCTCAATTCCTGCCTTAGAACCAGTAAGAGCATCTTATTACCCCTGTTTATGTCCATCACCCCATGAAGCTCAAGACTCCCAGCTCATCTCCATTCACGAATTCACTAGCTCTGGTGTCTGTATGGCTCCATCCCATTTTATGAACTCTTCTTCCACTTTTCTCCCTCTCCTGAAATCATTTCACTATAACTCTGGAGCTTAAGGTCTCTCAGTACATTTCCCTGTGTCCTCAAGCTCTTCCAGTAACATTTCCTTCACCTTCTTGCACTAGCTGAAAACCCTGGCTCTTCCTCGAGGACGCTATAGCCCTCTAAAGTGGTTCTATGTTCTCTTTCACTCCTCCTTCCACTGGACCTGGATGTGGGGTAGAGACCTCCCTTACTACTTTAATAATGCTGTAAGACCATCCTTCCTCCTTCCTCACCGACAAAAAAATCAAAGCTTTGAATATCACATCATGAAACTCTGTCTCCTACTACCCTTGTTTGTTTCATTCCCTTACCCACGCCTCCAAAGTCAAGTTCCTGCCCCCAATTCTCAATGATGCTCCTAGATTAGTGCCATTATTGTTTTGCAACACAACTCCTGTCCTGTCATAGGTCTCATAGTTCCATCCCAGGGTGAGTACCGACCTGTTGCTAGCCTGGATGCTCCTGTAGAAGGTGTTTGGAGACCCCTGTTTGGAGTTCTCACCCCATCAGGAAGGACAGGATGAGGGACACGCTTAAAGAGGCAGTCTGGCTGCTTTTCTGTACAGCAGGTGTACTGTGTTGGGGGTAGCGTTTCCTTGTCCAGACTGCCTGGACTCTCCAGAGCCAGCAGTCTGGGAAGGCTGAGTGGACAGAACCACAGAGACATCAGTTGCCCCGACCCCCTGGGTCTCCATCCCAGGGAGAGATCAGAGTTTTGTTCATGTAACCCTGGCTGGTGTTGCTGAAATTCCCGCAGGGAGGCCCCACCCAGCGAGGAGGAATGGATTGGGGTCCCACTTAAGAAAGCAGTTTGGCCACGATCTGGCACAGCAATGACCTCTACATAGATAATTCCAATGGTCAGTGCTCAGTCCTGATCTTACTTCAGTTTTCATTATCATGTAACACAGATGGTGACTCTTTTCCTCTAAACATTGGCATTGTTTGGCCTCCAGAACTCCATATTCACTTTGTTTTCCTCTGATCTCTCTGGCTGCTCTTTCTAATCTTGCTTTGCTGGTTCCTCCATATGACCCTGACCTCTAAATGAAGGAGAGTCCTGAGAGTTAGTCCTTTGACCTCTACTTTACCCATCTACATTGCTGGCTTTAATACCATTTAGATGTCCATGACTTCCAAATTTATATAATTTATATAACTAGCCTTGACCACTTCCCTTTCCTTCCCTTTAGTCTAGATTTTTTTTTCTAATTGAGACAGAGTTTCGCTCGTTGCCCAGGCTGGAGTGCAATGGCACCATCTCGGCTCACCACAACCTCTGCCTCCCGGGTTCAAGTGATGATTCTCCTGCCTCAGCCTCCCGAGTAGCTGGGATTACAGGCATGTGCCACCATGCCTGGCTAATTTTGTATTTTTAATGGAGACGGGGTTTCTCCTTGTTGGTCAGGATGGTCTCAAACTCCCGACCTCAGGTGATCTGCCCGCCTCGGCCTCCCAAAGTGCTGGGATTACAGGCGTGAGCCACTGCACCCGGCTAGTCCACATCTTAATACCCAACAGCCTACTCTACATCTCTACTTGTCTAATAGACATCTCAAACAACACAAATACTAAAAACCTCCTAATATCCCCCCTAAAACATGCTCCTCCCTCAGCATTTTCCATCTCATTTAATGGTGAATTCATCCTTCCATTTGTTCAGGTGAAACACACTAGAGTCATCCTTACGTCCTGGCTTTCTCCACAATCTAATCTGTCAGCAAATTCTTTCAAATATATCCTCTTCTTTTGCCTATATCTTCAAGATATAAATACAATTCTATTGCTTTTCACTATTGTTATGTCCCTTATCTGAGCCAAACTACCATCACTTCTCCCATGTATTACTGAAACAGCCTCCTAACTGGTCTCCCTGCTTCTGTACTTGTCCTCCTACAAGCTATTCCCCACACAAAAGTCAAAGGATCATGTTAAAACAAAAGTAAGGTCTTGTCTCCCACTACTTAAAACTCTCCAATGAGTCCTAGGCCAAGGTCCTCACCTTCTGCTTCAGGATGCTGCACAGTAAGACCATCACTTCTCTGACCCAGCACTTTCCCTCTCCCTCGCTCTTCCAGCAATGTTGACTTTATTCAAATGTTGACTTCTCAAGGAGGCTTTTCCCAGATGTTCTATCTAAAATTCACCCTCCTGCACATACTTTTCCTATTCGCTTTCCTCAGAGGAAAATGGCTATCACTTGCTGTATATTTTAGTTGTATTAAACATGGAGCTTCATGAAGACAGGAATTTTTTCTGTTTCCTTTATCACAATCTCTCTGGATCATAGAACAGTGTCTAGTACACAATAAGAGCTTAATACATGCATTAAGTGAATGGATGAATTAGGAAATTGAGTCTCCAAGAGATTTAGTAATTTCCCCCAATTGCAAATTTGGTAGCTAATAAGTGTCAGAGCCAGAACTCAACCCTCTTTTTAGTGCCCCCACGCTTCCAAGATGGCAACTCGGAAAACTTCATCCTTGTTTGGAGAGGCTTCTGAAGGTTCCCATTCTTCCTGACTTCTTGTAAAATATTTATAATCCTACATTAAATAAGATTTCCCAGTGCCACTGCTGTGACTTCCCCCTCATCTTTAATTTAGCCAATCTAAACAAACAGGACAAAAAAATGTGCTGCTGATCTATTAATAGAGAAGCAAATAAACAGCTCCCTAAATTTCAAGTTGCAATTAACAATTCCACAGAGCAAAGGGATTTTAGATAAATTAAGATAGCTCATTTTGGGCTCTGCTGCAAGTTTTAAGGCCACTAAGAAGACCATGCCTTATTTAAGCTCACAGGGCCATTGGGAAATAAAAGCTCATTCATGAACACTGAACTTAACATAACCCTCCTCTTCGAGGCACAATTACCTAGAAGTTCAGTGTTCTGATTGGCCTGGAAACTGTGTATTCAAATGAATAGAACTTACACATTTGCTCAGCACTAAACTGTGTGCAAGTTACTCTCTTCTGTTGAGAGATGGATGTGAAGCTAAAAATAACACCATTTTTTCAGCAAATAGTATTGTTGGGTTTGAATTAAGGGTCTTAGAAACAATATATCATTTCATTCTTACAGTAGCTCTGCAAAAAGGTACAATTTCCACATTATGACTAAGAATGCTAGCTTAGTTGATCTTCCCAAAGCCCTAGAACTAACAAATCTCACAGGGAAAATTCCAAACCAGATCCCTCTGACTTCAAGTCTCAACCAATGTGTCAGACCGCCTTCATTTAAGAAGATGATTCAGACTTATCTCTTGCCTTCAGGAATTCAGATTCTCACCAGAAAAATGGAATAACACCTAATTCTGGCTTTAAAAAATACTGGAATCATAGATACTAATTAGGAAAAAATCATTTCTAAAAGGAGTTAGCTAATAATCTTCTATGTATGAGGTATCTGAATCAAGTTTGAATTATAGGTAAGGTTTAAGAGGTTGATATGGACCAAAAGGAATTCCAGGTGGAAGAGATTTTACTTGACAAAAGTCAAAATCTTGAATGAACTAAAGCAGCAACCTTCATAAGTATAAGACTCTGAAGCTACAGTAAGATCCTCACTCTCCAGAAGAGATCAATAACTGTACCCCAAAAGGGAAACTCAACTACCAAACTCTCACATATGTTATCTGCTTGGAATTGTTAAAGGCATTTTAGGCAAAGTGCCCAACCCTAAGGCTCCCCTCCACTTGTCCTGAAGTCCTCCAATCTTCTTATCTTCATACAGAGCTTCTGTCTGGCTGATAATCAATGGGTTAACAACCTGCTTTTAAAAGCTAAAAGCCCCAGGAAAATTACAACCTATAAATCACAACTCACTTTGTATTGATCTATTCACTTGGCTTCTTCCTAACCCAACTGAGAGCTAGCATCTGATGCACAAGAGTATTGATGTGGAGGGAGGAGGGGGGAAGAAAGAGGAAGAAGTAATTCTAGAACCTGGGGTAGACCCCAAGGGGCAGGTCTGAGTGGAGTCCTGAGTGCTCAGACACAGGAAAGAATGAGGCAAAAGGTAAAAGAAGGAAACAATTACAAGGGACCGAAACTACACTCAAACCGACTTAAACAAATTAAGGAAGTGATTGGATGATGTCTCTGAGCTAAACTTAGGCATGTTCGTACAGCGGCTAAACTTGCAGGACTGGTCATCAAATTGCCTGAGTTCAGATCCATCTTCAAATTTTTACTCATTGTGGGACCTTGAGCAAGTTACTTAACTTCTCTTACTTAACTTCTCTGAGCCGTACTTCCCTCATCTGGGTGAAGGTACAAGAATAATAATTGTACTGAACCTACTTTATAGTTTTGTTGTGGGAATTTAGTGAGGTAATGCATGTGTTATGGGTTGAATTGAGTACCCCAAAAATATGTATTAAAATCCTAAGTTCCAGTTCCTCAGAATGTGACCTTATTTGGAAATAGGTTCTTTGTAAATATAATTACTTAAGATGGGATCATACTAGAGTAGAATGGGCCTTTAATCCAACATGACTGATATCGTTTTAAGAAGAGAAGAGTCACAGAGACAGACTCAAGGGGAAAATACCATGTGATAATAAGGCAAGAGACTGAAGTGCTGTCATTGCACGACAATGAATGCCTGGGTCTACCAGAAGCTGAAAGAGGCCAGGAAGGATTCTGGCCTACAGATTTCAGAGGAAGTGTATTAGTCTGTTTGGGCTACCATTTAAAAAAAAAATACCATAAACTGGGCAGCTTAATCAACATAAATTTATTTTCTCACACTTCCGGAGGCTAGAAGTCCCAGATGAAGATTTGGCAGAGTCAGTTTCTGTTCAGAGCTCTCTGTCTGGCTTGCAGATAGGATGGTCACCTTCTTGCTGTGTCCTTATATGGTGGTGTGGTGGAGGAGAGATGGGTTTCTGGTGTCTTGTCTCTAAAAACACTAATCCTGTGAAATCCAGACCCCTTCTCTTTTTTTTTTTTTTTTTTTCTTCTTTTAAAGACGGAGTCTCACTCTGTTGCCTGACTGGAGCTCAGTGGCGCTATCTAGGCTCACTGCAACCTCCGCCCCCCAGGTTCAAGCGATTCTCTTGCCTCAGCCTCCTGACTAGCTGGGACTACAGGCACGTGCCACCACGCCCAGCTAATTCTTGTATTTTTTAGTAGAGATAGGGTTCCACATGTTGGCCAGGATGGTCTTAATCTCCTGACCTCATCATCCGCCTGCCTTGGCCTCCCAAAGTGCTGGGATTACATGTGTGAGCCACCGCGCCCGGCCCGGACCCCATCTTTATGGCTTCATTTAACCTTAATTACTTCCTTATGGGTCCTATGTCCAAATTCAGTCACATTGGGAGTTAGGACTTCAACATATAATGGCAAGGGGGTGGGGGGCACAATTCAGTTGATAAGGGGAAGCATGAACCTGCCAATAGTTTGAATTTGGACTTCTGGAATCCAGAATCATGAAAAAATAAATTTCTGTTGTTTTTAAGCCACCCAGTTTGTGGTACTTTTGCTATGGCGGCCCCAGGAAACTAATACAATATAAGAAATGCTTGCATCAATGCCTGGTACATAGTATGCATTTAATATATGTTAGCTGTTACTATTACAACTCAGGCACATTCCAATCCAGTTCCTCAAGCAATGTCATTAGAAATTTCTTTCTCTTCCTCTCTCAGCTTGTTTTCCTCTGACACTGCTGAATTCTCAGGTCGACCCTCCCTCATGGTGGTCCCTGGGAACTCCAGCCAACCAACTTAGCAGCTACAGCAAAAGGACACATTTATTTCCCTGTAGATCCCGCAACAGTCCTGGGACTGACTCTCATTGGCCTGGATGAAGTCACATGCCCATCCCTGAACCAATCATGGTAGCCAGAGGGCTTCAACGCTTTGTCCAGACATGCCTACCCTGTAGGCATGACTGGAGTCAACTCCACTTGAACCACAAGGACTAAGAATAGAGATAAGTGGTTTGGAAAAAGAAAATCAGGCTGCTAGTATCAGAAGGGACATCAGGCATCAGAAGACTGAAGAGGTATAAACAACAGATTACTACGTGGGATTTTAGCAAACCGAAGTTTATAAACAGGATCTGTAGATCCTGCAGTTTCCACTGTGTTCAAAATACTATACTAGTAAAACTTATTGGTTGCAATTGCAAACAACAGAAACCAGGATTAATTAACTTAAACAGAAAATTATTTTTTAGGGGGTTTCTGGTAGCTTGCAATGCTGAAAGGAAGGCTGGAAATCAGGCTTAAGCAGGAATGAGCAATGCTAACGCTAACACTGGCCATGATTTTTGCTGTGTTCCACCAGCCAGAAGACAGAGAAGATGGATCCCTTTGTGTCTCATCTTGCATCTGTGGCAAGAGGAGAGAACATTCTATCTACTTATTTAGGGTCCCCCCCCCAAAACAAGTAGAGTGTTTGGATATTGATTTGACAAAGAGAAAGATATACAGTAGTTTTCTACTTAATGACAAGCAGGAAATAGTTATGAATAGAACAAGACCTTATAGTCTCCAGAAGCTGCAATCAAGGTACGGAATGCCTTATTTAGAACTAACCAACACTCAAGGCAGAGCGCTCATACGAGGCCCATAGAATGTCATCGATGAGGGAATGGGGAATGCTGCACGAGACAAATGTCAGCAAGAGAATGGGGATGATTTTGACAATAGCAGAGGAGCAAGAGTTAGGATAGAAAGAGAATTCTAGAAGTGACAGCATGAACAAAAGCATGCAGAAAAATAAAATCCAGCACATAAAATAAGGAAGACTTTTTTGAATTCAAGAAATTTGTTTGTACAGCAGCATCTCAGTGCCTCAAAGATTATCTTTAAAAACAGCTGTTACCCAACAACTACTTAAAGCTTGAAATAAAGGAAAACATTCCCACGCCAACTCTGCACTCTAGATAGAAGCTGAAAAGATAGAAAAATACCAAGGCCACTATGGCAGCCTGATTTGAAGCTTTTTATAAAACAAAAAGTTCTGTGGGCTCCTGAAAGGCTCACTCCTCTTCTTTGCACAATTGTTCAGTCTCTCCTGAGCCCCCACTGTCAGGATGGCAGGGAGGGAACTGAGGAAAAGCAGCCATCTTGAACCAGAGCCAGCCTCCAATCCCTCTGCACCCATGCAAGTGTGCCTTCTCAGGGACAAGGACAATGATAAAATAAGAACATTATCACTATCATGCATTGGGTGTTTAACATGGCTAGAACTATCCAAAGCATCACACAGGTTATATCATTTCCAACCACCCCATCAAGTGACTGGTACTGTAATCTCCATTTCACAGATGAAGAAATTGAGCCAGAGAGAAGTTAAGTCATAATATGCCCAAGGTCACTTAGGATTCCTCATAATTCTCAGAATAGTAACTGAAACCTCTGCGGCATTTTAGAGTTTGTGAAGGCTGGTGGAGGGACAGGGAAGGAGCTTATTAAATAATTACAATGGGTCAAATTTTTGTGCAAAGCACTCTACAGATCCTAGAAATATAAAAACAAACAAAATCTATTAGGTAAATGCCCAATATGAATATAATTAATGCTAATGAACTGTAATTTAAAAATGGTTAAAATGATAAATGTTATGCTATATATATTATACCACAATAAAAAGAAATCCATCAGGTGGTACTATGTGGCATTGAATGCTCTAAATGCATTAGCTCATTTAAATCCTCTCAACAGCCTTGTGAAGCAGATGGCATTGCTATCTCCAGGTGACAAATGAAGAAATGGAAGCTCCAGAGGTTAAGTAATTCACTTGGTTAGAATCACCCATCTAGTACATGCCTTCAATTAGTACTATTAGTTACAATATTATTACTGTTGTTAGTGTTAACTAGTATTATTAGTAATTGATAGTATTATTATTACAAATAATATAATAATACTATTAGTATTATAATACTATTATATAAAATATAATATATTGTATATAATAATTATTATTATATAATAATACTGTTAGTACTATTAGGATAGATTTCAGAGGCAGTTAGTGGGCTTTTGAATCCCAACTGTACCATCCACTAGCTGTGTTATCATGGGCAGGTTAGTTGATCTCTCTCTGCCTGTTTGCTTATTTATTAAAGAGGGATAATCATAGTGCCTCTCTATAGGGTTGTCAAGAGGATTGAAATGAGGTAGTAAGGTGTGAGTGCTTGGAGCAGTGCCTGGAAAATAGTAGGTGTTAAATAAAATACTATTGGTACTATTAAGCTTTTTCAAGAGCAGAATTAAGCTAAGAGACTATGCAACTTGCCCAAGGTCACATGACTAAAGGAAAAGGTGGAAAAGAGGCTCACACCTTTGTTGGCCAAGGCTGAAGAAGGTGGACATTTACCAAGGTCAGTAGCCACATTTCCCACAGCCACCAGAGGCCCATTACAGAGGCAGGTCTAAAGAGATCTTAGATCAGTGAAGACTTACTGGGTAAGGACCTCTTTGATAAATCTGGAGGCGGTTAAAGTTAAGACATCCTCACCACAAAAAGATGCACACATGTGAAATGATATGAACTTACAAAAAAAAGTCCAAGGTTTTTGGATCCCTGAGCATTGCCCTCCCCATCCAGGGAGTCCTCTGGTAAGAAATTCTACCCTGGAGAACCCTGCCCAAACCCCACTCCCACACTGTATTGATTTAGAAGGAAAACTCCCAAAAGGTCAGGGCAGTAGTTCTCCCTTCTGCTTCTGATTCATTAAACCTGGTGCAGGATGCAGGGATATAAATTTTTAATAAGGCTTTCCGAGAGATTCTGATGCAAGGAGCCACTATACTCTGAAAATCACAGCTTAATGGAACTTGCTCAAAGTTACCCAGGTAAAGGAGACCAAGACAGGATTGGCCTTAAGAAATGACTCCGCCTGCAGAGTCCAAACTCCAGTGAGTTCTCCTTCCACTTTGTGCACAACCTAAAAATATTTTCAAATAAATTAAATTTTTAAAACTTTTCAAAATTGCTACATATAGAAAGAAATTTCACTTAGAGAAAACTAGAAGAGAATATGCCAGGATATTAGTAATAGAGTCTCTTGGAAAACAGAATTGTAACCATCTTTTCACTTTTATCTGCTTTTTTATATTTTCTGATTTTCATGCAATAAATATATATTCTATGTAAGACATCTTTGAAGGTAAACCTTATGCTTAATATTTATTTTTATATTTTAGTTTCATGGACATTGTATTTAGAACATTAACCCACTTAATTTCTGTTTTTCCTGGCTCCTTACTTTTAAAAAAGGAGATAAGTGGGGGAAATTAAATAAATTTACTTGGAAGTGAACCAAAGTAAAGATAGGAAGGAAAAATGTGCTTGATTAGCCACTCTGTGAAGAATTATAGAGATAGACCTAGAATTTCTAAACTACTCTATCACCCTTGAAGAGAAAAAGAAATGAAGAACACAGCCTTGGATGACGTACTAAAGCATATGTTTTCAAATCGTTGGTTCTTTTATAAAAATGCCATTAGGAAGAAGAAGGTCAGGAAGACAGAAAACGCCTGCATCCTGGGAGTGTGATAACAAAAGAATGATGATCAAGCCTTACATCTGTCTAGCACTTACCATTTTTCCAAGCCCATTTATAATAATTAGCAATTGGAAAGAACCCAAATGGGCAACAATAGGGGAATGGCTAAACAAACAGTGGTCGATTAACTCAGATGGAATACTTCATGAAGAGAGACAATGGCGAGCTTGCAGACTGAGCTGATACTGGAAATGTCTGTATGACCTCATGTTAACTAAGAAAAAAATGAAACACAAAATAGTGCCTTGGGGACTTCAATAAGGCATTTTAAAAGGTCCATCACATTAGCTTCTTAGACAAGATGGAGAAATGAGAACTTCATTGTTTATTAGAGAGAATAGCTGACATCAACATCTGGCTCTTCCAGAAACTAGCTAAATAGCATTAGAGAGGTTAGGGGCAATTCCCTTTTTATATACATAATGCATTTCTGACTTCAAAATTTTTTTACAAAGCCTGAGTTAGGAAATTACATGTCACAGGATTTTTCAAAGACAAAAAAAAAAAGAAATGTAAGACCTCTAATACGGCTTGCCTTCTTGAGACAGTCCTTTTGGATTTGCTTCTAGCAATGTATATAATTTTTAATTTGGCCCTTTTCTTTCCAGTTGAAACCAAACTATAAAGGCTTTAAGTCCAAAAGGAATTCACCACTTTTGGTATTCCCAATAAGTTTTATTTTAGTCTCAGTTTGCATTGAGTATTGTTAAAATATTAAGTTCATTATCACCAATATTAGAGCTTATATTTTTTTCAGCTCCCACACAAATCTAGTAAACCACAAGTCGGGCATTGTGTTCAGAGCTTTTGCAACAGCAGTCCTGGCCTTGTTCTATGTCACAGATCCAGTAAATAATAAAGTTAAATGTATGCAAAAGCTCTGAACACAATGCCTGAAACATAATTTGTCCTCAGTCGGGGTTTACTAAATTCTATTTTGGATGCTAGCATGTAAATTAACGACAACAAATAATGGTGCACACAGAATACTGCTTTACAAGTTGAACAGTGTTTACCTAGCAGGACACTTCTGCTAACAAGCATCAAAGATCCTGGCTTTGCTTGCCATAAGAATTTTAGCCCTGCCTCAGGAGAGTTAGACCATGAAATTTGTGAGTGGCAAAAAGCCAAGAAGGGGAGCAAATATTTTAGAACATAAAATAAAAATCTAGGATAATTTGGTCAAGTCCTGAGTTATGGTTTAAACATACCAGGATGAAAGTGAATGCAAGGAGCTGGGTGTGGTGGCACATGCTTGTCCCAGCTATTCAGGAGGCTGAAGCAGGAGGATCCCTTGAGCCCCTGAGTTCATGGCCAGACTTGGCAATATAATTAGACCTCATCTCTTAAAAAAAAAAAAAAAAAAAAAAAGAAGAAGAAGAAGAAGAAAGAAGGTATTGCAGGGAAATAGGGAAATGTAAGACCTTCCATTTGGATCCCAAAGACTGATCTCCCAAAAATGAGTTGGAGAATATATAACTTACTCTAGCATGTATGGAAGGGATTCAGGGAATTTGATTAGCAGAAAGTCTACTATGAGTCTATATAATAATTTGAATCTGCAAAATGCTAATAAGACCAAGGCATTTAGAATTAGAGGCAAGGACATATTGAGAGTTTGAGTTTAGTTTTTTTAAGGATTTAGGTAGAATAGGTTATGTGTTTGGAAGAGAGTGGCCAGGATGATTACTGAGAGGACTCTCAACCTCATCATCTACAGAATTTTTGAAGGATCTGGTCAAAAAAAGTCACTGGGGTATATGATCACCTATTTCAAATGCTTCTAACAATGGACAAAGAAGTAACATTTATTGTGTAAGCCATCAGGTAGATTCAAAGGGTAGAAGGTGATGCAAGGTGACAATATAGAGAGAATTTCTAATCATCAGAACTTGCCAGAGATAAATCACATTTGGTAGATAGAAAGTTCACCTTCAATGGAGGTGTTCCAGCATAAACTGTAGAATCCCCTGACAGAAAGTAGTAGGAAGTTCATAAGCACACGGTGATGGGAAGGCAGATGTCCCTTGAGATCCCTTTTAGTCTCTTTCTCTATCCTATTCTAGTGTTTATGCCACTTTCAATTCAAGTATGTGAAAATACGTGTGTGCAAGACTAAACCTGGGAATAAATATGGAAAGATATGAACAGTTGACAGGTAAATGCACATTAGGTTCCTTCTTCATTTATTCATACTCCCTCATACCTCACACCACATATGTCTGTGTTAATAATAATCTAGATCAAAGAAAATGTAAATCAGAAAAGGTCATTTCTGAGAGCAAAGACTGAGGAACTATATTCAAAGGCAGGTCACCAAGGTTCTGTGCAGTTCCTAAGTGAATGACAGATTTGGCACTGAGCTTCCTGGTTGCCAAAGAGAAAAGAGAAACTGCAATCAGTCACAAGATTCTCAAAGGTCAAGAGAAGAAAACATTTCAGTTCTTCAGAGGAACAAAACTCCTGGCACTTAGCCCTGAAAGGAATTGCTCTTGTGGAGACACTGATCACTGTTAAAGACAGCGTCCATAACCAAAATCCCTGGAGCAAATACAATAGTGTGGGCCTTAAAGCTATTTCTTGATGGTGCCCCTGGAAGAAACCTGAGGCTGTGACCCTGGAGCACAATGTGGTAAAAACACCTCTCTCAAGGTGGAAAAAATAACATTTGAATTCTTTATAATCTAGGTAGACCTAAAAATTAATACCTAAAATATATATTTTTTTAATTAAGTGGATGACATAAGTTTCACACAATCCTTTACGAATGTTATTTCTCTAAACCAGAGAGTTTGAGCTTATACTCTGTGATAGGGACTTATCCTCCTTAAGTTGATAAGTATTTTCCTTTTTATTTAATTCTTTTCCTTTAACTTTCCTTTTTATTTAGATCATTTCCTTTTCCTCCATATTATACAGGGCCCCTCTCTGCCTCCAGGGCTGTTCCCCTCCTCCAGGCTGTCACCTACTGTCTCTGTATACAGCTCTCTTTTCCCTTCGTGATGCGAGGCAGTTTGTGTGACATGTATCCTCCCACTGGGAACTAAATTAAGACATCATAGTCTTGTCACATCAGGCACCTAATAATCACTAGTTGTTTGCTAGCACTGTTCATTTGGGATGAATTCAAAATTCTGATCCTGAAAGAAAGCTGCCAGTTTCCATTAACAGCAATTGCCAATTCAAAGATCTTGACCGGGAGCTAAGAATAAAAAGTTAATAGAACAAATGACTAATGGGACTTGAACATACCTTCCGTGATAGGAGAGCTAGCCGAGCATGGGACTGCCTGGATACTGGGTGGCCATGTGGCTGAGTTCTTGAAGGTGGAATGTGAGTGGAAGTTATGCATGTCTTCTGTGCCCTTAAGACAAGAGATGTCCCTCCTGAGCACCACAGCCAGGCTCTAAGATGCCAGACAGCCTCTAAGGTGTTCTCCAGCTGGCCTGAACAACCACAGGCAGCAGAGTTCAACAACTCACCCTGAAGAGAAAATGAGCCATTGCATTTTGGGGTCCCCTTGTCATAGCAGTTTAACTTCCACACCCTCCGCATAATTCCAACTGGATAATTCCAAGCTGGCTAGGGACCCATGCCAGCTCAGAAGGGCTTGATTGGTGACCGACTTCATCACATATAATCACTTACTTTATTTGAGAAACCTATACTTTCACAAACTCTCTTCATACTAAAAGTGTGCTCTTAACCTTTAATCTTAAGAGTTTTCTCTAAGTATGTACATGTGTGTTTTCCACAGATAAAATTTAGTTTGCACTTTTGATGAATCAAGGGTTGAATGCTTGCCTTCTTTATTAATCACAAAAAGTACAATAGTAATATTCCTATGAATCACAATCATTTCTACATGTTCTGTCACAATTTAGAGTGTTCTAGCACCTTATGCTTCCAAAAGTGTGGTATCAGGAATGGTAGATGAGATGTTTTTGGCAGGACACAACTTTTTTTAATTAAATAGCTAAATGGCATTTTAATGTGTATTTAATGTGCCTTCTATTTATGGCAAGTGACTCTACCTCTCAATGAGGTAGTATATTTTTTCTTAAAATAAATTTATGAAAATAAAAAGTAAGACTGTTTAGAGAAAAACATGAGTAGTAGAGGAAACGAGAAAAGTTGTAAGGTGGTAACGCAAATGACTGAAACTGGGAAACTCAACAATAATTGCAAGATAGATTGAGGAGACATTATGATATTAACTTTATAGTGATGAAATTAATACTCTAAAAATGACATTGGCCAACTGCAACAATAGACTAACTCAGTGAGATAAATAATACTAACAACTAAAAATTATAGGCACTTTTATCATTTACAAAATACTTTTTCATATTATCTCTTTTCATAATTGAATGTGTTGACATGTAATATTAAAGCTAATGGAAAATAACACAAGAGTTCTATCTTTAAAAAGACTGAGCATGTATATGATGTTTGTGTTACAGCATTAGTGAAGGAGAGCTCTCATGGGCCTAATCACCTAAGACCTAGGTTCGGAATTCAGGTCAGTTGCTCATGTGGAACCCAGAACAGGCTACTTGTTCAACAGTCAACAGACACTGAACACCTATCATGTGAGAGGCACAGATCCAGGTACTTGGGATAAATCAGTACACAGAATAGCAAAGGTACTTGACCTCAGGGAACTTACCTTCTAATGAAAGAGACTACTATGGTCTGAATGTTGTGTCTCCCAAAATTCATACATTGAAACCTAGTCCTCATTGTAATAGTATTAGAAGGTGGGACCTTTGAGAAATAATTAGGTCATTAGGGCTCCACCTTCATGAATGGGAATGGTGCCCTTATAAAAGAGACTGCAGAAAGCTAACTAGCCTTTCCACCATCTGAAGATGCAGTAAGAAAATACCTTTTATGAATCAGAAGACAGCCCTCACCAGACACCGAGTCTATCAGCACGTTGATCTTGAACTTCCCAGCCTCCAGAACTGTAAGAAATACATTTCTTTGGTTTATAAGTTACCCAGTCTATGGTAATTTATGTAGCAACTTAAATGGACTCAGACAGAGTCATAAACCTCAAAAGTAAATTATAGAATGTATTAGAAGTCAAGAAATGCTCTGTAAAAAGGGAGGAAAGGGGGAAGAGGATAGTATGAAATAGCAGTCAGAGTGGGCTTCGTGAAGGAGGTGACATTTGACAAAGACTTTAAAAAGGCAAGGCATGAGCCAAAAAGGTGTCTGGGGAAAGGAGAGTCCAGCAAGAAGGACTTACTTAGGGTTTCCTAAGGCCAGCATGTAACTCATGCACTCAGGAAACTGCAAGGAGACCTGTATGATTGGAACAGACTGGGCAACAGGGAAAGTAGCAGGAAGTGGGTTCAGAGAGGTGGAGGTAGGAGGTACAAATCACATAGGGCCTTGGCCATTGTTTAGTAACTTCAGCTTTTACCCTAAGTGAAATGGAAAGCCATGGCAGGATTTTGAGCATATGGGTGACATGAACTCACTTATACTTTAAAGGATGACTCTGACTGCCCTGTTAAAAATAGAATATGAAGCTGGGTGCCGTGGCTCACGCCTGTAATCCCAGCACTTTGGGAGGACAAGGCAGGCAGATCATGAGGTCAGGAATTCAAAAGCAGCCTGGCCAACATGGTGAAACCCCGTCTCTACTAAAAATACAAAATTAGCCAGGCGTTGTGGCGGGCACCTGTAATCCCAGCTACTCGGGAGGCTGAGGCAGGAGAATCGCTTGAACCCGGGAGGCAGAGGTTGCAGTGAGCCAAGATCGCCCCACTGCACTGCAGCCTGGGTGACACAGCAAGACTCCATCTCGGAAAAAAAAAAAATAGAATATGGGGGATACAGGGACACCTTTTAGGAGACTATTGCAATAATCCAGGTTAAAGATTATGGTAACTAGGAATACAACCATAGCCGTAGATGTGAGAAGTAGCTGGACTCTGGATATAGGCTAAGGGTGGAGCCATGGAAATTCCTAATGGACTAAATATAAAGTGTGAGAGAGAGGGGGCAGTTAATTGGACTTAACAATTGGAAGAATAGAATGACAATAACTGAGCTGGGAAAGGCTATAAATAGAGTAGGTTTGGGGATTAAGATCAGGCTTTGATTTTTTACTTATATACATATTTACCATTTCTGGTGTTCTAAACTTCTTTGTATAGATTCATACTTTTTACTTGTATTATATTTTTTCTGCCGGAAGGAATTCAGGCATTAAAGGAATTCCTTTTAATTTTCCTGTATGACATTTCTTGTCATACAGGACTGCTGGTGATTAACTCTTTCAGCTTGTTTGTCTTGGAAATTTGTTATATTTTGCTTTACTTTTTGAAAGATATGTTCACTGGGTATAGGATTCTAATTCAGCAGTTTTTTTCTTTCAGTATTTTAAAGGAATCATTCTGCGTCTTCTGGCTTCCATTGTTTCCAATGAGAAATCAGCTGTAATTCTCTGCATTCAATGTCTCTTTTAAAAAATCTATGGTGGCTTTTAAGAATTAGTCTTTATCACTGGCTTTGAGCTACTTGATGATATGACCTCATGGTCATTTTCTTAGTCTTCCTTTTCCTTAGAGTTTGTGGAGCTTCTTAAGTCTGCAGGCTTATAGTTTGTATCAAATTAAAAAATGTTTTCCATCATTATTTCTTCTAATTATTTTTTGGTTCCCTTTCTCTCTCCTTTCTTTTGAGGACTCAAACTACACATATATTAACCTGGTTCAAATTGTCCCAAAGTTCACTGATGCTCTGTCATTTGTTTTCAATCGTTTTTCTCTGTGTGTTTCATTTTGGACGGTTTCTATTGCTATGTCTTCAAGTTTAAAAATTTCTTCTTTACTAGGTGCAGTGGCTCATGCCTGTAATCCCAGCATTTTGGGAGGCTGAGGCGGGTGGATCATTTGAGGCCAGGAGTTCAAGAACAGCCTGGCCAACATGGCAAAACACTGTCTTTACTGAAAATACAAAAATTAGCTGGGCATGGTGGCACACACCTGTAATGCCAGCTATGCGAGTAACTGAGGCACAAGAATTGCTTGAACCAGGGAAGCAGATGTTGCAGTAAGCTGAGATTGCACCACTGCACTCCATCCTGGGCAACAGAGTGAGACTCTGTCTCAATCAATCAATCAATAAAATTTAAAAAATAAAAATTTCTTCTTTAGTGCCTAATCATCTCTTAATCACATCTAATGTATTTTTCATCTCAGACATTGTATTTTTCACCTGTAAAGGTTAGATTTGGGTTGAATGAAAAGGACTGTGTCTTTCCTTAGCATATACTGCTTCCTCTATTTTCTTGAATTTATGATATTTAGTCCTAATAACTGTTACATAGTCTTTGCCTAATAATTATGTTATCTATTCATTTCTGGGCCTATTTCTATTGATATTTTTTCCTTGTTATGGGTCCTATTTCCTGCTTTTTATTTATGTATTTATGTTATTTATTTATTTATTTATTTATTGGCATGCCTGGTAATTTTGATTGGATGCCAGACTTTGTGAATTTTAGCTTTTCAAGTGCTGGATATTTTTATACTCTTTTAAATATTTTTGAGTTTTGTTTGAGGATGCAGTTAAATTACTCAGAATGTGTTTAATCCTGTTGAGGCTTGCTTTTAAGTTTTGTTCAGTGGAACTAATGTAGCCTTTACACTGAAGTTAATTTTAACCTATTACTGAGGCAATACCCTTCTGAATATTTTTCCCATTACCTCATTTATTACAAAGTTTTCCCACTCTGGCTGGTGGAAACATGAACTACTCCTGGTCTTAGCTGGGCTTCTAAGATTGTTCTGCCTACTGCTTTCTAAAGGTTCTTTCCAAGGCCTCAGGTAGTTTCTTTACATGCATGTGTTCATCAATACTCAGCTGAAAACACAGGAGAATCTACAGATTTCCAAAGGTCTCTCCCTCTGTGTGCATGTGCGTGTGCGTGTATGTGCACACGTATGCAACTTCTCTCTGTGCAGCTCTCTCTTCTCCGGTACTCTGTTCTGTTCATTCTAGCCACCCTGGGATCCCTAAATTCTTAACTCTGTCCTCAACTCAGGAAAATCACAGTTCTGTTTGAATTCTCCATTCCTGGTGCCATGCTCTGGAAACTCTCTCCAGGCATTAATTTGAGACAATCAGAAGGGTCACCTCACTCATTTCCCTTCTCTTAGGGATCTTTGTCCTATGCTGTCTAGTGTCCAATATCTGAAAACCATTGTTTCTTATGTTGAGTTATTTGCTTCAGTTGTCCAAAGTGAGAGGGTCAATCCAGTTGCTCTTACTCCAAAGTTCAGTTTTTAACATGTTGAGTGTGAAATGTCTGTTAGACATCAAAGTGGAGGTAGGAGGCCTATTAAAACACATCTAACTAGGCCCTAACTTCAGAATTTCTGGTTCAGTAGCTCTGGCGCAAGGTCTAAAACTTTGTATTTCTAACAAGTTCCCAGGTAATGCTATTACTGCTGGTCAGGGACCATACTTTGAGAACACCGGCATACTGCAATTTTGCCCCATGATGTGGCTAATGTTTTTTTTTTTTAATATAAAACAAAAATCAGAGAGTTACTTCTCTGCTAATAATCTTGGACAGATCCAGAGGTCTATAATCTTCGGGACTGGTCTGATCCTGGTCAGTCTTTCCAGCATCATTTCCCCTCCTTCCTGAACTCCCTGTACTGGGCTATTCACACAGTACCCTGGCTGTGCCAGGTTTTCCTGGCTTCCCCTGATGTCTTTGTGCCAGGTTCTCCTGGCGTCCCCTGATGTCTTTGCACATGCTGTGACCTCCTTCTGGAAGGTCCTCCTTCTACCATGTTCAGCAGAGTCCAAGTCATCGTTTATCATCTTTGGTATCACTCCCTTTATGGGACCTTTCCTGGCGCTAGGCAGAATTGGATCTCCCTCTTCTATCTCCCAATACTGTGTTAGCACTTAGCGGAGTTTCCTAATAATTGTTTTCATGTCAATCTTCCTCATTATATTTGGACCTCCTTTAGGAGAGGGCTTTTTAAATTATTCTTAATTTATTTCCTTTACTTTGCTCCTAATTGAATGGTAAAGATCTCTAGAGACTTTTTTTTTTACTTGCAGGAACACTGTTAGTTGTCCCAATAGTTGGGGGGGAGACTACTAGTATTTAGGGAGCAGAGATTACTAAAGCCACAGCATGGTATCTCACAGGCAAGAATAGTCAACATCAACCATGATTTTCAAATATCCCATCGGATATCATGTAAGTGGAAACCTTGTTTATGATTAACTGAACATAGAACCTAACTCTGTGTTACAAAAAAACAAAGTATTTTTGCACAATTTGAACATACAATGGATTACCTGAATTGCAACTACCACATAAATGGAGGAAAAGTCAGACTTTGTTTTGCTGGGAAATTTAACCAGAAACTTTTACCATTTGGAGAAATCACATAACCAAAAGCAACACTCTCATTGTAGTTGAGTCTTTAACACATGGAAATCATCATGTCAATCTGCATTTGTAGCTGATACATTCGTGATAACATGCAGATGCAAACATCTAACTATTTTATCATGTCTTCAACAGCAGCTGCATTTAGCATTTAAATGTTACTTATTTTTTAAGTTATTTTCCTTTTACTTTTACTTTTCTTTAGAGTTAGAATGATATATTGATTATCTCTTAAAAGTACATTTGCAGGTATGTTATGCTATCTGTAAATTTTATTTCAAGACAGTAGTTAATTATAAATTGTTATGGAGGGAGTCAGTTGGTATACAAAGCTGTCAATATCATTCCATAAAATAAAATCCAGATTCCCTGACATGGCATTTGAAATCTTTTACGATTTTGTTCTACAGCATATTTCCAATCTCCATTCCAACCTTCTCCCACCTTCCCTTCTCCAGCCACACAGAGTTTCCACCTTCTCTTGTGCACACCATGTTCTCCCTCTTTGCACATCTGGACTTCCTCAATCTGGAGTTTTCTTGTCCCCTTCTATTGACTTCCCACTGGGTTTTTTTAAAGCCCTGCTCAACATAATTGTTAGTTTGCCTGCCTTCCTCTCACACCAGTCTATAGTCTCCTTAAGGATAGTATGTTGGCTGAAAGCTTTGGCTTTGATGTAAGCCAACTGGGTTCAAATCCACCTCTGAAACACTCCAGTTGGGTGATCTTGACTTTGGGCAAGATAACTAACCTTGCTAAAACTCAGTATTTTCTTTTACAAAATAAAGGCAATAATACTTACCTCTCAAGGAGTTTGAAAGAATTAAATGAAATACTGCCTGTACAGCACCTAGCAGAGTACCTATCCCTTAGTAAACGCTCAATAAGTAGTAATTATTGCCATAGTTATTATTCATTCCTTACATTTATCATATTACATAAAACATAGTGGATGGGCAATAAATGCTTGATGAATACATTCATTTGATTCTAATATATACTACTCATCTGAAAAAAAACCATTGGAGACATACCTAACCTCAGAGAAAGTCGTTGAGTGTGATATTGGAGCAGAGTGTTTTCCTGAAGTCTCTTCGGTAACATCATGTGGACAATTATTCCAGCCAAGCTCAACCTGTGCCTCTTGACAATTTATAATTAATCCGGATGACCCAGATCCCAGATGAAGGGAAATAGTCAGAAAAATAGAGATAGTTGCTCTTTTATGCAAGCTTATGTTCCAGAATATAGATAATCCCTTTAAACAGGAATTTTTAGACTGTGTGGGAAGACATGCCTCATACTTTGCTCCAATTTAAAACAAGCACTGGGATTGGAGTGGAGCCAAGGACTCTGACATTAATGGAGGAAGAAATGAGCAGGCTCATTTCCCTGTAGAAATAGACAGAGGGAGAAGTCGATGTTCTTTACATTGATAACAACCCAAAAGGAGAACTGAGAAAGGAGAGTGCGTTCAATCACAAAAACAGCCAGAGAGATGTCCCTATCCCCATGCCCACTAGCAATTACCAGGGCAAGATTGGTTCTGCTTCTGTACCCCTATAGTTCTGCAATAGAACTGAAGTATGTATTTGGATTACAAGTTTTTTCACTCAATTACCTGTAACTGCCAACTGAAATTTGGTGTTATTTAAATAACTTTTGTGTTATTTTGACCTAGAATTACAGAAACTTAAAAAGGTCAAATTTTATAGTTAAAAGAGTCGTGAGGGATCATTTGTTTCTGTTACTGTCTTTATGTTTAAATGTCATCTAAGCAACATTTTCTACAGTAACCACTACAAGTTTATTAAGAATGGATTTTGGGGGAAACCCATTTGGAAACTGATTAATTTTTCAGATGTCCTATCTCAGCACTTCAGTTGATTGACAACACATAGTGCAGTTGTCAAGCTACGTTAGACCAAAAGACCTCATGCAGGCAGTCTTGGTTTTCTATTAAAATGTAATTTATAATAGGTATTATTTAGCTGTGCTTTTTATTTGCAAGGTATAAAGCATTACAGTTGACCCTTGAACAATACAGGTTTGAATTGCCCCAGTCCACTTGCAAGCAGACTTTTTCCAATAAAATTTATACTCAATGTGCCTGCCTCTCCTGCCTCCCCTTCCCTTTCTCCACCTCTTCTGCCTCCTCCGAAACAGCAAGATCAACCCTTTCTCTTCCTCCTCCTCAGCCTACTCAACATGAAGACAATGAGGATGAAGAACTCTATGATAATCCACTTCCACAATGAATAGTAAATATATTTTCTCTGCCTTATGATTTTCCTAATAATATTTTCTTTTTTCTGGCTTTATTGTAAGAATACAGTATATAATACATGTAACATCCAAAATATGTGTTAATCAATTGTCTGTTACCAGTAAGTCTTCCAGTCAACAGTTGGCTATTAGTAGTTACATTTTTAGGGGTTTAAATTCATAAGCATATTTTTGCCTAAACAGGGGTCAGCATTCCTAACCCTCACATTGTTCAAGAGTCGACTGTATTTTGTGGCCAGGTTCTGTGGTTCACGCCTGTAATCCCAGCACTTTGGGAGGCCAAGGCGGGTGGATCACTTGAGGTCAGGAGTTCAAGACCATCCTGGCCAACATGGTGAAACCCTGTCTCTATTAAAAATACAAAAGTCAGCCAGGCATGGTGGTGCATGCCTGTAGTCTCAGCTACTTGGAAGGCTGAGGCAGGAGAATCGCTTGAACCTGTAAGGCACAGGTTGCAGTGAGCCAAGGTTGTGCCATTGCACTCCAGCCTGGGTGACAGAGCAAGACTCTGTTTCAAAAAAAAACAAATTAATGTTGAAAAAAAAAGGAGTCAACTATATTTTGCTTAATGCAAACACCTAAATGTCAAGTGGCTCTGCATCTCACCAGACTCAACTGGGATCCATGAGTAATAAATTAATTATTTGTTTCCTTATTTACTCTTAGGGAAAGGCTTTCCATCTCGCATGTTGGTGCTTTGGATCTGTTCACATTCCACTTGCTTCTCCTTGAATAGCTGAAGAAGTAAACTCAAACTAAGTTTATATATTGAAGTCTTAAAATATAAAGTCCTAAACTAAAACCAACCTTAGTACTTCTTGGCCTCATGAGCCTTCCAATCCCTTCATAATCTGATGCTTCTTCATCTCTCCAGCCTCACTTCCCATCCTTTTCTAGTGATATGATATTCCTTTGAGTTGCTCAAACATGCCTTGCTTTCTCATTTCCAGCCTTCATATATGCTGTTCTCTCTGCCTGGGACACTGTTCTTCCCATTACTCCTCATTGCTCAAGTCTACATTTAAACCTCACTTCTCCCTGAAGGTCTTCTCTAAACTCTAGGCCCGGTAAGATGTTGCTGCAATGTATCCTCACAGCACCCTGTATTTCCCCACTTAGGGAGTTATCTGCTTTCTCCACTGAACAATAAGATTCACAATATCTATCTCGGCCACCAGGAACATGCATGATATATATACTCTATAAACATTCGCTGAATACATATATTGATGAATGCATCAGCTGTTTCAATCACCTTCACATTTTAAGACAATATCTCCTTTCACATATGAATTGACCAAATTCTAATGAGCTTAAGAGATTTGTCCAACACCGCTATAGCATTTTGGCATCAGAACTGTTACTCAAGTCTCCCATTTTTATTATTATATTATTTATGGTTACAAACCAAAATATCCTCTAGGGTCATCAGTGAAATGGAAGGGATGTAAGACCATAGGTGATGGAGGGGGCTGTGACAAACTGAAGGACTCATGCCTCATTTGAGGGGAGCATCCAATATTCAGACCCAGCCAATTGTTGCCATAGAACAGGATCCAGTCTTGCCAGATCTTCTTTTTTTCAAAAGAAAAATAAACCCATAAGTTTATGTGAAATATTCTGGATTTTAATATTAGCAAAATAAAATGTATTTGATGTAATATACTAGGCATCCTAAACAAAATACTCATGGACTAGGCATGGACTCTAAGGCCCCAGTGTGCCATCTCCACACTGCACTGAGCTGCTTCTTTCTACACAACCCAGACCTATGGAGAGACCTTCCCTTGTTCCAACAACCAGCACTCAGGCAATCCTGTAATCCCCCTGTAGTTGAGAATTGAAAAATTCAATAAAACACAATTGCCTTTTAAGAGAGACACTCAGCTCTCCAATTGCTTTAGAATCGATCGACCCCCGACTGCATTAAGTTCAGCTCCCACACAGGCTATGGTAACTCTTATGATCTCACATGACAGAAAACAAAACTCTGCAAAAGTGGAAGAACAATTTTTTTTCCAGGAGATAACAAAGTACCACTTATACCAAGAAAGAAGACTGGATCTTATTTCTGGAGAAAAATGGCACCAAAGTTTCTACTTTCCTCCCCACTGTTACAACTAATCAGTGTATGACAACAGAGAGACTCGCCTAGCATTAGACTCAGAGGAGTTTTGTTTGCAGTCTGGCCCTTGCTCTTGAAGCTCCATGATCTCAAGTAAGTAGAACCTGTTGAGAGCCTCAGTGTTCTCATGGATAAAATAAGAAGAAAGTCTACCTCCTCCCACGGTTGCAGTGAGGAAGGGACCAGGGAAGAGGCAGGTAGAAGGGCTTTGCCACCTGTCATATACCACACCAGTGTTAAGAGTTGACAATAAGTGGGGCTAACTGAACTTCGTTATTCCTGTGAACCTATTCTAGGTAGGAATGCCTGGCCCTGAATTCCTCTTCTGGACTTGAATGTGGTCCAGTGGAATTGCAAAGTCAGGATGAGAATTAGTTTCTCATCATAGAGAAGAGAAATCCTATTTTTGTACTCTAGAGACTATTCATCTAATTTTTATCCCCTCACTCTCTTCTGATATGGTTTGGCTGTATCCCCACCCAAATCTCAGCTTGAATTGTAGTTCCCATAATCCTCACGTGTCATGGGAGGAACTTGGTGGCAGGCAATTGAATCATGGGGGCAGTTACCCCCATGCTGCTGTTCTCATGATATTGAGTGAGTTTTCATGAGATCTGATGGTTTTATAAGGATCTTTTCCCCCTTTTGCTCATTCTTCTCCTTCCTGCCGCCACATGAAGAAAGACGTGTTTGCTTCCTCTTCCACCATGATTGTAAGTTTCCTGAGGCCTCCCCGGACCTGCAGAACTGTAAGTCAATTAAACCTCTTTTCTTTATAAATTACCCAGTCTTGGGAAGTTCTTTACAGCAGCATGAGAACAGACTAATACACTTTCTTATTCAAATATCAAGAAAGAGTCATAGGTTTTCCTCATTACTGATTCCCATCAATTTCTCTATAACTTCTCGAGAGCACCACTTGATGTCTACTGGGCTCTTACAGGTACCATTCTCTGCACTTGCTTGTATTTATTCATTTGATTCTTACATCTAAACAACTGGTCAAAATCCCACTGCTAGAAAGTAATAAAGTCGGGATTTGAATTCTGTTCCTCTGGCTTCAGACCCTGAGCATTTAGCCACAATAATACATTATTTCCCCCTCCATGCACTGGAATCTGCTTTTGCATCTACCATTTGTTCATTCATTAACTCTTTCGACAATTCTAGACTGAGTGTCTACAATACGCCATACCCTCGTGAAGCTTATATTCCAAAGAAAAGAAAAAATGAATAAATTAAATAAGTTAAATATATATATACAGTAGGCAAGCTAGTAATCAATGCTAAGGATAAAAAATTAAACAGGTAAGAGAGATATGATAGCATGGGCAGAAGACTAGTCTAACAGTTGGAATGTGGGATCTACAGGCAGTTATAACAGTCAGGGGCTCAGCACCAGGCACAGAGTGCATGCAAACCAAGGGAACATGGCAGACTTGTAGGAAAGAGACCCAACCAGTATTAAGCCCTGACTTTGTGCCAAACACAACATGTACAACATAAGTTGTCTCATTTGCCTTCTATCTTATACACCTATGGTATCATTATATCAACTTAACAAACCAGAATTTTTAATAACTTTATTATTAATACTAACATGTACCAGGCCAAGTTCTTAGCACTTTGCATATATCTTATTTGAGCCTCTGAGGAAGGTATTGTTATCCTTTCTCATCAAAAATGAAATGAAGATAAGGGAGTTTACTGAGTTTACTCAAGGTTACCCAGCCAGCAAGTGGCAGGGACAGGATTCAAACCCAAATGTCTTGCTTCTAAACTAAATAACCTGCTGTATAGAGGTCAGTAAACAAGGATCCCAGCTGGAAAGCAGTGTCAAGAACATGGCAGCAGGTGGCAGCAAATGTATTAGTCTGCCGGGGCTGCCCTAACAAACCACAGAATGGATGGCTTAAACCACAGAAATGTATTTCTCACTGTTCTGGAAGTCCAAAATGAAGGTGTCTGCGGGTTTGCTTTCTTGGAGGCCTCTCTCCTTGGCTTACAGACAGCTGCCTTCTCACAGGGTCGTCACACAGCCTTTCCTGAGCACATGCGCCCCCCAGTGTCATTCTCTCCTCTTATAACAGCATAACAGCACTAATCATATTGTTCTTTGTTGTTTTTTTTTTTAGACTGAGTCTTGCTCTGCTGCCCAGGCTGGAGTGCAGTGGTGCGATCTCTGCTCACTGTAACCTCCACCTCCTCCCAGGTTCAAGCAATTATCCTGCCTCACCCTCCCAAGTAGCTGGGTAATTTTTTAGCCTCACTAATTTTTGTATTTTTAATAGAGACAGGTTTCACCATGTTGGCCAGGCTGGTCTTGATCTCTTGACCTCAAGTGATCTGCCCACCTCCACCTCCTAAAGTGCTGGGATTACAGGTGTGAGCCACCACACCCCGCCAGCACCAGTCATATTGGATTAGGGCCCCATACTTATGACCTCCTTTAACTTTAATTACCCCTTTAAGGCATTGTCTCCAAATAAAGTCACACTGGGGGTTAGGGCTTCATCATATGAATTTTAGGGGGACAGAATTCAGTCTATAACAGCAGGTAACAGAACTCCAGTTCCTTCGGGAAGAGGAATGAGATGATTGAGAAAATGGAAGTCAAGTTGCAACCTTATTATAACTAGAGTACCAGTTCTGGCCAGTGGGAAAGTGGAGATGATGGAGTAGGGGTGTGAGATGAGAGTGAGCAGCAGGCTTGCCCTGAGTCACCTACTGTATGATCGAGAGCATCTTCAGTGTGCTGAGGCTGGAGGTTATGCCCTCGGTGCCTTACCCTGCAGTCCTGCAGTAGGAGGCAGGGGTGTGGGCACCAGAGCTACTGGGCAGAGAACGAGGAAAGTCATTTCACTGCTGTAGGAGCAGCCAGGTCGTGGCTTCTCTCTAAAACTGGTGTACAATTTACAAAAAAACAAAAAAAAATCAACCCCATAAAAAAGTGAGCAAGGACATGAACAGACAGTTTTCAAAAGAAGACATACAGACATACATGTGGCCAACAATCATATGAAAAAACAGCTCAACATCACTGATCACTAGAGAAATGCAAATGAAACCACAATGAGATACCATCTCACACCAGTCAGAATGGCAATTATTTAAAAAGTCAAAAAATAACAGATGCTGGCGAGGTTGTGGAGAAAAAGGAATGCTTATACAATGGTGGTAGAAGTGCAAATTAGTTCAACCATTGTGGTAGACAGTGTGGCAATTCCTCAAAGACCTAAAGTCAGAAATCCCATTCAACTCAGCAATCTCATTACTGGATTTATACGCAAAGGAATATAAATCATTCTATTATAAAGACGCATGCACACATATGTTCATTGTAGCACTATTCACAATAGCAAAGACATACTCTCAACCTAAATGCCCATCAATAATAGACTGGATACAGAAAATGTGGTACATATACACCATGGAATACTATGAAGCCATAAAAAAGAATGAGGTCATGTCCTTTCCAGAGACATAGATGGAGCTGGGGGCCATTATCCTTAGCAAACTAACACAGAAACAGAAAACCAAATACCACATGTTCTCACTTACAAATGGAAGCTAAATGGTGAGAACACATGGACACATAGAAGGGAAAAATAAACTCTGGGGCCTTTTGGAGGGTAGAGGGTGGAAGAAGGAAGAGGATCAAGAAAATTAACTAATGGTTACTGGGCTTAATACCTGGGTGATGAAATAATCTGTACAACAAACCCCCATGACACAAGTTTACCTATGTAACAAACCTGCACTTGTACCCCTGAACTTAAAAGTTAATAAATAAATAAATAAACTGGTGTGCCTATTCCCATCATTAATGAGCTCTACTTATTCTCTATACATCAGCACCATCCTCTATAACTTGTGTGCATGAGTGTATATGTATCTATCCATCTGGGAGAGGTAAGCAGAAAGAAAGAAAGAGAGAGAGGTAAATTATGTTAAAGAAAGAGAGGAGGAGAGAGAACAAAAATGAGAATCACAAGGGGAGGGAGGGAGAGAAGGGGGCGTCCAGGGAATGAAGTTCTGTGGGGTTGGACCCCATGCAGAGACCCTTATCCTTGTATAGTCGTCAGGTGCCTGGCAACTGAGGAATCCAGGAGGCTCTATAAGCAAGGCTGATTTTCTTGTCTGTGGGCCTGAGGATATCTAATTTATAAAGAGTCTAGACCAGAGTTTCCCAACCACTCTGCCTACCTTAAAGCAGCCAGGCTGGATCTGAGCAGTCAAAGTCCTGAAGCATCTACCAGGATGCCAAACAAATGTTAATTCTATTCATGGAATAGATAGGCCATGGAAAAGGTTAGGGAGCACTGCTGCAGACCAGAACTTCCCAAATGTGTGAAAAGAGGGCTCCACGGTCACTTTAGAAAATGCTGTGTATTGTATACCACTTTGTGAATATACTCACAAAATGCAGCAGCATAATAAAGGCTCTGAGAAGCTCTCAGTGTAGGGAACAATGTAGGAGAACTGTTAACTTTGCTTAGGCCTTCCAGTATCAGACTATATAGCTGGTTAACTTACATCCTTAAATCCAATAAAGCCAAGGATGGGAAACCCTATATCTCCCAGCCCAAATGCATGTTCTTTCTTTTCAGGAAGTGCTAATTCTCCTACCAGGTGATGCTTGCTGAAGCACAGGCAGTCTCTAGGATTAGATGGCCATCTTCCAGGCCAAGCAATAGGTTGTAAAGAAGTCAATCAATGTGTCCTTACCAGCCTAGTCTCCTGCTGGCAAACCAGCACATGCCTCCAACCAATAGTTCAGCGGCCAGAAACAAGCTTGTTGCAAGTTGTATGTTAGGGGTTGGCAAAGCACAGATTTAATTCTTAAGGTTTAGAACCATAGCTCAAGGGGCTAAAAATTCACTATTAAAATTGTGAAAAAGTTGTGTGAGTCTAGAGAGTATGCGTGATTCGAGACAGACCGCAGCTCCTTTAACAGGCCTCAATTTTTCCAACGTATAAAAGGAGTGGGTTGGGTGATAATATAGGATGAATTGTGTCTCCCAAAATGTATATGGTAAAGTCCTAACCTTTAGTACCTAAGAATGTGAGTATATTTGGAGCTAGGACCTTTAAAGGGGTAATTAAAATTAAATGAGGTCACTAGGGTGAGTCCTTATTCAATATGACTGGTGTCTTTATAAGAAGACAAGATTAGAACACAGACACAACACGAAGGGACAACCATGTGAGGAAGCAGTGAGAAGGCAGTCATTTGAAAGGAGAGAGGCCTCAGAAGAGACCAAACTTGCTGACACCTTCCTCTTGGACTTCCAGCCTCCATAATTGTGAGAAATAAGTTTTTGTTGTTTAAGCCTCCTGGCCTACAGCATTTTATTATGGCAGCCTGGTAAACAAATACAGATGAATAAAGTCTCCAGAGTGAGCACTTAGTTGCCTATCAAACACCCCTTCCCTCCTGCTTCCTTGCTAATGTAAACCACCTTTATTCAAAATTCACAGCATGAATAATCTAAGCAACTGTGTTTCAGTTTATCCCTGTTGCCAGTGATTGGCTGAGAAACAGGCATATGACCAAAATTAAACCAGAAGACATTAAAAGAAGACTCTTGGGGCCTTCTAGGAAGAGTTTTCTCACCCCTTTCAGAAAGGCAAAGTAGGTATGGCCTCTTGTTTCTCTAAAAATGTTTGTGTCTCAGTGAGACACCTGAAACTTCTGCAGCTAATTTGTAACCAATAGGGAGCCTGGCTGAAGGCAAAGACAATTTCCTAAGGATTGCAAAGAGGATAGATGAGTAATGAAATCTCTGACTACTATCTCAAGCTAACCTGCAGCACCTCCCACCTCAGGACTTTCAGGGAGGGCTGATTTTTAAAATTTTTTTTTATTTAAACCAGTAAGTTTTCTGTGATCACAGCTGAAAGCATCCAATCAGAGGCATTCCATCATCCTTTCCAGCCCCATCACTTCCTAGAAGCTATATTTCTAAGGCCACTCGCAACAGTAAACATGTTAAGGAGAACCTTACAAACATGAGCTCCCCACAACTCTAAGAAGTAGTAAGATATTGTGATATAATAAGAAATATATATTTGGTCTTCATTTCTTGTTTCTGACACAGAGCTCCTAAATCCCTTGGAATTTCCTGGGTGATAGGAATATCTTTTGTTCTAATGAGATAATTCTTTTTTGTTTGTTTGTTTTTGTTTTTTTTTTTGACATGGAGTCTCGCTCTATCACCCAGGCTGGAGTGCAGTGCGGTGGTGTGATCTTGGCTCACTGCAAAGTCCACCTCCCTGGTTCAAGCGATTCTCCTGCCTCAGCCTCCCAAGTAGCTAGGACTACAGCCATGTGCCACCACACCCGGCTAATTTTTTGTACTTTTAGTAGAGACGGGGTTTCACCATGTTAACCAGGATGGTCTCGATCTCCTGACCTCATGATCTGCCGACCTCGGCCTCCCAAAGTGCTGGGATTGTAGGCATGAGCTACTGCTACCAGCCAGTGAGATGATTCCTGGTAGCTCCTGAATGGGGGCTGGTCACCAGAAAGACCAAGCCATGACTAGAAACTCAGAACTTTTAGCAAACCCCCTGCTCCTATCCTTGGGTGAGGGGAGAGGAGCTGGAGATTGAGTTAATAATTGATCATTTCTACATAATGAAGTTTCCACAAATTACCTTGCATAATAAAGCCACATTATGCCTATGTGATGAAACTCTCCTAAAGTATGAGGTTCACAGAGCGGAAGGGTCAATAAACAAGAACACATCGCACGCCGGGAGGGTGGTGTACCCCAACTACATGGAGACAGAATCTCCTGCTCTTGGGGCTTTTCCAACCCCCATGGGCCTTTTCATCCTCTATCCTTTTTATAAGCAAGTGTTTCTCTGAGTTCTGTGGCACTGTCATAGCAAGTTATTCACCCTGAGGAGAAGGTTATGGGAATCCTCCATTTATAATGGGCAGCTGGGAATAAAAGAGGCCTGGAGGTGAGACTGGCATCTGAGGTGGGGGCAGTCTTGTGGGACTGAGCCCTTAACTTGTGGGATCTGGTTCCAACTCCAGGTATGTTGTGTCATTATTGAATTCTAGGACACCCAGTTGGTGTTGGGAGAATAAGAGAGCTGGTTGGTGTTGGGAAAAAAAGAAAACCACACATCTAGTGTGGAAAGTGAAGCATTCTAGAAGTATTGAGTTTTGTGAGTACAGAAGGAAAAACCATTTGTTTTTCCTGTATGGGTAGGGACTATCTTTAGGCCCATTTAAAGAAAGAACAGGGGTTAAAAGGTTAAGTAATCTGAGACAATAGACTGGCTTAGCCCAGAATGTGAAACCTGTCTGACCTGAGATCTTTGCTCTTACCCACTCTCTACCAGAAACTCTGAGAAAAAAAAACAGAAATTTTTCCAATCAGCCAGAAAGTTGCTGAGGGTCAGGGATAGAAATCCTTAATCATTCAGAAAGCCTCAATTTGAGAAATCTATCTTTTCAGAATCTCTTAAACTCCTTGAAACTCTAAATTGCTGCCAGAATGTTAGGAAGGGCTGATAAGCCCTTTGAATTCTTGTGCTGTACTTTGGATTCTTCAATCATGATGATGAATCCCCAGCTAATTTCTACCATCTTTTTTTAAGAGATTGCACTATTTTCCAAACAATGTGCAATTAGGCATTGATTTTTATTATTAGTCCAAAGTCACATTGTTCTTCCTCTCTCTTTTTCCAGCTAACTGTTGGAGGTTGCTAAAGGTTTTTTTTATCTATTCAATAGAAAAAAATTATAAATATTTATTATGTAAAAATTACTGTAAAGAAAAGAGGACAGAATATAAAAAAGAAATGATCTATCACAGAACAAAATTTATTGATCTTGAGATGTAACAAAAGACATTTAGACAGGTTCTCAAGCAGGACTTTCTAACTAGAAGAGTAAAAGATACTGAAAGTGTTAACCAGAAAGCACATAGTGAAATATCTCACAGAGTTTCTCCCAAAAAAAAGGGTGTGGAAATTTTAGGGGCAAACTTTCTTGATTGTGAAGGAGCAAGACTAGTTGTTTTGTTTTTGTTTTTGTTTTTTGTAACCATTTGGTTACAAAAAAAATTCAAACTAACTTAAATAAAAAGAGTTTACTGGAATGATATAGGAGTATCTTACAGAAGCCAAGCACAGGAACACCAAAAACAAAAGTCATTCAGCTGCCAAGGCCATCCCTCCCTGTCTTTCTCTTGCTTCCTTTTTTTCTTTATTTGCTTATCTTTCTCTCTCTCTTTTTCACTCTCTTTCATTACATTGTCATTCAGTTTGTTTTCAAAGCATTATCTCTGCAAATGAGCTCTTCCTGTTGTACTACATACATCCCATTACCCAAGATGGCCCCTTCAGATCTCAATTCTAGATCATCTGAGAAGGTCAAGACACACAGCAAGCTAAACAATTATCTCTGCAACCCAATTCCAAATTTTCTGGGGAGGGTATGATTGGGCCAGCCCGGGTTCTGGGTTGTTCTCCTGAGCCAGGTACCCACTGCTTGCCCAATCAGCTGTGACTAGAGAATAAGAAATATTTCCTAAGAACATGGACTAGAGTCCATTTCTGCTTACATGGGATGGGGAGAGCAAGGCAGAACAACTGTTCTCAGATTATACGGTGGGAGCTGGGTGAGTTCCCCAAAGGCTGTCTGCTGCACGTGATCTTTAGGGCTTTCTTCCACCATGAAATTCTCTATTCAAGAAGTTTTAATGATGACTTGGCTTCACCCTGCCCACCCCCTCCATTTCTCAAACACAAATGCAAACAGGCAGGAGAAAGGAACTCGAGGCAGTGCCTGGCTCTGCTCCTCAGTTACGGAAGCTGGGCCCTAGGGTGGTGTTTCCTCCCAGAAGAAGTATGGGATGGAAGTGGTATTATCTTCAGCCTAAGCGAGGAAGCACAACCTCGGCAATTTCCTGGACCTTGCCCTCAGCTAATTAGCACTTTCACCCATCAGCCTCAGCTCAGCCCCAGAGTTAACCCTTTACCCGCCTCCATCAATCCTCGTGCCTCAGATTTCTCAAATCCCCTGCCCACCTCAAACACACACACAAATGTGTAGCGGGAATGGAACAGGGCTCTGCTCAGGCCATTGGCCTGAGTCCATCATCCACATTGCCTACATAGAGGACTTTCTATTAAATAAAATGAAAAAAAAAGGTCATTGTGGTACTCCCCTGCTCCAAACCCTTCTCTGCATCCCCTCTATCAACAGGACATGGGTCCTTGACTTGGGCTAGAAGGTCCTGCAGACACAGCCCTGTATATCCCGCTAGACTTGTCTCAGGCTCCTCTACAGTAGACATAGCCCATGTTTCAGCCTTCACTGAATTGTCTGCAGTTCCCTGACTCGCAGTATGATGTTCCCATCTCTGCACATTGCTACATGATCCTCCTCCCACTTGAACTGCACCTCTTCTCCTCAGCCGCTCATGGCTATATGCCCCTGCCTCTGTGGTGGCACTATGGCACCAGGAGGAAGTTATTTGGGTTCATGTCTGCTCTCTGTATTGAGCTTTTAACTCCTTAAAAGCAAGGACTCTGCTCTGCTCAGGGCCATATATCCAGGGCTGAGGGGAGCGTTAGTGCATCACAAAATGCTTGAAGGAAGAACACAAGAGAGAATGCAAACGAGAAGAACAGGAAAGAAACAGGGAAGGAAGAAATCTTCCTTCCCATTAACAATGTCCCTGACCAGCTGTGAAAACAAAGGCAGGTGGTTCTCGGACAGAGCATACTTCTTCGATCAGTCCTAGGCTTTACAGCTTTCAGAACCCATTCATACACAAAAGCTCATTTGATCCTCATACATCCCTGTTAGGCAAACAGCAATTGCCCCTATTTTACAAAGAGGAAAGACAAAAGCTAGAGAAGTGAAGTGACTTGAAAGAGCACCAGCGAGTCTTGGCATCCAGAGCCGAGGGGATTCCTTCCTTGCAAGAGGATGCTTTCCTGGTCAGCAGAGATCAACTGTGCAAGGGGCTGGTGGTCTCTGAAATGTCCCAGGCTGGCTTGGCCTGGAGGCGATCCCACTTTGAGCAGCCACCTAGGAGCTGGTGTCCCCACTCACTGGCCAGTTCCTACCACAGTACAAACATCATATTTATTCCCCTGGGTCAAACAGCCTGACGCCAGCTCAGCTTCCTTCTGGCCCCTGTCTCTGTCCTACATCTGGGGAGACAGTGAATAATCCTTCCTTTCTTTCTGGAGGTTGTTGCCTTCAAGGTATTTATAGACTGCTCCTGGCCCCGCTGAGGCATCTTTTCTCTCCTGTTTAAATTTAGCTGCCTTTGTCTTCTTCCTCTGACTTATCTGCTGATCCTGCCTGGATTTCCTCTACTGCCTTTGTTCTCCCTGTGTTTGTTCCACATCGTCTCTCATCTGCTGAGCCCAACGATCTCACCAAAGAGTTTCTCTGAAGCCTTATATAACTTTCTCCTCCATGCTCAGACCTCTCCAACAATCCTCTCTCTGCCCACTCTTCACTTTCTCTTGCAGCAAGTTTCACCTTTATCTTCTCTCAATCCAGTCCATTTGCAAAAAGGGAAAACTGGCACGGCCAATCTGCAAACAGCCAGAACAAAAGACTTTTCAATCTTCTCTGCCATTTTTACTTTTAAAGGCTCCTGGTTTTTACATGTCTAACTTGAGTCGCACATCTCAGAATCATTTTGTCTTAGGTGTGCCTAGATGTGTCAAAGTCTTGGGCATCTTTGTTCTTTTAAAACTGACCATAAGACAGTTCTTGTCTTAGCACCAGAAAGAGCAATTGCTCTCAAAATCCAGAGGAGGAAAGTGCACTGTTTTGCCTGTAATAACATTTAATAGCTATAAGGTAGATCGAGATGAGATGTCCCACCTCTAAATCATACAGGGGTCTCTGATCCTAAGGGCTCCAGGCTTAGGCAGGTCAATAAATGAAGCAGGCCTGACCACAGATATTAGGCACCTGCAGCATGTACACAGTAAAGGCAGTAGCATATCTCATCATTCAGGTCTTCTGATTTGTTCCAGACACATCAAAAATCTGGACTTTTAAATAATGGCAATTAATGCAAATTTTTAAAAAATTATATGATCAGAATAGAACACAGACCACAAGTTGTGGCCCCCACACAACCCCATCCATCCTCCGCTTTAGATGTCAGTCATCCTGGTTCCCCGCCACCTCCCTAGCCATGGCTTATAGACCAAGTGGCCCTTCCAGATTCATTTAGCATTTCTATTGCACTCAGTCTTACAGCTTCATTTCCACTCCTCTGCTATTCTTAAAACTGGATTCTGGGCCAGGAGCGGTGGCTCATGCCTATAATCCCAACATTTTGGGAGGCCAAGGCGGGTGGATAACCTGAGGTCAGGAGTTTGAGACCAGCCTGGCCAACATGGTGAAACCCCATCTTTACTAAAAATACAAAAATTAGCCGGGTGTGGTGGCATGTACCTGTAGTCCTAGCTACTCAGGAGGCTGAGGTAGGAAAATTGCTTGAACCCAGGAGGAGGAGCTTGCAGTGAGCCAAGATCATGCCACTGCACTCCAGCATGGGTGACAGAGGGAGACTCTATCTCAAAAAAATAAAAAGTTTAAAAATTTAAAAAATTTTAAAAAACTAGATTCTAAACCAGTAACAGCAGGACTTTCCCTCTAACTCAAGCTCCCTGTGGACTTTCTGTTTTGTCTTTATGCTTGGCAAGAGTGGTGTTCATTTTCAGAATGGTCTCCCAGAAGATCTTCTATGATACATCAGTCGGGATGAGCTAGGTTATGCTCTAGAAACAAATGGCATTAAAATCCCAGAGGTTTGAATTACAAAAATTCACTGCTTGTCCATGCCACAAGTCCACTGAGGGGCTTTGCTCCAAGCCACTTGGACTCAGGTTGGTGGGGCAGCCACTATCTGAAGTGTTACCACCATCATGTCAGAGTATGACAAACCGCACACTGGCTCTCAAACCTTTTTCCCAGAAGCAACACTTATATCTCTTCGACTCACATTTCATTTCCCAGAGCAGGTTACACAGCCATATCCAATTTCAAAGGAGATGAAGAAATGTCATTTTATCATGTGCCTGGAAGGCGGGAGGATGGAAGTATCTGGTAGCACTAACTGATTACCACGTATGGTATTTCCACTTTAGAGGGAGGTTTCTTAGTTAGTTCTACCCATTGGTTCCAAAGTCATTCATTTATTCATTTAACAGTAATGACTGAGCAAAGCCCTGAGATGGGAAATCTAGGGACAGGAATAAGAACTGACCTCTACCTTCAAGCAGTTATGATTTATCTAGGGAGCATCCACAGATCTGTGCCAATAATTTGTAAACAAGGTACACAGGAGGTGCCTCAGGCAAGTGTAAATGAAGTACTGAGCATAGAAAAGGCAGTAAACATGGGGACATTGGCATCTGGGCAAATCTTTGGAACAGGAGAAAGGTAGACATGAGCAGGAAGGACCTTTCCTCTCCCCTCCCACACCCAGGTAGCTGCATTGCCCATCCCAAGCAAAATCCCTCCACCCGAATATTTGTGACCACAATGACAGATCAAAGTACCAAACAGGTACAACTTCCTGAATAACTAGTCCTACACCTGGGCATATGATGCAGGCAAAGAGAAATACACATCACATCAAAAGCAGTTCCCACCCCTACCTATGGGTCCAAGACCAGAATAAAGCTCATTGCTTCAATTCAAACTTCAGCTCCTCCACTTACTTGCTACATGACCTTGGGCAAGTCATTGAACTACCTGTGTCTGTTTCCTCATATGCAAAACGTAGGTAATAATGGTACCTACCTCAAAGGGTTGATATCAGAATTGAATGGGTTAATACAGGTAATGAGACAAGTAAAGGCAGGCCAGGCTCACAGTAGACATCATGTAAGTGGTAGCTAGCACCCTCATCCTGCCCTCGTCATTGTCTTGATACGGTTGTCGTCTTGTTGTTTCTTCCTCCTTCAACATCTCAGTTGCTTACTACAACTCCTAAAGTGTGTATGCTTGGCATTGACTAAGACTGTTCTTACATGGTCCATGGAAGGAGATTTCATTCTCAGAAAACATTAGGCAGAGGGAAGAGGCCTTTGTGCCCTCAGGGGTGGTCTACCAGAACACTAATGTTCTACCCCATCTCTTCCTCATCACCAATAAATTTCTAATAAATATCTCTTTTAAACTTTTATTTTAGGTTTGGAGGTACATGTGAAGGTATGTACACAAGTAAATTCGTGGGTTTGTTTTACAGATTATTTCATCAACCAGGAATTAAGCCCATTACCTAATGATTATCTTTTCCACTCCTCTCCCTCCTCTTACCCTCCACCCTTGAGTAGACCCCAGTGTCTCTTGTGTCCCGCTTTGTGCTCGTAAGTTCTCATCATTCAGCTTCCACTTATAAGCGAGAACATGTGGTATTTGGTTTTCTGTTCCTGCGTTAGTTTGCTAAGGATAATAGCCTCCATTTCCATCCATGTTCTCACAAAAGACATGATCTCATTCTTTTTTATGGCTGTAAGGTATTCCATGGTGTATATGTACCACATCTTCTTTATTCAATCTGTCAATGAGCATTTAAGTTCGGTCCATCTTTGCTATTGTAAATAGTGCTGCTATGAACATTTGCATGCATGTGTCTTTATGGTAGGATGATTTATATTCCTCTGGTATACATCCCATAAAGGAACTGCTAAATCTTTTTCCATATATCCCCCACCCTGAACTACTCCATGAACTTCTAGCCAGAGTCACATGTCCATTGGATGGGCCACAAAGCACAAATCCCACCAGATGGACCCTAAGGGAACAGAAGACTCATGTCCTACACTGTGCATGGCAGACTGCCTCCGGGATGAGCAGTGCACAAGGCAAAAACCCTGTTTGTTTTCTTTAATCCAGAATTTTCTGAGTTAAATTTCAACCAAGGTAACTTCATTTTGCAAGTGATACATTTTGGGAAATATTCTGCAAAGGCAAAGAACTGTTTCTTATTCATCCACTTATCCACAGAAATGTGGATAATGCTTGGTGTATAACAGGCATGAGAAAAGAGTCAATAAATTGAACTGAATTTGTTATATAACCTCAGGAAAAATATTTCCTCCCTGGGCTTCAGTTTTCCCATTTCTATAATCAGAGAATTGGACTAGAGGGTTGCTAAGACCATTCCTATCCTCAGTTATGAGCCAATCTTTCAGTGGGTGTTTTTTTTCCTTGCCCTCTGCCTAGTTATTGTTGAACTTCATTATTTTATTCAAGATGGGAGCAAAAGCAAAACTGTCAACCCCCAATGAGCAGGAAGCTAATAGAGGAAATGATCAAAGATGACATTTACTGTGTGCCAGCCACATTTCCAAATGATTAATAGGGATTGCTGTACCTAGTTGAAACAAGACCATTGGATAAGTATCATGATTAAAATCGTTCCCATTTTACTAACACATTGAGACACAGAGACACTAAGCTACTGCTTAAGTAGCTCTACCTAGTTGCCAGAGATGGGATTTGAATCCAGGTAATTTGACTCCAAACCTTTAGGCTACACTGCCTTTACACATGAGGTACAGGAACTCTTTGGATTCAGTCTAGCCCACTCTGTTTCATTGCTAAGAGATAATAAAAAGCCCTAAAAACTTAGTTAATTTCTTCAAGTTGGTTCAATATGTTGGCCAATGTGATATTTCTCAATCCCTTGACTGCACCTTTCTTTTACCCTCAGCTTTCATGAAAGAATGCAGGAAATAGCAACATTCCATGCATTTATTTTTATCAATTATCATCATAACAATAGTCATCTACAGCATTTCTAGGAAGTTCTTTCTTATCCGTCATTGGATATGATTTTCACCCAAGCCACATGAGAGGCACAGAAAAAAAAATTGCCATGTCAATTTTACAATCAAGGAAACAAGCTGCAAAAAGTGAGGAAGTTTGCCTAAGACTCCACGCCAATAAATAAATTGTGGATCTTGTATTTGAACCTTGTCTTTGGATCTCAGCTAGGAAGTACTCAAGGGCTCAACATGATCCAGAGCATTTGGCTCTCAAATTTGGCCCCAGGTTGGGGGTGGGGAGTGTCAGAATTTGTGAAGATATAGGTATAAACTCAGAGGGAAATGGAGAGCCTGGAGCCAGGAAGAGAAACCTAGCTTGACAACCTCAGCAAGAGGGGTGAGGAAGCGGGAGGATGCATTAGGGGGTTAAGGTGCTTTCTTTGCACCTGCTCTTTTGTTGCTTCCTACTCACTAAGCCTCTGCCCCTTCAAGTCACTTATCTATCCACCATCTTAGCCACCTCGTAAATCATGGACCTGGGATGGTTTATGCATTCACTGAGTGCCTAGAATAGTGCCAGGCCACTGAATCAGGCACAACAGACACTGAGATGAAATATACACAGATCATTGAATCCAGGGAAGATGTGACGGAGTCAGGCTCAGGAAAGACCTGCAGAGGTGGTATATTTGAGCTGAGTCTGGACTGGTATGCAGGAGGTCTCAGATCAAAATTAAAGACTAGCAGTTTACGCCAGTCTGGTCTTGGAACCATAGGTAAGGGTAGAGGCTATTTTGGATGTGACATGTATTTCTCTTTGCTTGCACCCTATGCCCAGGCTTAGGACTAGTTATTTAGGAAGTTGTACCTGTTTGGTACCTCTTTGGTACAGAAGGTGATTTGGGCCAGAATCAAGGTGTGGAAAAGAGTGTTCCAGGCAGAGGGAATAACATGGGCAGGGATTTGTAACCTTTTTGATTGAAGCACAGGATGCACAGAGGGGAAGGGTCAAGAGCTGAAGCTAGAAAGCAGGTAACGGCCAGATCCTGATGGGCCTTGAAGTCTAGCCTAAGCCATTGGACTTTATCTTTCAGGCAATGAGGGAACTCTGAATGCTAAATGCACCTCCCCATCTTTGCTGTCCTGCTCCTCTCATACTAAGTCCTCCCAAGGACTTAGAAACTAATTCAGAAATTCTTGTGGAAATTAGATAGGAAAGTGAAGATAAAAGACGAGAGAAAAAGTATCACTTCCCTTGGTCAAAAAAGTAAGGCACAGATGCATCATCCCGTGGAGAAGGGTGCCACCAGGAGTAGGCAGAGGTCTCTGCCCCTTGCCTGGAGCCCAGGAGGCTTGTAGCGGCAGGTCCTCAAGACAGACCTTCCCCACTACCCTCCCTGTGACTTTCTGTATTGAAATGAATGTGAGTACCCATCCAGACATCACTGCAAATGCAGTCAGTCTCCCCATCTAAAACAATGAGTGCATGTGGATGGTGAGCATCAGTGAGCAACACAGAATAAAGACTGATCCCATCCCCTCCAGCCTCAGGGCAGCAGTTATGCCAAGTGCTATGCATGAACCTGGCACAGGGAGGCAGTGTGGGCTCATGGTCAGCCTCAGCCTGGACACCTTGGAGCAGGTGATTGAGGGCAGACAAAAGAGGGAATGGACCCAGATAACACAAGTGGGAGAAAAGGGAGGGGCATTTTCTACAACCAATTTATCAAAACGTGCTTTAATATAAGAGGTCTCCCTCTAGGAAATACCTTTAATCCATGAATCCAGTCCTTTCAATCTTATAACAGGCCCTTGACAAGCAAAACTCCATGAAAGTTCTCAGTCCTTGCTCATTTCCTTGGACTGGTGCTTAATATCCACTGTGGCCTAGCCCCCGCCTGCTTTCCTCCACATGCTGGTACTCAAGCCAGTCTCTCTTCCCCATCCAGGCTCTTGTCTGTGCCTCTGTCCACACTGTTCCCTCCACCTGGAACAGCCTCTTTCAAAAGACCTCTCCCCTATTTCTGATCTAACTCAAATGTCGCCAACACCATGAAGCCGTTCCTGACCTACTTTCCACGAAGACAAACTAAGCTCACTCACTCTCTCTCTCGGCCACTTGCTACCATCTACCTTATGTGTCAGTCATTTGTATACATGGGCAGAAACTCTACCTCAGTGTTGCCATAGAGTATTCAGGATGTGAGCCTTGTTCACAATAACTACTCAATGCATGTACAAAATAAGAGGTTAAATTCTGTCTGAGGAATGGCCAGGGATGTCCCTGATTCTCGGGGGAGCTTCAGTTTTCCAATCTAGAGAACTTTAAGAAAAAGGGATAGATCAACTGGAAACTGGTTAACTAAATCATAGTATACAGGCATACCTCATTTTATTTCACTTTGCTTTATTGTACCTCATAGATATCACATTTTTAAGAATTAAAGATTTGTGACAGTTAGTCAAGTTGTGAATGCAAAAGAAAAGTTCTTAGCCAGACATGGTGGTCCATGCCTGTCGTCCTAGCAACTTGGGAGGCTGAAGCAAGAGGATCTCTTGAGCCCAGGAGTTTGAGGCTGCCATGAGTTATAATCACACCACTGCACTCCAGCCTGGGCAACAGAATGAGACCCCATGTCTAAAAAAGAAAAGGAAAAAAAAAAAGTTCTCAGAAGAAATTAAAAGTTGCTTCCTGATCAGGATAGTGGTTGCTAAAGGTTGGGGTGGCTGTGGCAATTTCTTAAAATAAGACAACAACAACTGGGCACAGTGCGTCAGGCCTGTAATCCCAGCACTTTGGGAGGCTGAGGTGGGTGGATCATGAGGTCAGGAGTTCGAGACCAGCCTGACCAACATGGTGAAACGCTGTGTCTACTAAAAATACAAAAATTAGCTGGGCATGGTGGCACGCGCCTGTAATCCCAGCTACTCAGGAGGCTGAGAGAGGATAATCACTTGAACCCGGGAGGCGGAGGTTGCAGTGAGCCGAGATTGCGCCACTGTACTCCAGCCTGGGTGACAGAGCAATACTCCATCTCAAAAAAAAAGACAAGAATGGAGTTTCCCATATCAATTATATCAATTGACTTTTGTTTTCACAAAGATTTCTCTGTAGTATGGGATGCCGTTTGATAGCGTTTTACCCACAGTCAAACTTCTTTCAAAATTGGAGTCAATCCTCTAAAAATCTGCCACTGCTTTAATAACTAAGCTTATGTAATATTTCAATCCTTTGTGGTCATTTCAACAATGTTCACAGCATCTTCACCAAGAGTATATTCCAACTCAAAAACTCACTTTTTTGGCCAGGCGAGATGGCTCATGCCTGTAATCCTAATACTCTGGGAGGCCAAGATGGGCGGATCACCTGAGGTCAGGAGTTTGAGACCAGCCTGGCCAACATGTGAAACCCCATCTCTACTGAAAATACAAAAATTAGCCGGGCTTGGTGGTGCATGCCTGTAGTCCCAGCTACTCAGGAGGCTGAGGCAGGAGAGTTGCTTGAACCCAGGAAGCAGAGGTTGCAGTGAGCTGACATCACACCACTGCACTCCAGCCTGGATGACAGAGCATGACACTGTCTCAAAAAAAAAAAAAAAAAAAAAAAAAAACTCACTTTTTTATTCTTCTGAAAGAAGCAACTCCTCGTCCATTCAAATATTATCATAAGATTGCAGCAATTCAGTCACATCTTCAGGCTCCACTTTCACTTCTAGTTCTCTTACTATTTCCACCAAATCTGCAGTTGTTTCCTCCACTAACATCTTGAACCCCTCGAAGGAAACTATGACAGTTGGAATCAGCTTCTTCCAAATTACTGCTAATGTTGATATTTTGATCTCCTCTCATGAATATGAATATTTTTAATGGCATCTGGAAGGATGAATCTTTTTAGAAGGTTTTCAATTTACTTTGCCCAGATCCGCCAGGGGAATCACTATGAATGGCTGCTGTAGCCATACATAATGTATGTCTTAAATAATAAGCCTTGAGAGTCAAAATTACCCCTGGATTCATGCACTGCACAGTGAATATTGTGTTACTGGGCTTGAAAACAAGATTAATTCCCCTGTACATTCCCATTAGAGCTCTTGAGTGTCTAGGTGTATTGTCAGTGAGCAGTAATATTTTGAAAGGAGTCTTTATTCTGAGCAATAGGTCTCAACAGTATGACTAAGATATCTAATAAACCATGCTGTAGACAGATGTGCTGTCATCTAGGCTTTGCTATTTCATTTATATACAGCACAAGCAGAGTTGGTTTAGCATACTTCTTAAGGGCCTTAGGATTTTTAGAATAGTAAATGAGCACTGGCTTCAACTTAAAATCACCAGCTGCAGTAGCCACTAACAGCAGAGTCCACCTGTTCTTTGAAGCTTTGTAGCCAGCCATTGACTTCTCCTCTCTAACTATAAAAGTCCTAAATAGCATCTCTTCCATTAAAAGGCTGTTTGATCTACATGGGAAATTTGTAAATTTAGTGTAGCCACCTTCATCAATTATCTTATCTAGATTTTTTAATAACTTGCTGTAGCTTCTGTATCAGCATTTGCTACTTCACCGTGTATTTTTATGTTACGGAGATAACTTCTTTCCTTAAACCTATGAACAAATCTCTGCTAACTTCAAACTTCTCTTCTGCGGTTTCCTCACCTCTCTCAGCTTTCACAGAATGGAAGAGACTTGCTCTGGATTAGGCTTTGGCTTGAGGTAGTATTGTGTGGCTAGTTTGATCTTCTATCCAGACCACAAAAACTTCCTCCACATCAGCAATAAGGCTGTTTTGCTTCCTTATGATTCCTGTGGTCACTGGAATAGCACTTTTAACTTCCTTCAAGGACTTTTTTTTTTTTTGCATTCACAACTTGGCCAACTGTTTGGTATGACAGGCCTAGCTTTCAGCATATCTCAGCTTTCGACATTAGTGAAACTTTGGACATTCATGAAAGACATTAGTGAGCCTTGCTCACTAAGCTTAATCATTTCTACCTTTGATATAGAGTAAGAGACGTACAACTCTTCCTTTCACTTGAACACTTAGAGGCCCTTGCAGGGTTACTAATTGGCCTCATTTCAACTTTGTTGTGTCTCAGGGACTAGGGAGGTCCAAGGAGAGGAAGAGAGATGTTGAATGGCCAGTCGGTGGTGCAATCAAAACACTCACGACTTGTATGGATTAGTGTTGTATACGGGCATGGTTTGTGGTGCTCCAAAACAATTACAGTAATAATGTCAATGATCACTGATCACAGATCACCGTAACAGATAAACAATAATGAAAAAGTTTGAAATATTGAATTACCAAAATTTGACAGAGACACACAGTAAACACATGCTGTTGAGAAAATGCCACCAATAGACTCGCTTGATGCAGGGTTACCACAATCCTTCTATTTGTAATGAAAACACAATATCTGAGAGGCATAATAAAGTGAAGCGCAATGAAAGAAGGTATACTTGTATGTCAGTAATAGCATAGAAGATGGGTTTAGATAAGTGCTGTCTTTCTGTTGTAAGATTCTTGCATTTCACAGGAAGTGATGCAATGTTAGTTAAAGGTAGACTTGATAAATTAAGAATATGTATATTGCCTGGAGCAGCACTAAAAAAAATACAAAAAAAAAACATAGTTAAAAAGTCAATAGAGAAATTAAAATGGACAGCTACAAAATATTTGATTATCCCAAAGAAGGCAGGAAAGGAGGGAAAGAGGGACAAATAAACACATGATACAGAAAGCAGTCAAATACCAGTAAAGTATATTGAGAAACTGACAATATTATTAATTATTCTAAATGTAATAATATTGGGACTAAAGCCTCCAATTAGGCAGGAGAGACTTCTGGTTTGGCAAAATGAAGAGGTCAGCAAATCTTCTCCCCAAAAAGCAACTATATATACTAAAATCAAAACTGTCAAAAACAATGATTCAGAGCTCTGAAAATCAAACAGAGCCATACAGCAAATAAAGTTTGTATTCATGAAAAACTGCTAAATTTGGGATAAGAACTGCAGGAGTTTGTGGTATTCAAGCTTCAGACTGAAGCTGCTTTCATCCTCCCCATCCCCATCCAGCTTGGTCGGCAGGGTAGTTCTAGCCCAATGGGACTGGCTGTGAAAACCAGCAACTTGCTGCAGAGAGGACTCACTTGGTTTGGAATGGAAGGGAAAAAAAAAATCCACATCCATCATCCCTGTCAGTAATGCTAGCAATCTTGGTGACCAGTAAACTGGGAAAGCCAACAACTCTACTAACCTGAGATTGCAGTCCTGGTGGAAGACTAACCAGAAAGTTAACAGGGAGATTCAGGAAACCAGATAGTCCTAACGGGGCTTCACAGATCCCTGGCGCACAAGGATGCAGAGCACATGCAGAGAAGATGCAAGATGGCCTACCTGAGAGTAACGGCCAGGGCTGACCTGAAAACTTCCTGAACTTTGATAACCCACACAGATCTGATAGAAGTGTGTGGAAGCCTCACTAGCTTGAGGTGTGTGGTAGGCAGAATAAAGTCCTCTCTTCCCCTCCCCCCCACAAAGATGTTCAGGTCTGATCCTATAACCTGTGACTATGTTAAGGGCATATGGGACTTTGCAATGGGATGAAGGTTAAGGACCCTGAGATAGTTTATCTTGGATTATTCTGGTGGGCCCAATCTAGTCACAGGACTCTTTAAAAGCAGGCTTTGAAGATGGAGAACATAAGCCATAGACAAGCAAGGTTAATGCCGTCTAGAAATTGGAAAAGGCAAGGAAACTGATTCTTCCCCAGAGCCTTCAGAATGGAATGCAGCCTTAGCTGGGCACAGTGACACACCTGTAATCTCAGCACTTTGGGAGGCTGAGGCGGGTGGATCACTTGAGGTCAGGAGTTGGAGACTAGCCTGGCCAACATGGTGAAACTCCATCTCCACTAAAAACACAAAAATTAGCCAGGCATGGTGGAGGGTGCCTGTAATCCCAGCTACTTGGGAGGCTGAGGCATAAGAATCTCTTGAACCTGGGAGGCGGAAGTTGCAGTGAACCAAGATCATGCCACTGTACTCCAGCCTAGGCAACAGAGCACGACGAGAAGAAGAAGAAGGAGAAGGAGAAGGAGAAAGAGAGGGAGGAGGAGGAGGAGGAGGAGGAGGAGGAGGAGGAGGAGGAGGAGAAGGAGAAGAAAAGAAGAAGAAGAAGAAGAAGAAGAAGAAGAAGAAGAAGAAGAAGAAGAAGAAGAAGAAGAAGAAGGAGGAGGAGGAGGAGGAGGAGGAGGAGGAGGAGGAGGAGGAAGGGGAAGGAGGAGGAGGAGAAGGAGAAGGAGAAGAAGAAGAAGAAGAAGGAGGAGGAGGAGGAAGGGGAAGGAGGAGGGGGAAGAGGAAGGAGGAGGGGGAAGAGGAAGGAGGAGGAGGAAGAGGAAGGAGGAGGAAAAAGAAGGAGGAGGAGGAAGAGGAAGGAGGAGGAGGAGAAGGAGGAGGAGGACAAGGAGGAGGAGGAGGAATACAGCCTTGCCAATGCCATGATTTTAGCCCAATGAGTCCCATAGAGGACTAAAATAGTAAGTTTATTTTGTTTAGACACTAAGCTTGTGGTACATGTCAGCAATAGAAAAACTAATACAAGGTGTTTGATCACAACCTGTGACCAAACATCAGCTGACTGCTAAACTATGAAGAAAATAGAAGCAACCCCTAGGAATTCAGGCTTAAAATAAAATAGTTTTTTTTACAAACTGAGGAAACACATCAGTAGCAACACATCACAAGGAAGACAGTATCCACAGATTTAGTCCAGGTAAGCTACTAAACAAACAAGCAGCAACAATAACCATTCCCAGGAGACATCACAGTCCAGAACTGCTACAATATATTACCTACATTATCCAGTTTGGAACAACAGAAAGCTATGAGACATGCAAAGATATAGGAAAACATGATCCACACTCAGTAAAAAAAATTTAGTCAATAGGAATGGTCTCTGAGTGGGCCCAGATGTTGGATTTAGCAGACAAAGTATTTAAAACCAATAATTATGTTCAGAGAACTAAAGGAAACAATGTTTAAAAAATCAATAAAAATATGAACCAATGACTCAACAAATAAAGAATCTTAATAAGGAGATGGAAATCATGCAAAAGAACCAAATAAAATTTTAGAGTTGAAAAGTTCAGTAACTTTCTAAAATGAAAAAGTTAATGTTTTTAGTATTGTTGTGGTGAGCAACCAACAGACTTTAGATGACAGAAGAAAGAATCAGTGAACTTGAAGACAGATTAATGGAAATGATCCAATACAATAGAGAGAAAGAAACAAATATTGAATAAAGATGAAAAGAGCCTCAGAGACCTGTTCATGTCTCATGTGTCACACATGTTCATGTTCATGTGTAACACTGTACTCATTTCCTAGGGCTGCTCTAACAAAGTACCACAAACTGGATGGCTTAAAATAACAGACATTTATTATCTCACAGCTCTAGAGGCTAGAAATCCAAAATCAAGGTGTTAGTAGGCCTATACTCTCTAAACACTCTAGGGGAGAATCCTTTCTTGCTTCTTCTAGCTTCTGATGGTTGCTGGCAATCTTGACATTCCTTGGCTTGTAGACTCATCACTCCAATCACATGTTCTTCTCCCTATGTGTCTTTACATCATCTTCCCTCTGTGCATGCCTCTGTGTCCAAATTTATTTCTTCTTATAAGGAGAGCAGTCATTGGAATAGGGCCCAACCTAATCCATTATAACCTCTTCTGCACTTGACTTACATTTGCAAAGACCATATTTCCAAATAAGGTCACACTCTGAGGTTCTGGGTAGACATGAACTTCTGGGGGCACTACTTAACCCAATAGGGATATCATCAAGCATCCCAACATACTGTCAAACAGTCCCAAAGCAGCAGCATGGTGGCTAACAGGGATATAGGAATCGCTACTGCAGTTTACCACAATTTCATAGATTAGGCCAGTAAAAAGACAATAAGCCCAAATGGATTCAGACAGTTTATTACTTATACTGATGAAAAATCAGTCAGCATAATGTTAGCTTCCTATGTCCTAGCTCCACAAGACACCACCAAGTGAGAGGGGCCAGATAACAGGATGCTCAGGCAGTGGGTGGCTGTGCTATTGAGGGGCTCCTTCTAAATACAGCCAGCAAATTAATAGACATACACAGAAGTCAGCAGCTCTACTCTAAGTGGGTCAAGGTGGAAAGTCCTGTCCTCCTCTGAAACAAGGGGGTGGATAAGACCAGCCTTACATCTTTCTCCTGCAAACTAAGGAGATGTGGATAAGCTTCTTCATGGCAGCTCCCCGTAAGACTGCTTATCCCCCTCAATAGCAAGATGTTTTACCAAGACTTGGGTCAAATTACAGTTAAGCATTGCTTCTATGCCCTTTGTGGGCATGTACTGGGGTGGCAGGGCACCACCCCAGAGCTATTCCTCTACACATAGATGTAATAGGAGTCCCAGAAGGAAAGGAGAGAGAGAAATAGGCAGAAAGCAGGGAGATGGGGATGTCTAATGGGTACAAAAAAAATAGAAAGAATGAACGAGACCTACTATTTGATAGGACAATAGGGTGACTATAGTCAATAATAACTTAATTATATATTTTAAAATAACTTCAAGAATGTAATTGGATTGTTTGTAACTCAAAAGATAAATGCATTAGGGGATGGATACCCCATTATTCGTGATATACTTATTTCACTTTGCATGCCTATATCTAAATATCTCCTGTACTACATAAATATATACACCTATTATGTACCAACAAAAAAAATTAATAATAAACTTAAAAATAAAAAAAGAAAGAATGGGCAAAACTCTCCAAGGAATGCCAAAGAGATAAAAACAAAGTGATTCACACCCAGACACATCATAGTCAAATGGTTGAATGACAAACACAGAGAAAATCTTGAAAGCAGCAAGAGGCCAGCACAGTGGCTCACTCCTGCACTGTAATCCCAGCACTTTGGGAGGCCTAGGCAGGCAGATTGCTTGAGCCCAGGAGCTTGGAACCAGCCTGGGCAACATGGCCAAATGCCACCTCTACCAAAAGAAAAATACAAAAATTAGCCAGGCATGGTGCCATGCACCTGCAGCCCCAGCTACTTGGGAGGCTTGAGGTGGGAAGATTGCTAGAGCCCATGAGGTGGAGTTTGCAGTGAGCCAAGATCACACCACTGCACTCCACCTTGGGTGACAGAGCCAAACCCTGTCTCAAAAATAAGATAAAATAAGACAGCAACAAGAAAAGTAATTTTACTCATCTCATACAAAAGAACAACAAAATGATTAATAACAGATGTCCCATCAGAACAAGTGAAGCCAAAAGACAATTAAAAGACATATTCAAAGTCCTGAAAGACAAACAACTGTCAACCAAAAATTCAATAATCAAGTAAACAATTTTTGCTTATTAAAGGTGAAATGAAGACAATTCCCAATAAATTAAGACTGAGAGAATTCACTGCTAGAAGACCTGCCTTCTAAGAAATATTAAAAGTAGTCCTTTACGCTGAAGAGAAGTGACACCATATGGTAACTAGAATTCACCAGAAAAAAAGCACCAAAAGTGGGAAGTATGTGGGCAAATATAAGAGACATACAATCACATACATAAAAGACACAAAAATTCAAAAATAAGTAAATAAAACAAAAATATAAAAAGTACAAATACATATATTTTTCTCTTCTTTTAACTTCTTTAAAAGATATGTCCTTATATAGCAATAATTACAACATTGAGTTGCTGTATGGATTCTGACATATATAGATGTCATATGTGTCTAAATAATACCACAAAGGAAGGGAAGGATACGGAGTTATATTGGAGAAAAGTTTCTGTATTTTACCAAAATTAAGTTAGTATTAATCTGGAGTTTTCATTAATTTATCTTAATATTATGACAAATAAAAATTTGCATTCTAATTACTGGATAAACCACTAAGAAAGTAACTCAAAAAATAGCTTTTAACCCGTTAAGCAGCAGAGATTGACAGACTAGTAAAAAAGCAAGATTCAGCTATATGCTGACTACAAGAGGTACACTTTAAATACAAAGGCATATATATATATATATATATATTTTTTTTTTTTTGAGACGGAGTCTAGCTGTCACTCAGGCTGGAGTGCAGTGGTGCGATCTCGGCTCACTGCAGGCTCCACCCCCTGGGGTTCATGCCATTCTCTCGCCTCAGCCTGTGGAGTAGCTGGGACTACAGGCGCCCTCCACCCCGCCCGGCTAATTTTTTGTATTTTCAGTAGAGACGGGGTTTCACCGTGTTAGCCAGGATGGTCTCGATCTCCTGACCTCGTGATCTGTCCGCCTCGGCCTCCCAAAGTGCTGGGATTACAGGCCTGAGCCACCCCGCCCAGCCAAAGGCATATTGTTCATAAGGAGAAGGATAAAAAAGATATGCAATACAAATACAAGGCACAAAAAAGCTTCTGTGATTCTATTAATGGCAGACAAAACAGACCAGAATATTACCAATTCTCCCAGGTAGAGGTAAGAGCCTCAGCACTAGAGAAAGCGAAACCTACATCTGAGCCCTGCTCAACCCCTTACCAGCTGGGAGACATTGGGCAAAAAATGGTTATAAGACCTATAGCATACTAAGCATTTTACATAAATTATCTCTAATCCTCACAAACCCTACAAGATTAATATTATTATCCCCATTTTTCCCGCTATATAATAGCTCAGTAGATAACAGACACATCATTACTTATAGTAATTATTATTATTTCTAATTGTTCAGTAAGTTCTTATGCGCAAGGCACTGTCCTAGGCAGTAGATACAGTGGAAACTAAGATAGACAAACTCCTTAATTTCAGAGTTTATTTCTAGTGGAGTGGAAACAACCAGAGGAAAATAATAATAATTTTAATTAGAGAGTAGTAAGTACAATGCATAGATTTAAAGTGGAGCAATGTGATGGAATAATTGGCTGGGTAATCCAGTTAAGAAAGTTATTTACATGAAAATATAAATTACACAAGACAACCACATGAAGACCAGGGAAAATAGTAGTACAGGTGAAGGTGACAGTGCATAGGCCCTGGGGTAGGAACGAGCTTGGTGTATTGGAGAAAAGTCACAGTGGCCAAAGGTGTGATATGGTCATCGGGGGAGTAATATGATGGGTGATTAGAAACGGAGGTATGCAAGGCTCTGCAGACCAGAGTGGGGCATCCACATGTTACTCCATGTAATGGGAGGCCACTAGAGGGTTTTATGTCAGTTAGTGATACAATGTGATGTACATTTTAAAAGAACATTCTCACTTCAGAAAGGAAAATAGAGTACAGGGCAGCAAGAACAGAGGCAAGGAGACCACTTGGGAGTCATTGTGGCAGTCCAGGAGAAAGAGGTGGCGGGTTAGGTGGAGAAAAGTGGGAAAGTTTGGGATGAATTTTGGAGGTAGAGCTACCTTGGTGATGGACAGGGCATGGGGTGCGAGCAAAGAAAGACAGGAATCAAGAATGACTCTTAGGTTTGGAGCTTGTGCAACTGGGTGGAGGGCGGTGCTGTTTACCAAGAAGGCGAAGTCTGGGGGAGGAATAGGATTGCTCAGGGAATGCAATAGAGGTTGAGGAAAGGGGTGAAATAACGGGTCCTGTTTTAACTCCATTAGATTTGAGAGACTTATCAGGCTTCTTAAACTATTACTAGGTCTACCCAACAATATAAAGATGACCAAAACAAAATTCCCATCTTCCAGGAACTCACAAGTCTAGTAGGGGAGAAAAAAATGGGTACATATCCATTCAAGAAAACCTGTAGGTAATTTATAAAAGAGGTAATATGTACCTGTGGGGTAACCAGGATCCAACAGATTGGCAGGGCATCTGGGAAGCCTCCATAGGGTGTAGATAGGTTCAAAGTTTGGTTTCCAAGTATGGGTGAACCTGAACAAGCAGCCCTGGAGTGGGATAGATTCTAGGCAGAGGGGAGAAACTTAAACTGAGGTTCTCCAGAAGTGAGCCACACTCAAGAAAGGTTTGAGATGTATTAGAGGTGGATGAGGGGAGACCCTGAAAAAGCAAGTTATATTCACATTTGAAAGACTTTGAAAGCAGGCGGGGGTGGTGGGTTTTATCTTTTGGCCTAGAGTGGATGGGGAGATATAGAAGACTTTTTAGCAGAAAAGTGACCATCTTAGAGGTATGTGTTAAGGTCACTCTGACAACAGTCTTTGAAAAGTAGGTGACGGATGGCAGAAATGAGGGACAAAGAACAAGAAACAAAGCAGGAAGCTGGTTCAGAGATTATCCTATAGTCTAGGCGAGGGGTAGGGACAGCATTAGGAATGAAAATGAGACGAACGAGACACGATGGAGGTTAAGTGATAGGATTTGGTGATTGATTGGATGTGGAAAAACAAGTCTTAGATAACTCAGACTCAGCATGAGTGTCTGGGAGAACCATGGTACCATGATCCAAGATAAGGGACCCAGGAGCAGGAAAAAGAAGGGGAAGAAAATGGGGAGCAAGGGAGACAATGAGTCTGATTTTGGTCATGTTCAGCTGGAGGTGCCAATGGAACATCAGTTTTCAAGTAGAAATGATACGTCAATAGGTGAACATTTTGGCCCATGATTGGGAGATGCACCTGACCTCAAAGTAAAGATCTGGGAGTCCTTGGCACCAGTAATAATAATGTATTGTGCATTAGGAGCTGATTTAATCCTTTACATAATTATCTCATTTCCTCCCCCATGACAGCCCCATGAGGTGGGTGTGATTATTATTGGCATTTTGCAAATGAGAAAGCTGAAGTTCAAGAAAGTTAAGCCCCTTGCCCAAAGTTACATACAAATGTAGTGGCAGAGTCAAGATTTGAACTTGTGCACTTGGTTCTGCTCTACATGGTAAAACTAGGGGGGAAGGAGGGAATGATGGAAGGCCCTGGAAAAGCAAGTTATATTCACATATGAAAGACTTCGAAGGCTTTCAGACTGGGGCCCACAGGATGCCCTCTTTGACTCTGCTCAAATATCCATGGAATGTCAGGACTGAATGGACCTTAGGAATCACTGAGTCATTCTCTCAGGTCACGACTAGTAGTGACTAAAGCCCAGAGAAGGACATTGACTTACCCAAAGTCACAATGTATGTTAGGGGGAAAGTCAGAAGTGGAACCTGGATCTCCTGGCCTGTACAGTGCTCTTTCCACTACACTGCATACCCTCCACTTGACCAAATGCACCCTGGCCTCATCCAGATGGGCCTCCTACAGCCTTTCTCCTCACACTTGGTATAAATTCTGCAGTCCAAGTTCTGCACGCTCTGGCCCCTCCAACTCTTCGACCTGATTATATCACTCTGCCTCTTTGTCATGAGGATGCAGCCCCACAAGCCAAGCACATGCCCTCCAAGGGCCTTCGTGTTTGATGTTTCCTCTGCTCTCAGATACTCTCCTAACTGCTTCCTTCTTATCATTAGGTCCCAGCCAAATGGCCACCTCCTTGCAAAAGCCCACTCTGACCAGCCAACCCCAAGTAACCAACCCTATCACTCACTGTCCTTGTACATGATTCTATGTTCTTCATGGCAGTTGTGGCTATCTCAAGTACCTTATTTATCTATGTGGTTGTTAATAGTCATTCTCCTGGTCAGGCGCGGTGGCTCACGCCTGTAATCCCAGCACTTTGGGAGGCCGAGGCAGGTGGATCACGAGATCAGGAGATCGAGACCATCCTGGCCAACATGGTAAAACCCTGTCTCAACTAAAATACAAAAAGTTAGTGCACGCCTGTAGTCCCAGCTACTCAGGAGGCTGAGGCAGGGGAATCGCTTGAACCTGGGAGGTGGAGGTTGCAGTGAGCTAAGATTGTGCCACTGCACTGCAGCCTGGTGACAGAGCAAGACTCTGTCTCAAAAAAAAAAAAATCATTATCCTATCAGAATGTACAGCAATCTTTCCTGTATTCCCTGAGCCTGGAACAGAATTTAGCAGTGGAACTGCTGAGTAGAGGAAGTACGGAAACAAAGAAGGAAGGAAGGTACAAGGGAGGGAGCAAACCTTCCTTTGGACAGAGGAGGCAGTAGGGAGTTTGTCCAATGCCAGTGCCTTTATTCTCAAGAGACCCACAGCCAGACCCAGCCTCCTTGGAGCTCCCACCTCTCCTGCCGTGATATTTGTATCTCATGGACTCAGAGTCATGGCCTGGGGAAAGCCATGGACTCACTTTCAGAATAGAGAGAATGAGATCATGCCAGATACCACAAACAGGCCTGGAATTCTGGGAGCAGAGGCACCAGGACTGCCCCCTGTCTCTGTCTGCCTCCCTCCACCCCTCTCTGCCCTCTTATCTACTTCTCCTTCCCCCTTTAGTGCCCACATTCCCCATTCCCCATTCCCCATGGCCCATGGCTCATGCTGCCCCTTATCTGCTCCTCTCCTCCATCACCCGGCTCCCAGAAGGCACCTTTTCATCTTCCCCATTCTCTTATCTTGCCCTTATCCCAGGGCCCCCTGTATCTGCTTCCTTTTGCTCTCTGGCCCCTTATCAGATGTCCCTCTCTCCATCACACTTCCCTTATCTGCTCATCCCCTTGCCCACACGCACCGTTATTTTTATTGCCTTCTGGAAAGAGGCCCACAATAAACAGCAAGAGCAGAGAGTTTGCATTCCAGGCTCTGATGGACAGGCTGGGGGAGTGATTGTCAGGCCCTCAGAGCTGGGACTTCATACATGACTAAGGACGCAGGCTTTGGAATCAGCCCCTGGTGGAATCCTGTCAGAGCTTCAACCATTTTTCATTATACTAACTAACAGATGTTAGCAAAATGGTTTTAATCTATCTGAGCCTCATCTATAAAACAGAGCTTGAGAATACCTCCCTCTGAGGGTCACTGGAGGCCAAGGATAGTGCAGGCCAAAAGGGGAACGTGGTGCAGAGCCTCTGGGCTTATTCATCACTGCTGCAGCCATGCACCTGTGTGAACTCATGTTCTCCTCCTTGCAACCCTAGAAGGGAGAGCCTGTTATTGTTGACTTTCTGCAGATGATGGAGCTGAGACCCATAGAGGTTGACTGACTTTCTTGAGGTCACAAAATCGACCCCAGTTGGCACTGAGGGGATTCCCCACCATTTCTACACAGTGAAGCAGCTCTCGACATGGGAGGGAACCTCTCAGCACCCCCGCTGCACAACTGTCTGCCATGATTCTAAATTCCACAGCCAAGTGAAACCTGCAATGGCTTCCCCTCTCCTGGAACATCTGCCTGGTTCCCAGGACAGAGTAAAGGTGAGAACCAAGTTCCCTCTAAAGAAATGGGAGGGAAACTTCTTCCATTAGGACCTCAGGAAATGACTTCAGCAGCCCCACTTGGCCAGTTTTCTTGTGTTAATCATTTTCTCACACCAAGAACAACTCGTTGCCACCTCCTGAGTCCTGCTCCCCCTGACTGACTATAATTAGGGGTGTCACTTGGGTGTTGCTGAGGAAAGTGACACCAAAAGCCCTTCACACACCTGCTCTCGGTGGCAGCGGCGGGCCCCACCCTGGGCTCAACACACAACCAGCAGCTGCCAGTTTGCTAGATGGGAGGGGTGGGTATCACTGCACTGCATAATGGAGCAGCTACTGGCATCTGGAGCTGCTGGTGGCACGTCTAAGGCCAGTGTCAGGCCGCTAGGGAAAAACGTCCTCAGGGACCATAAACTGCAATCAGCTGCCTTATCTTTTGGGTGAGAACAATAAGGCTCAGAGAGAGAAAATGTCTTTCCAAAAGTCACACAGCACTAACTTCCTGGTATGAAAACCCAGATTTTCTGCCTCCCCAGCCTATGTTGCCCACATCCTTTCACATTTAGGACAGTAGTTCCTAATCAGGGGTTATTTTCCCCCACTTAGGGAAACATTTGACGATGTTAGGAGACATTTTTGGTTGTCTCAACTTGGAAGGATGGGTAGTTAGAAGGGAAGGATGCCGCTAAATATCTTACAATGCACACGGCAGTCCTCTATAGCAAAGACTTATCCAACCCAAGATGTTCATAGTGCCATGACTGAGAAACCCTGATTTCGCAGCACTGCCACAGGGACTTGCAGCTACCAAGCACATCACATGCCCTTTACAACTGAAATCAGGACGAAATGTATTGGTACACTGGCTCCCATGGGCTCCTATGTGACCCAGTGATTCCTAAGGAAGATAATTCCTGCCATTTCCCTACTTCTATGCCTTTGCTCGAGCGGTCCCCCTCTGAATGGGATGCTCTCCCTGGCCCTACTTATGCCACTCCTACTCATCCTTCCCACCCTGTTTGGTGTCACTGCCTCCAGGAAGGCAGCCCTGGTTTCTCCTGCTAGGAGTCATCTCTGAATCTCTGAACTCTAGGAGTACTTCAGCAATACCTCTTCTAACTCTTAGAAGAGTTCACCTTGTATTAGAGTTAAGAGGTAGTGTAAGTCAATATTAAGTTTGTGGGCTCTGGAGTCTGATGCCCTGAGTTCAAATCCCAGCTACCCTACCTCCTACTTATGTGACTCGGAACAAGTTACTTAACCACTCCAGGCGTCCTATTCCTTGTCTGTAAAATGGGAGTGAGGATAGTAATAGCGCCTGTCTCATAGGATTGTTAGGAAAATATCATTAATTAATCCATGTAAAATGCAGTGCTTAATGCAATCTCTGACACATGGGTTGGTGTGCAACACATGTTAGCGATCATCGTAATGATCTAAGAATTAGTCTTGCCCAAACTACAGCATGGCCTCCTTCAACAAAGGACTCTAGAGTCCCACATCATTGTCATTTTACCTAAAACATGACCCTGCAAAGTATGGGCTTTCTTTTTAATGAAGGCAGATGAGAAATGGCAAGAGCAATGATATTTAATCCAGCTAAATCATGGTCACACTCGTGACACAGGGCCTCCTTCATGTCCAGCCTCCCTCAGTGCCTTTAAGAAGCTACGTCCACCCACACTGACAAAGAGGAAAAAGAAAAAAACCTCCTGATGCATCTCCCACCTTGTCTAATCACTGGGACACAAGCACCCTTTTGAGCATACTTAGGTTAAAAAAAAAAATGATAACCCTACAGCAAGATCTCTCAACCGCATCACTTTTGGGGCTGGATAATTCTATGCTGTGGGCACTTTCCTGTGCATTGTAGGATTCTTGGCAACATCTTTATCTCTACCCACTAAAAGTCATTAGCACCGCCCTCTGCATGCACACACACAATTTAAAAAAGCCTCCAGATATTGCCAAGTGCCCCATGGAAGGCAAAATCACCCCAATTTGAGAACCACTGGTCTAAGCCATAGATTCTCAGTGGGGGCAAAAATTGGTTCTTGGAGGACAAAAAAAAAAATCTTATCTTCTCTATGTATAAAGCATAGATATATGTATAGTACACAAACAGGTATACAGTATATTTGTGGTAATAAAAATCCAGGGGACAGGGGATTAAGGGAGAGAAATGCGTAAAAATGTTCCTGGAGGAATGATCATGGAATGATAATAAGGCTGAGAAACACTGTTCTATACAAGTTATCCTTTGTAGAAAGTCATAAGCTGAATCAAACTATAGATTGTTAAATGACTAATAATAATCATATCTGCCAACCTCTGTGCTAAGCCCTGTGCTCACAAAATCGGTACTTCTGCATCTGCTGTTTACAGGTGAAGGCCCTGAGAATTAGAAATGTCCTTTCACAGGACATGAGTACCATGGCTATGAAAAGGCTTTATTTTCTGATCCTTGAATCAAGTTATATAGTCTGAGAAAGGGTTTGGAGTCATCTTTTGGGAACAAGGAACACTCTTTTTTTTTTTTTTTAGAACCCAAGGCAGGTCTGTCTGACCCCAAAGAGCTTGTGCTTGCCTGCTAGGCCACCGTGCCTATCATCTCAGCGTTGCTGGTTGCTGTACTCCTCAGTCACAGAGCCTTTCCCAGATCCCCACTCACTTGTTCACGTGTACCTAGGCCTTGCCTTGGGACCACCTGTGGTCTACAGGGCTTTGAGAAGATAGTAATGGCTAATTATCGCTGGCTGATTTTTCTGAGCTAGCTACCTGCATTACCTCATGTTCTCCTCCCAGCAACCCTGTAAGATGGATGCTGTTGTTGCTAACTTTCTGCAGACAATGGATCAGAGACCCACACAGATGTAGTTACTTGCTCTAGGCAGAGCTGGGCGTTGAATCCTAGCAGGATGGTTCCAGTGTCCACAGCATGGCCACCATACCACAGGCCTCCCTGCCTTCCCCATACACCCAGCACAGGCACCCAAGGATCCAGAGGACCTTGGAATTTCTCAAGATAATGTTAGTGTGTTGCGCTTCCAGGCTCCAATGGGCAGTGAAGAGCTTTGCCTGTCTGTCCACACACACCCTGGTCAGGAAGGTAGGGAAAGCAAGAAGGTAGGAAGGAAATGCAGAAAATGGAGGAGGGAAAAGTGGGCCTGTGGAGGAGAAGAGGAAAGAGAACAAATGAGGGAAAGGGGCAGGGAAGGAGACAAGCACTGATGACCTGGAATGAAGGAAAAAGGAGTTAACAAAAAGGTAGCAGGGACCAGGAGCAGGAGCTCAGATGCTGGGATGAGAGGGGGAGGAGGGAGCTGCATTGCTGAGCTATTTTTATGAACCTGAGAGTGGCTGATTTACATCTTTAGCGTCTCCTTGTATATTGAGGTCAGAAGGTCTCAACTCCTCATGTGAGAAGGAATAAAAATTCATTAGTATAGCCTTCTGGAAGGCTCTTCAAGCACACCATGTCCGGTTCTTCCCATATGGAGGAAAGGGAAGGGGAGGAGGAGAGCCAACTACCGTGCAGCAAGGGTATCTTGCAAGGGTATCTCTGGAACACAAGTGTGTGCCAGAGGAGGCAGCACTGGACTCAGAGTTAATGTCAGCAGGACACCAGTGCCACCACCTCCTCACTACATCTCCCTGAGCAGGTCACTGAGCCTCTGAGGCCTCAGTTACCTCATCCACAAAAGGAAGGAAAGTGGGCTAGAGGCCTGAAAGGAGCCAAATCAAGTTAAGCAAATCACTCCATGAATTAATTCATAGGACAAGCTCATATCTCAAAGATAGTTGGAGGAGAAAGTGATTAGCAAGGCATTTCAGATGTCTTGCCCTTTGTTCTGATCCTTTGGTTACCAAGAGGGAGTAAGGGAGGAAAAGAGGAAAGGAGGAAAGGAAGGAAGAGGGGAAGGAAGGAAGGAAAGAGGGAGGGAGGGAGGGAAGAAAGGAAGGAGGGAAGGAAGGAAGGAAGGAAGGGAGGGAGGGATGGAGGAAAAGAGGAAGGGTGGGAAACCGGGAAGCCTTCCCAAACTAACTTGTGCACTTGTCACTTGCATTATCCTCAAGTTGTCCTATGAAGTAGGTACTCATAAAATCCCCATTTACAGATGAGAAAACTGAGGTTTACTTGGTTAGGTTGCTTGCCCATACTCATGGTATTAGGAGAAGAGCTGTAATTTGAACCCAGTGCAATCTGAGACCATAGTTCAGACTCCCAGCTATTACATTATACCAACCAGACAAGCACATGAAGATGAGCAATGAAGGAGAGCTTGGGCACATGGAATGGGAACAGGAACGATAGAAATCTCTCATTAGCCACATCATCTCTCCCCACTCCCTGCATATCTGCCCCATTAGCCTGGAGCAGATCAGTTTTGGGGGTTACTTGAGGCTCCTCTGTACTCTCCAAAACCTTTGGTTTATACACAGTTTTGATGTATCATGGCAGGAACTCTGACCCCAATTCTATGTGAGCTCTCAGTTCAAGCTAACTGACTTAGTTCTGTGTCGCTGAGTTCCAATTCTCCAGAGACAGGATGCAATTTGCCCAGCCCAGCCTGTGGACTGGTTCTCCTTGGGTGGCCTTTCAGATGTCCACCCCTGATTTGCCTACGTGTGGCCTGGAGGCACAAGGACAAGGTGTACAAACAGCAGAATTAGAGGCCACGGGCATACCAGGAGGGATAGAAGAAACTGTGGCAGGGAGCACTGGGTGGCTTCTCCAGGAAGGTCACTCTTAAAGGCCTCTGCTCTGGGCTGCCTTTGCTAGAATGGGGGTCAGAGTGTCTGAGTTTAAGCGCAGCTGAAGAAGAGAATACATAGTGCAGACAGAAGAGGTTCAACAAAAGAATAAATGACTGCCTACATGGGAAGACAGGAAGAGCCTTCAGGGTCCTTGTCATAAAATAGCTCCTCTGCTCGCCTGCCTAGTGCCTGAAGATCTACCATTTGATATTCCTGCAGAACCTCATTCAGGTCCTTGAAGCTCCTTCTGTGTAAAAAGCATGAAGATCAGCCGTAGACATTTTGCTCTGATGACAGAATATAAAGGTTATTGGGTGATTGTGGGAGTATACATGAAGGTCAGAGCAGAAACTGATGGTTATCTCCCTGATATCTATTCTCCTTTTCTTCTATAAACAGACTTCTTATCTGGATGCGTGGCCACCCAGCTAACCACTATCTTTTCTGATCTTCCTTGCAGACTAGCTGTGGCCAAATGCTTGGATTGAGGCCAGTGAGTTATGAGCAGAAGCCATGGGTCAGGACTTAAAAGGGAAGAAGCATGCTCTCACCTCCCCTTAGCTCCTGCTTGCTGGACAGAGCCCCGTGGTAGTGGGAGCTGAATCAGCATCTCAGCCACTAGATGGAATGTATATTTGGAGGATAGCAAAGCAACAGGATAGAAAGAGTCAGCTGCCCAGGGCCACGGAGCCAGTGTGTCAGCCCTGGGCTGAGGGGAGCACTCAGGCCAGGTAGCCAGATTTCAGCTCTGATCCCAGCTCAGAGCCACACCCCTTGAAGCCCTCTGCTACTTCTGCTGTGGAGGCTTTATTTTCTGGTCCTCGAATCAGGCTACATAGTCTGAGAAAGGGTTTGGAGGCATCTTTTGGGAACAAGGAACTTTTTTTTTTTTTAAGAACTCTTTTACACTGTTGGTGGGAGTATAAATTAGTTCAACCATTGTGGAAGACAGTGTGGCAATTCCTCAAGGATCTAGAAGCAGAAATACCATTTGACCCAGCAATCCCATTACTGGGTATATACCCAAAGGATTATAAATCATTCTACTGTAAAGACACATGCACACATACGTTTAATGCAGCACTATTTACAATAGCAAAGACTTGGAACCAACCCAAATGCCCATCAATGATAGACTGGATAAAGAAAATGTGGCGTATATATACCATGGAACAAGGAGCATTCTAAGGGATACAGCTTGGATGCTAAAACGTTGGTATTTCTGGGACATTTCAAACAAGTACGAGAACACTAGCTACCTTAGATGCTGGGTTGTGCTCAAAAGCCCAGGCTGTTCAATGCTTTGTTTAGGAGAAGCCTGCACTCCCCGCTGGCCTAACCTTTCTCTTGTCTCCTTCACTCCACTAACTCACATATTTAGAGCACTTATCGGACCAAGAAGGTATTAAGTTACAACCTTTTTTGTAAATGAATCAAAGTAGAAAGTGGCTGCAGGGAGAGTCCAGGAATCCTAGGGTAGACTTTCCCCTGAGTTATCCAGTTCAGTCTTCAAAGACAGGTCCTCCAACCATCTCTACGCCCCCAGTCGTAGACTAAATATTTTAAAACCCAGGGAAGAAGTATCCACTTGCCCGGGGGTTAGACATACGCCCTCTCTTGGCTTTTCCTAAGACTGAGAAAGAAGTAACTGGTCCTCCTTGGCTTCCCTAGGAATAGGAGGTGAGCACTGGGAATCATTTTCCCACCAAATCTCACAGATATAAAGGTAGTGTATTAATATTCCACTGAGATTTGGGGAAAGCAATGAATGCCAAACAGACAAGAAATGGAAAAGTGACCGCTAGATCTACCACACCCTCGCAAGAAATAAAAGTAAAATCAAATCAAACAAGAGAAGAGTGGGGCTCCAGAGAGAAACTCTGGAACCAAGGGAATTTCCTTTCCCACTGAGATATTATAACCAGAGGCATAATTTGATTTTCTAGCAATGCCTGTGATTCAGAAAAGGAGAAGGAGTCAACACGGTTAAGAACACAAGCTGCAGGGGAATATCATCCGGACATGACCTTATCAACATCCTCCGGAGGAAAGCTTTCAAAAGGGATGGTAGTAAATTCCCAAGTGTCACAGCTAAGGCAAGGAAAGGACTACCTAGGGAACAGGACTGGGTGCAATAGTCTGTTTTTTGGCTATTTTCCCAGACTTCATACTCTCTGGCAAGATTCCATGGTGCCCCCTTCTTCCACCTGGATCCAAGACAATGTCTCTAGAAATGTAGTTTATCTCATTACACACCTGAATGCCACTCAGTTCTTGTAGCCAATAGAAGGGACCATGTTTCCTTCCATTACCATCTGGCCACCTGCTATGCTTCACAGTAATGCCTCCTAAAAATACTCTTCTCCAGGATCCCCTGTGAATTTAACAGAATGAAGAAAAAAATCAAAGTTAGTCTGCTCAGATTGGCTTTCCATCAACGGATACTTTTTTGATGTGCAATCGAGTAGGAAAGCAGAAGTCTTAGAAACAGACAGATTTGGATTAAAATAATGACAAATTTTTTATTATACCTAATATGTATTATTACCATGTGCTGGCCACTGTTCGATTCACTTTTTGTAGACTTCCTCATTTAATCTTCTCAATAACCCTCTGAATTAAGCAACATTATTATCCCCATTTTATAGATAAGAAAACTGAGACATAAGTGACTTGGCCAATATCATTCAGCAAGAAAACAGCAGAGTAGGTCTGACTCCAGAACCAAGCTTGCAATCCCTCTGCAAAACTGCCTCTGATTAAAGAGCTGTGCCTTCCCCATCTCTCAGATCCTTGGTTCAGACGGCCTTAGGCATGAAGCAACTCGACTGGCGGAAAAGGGAAGAAAGATACTTCTCGAGAGGACAAGGGGATGGGAAACACAGTCTGGACATCTTGAGGACAGTCAAATAACATGAAGCACATGAACAGATCTGGGAAGCCACTGGTATTCAGGGAGAGCCTATGAGGCAGCAGAGAGTCCCCCAAATGACACAGTCCCAGCATCATGGCTCCATGGCTCTGGGCACTAACAAGGGTCAGACAGAGTGGCAAGTTGTCAGAAATTCAGGAATGGCTGCAATCCCAGCATTAAGTAGATAGGTAGGTAGGTCATAGACAGATAGATACATCCATACACCCATACATCCATCCATACACACATACATAGATGATAAAGACATAGACAGACTATTGATAGATAAATAGATTAGTTAGATGGAACATAGATAATAGATGAGAGATTAGATAGGTGATAGATACATAGATAGATGTAAGATAGATAAGATAGATGATTGATAGATAATAGTAGATAATTGATAGATGATAGATAGAAGATAGTAGATAATAGATGAGAGAAATTAGATAAGTGATAGAGATAAATATATAGATAGATGGAAGATAGTAGATAGATATAAATGATATTGGACCAGAATGATCTATCAGATGCTTAGCCACAGAGACAGAACAATCTATGTAAAGGTAGGCACATAGATGACATGGGCTGGTACAGTATTAAGTATTACCAGGCACTAGACACCTGGCAGAGAGTGGGCTGAGGCAGCTGATACACTCGCTTACCTGGTCGGATGGCCTCTAAACTTGGACTGGGCCGAACCTCCTGACAGGTGCATGGATGACTCCTGCCAACAAGCTTTAGCTAATGTGAGATTCCACGTCCAACCCCTTCCCACTTCCGTGCATAGCATTGTGGGGATTCCAATCACCTCTCTGATCATATAGATCATCACTACTGTCATCATCAGCATTTATTGAGCCTTTATTTTCTAGCAGGCATGGTTTGAAATGCCTCACATCTGATTCCTCATTAAACTATCACAATGGGCATGTGCAGTCAAATGCCATTTTAGGGTCTTGGGTTGCAAATAGCAAACACATCACCTTCCTTCGCTATCTATCTCTTTCCTTACCACAGCCTCCATAGAAGCCATGTTTCAGACAGAAAAGGTAAAAAAAGTCTCAACCTCTTTGGACTTTAAGAAAGTGAGAAATAGGCCAGGCGCAGTGGCTCACGCCTGTAATCCCAGCAATTTGGGAGGCAAAGGCAAGCGAATCACCTGAGGTCAGGAGTTCGAGACCAGGCCTGGCCAATATGGCTAAACCCTGTCTCTACTCAAAATACAAAAAATTAGCCAGGTATGGTGGCACATGCCTGTAGTCCCAGCTGCTCGGGAGGCTGAGGCAGGAGAATTGCTTAAACCTGGGAGGCGGAGGTTGCAGTGATCCGAGATCACACCACCACACTCCAGCCTGGGTGACAGGGCAAGACTCTGTCTCAAAAAAAAGAAAGAAAAAAAAGAAAGTGAGAAATAAACTTTTATTGTATAAAGCCACTAATGACTCAGGGTTAATTTGTTATTGCATCTTTGCCTGACTAATCCACCACTATCACATAGGTTTGCTGTGAGAATTGAGTTAATACATGCAAAAGATATAAACCTCGCCTAATACGTACTCTCTTGCCTAATATGTGAGCACTCCATAAATATTGCCCGCTATTGCTCCATATAATCTTGCCCAATATGTAGTAAGCACTCCATAAATGCCAGCTGCTGTTAATATCATTCTTGGAAGACTGGATATAGACACAGATCCCCAAAGGGCTTAAGACCTTACCGTTGATGACTTTTATTGCACCAAAATGAATATCCCCTGAGCTCGTGTTCATAACAGCATAGAGCTGGGGCTGAAAGTGCGTTGTATTTGCAAAGGGTTTTATTCATTTCTTTAAGAATTACATAACAATCGCAGATTCGTGGAGCTGGAAAGGATCTTAAAGGTCATCTTGCCTATCCCCCACCTAAGGCTTAACTCCCTTCTACCCTCTCCTTTACCCTCATCTGAACACCTTATCTTGAGCCTACTCGAGAGCTCTTGCTCTGGGAAAGTTCTTTCTTATGCTTGCCCGGATCTATTTCCAGCCCCCACATGGGCCAGTACACCTGCCCAGCACATCCATCTTCAGTCCACCCACTGGCCACAAACACATTGGCCCATTCATCTAATTCATTCAGCAAACAGGCAATGAACTCCTACCTCATGCCTGGCTTATTGCTTACTGTGACCTCAGGCAAATTACCTACCCTCTCTGAGCTTCCAATGCCTCATCTGTAAAATCACTGTAATGCTAGCACCTAATTCCCAGAGTTGTTGTCAGATTAAATGAGGCAGCATACACAGGGCATGTATCACAGATCCTGGCACATAGTGAGTGTCCAGGAAAGATTACTCTTCCTTGTTACCTTTGTTGTGGTTTCAGTGTACTGGAAAAAATAGAAGTCGAGTCAGTATTTGCAAGTCTGATAAGTACTGTGAAAGAGGAAGTATAGAGTGCTACAGAAACACTGAATGAATTTGAATTGGGTTTAATGGTTCCATATGAAGAGACCTCTTTCCCAATATGGGGACATGCAGTTGGTTATCAGGGGGCCCTCAGAAAGGCCTGGAAAACCAAGCTGAGAAAGCCACAGTAGCAAGGCTATTGGCTGTTCCTGGGGATGGCATCAGAACAAGGTTGGTGGCATCAGAACCAAGAGAATGAGGGCCACTCAAGATGCACTGCAAAGGGGGACCCGGGAACAGGATGTGATGGGGCCCAGAACCTGCTTTCATGTGGCATGGAGCAGTCCTGGCAGCTTAAAGGAATTGGTCAGGAGGACTGTAATAGATAGAAAACAGACGAGGCAGAAAAGCCTTACGTCACCTTAGAGCTGCCTAACAAGGCAGTTGGCACAGCCCAGGGATGCAGGACAACAGGAAAGATAAATTCCAGGCCCCCAGGTGCTGTATGCAAACTAAATTCCGGCTTCTGAACCAAAGCCTTCAGGTCAACAGAGGAGACAGTCTAGGGTGGGGCATGAGTGGGGAACAGAAGGAACCACTGAAGCCCCCCTGCCACCCTCCCCTCCACCTCCTCATCACTACCCAGCCCCACTAGGCCAGACCCGCCAAATGAATTACACATAGGGGGAGGTGATTGGCCCAGTCCCACCCAACAAGCTTCCAGAGGCTGGTTTGTTATTCCTGTTGTTTCAGGTGGTCATTTTCTTTGTAAGAAGAGCCCAGGAGGAAGGCTTTCTTCCCTCCCTATTCATGCTGCTTGCCTGCTGATTCATTGATTATCCTTCACATGTCCTGGCTGTACCTGGGATGTAACCATGGAGGGCAGGCAACCTGGGGTGGGTGGTGGCAGTTCCTTACCTGAGTCACAAAGGATATCTTCCACCCCCACTTAATTGCCAATAAAATATAAAGCACAGGCTGTCTCTGGGAAACAGCAAAGAATCCTGTTAAACCCTGTTTTAAAATAGGTTTTTTGTTTGTTTGTTTTTTCCTGTTTGAGTTTTTAATGATCAGGAGGGAAAGACTCTTTTTTTGCTTTAGGGAGCTAAATTGTCAACTGGAGGTCCCTGCCCTCATCAGAAGCAAGAACCCTGAGTGGGTTAGGAGGGAAGCAGAGGAGTGGGCGTGATGGAGAAATTTTATCCACTGGGCCACATGAACTGGCACGACTTTCCAGGTGGCTGGCTCTCTCAACATTCAGGCACAAGGCCAGGCCCCAGTTAGGTAATTCCAGTGACAGACGCTGTCAGTCCCCATCAGGTAACCAGCATGGCTTGGTGCCTCCACCAAGAAGGGGTCATAGGAAAAACCGTGACCTGAGTTTGATTCCCAGTTCCGTGCTATACATTCTGTGCAACTTTCAGCAAGTCATACCACCTTGCTGAGCCTCAGTTTTCTCATCTGCAAAATGGAGCCAGTAATAATGACCTAATAGGATTCCAGGAGAAGATTAAGTAAGATGAACACCTACAAAAAGACCAACACAGTGCTGAGCCCATTGTAAGTACTCCAAACTAGCATCTATTAAAATCTCTAGCTATCATGAACATGTCCCTGGCTGTGGAAGGCTTGGGAACTTCAAAGGGAAACAAGGGACCCAGGTGTGTCACTCTCTGGAGTGTGATGAACTCAGCTCCTAGAATTCTAGAGACTACTTCCTAGAAGAATGACAGAGACTCAGCTTTGCCTCTCTTCGTGTTATTGATTCCTTAGACTTGAGACTCCTCACTCAAATCACTTTCGTATTCCCTTTATCACAATATTGAAGGCTGGTAAGGATCCCCACAAAGGTGGGCTGCAAAGTGGTGGTCCGGCAGATGCCCTCACTTCCTGAGGGAGCAGAGGATGTAAAGTGTGTGGTGTGGGTGTGGCTGGGCCCCTGTGAATATACTTTAAGACCCACTGGAGAGAGCACGTAGCATCTCAGCTGACTTTTGCAGACAGAGCTAAATTGAGAGGTGTCACCTTCGCTGGCAAGGTCAGAGGACTCGTGTCTGCTAACCTGGAGAGGTGGGAATTGCAGGCAGCAAACAAAATTGCACTGCCACTTGGAAATCTGCCAACTGCTACAATCAGGGTAAAAATAATTGGAAAAGTAAGTCAGGTGTGAATCAGGTGCTCTGGCAACATGTGGAGGTATGAAGCACTGCTATCTACTCCCTCTTCTTCCTGAGCCCCCTCCTGCCCTGGCCTTTAGGACATGGTTTCTACCCATCCCTGTCCCCTTTCCTGGCTTCTTATTCTTTTTCCATGCGGTAGGTCTTGGTCCTTGGCACTATACTTCTCTGCTCTCATACTGCATTCCCTAGAGGATTCACCCTTCTCAGGATTTGTCTCCCCAACCCAGCCCAGCCTCTCTGCTGATAACCACCAATCTAGAGCCTCCAACCCAGAGCCCTCCCTGCCCCAAGTTGCTAATGGCTCACATGTCCCCTTCTCTTCGATACTCTGGGACAAGCCACTCATTCACCACTTTACTCCATCAACAAATATTTAGTGACTAGATACCACATACCAGGCACTGAGCTAGGTGCTAGGGATAGAGAAGTGAAACATGTTGCTGGAAATTCAACTGGAAAGGAAGAAAATTAAAAACATTAATTAAAATTAAATTTTTTATTAAAATTTTTTAATTAAAATTAAATTAAAATTAATTAAAATTTAATTAAAATTAAATTGTGAAAAAAATGTAGGAAGAATATAACACAGCTTAAAATGGACAAAATTGAGGCTGAGAGAGGGAAAAAAAAAACTATTTCTTATAAAGTAGGACCGCTCTTCATCCATGCTATTGAAGCCAAACCCGAAAGGTGGGCAAGACCTAGGTGTGGTAGGAGCATCATTCCAGAAAGATGGAATCACATGAGGAAGGCTCTCAACAATCTCTTTACAAAATAACTTTATTTGTGTTGGGGATATGAAATGTAGGGTTCCCACTTTGTTATCAAGCAGAAGTTAAAAGCAGATAGTAGCACCATGGTAAAAGATATCTATCAGCCAGATATCTAAATAATTACTTAAATTGTCCCAACCCTGACATTTATCACCAACCTTTCCCTTGGAGGTAGGTAAGTAGGAAAATAATCAGAAGAAAGTTATTTTGTAATTACCCAGCATGAATTATGATTCTGAGAGGCTATTTCCAGGGGTACTTTAGAGTAATTTAGTTCAGCATTATCAGAGTTTAACTTAGCATAACATTGTCGGTGCAGAGAAACTCTGGAACCAGACTCACAAGAACAGGATTTTTATTCTGCCATTCCTAAGCCATCTGACTATTGATCCTAAACTCATGAAGCCTCGACTGCCGTCTCTGTGATATGGGGATGATAATACCTGCTTTACTAACTTCGCAGGAGAGTTGGGAGAATCAGGGCAATAAGTGTAAAAATGTTTCATGAACTGTACATGGGAGGGACCATTATTCACGCCTTTAATGGAGGTTGAAGGATCACTTTTGGTTGCAACTGACAAAAACATATTCATAACTCAAATTGGTTCAAGGGGGAAAAAAATTACTAGCTACAATAACTAGAAAATCAAGTTAACTAGCTCTAGGTATAGTTTGATTCAATGGTTCAAATGACACCATCTGCATCCAGGTTTCTCACCATCTTTCACTCTCCTCCATATTGTTTCCTTCTTAGGTTGCTCTAAAAACTATACCCTCCCAGGTTCAAATCTAGAAACACAAGAGAGAATGCCTCTCTCTCAACAATTCAAGGAAATTCCTGAGCCTGATTTTCACTGACCCTAATAGAGTTATGTGACCATCGCTGCACTGACCACTGTGTCCAGGCAATAAGAAGCCTCAGTGAGCCATGAATATGTCCCATGCCCAACTCTCAAGTAAGAAGCACATGGAGGCCGGGTGCGGTGGCTCACACCTGTAATCCCAGCACTTTGGGAGGCCAAGGTGAGCAGATCACAAGGTTAGGAGTTCGAGACCAGCCTGGCCAATGTGATGAAACCCTGCCTCTACTAAAAATACAAAAAATTATCCAGGTGTGATGGTGGCCACCTGTAGTCCCAGCTACTCGGGAGGCTGAGGTAAGAGAATCGCTTGAACCCAGGAGGTGGAGGTTGTAGCGAACCAAGCTCACACCACTGCACTCCAGCCTGGGCAACAGAGCGAGACTCCATCTCAAAAAAAAAAAAAAAAAAAAAAAAAAGAAGCACATGGACTGAAAGCTGGGGAGGAATTGATCCCTAGAGAAATTAAGAGAAAAATGAAAGGCAATTGGACAGCAAAAACAACAGATGTCCACTCCACCCCCATAGCTTAAATCCCTTCATGGAAAACTCCCAGGTCGGTCTTCAGTGTCTCAGGATTAGCAGTAACTAAAGACAGATGTGATTACAGACTCAAAAATGGTATGTAACCCTGCTTAAGAATTACATCCTACATAAACTCAATATTGAGCCTCGAAGTTGACCCTCACTACTGAGTTCTTGAAGTCCAACCTCTTCTCAAGCAACTCATCTTTCCTTTCAGATTCAGTTGCTTCTTCCCATCCCAGACAGTCCAATTAGGAGGAGGGAGCCTGTATTGTGAGTTTCTTCTACTTCTGCAATTCTTGGTTCCATCCATTAATCAACAGTTCTATGTCTTTTCTGGCCCTGGCTTCTCTACTCCTCCACAACTTTTGTTTATGTTTTTGCCTTTGTTTTCAGGTATCAGAGCATGTTAAAGATGCAGCGAACACATGCTTGGGAGATGTGGGAGGTCGTTGAGGGTGTCAGAGGGAGAGGAGGTGATGAGGAAAGCTTCATGAAGGGATTTGCAACTGAGCCTTAAGTAATGATTAGGAATTTTCTAGAACAAGAATGAAAGAAGGTCATTTCAGGCCTGAATCATTGGATCCAAAACTATTTTCATCTCATCTCTCTTTTGAAGAAAGAAAACTCTTTTCTCAACCCAGAAGTTGCAAACCAGTGGCCTGCAGATAGATCAGGCTGGCAGATGTGTTACACTTGGCCCACACAACATTTTGTAGAATTTTAAGTAGTTGCCAACATTTAAAAATGGTGAGATTTTTTTACATAAGGATCCGGATTTCCAGCTGCTCTTGAAAACTCAGAAGCTCTGACAGCCCTGGACCTAAGCTTCTATTGGGGCAACAATTGACTAAGTTGAGTAGCACCTACCCTCTGCAGGGCTGTATGACCTGCTGACCTTGCTCTTTGTTCTGTTTTCTGCCTGGCCCCTGTTGGCATTGAGTTGGTAACTCTGTCTCAACCCAAACAACTAACCATTTATGTTTCAGACTAACTCCCATTATTATCATATTATATTATAATACTATATTATATTTTATATATTATTATATTATATAACAATCTAATCTGTTGCTACTACTCCCTTGCTTTGAATCTCCAGTGATTGTCCAAATCAGCAGAACAAAGTCTAATGCAGACTGGGTTTACCTCAAACACTTCCCCTCTATTTTACCTACCAACTCCCAAACCCCAAAACCCTCTATACTAAATGTTTGCCATTTCCTAATCCCATCCTTTCCCATGACTACATACTGTTAACATGTGCTATCCCCTCCACTGGTCAAATTTCCCTGTGTCTTCAGTGTCCAATTCAAAGGTCAGTGTAGATATCCCTGGCTTTTCTGGGTAAAACTGTCCCTCCTTCCTCAGGGCTCCCATCCAGCACCACGTTCCTACCTTGGTTCCAACACCTGCCATGTTTCTCTCTAATTATCTGTTTACGTGGCTGCCTCCTCCACACCCACCCCAGACTGAGATCCTTGAAAGCAAAAACCGTGACTGATTCATCTTTGTATATTCAGTGCCTTTCTGTATACCTTGGCAGATATCAGATACTCAATAAATTCCTGTTAAATGAATGAAGAAAGGAACAAACACACAGGGAACAAATTGGCATGTGTTCATGGAATGTCACACCTCAACAATTGTAATGAAAGGAATCATTCCCACTGAAGCTTTTCTGTCTACTCTAGCCACACGGAATTGTTCCCTTCTCTGAATCCTTGTAGAAACAGTAGTTTATGACAGCTCCTGGGTGAGTTATTAGAGGAAGCTAATTAGAAGGAGGTCATATCCTTTGGATATTGACAGATATAGGATTACAGAGCAAAAAAAAAAACAAAAACAAAAAAACCTCAGTGCTAGTCTCTGACCTTTCTAGCCCCTGGCAGCTACAGGCACCAAAGCCCGTGGGGCTGCAGTTCAGGTCCCAACATCAACTCTAGTCCAGGCAGAGAGAAACTCCATAGCTGAGACACCCCAGAGAGAAGTTCTAGGATAAGTTATTATTTTCTCACTCAGCTCCAGACGCAATTGGTGCACTTGCAATTCCTTGAACATACCAATCTCCCTCCCATCTCAGAGCCTTTGCACCTTCTATTCCCTCTGCCTGGAATTCTCTTCCCCTGTATATCTACAGGACTCACTTCCTTACTTTATTCAGATCTCAGATCATATTTAACCTTAGTAGAAAAGCCTTCCCTGATCACCAATGTAAAACTGTAGAAGTGTATCCCACAGCTTGCTACCCTCTGTTCTTTACTCTGCTTGAAGGAGGAGCTAAAGGAATGAGGGCATTACGGACCAAAGAGAGCCAGGACTTGATGTCACCAGGACTCTACTCTCTTTCCTTTTCATCTCATATCCGTTTTTTGGTTTTGCTTGGCTCCTTTCTCTTCTACCCAGGCAGGCTTTCTCTGTGTGAAAAAAAAAAAAAAAAAAGCCATGAGTCACAGCCTCCAAACTCATCAACTAAAAGAGAAAGAGAGTTTTCCCACCCATTGCAGTGAGAATAATCTCAGAAAAATCATCGGATTGGTCTAACTCAGGTCATAAGACTATCCCTAAGCCATTATCACAGTGAGAACATGTGTGTTCTTATTGATCAGGTCTGGGTCCTACCCCAGGATTGGCTTGGATAAGGCTTTTTCGGTTTGATTCATCTCTCAACCTATCACTGCAGCCAGAGGAAGACATGCTCACCTGCCCAGGCCTGCTCACATGCAGACTTGGAGCTGGGAGTGGAGCAAGTCCCAACTGAACTATATGGTTAAGAATGAGGGAGTGGAAAATCAAGGTGAAATGTACCTTCAAGACAGAGGAGACAAATGGGTACTGGAGAGACAGGTGTATTCGCTACTTGATAATGACTTTACAGTTCCCAAAGCACTTGCTCCCATCCTTCATTTATCTCCATTGAATTCTCACAGCAAGTTCTATGTGAATGTCCCAATGTTATTATCCTCAGGGAGATACTTCATTTATTAAACAACCCATATAGTTTGGGCACTGGCCAAGCAAAAGGGACTCCAGCTGTGAACCACAGGGATGAACACCCTGGTCAACAGCAGTAGAACAACAGCCTGATCACACCCATTTCACAGGTGAAGATGCTGAAGCCAGGAGAGATGTTTAGACTTGTGCCCAGGTGCATAACAAATGGGTAGGAAGAACTTGAGACCCCTGATTCCAAGTATAGGCCCCTTTCCAATGTCCTAAACTACCCCTCTGTCCACACCCGTCAGGGAGGTGAAGTGAGGCAGGATGGAGGGAACCAGAGGAGAGTTGCTATTATGATCCCAACCACGTGGAGAAAGAAGCCAGCATGCTGTAGCTTGCAAGGAGGTTGCTTAGTCAGTGCCACAAAAACCTGGAAAGCAGTGCCTGCCAGACGGCAGGGACAAGGAGCAGCCAATGAGATGGGAGTTTGCAGCCAGGATGGCAGATGCCAGGAAGGCTGCAGCTATTCTAGGATGCAGGCAGTGACTGCTCCATTACCCCAGCCCTCCCAGTCCCCATTTCCCTAGGGTATTGGGGAGATCTCCATCCTCTCTCCAGCTCCTTATTGATGTAGGGTCCGAAAGCTGAGACTTTAGAGTCAGGCAGTCAGGCCAAAGGGATTCAGCCCCTTAAAGAAAATGGTGAACTATCATCTCAAAACATGGAAAATGCTTAGTCACTGTCCTGAATACAACTCTACAGTCACCCAACCTATTCAGAATTCATCTGGTCCAAATGCCCCATGTTATTAGATGCAGAAACTGAGGCCAAGGGAGAGGATATGATTCGCTCCATGGCCCCACAGCATATTTGAAGGATAGCTGGGCATTGCCAGATTTCTCAGTTCAGGACTCCTTCCCCTGGGGATTGAGAGGCAGGCTGAGTCTCATTTGGGATCATGATCCTTCTATTTCATGGGGCTGTTGGAGCTTGGCCTTCCATGGCTAGATCAACTCTTGACCTTTATGCCTCACATTCTCCCAGTAAAGGCCATGTTGTAGCTGCAGGTGTGGATTCCTGCTACAACCCCTCTTCTCTGCCCTCATGTGCTCCACTGAGGACTATACAATGCACCCTCAGGCCCCACTCTCTATTCTGGATTCAGAGCCTGAACCAGCCCAAAGCACCCAGCCTTCACTTCTCCACCACGGTGTAGTTCCTCTCAGCTCTCCATACCAAAAGCATCTCTTGGGCAAAAACATCTTGGCCCAAAGTCCCTCCTGGAGTAAGGGAAAAACAAAAGAATAATAAGAAAGAAATTTCTCTTTTTCTGCTCCTGACAAGTACTAACCTTTCCATTGCCCCTACATTCTCAGCCTGGCTGGACAACAAAGAGTGTTTCACACAGGTCTGTCATGACTTCAATGTACAGCTTTGTGGTTAGGGGCACAAACTCTGGATATACCAGACCAGACAGTCCAGAGTTAGAATCCGCCTCTGCCATTGACTAGGTATGTGACCTGGAAACACCTTCTTTCCCCTGCCTGTTTTCTCATCTGTGAAATGGTGTCACCTCAAAGGGTTGGGAGACTTGAATGACATAAAGGATTTGGCTCTGTGCCTAGGATAGAGTCAGTGCTTGATGCTTTCTTTAGCAGTAGGAAGCTGTTAATTGCCACATGTTGTGGGATGAAGGGGATGTCACTACAGCCACCACTACCTTTCCTGTTCCTTTCAGTCCCTCTCAAGCTCTGGTTCTGCCAAAGCCTTCCCTGATTACTCTCATCTCTCCATCAGCCTTTCTTTCCAGAACCTGTACACCTCCATTTCCCATCCAGCTTAGTTCTGAATTAAAGTCCATGTCTAATAGTTCTGACTTGGTGTTGTCCTTGTCCCCACCTAAAACCATAAACTCTCATCAGACAAGACCAATGGGTTTTCTTCTACCCCTGGCAGTGCAAAGTCCAGGACCAGGCAGGTGGGAGGTGCTGGAAAAGTTAGCAATTGAGTGATTGTACAGCCAATTTGTCACTTTCATGGGATTGGAGTGAGGCTATCTCAGAATCTTCTGTATCTACTTCATCTCTTGCTCTTTCCATTCTTTGATACTTTGACACATCCACATCCCAGGGCACATCATGAGATCCTGGAGCCAGACCTAGAAACCTATTAAACAAGGGAACCCCAGCATGTCTCATTTATTACCCAAAGGAAGGAAATTAGCATCACATGTATAAAGCACTCAGTAGTCTATAAAATGCTCTTAGCAATTCACTGCGTGAGGAAGTGCCTTTTCCCACTTCCACAGAGGGATACTGAGCCTCAAGGGATTAGGAGACTAACCCAGGCTCACACAGCTGATAAGGAACAGCCCAGACATTTTGGCCCAGTGCTGCTAGCCCTCAATCTGGTGCTTTGCCCTCTGCACCGCCTGCCATGCAGGGAATACACGTTAATATCTCTCTGTATTAGTCTGTTCTCATGCTGCTAATAAAGACATACCCAAGACTGGGTAATTTATAAAGGAAAGAGGTTTAATTGAATCACAGTTGCACATGGCTGGCATCATGGTGGAATGCAAAGGAGGAGCAAGGCCACATCTCACATGGTGGCAGGCAAGAGGGCATGTGCAGGGGAACTCCCCTTTATAAAACCATCAGCTCTCTGCTGGGTGTGGTGGCTCACACCTGTAATCCCAGCACTTTGGGAGGCCGAGACAGGTGGATCACCTGAAGTCAGGAGTTTGAGAACAGTCTGGCCAACATGGCGAAACCCCATCTCTACTAAAAATACAAAAAAAAATTAGTTGGGCGTGGCAGTGAGTGCCTGTAATCCCAGCTACTCGAAAGGCTGAGGCAGGAGAATCACCTGAGCCCAGGAGGCAGAGGTTGCAGTGAGCCAAGATCACTCCACTGCACTCCAGCCTGGGTGATAAGAGTGAAACTCGGTCTCAAAAAAAAAAAAAAAAAAAAATCACATCTCACGAGACTTATTCACTATCATGAGAACAGCATGGGAAAACCCTGCCCCCATGATTCAATTACCTCCCACTGGGTCCCTCCTATGACATGTGGGGATTATTACAATTCATGGTGAGATTTGGGTGGGGACACAAAGCCAAACCATATCACTCTCCTTCTTGGCCACAGGTGGACTTGAAAAACCCTTTCCCTTAACCAAGCAGGAGCCCTAGTAGCTGCTTTGTTCAATGTCTGTTTCTCTAAGACCTCCTACTCTGGAATATTTAGGAAAACCCAAGCTGGCTCAAAAAGATCATCCCTGTACCAAGCCTCAGGGATTCTAGTGTGACCCAACCTCTCCCAGTCCCTATAGGCATCTCTTTCAAACATCAGAACTGGTGCAGACTCAATAGAAGAAAGGTGTGACTCCAAGATGTCCTCCCTCACAGCCCTTTATCACAATGGGGCTCCCTTCACCATAGAAGGGAAGGCTGAGGCTCAGAAAGATAGTGTAGGCTTGGACTTTGGAAGGAGAATGACTAAGCTGAAGCTCTTCCTCTGCCATTTACAAGCTGTATGACTTTGGAAAAGTTTCTTAATGTTTTTGCTTTTAATTTCCTCATATATAAAAGATGGGGTTGTCATACTTAGGTTTAAGACTACTGCACATGCCTGTAATTCTAGCACTTTGGGAGGCCGAGGTGGGCAGATCACTTGAGGTCAGGAGTTTGAGACCAGCTGGCCAACATGGTGAAACACCATCTCTACTAAAAATATAAAAATTAGCCAGGCATGGTGATGCATGCCTGTAATCCCAGCTACTCGGGAGGCTGAGGCAGGAGATTCGCTTGAACCTGGGAGGCGGAGGTTGCGTTGAGCCAAGATCACGCCACTGCACTCCAGCCTGGGCAACAGAATGAGACTCCACCTCAAAAAAATAGAAGACTATTGCAAAGATTTTAAAAGATGGCACAGGTACAACACTGAACACAGTGTTTCATGAGTGACAGTCATAAGCTTTTCTACCACCTAACTGTTACTTTTAGCTAATTACCTAATTTATCTCGGCCTCGGTTGTTTTGTGATTCTTTTCAAGGGAAAAAAAAAGCACCTCCCTTCATAGGCCTGCTATAAGAACAATATAAAATAGTTGACATAAAGCACTTAACCTCTTGCCTGTCACAGGAAAGGTGCTCAACACCTGTTAGCTTTGTTTTGATGTCCCCAGATCAGACAGCCAGAAAAGGAGGGCTAAAGTTCCAACCAGGGTCTTCTGGTTCCAACCCAGCAGCACCTGAGCAAGGTTGATAATGGTAAAGAAAAGAAGAAATAAGCAATAGGGGCCTCACAAACACAGGCAGGAATAAATCACTCCCATGTGGCAGTTTTCTGTGCCTGACCCAAGAGATAGGTGTTGCACCTTTATCCATGTGGACAAATAAGAAAGAGCAAAGGGCATAGGTCACAGAGGTGAGTATGACCTCATTGCAGTGCCAGGATATTTCCAGGCAACTGGCAAGACTTATTGACAATCATCCAATAAATAGGATAAATAGTTCTTACTTCCCAAGTGCCTGGGAAGAGAGCTTGCAGCTCTTTCCAATTCCTGCCTCTCATCTCTTCCTCCTCGGACACTGCAGCTCTCCGTTTCTGGAAAATCTCAGGGCAGAATCTGGGCTCCTTCCCACTCTCCTCTGTCCAGAATTCTAAGGATGCCTGGGAGAAGGCATCTGCCCTGAATGAATGGGTCAGAGGCATGATTCCAAGTGACTGGCTGGTAATTGGAAGAGCTCAGTGGTCTGGCTGGGGAGATGAGAGCCTGCTAAGCACATCTGGCCAGCATCAGAATCACAAATTGAAGAGAGCTGGGAAGGACTCAGCCCCCTCTGACATTCACAAAGGAAGGAAAATGTAGGGAGCCAGACAGAGAGGAGTGATGCTCTTCAAAGTCAACAGGCTTATAACAAACACCATCTCACAGGTGAAAGTGGGAGCACAGAACAGGCACACTCAGCTAACACACAGCTTTCTGAGGGAGGTCATCCTCCACCAAATGAAAATAGCCCTGCTTTTTCATTTTTTAATTTTTATTAATTTTTAAATCAACAAATAAAAATTATATATATTGGCCAGGTACAGTGGTTCATGCCTATAATCCCAGCACTTTGGGAGGCCAAGGCAGGAGGACCACTTGAGGCCAGGAGTTCAAGACCAGCCTGGACAACATAGTGAGATCCCATCACTACAAAAGAAAAAATATTTAAGGAAAAAAATTGTATATATTTATGGCATACGATGTGAAGTTTTGACATATCTACACATTGTGAAATGATTAAATCAAGCTAATTAACATATCCATCATGCCTCATCCTTAAATTTTTATGGTGAGAACATTTAAGATCTATCTCAGCAATTTTGAAGTGCATGCTATTGTCACCATGCTACACAATAGACATCCAGAATTTATTCATGCTGTCTAGCTGAAACATTGTATCCTTTGACCAACATCTCCATACCTCTCCTGCATACCTCCCAGCCCCTGGTAACCATTATTCTCCTCTGCTGCTATGAGTTCGATTTGTTCGGATTCCACATATAAGTAAGATCATGCAATATATTTCTGTTTATGCCTGGCTTATTTCACTTAGCAAAATGTCCTCCAGTTTCATCCATGTTGTCATAAATGACAAGATCTCCTTCTTTTTTAAGACTGAATAGTATTCTATTGTGTACATGTACCACATTTTCTTTATCTGCTGTATTAGTCTGTTTTCACACTGCTGATAAAGACATATCCAAAACTGGGAACAAAAAGAGGTTTAATTGGACTTACAGTTCCACATGGCTGGAGACGCCTCAGAACCATCACAGGAGGTGAAAGGCACTTCTTACATAGCAGCAGCAAGAAAAAATGAGGAGGAAGCAAAAGCAGAAACCTCTGATAAACCCATCAGATCTCATGAGACTTATTCACTATCACGAGAATAGCACGGGAAAGACCGGCCCCCATGATTCAATTACACACCCCCCGCCCCTGCTGGGTCCCTTCCACAACACGTGGGAATTCTGGACAATACAATTCAAGTTGAGATTTTGGTGGGGACACAGCCAAACCATATCATTCTGCTCCTGGCCCCTCCGAATCTCATGTCCTCACATTTCAAAACCAATCATGCCTTCCCAACAGTCCCCCAAAGTCTTAACTTATTTCAGCATTAATCCAAAAGTCCACAGTCCAAAGTCTTATCTGAGACAAGGCAAGTCCCTTCCACCTATGAGCCTGCAAAATCAAAAGCAAGCTAGTTACTTCCTAGATACAATGGGGATACAGGTAGTAAGTAAATACTGCTGATCCAAATGGGAGAAATTGGCCAAAACAAAGAGGCTACAGGGCCCATGCAAGTCTGAAATCTAGCAGGGCAGTTAAATTTTAAAGCTCAAAATGACCTCCTTTGACTCCAGGTATCACATCCAGGTCACACTGATGCAAGAGGTGGGTTCCCATGGTCTTGGGCAGCTCTACCCCGTGGCTTTGCAGGATACAGCCTCCCTCCTCACTGCTTTCACAGGCTGGCATTGAGTGTCTGTGGCTTTTCTAGGAGCATGGTGCAAGCTGCTAGTGGATCTACCATTCTGTGGTCTGGAGGACGGTGGCCCTCTTCCCACAACTCCAGTAGGCAGTACCCCAGTAGGGACTCTGTGGAAGGGCTCCAACCTCACATTTCCCTTCTGCACTGCCCTAGCAGAGGTTCTCCATGAGGGCCCCACCCCTGCAGCAAACTTTTGCCTGAGCATCCAGGCATTCCCATACATCTTCTGAAATCTAGGCAGAGGTTCCCAAACCTCAATTCTTGACTTCTGTGCACACATAGGCTCAACACCACATAAAAGCTGCCAAGGCTTGGGGCTTCCACCCTCTAAACCCACAGCCCAAGCTCTACCTTGGCCCCTTTCAGCCATGGCTGGAGTGGCTGGGACACAGGGTACCAAGTCCCTAGGCTGCACAGTACAGGGACCCTGGGCCTGGCCCATGAAACCACTTTTTCCTCCTGGGCCTCCAGGCCTGTGATGGGAGGGGGATGTTGTGAAGGTCTCTGACATGGCCTGGAGACATTTTCCCCATGGTCTTGGGGATCAACATTAGGCTCCCTGCTACTCATGCAAATTTCTGCAGCTGGCTTGAATTTCTCAAAAAATGGGTTTTTCTTTTCTATTGTATCATCAGGTTACAAATTTTCTGAACTTTTACTCTCTGTTTCCCTTTTTAAATGGAAGCTTTTAATAGCAGCCAAGTCACATTTTGAATGTTTTGCTGCTTAGAAATTTCTTCCACCAGGTGGATCACTTGAGGTCAGGAGTTTGAGACCAGCCTGGACAACACAGTGAAACCCTGTCTCCACTAAAAATACAAAAATTAGCCAGGTATGGTGGTGCGCATGTGGTGGTAATCCCAGCTACTTGGGAGGCTGAAGCAGGAGAATCACTTGAGCCCAGGAGGCAGAGGTTGCAGTGAGCCAAGATTGCACCACTGCACTCCAGCTCGGGCAACAGAGCAACACTCCATCTCAAAAAAAAAAAAAAAGAAAAAAGAAAAAAAAGGAAAAGAAATTTCTTCTGCCAGATACTCTAAATCATCTTTCTCAAGTTCAAAGTTCCACAAATCTCTAGGGCACGGGCAAAATGTCGCCATTCCCTTTGCTAAAACATAACAAGAGTCACCCTTGCTCCAGTTCCCAACAAGTTCCTCATCTCCATCTGAGACCACCTCAGCCTGGACCTTATTGTTCATAACACTATCAGCATTTTTGCCAAAGCCATTCAGCAAGTTTCTAGGAGGTTCCAAACTGTCCTGCATTTTTCTGTCTTCTTCTGAGCCCTCCAAACTGTTCCAACCTCTGCCGGTTACCCAGTTTCAAAGTTACTTCCACATTTTCAGGTATTTTTTCAGCTATGCCCAACTCTGCTGGTACTGATTTACTGTATTAGTCTGTTTTCTTGCTGCTGATAAAGACATACCTGAAACTGGGAACAAAAAGAGGTTTAATTGGACTTACAGATCCACACGGCTGGGGAGGCCTCAGAATCATGGTGGGAGGCAAAAGGCACTTCTTACATCTACTCATCCATCAATGGACACTTAGGTTGATTTCATATCTTGGCTGTTATGAATAATGCTGCAATATACATGGGAATGCAGGTAAGTCTTTTACAAGCTGGCTTTCATTTTCCTTAGGATAGCTCTGCTTTTTATCTCCCTGTACCATTCTGTCTTCTTTTGAAACACTTTTTATCTCTTTTTATTTTTCAATGATTTAAGATTCATCTCCTCTGCTTCACCCCTCCCTGAGCATGGATCTTTTCTGGTTTGTCGGCTGCTGTATCTCCAGTGCTTAGCAAGTTGCCTGATACAGCTAGGGGCTCAATAAATATTTGATGATCGCTTATGAAAAGATCTCTCTTTCTGACATTTGTTCAGGTAGGACTACAGTGAGGTTTGTGACCAGCTGCTCCCACAGCCCCTCTTCAGATGTGACTAGAGTCAGCTTTCAAATTCATCAAGTCCTGGTTCCACCTCTTATTTGCTGTGAAGTCTCAGGCAAATTATTTAACCTCTGTCCCTGTACCCTGACTTGGTTTTCTTCACAGCATTTATCATCACCTGTCATATATTTGTTTGTGTTTGTACTTATCATCTATCCCCTCTGACCAAAAACTGAGCACCAAGAGAGTAGGGACCTTTTGTTCACTGCTAACAGAAGGCATAGTTAAATATTTAACAACCAAGCATCATGGACACTGACCATTCAGAGTGGACGTCTGCCTCATAAGCTGTGCAGGGATATATGCTGTACAGGTAGATCAAACCTGGGTCTGATATATAGTAGGTGTTGAATAAATATGTGTTAAATAAGTGGATGAATTTCAGCCGGTCACCCTCTCTGTACCCTCTGTACATTATATCTATTCAGCATATATTGGTTCCTGTCCACTCCCATGGTGGTCTTTTCTGGTCAGCTAATGAAGAGTCCCCCTGTGGCCCCATTCTCTCTCCTACTATAGTAAAATTGATCTCTCTCAATAGGACCTCAAAGCAGCAGCATCTGCTACTTCTACTTCTTATCATTGAGTGTTAATTTTGATCTTTTAGTTCATCCCTTTATATCCACTTCTATTTTGTCTAGCAACCCCCAGAAGCCTCTCTTTCCATTATCAAGAGTGGTCAACAGCAGTGTCCCTAGATAGACATTTAACCAGCCTGCCTCAGCCAGAGAGGTTTTATGGGCTTTCAGCCAAGAGAACCCATGAGCAGGTACTGCTGACCTGATGCTCAAGAATTGACTCATTCATGCAGCAAATATTTGTGAAGTTTCTGTGGTTATTATATGCTAGACACTGGAGAAAAAGATTCAAACAAAATACCTGTACCTGCCCCCAAGATGCTGACAGCCTAACAATGGAAACAGACAGGTAAACAGACAATTACCTTGAGAATTCCTGACAGAAGCCAGAGAAGAGGGGCAGGGAGTTGCAGTTCCTAACAAGTTTTATTTTGTTCTCCCATTAACTTTTCAGGAAAACACATTTAATAAGCACTTGGCAACTCAGGTTGTATATTGGTGGGGACAATTCTAAGCCTTATAGCTGCCTTAGGCTTGCAGGACAGTGGCAATGACTCCAGGAAAGATTCGGCCAAGAGAGTACTAGGTGACAAGAGGAGCTACGCTCCACTCACCCTTCTTTTCCCATCTAGCCTTGCCTCCACTCGAGGTTGTTCTCCCTGCCAGGGAGGTGGTCACAGGACTGGAGCCACCTACCATTCACATTATGTATGAATGCATGTTGTCTGGCAACAGATAATCATTAGATTTTACTGTTTATGCTTCCAAGTTAACCACATCCCCCCTTCTACAAACACACACACGCACACATGCACGCATACTGTGCGTGCATGCACATACCCATGTATGCACACACTCGGGAACACACAGGCATGCATGCACACACACACACCTCCGTGGTGGTCAGGAATCATGCAGATGTTGAATCATGTCAACATCAAATTACAAAGGGATGATGTGGAGGATCACTAAGGCAGGAGCATGAAGAATATATCATAAAAGCTCAAAAACTGGACCAGGGATGCAGAAACCAAGGAGCAGAAAGGACATGCTAACTGGTCACAAGTAAAAGGATAGGCTGCAATTGTTATCTAAAGACTAAGTGCTGTTATTTGAGGTGTGGCTCCATATTCACCTCCACCAACTCCCTACCAAAATAATAAAATAATAGTCATAGTTATGGTTTGTTGAGAGTTGACAGATACTATGCTACACATTTTACGTGAGTCATTTCATTAATAACCATGAGTCAGGTATTATTATTATTATTATTAATTACACCAAAGCCTTTATTCCTAACACTATGCTACATAGCCTCCTATCATGTAATATTGCCTCCTAGGTTGAATCAAGAGATTTTAGCGTCAGGAACGGAAGTCATCCAACTCATTTTCTTTTCTCTTTTTTTTTTTTTTTTTTTTTTTTACTTTTTTGTTTAGAGCCAGAAACTCACTCTGTTGCCCAGGCTGGAGTGCAGTGATTAAGTTATAGCTCACTGCAGCCTCAGTCTCCTGGGTTCAAGTGATCCTCCTGCCTCAGCCTCCCGAGTAGATGAGCCCACAGGTGCATGCCACCATGCCAGGCTGATTTTTTTATTTTTTTATAGAGATAGAGTCTCATTATGTTGTCCGGGCTGGTTTCAAACTCCTGGCTTCAAGCAGTCCTCCCAAATTGGTCTCCCAAAGTGCCAGGATTACAGGTGTGAGGCACTGCACCCAGCCCCATTTCCTTTTCATATAATGATACTACTCATAATTGTTATAGTAATGGCCAATTCCTTGAGATTCTATAAAGGACCAAGGACTATGCCAGGTTCTACATGGATTGCCTCTTTGAAATCTCTCCATGGCCCTGTGAGGTGCATCCTAAAATCATGCCCATTTTAGATATGAGGAAATTGAGCACAGTGAGGTTAGGTCATTAGCCTAAGGGCACACAGCCAGTGAGTGGTGAAGTATTAGTTAATTTTCGCTCTGCTTTATTCCATTAACATGATTGTGCATGCTGTCCAGGCAACAATATCACCCATCAGGATGCCACAATTAATACTGTTCTATTTGGTGTTTCTTTTCATTATAAGATGCTTGCTTAGCACCCTCTGTTGCTGAACACTGGACATTCACATTACTTCCATCTTTTTCTTTATCATAAATGTTCCTTCTATGAATATTTTTGAACGAACTAATTTCTTACTAATTGCAGAGTCAAAGGTATAAGCAATTTCTTAAGTGGGTCTGAGCCAATTCCCAGTGCCACCCAAAAATGTACATGCATCTCATTCCCCCAAACCCAGCACATGTAGTTTTACAGGTGGATTTATTGTTACTAGTTTAACGTATTATCACTAAATGGTTTTTATGTTTATGTCTTTAATTTTTAGCCAGACCATGCATCTTTCCACATGACATTTATGTTACTTTTCTATTGCTGCATCACAAATTACCACAGACTTAGTGGCTTAAAACTATCCCCATTGATTAGCTCATAGCTCTGGGGATCAGAAGTCCTGGTACAGCATAGCTGGGTTTGATACTCGGGAAATCACAAGGCTGTAATCAAGGTACTGGCTGGCCTGCTGCATTCTCACCTGGAGCTTGGGCTTAATCGTCTTCCGAACGTGTTCAAGTTGTTGGCAGAATTCAGCTCCTTGTGGGTGTAGAATTGAGGTTACCGTTTTCTTGCTGACTGTTGGCAGTGATCAATCATAGCAACCAGAGTCCACTCTCAAGTTCTTTCCACATGTTCCCCCCTATTCTCAGAGCTAGCAATGGAGAATATCCCTGGAGTCAAATACCCTTTCAGGAAGGGCGGGGAACTTTTAATGGCTCACCTGATTAGGTAAGGCCCACCTAGATAGCCTGCCTTTCGATTAACATGAACTAACCTAATCGTAGGCGTTTTATCCCATTGTATTCACAGATTCTACCTGAACTCAACCGGGAAGTGGTCAGCTTGAGGGCTATACTGGTTTCCTATTGCCGCTATAGCAAATCACCACAAACGTAGTGGCTTACAGCCACACCCACTGATTAACTCATTGCTCTGGAGGCCAGAAGCCTAAAATGGGTCACCAGGGATGAATTCCCTCTGGAGGCTCTAGGATAGAATCTGTTTCTTTGTTTTATCTAGCTTCTAGAGGCTGCCTGCCTTCCTTGACTAATGGTTCCTTCCTCCATCTCCAAAGCTAGCAGTGTAACACCTTCAACCTCTTCTTCCATCCTTAGCTCTCCTTCTCTGATTCTCCTACCTCCCTCTTTCCTTTCTAAGGATCCCTGTGATTATATTGGACCCACCTGCACAATCTAGGATAATCTTCCCATCTCATGTCCCTTAAGACGACATTTTCCTGGGTTTTGAGGATTCGAAAATGGACATTTTGGAGGCCCACTATTCTATCTACCACAAGGGCCATCTTAGAATCTTACCTACCACAATGTTATATTTTCTGTATCTGTATCAGAGTAATTTGTGTATTATAGCAATTTATAAGAACTGTATTTGTAGCAATTCTTAATATATTTTCCATGTATTATGTCAAATGATTTTCATGTAAAATTTATTTTTCCATTGACTGTCTTTCCTTTCTCTCTGATTTTGTTTTATCATTTTTTGCTCAGCAAAACCCCATTATCTTTTAATGTCATATGTTTGAAAAACGATATTGTCCATTTCCTCCACACACAGAAAGATATCTTCTCTCCACAGCTAAGATAAATGTGCTATTCTGCTCTCTTCCTGACTCGTATTTTTTTATTGCTTGTTTTTCCTTTGGACAATTTGAATTTTTTTCAGAGCAAAAAAATGAAGTATGGAGCTAATGTCTCAAGACCATTTCTTGCTTTGAGGTTGATTCCAACATTTTTGTACTTTCCCATTTTTCATACTCTGTATTGTGATAGTGAGAACCACTTCCAGAAACTATAGTCTCGTCTATGGTCATTTTTCAAAGAACAAATGTTTTTTAACTTTTAAGTTCAGGGGCACAGTGCAAGTTTGTTACTTAGGTAAACTTGTGTCATGGGGGTTTGTTGTACAGATTATTTTATTACCCAGGTATTAAGTCTAGTACCCATTAGTTATTTTTCCTGATCCTCTCCCTCCTTCCCATCTCCACTCTCCTATAGACTCCAGTGTGTGCTGTTCCCCTCTATATGTCCATGTGTTCTCATCACTTAGCTCCCACTTATAAGTGGGAACATGCAGTATTTGGTTTTCTGTTCCTGCATTGGTTTGCTAAGCATAATGGCCTCCAGCTCCATCCATGTCCCTGCAAAGGACATAATCTTACTCTTTCTTTGTGACTTCATAGTATTCCATAGTAAATATGTACCATATTTTCTTTATCCAGTCTATCATTGATGGGCATTTAGGTTGATTTTATGTCTTTGCTATTGTGAATAGAAAGCACAAATATTTAGTAAGGTCATCAAGTGATTTTTAGTTTGCAAAATTTTTTTTAATCTTTTAGTTAGATGAGTCCATCATCTTTACTTTGAAGCATTTCCTGTCATCATCATCATCACCATCATCTTATTAACATGATCTGTGCATTCTTGCCAGTTTTTCTCCCAAATGGTTTTCATTACCAGTTCACCAGATTCTGACTCAGATACTTTAAGCTACGATACTGAAGAAAGCAGAATCATCTTTGTTATTTTTATACTTTCCCAGCAACTACAGAGATTACCTTTTTCCATTTCTTCCTCCATCTTCATTCTATTAAGGTTTCATAATTTTCCTTGAATGAATTTCTTATGTGGTAGATTAAATTAATTCTCATGTATTTAAAGATTTCCTGCCATTGTTACAGCTAATTTAGCACGTATTCGGGAAATCATAGTAATGAAAATTATTTTTCAACTTATTTCATTTGTGCAACTCTTTGATTGATTTCTGTGTATTTTCCCAGTAGAGTAAATCCTTGACAATCATGGATTGAACAATCACAGTTTCAATAACTTGCAAGAGACCCCAAAAGGCCGTGACACATAATCATTTATCATTTTGCTGGGGTTCAAAATAGAATCACTCCTACTGCAAGAATGCTGTGCAGGAAAAAGTCATTTTGTGAAGGGAAACAGCCAACCACCCAGTATGGGTGTCTCAACATGAATTCATTTAATGAATTCATTGAATTTTATTATCTACATATCTAGTAACTCTCATAAAGTGATACACATTTCTTTGAGTAAAAAAAAAATAAAATGACCTCTATGGAAGCCACCTGCTATTACTAAAGATACTTAAGCAAGAGATAGTCTATAATAAATTTCAGCTCCATATTTCCCAAACCATGCTCACCAAAAACTATTCCCAATATTAACAGTTCTGACAAAAAGAAAGAAGAGGAGGTAAAAGGTGGGAATAGGAGAGGAAGGGGAGAGGGAAAGGCAGTAGAGGAGGGAGAGCAGAAGATAAAAGAAAATTACAGATCCCAAATAAGTTTAGGAAATGCTGGATATTATATATTCCTCATTCCCCAATGCCGTCACTTGTGGACTGGCCCTAACCATTTACACATTAAAGCCTCTGAGAAATCTTACAGTAAATAAACTCATTTCATTTTGTTTAACTCAGTGTTTCTCAAACTTATTTAAGAACCTCATGGCACACAGTGTACCTTGGGACGCCAATTTGGGATTCATAGAAACCCATAATGATTTGTAAAATGATTAAAGGTATAAAGTCAGGTAAAATATTTCTGTCTCATTGAACCTCACTTCTACAGAAGATATATGCAATGATAATGTTCTTGAATTAGGGGTTTCTGAAGGTTTTCAACTCATTCGCACAAGAATACATTCAAATCATCTGCAAATGTAATATTTTCCTTTCTTAACTTTTTACTTTTTGAGCAATTTATTTGTTTTTCTTTCTCCATAACTGTTTTAGAGATTTTATATTCTGCTATTTGTTTATTTTACTTTGTTTTATTTGTTCATTTGACAAAGCCATCTGTACAGTGTTCTAAGTGCTTTATTTATAATGGCTCGTATATCTAGCAACCCTGTGACTTAGGCGTCATTATCCCTACTTCAAAGGTCAGAAAACTGAGTTTCAAATGGTGATGAGGCATCTTACCTAGATCCTATTTTTTAAGGAACACAGTCACTAATGTTTTCCTTTAGTTATATTATTAATTCTAATTTTAAATATAAACTTCATATCATGTAAAGGAAGAAAATCTTCATAAGTTACCTTTAGTCAACACTAAATATTGAACTATGCTGGATAGCTTTTTCAGCCTCCATTCAGATAATTATGTTTTCTACCATTTTTCAGTTAATGTTAATAACATAGGATGCTAGCTTTACTTTCCGGAGGCCAATAGTCCTCAGTTAGAATAGATTACTTGTTTCATTGTGTTGTGTTTTCTGGGTTAAGATTAATATTTTACTTCTAAACTCATAAATGAGATTAAACAAACATTCCTTTTTTTAAGCAGGGAGTGAAATCTCATTTACCTCAGTCAACTCAATATATAAATATTTATGGAGTGGCTGCCATGTTACTCTGTGCCAGAGACTGTAGAACATGAAAAATTCAAAATGAGCATCTGAGAGAACACAGAAGGGAACTGACTTTCTACAAGCATATAGCAAAAAGAATCATGTTAGAGAAGACAACAACCATGATTTTCAGAACTTTATAAATGCCCAGAATCTGTATAACTTCACACTTGTTATTTTCTGTTACTCCATTTTGGATCCCCCAAAGACCTAAGCTGTTACTTAAATGCGAGAGGCCCCAGGTCAACCAAATGAAGCAGCTCCATGAGGGAGGAGTCTATGTCCATCTTGTTGCCCACCATCTGGCCAAGTACCCAGCGTAGAGTGAATGCTCAATAAATATTTATTAAGCAAAGAAATAAGCCAGCTCTTTGAGCAAACCAACCGGTCAAGATGATTTTTAAAATGCAGGACAGCTAGAGACTTGTTTAATGGGTGAGCAAGAAAACAGGTATTGCACAAATTTCATCCTCATCTGAAGTCACTCCAAGGAAGCTTGGAAGCATGGGAACAAGACAACAGACAGAATCCCTTAGGCCTGGAGAAAGAAGAAAGGATCACAAGCTTCCTTTCCCCTTAACAGACCCAAGTGTCTGTAGAGCCCCAGGTGCCCCCACCTGGCCAAGAAGTTGGCCTTTTGGACCCCAAAAGTTCTCATATCCCAAGCCAAGGGGACATTGGTCTACTCCAGCCAAGCCTCCTAGCCCCAGAAAGCCCATGGGGTCAGGACTTAGGGAAAATCAGGGAACATATAAAAGGTCTCTCCTGCAATAATGGTCCCTAAAAAGCCCTGAGCCAATCAGCTGGTAGCTGGAGCCTAAAATACCTTCCAACCCAGGTAAGTAGATATTATATGGTGACTACAAAGATATATCCCATCAAGTGAGCAAACTTATCATATTCACATCCCTTTTTTGTTTCCATTCCTATTCATGTTTTCAATGTCCCCATTCTTCACTCCCCCCATCCCCCACTAAGTCCCTTTCTCCATTCATTGCAAGCCCTCTTAGTTTTTTCTTCTGGATGTGATGCCCTTAAGCCATCCCTCCTCTGTCTCCGATTCCAGGTCCACACCTTGCCCCTACTACGACCTCTCCCACTGGGCCCTGCCTGATCCTCTTTCTCTGCCCCTGTCCAGTTGCCCACCCTTGTCTCCCCTTCTTCTCCTCGCTCTATCCCCAGGATCCTGTGGGCGGCTGTGAATTTTGCCCTGTGCTTCCTTCCCTCCTCTCTCTTCGTGGTGGGGTCCACAGCCAGTTCTCCTGTTGCTCAAAAATGTGGAGGCAGTTGCTAAGAGACAGCGAAACGTCAGTACCTGGCCCTCGAGGAAAAAAAGGGGAGTGAAAAAGGGAGAGAAGAGGGGGAGGGATGGAGGGAGGGAGAGAGAGAGGGTGGGAAGGAGGGCGGGAGGGGGAAGACCTGGCTCTGGCGGAAGCCTTATACCCCAGCAGCCTGGGCACCAGCTGAGTTTCAGAAAGAAGCATTCACATTCTGTGAACTTTCTTCCGAGCATCCTTTCTCTGTGATTTCCCTTTGGGTGAAAGAAGGGGCAGGGGGACCGCAGGACGGGAAATCATAGAAGATGCTGGCCTGGGATCCGGGAGACAAGGAGGAGGAGAGGCCGGGGGAGGGGAACAGCCTGGGAGGCAATCTGTTCTGAAGCAAGCAAGGAGCAAGCGGGGATTCCAGGAGGAGGGAGGGAGACTCGCGTCTGCCGCAGATTGATGGCTGTGTCCTTGGAACGGAGTGAGTAGGCTCCTGGGGCCTGTGGGAGTGCGGGGGGAGACCTGGGGCTTAGAAAAATGAGTCTGCATGAAGGGGAGCTGGGGTGATTTCCAGGTGGGCGGGATTGAGGCTTGAAGCGGTAGGAAAATAGGCAGCGCCAGGCCGAGGGTGAGGGGAGGACCGAGGACAGCAGGTGGGCAAGGGAGAAGCGAGAGGGCGCGGGGCCCGAGGGCTGAGGCTCTGGGCGTGGCATCACTCTCGGTCCCTCTGCTGGGGGCGGCGAGCAGGAGAGTGCACTGTGTGGAAAGGGATGCTGGGATGAAGGGTGTGCGCTGAGAGGGGGGCGAAAGATGCTGGGGGTCGACTGGGGAGGGGTCTGCAGGATCGCCTGTGCAGAAGGAAGCTGGAGCGAAAACCGCGAGGCGTGAGCACGGGGCAGAGCAAAATATGGGGGAGTCACAGAATGGTGTGTGAGTGTGTGTGTGCGTGTGAGAGAGAGAGAGAGGAGCGCTTAGAGTGTTTGAAAGGGGTGTGCAAACCCCCAGAGTGTGGATGCAGATTTTTCTTAGGGAGTTGTTCAAGGGTGGCGTGTTTGGTACTAATGAGGGTGGGGTTATGAGAAGAAGAAGAAAATGCATCTAACCCAAGACAGGAACCCAGAGGAGGATGGCTGCAGGTTGGGTCAGGGAGGGCTCGTGGGTAACAGCAATGTGAGCCTGGGATCTGAACCTACCATGGCCCACACCTGACAGACAGTAAGCAGAGAACTTTGTGGTTGGGGGAGCAAAGGAAAGAGACAAAGATAAGCCAAGGGTCCTAGGTGAAGGGACAAGGGGGTGTCCAGGGCACAGGATTTCTCTGCCTGAGTGCTCTCCTTGTTGACAGAGGGAATTTGGCCTCCACCTGCTGAATACAGAACTGCGCTGAGGAAGGCACTGGCTTGGAGAAGATGCCAGAGCTCTGCCAGCTGACCCTCAGCCTGCACCTTCAGGACTCATGACTTTCTCTGGCCCCGGAGGCCCAGACAGTGGGCATCACCTGGGGTCCTCCTCTCTTTGGGAAAAAAAGAGGCTTCCTGGGGATTCCAGCAGCCACTGAGGCTGAGGACTCTCAGGCTTTTAGGAGGCCCATGGAGACTCACTTCCTCCTGGGCCCTTTTCCCAAAACACCCACCCTGGGACCCCCTTGGACTCCAGCCCACCAGGCCACCAGGACAAATGGCCTCTGAGACCTTCAACACTGGAGACCCAGGTGCAGCCCTGGCTTCCTAATCAGTCCCAGACGTGGGACAGGACTTAAGTTTTCTCAGAAGAAGTGCCAAGGATCTTTAAAGGGCACGTTTCATCTCCTTCAGCCCCTCCCTCCCAGACACAGCACCAAGAGGAAACATCCAGCAGGCATGGGTGAGAGAGACACAAAAGATCTGCAGGAACTCTTCCAGGACCTGCTGGCAGCTGACCTAGCCCCATTCTTGTCCCCTCCCTTTCTCAGGTTTTGATCATCATTCCAGACCCTAGGGGACCTCAACTGGGTGTCTTGCCCCCTAGGCTCCGGAAGGGGACCTCCCGTGGATCTCAGGAAGCCCTCTGGTGCTCAGAGGCTCCTGGGAAAGTCCCTAGCCATGATACCACATGCTCAGAAGCCCCACCTTCGCAGACGCTGGCCCCAGATGTAGCTGCCTTCCTGTGTCACAGACTCTCAATTCCATGGACACAGTCCTCATGGGCTCCCTCCAGCACTGCTGTTGCCAGCTGCCTAAGATGGGTGACACTTGGGCCCAGCTTCCCTGGCCCGGGCCACCCCACCCAGCAATGCTGCTGATCTCCCTCCTCTTGGCAGCCGGGTTGATGCACTCGGATGCTGGCACCAGCTGCCCAGTCCTTTGCACATGCCGTAACCAGGTGGTGGATTGTAGCAGCCAGCGGCTATTCTCCGTGCCCCCAGACCTGCCAATGGACACCCGAAACCTCAGCCTGGCCCACAACCGCATCACAACAGTGCCGCCTGGCTACCTCACATGCTACATGGAGCTCCAGGTGCTGGATTTGCACAACAACTCCTTAATGGAGCTGCCCCGGGGCCTCTTCCTCCATGCCAAGCGCTTGGCACACTTGGATCTGAGCTACAACAATTTCAGCCACGTGCCAGCCGACATGTTCCAGGAGGCCCATGGGCTGGTCCACATCGACCTGAGCCACAACCCCTGGCTGCGGAGGGTGCACCCCCAGGCCTTCCAGGGCCTCATGCAGCTCCGAGACCTGGACCTCAGCTATGGGGGCCTGGCCTTCCTCAGCCTGGAGGCTCTTGAGGGCCTACCGGGGCTGGTGACCCTGCAGATCGGTGGCAATCCCTGGGTGTGTGGCTGCACCATGGAGCCCCTGCTGAAGTGGCTGCGAAACCGGATCCAGCGCTGTACAGCAGGTAATGGAGGGGCAGAACGGGGCAGTCAACAGGGAGGGCTTGCCTCAATGGGAAGCAAAGGCTCCAAAGAAAGCGGGGAGACTTAGAGCCAGAAAGCACCTACTGCGTTTTCTAATGTGGGCTTGCCTCTTTGTACACCAGCTCGGCCAACAGGTTGTTTGTAGAATCCTTCCAGTGCATGTGAGGCACCGAGGGCCCATTCATTCATGAAATAGATGTCCCTCACCGCTGCGCTGCTCATGACCTAATGAGGCAGACGGATAGTAGACAAGTGAGAATAGCTTATCATTGGTGGTTTTTATTGAGCTTTCACCATGACCTAAGATCTTGGCATCCATTATCTCATGAGACCCCCATTTTTATTATACCCATTTTCCAGGTGAAGAAACTGAGATTTAGAACAATAAAAAGGCTTGACAGTAATCACGCACTTAGAAAGTGGCAGGGCCATGAAAAAAATACAAATTAAAAAATTAAAAAGTGGCAGGACCATGAATAAAACCTAGATTTATCTGACTTCTAAGCCCTGTTCTAATCTACCAGAATGCTTTTTTAGCATTCCAAGTGTTGGAAACTCTCATATAAATAGTAATGGCTAACACAATCTCAACAGAGCTGCAATAGCTTAAGTTGCGTGACAGCCAGTATGTTCCAGGAGGAACTTGAGACCTTAGTACTTGCTATTTACCAGGCCCTCTCTTAAGCAGCTTTACCTATCTCTTCCTATCCCCAGAAGAACACTAATGAGATTGCCACTCTACAGAGGAGGAAGCTGAGGCACAGAGAGGTTCAGTAGCTTGTTGGAAGTTACACAGCTGCTAAGTGTCGAAGCCAGGATTTGAGTCCTGGCAATCTCCCTGCCTATATCCTGAAGAGTCAGGTTCTAGCCTGCTGGAAGAGTCAGAACCTGAGTCCTGGACTGGCCAAAGGGCTGCAGTAGAGTTCCAGGACCTCATGCAGCTCCAAGACCTGGATCTCAGCTACGAGAACCTGGCTTTCCTCAAACTCAAGGCCCTGAGCAGTGTAAACTTTGGGCACAGGGTAGGGAGCTGAAAGTAAGACTGAGATGCGGGAACTCAACCAGCCAATCCCAACTGGAGGGTGGACTGGGGCCTGAAGAAGCCCAAATCACATAGGTTTGATGGGCATCCCAACCCAGTGGCATCTGAGCCTGACCCAGAGGCAGGCAATGTTCAGCTGCGGCCCTAGCCACCAACTCTCCTGTGTGACAACACCAAGGCTTGGCACAAGCACCCAGAAGTAGTAGCTGAAGGCCCTATCCAAGGGGCTTTCCCAGAACCTGAGCTCAGCCCATGTTGAGAAGAAGCAATGCTGAATGTGGTAAAAGGGAGAGGAGGACTGAGTGGGGAGCCCAAGACCAAAATAGTTTGGGGAGGGCTGTGGGTCACGATTCCAGTGTTTCCACAGAGCTGTAGGAGGAAATTCTCTTGCATCAAAATAGCTGGGGACTGGGATGGGGCGATGGTGGAGGGCAGGAGTGGGAGGATGCCTGGAGCAATCTCCCAACTTGCTCAAACTTGGCAGGCCACGCCTTCCCTCTCTCTCCTGTGCACTAATAACAGAAAGGGCACCCAAAGCACTAAGCTTCCATTACACCCAGGGACTCCTTTTCTGTGATCTCTGAGGTCCCTGCTGCTCTGAAGAAGCTCAGACTCCCAGCGAGCAGGAGAGGGGTCCAAGATTTCATCAGTGTAGGCTCACACATACATCAGTACAGGTGAGGAACCTGAGCTCCAGAGGGGGACAGTGACTGTCCACAGGCCCATGATGAGGAAGCAAGCAGGCCCAGCTGGAAAGCCAGGTTCCCTGTTCCTCCACAGAACACACTTAACACCAGGCCACACGCACCAGGGTGCTTCTCCTTAGGGACAAAACCTTGCCAGTGGAGGCAGAACTAGGTGATGCTCTTCCCTTTAGGTCCTTTTCAGCGGCTTCCTCCCTTTTTCTTTGCGGAACTCCACTGTTATCCATGGTTTTTGGAAAAATTGAACAAAGAGGGCCATAATAAGCAAGCCCCTGGGATACAGCATGACTTTAGGACTGGTGCCTTGACTTACCAGGGGGTTTTGTCAGCCTCCACGTTCCCATCCTGCATCCTGTGTGGTCCCACCAAGGGCTGTCAAGGGCTCCTCTGGCTGGTCCATATGAGTGTTGCCACATTCCCCATCTCACTGTCTCACCAGTACCCACTTCATCTACCTAATAGACTTTAGAGTCCAGCACCTTCAGGTTTCCAGAGGAGAGCTCATGTGAGTCAAGCCCAGAGAGGATCCTGGCCTGGGCAGGACAGGGGTCCTGTGCTCACAGCCTACAGGAATTGCTCAACCTGGGATTTGGGGAAGGTTGTGTTCTCCTTCCAAACCTGACTCCCCATTTCCAAGGATATTGATGCTGATTCAATTCTCGAAAGGTTCAATCCAAATCCATCATTTGATTCCTTGCCCTCAAAAACTGCAGAATGACTCTCAGAAAATTTAGATTGGATTATCCCCTTCTTTTCTTTTCTTTTCTTTTTTTTTTTTTTTTTTGAGACAAAGTCTCACTCTGTCACCCAGGCTGAAGTGCAGTGGTGCAATCTCGGCTCACTGCAACCTCCACCTCCCAGGTTCAAGCAATTATCCTGCCTCAGCCTCCCGAGTAGCTGAGACTACAGGTGCGCACCACCACACCCAGCTAATTTTTGTATTTTCAGTAGAGACGGGATTTCACCATGTTGGCCAGGATGGTCTCAATCTCTTGACCTCATGATCCACCCGCCTTGGCTTCCCAAAATGCTGGGATTACAGGCATGAGCCACTGTGCCTGGCTGGGTTATCCCCTTCTTATAGAGGCCCCTTATTATACAGGCAGAGCATGAGAGCCAGAAAGACCAAAAAAAAGACTTACCCAAGGTAAGAGCTTGATTAATATTTATCCACTAAACAAAGGAATGATTGGCTGCTCAAAAGCTGGTGCTTAAAGCTGCATGGCAAGAGTGTCACCTGCACACTACCTTTACTTCCCAGGCAGAGTGAGATAAGACCGTTGACAGACATCATGCATTCATAAAAGTGACCCCAGAAGAATGAGATGAGACCATCAATGCTGAAAATAACAATAACCCCACCAGAAAAAGCAGCCCTCTCCTACAGAAGCTTGAGTGCAGAATATGACCCCCAATGGCCTCTCTAGGAAAAACAACCAATATAATAATTCATATAATTGAAATATATGTTATATATTATATATTACATTAATATGTAGCATATAATTCATATATGTTAACTCACTGAATCCTCACTACAACCCTGAGAAGTAGATACTGTTATTATCCTCATTTGACAGATGAAGAAGTCAAGACACAGAGAGATTAAATATCTTACCTGTAATCATGCAACTAGCAAGGGGTGAAGAGGGGATTTGAAACTAGGCCAATAGCTCTGGAACCCATACTCTTAACTTTATATCCTGTGTATCCGGAAATGCAACATAAGTAGTGCAAAGGCCCAATGATTTGGAGTTGGACAGACTCTTATATTCATGTTGTAAAGATTCATCAAGCACTTACTATGGACAGGACACTGTTCTCATGCTAAAGATACCATGGGAGGGGCTTATATTGAAAGGGGAGAAGACAGAAAATAAACCAATAAACTTTCAGGCAGTGATCAACACTACATAGAAAAACACAGCAGAGCAGGGAAGATAGCGAGCCCGGGGGAGGTGAAGTGGGGTGCTATTTTATTCAGAGTCTTAAGGAAAGGCCTCACTAATAATGTGGCATTGAGCCAAGTCCCAAAGGAAGTGGGGAGCTGAGCTGTGCAGAGATCGATGGGAGAAGTTCCCTCCCAAAGGGACAAATGCAAAAGCATCCCTTCCCCGCTTCAAGAGGGGACACTCTGGGATCATGGAAGGATGACCAGGAGGTGTGTGTGGCTAGAGCAGGGTAAGTAAGGAACAGAGTGGAAGAGATGGGAAAGAATCCCTGGAGCCCAAGGGGAGCACCTTGGTTTTTGCTCCATTCAAAGACAGGAATCCAGGGAAGGGTTTAAGTAGAGAAGGTGTGGCAGGACATCAGGTTTGAAAGAACCACTCAGCTGACTGTATTAAAATCGTTTGTCAGCTGCTGGTGAGGTCCCAGCCTGCAGGCTGAGGACAGACACCTTCTGAAGCCCAGAAACCAGTTGGGAGGTTATTGTAAGAGATGATGGTGTCCCCAGATCTACCACTGGTCATAGCCAGATGACTTTCAGCAAATTGCTAAACTCTTTAAACAGTACTTTCCACATCTATAGAAATAGGCATAAAAATCCTTGCCTTGAGAGTTGTTGAGGGAACTAAAGGAGTTAAGTAGAATTCTTGGCACATGGAAGAACTTCAATGAATGTCTTTCTTACTTTTTCCAGCGAGCGGTTGTGGGTGGGCTTTCCAATCCCCTGTCCTTCCCTGGGTACCTCACCCTCCCTGGCTTCTGTGTTACAGATTCTCAGCTGGCTGAGTGCCGGGGCCCTCCTGAAGTCGAGGGCGCCCTGCTCTTCTCACTCACTGAGGAGAGCTTCAAGGCCTGCCACCTGACCCTGACCCTGGATGATTACCTATTCATTGCGTTCGTGGGCTTCGTGGTCTCCATTGCTTCTGTGGCCACCAACTTCCTCCTGGGCATCACTGCCAACTGCTGCCACCGCTGGAGCAAGGCCAGTGAAGAGGAAGAGATCTGACATGCCTGCCTCTCATCCCTCCATGCTGCTGACCGCCACAGCTGCTGGCCACCAGACGCACTCCCTGACTGCTTACTCTGGTTCCATGGTGACCTGGCTGCCTCAGTCATGGTTCAAGCAAGGTGGGGACACTCACTTTGTATGAGCATCTGCTTTGGGCCAGGCGGTGCGCTAGGAATTGGGAACATCAGATGAACTGACTCAGTCCCTGCCCTCAAGGCACTTCCCTCTGGTCAAGAAGAGAGATCCAAAAACTATTCCCTTTAAGACTATATGTCAGGACTCTGAGCACATCATTATGGAGGCCCAGAGGAGGAGCCTTCATCTGTATCTAGCAATGTCCACGAGAATTATAAGATTAGAGTGATTTGTGAACTGGGTCATCAGGAAATATCTACTTTGTCAGGTAGGCAAAGAAGGGTGTCTGCAAATGGTAGAGGCCAGAATATGCATAGTGTGCTGTGTTGAGAAGAGTGAACAGTTCCTGGTCACTTACTTGTATAGAGGAGGTGTGGCACAGAGCTCAAACCTACCCCCCACCGCCTGACACCAAAACTGTCAGCTCTCAGCAATGCCAGCCACTGCCTCCAGGGAGTAAGAACACCTCTATGACAGCCCCTGGCCTCCTTCCACCAGCAGCTACCAGGTGAGACCACCTCCCAGTGACTGCCCCCATATGACCAAATGTCACCAGTTGGTGAGGTCCCAGGCAGCAGGCTGAGGATGGACACTTTCAATGCCCTTGCTCCTGCCTCTCACTCAAGCTTTGCTTCAGAAGAGAGAGGCAGGAGGCCCAGCAACTGGGGCAGCAAGAGTCCTGGCACCTTGGGATCCTAATCATGTGACTGTTCTTGCCACAGTGCTCATGCCACAGGGTCTCACCAGGAAAGTGCACTGTGGGCCACAGATCCACAGCCTGGCAGCACCCAGAGCTAAAAGGGGACAAAGGCAGCACAGTTATGACCATATGAGGCTTTGCATTTTCTTCTAAGCAACTTACCCACGTTAAGCATGAGGGTGAGAGAGCTATTAAATACTAAGCCCTTGCCAGTGTCAGATACTTTGAAAATCTCTCTCCACAAACCATTCCCTTTAACACACACACACACACAAATCTTTTGAGGTGAATGCTGTTGTTCCCATTTTACGGATGAGGCAGTTAAGGCTCAGAGAGGTTAAAGTCACATGCCACTATGAGCAAGATAAAGTCCGTGCTCTTTCTACGGCCCCATCCAAGTTGGGGAACATCACCATTCCCTCTAGAGTTACATAAATTCAAATTCAACTAGAGCTGACAAAGTTCCTCATAAGGTCCAGGCACTCCTCTGGGCACTTTTATATCTATTGACTCACTTCTTTCAATTCTCACAGCAACACTGCCTGGTGGTTTTTATTATCCCCATTTGACAGATGAATTAATCGTAGAGAGTTGAGTGACTTACCCAAGGTTGTCTGGATAAGCCCTAGAAGGAAGGCGGTAGGCAGCTCCATTCAGGGAAACTGCATCTAATCAGTCAGTCAAAAATCAAGTAACTTTACGAGCAAAGCACAATTATCATCATCGTGGTCTTCTTCATCAGTTTCGTCAGCAGCATCATTATCTTCCCTCTATTTGTTCAGCACCGGATAGTTCATGAGTATTTTTGCATCATTCTCCTTGACTTTTCACATCCCTGTGCAGGAGGTAAATCAAACATCAGTAATCCTGTTTTACAGATGAGGAAAAAAGTCTCAAGGTTGGATATGACTTGCTATGTGGCAAGGTTGGGGCTCAACCCTAACACAGTTCTCTTTCCAGTGCTTTCTCAAGTGCTTGGGAATGCCTCAGAAGGCTGGGTAGTGGGGCCCTTGAATTCAGCATCCATGAATGTGCTAGTGGATAGGCTAAATAGAAGGCAGTCAAACCCATCTGCTGTACAGATTGAACTATGCTCACGGTAGGGCAAATTGCAGGCTCTGAAACAGAGACTACACAGGTAACATCTGAATAGGAGACTCCTGCTTTACAGTGTGTAGATAAAACATCAGCAATGGTGGCCATGGTGGCAGTCATGTGAAAAGTAAGATCTTTGGGAATCAAGAAAGGAAGCTGTATTAACCACTCCTGCTCAAGCCCTGCTGCGTGTGTTGCAAGAGATACTAACAGGCAAGAAAGCTATAGGTGAGAACCTCTGCAGTTTAGGAGAAGAACATCAAGGCACAGTCCAACATGCTGATAAGTCTGGCCAGGAGGAGAATTAAAACAGGGGCTTTCCACCTACCTTGCCCCAAGCTCCAGCGGTATTCTATCAGCCCATCCTCCTGGAAAGCCTGAAAGGAATGAAGGAGGCTAATATGTCATCTTCCAGGAAGGCATCCCTCACTCGTGCTTGCCTGAGCTAGTCAACCAAAAGAGTCTTCAGAAACTTTGCGAGACCTGAAGTACTTGAACCTGTGTCCCCTGAATCTTGCTTACAACATCTGGGACAAATCCCTGGCCCTGTGACATCCGAAGCAGAACTGTGCCCTGCTCTCTCCTTCTGTGATGACCAAGGATGGTGAACTCGAGCTGTTCTCTACAAGCCAGGCCAGCAACCTAAATACTTGGAGAGGAACTTTTAGAAACTATAATCCTGACAAAATAGAAAAGTTTCCCATAGGGGCATACCATAATACTATAATAACCTCCCAGGAACTATTGTTTGCCAAAATGTAGTTAATATATTTTAAGATATATGCTTTTTTGCATAGGACTAGAACCAGAAAAGACACCAAATGCCCCCTTGACATCAATGTCCTTTCTAGTGGGACAATTTGGTCTCCATTAATGCCAAACCTTTCCGAATAGGATACATGGCTTTTAAAGGACAGATGTTTCTCCTGCTGCTAGAAGCTCCTCAGTTTACTAGAGCACAATGAGGAAAGTATTCAACCTCCTTACTGCCAAGGAATTCCCTGCTTCTCCCCCACCACCATCATCTTGTCCAAGCTATCAGAAGCAACCTTCTAGAGATAATCTAACAATCCTGATTAGAATTGCTCCCATATCCCTGGTGACCACAGGCTTCATTCAAATTGTCCAAACTGGTTAACATATATGTGATGGGGTATCTCTGCATCTGTATGTCTGTCTGTGAGGTTCCTTGTATGTTGGCTGTCTGCTGACATGGGACAGATCTCTCTGGAACTTGGGTTCAGTTCTCTGACATAGTCCACTCAGCCATAGGCTGAGTGGCTAAATATGCATAAATAAGCATGCCTAAATAGGCATATATAGGTTGGTGCAAAAGTAATTGTGGTTTTTGCCATTAAAAGTGATAGCAAAAATTGCAATTACTTTTGCACCAATCTAATATTACATTGTTTGATAGATTAAGATGGAATCCCACCAGGTTTAGGGAAGGACTGGATGCTCAAAAAATAAAGAAGGAGAAAAATTTGTGGCAGAGGCATCCTAATGAGAACCTGACTTCTTGCTTCCCTCTGCTCTCTCCTGCCCCTCAGAGACGTGTCCTCATTGCAGAAGCTTCCTCCATGCTAGGCCAGAGGATATCAAAGTTTAGTTTGGTCAAGATTTGGGCCAAGAAAATTCTTTTTTAGAAGAGCCCTCATATCTGAATCACATCACTTTGGGTCAGTTATCTCCGGTCACCCTCAGACAAACCCTCGTCTCTTTTTCTCCCTTCCTAGAGGAATTCCCAGGGAACTTTGCAGAAATAGGTCTCCAGAGTTGCTACAGAGGTTCATGGCCCCTTTCAAGGAGGGACATGTATGAAATTTGAACAGATCAAGACAGGTGTTTGTCTTCAACCATGGGGGAAGACCTCCAGCTTCCATTTTCCCCTATAGGTGTCTGTGCTGACATCCTTTCCAGCAGTAGAAGACTAAAAAGATATATCTTAACCCATTCCTCAAAAGGACATCTTCCTAAAGCCAGAGAAAATTGTCTGCTCTTCCCCACCCCAGGAAGAGGCAAAAGGGAAGTGAGGGCGTCACAAGGTCTTTTGTAAATCACTATTGTGTTTGTCACAGCACTGGGCGGAGAGCTGGATCCACAGAGCTCTCAGTTTTTCTAAGCACTGTCCTGTAATGTGCTAATGTCTGGGGGTGGGAGGGCTGGGGAGGGGTGGGGTTAGAGGGAAGATGTCAACCTTTGTATGGAGATGATTTTATAACCATGCACTTTTGTAACTGTGAAGAATTTTTCATAAATGTACATTAATAATAAAAAGTGTATAGTTTAACAAATTTTCCTAAGAGCTGTGAAGAGGGATAGGGAGAGGGAGGGAGGTAGAGAAAGAAAGAGAGAAAGGAACTAGGCGGAACCAAGAGAATGTGTGCCAAAATATACGCACAAAAGGTCTATGGGAGGGAGTGGATGGAAATAATTAGGAGATGTGCCAGCCATGGAGGGGCATGTGTGGGAGTTGAAGGAACATCACAGAAGTATATTTCTACCAGGCAAAAAAAGAATACGCGTGTGTCTGTATGCACATACCCCTCTGTGTAGGCATATTTTGGTGCCTGAAATTACACAAAGAAGAGAGCATATGTCTTACACATGTTGATGTTTGCAACTTGGGTCGTCCATAAAACATACCAAGGCAAGTGGGTGTGCCTGCCTAGTTAGCATCATCGAAGGGTGTGTGATAAGGAGATAGCACACACCAGCGGCATGGGCAAAAAGACATTAACTCAGGCACGCAGGTAAATCAGGCATCTAAATGCATGGTGTTGGGGCTGGATGAGGCCATTGCTGGTATAAGTTCAGCCTCTGTTCTCATAGGTTAATAAAGAAGGGAAAGGATTCTAAACCTCCTGGGTTTTGCAAGTGTTGCCTGTACATCATCAGAAGTGAGATGGCTAGGCAGTGTACCTTGAGAACAGGGACAGGAAAAGAAGGAAAGTGTACTTCTGTAGGTACAATGGCAGCTGTTTTTATCTTAGTATTCTAAGTAGGAAGTGGCTGTAAGGAAGTCAATCGAAGCAGGAAGTGGCTCTGAGCAGAAAGTAGTTCCTTCCACCAATAGGGATGTTAACCTCCCTCTATTCCTCCCACTCCAATTGCCACAGGGTACAAACAAATACCGCACTCATAGCCTCTAAATGAAACACGGATACTGACTCAGAACACTTAGCTAAACAGAGAACATCTTCAACTATAATCAGTGTTTTCTAGAGTAGATTAGAGGGAGGCAAAACCCTTCTCTTCAAATTAAGTATTTAATAGAGACTATGCTGAACAAGTGCAAGATCAAAAATAAGGCTCCTGAAATAAGCAGACATCTCATGAAAGATCAGATCTTGCATATCCCATTCAATGCTGTTCATAGTGCCAAGGACTGATGATGATGATGTTGATGATGATGATGATATAATATTTACTGATCACTTACTGTGTGCCAGCTGCTCTGCTAAGCACTATATATGGATTAATTAACTTAATTTTCACAAAAACCCAAGGTAGGTACTATTATTATTTCTATTTTACAGATGAGGCAACAGAGGCACAAACAAGCTAACGTGCTTAAGGTCACATAGCTAGTAAGTAGTTGATCTGAGTTTAGACACTCAGTAATACTTGGTGACTGACTAACTTCAGAAGACAAGAACAATGTGGGCCATAAGAGAAAATTCAGTCTCAATCAAAAGTAGGGTTTTAGCCACAGAGGTCTTTATATTAGTTTATTTTCACACTGCTGATAAAGACATACCTGAGACTGGGAAGAAAAGGAGTTTTAATTTGACTTACAGTTCCACATGGCTGGGGAGGTCTCATAATCATGGCGGAGGGTGAAAGACACTTCTTACATGGCAGCAGCAAGACAGAATAAGGAAGAAGCAAAAGAGAAAATCCCTGATAAACCCATCAGATCTTGTTATTCACTATCACGAGAACTGCATGGGAAAGACCAGCCCCCATGATTCAATTACCTCCCCCTGGGTCCATTCCACAACACGTGGGAATTCTAGGAGATACAATTGAAGTTGAGGTTTGAATGAGGACACAGCCAAACCATATCAGTCTTCTGTGATTATTTGGTGAAAAAAATTGGAGAGTAATAGGTAAAACCAACAAGTATCCTATCTGTTTCATTGCAAGTAGCTTTAATGGCTGCACTGGACAAGGTAGACTAATTGTGATAATAGGTGATTCCAAAATCTCAACAAAATAGAGATTTGTTTGCCAGGTTATTTGACACAATTAATTCTTATTTCCTGCTCATGTCATGTTCCAAAGCATGTCAGAGGCTCTGCCTCACATGGTTATTCAGGGACCCAGGATTCTTCCATCTAGTGGCTCTGCCATCTCTGAGGCCATGGGAATTCTCTACAGCATGGAGGATCTCAAGGACATTTGCAGGAGTCAAAAATAGAAGCATTGTACTTTAATTCCCGCATATTCCATTGGCCAGAACTGAGTCCCATGATTTCATTTAACATCAGGGAAGTAGACTAGCTGTGCACATAGAAGGCAAAGGAAACAGACTTTGATCAACTCCAACAGTCTCTAACACGATCTGCTCTTCTTGTTACCAAATACCTGTTTCACTCTTCCTCCACACTTATCTTACCCTGTCACCACATCCAGGTCAAAGCTCAAGATCGCCAATGTTCCAGTATCTCCATCAGGTCTCTTGGTGGTCCAGTGACCTATGAACTAAAAAGAAAAATTATCTGCCCCCCAACCCACCCCCTACTCTACACACACCCAATATACAATGGTGGCACAGGGACAGAGTAACAGCAAATTAAAGACTTTGTTTGAAAAGAAGGAAAACACACACGCCCATTATCGTTCATAGCAATTCTGAAATCCTGCTTGGAGAGCATTATGAAGGCCTCAGGCTAAGTTCTTATATTCAACTCTGATTCTGTTTTCTGAGAAGGACTCCTTTGTCACCGTCCTTTGTGACCTGACTCTTCCCTTTTGATTGAAGGGTCTCCCTTTTCCATTATCCACCATGGCTATATCTACAGTGGATATTGGGGAGAATGCAACCTTTGGCAGTTACCCAGCTTCAACAGTCAGCCTTCTGCTGGTGCAAGTATGCTGGCCTGAAACTGGTTTTAGGACTCAATAGTCGAAAGCTTTTTGGTTCCAGGTTCATGGTTTCATAGCAATTTACCTCCCTTAAAAATGTACTAGATTTCTGTTTGCTTCCACTAAGTTCCACATTTCAGTACACATACAAAGTTTTGTCCCAAAAAGTGCTTTCAAGCCTATTGTGATGCTTTGCTTTCTCTTCTTCCATGCGTCTTTCTCTTCCCTTAATGCAGCCTTGCAATTATCTGAAACAACAGATGAGAAGGACACATTCTTATTCTTGTTCATTTCCTCTTGGCTAAGTCTCATTAACTGGATGTTTTTAGGGCACCTTGTTGCTCAAAGCCTTTTTCAATTTTATCTCTTATCATTTAGGTCTAGAAGCAGTCAGCTTTTTCCATTTTTTAGTGCCCCTCATTTTTTACTTTCTTTCTCTTTCTTTTCATTTCTAATTTCAAACTCCTTTAGAACTAAGTAAGGCATTTAGAAACCTGGTTTGGATCAATCTGGACTGAGACCAAAAATATTTAAAATGCATCAACAGTTAGGCAACCTGAACTTCACGAAGGGAATGAAACTCCTCATGGGAAATGGTCATCGGGATGAGAAGGAAGGAAACTGAGAAGAAGAAAAAAAATGCTACCAAGCTAGAGAGTCCACTGATGACATTCAGATTTCAGAAAGTCTACCAGAAATCACCACAGCAGGGATAGGTCTGCCAGGTTGCTGGGAAAAAGTTACTGCTAGTGGATGCTGGTAAAGAGGCTATCTAAAGAGAAAATGTTGGCTGTATTGTATTGCTGGTCATTATTCCCAACCCCCTCAACATGGAAGGCAGAGATCACAAGGAAATACAAACGCCACTGTGACATGGTTACAAGAAAAATAATATTGTTAGGTGCCCCCCTCCTCCACCCAGTTTTACACCTATCTCATGGAATCATTCAGGAGTATACTGCATGACATTCTAGAAAACACAAAATAATGTGGCTGATTTTACAAAGCTAAGGATTCTATTCCTGTAGCTGAGCCACTATTCAAAAGAGATCCCCGGATCTGCACATTAAAAGCCAAAGCTGGGCTGGGCACAGTGGCTCACGCCTGTAATCCCAGCAGTTTGGGAGGCAGAGGCAGGTGGATCACCAAAGGTCAGGAGTTTGAGACCAGCCTGGCCAAAATGGTGAAAGCTGGTTTCCACTAAAAATACAAAAAAATTAGCCGAGCGTAGCGGTGCATGCCTGTAGTCCCAGCTACTCAGGAGGGAGAGGCAGGAGAATCACTTGAACCCAAGGGGTGGAGGTTGCAGTGAGCTGAGATCACGCCATTGCAATCCAGCCTGGGTGAAAAGAGCAAAACGCAGTCTTAAATAAATAAATAAGCCAAAGCTATGAAAATGGTTGATATAAGACTACTTGGCCAAGAGTTAGATTCCCATATAAAAAAGCAGTTTATGCCTCCATTCATTTAAAAATATGAATCCCACACCTCTGCATGCTAGACATATATTTCCAGGGCTGGGTATATGGTGCTGAAGAAACTAACATTCCTGCCCCTGCCCCTTGGTGTCTTTCTATGCAGGGGTTGGGGTGAGAGGGTCAGGAATGGTGGTAGATCAGACAATAAACAAGAAAAATAAATAGTTCCAGATAGTGATAAGTGCTGCAAAGAAAATACAGCAGGAAGAGGTTTGGGGGGTGAGATTACAGAGGTAGGCCTAGATCTCACCCAATAAGTAGGTCCTTGTGGGCTCTGGTCAGACTTCAAATTTTGTATAAATGCAATGGAAAACCACTGGAGGGGTTTCAGCAGGGGAATAACATGATCTGACGCGATTTTCCAAGACCGTTCTAGATGCTGTATGTTCAAAAGGTGGGAAAGAATATATAAGCTGTGACATCAGGGAGGGGCCTTCTCCATGAGTCCAGGGGAAAGGCATTCCAAAGGGACACCAGGGCTGATGGTGGATGAAGGAACAATCAGAGTAGAAATTTGAAAGGCAGAGCTAATAGGACTTGCTGATGCATTGGATGTAGGGAGACAGGACAAAAGAAAAATCAAAAATAACTCCTAATCCTTTTTTTCACATCAGCTGCAGCAATGCTCAGCCAGGCCTAAGTAGCGGAAAGACTGTCTTAATTCTATTAAAAAACATACACACACAACAGTCAACAATCAGTAAGTCAGAAAACCCTGATGAGTAAGTTGGAAGGGAGAGGGAGGAAGCAGATAGAAAAACAGATTCATAATGTCAGGAAACGGCCAAAACCTGAGGGCCCGGAGATGGGGGTAGAAAAATATGAACACACAGAGTTGGTTTCAACAGTCTGCAATATCATTCGGAGTGTCCCAGTGGACCTTAAATAGAGCAATGGGGCCTTGGGAACTGGAGTTCAAGTCTAATAATCAGCAGCATTTTCAGTAGAGATAGATTTGTATCCACAGTGATGTGCTAGAGGCGGAGCATCAATCTAAAGTTATTTCCTAGAAGGAGAGTCTTAGACTCCCTTGACTGTATACCAGGAAGCAAACCCAGGAAACAAATTATATTTGAGATGGGCTCAAATATGAAATGGGAATATTGCACAGAATCACATAAAGAAAAATGGGAATGAGCAGCTTGTACTCACTCATCTGAACCAAGGAATGAAAGGCAATTGTGAGAAACTAGGTGTCTCAGGAAGGTGCTAATACTGAGAACATCCGAAACCGTTACAATCATTATGCATTTACAATGTATTACACACTGCACCAATGTACTTACAATATCTCACGGGTGTCTCACGATTTTCCTGGAAGAAAGCACAGACTTGATTAAAAGCATGGACTAGGAAACCACACTCCCTGGTTTCAAATCCCAATACTGCCACCTTGGGCAGGTGACATCACCTCTGAATCTGAGTTTCTCTGCCTGTAAATTTCAGAGGATAATGGTAGCTACTTCACAGGACCTCTGAGAAGATTAAATGAGTTCATGTAAATAAAGTACTTAGAACAGTGCCTGGGACAGAGTGATATTCAATTAGTGATAGCAACTATTACTATCATTCCTTTTTTACAGGGAAGGACTTAGAAGCTGAGAGATGCTTAAGTAATCTGTCTAATGTCACAGGGCTGAAATGTGACAAAGCCAGCGTTTTAATCGCCTCTGTCCTCCAGACCCAGTATCTATCAGATACCAGATAGGTCACACTGGCAAGCTGTGAAAGTGAGCCTCCAAACCTGGGACCAAGTGAACCATGCCCTCAATATTCATATCCATGAGTGGTCCACTCCCACACTGAATCTGCGCTGGCCCTGTGACTTGATTTAACCAACAAAAAGTGGCAGAAGTAATGCTGTGCCTGGCAGCTTCTGCTTTTGTGCTCTTGGAAGCCCTGAGCCACCATGGATTGAGTCTGATCCATGGAGAGTGATGGAGAGTCCATATGGAGAGACCACGTGGAGAGAAAAGAAGCTCAACCTTTCCAGCATGCCAGCTGAGCCCATCTTTCTAGCCATTCCCCCAAGGCACCAGACATATTAGTGGATACATATTGAACATTTCAGCCCCAACTACCCTCTGACTGCATCCCCATGGGACACCAAAGCAAGACCAGCAAAACAACTCTCCAACTAAGCTACAGTGGTGACAATTTATTGTTTTAAGCCTCTATGTTTGGGGCTATTTGTTATGCAACAATATGCAACTGAAACACTAACCTATAAGAAAAAGACTTATTGGGGAAAAAATGTGTCAGTAACATAAGGCTGAAACCTAGAGTGACTGTTGCATCCCAGAAGCAAGCTGTACAGAAAATAATCATCCATGCTCTGGAATCCTATTAACGAGCATATAATAGTGCCAACCACACAGTAAGTAATCAACAAAAAATTAGCTGCTTTTTTTATTATTAACAAGAATACACTTACTCTAGATGCAATTTAATTGCAATGAAAGGAATAGATAAAAATCCTTAGTTTTTGCTTCTAACTTCCCCAGGAATAATGCTGCAGGAAATTTGTATCACTTTCCTTTGCTTTAGGAAATTTCAGTGCACAGTATTGTAAAGACTTGATTATTAAAAGATTTGACAAGGACAAAAAAAGTTAATAAAGAGAAGATGACCACAACTGGTCTCATACTGCTCGTTAAGAGTAGTGACTTCCTGGCTGGGCATGGTGGCTCACATCTCTAATCCCAGCACTTTGGGAGGCTGAGGCAGGTGGACCACCTGAGGTCAGGAGTTCAAGACCAGCCTGGCCAACATGGTGAAACCCTGTCTGTACTGAAAACACAATAATTAGCTGGGCACGGTGGTGGGTGCCTATAATTCCAGCTACTAGGGAGGCTGAGGCAGGAGAATCACTTGAACCCAGGAGGCAGAGGTTGCAGTGCACCGAGATCACGCCATTGCACTCCAGCCTGGGTAGCAAAAGCGAAACTCTGTTTTAAAAAAAAAGAAAAAAAATAGGGACTTCCCAAGTTACTCCTGCAAAATGGCATTGTTACAGAGCAATGTATCATGACAGGCATTTTTTGACAAAAAAAAAAAAAATTCATTTCCAATTCAGACACAACGTAGTATGAGATTTTGTCTATGCAAAGAATTTTAAAACCCTGTCTCACTCCACAATGGTGGAAGAATATTCAGTTCCCAGAAATAAAGCAGCAGTCAAAGGTAGCACAGACAAAGACGCTGAGCCCATGAGTTACATAGAGGAGTGCAGCTGTACTGCATTCATCATTTTGATGAATAAATAGATAAGGGAAAAGCAAGGCCTTCCATAGAAATAAAGGTTATTTCTGTAGATTACTTTGAACGTATAATAAAGTCCTTCAGCGAAAAAAATAGACATTCCAACAGAGATCTCAGGGGACAAGAGCAACATGGAATACCCAGAAGACGATCTAGATTGAACAGAATAGAATCATCAGCAGTAGAACTGAGAACAATCACCAGATCTTTGGTGGCGGTGGAGCTGAGCACTGATCTTTGGATACGTTACACATCCTGTATTGCTTCATCGAAGCAATGGTATAGTCCAGAGGTCCTTGACCTGCGGGCCATGGATGGGCACTAGTCTGTGGCCTGTTAGGAACCAGGCTGCGCAGCAGGAGGTGAGCAGCAGGCAAGCGAGTGAGAGAAGATTCCTCTGTATTTAAAGCTTCTCCGCATCATTCACATTATTGCCTGAGCTCTGTCTCCTGTCAGATCAGCGGTGGCATTAGATTCTCATGGCAGTGCCAACCCTATTGCGAACTGCGCATGCGAGGGATCTAGGTTTCACGCTCCTTAAGAGAATCTAACTCCTGATGATCTGTCACTGTCTCCCATCACCCCCAGGTGGGACCCCTCTAGTTGCAGGAAAACAAGCTCAGGGCCCCCACTGATCCTACAATTTGGTGAGTTGTATAATTATTTCATTATTGTTAACAATGTAATAACAATAAAGTGCAAAATAAATGTAATGCACTTGAATCATCCCAAAACCATTCCCCATCCCAGGCGTGTGGAAAAATTGTCTTCCATGAAACCATTCCATGGTGACAAAAAGGTTGGGGACTGCTGGTTTAGTCCATTGAAAATCATTCCTTGTTTCCATAGAGATCCTCCTCTTCTACCATTTGTGATATGTGGAGTTTTGGATGCATGAGCCCTATCTCATTATTAGAGTCTTGGGATTTGTCAAGAGTTGGCAAAACCAACGATGCAGCCCACTCTCTGATTTCTTCCTTGAAGAATTTATTTATTTCTGGCTAAAAGTGCTACGATTTACTCCAGGAGGCTGATAATTATAGAAGGCAGCTGTAGTAATGTAGAGGAAGCCCTAGGCTTTAATTCAAGAGACATAGTCCCTCAACAAACACTTGCCGAGGCCCTGACGTGAAGCAAGGCAATGTTTAGGTACATGAAGAATTACTAAAAACCAAAGAGACCAGAGATTATTGATTCACATTTTATCCACTGTGCCCAGCATAGGGCTGGATGTGTAGCAGGTTTTCAATAAATGTTTGTTTAACCAAATTAATCATGACACTAGTTAGCAAATCAATTTCCCTCTCTGGGGTTGGTATTTCACCTCCTATTTTAAAATTTAAAAAATGTAAGTGGGTTATAGCAGCACTTCTCAAAATTGAATGTGCATAACAATTTCCTGGGGATCCTGTTAAGGTGCATATTCCAAACCAGTAGGCTGGGAAGGAAGGCCTGGAAGTTGCGTTTCTAACAAACCTCCAGCATTGCTGGCCCATGGACCACACTTTGAGTAGCAATGGGGCAAATGGTCTCTCAGGGAGAAATTTTGGATACAATGAGGGATCCTCCAATTCTGTTTTTTAATTATGAAAAAATAGTAGATACTCTAACTATGGAAGGGAGAAAAAGAGAGGTAAATGGGGCTGGGCACGGTGCCTGGGGTGGATCCAGGAGGTTGGTAGAGGCTTCTCCTGGGGGCCAGCAGGAAAAGCCCACTCTTCGTCACAACACACAAACAAATTCTTTTTGGTGCCTGCAAAAAGAATCAGTAATAATTTCGCTGGCTCAGAAGGCTCTGTCTCTTAATGATTCTTCCTGTTTTTCTCAGCCTGATCCAAGAGAATGAGAAAACAGCCCTAGTGAAGGTCAGTGGAGGTCAGAGAGGTCCCTGGAGAGGGCCGCTTTCAGGGAAATGGAGCAGATAGAGGCCCACCCCTTCTGCCCACCCTCATCTCTGCCTAACTCTAGCGCTACTCCTTGACCAATCCAGCCCAATCCTAGTGTGTCAGTACTCTGCCCCAAGTCAATTCCATTCAATTAGACATTCATTACTACTGATGTGTGTGCCAACATGCTAGATGCCCCGGATAATGCCAGGATGTGACACTGCCAGGGCCCTCCAGTTGCCCATGGTCTAATGGGGAGGAGTTCCACAATCACAAGAAGACATGTTACAATGAAGAATGCAATCAAGGACATGAGAAAGAGATCTGCAAGTACAATATGAATTTAGAGAAGTGAGAGACCAAACTTTACAGAGAAGGGGACATCTGAAATTTAAAGATGGGTATAGGCTCTTCAGTAAAGATGGAAATGAGCCATTCCAGGTGGAGGGAAAGCAGGAGAGACAGCACAGAGGGGAAGGAAGAGTGGATGCTCACGACAGAATCCAGTGTGACTGGAACAAAGGGTATTTTGAAAGAATAGCCTGCAATGGAGGGTCTGGGAGGTGCAGGGGAGATTTTCATCTTTAGGGTCTTAGTCATCCCTTTCCCATCTTTAGAGTCTGGTAATTGGCCCTCCCTTCAACATGCATATGCTTCCCTGACCCATCTTTAGGATCATACTTGCAAAAACAGTTCAAGATTAACCACAGCAATTCATTTATTCCACAATCTTTTACCAAAACCCTAAGACATGTGAGGCACTGTGCAAGCATAGGAAATACAGCTAGGGATGAGATAGGTAAGTTCCAGAGCACTGGACAAACAATCAGTAAAGTGAGATGGTAGAAAGAACATAGGAACAAGAAAGTCCTGGGTGCAAATATACGTTGTGTGTCATGAACAAAAGATTTCATATCTCTGAGCCCTGGTTTCTACCTCCCTGATGGGGATAATTATACTTATTCCACGGGGTTATTGTAGAAATTAACCTGTGGGGAAACAGCTTCATACTGTGTTGGGCACACTGCAAGCATTCGTTACCCATGTATTCTTTGTTCAGCCACAAAGAGAGGCGCCTGGAATACCAAATCTCCAGGGTCCTTTTCAGCTCTGATATTTTGCTTGGGCAGTTCTAAGACTCTGCGGCACCTGTAACTGTGCCCACTGACCAGGGTCCTGGCACATCCCAAGGAGTGACACTCCATCCCTCCCTGAGCAAGAAGCTTCTACCAGGGTGGCCTGAGATGAGGCCAATGGATCAGGCAGGCATTAATCAGGTGGTCGCCCTCCTTGGCTGTGGCGCCGGCAGGCCAGGCAGCGTTCTGGCTGCCTAGCTTCCCCGATCGGCTTCCACACCACTCCACAGACCCGTTGCCATGACAGTGAACCCCAAGGGGCACCCAGGAGTGGCCAGAGCTGGAGAGGAAGGGTTCCATTGATCGAAATCCATCTGACTCAGCCTTGGTTGATTTCAGGATCCTGGAGTGAGAACAAACAACAATTTAAATCTACTGAATGCTTTTTTCAATGCCAGACAACATATTAAGTGTGTTTTTCCGATTCTCTCATTTCATACTCACAATGGTAACGTGAAATAGGGATCCTCATTCCCACTTAACAGAATGAGAAACTGGGGATCAGAGAAGAAAATACCGATGTCACCCATGTAGTAAGTGGTAAGGCCAGGACACAACTGTGCCCCCCAGCTCCAGCCCCAGGGATGTATCATTCCAAAGACCCTGTGCTTTTCCACAAACCACAGTCTTCCCAGCCACCTGAGCCTCCAGGAAAGTTGATGCCACTTTCCCCACTTGCCTGAATGTTCCTGAGGGGCCAAGGGGGGCAGGTCCAGAGAGCTAGGTCTCTAAGTGATTCCTCAGGGACAAGGCTAGGTCACCCAGATGATGGGCTACTCAGACAGCTGCCAAAAATATGTTCTGGGATTTTCCAATGTAATCCCAATTTCAAATATTCTGCTTGTTTTTCTAAAGAATGAAAATTCCAACATACTGCCACCAAACTAATACGTCTCTCAAATGAGCTGTTGTTCATCTGGAAACAGCACAATATTTGACAACATCTGTCAGACCCCATCACAACATTTGGTTCTAAAGAGCACGTCCCTGTATTTTGATTCAAGGTAGCAATGTGCAAGCTCTGGCCTTAGGTTTAGGGCTCTGACCTGCCAGAAGGAGGATATCCAGAAACCACAGGACATCAACCCTTTTTCTAACCTCAGCAGCTGGGGAATTTGCCGAAAGAACAGCTTGGCATTCCTTCCCTGCCTCTCACCCCCCTTCCCATGGCTACTGAACTATTGAGCCCAAACTCTGGGAACCCATGACATGGGAAAATCCAGCTGGCTTCTGTGGCCCCAGACATCTGGATTCCCTAACCCCATGCAGCCAGCTGAGTGAGGAGGCAGCAACACAAGGATGCTTGGGAAAGCCTTCAGAGGGACGTCTGCCAAGTCATCTCCCTCCTGAACAAACACATGTCCCACTATCTAGGGGTCAGCAGAGCCATGTTTATATGTGCTTAGGCCATTCAACTGATTAATTAATTAGCTCCCTGGGTGGCCTTTGGCCACTAAAGCTTCATCCCTTGAGGCCTCAGTTTTCTTATCTATCAAATATTAGAATTAGGCAAGTTGTTGTCTAAGGTTACTTCCTGCCCTACAATTTCAGCTTTCTACCATAAAAGAACAGGATGAGCATGGACAGGATTTGGCTCTAATACTGTCCCTGCTCTGCCAGCATGGGAAAGTCCCTTCCCATTTCTAAGCCTCAGTTTCCTTGGGGAGTTAAATGAGGGGCGGACTAGATGATCTCTCAGTCCAGAGCTCTGTTATCTCAGAAACTGGAACACATCTTGACATGCCCTCTCCCTGATCACCTGCATGCACTGTAACCCAGCAGACCCCATCTCAACAGCTCCATTGCCACCTACTCAATCAGGCTGCCTGCTCTCACCTGGACCACTGCAATAGCCTCCTAACTGGTCAAGCAACATCTGCCGCCCCTCCCTCATCTCTATCCTGGAGACTACCAGTGTGAAGTTTCTTTTCAAAACACAAATCAGCTAGGCACAATGGCTCACGCCTGTAATCAATCCCAGAACTTTGAGAGGCTGAAGCAGGAGGATTACTTGAGCCCAGGAGTTTGAGACCACCCGGGACAACATAACAAGATCCCAGCTCTACCAAAAAAAAAAAATTTAAATTATCCAGGCATGCGGGTGTTTGCGTGTAGTCCCAGCTACTCAAGAGGCTGAGGCAGGAAGATGACTTGAGCCCGGGAGGTCAGGGCTGCAGTGAGCCGAGATCGCGCCACTGCACTCCAGCCTGGGCGACAGAGCAAGACTCCGTCTCAAAAAAAAAAAAGATAAAAAAAAAAAAAATGTAAGATCATGTTAGCCTGCTGCTGGTATGGACTTCCGTTGCAATTAGGGTAAACAATAGTGCAGCTTGTGAGACCCTCACGGCTAATCCAGCCCACCCCTCAGCACCATGTCTCACCACCCTCCCTTCCTCAATGTACACAAGCCCCTTGGCCTTTCGCTTCCTTAATAGACAAGCCTCCCAAGCCTCAATCTTTGTTCATGCAATTTCTTTGCCTAGGATGCTGATCTGCCTCCTCTCTATCCCACTCCCTTCTTCAACTCGTCCATTTCTTCCCTTCCTTTAGATTTCACCTCAGGCATCTCTGCTTAGAAATCCTCCTGGGAACTCACCAGGCTAGCTCAGATTCCCTGGGTAGACTTTCCCATAAGACCATTGCCTTCCCTACAGAGCATTCCTGTCCATTTCTGAGTGCGTTCAGGGATGACATTGCTTTCTCTCATTCCTACTCATCCCATAGTCTACACTCAATAAACCTTTTCAAGATGAGGGACTGGATGTTCTGCCCTTAGGAAGCTCCTAAGAAGACGATGGCACCTTTTCCAAAACCCCTGGCAGAGACCAAGACTAAAACAGATCTGATCTAAGACTGTCAGGCTCCCGAGGAGACATCCTGCTGACTGCTGGAAAGCTCTGCCCAAGGCAAGCTTGAGACTTAGCCAATTGCTACGGCTATGCTCAGAGTTCATTCCAGCAGAGGGTGCTCAGAAGTCCACCCTAGAGCGCTCTGAGCTGGCTGCCCTCCCAGCCAGCAGGCAGCCCGGGGAAATGGCTCCAGAGCATCAGACTAGGAGGAGAGCTGAAGTCTGTACTGTGGAAAGGCAAGATGACTAGATAGATTCTTCTTTGGAAATGTCTTAAAGTGCCTTTTCCCCCACCTTCTCCACCCACTGACTTGCACAGATCATTCAAGTGTAAATGGGCCTCCTCCTTCAGGAAGCCTTCCTGTATCACCCCTGCAGGACTAAGGTTCCTAAATCTGCATTTCTATGCCTCCTGGGCATCCCACTAGCATTGTATACTACTACACTGAGAGAATGTGTTTCCACACCTGTCTCCTCAGCCAGAATAGCCTTTTTCATCTCCTATCACCAGCATCCAGTGCCTACAACACAACTATCACTTGGGAAAACTCTGTCATTTTATAGATGAGGAAACCAAGATCCAGGAGAAAGAATGATTTGTCCCCCAGGGTCACACAAGTCACTCACTGGCAGGGCCAGGAATCTAACCCGCGTCTACCACTTCAAGCTGACACCTTTCCCTGTTGCATCCCTGCCTTCAGGAAGGGATGGGAATGAATTTGCGATGGGATTCATTTATGATCCTGTGGACAAGAGCCTCCAGTGACTCTCCAGGGATGCCTAATCACCCCTTTATAGAAAGGCTCCAAGAGCAAGATCCCGGACTCTCCCATGGGGAGAGCACCTGTAGCCTGTTGTGTCGCCTGCCCACCAGCTGGAGAGGCTGACCCTACTCAGTACTGAGATTAATGAAGAATCCAACCTCAGTTCCAGCAGGAGGTGAGCACACGATGGCAATCCCTCCATTCTCTGCACGCAGAAAGTTCATCTTCCAGGAAATGGAGAGTTACGGTTCCTCCCCACTCCCTACCCCCAGTTGATGCTTTCTGAGAGTCAACCAGCATTTATTAAATGTGCCGTCTCATTCAGTCATTCAACCCCAGACCATAAGTTTCTTGAAGTCAGGAAAGTATCTTAAGTTTGGATCACAGAATATATTGTTCTAAAGGGCCTTTAGGATTCACCAGGTTCCAGCTTCTCTGTTTACACCTAGGAATGGGGTCCAGAGGGTGAAAGAGACTTGCCATGTGAATGACTGCAGAGCCAAGGTCTGGGTCCTGCTCCCTGGTGTCCCACACTGATCTCTCTGCTCCATGTCTCTGGACTCTGGCCCTGACAAGAAGCCTCCTTGGATCCTTCCAAGAGAGCAGAGCAGGTCCCTGTGAAGGTGTGTCTGTCCGTTGATGGGAGAGAGCATGTCAAGATTCAAACTGCAAATCTGATCGCCTCACTTCTCTGTTGAAGGACTGCAGTGGCTTCATCCCACCCTCATATGAAGTTCATCTTTCCGGATGGGTCCTCCGAGACCCTGACCCCGATGTTGTCTCCAGACACGGCCCTGTCACTCTGAGCCACAGTCCCTCACTCGGCACTTCCCAGCTCCTCCCTTACCTTACCAGCTCGCTCAGGGCTGTTTCCCACCTCTTCACTTGGCCAACTCCTGCTCTTCCTTCAGCTGAATGCCCAGCCTCCTCCTCTATGAAGCCTTCCCTCATGTTATCCCACCCCACACACAACCTCCAAAGCACCCTGGACTTTTGGATTTCCATTCAGCTCACTGTGCTTGCTTATCCTCTCTCTCTCTCCTCCACCCAACCACAGACTCCCCTGGCCTGGGACAGTCTCTCTCTCCCCATCATCAATGTACTTGCACAGTCAGGCTCTGTCATCAGCACTCAGAGGATGTTCGACAAGTATTGTAGGGGTGTTTGATTGACAAGTGGAGACCACTCCCCTTTATGTGTCCTGCTTCTTGACTCAGTGGAACCACAGAGGCCACTGAGCATGGACCCAGAAGATAGTTCCTGCTAAGGCACGGGCAGTGATAGAACAGGAGAAGCTCATGGAGAAGCCTCTAACCATCTGCCCCACAGGAGTGTCTGTCCAAGACAGCTGATGTTCCAGTCTCCATATCAGTCCAGGATGCGTGTGGAGGGAGAAGTCTTCATCTCCCTCTGATTCCCGGCTGCTACTTCCTGAACCTTCTTAGGGCTAAGGGGCTGGCAGGCAGGCGGGCGGTGGGGCTGCCACACGCTCCCACTCCTAGCACATATCCTGTCGCTACCTCTTCTGGCAGGATGTTATTGCAGAGCCCAGGGCTGTTATTGTCAGGAGAATGGCTTTCCTGAGCTCATTAAAGGACCTCTGTCCTTTCTCCAGGACCAACCCCCCTTTTCCTCTGTCCCCAATCAACACTGAGAGAAAGGGGCCCTGGGACAACTCCAGGTGGAGCATCACAGCTCCCCTTCCTCCTGCTACTTCTCTACTTGGCTGGCTGATGACTATGATCACAGATGGTCATCATTCCTATTTGAATGCCTTTGTGTGCCTAGGCATTAATGGCCATTGACTAATTCAGCCCTCACAGCACTCATGTGAGATAAATGTTATTATTAATCTCATTTATACAGTAGAGCAAGCTGGGGCTCAGAGAGGTTAAATGATGTGCCCTAACTCACACAGCAAGAAGGAAAAGGAACAGTAATTCCAACACAGTTCTTCCTGACTCCAACACGCTTTCTCTTGCAACACCCACTTGCTGCCATGAGCTAGTTTTTGTTCTGTGTAAGTGGAGAATTGCAGTGAACGAGGGGGAAAAGGCCTTCCCAGGAGCCAGCATTTCCCTACAGGGAGTCTAGAGGTCACAGGATCTTCCTCACCCTTGGGAAAGAGCTAGAACTAAGATGTAATAGTGAGATAGTACCCATCTTGTGTTTGCTCAGGCCTTAACCAAATCAAAGCACTTTCAGCCCTGAAGGAGAGAAGCCATTGGCTCTTCATCATTCATGGGACAAGGCACAAGAAGAATGAAGATAATTAAAAACTGGAAATAATAAGTTGAATTTCTCTTACGTGATTTTGTGTTGATGGAGCAGAAATGTAGCAGCTAAGAGACCACAGCTTGGTTACCACTAGCTCGGTAATCCTGATATATCACACCTACTAGGGACCTCATTTTCCTAATCTGGGAATCAGGAATAACTACCCCCACCATACAGCATTTGTTATATGAATCCAGTGACTCCATGTCTATGAAAGTGCCTTATAAAATGAAGCATACAACCCCTGCCTCAGATTTGCTGAAAAGATTAAACACATTGATACATAAAGCACTTAGCACAGTGCCTGGAATTCAAGTGCTCTATAAATCAATGGCAGCTGCTACTTTGTCACAAAGTAATCATTTCTATTAATGCATTTATTGTTCTGCTGAAGTTGTATTTGCAGTCCTGCAGCACAGCAGACTCTGGCTAAGGAGGCAGATTGGGCCTACCTGGTCAACAGCAAGAACCCTCCTGACTTCCACACTCAACACCTAGAGCCATGCGCCATGAAAGAGCAAAACCAGCACCTCCCTACCACCTAATAAAACAGAGAGACAGGCCAGGCACAGTGGCTCACATCTGTAATCCCAACACTTTGGGAGGCTGAGGCAGAAGGATCACCTGAGCCCAGGAGTTCAAGACCAGCCTGGGCAATACAGTGAGATCCTTTCTTTACAAAAAAATAAAAAATTAGCCAGGCACATGCTTATAGTACCAGCTACTCAAGAGGCTGAGGAAGGAGGGTCACTTGAGGCCAGGAGGTCTAGGCTGCAGTGAACTATGATCACATTACTGCACTCCAGCCTGAAAGACAGAATGAGACCCTGTCTCAAAAACAAAAACAAAAAGAAGAGAAAGAGAGACAGACAGACAAACAAAAGATGCTCTTAGAACAAAGATGTGATGGGAAGAGCAGAGCTGTCTGCAGTGGCATTCTCTTTGTTACCACCAGAGCTAAGTTTGCTACTGGACCCTTATCTGATGCCTAAAGAACCAAAAGCCCTTTACCTACATAATCTCAATCAATCACTACCACATCCCTAGGAGGTAGGGACTGTCACTTTCCAAAGAAGGAGATCAACTTTGAGAAGTTTAGTGACTTGCCCAAGCTCACTTAGTGGTGTGATCTGAACCTCAAAATGACTCTAAAGCCTACTTTCTTAAATATTCAAGCCAGGTCCAAAGACCAGTCCATCACTTACTGGCTGTGGCTTGGGACAAGCTTATCTTGAATTTCCATTTTCCTTGCCTATGACATAAGTACACATAAAACTCACCTTGTAGGACTGCTGTGGCCATTAGGGTCTTGTGGCTACAGCCCCAATATAATGCCTGACCAAACTGGTGCCTGGTTCTTCTCATGTTTAGGCTACATCAAATTTTCCCAAACCTGCTTGACCATAAGAATTACTTGGCGTGCTGAATAAAAACAGATTCCTGAAACCTGCCCCACACCTGCTGAATTCGAATCCTTAGAAAATAGTTCCCAAGAGTCTGTATTTCTTTTTAGAAGTCTCTCATGTTCCTAATTTTTTTTTTTTTTTTTTTTTTTTGTGATACGAAGTCTTGCTCTGTCACCAGGCTGGAGTGCAGTGATGCGATCTCAGCTCACTGCAACCTCCGCGTCCCGGGTTCAAGCCATTCTACTGCCTCAGCCTCCCCAGTAGCTAGGACTACAGGCACATGCCACCACACCTAGTTAATTTTTATATTTTTAGTAGAGATGGGTTTTCACCGTGTTAGCCAGGATGGTCTCGATCTCTTGACCTTGCAATCCACCTGCCTCAGCCTCCCAAAGTGCTAGGATTACAGGCGTAAACCACCACACCCGGCCGTCCATAATTCTTATAATGAGATAAGCTTGAGACTCAGTAGACCTGTGCTGGCTACACATTAGAATCACCTGGGGGAGCTTTTGAAAAATCCCAATGACAGACCTCACTCAAGACCCACTGACTTAGAGTCTTGGAGGTAAGCCCAGCCAGACATCAGAACTTTTCCAAAGTTTCCAGATGATACCAATGTGCAGCCGCAGGGGTATGCTGAATAAAAACAGATTGTGTTATGTCAATGCTGTTCACAAGAATTTTGTGCCATGATGGAAGTGCTCCATATCTGTACTGTCCCGTGTGGTAGGTACCAGCCACATGTGGCTATAGAGCCCTTGAAATGTGGCCAGTGCTGCCGAAGAACTAAAATTTTAATTTTATTTAACTTTAAATAATATAAATTGGAATTTGCATAGCCACATGTGGCTATTGGCTACCGTATTGGACCACTGCAGCTCTAGACCTAGGAGGGTACACTACCCCTCTAGATAACAGGCAGGGACTGAAGAATGAAAATGAGGGGCTCTCCTCCCTTCATAAAAGGGTTGGGAGGCATGCTAAGACATGTCCTTGGAAATCAAAATGTTTTTGTGGGCTCTGAGATAACAATTGGTCCTGGTGGTCTGTTCCATTTGGTAAATTCCCACCTGGCCCCTTTCTTGGCTCAACTGAAGAAGGAAAACACCCATCTCCAAGCTTCCAGCAGGAGCCTTGAAGTTGCAGGAAAAGCCAGGGGGGCAGGCTGAGGAGACTAGTTTCTATTTTAAAGACGTTTTCCTCTTTGGAATAAGCTCCATCCTCCAACGGTGCAGACAGGGCAAAGGTTGTGACTGACATTGTGTTGCTGGACATTAAACAGCCTCCGAGGTCACCCGGCAGCTGGTGGGTATGTCCTGACGGACGGCTCTTAATCGGGCTCACCCCTGCCCCTGGGAACCTTGAAGTCCTGGGGGTGGGGGAAGGAGAGGGAGGCCAGCTGTGGGTGATCACCATTTGCTTTTCCCTTCCCCCTCCACGTTCCGTGCCCCTCTATGTCACCTCACCCTGCAATGCCCTGTGATGATGGATGTTTGTGAGTTAAATGGATGGACAGGCAGGCAGGGAGTGTGAGTGCAGGGAGCAGACCACCCGGGCAACAACACAGGAAGCTCTATTGGGTTTCTTCTCCCTGGTGTGAGCTCGTTCCTGGATGACAAGCTGTGATTTCCAACCAAATGTTTTCTTACAGTCACCACACCTATTGGTTTTCTCTCCCCTGGCAATATCTTCAGTGGGGCTTCAGAGGGATCATCTTACTTTTGCTCCATTAGGGCGATGAGACTTCGAGACCAGGGTACAGGGTCATGGAAGTAATACAAAGCTGCAGAAGAAGGCCTGGGTTGGGGCAAGGCAAGCTTCTGAGCCCAGTCGCTTCACCCTTAATATGGGATAGCAACACCCACTTAACAAGGTGGTTGTGAAAATAAAACCAGATGATGATTAATAGATGAATGTGGCTGTCAAGTAGCAGGGGTACTCAAGTACGATTCACCCTTGAATAACACAGCCTGCCTCTCCCGCTTCCCCTTCCATCTCCTCCACCTCTTCTGCCTCTGCCATCCCTGAGACAGCAAAACCAACCCCTCCTTGCTTCCTTCTTTCTCCTGGGAATGTCCACTCTTTTGGCTTCCCTGAGCCACGTTGGAAGAAGAAGAATTGTCTTGGGCCACGCATGAAATACACTAACACTAACAATAGCTGATGAGCTTAAAAGAAAAAAAATCACAAAAAAGTCTCATAATGTTTTAAGAAAGTTTATGAATTTGTGTTAGACGGCATTCAAAGCTGTCCTGGGCCACATGCAGCCGTGGGCCGTAAGTTGGACAAGCTTGCTCTACTCAACGTGAAGACAACCAGGATAAAGACTATTATGATAATCTACTTACACTTAATGAAGAGTAAATATATTTTATTTCCTTCTGGTTTTCTTAGTAACATTTTCTTTTCTCTAACTTCCTTTATTGTAAGAATATGGTATAAAATACATATAACATACAAACTATGTGTTAATACGTATGTTATCAATAAGGCTTACCATCACCAGCAGACTATTAGTAGTTTTCGGGGAGTACAAAGTTACACACGGATTTTTGACTGTGCATTGTTTAAGGGTCAACTGTAGTTTAAAGTCTGAGCTTCCTTAACTCTGTTCCCTAGGATTTCTTAGCCTTCACCTTGCCCTTTTTCCTAAATTTTCTCTTAATATTTCTCAACGCTAAGCTGTGACCTTTGACCCCTGTGGATTTGTTACCCTAAGAAAATCCCACAAACACCCTAACAATCCCCAGGCCTGAATGACCACACACAATGGGTATGGATTCCCCACCTAGAGTCAGACAACCCTCCAGCACCATTTTCTCTACAAACCTTCAGTTCCACTCAAGAAGCATCTGATGTGTGTTACTGGTTTGGTGGCTGAACCTCATGCATGGGGTGGAACAGAAAGAAGGCTATAAAGTCGGTAAGACACATGCCCTGTATTCAAAGAACTCCTACCAGTGACAATAACTCACAACACCAGGTTTCAAAGCACTGTTCTGACTACTAGCTCTTAAAACAACCCAATGAAGAGAATGTGGAGATTAGTATGAGAATTCCCATATTCCAGATGAAGACATTGAAGTTCAGAGAGTTGAAATGTTTTGCTTAAGTTCACAAGTAGTAGATGTACAACCAAGTCTCAAAGTCAGATTTTTTTTACTTCAAATGATAATTTGCATGCAAAGCACTCATAATAGGAACTGAATTATTGATGAGCATTCTTCATTGTTGTTTATCCAAATTCCATGCCCTTTCCAACAGAAGGGAAAGAGTGTGCATTTTAAAAACAAACAGGCTGTGATTAATTACAAACACAGGTGTTTAAAGAAACCAGATATTAATATACACTTACAAGCCAAGGAACTATATTCATCTTTTAAGGACCTTGGTAATGAATGTGGGTTGGGAAAACTTTTGGAGACGTGATAGTTTTAAAAAGGGTAGGATTTGTATGGGGAGAGAGAAGAATCAGGACCTTCCAGACAGGGGGTACTGAAGTTAGCATGCACATTTTACCAATTTATATAACTCAGCTATGAGGCCAAGCATTGAAGATGCAGAAATAAATAAGACAAGGTTGCTGCCCTGGAGGAAATTACAGTCCAAAGCTGATGCTTTTCTGTGGGACTGTCAGGGAGGATATCCAGGAAAGTAGGCAACTCGAGCTCACATACTGAAAGGGCCTTGAATGGCAGTCCAGGGAATTCGGAGTTTATCCTGCCGGCAAGGGGTTGTGAAGAGGACTTTTCCTCCAACCCCTTTGTCCTGGTCTTGGACAAAGGGCCACACATGACATAGCCTCACAGTCCCCCTTTAGCTACCTCCCCCACTACCCTGCCCCAAAGCTTATTATTCTGTGATCAGTTCGGAGAACCACAAGACAAGGCGATAAATCTGGTCCTTAGTTACACTCCTCTTCCCCTCCCCCAAGCCTTTGTTCCTCCCTTTGTCTGGAGATGAAGCCTCCCACCCACCCACCGGCTGGAGCTTCCAGGCTCCCTCCCTTCCCAGCCCCTCCTCTCTCTCAAGCGCCCCTGCAAATGGGCTTTATGGTTTCCACGGAAACCAGAGAGGCCCAGGAGCCAGGGGGTCTTTTGCAAAAACACTGTTTGTGCCACCATTTGGGGTGGCAGAGACAGTGAGAAAGTGCAAAAACAGCTTACAAATGCCTGTCCATCATGCTCTCGATCTGGTTTAAGTGGGGAAAGAGGAACTGAGCTCATTTCCACTTCAAAGGGGCTGTGCTGGGTTAAGTCCAAACTCAGCCTGGCAGCCCTAAAGGAACACACATATGCACAGGCGCACACACACACACACACACAGACACACACACACACACACACAAAGACACAGACACACAGACACACACACACAAAGACACAAAGGCACACACACACAGACACGCACACTCATATACATACCCAGTCACACTCATACAAACACAAACATAAACACACACACACTCCTATACCTACCCGCACAGCCACACTCAAGCACAAACATATACACACACACACACTTTCACACATACACACAAATCCACACTCACCAGCCCCGCCTTTCCCAGTACAGCTGGGCTCAGTCCACTAAGAAAACAAACCTTCCATAAGACAGCCCTGCACTTAGAACACCCTCTGTACATTCCCAGGATGCAAAAACCCTTCCAATGACCACACCCTCAGGAGCCCCCAGCCCCCAGCCCCTTGTGCCTCAGTCCCCTGGTCTTAAAACTGACAGTTGAAAACTTGCTTCTTACCTCTTTAAGCACCTGGTGACAGGAGAGTCACAGATGCTGCAGACTGGAAGCCCCCCACCCCTGTCGGCTTTCCCACGTGATCCCAGCAGAAGCCATTGATCCTGCTCAACAGGACAAAGGATGGTGGGCAAGTGATAAATGAGGACAGGAGAGAAACATTTCATTTCCCACTTTGATGGGTTCCAGCCTGAAGATCCAGACCCCTAAGAGTGTATTCAGGTTGGAAAGGCACCCTCCAAGTACCAGTAATATTTTCAGGGTTCTGCGGATGCTGGACAAGCCATAGCAGTGCAGGGGAATGAAAGTGTGCAGCCTCTATCTTTGTAGCAAGTAACAGCATTCCAGATTGTACTCATCAGCCATTACAAAGCAGTCTGGAATCTGGTGGGCGGTTCTGGTGTTCCAGCTTAATTTATTAGTAAATAAAATAACCTAGGGATTAGTTCTCATCCAGCACAGTCTGCTTGGGAGACCAGATATTTCTGAGCATCAGGGGGTCTTGGTGGTGGGGAAACACAGAGGCCAAGCCCCTTGAGTCGGTGCTTTATGTAGGGCCCACCCGAAGTCCTTGCTTAGTTTACTCTGTACCTCTACTTTGCATTAATTTTTTACTCCTCAAAGGGAAAATAAGAGACCCTTCCTCTTCCTCTGCCTAGATCTCACCCCTGCATCTGGAGTGGAATTTAAATCTGGTCCTGTCTCTGCTTAAATCATTTATCCACCACCTGAGCGGCAACTTGGTGTAGTAGATTTGGGTTCCAACTTTTCTGGGTCCCTAACCTGACTCTTTCAATTGCAATATTGCCTTAGCAAAGTTCATTTAACTCTAATTTTTTTTTTTTTTTTTAAACAGAGTCTCACTCTGTCACCAGGCTGGAGTGCAGTGGCATGATCTTGGCTAACTGTAACCTCCGCCTCCCGGGTTCGAGTGATTCTCCTGCATCAGCCTCCCAAGTAGCTGGAATTACAGATGCATGCCACCACACCCAGCTAATTTTTGTATTTTCAGTAGAGACGGGGTTTCACCATGTTGGCCAGGCTGCTCTCGATCTCTTGACCTCGTTATCTGCCGCCTTGGCCTCCCAAAGTGCTGGGATTGCAGACATGGGCCACCACACCCAGCCTATGTTGCTGTAAATGACAAGAATTCATTTTTTTTATGAGAATACATGGACACACGGAGGGGAACAACACACACTGGTGCCTGTCAGAGGGTGGGGGGTGAGAGGAGGGAGAGCACCAGGAAGAATAACTAGTGGATGCTGGGCTTAATACCTGGGTGATGGGATGATCTGCACAGCAAACCACCAGGCACACATTCACCCTATGTAACAAACCTGCACATGTGCCCCTGAACTTAATAAAAGTTGAAAATAAAAACATCAAATAAAAAATCAAGATTTCATTTCTTATAGCCAAATAGTGTTCCATTGTGTATATACACCATATTTTCTTTATTCATCCATTAATGGACACTCAGGTTGATTTCATATCTTTGCTATGGTGAAATGTGCCACAATAAACATGAGAGTAAAGGTATAATCTGATACACTGATTTCCTTCCTTTTTTTTTTTTTTTTTTGATAAATACCCAGCAGTGGGATTGCTTGGATCAAATGGTAATTCTATTTTTAGTTTTTTGAGAAATCACCATACTGTTTTCCATGGTGGCTGTACTAATTTACATCTCCACCAACAGTGTATAAGAGTTCCCTTTTCTCCACATCCTTGCCAGCGTCTTTGACTCTAAATTTTATCTGCAAAATAGATAGAATAACATAGGACCCTCTCCTCAAGACAGTTGCAGGGATTGCAAGATAGCAATACTAAAATGCCCTGCACAAGTGTGTTCAAAGCACACTACTTCTCTTCAGTGTGCTGGTAGATGTGAAACAACATTAATCATGTTCTCTCTTGCCATGTCGTTTATCTCAAGGAGGCAATAGATCGTATATGTGCACATTAATGCCTAGTGTCTCTACACCAGTCCCTCACTACCCATGAAAATTAATTTTGAATCAATCAATTTTGAGTGCCTAATGTGTATTCTCAGCACAAAGATCCAAGCAAAACTGTAAAGTGCAAAAAAGAAAAATTTCATTGTGACTTATGTACAATTTACTGAGCAATTTGACCCCACATACCAAGCACTGCAGACGACCAGGGGGTGAGTAAAATGCAATCATTTTCAACCAAACAGTACAATATTGTAGTTAAGAAATCCTCAGGCCCTGGATCCCATCCACCCTCGTTCAAATCCCAACTATCCCTTGCTGGCTATGATTTCATGTTTGGCAGGTTACGTCATCCTTCTGAACATCAGTTTACTCATCTGTATAATGGGGGTATAATGGGGCTGATCACAATAGCCCCTGTGCCTCCCAGAATTAAATGAAATTAAAGCCCATGAAATACTCCAGCTGAGGAAGTGTCCAGCTTGGAAAGTGTTTAATTGACTTTGCTGCTGGTGCTGCTGTTGTTATTATTATTATTAGCGATGCCACTTAAGTCTAGAACAACTCGATCACAAAATAATACAGTAGAGCAGAGAAGGATAGGGAGAACAGTGAAGAGTCCAGGGGACCCTGGGAACCCCACTTGCCCTTTCCAGGTCTTTGTTACATAAAGCTAAATGGAGCGGTGAGACCCAATGATCCTTCATCACTCACTGACTTCAAGGAGTACTCAAGAAGTAAGGGTCACAAACAAACAACAAAAACAAAAACTACCAACGAACTCATAAAGCTTACAGTTCAGCTGGAGTCCTCCCACTCACCTTGGTTCCCTGACTGCCAAATTTTTTTCTGGAAAGCTCCAGTTGCTCCTCCCTGTGCCTTCCCCTCCTCCCCGCCACCTTCCTCCTCCTGGGGAAGCAGAAGTTCCTGAGGGCCAGAGAGGAGGTCAGAGATCTCCACCGGCCTGGCCAAGAGCCACCAGGACAGCTTCCTGCCAGCAGCCTTCAGTAAGGAGCTGTCCATCTCAGGGAAACCCAAATAAAGCCACCTCTCCACCCGACAGCGTTTTGCCCTTTAAGGAAAGATTGTATTTGGAGCCCAGAACATATTTATGGCTTCATGAAGATTTCATCCAACCTTTTATGGACAGAGTCAGCATCAAAGGGGCCTGCCCAGGCCCATCTGCTACCACTTTCATAGGTGGACCTGGGCCTGGATCCTGAATAAATTATGAAGTCACTGATCTTTGTTTCTGATAAGCCCCTTTTCGTGCTTTCTTCCCTTTTCTACCTCCAATCCTACCCATCTTCCACACCATGGCCAAGTACCCTTACAATCTAACCCCAATCAGTCTTTCCAAAGATGAGGCTCCAAGTAATTATTCCAAATGACTGTCTAATATAGCTTAATACATTTCTACCCTAGAAAAGTTTAAAGAAGATACATAATAAGCATTCGTATGTCCAGAATTTTACAGACATCTCATTTTATTCTCACAACAGCCTATAAGTAGGTACAATTGCCACCTCTACTTGGCTGACAACTGAGGCTCAGAGGTGTTCTCTAACTCATCTATAGATTCAATTGCTGGTAAGGGAAGAGCTGACAGTTCAGCTGAGGTCTCTGTGAGTCCAAAGCCGTATGCATCTCACGATACCAAAATACACCAAAAGACAGAGGAATTTCTGGCATTGCTAGGTGTCTAAAGGGATCTGCAGGGAGAGACAGAAGTTTGAGAAATCTACCTTAAGGAACTAAAAGTAGATCTACCATTTGATCTAGCAATCCCACTAATGCATATCTACCCAAAGGAAAAGAAGCCATTATACAAAAAAGATACTTGCACGCGAATGTTTATAGCAGCACAATTCGCAATTGCTAAAATATGGACCCAGCCCAAATGCCCATCAACCAACAAGTGAATAAAGAAAATAAAGAAATTGTGGCATATACATATATATACCATATATACATATATACACCATATATATACACACCATATATATATACCATATATATACACACCATATATATACACCATATATATATACACACCATATATATATACACACCATATATATAATTGTGGCATATATATATATATATATATACACACCATATATATAATTGTGGCATATATATATATATATATATATATACACACACACCATGGAATACTACTCAGTCATAAAAAGGAAAAAATAATGGCATTCACGGCAATCTTGATAGAATTGCAGACTATTATTCTAAGTGAAGTAACTCAGGAATGGAAAAACAAACATCGTATGTTCTCACTCATAAGTGGGAGCTAAGCTCTGAGGATGCAAAGCCATAAGAATGATACAATGGACTTTGGGGACTCAGGGGAAAGAATGGGAAGGGGGTGAGCAATAAAAGACTACACATTGGGTACAGTACACACTGCCCAGGTGATGGGTGCACCAAAATCTCAGAAATCACCACTAAAGGACTTATTCATGTAACCAACCACCACCTGTTCCCCCAAAAACCTATTAAAATAAAAAAAGTTTCAGGAATCTCTATCACACTCTGTAAGGCAGCTTCCAAAGCTTCCTTCTCCTGGAACCAGATCTGGGTCTGTGCATGACTGAGGTGTCAGGCAGGACAGCCTCACTCTAGGACACTTCTGATGACAACAGTTAGCCACGTTTCAGCATCCAAAAAAGAGAATTCACTGGACTTCCCAGCGATTTTAGGAAAGGAAGGCAAGAGATTTCGAGATACTAGGTAAATTTCTGACATTCCATTAGATAGATAGGTGGATAGGTAGAGAGAGAGAGAGTATGAATACAGATTGAGAGTTTTCATGCCACAAGTTTCATGTCAATTAAAAATAATCCAGTGGGACTCAGGAGCACGGCATGGTGAAACTTGCACGGATTTTACAATTAGGCAAACCCAGCTCTGAATCCTGGCATGGCCGTGTACTGATCACATGACCTTGAGCAAATTGCCTAACATTTCCTGAGCTTCAGTTACTTCTGCAAAAATGAGATGATAATACCTCCTTTTACAAAGTTATTCAAAGGATTTGGGATTGTTTATGTAAAACACCTAACAGTGTGCTGAGAGTGGCAGATGTCCACCAACCAGATACATCCCCAGGCTGAACGGAGGCCAAGAAGCACTTCACCCATTCTATCCTTATCTCTCAAAGTCCAGGGCAGTTCCAAATAAAAGGCAGATATTTTCACCAACCAAAGCAGCTGCTCTGGCTTTCCCGGAACAGGCCTCTGCCTCAGAGCCCTTCAATGACCACCCATGTTTCCATGGTTGAACGTTTACAGGAGAACATTCAGCCTTCCCTTGTGGTTCATGGAGCCCTTAAATCCCCCTCCAGCCTCACCTCCTGCCATTCCCCTCTCCCACTCACACACCTCCAGCCACTCAGTGCACCATTCACCAGACACAGTATTCCATGGCTTTGATCACACAGTTCCCATTTCCTGAAGTGTCCTAGCCCTCCACCTAAAGAACTCCCTGTCATCAATAGGAGCCCAGCCTATATCCATCAAGCGGAATTAACCACTACCTTCTCTGTGATCCCATCACGCTTTACAATGAATGGAGAAGAGGAGGGGTGGCGGCAAGGTGCACAACTTGCTAAGTGCCCACTATGCGCCACTAGCAACTCCACAGACTCTAACCAGCACATGAGTTAAGCCTTATTATCCCCACTTTGCAGATAGGAAAACTAGTTCACAGAGCCCAGCGTATGATCCTGAGGTCAAAAGGCTCCAAGGCCCCTTTCCCCTATTTACTATACTCCATGGACACATGGACATGGTCCTGTCTGTCTCCCACACTAGACTGAGTTTTCTGTAAACAGAGTTCATATTTTCATCATCTCTGAAACCTCACGGCCCCCTCAGCTCAGGCTCAAGCCCAGTCCCTGACACCTAGCAAGCCCTACTAACTTTCAGCATGCATACGGAGCTGCTGGGTCATCTGTCTATTTATTATAGAGACTGGATGGAAAGAATTCTGGATCACTGAGGAAGAGCATTTCCAGGTTGAATGTCTCAGCTTTCTTCATGGACACCAGTTCGCTGGTGGGAGGCTTTAACCTTGACAACCATCCACTTTCAGGGGCTTGAAGAAAGATTTCCTGTATATATTTTAACTGCATTCATTTTAAAGGGAACTCTAAATTTTTAATACAAAAAGCCCAAGTGTACCTTGATCTCTGAGCTGGCTATCACACTTCGTAAAGATAGGCCATGGGACCAGGAAGGACCGCGGCTCAGCCAGGACTGCGCAACTTGGGGCAGCTTTCCCAAATTCTAGGAACCAAGGTCCAAGGAAACCAACAACCTTGTGGCCAACCTTTGCCACATCTGTGGCACACAAGGTTTTTTTAAGCAGACTCACTATGTTTGAGGATCTTCCCACAATCTGAGCACCACCTTCCAAGCTAGAAGCTAGAATTCACTTTCCCAGATTCCTTTGCCACTAATGCTAGCATTGACCTGGGCTCCACCATTCACCAAGTGTGAAAATTCACTTTGAAAGAAAACCACCTGAGGATCCAGGAGCTGCATGAAGCCGATTTTCTGTCTAAGGAGGGAAAGTAGCAGAGAATCTTCAAGGTCTCAGAGACAGCTGCAGTGAGAGTTCTGGAGATCCAGTCCCAGACAGAACTTCACGGTGCAAGCAGAGAAGTCCCTACTAGAGACAGATAATTCTCGGATGATTCCTTCCTGCAGCCCAATGCTCCAGAGATTCTGTGAGCTCCTTGAGTTCCTTTATCAAATTCGTTTTCTGCATAAATAGCTGAGAGGGGTACTGTTTACATCTTGTATTGTAAAGAGGGGTATTGTTTACATCTAAGATCCCCGAAGGATGCAAACCTCATGCCTGCCAGCCTAACAAGCCTAACAAAATCAAACCTCATCGGACTGAATAGACCTCACAGCAATATCTGACTCCCCACCTAAACTGGGATCTCATGTGCCTGGAACATGCTGAACATGCTGAGTAGAAAATAAATATGTGCTGAAATACAATGAAGAAAAGCCACAAGACTCCTTGTTCACAGGTTGAATCTTGGACTCTGAGACCCTGCACCGAAGAAGGAAAAGGACAGTTCCCATCCCATATGCTAAATAAGTCTCTGCAGTGCAGTGGGCTGTCTTTGTGACTCACAAGCTGGTTCTGAAAATCTTCTTTTGGAAGGAGTTTCCAGAAATGGTTGGAACAATGGCAGCATCACTAGAAAGAAGTCTCTCACCTCCCACAGAAGCAACTTTGAGGGACAACATATTTTTGAATTTGCAATTTTGGAGTGTTTGCTAAAACTTCACTTCCATTATAGGGTGTCACAGAAAGCACTGAGTCTCAGGAGAGCAGAGTTTAGTTCCAGTTCTGCCCCCAACCTCCAGTGTGTTTGAATTATTTTCTCCTTCTTTGGGCCTCAGTTTCCCTGTCTGTAAAATGAGAAGGTTGATCTTTGCTCCCCATTGCCTCTTTCAGGCTCTTTCTCCTTCAAAACGCTGATTCCTTTGACACCTATGCCATTCAACCAGGGTGTCCAGGCACAGCTGTACAGGTTATACAAGTAGGTTGCGTCCTGGCCAAGGAAGCCCACCTGAGAGGTAAGTAGAATCCAGCCCACATCCCCACAGGCGTCACCCTTGGGTGGGCCCGCTTCCACTGGAGAAAGACTATTTTTTCCTAATTTGTACAAAGGCATCACATGAGCTAGCCATGGCCCCAATTTCAGCTATTTTATACCCTTGCCCTCCTCCTCACTGGGGTCATTCTACTCACCTCTTAATCATCCTTCCTCCTTCACTGAAGACTTTAGGTCCTGGTTGCAATCATGTTCACTGCCCTCTTCCTACAATAATTCTCAAAACTTCAATATCTGTATGTGCAACTCAACGAGCCACTTGGTCTTGTTCTTTGATGTTTTCTACCCCACCAACCTTTGTCCTCACTCCACTGCAGCCACCCACTCAACAGCCACACCATAGACCATGACATGGCCAGAAATCTCTATTTCCAAATCCTTCTATTTGGCCTTCACTTCCAGTAATTCTAGCTCATTTGCTCTGGTACCCTTCATCCCCATACTTCTGGCCCCTTATCTTGACCACTAACCCATTGATCCCACCACACACCCACCCTCCAGCAGCCACTTCCTGCCTTTGTTTCCTTCCTTACATAAATTAGATTCCATTGTCTTTCTTTATAATTACTCTCACAAACAATCCCAACGCCCTGGAGCCTCTCTCCTCTGTCACAATCCCTTTGCAAAACTCCAACATGTGCTTATTACCTTCTCTGTGCCTATGCTGCAGCATCTAAATGTTGCCAGAGAACTTCACACAACCTGGCTAAGTGATTTCACTTTAAATTCATGGACACAGATCTCAAGTGGAAAATTGGAGCTGGAAGCTTCCCTAGGAATTTTTGTTTTTTCATTGCCCAAGATAACATTTTATCCCCCTAAAACTTTCTAGACCCCTTTCCCTACCCAATGCTCAGCAGATGATCTCATTTTACAATTCACATAGAAATGGGAGGTCCCAAAGCCAGGACTTCCTGATCTTCCCACCACCAAACTCTACCAACTTATCTGCTTCTTAATCCATCCTCTCCTACGTCCTTTCTAGTGCACTGAATGAAATGTCCTCTCTTCCTAGCAAAGGCTGACCCTCCCACATGTGCTCCTGCCTGCATCCCTTCTGTCTTTCTTGAAGGCTTTTCTCCTCCAGTCATCTCTTCTCCACAAAAGCATCAGTCTCTTCGTGGCTCATTCTTGCCCTCACCCTCACTTATAGTTTTGGTCTTTCTTAGATTGTTACTAGCACACAAACATGCCCTTGTATCTTTAATTTTTTAAAGCCCTTCTCTAGCTATTGCCCATTTCTCTCCTTACCTTCCCAGCAAAACTGTTATTGTTTTGGGATGTTTGTTTGTTTGTTTGTTTGTTTGTTTGTTTGTTTGTTTGTAACAGAAACTAGCTGTGTCGCCCAGGCTGGAGTGTAGTGACACAATCTTGGCTCACTGCAATTTCCACCTCCCGGGTCCAAGCTATTCTCCTGCCTCAGCCTCCTGAGTAGCTGGGATTACAGGTGCACACCACCACACCCGCCTAATTTTTGTATTTTTAGTAGAGATGGGGTTTAACCATGTTGGCCAGGCTGGTTTCAAACTCCTGACCTCAAGTGATCTGTCTACCTTGGCCTCCCAAAGTAGCAAAACTGTTGAAAAGAGTTGTTTTTACAAGCATTCTCCAATCCTCCTATCCACTCGTCAGCTCTCTGCAGTCTGTCTTCTACTGTCTGTCTTCTACAAACACAACCTGTAGTCTATCTTCTATGAACACAATTCACTGTAACCCCTGACCTATGTCACCAAAGACCTCTGTGTCACCAAATCCAGTGGATTGTTTTCTGGTTTCCTCCTATCTGACCTCTCAGTAGGATTCTTCACAGTTCCATCTCTATGATGCTCAGATTTTTATCATCAGTCCAGACCTCTCTTCCATTACATATCAAACTGCCTTCTCAACATCTGCACTTGAATGTCTTATTAACATCTCAGGGATGATATGGTGATGTAGCTAAAACCTAAGCTATTCTTTCTCCAGCCTTCCCTATCTCACTAATTGGTATCACCCTCTTCCCAGTTGCTCAAGTCAGAAACTTTGGATAATTCCTTCTTTCTCACCCCCTCATCCACCCACTCACTCAAACCCAGGCGATCAGAAGTCCTATTCATTCTGCATCAAAAATATAGCTCAAACCTGCCTCTCTTCTCAGTCGCTGTGGATACCACCCTAATGTGACCCACCAACATCCCTCATCTTGGCCTCTGAAGTAGCTTCCTAACCGGTCTCTCTGCTTTCCCTCCTACTCCCCTTCAACTCATTCCCTATGCAACAGCTTGAGGAACAATTTTAAATGCAAATTAGATTGTATCATTTTCCTGATGATTTCTCGTTGCATTTAATAAAGTCACACTCCTTACCACAGCCTTCAAGGTCCTACATGACCTGGCCCCTTTTTGTCTCTCTTTGTCTCAGGCCACCCCCTGCCTGGCTTCCTGGGACTAGCCTTCCAGTTGCCCTGACAACCTTCCCAGAACCTACTATGATCTTTCTTGCTTCACAGTCTCTGCATTTGCTGTTTCCTGCATCTGGGACTCTCTGAGCCTCCGTTGCACAGGGCAGGCTCATTCTTATTCTTCAGATGTCAACGGAAAGGTCAGCTTCTAAGATGGCCTTCCCCAAGCACCTTTTCTGAAGTTGTACTTAATATTATTTTCCACTTCAGATGTTATTTCCTTCATAGTATGTTCCATAACTGGCCATTTCATAAAATGGCCAGTTTATGTATCTGTGTATTTTCTATCTTTCCCTACAAAAATGCTAAGCTAGATAAGGTCTATCTCATCACTATAATCCTAGTGGCTAGCTGAGTGAGTGGCACACAGTAAATGTTCAACAAGTATTTGATGAATGAATGAGTCATCATGATTTGTCCCCAGTCTAATCCTTCCTCCTTTATTCCACATTCCTTTGTATGTATATCCTGCACACAAGCTAGTCAACTTGCTCCTCAGACCTCCTATGCTCTTCCCTACCCTCTTTCACACTGTCTTCTTAGGCTGGATGCCTCCTACCACCCCCATTCCACATTCAAGTCACCAAAATCCTAGTTATCCTTTCAGGCCCATCTTCAACTATAATGCCTGAGATTCCACCATTAGTCGTTCTTAGAATTATAGAATGTCAGGCCTTACAGACGGTGGATCAAAATTGCATTTATCATTTCAATTGCCCAGAGTGCTGCATGGAGAGGGATTATGAGTTTTCGGACCACAATCATACCAGAAAGGCCATCCATAACAATAGGAAGGTTATGACTGTCCCGATCTTTTTCAAGCTCCTCGTGATACAGATGGGAAAACTGAGGTTGAGGCAGGTGGCATGACTTCCCAGGGAACACACTAAGTAGGAGACTGTGCTGGGAACAGAGTTTCCATCTCTACATCACCAGTGTGGAATTATATCAGGCTACCTTTTCTACATCCCAGACTGAGAAGCTGAGGCTCACATAGACTTGAAAGGTGATTGAGATTGTGAATTTTTAATTTTTTATATATATATATGCAAGATATTATTTTTTATCTTTCTTTTTCAACAAAGTTCTGACCAGATTAATTTCATATGCAAACTTCTGTCAATTTTTTCTAGTTTTGTTTTGATACTACCAAGACAAAAATATTTTAAATACAAGATTAATTACCAACCACCACATTCCTGGAATTATACATTCCCTTCTTCCTTGCACCCTTCTTTTAAATGCAAAGATCCTCCAAGACCTCTGTAGTGGAAAGGAGCTTCTCAAGTCACTTTTCTTTGTAACAGGAGTGGCAAACAGGAGAATGGGAGGAAATTAAAACCTATAGATTACTTCTTATGTGCTGGAGACTGTGAGAGTTCCTTGCAAACATTATCTCAGGTAACCTTCAAAATAGTTCTCTGAGGAAACTGCTTTTAAAGCTATTTTATTTTGACAGATGAGAAAACAGCCCATTAATGGGTGTTATGCCCCTAGATCTTTGCTCCCCTGAATGTAGTCTATTAACTAATAGCATCCACCATTGTTGGAGGGCTTTAAGAAACAAGATACTAAGGACACCCTCTAGATCTGTTGAATCCAAATCTGTATTTTAACATCTCCTAATGATTCTTCTGCACACACAAGTTTTGGAAGCAATTGTCTAGATAATACAACCAAATAACAGATGAATTAGGATTCTAATTAGGTCTGTCTGAGGACTAATACCCAGAATCTACAACAAACTCAAACAAACTAGCAAGAAAAAACAAACAATCTCATCAAAAAGTGGGCTGAGGACATGAATAGACAATTCTCCAAAGAAGATATACAAATGGCCAACAAACATATGAAAAAAATGCTCAACATCACTGATGATGAGGGAAATGGAAATCAAAACCCCAATGCAATACCACCTTACTCCTGCAAGAATGGCACAATCAAAAAATAAAAAATAATAGCTGTTGGCATGGATGCAGTGAAAAGGGAACACTTCTACCCTGCTGGTGGGAATGTAAACTAGTACAACCACTATGGAAAACAGTGTGTAGATTCCTCAAAGAACTAAAAGTAGAACTACCATTTGATCCAGATAGCCCACTACTGGGTATCTACCCAGAGGAAAATAAGTCATCGTATGACAAGGATACTTGCACACACATGTTTATAGCAGCACAATTCACAATTGCAAAAATGTGGAACCAACCCAAATGCCCATCAATCAAGGAGTGGATAAAGAAACTGTGATATATATACATATACACATACACATATGTATATACACATATACATACATACGTGGGTGTATATATACACATATATATACATATATATATAAAACATATATACATATATATACACACACACAATGGAACACTACTCAGCCATAAAAAAAGAATGAATTAATGGCATTTGCAGCAATCTGGATGGGATCGCAGACTACTATTCTAAGTTAAGTAACTCAGGAAAGGAAAACCAAACGATGTATGTTCTCACTTATAAGTGGGAAATAAACTATTCGGATACAAAGGCATAAGAACGACACAACAGACTTTGGGAACTCAGAGGGAAAGGGTGGGAAGGGGGTGAGGGATAAAAGACTACAAATCAAGTTCAGTGTATACTGCCTGGGTGGTGGGTGCACCAAAATCTCACAAATTACCACTAAAGAACTTACTCGTTTAACCAAACATCACCTGTTCCCCAAAAACCTATGGAAATAAATAAGTAAATTAGGTCTGCCTGACTGTACCCTTAACAGAATGGACACCCAAGACACAAACATAATGGTTTTGAAGGAGACAGGTTAAGTCATCACTGGTATAAGTAGTACACATCAGCAGCACATCTGATTAGCTGTCTAGTCCTATGACCATCCCTTCCAAAGCTGTCTACAATGTAGAAAGGAGGAAACCTGGTGATGTGGAAAGTAAACAGGCCTGAAAATCAAGAGAACCAAACCAGCCAAATCAACCACTACTTAGCAATGGCCCAGTGTCCCAGGGCCCCATTTTCTCTACCAGTGAAGTGGGACTGGAGGGACAATTCTGTGCAGCTCAATTATGTGGCGTTCCTCACATCAGCCCACTGAGCTGCTCCTGAAACCATCAGAGTAGAAATCACTTCCTTCTCCAGCCTGTAATGTCTGTCTTTAGTCAATTCCTTTGGTAATTGCTGTGTTGCTTTTTCCAAACATAAAAATAGCTTATTATCTGCACAGCAAATAACCACCACCTTGCAGGGGTCCTGACAGTGCCCCAGTACAGAGCTTGCAACCAGCTGAATCCTAAGAATCTCAAGGGCTTCCAGGTCTCATCCCGGAAGCCAACTAACCACCATATTGGTGTATCTATTTTCCTAAGGGCAAGGGTTGCATCCATTATCTTCATTCCTGGCACGTTGCAGTGATAGTCCTCAGACTCTGGGTCACTGGCTGGCCCTGCTACCAAAGTTTTTTTGCTGCTAAAGAGACCAGACCCGGTCCACGTAGAGTAAAGCCTGGGTCCTTCTCTCTCTTTCTATTTTTTTGAGACTGAGTCTCACTGTGTCGCACAAGCTGGAGTGCAATCGCACAATCTCGGTTCACTACAATCTCTGCCTCCCTGGGTCCCTCTCTTATCATCAGAGGCTGCTTCATCCCTATCATACAGGAAGACCTAGTGACCTTAGGGACATATTCCAGACCCAGAAGAAAGACTGCCAAATCTTCCTGGATGCCCTTAAAAGTGGCCCAGATTTTCTCAGGGAACGGAAGAGAAGTTTTCCTTGAGTATTTTTATACAGGGGGAAATCCAAGATCTTATTTTCTATTCAATCGGTACATCCCCCACCCCCACCACAAAAGTCCTTCCTCCATGAACAGTGGATGTCCAGACATGGATTCCCAGAAACTGTTTGACGCAGTGTCGGCTCCACTTGGCTCATCTATAACTTCCCCAGGAAGCCAACCAGCTTTGCAAACCATCATCCATCCAAAGAGACCTGAAGACCTAGTTTCCAGTATGAACACTGAACTGGTTGCCACAATGCCATAATTTGAGAAATTCTACTGAGAAGATCAGAAGAGCCCCTGTACCATGGTCCAGCCAGTCCTTTGTTCTGTCACTGGGTCCCCAGAGGGCAGCTCTTAGGAGCCAGAACATTTGGTTTAACTGGGTCAGGGGTTAATAATCTTAGTACTTATCAATCCCAGTGTGTCTCTTGTAGCACCAGTCCTAACTTCATCTTTCTGGGCTATTTTAAAAGCAATCAACTTGTTTGCTGTAAGCAAAAACCAGCTTTTCTCACCTTTTCTCCTGCACTTTCTCTGTTCAGTTGTTCGATTATTTAAGCAAACATCCTTTAAGCATCTGCCACATTCCAGGCACTGGGAACAAAAAAGATGCATAAACGTAGCCCTAGTCTAGAGGAGCTGCCCAGAGAGCAGAAGAGATGAGAAGGAATGCAGAGCCCAGACAGAGTGGCCAGATCTGGGCTTTTCTAGAGACCTGTTCCCTGTGCGCAGGGGACAAGGGGCTGGGAGTACTAGGGTGCTGGCCAAGTGGGGTACTTCAAGTAGGTTTGGGGAATCCATTTCTGATTCTCCACTGTCCATGTAAGAAGCTGCCTCAAGTAGCAAGAGATGTGCCATATAACTAAATAATAAAGTACAGAACAATATTGGGGGAGATGCTCACTGAGCACAAATAGTCCTTTATCTCATGTCCTCAGGTTTCTAGTTATTTAGGCAAGAAAATGCACCCTAAGGTGGCTTTGGAAGTAGGAGAATGTCAGACATTTACACCCCTGCGGAATTGAACGTGGGCCTGTGCATTGAGCCAGCGCACTAGCCCTGTCTTGGGACGCCTCTGTGGTGCAGACCGGAATATGGGTGTTTGTCCCCACTGCATCCTGTACTTCCTCCGCAATATGCTTACTGCACTTTATTATTGATTGTTAAACTCCAAAAGAGCAGGAATCACATGTATATCTTGTATTGCTTCTTCTCATCACCAAGCATGTGCCTGATATATGGGCATAGAAAGATATTTCTACATGGGACAAAATACCTGAGCAATGTTCCTCCAAACCGTCAAGGTCAACAAAAACAAAGCCTGTGAAACTGTCACAGCCAAGAGAAGTCTGAGACATGATGACTAAATGTGATGTGGTATTCTGCATGAGATCCTGGAACAGAGAAAGAACATGAGCTAAAAAGTAAGGAAGTCTGAACTTCAGTTCATAGTGAGGTATCAGTAGGGTTGGACTTCAGTTCATAGTGGACTTCAGTTCATAGTGAGGTATCAATAGGGTTCATTAATTGTGGCAAGCATGTCCTGCTAATCTAAAATGCTAATAATAAAGGAAACTGGGTGTGGAATATATGAGGACTCTCTGTATTCTATCAGCAACTTTTCTGTAAATCTAAAACTCTTCTGAAACAAAAGGTTTATTAACAAAACCTCAAATGATCCTCAAGCACCTTTGTGCCCTCCTACTTCCCAGTTGGTGGCTCATCATGGATCTGACTCTCCACTTGCCCTGTGTGTTCTCAATAAGAGACTTCCTCTCCTTTCTAAGCCTAGAGTCACAGAATACGCTCTTGCCTGGCAGTGAGGAACCTGAGATCTAGTCCCACTTCTGCCACCATCCCACTATATGACCATGTGTCAATCATTTTCCCCCCAACCATGAGCCTCAGTTTACCCCTCTGTTCAATGAGAAAGTAAGACTAGAAGGTGCTTCTAGTTGGTCCATGAAGGCAGGGATGGTGTGTCTCATTCACGGCAGCATCTCCAGCTTCTAAGACAGTCCCAGGCACAAGACAGACACTGAAAAACAAAAAAGGATTCAATGAATAAATAAATGAGCATTGCTCTGATACTCCAACACTCTAACTAGAAATGGAAACTTCTAGAGTGAGCTCAGCATCTCAGAACCTCCTTTCTTGTGTATTTGATTTCAAGCTCCCTGGGTCACATCTTTGTGTCTGTCTCCAACGTCGTGCATGGAGACTTTATAAGCTTTTGTGCAATGATTGAGAAGAGCTGGCCCTCCCAGATCAGGCCCTGCAAGTGTTGAACTCCTTGGAATGCAGACAGTGGTGTCTGCTGAGACGGTAGGGAGGTGTGTCACATCTAAAGCTTATTGCGCTGGGGGTCATCCTGGCTTCTGAAGTTGGGGAGGATCTTCCCACGGAATCTCTCTGCCTCTTTTTAACAAGCTCAGAGTGAAAGGGCCTGGGCCTCCCAGCCCCTGGTTAGGAGACCCTGGCAGATAACTTGGAGGAAGATAGCTCAAACCCAGGGAGGGAAGAAACTGGAAGTGACAAAAAAATAAAAAAGAAAAGAAAAGAAAAAAAGGGAAAAAAAAGCCCTGCACAACCCCGATTGTCTAGAGACCTGGATTCCTGGATTTTAGTCCCAGCCCCCAGTATTCTCGGCATCCACTCCATGAGAACTGGGCAAGATTTTCTCTGTGCCTCTAACTGGCCAACCTCCCAGAGTTGGGGTGGGGGTGAGTAAAAACAAGGATGAGTGTTCGTTCCAGTTCCTCAGAGGGGCTGTGTTCTCTCCGTGGGCAATTCCTCTGCCCAGAACATTTTCCCCACTAACCACTCACACTCCATGCTTCAGAGCAGGCTCCAGGCAGGCACCGTGGCTGTAAAGTCTCCCCTGACATCCTGCCTGACTCCTTCCATTGTCTCCAAGACAGGCTCTCGAACACTTCACACATTCCCTTAGAACTCACCACCCTGGGCTGTAATCGCCCATTTCACTGTCTGCCTCCACCAGCCGACTGCGAGCCCACTGGAGGCCGCTCACCATTTGGTCCTGCGTCCAGCATAGTGTTTGGCACGTACGTGATAAATAAGGACTTGTGGAACAAACAGATGAATGAATGGGTGAATAAATGAAGGCATGTGTGAACCAGTGAATTAGTAAGTGCTGTCACAACCAAGGGAAGGCTAAAACCGTATCATGTTTTGGAAAGCTTACCTCAGATTTCCCAGGAGAATTGCTGAGGTTTTTTACAGCATCTGTAAAAATAATGATAATAGTAGCTCCAATAGCCTGTTGTTGCCGTTGTAAATTCCCAAAGGGCTTTCCCTGGTGTGTTTCAGAAGAGGGAGAGCAGGCACTGATTCTCTGCCCTCAGTCTCCCTCCCTGCCTCCCCGTTTCTTCTTCCCACCTATGTTCTCACTCTCTGTCTCTCTCTGTCTCTGTTTCTCTCTCCTCACTCTGCCTCTCTTTCACGGTCTCTGTCTCTGTCTTTGTCTCTGTTTCTTTCTCTCCCCACTGTCCCTGTCTCTCTCTCTCTCTTTCACTCTCTCTGCCTGTTTCTCTCTCTTCCGTCTCTCTCAATCTCTCTCTCTCTCCTCTCTCCTCTCCCTCTCCCTCTTTCTGTCTTTTTCTTTCACTATTTCTGCCTCTGTTTCTCTTTCCTCTTTCTGTCTTTTCTCTTTCTCTCCCTCCATCTCTGTCTCTTACACTATCTTTGCCTGTTTCTCTCTTCTCTCTCCCTCCCTCTGCCTCTGTCTCTATCTCTTTCACCATCTCTGCTCTGTTTCTCTCTCTTCTCAATCTCTCTCTTTCTCCCTGTCTCTCCTCTCTCTCCCTCCTTTGTCTCTATCTTTCTCTTTCACTGTCTACCTGATTCACTCTCTCTTCCCTCTCCCTGTGTCTTTTCTCTCTCTCAATTCCTCTCTCCCTGCTTCTATATCTCTCTCTTTCACTATCTCTGCCTCTGTTTCTCTCTCCCCACACTTCATTTCTCTCTCTCTCTCTCTCTCTCTCTTTCTCTCTCCCCCCTCTCTCTCCCCTTGTCTCTATCTTTCTCTTCACTATCTCGCCTCTCTCTCTTCTTTCTCTGTCCCTCTGCTTTCTCCTCTCTGCCCTGTCTCTGTCTTTCGGGTACTCTCCATCATTTCCCTCCCCTTCCCCTTTCACTCTCCACTGTGTGCCAGGTATCTCACACAGAAGTTCTCACTTTCCTTCCCAGACACCGAGTGTTGCCTCATTTGTACTTTGGGAGAAACATCCCCTTACCATGGTCAAGAATGTGGGCTTTGGGCTTGGGAGCCAGACAGATTCAGCTGGTTCCAAGCCCAGCTCTTCCACTTACTAGTCTGTGATCTTGGTCAAGAGGTCTAACTAACCTCTCCGAGTCTCAGCTTCCTTATGAGCAAAATGAGGTGAAAATGCCCCCTCTCAAAGGATGGCTGCAAGGATTAAATGAGATAATGCTTGGGAAATGCTTAGCACAGTGGCAGAATTCCATAAATGCGAGCTCTCTTGTTACTATCAGTTCTACTATGATTATTGTTTTTTGCATTGTCTGCAAACATTATTAATACCCAGGAGATCATTATTGAAGATGACAAATACCTCTGGACTGAATAGCCCCACCACCACGCTGACCCCAGGATCATTTCAGCCCCTTCCCCGCTCCTCCAAATAGATGACCACCAAAGCCCAGTTGGCTGTGGTTCTGACCCTCTGGTCTTCTACGCCCACTTTAATTTGGGCAAAATCCATCTGGATAGAGATTCCCTAAGCCTGACTTTCCCAAAAAATTATCTGAGTTTTTAGTAATTGTAAATATCTGGGGTGAATCAAGGAGAGTCTGACTCCATAGGTCTGGGGTGATACCCAGGAACTGGGTATTTTCAAAAGCATCCAGAGCAACTCTGATTGGAGAACAGGGATTCAAGCTTCTGGTCTAAAGTCAGTGGCTACTCAAGTGATATTAAGTGAATCAATCAATAGGAGATGGTAAATGAATAAAGGCATAAATGAGTAGATGGATTGGTGGATGGATGGATGGATGGATGGATGGATGGATGGATGGATGGATGGATAGATGAGTAATAGGTCTACCTCCATGGGAAGAAATGCTGGTATTTTTCCCCAGACCTATGCTCTGGCCTCCATAATGTGTGTCCTTTTGTTCTGTGGCTTTTCAGAGCACAACACTTAGCTGCTCCCCTATTTCTTTTCTTCCTTTTCTTCTCTGCACCTAAGTCCCATCCTTTCCCTTTCCTGATGCCTATTTCCTCCATCCTCTCTCCCTCCTCACTTCACCCCCTCCTTTTAACTCCCACTTCTCTTTACGGCTTCCCCCTCACCGTGCTGAAACATTTGCAAGCTGGAGGTTATCCCAAGACACTTTCATGAGAAGAGGCTTTGGACACAACAGTTGCACAGACAGTTTTATTTGATGAACCACAGTGACTAACAGGGTCAGAAGACAGTGCAGATATTCTGAAGAAGGCACTGGGGGAGGTAAGGGGGTATCACAGCAGGCAGCCTCCTCTGCTTCTGTCCCAGTTCACAGATGAGTTCCAGGCAGGAAGTCTCTGCAGGTGACCCACGGCGGCCTCAGAGGGACAACTTCTTCCCTTCTAGAAGCCTCTTCCAGTGTTCACCGGATGCTTTGAGGACAGCTCTGGGCAGAGGAGGTGACTCTGTGAAAGATGCTGTCTTAAGATGGGGAGACTAGGCTGTGAGGAGCCCCTTCCCCTCTCCTCCTCCCTCTGCCCCCAGAGCTGGCGTCATTCCAGGGAGGGTCAAGATGTCCATTCACATCAAGCTGGGCTTTTCTTATCTCCATCACTCATGTCTTGTCCTTCACTTTCATAGTCCTCCAAGAACAAAACCCGGAATAGACACTCCCAGCCTCTAGCTCACAAAGGCCCCACTATTAATTTCATCCTCACGGTCTCTCTGGCAGTGTAGACATCATGCTATCTGCACACTTGCTCCAGTCCCTATTCCCAGATCCCCAATCCAGCAGAAGCCAAGAGGTCCAATCCTGAGGGTAGGGAGAGAAAAAACCCACCCCGTGCCTTTTGGCCCATGGCAAGCAGGAGGCCTCCTTAGGAAGAGGGCCACTGACCCTGGAACAAGAAAGGACGATGAGGGCAATGCTCATAAATTTGAAGCTAGGCGGGGAGGCACCGGAAAGGGGCCAAGGGAGGCTCTCAACTAGCCTCTTACTTCCTTCATGGAGCCCAAGAAGGAGCAGGAACCCAGCTCAGTAGGACGCCCCCAAGCCTTGGCGCCAGCTGCTTTGGGGAGGGACCTCCCTACAGGAAGCCTGGTGCAAACATTAACTTCTCTCCTAAAGCACGGACCAGCCGTTGGAGCCCCCAAATCCAGTAGGGGGTGGACTCATTTTTATTCTACATTTTTCATTGCCTCAGTGTGTCCCTGCCCCCCACCACCCCCTGCCAAGGGTAATGTGTGAACAGCAGAGTTGCAGTGGATTGGGGGGTGGGAGGAGATTTGTCCAAATGACCCAGGCACACTGCTGTTCATGCCAGGCTCACCCATATAGACATGTAAGTACAACACACACAGACAAGAGGCAGGCATCTCCATCCCAAACAACATGATTCTTGGCACCAAGTAGCACCAGTGCCCAAGAAAGAAATCAGTATGATGGGGTAAGATGGGGAGATGAGGAAACCCTTCAGCTCGCAGTTATGCAGGAAGTCAGAGACAGGAGGACTCGGGGAGCGAGCCAAGTAGTGTCTGGACTAAATGCAGACACCCCTCCATCCTCTCTCTCTAGTTGCCCTTCCCAACTCCCCACTCACATAATGAAACCAAGGAGTACATCCATTCATCAGCCCTGCTGCCTTCCAATTCCCATAGAAAATAGAGGAAGGATGAAAGGGTCTGCGGACAATTTGGAGAAAGCATATCTAGTCAGTGTCATGGTGCCATGGGGGAACTGCAGGAATCACACTAGCCCCAATGCCCAAAATGACAGGGAAGTGATCCAATTTTAGGGCAAGCTCTGGAGCTCCCAGATCTAAGGGCTGGAGCACTAATTATCTGCTGACACACAGCCCACCCCCGGCCCCAGACCATTCCCTGCCTCACACTCAGAAAACAGGATAGAAAGCTTAAACAGGGTCAGTCTCTGCAAGCTTTGGGATCCTTAACCCTTAGTAGCCCTTCAGAACAAGAAAATAGACAGGGGAGAAGGATGGATGGAGGGAGCGGGACGAGCTGTAGGAGGGGATTGGTGCCAGAAGGCAGGGATGAGGAGCGACAGCTGCAGAGAGTGGTGGGGGAAAAAACTACAAGGAAAGGAGGGAGGAAAGACGATTGCAGATCTAAGAAAGCAGCAGAGGGAAACAAGCTTTTATTGCATCCAGACTCAGGCTTCAACATTTTAGGATCAATATGACTTTCCCGCATTTCATACCAATGGAGAAACTGAGGCTGAGTGAGATTAAATGGCTTGTGCAGGGTCAGGTCTGTAGAGCCCAGTCTCTTTCCCCTAAACCACAAACCTCTGAGAAAGAATAAAGCAGTAGAGGAGTACAGGGCAGGGCAGAATCAGGGGACAGTTAAAGGATGTGCATAGGAGAAGGAGTAGCCACACTACCTGATTTTCAGAAAGCAAGGGCAAAGGCTGGGGAGGGCCGAGGGCACCAGGCTTCTCTCTGCTCCCAGCCCTAGTCAACCACAAGGGTCTCCTGGCTGTAGGGGATGGATTTCTCGTGCATCTGTTCTCCACCCTTGCCCATGTTGGGGCCGGGCCCCTGGCTGTGCCCCGAAGAGTAGCTGGCTGACTTCTCCCCACTGCTGCTGTGGGAGGTGCCTGCGCACCTGCTCTGGCCACAGCAGAGCATGGAGGTGCAGGCCTGGCGGAAGCGGGGGTCGAAAAAGGCATAGAGGAAGGGGTTGAGGCAGCTGTTGACGTAGCTGATGCAGGTGCAGTAGGGGAAGATGTTCATGAGGAAGAGGTCAAAGTCACAGGGCCAGTGCAGCAGGCTGCCCAGCATGTACAGCGTCTTCACCAGGTGGTAGGGCATCCAGCACAGGGCAAAGGTCACCACCAGCACCACGATGATGCTGAGTAGCCGGCGCCGCTTCCGCAGGCCCTCGATGCGTTCCTTGCGGAAGTGGCCAGCGATGGTTTGGGCGATGAAGAAGTAACAGGTCAGCATGATGGTGAAGGGCACCACAAAGCCCACGGTGGTGGACGAGACCCCAAGGCCCACCTCCCAGGCCCACTCTGAGCTCACAGTGGCCACCATGGAGTAGTCCATGTAGCACTGCACCTTAGTGGTGTTCTCCAAGTCCCCGGTGGTGCGTAACACCATGACAGGCATGGCCAGGAGGGCGGCCAGCACCCACAGAACTGCCGTGGCCACGGCCCCGCTGACCCGCAGCCTCAGCCGAGCATTGGCCACTGGCCTCACGATGGCCAGGTAGCGGTCGAAGCTGAGGCCGGTGAGGCAGAAGACGCTGGCGTACATGTTGACGAAGATGAGGTAGCTGCTGAGCTTGCAGAAGAAGGTCCCAAAGGGCCAGTCATAGTCCCGGTACGTGTAGGTAGCCCACAGGGGCAGCGTCACCACAAAGGTCAGGTCAGCCACCGCCAGGCTAGCAATGAAGATATCAGCTGAGCGCCTCTTCTCCCGGCTGCTCCGAAACACGGTCCAGAGCACCAGACCGTTGCCCGTGGTGCCCAGGAGGAAGACCAACATGTAGATGGCAGGGATGAGGGCCCCCGAGGATTTCCAGTCTGTGTACTCACACTCAGACTGGTTGTCTGCCCCATAGTAGTTGTCAAAATCACCACCTTCCTCCATGCTGGGGAGTGGAGAGAAGACGGGCAGGGGGTCCCAGGGACACCAGCTCCGTGGCTCTGTCACCCACTCTGCAAGCAGCCTGAATTTCTGGCTTGAGCCTCAGAGAGTAAGAAAGGCTGAAGATGCCCAGAGTCCTTCCCAGCACTCAGGAGGAGCTGCCTCTGGGTTCTCCAGACCCTGGAGGAAGCCTGTCTCCTGCAGAATTTCCTCCACCCTCTCCTGCCTTACCCCCGTCTCAGTTAAGACACTTCCTTGCACCCTCCTGCGTCCCTGTCTCCTCCTTGACTCGTCACTCCCTCCTCCCACCTCCAGACCAGCCCCTCTCTTGTGAGTCAAAATCTTTAGTGACAGCCCACTTTTTTTTTCTTTTTGTCACTGAGCAAGTGGACCAAATTGACCCCTACTGTGCTGGGCTGAACATTATCTGTGGTTTTGCAAGTCGGCTCTCTTGGCCCCGCCTCTCCTTTCTGGCTGCCACCCACCTTCACCCCAGCCCCTATCCCTCCACTTTCCTCTGGCCACCACTTCCTGCCTGCCCTTTAGGGCACTCCCTCCTCAGTGCTCTCCGCCCTCCTGTTCTCACCCCCTCCCATCCAATCTAAATGGGACACATTATGCAGATTGCAATACAGCTTAAGCTGGAGCCAGGGCTGGTAGGGAGCAAGGAGGGTGTAAGATTTCGCAGGATGGGCAGGGCATCTGGCAGGTCCTCCTGGCAGGCAGGTCTGGCCCCCTCGGCTCCCTTCCTGCACCCCCAGCCCCCACCCAGACCAGGTGTCACAGGAGGGTCTTCTCCCACTTTGCCTCTCACTTCATCTTTCTCTACCCCTTGGCTTTGACCCTCCCTCTGAGAACTTTTGTGGTTTCTAGAGAAATACCCCTACACTAGTGTAGACTGCCGTTTGCAGTTTGCGGATGGCACAGGATGCTTTAGAAGGTTGAGGGCAGTCACAGGACGGAAGAAACCCAGGACAAAATTATCTCTAAATAAGTCATTAAATCTGTAGGAAACAAAGGCCCAACAAGGTCAATGTTTTGCCCAAGGTAATAAAGTGAATTATGCTACAGTTGATTGTTTGCTTTTCTTCTTCTCCAAACATAAACATAACACAGTACCTGGCATGTCGTAGGTGAATGGCTGTTTTGTTTGTTTGTTTGTTTGTTTGTTGAGACAGAGTTTCACTCTTGTTGCCCAGGCTGGTCTCAGCTCACTGCAACCTCTGCCTCCTGGGTTCAAGCGATTCTCCCGCCTCAGACTCCCTAGTAGCTAGGATTGCAGGCTAATTTTTTTGTATTTTTAGTAGAGATGGGGATTGACCAGGCTAGTCTCAAACTCCTGACCTCAGATGATCCACCCACCTCGGCCTCCCAAAGTGCTGGAATTACAGGCACGAGCCATCACGCCCAGCCAGGTGAATGGCTGTTGAGTGAGTAAGTGGATGGATGACGTAGGAGGTGAGTGAAAAGGGCAATCCATAGATGGAAGAATGAGTGTATGAATTACTACGTGGTGAGAACACGGATACATTTCAGTTCTCAGGTTTTTACTATCCTCCGTGGACCAAGAGGTTTCTGTAAGACCACAGGGCGTCAGGAAGTTGAGCTAGAGGAGGGGGGTCTCTAGAGAAAGATGCAGTCACTGGAGGATACTGTGGGGAAAGTTCTGTAGACGCTCACTTTGCCCCATCTCATCACCTCTCCAGGACCTCTAGGAAGGAAGGAAGATGAACGACGTAAGATTTTTTTAAAAAAATACGCACCCTTTCCACAACCTTGAAGAGTTGGGGAAGCCACGTGACGTTGGGTAATAGTGAGATGGAACAAAAGCAGGAGCTGAGCCTTAGCCACTTCCAAGGCAAAAGACTTACAAAAGCTGGAATTGGCCAGGCAAGGTGGCTCATGCCTATAATCCCAGCACTTTGGGAGGCCAAGGCAGGAAGACTGCTTGAGCCCAGGAGTTCAAGACTAGCCTGAACAACACAGCCAAGACCCTGTCTCACGATATATATTTGTCTTAAGTTACTACAAAAGCTGGAATCCATTTTCTGGAGGGAGAGTGGATCAGAAAATCATATGCAGAGATCAAGGAACTCAAACTCAAATACCTGCAAAAAAAAAAACAGGCCAAGAGTGTAGTTTGAGACAACAGAGAATGGTAAAGACTGTGGCAAACTGGAGGGTGCCCATTCCATCATAGGGAGGCCTCTTCAGCTCTAGTCTCTGGTTGCCATGCAGAAAGCTGGACTCCAGCATGACTGTGTCTTAGGATGTTTCCAAGATAATTTCAAATTATGGATTTTTGTAAGAAATTTTCATATTTGTAAATTTTGGAAATCAATTTTCATTTCAAAAAAAAGCACAGACCATGATAAGTAAAACATGTCTTTGGCCCCGGAGTTTGTGTTCTTTAAACAGGAGCTTGCCAAGAATAGAAGGCAGGAGAAGAACCAAGAGGATGGGCCAGGAGGAGGAAACAAAAAATGCAAAGATAGAAAAAGCCTTAGAGTGCAGTGGGGAGATACAGGAGAGAAGGCTGCAGAGAGAGATTAGAAAGATCCCATGACCTTCACCTAAACGCAATGTGGAGTAATGAATATGTTGGTGTTTCTCATGAGGACTACATGTTGCCCACTTACTGTGTGCCAGGCAGTCTTCTAAACATTTTATACATTCTACATATATTTATTAGTGTCTCTTTTAATCATCAAAATGACATTAGGAGGCAGGTGCTCTCATTAGCCTCAATTTACAGATGAGGAAACTGAGGCACACAGAGGTGAAGCAGTTTAGGCAAGATCAACCAGCAGTAATTGTCGGAGCCAGAATTTGAACCAAAGCTGTCTCGAGCCCATGGACTAAACCACTATGCTCCCAAAGAAAAACGCCCAATCCTTTTTAAACTGAGGGGTGTGTCATCTGTTAAGCATTAGAGAAATGTAGGGCGATGCTAGGATACCTGTAATTTACCTTAAAATAAGCTCTACCGGGTGAGATTTTAAATAGATTGACTATTTAGAGACACACCTCACATTGATTAGACAGGGTATAAGAATCCTGCCAGGCAATAATCTGTACACTTAGGGTTAGCACCATAGACTTGATCCAGAAACCACCCTCGCTCTAGCCATTGCCAAAGAGAATTCCCGGTTGCCTGGTGCCAGCTAGAAAGCTAACAGGACTCTCTGCCCCTGGAATCTTGGCATTCTGTACAGTGGGGGCTGGGACACCCAATAGGATCCAGAGCTGGGGCTCCATCCATCTCACAGTACACAGGGTAGGAATTGCTTGGGGCCTCTTGCTCCTGCATTTTTGGCTAATAGAAGTTCTGCGCAGATGGCAGAATGGTTTTCATTATATCCTGACATTAATTCATCATATCATGATTCATTCATCATATCCTGATATAATAGTTTCATTATATCCTGACATTATATCCTGGGTGGAAATAGCTAACCTTTGGCTACCTCAGATTTCTTCAGTGGTAAGCTATCTTTACCTATCAAAGGGGACCTTGGAGTTGTGCAGGGACCAGCGTGGCTCAGGTCAGGTCATAATAGATGGCCCTTTTACAAGTAAACATTACTGCTTGGGACATTCCAGGATAAAGACCAAGTTTGAGACACCTAGTGATCCCAGTTCTCCCATGATTCTCCCAGAAAGATGCAGATATCTGTGCCCTTTGCAGCTAGAAATACAGAGAGAAGGGAGCTAGCAAGCTTGGAGCGTCCCTGAAATCAGGTCCCCGTCTCCCTCCCCTCAGCTGTTCCCACTGGAATGCTGAGCCAGACAGGAGCCTGGAGACCCCTGTGGGAAAGGATATGGATCCATCGCTTTCATCTGCCGACCTCCAGGATCTCTGCCCTAGAAGGAGTAAAGAGCAGTTAATCTCACTAGAGTTACCAGACTCATTGAGAGGGGAGGGAATTGGGGGCCAGGGATGGGAAGAGGCCACCGTTTGGGACCAGAGAGGGTAGAGTGCTGATAAGATCCGGCCTCCAACCAGGAGCCAGCTGTAGCCAGATGGCCTGAGTGCCCCCTGCAATGACAGCCTGAACTGAGCAGAATTAGCCAGCTCACTCCTTATCCTGCCTGATCTGATCTGTCCCTGTTCCGCACTGCACCATTCCACACAGAAGAAAGACTGGAAAATAGGACCAGTAGCTGAAGATGAACCTTGTGTGTCCCGGGGATCAGAAGTATATGGGTCCTGGGCCTCACAGACTAGACAAGGCCTGGGACAGATATCTTCTTTTCATTTCTGCCCCCCACCCTACTTGGCACCTGGTAAAAGTCTGTTGAATTAAAGCAATAGAAACACACTCAGGAGAAGGGTGTAAGACTTGGGTCTTCACCCCAGAGCTGCTCTACTGCATTAACAAGGCAACTTTTGCTAAAGTGATCCAGGAAAATCTACTCTGAGCTATCTGGCAAACCAATAGCTAAGGCAAGCCTGTTGGCCAGGGTGCCCAGAGCTGGCCTGCCCTGGAGAGGCCTGAACAGGTTTCCTGGGGAACTTCCCTCTCTCTCCTGGGTGATTTCTTCAGGGCATTGTGATGAGACCGAGATGAATGACACCTGGCAGAAAAGCACTCCAGACCTGCTAGTGCCCTTTGAGGAGAGCCCAGACTTCTGGGAGACCTCTGGAGTCAGTGGTTCAATATCCCTCACCCACCCCACCACCAGGTTTGTGCCTGGCCTAAAAAGCAGAGCCTGACTTGGCCTGTGCCCATGGACATGCTGACTCTGTGTGCTTTGTGAATGCAAGTTTTCTGTGTGCCACGAGGCCACTTGGATGTGAAGTCTGTAGGTGCTTGTGAGCAGGCTGAACTTGTGTGTGCATGGGGATATGAGTGTGCACTGGTTGCATGCATTCATGGATGTAGAAGAGTGTGCTTGCTTGTGCATAGTGAGGTAGGATGTGCATTGGGTGCATGCATTCATGCATGTAGAACAGTGTGCTTGCTTGTGCATAGTGGGCTATGATGTGCATTGGGTTCATGCATTAACGTGTATAGAAGAGTATGCATGTTTGTGTGTTGTAGGCATGAGCATGCATTGAATGCACACATTCACCCAAGGAATGTACATCGGGTGCGTAGAAGAGTGTGCTTGCTTGTGTGTAGTGGGATCAGAGATCTGAATAAACACGCTGCTTGCAGTACAGGGAGGGGTGCATAATTGGATCTCTCTAAGAGTTTGGGATGAAGGGGGAAAGCTGAATCCTTCTGCTGGGACCTCACCCAGACCCTACCCAAAGCTGTGGGCTGGGGACATCAAAGTGGAAGTACTGCCTTTCTGTGCCCTTCCTGACTTCTCACCTCCTCCCTCCTAGCTCTCCACTCCAGCCCCCTCACTTCACAGGTCTGCTTTGAACTCCACAGCTTGGGAACTCATCCAGGGCAACAGGGCCTTTTTCTCTCCTTCCCGAGAGGCAGCCACAGCTGTGTCCCTAACAGCTGGTGGTGTTATCTGAGGGAAAGGGGAAGGGAGGGCAGGGACACAGGAGGGATATAACTTGACTGCCCAGCCCACACTGAGGAATTTCACCTCTCCTTTCTCTAGCGACACAACACCCCCAACCCCTGCCTTAGGCGCACGTGCGCGCGCACACACACACACACACACACACACACACGCCCTACTTTAGCAGCTTATCTGACCAAAAACAAATGGTCAGCCGCTTTCTGATAATTAAAACAGAAACCCCCTCAGCAACTCTCTCCACCCCCAACCCCACCATTTGGTGCTATTTCAAACTCTAAGGCCATACTGCAAACTCCCAAAACTCCCTGGTCTCTGGGAACAGCAAGAAAACTCACTCACTGGCCCGGTTCTAGCTTTCTGTGATTCTGGGAATTACGGCTATGGCTTCCAAATGTGGTTGGAGAAGTGGGTTTCTTGCCAAAAAGATCAAAAGTGGGAGACAAACTGACCCTCTTGTTCTAATCCCATCCTAATTCATTCGCTCAGAAAATATTGAGCAACTACTGGCCGGGCACGGTGGCTCACGCCTGTAATCCCAGCACTTTGGGAGGCCTAGGTGGGTGGATCACCTGAGGTACGGAGTTCGAGACCAACTTGGCCAACATGGGGAAACTCCGTCTCTACTAAAAATACAAATATCAGCTGCGCGTGGTCGCGGACACCTGTAATCCCAGCTACCTGGGAGGCTGAATAACGAGAATCGCTGGAACCTAGGAGGCAGACGTTGTAGTGAGCCGAGATCGCGCCACTCCTGCCTGGGCAACAAGAGCGAGACTCCATCTCAAAAAAAAAAAAAAAAAATTGAGCAACTACTATGTGCCAGGCTCTATTTGAGGCACTTGCCATACAGTGTGAGCAATTCAAACTATGCCCTCGGTTTCCTGCACTTTCATTCTAGAGGTGGAAGAGAGACAAAATGATGAAAGTTAGATAAATGCAGTGAACTCAGGTAATGATAAGCACTACAAGGAAAGATAAACTGGAGAGTGATGCAGCGAGTAAATGGAAACTGGCATTTTCAGATAGTATAGATCGGGGAGGTTTCTTAAGAGTCACTGATATCTTACCTGAACCCCAATAACTAGCTTGCTTTGTACCCTGGGCAAGGCTTTTGCCCCTCTCTGCGGGGCAGTTTCCCTATCTGTACATGAGGACATTGGGCCAGCCGGGTTTAGCTTTCTGTGATTCTGGGAATGATGGCTATGGCTTCCAGATGTGATTGGAGAAGTGGGTTTCTTGCCAAAAAGATCAAAAGTGGGAGACAAACTGAACTTCTTGTTGATGAATGGCAAGATCACATGAGAATCCATTCTCCCCACTACAGCACCAAGCCCACTTTGATGGGCTATTTGTTAGACTGTGAGAATCAGGGGTCTGGAAGCCTTTCCTTATCTCCCACCCACCTCATGTCACCCTTTTACCTACCATTACCCACCCATCCCCCCATTACTTGGCACAGCGCCCCATACATAGTGCCCTCTAATATATGCACTGGAATTGTGGGACCCGCATTTCTATAACCTCTGGAGTAATCAGAACTTTCTTAGGGGCTGGGCCCAGTGACTCACCCCTGTAACCCAGCACTTTGGGAGGCCGAGGCAGGTGGATCACCTGAGATCAGGAGTTCGATACCAGCCTGGCCAACATGGTGAAACTCTGTCTCTACTAAAAATACAAAAAATTAACTGGGCGTGATGGTGGGCACCTGTAATCCCAGCTACTCAGGAGACTAAGACAGGAGAATTTGCTACGAGCCAAGATCACAGCATTGCACTCCAGCCTGGGCAACAAGAGTAAAACTCTGTCTCAAAAAAAAAAGAAAAGAAAAGAAAGAAAGAACTTTCTTAGGACAATCTGGATGGGGCACTGGGTTCCCATGACTTAGAACAGGAAAGATGCCTAAAATTTTATTAGCCCATTGATTCCCATGCTGACATCAGAGACCCTTGATGATAGAAACGGGGAGAGAGGCAGTAGCTTGGGCCAGCATCAGCATTTCATGAAATCTTGTGGAAATGGCACATTCTTCTCACCCTATCACAAGACAACCCTCTTTAAATGTCAAGCACCAGCACCACGAGCTTAGACTTTAATAAAGTAGTGTGGGGACTCTGGCTACTCCATGCTGCTCATCACGCCTTTGATGAATAAAAACTGAGCAGATGAATTCATTACGACTTCATAAACAAGGTGGGTTAGAATAACAGACTCCTTCCTTAAAAAGGATTCACTGTGGGGAGAACAGGAGAGCAAGCGAGACAGTCTTTGATGCTGAAAGGTTGTGGCTGCGATCTACTCCACAAACTTGACCTTACCCATGGGGAAAGCGAGGGAGGGAGAGCGAAAGGGTTTTGTCCAGGTGTCCCTATGCCACCCTGTCTTCTCCTCCCACCCCCAAAGGTTGGGTGCAGAGGAAGTCTTTGTTTGGCTGAGAGGAGGGACTTGGGCAGGAGGCCGTGAAGACAGGAAGTACAGCAGAGGCAGGAAGGAGGTCAGGAAGAGGCTGACAGGACAAGGCCGGCTCACACCCAGCCCTGCCAGCCTTCAGGAGAGCAACATGGTATTTCTAAAAATATTTACAGTGAGTCTACATTAATGAGATATATATCAGCACTGACAATGGGAGGATGCTGGGCCAGGCCCTCCAGGGTAGAAGACCAACGCAATTAGCCCAGAGGCTGCACAAAGGCAAAGCCAGCCTTGTGGGAAGCCTTGGGGAAGGCCAGCCTTGCACAGCTAAAGGAAGAAATCAGGCCTTCCACCCTGGGGCCCAAACAGGCACTGGAGACCACAATGCCCCAGAAACCTCCCCCGGGGAACAGAAAACATCCCAGATTCCTGGACCTGCAACGAGCATCTTCAACCTGCATCCCTGACCCCAATTCAGTGCAGAAATCTCCTCTACTGCACCCACTCTGAGGACCATCCAGGGATCTCTTGAATACCTCTGTTGACCAGACACTCAATTCTGCCCCCAGCAGCCCATTCCCATTCCAGTCTTGGCATCCCTACCCATTCAACCTTCAGGAGAGAAGAGTGGTTCAGAGCATAGAGGCTGGAGTCAGGTAGCTACTTACAAGTCACTTTGCCATGGAGCACCAAGGAGTGTGATCATTTCAAGTCTTGGTTTTCTCATCTGTAAAATGGGAGTCAATAGAATATCTACTGCCCCAGGGCTGGTATAAGGATTCAGCAAGGTAAAGGAGACAGCATGCAAAGAATGCCATGTGGACAGAAAGATGCAGGCCAAGGTGCAAAGATGCAAAAGGAAGAATTTAAGGCTGGGTGTGGTGGCTCACGCCTGTAATCCCAGCATTTGGGAGGCCAAGGCGGGCAGATCACAAGGTCAGGAGTTCAAGACTAGCCTAGCCAAGATGGTAAAACCCCACCTCTACTAAAAATACAAAAATTAGATGGGTGTGGTGGCGGGCGCCTGTAATCCCAGCCACTTTGGAGGCTGAGGCAGAGAATTGCTTAAACCTGGGAGGCAGAGGTTGCAGTGAGCCGAGATCGCACCACTTCAACCAGCCTGTGCAACAAAGTGAGACTCCATCTCAAAAAAAAAAAAGAAGAAAAGAAAGAAAGAATTTAAAATGTCCTAGGACTAAAGTGACATAAGGCTAAGAAAATTAGCAAATGCCATTTTGCTGCTGAAGAGCTAACACTGCACTGTGCAGTGGGCGAGCCACTTGCCACGTGTGGCTATGGAGGGCTGGAAATGTGGCCAGGCAGATGGAGGGGCACTGCAGGTATGGAACGCACACTGGGTTTCAAAGACTTAGTATGAAAAAAGAATGTAATATATCTCATTAGTAATTTTTTTCTATTGATTGCATGTCAAAATGATAACATTTGGATATATTAAAGTAAGTACATTGTTAAAATGAAGTCTACTTCTTTTGTTTCTTTTACTTTTTTTTTTTTTTTTGAGACAGAGTCTTGCTCTGTCACCCAGGCTGGAGTGCAGTGGCGGGATTTCAGCGGCGGGATTTCAGCTCATTGCAACCTCTGTCTCCCGGGTTCAAGTGATTCTCCCGCCTCAGCCTCCCTAGTAGCTAGGATTACAGGTATGTGCCATCATGCCTGGAAAATTTTTGTATTTTTGGTAGAGATGGGGTTTTGCCATACTAACCAGGCTGGTCTCAAAATCCTGACATCATGTGATATGCCCACATCGGCCTCCCAAAGTGCTGGGATTACAGGAGTGAGCCTCCATGCCCAGCCTCTTTTACTTTTTTAATGTGTCTACTAGGAAAATTAAAATCACATATGTAACTTCTGTTATAGTCCTATTGGATAGTGCTGAGCTGAAGGATCATATCTAAGCCTTAGGATGCTCACTCTGGAGGCATCTTTGAGGATGGGTTAGAATGGGTTAGGCTCATTAGGAAACAGGTGCAGTTTTTCAGACCAAAGGCCCGCATTAAGGAGAAGACTCCAATTCCAATTTTTCAATTACAGGTAGTTTGTCACCAACAAACAAAAAATAATAATAATAATAGTAATGGCTCTTATTTATTAAGTGCTTACTCCATGTCAGCAGGCACTGTTCTAGTGAAGGACCATGATTTTAAAAAGTGAACTCTGAAAGCAAAAATGCCTGGTTTTAAATCCTGGTTCTGCTAGTATACGAAGCCTCAGTTTCATCAACCTTAAAATAGGGGTAACCGTATATAGCATTGTCAGAACTACGAGATACTAGGCTTAGATACCAGACTTAGGTAGTCATCTCTTACTATTACTCCCGTAGTAACAGGTAGTGTATTGCATCCTAATAGGTAAAGTTTATTACCAGGCACTCTATAAGCACACTCAAATGCTTTTTCCCAATGTAAGTTTTAATGCCATCTTTTACATTATGATCCCCATCTTACAGATTGGTAAACTGAGGTTCACAGAGTTACTTCACTGTCTCAGGACCATGTGGCTTCTGAGTAAGACAGAGAGGATTTGAACCCTTGGCTTTGACTCTAGAAGCCTGAGAGCTCTACAGCCAGGATGTGTTTTCCCAGCACAAGGCCATGCTTCTGCATTCAGATATGACCTGCTGTTGCTTCAGTGAAGGGGGATGGCAGAGAAATCTCACAGATGGATCCTGCTCTCTCCGCCTGTCTGAAGGATGATGAGATTGAGTGGAGAAAAATTCACGTAGGCTCACAGCTATGATGATAAAAAGATAATTTGTAAAACCAGCATGTTTGTAATTACTCATTGACCCGTAGACATAAAGATCAAGCTATGAATAACTCCACAATAACAGCAATAACAATACTAGTGAATAATGCTAGTAACTATTTACAATAGCAAAGACTTGGAACCAACCCAAATGCCCATCAATGATAGACTGGATAAAGAAAATGTGGCACATATGCACCATGGAATACTATGCAGCCATAAAAAAGAATGAGTTCATGTCCTTTGCAGGGACATGAATGAAGCTGAAAACCCTCATTCTCAGCAAACTAACACAGGAAGAGAAAACCAAACACAGCATGTTCTCACTCATAAGTGGGAGTTGAACAATGAGGACACATGGACAGAGGGAGGGGAACATCACACACTGGGGCCTGGTGGGGGATGGAGGGCAAGGGGTGGGAGAGCATTAGGACAAATACCTAATGTATGCAGAGCTTCAAACCTTGATGATGGGTTGATAGGTGCAGCAAACCACCATGTCACATGTATACCTATGTAACAAACCTGCATGTTCCTCACATGTATCCCAGAACTTAAAACAAAATTAATAATAATAATAATAATGGCTCTTATTTATTAAGTGCTTACGCCATGTCAGCAGGCACTGTTCTAGTGAAGGACCATGATTTAAAAAGTAAACCCTGGAAGCAAAAATAGCTGGTTTCAAATACTAGTTCTGCTAGTATATGAAGCCTCAGTTTCATCAACTATAAAATAGGGGTAACTGTATACAGCATTGTCAGAATTATGAGATAATAGGCTTAGATACCAGACTTAGGTCCATGCCTGGCACAGGGCGAATGCTCAGGTAATATTTTCTGTTACAATCATCTCATTTAATCCCCACAATAACCCAATGGGTAGAGAGGATCAACAGTGATAAACGGGAATGATAATATTCCCAGTTTACAGATGCAGAAACTGAGATGCGAAACAATAAGAAACTTGTCTAAGCCCCTCCATTTCTCAGTATTGGAGATGGGATTCAGACCTAGGAGGGCTGATTTGAGGATCTGCAGTCTTAGCTACCATGGTAGACAGTTCTTAATCTTAAACAGTTTGTAAAGTCATATTTTTTTCTTCTTCTTCTTCTTTAATGATACTTTCCATCTTAGTTCCTTGAAGTGTGGAACGTGCCTGCCCTGCCTGCCCGAGGCTTTGACAGAAGCCAGTGGGATAGTCAACAGCTTTGTGTGAGCACAGAGAGAGGTAGCTGCCCCAGATGCTACGGGGCTCTGCTGATGAATGACCCATCAGTCCCACGGGTCCCACAGGTATCCAGCGGCAATCTACCCTTGCCAAGAAGGCACAACACTAGTGCTACAGCATCTCCCACTCTTAGGACTGCTCGGGGCCTAAGGATGGTTGGGGAGGTGGAAAGAAGAACTTGACATGGGTGAGCCAGCTCAAGCACAGAGCTGCCTCCTGAGCCTGGCTGTTTGGCTGCTGTGCCTCTGATGGCTCGGTGATGCTGACCTCTGGTGGAGATGAGCTGCTACTCAGCTTTGACCTCCCCCTGAGCACCAGGAGTCCCAGCACTGGCTTCCAGCCCCGCCACCGGGATGCAGACCCAGCAGCCTGAGACCCCAGAGGGCGCACCTAAGCCCAACCTCTCTCCTTATTCCAGGGCCCTGTGGTATCTGGAATTGTCTACCCTGGAACCTTATGGCTCAGGGGCTAGAAGAACCCTTAGCAAAAGGAACTTACCCAGCTGATGATTCTGACGCTGAACAGGCGCTGGAACCCAGCACAGGTCCCAATCTCTTGGAGAATTAAGGCCTCGGCCTCTCCACCTAGTTCAGTGTTTTGAGCTACACATTCTCTTCTGACATGTGGTTACACCGCACTGTAATAATACATATTATGACACTGATATAGAAAAAGAAATGTTCTTGTCTAATTATTTTCTGTTTGGGTGGTGCAGAAGTAAAACCAAGAGACGTTGAATCATCCTCAGTATTATTCATCACTCTTCCTCAAGCATGTCACTCTGTAAAGACAACATATGAAAGGGAAAATGTTACTCTGTTTTATTAAGGAAAATTATGGACTAGAAAAAGACTCCTTTTTTTTTTTTTTTTTTTTTTTTTGATAAGCTGACATTGATAAGAGAAAAGTTGAGCCAAGTCCCTGGAGGCAGGAATCTCATTGCTGAGCACCCAGCGCCACCTTGTGGCTGCTCGCAGGATAGCGATTCCAGCTTCCACTCATTTCTCTACCCACCACTAAAAACATTTATTGAGCATTTCTTACGTTCCCTTTCACCTGTTTCTCTGCTGAGCCTCTTATCTGAATCTTTTATCTCAATGAACTTTGCACTGAAATCTCTTTCGATACACTCACTAATTTTAGCATGGGAAAAAGGGTGGCTACACAGTTGAGTTGGCCCACATAAGAAGGTGTCTATGGAGATATTCTTTATCCATGAGCCCTCCCAGTTATTCCAATGTCAGCCCTGGGACCCTGAAGGTCACTCACAGATTTAATTAGACAAATCTCTTAAAATATGTGTGTATATTTTCCTTTCCCTCTTTCTCTTTCTGGAAATACGTTTTCCTGTTTCTCAGGCAGCAGCCACTCTGTTAAGACAGGGGAACTTCAGCACAGACAGGTTGTGGGTGACACAGCTAATTAGTGACCGAGCCAGAGCTGGGGCTTCAGGGCTCTGTGATTCACTCAAAAAATGTCCACTAAGTCCTTCCTCTGTAGGGGGCCCTATGCTAAGCTCAATGGTAAATCAAAACACCACCCAGGATTCTGCCCTCGAAAGATAGAGCCTTGTCAGGGAGACAGGCATCTACTAAAGAATGATGTAAAAAAGTAAAGCTGTAACTGTGCAAAGTATCACAGGGAAAGCTATGTCCACAAACAGGATTTTTAGAGTCTGACTTTTAGAGACTTCAAAGGACTGAAAATATCATGGCCCCCTCCATAATCTATTTTAAATGAAAACGAACAATTTAAAGATAGGTGTAAAGAAATCCCCAAAAGCCTTATTTTTCCCATAATGACATCTTTGAAAGTATTTTATGCTAAAAGGAATCAAATAGCATGTTATGAAAAATTGGGAGTGACCCTGTTTCTCTAATGCCTGAAAGAGATGTTTAGCCAGACTGTTGGGGAATCCAAGAGTGGATACATATATAATAGGAGTTTGACCTAGTCAGGAAAATTTGGAAAGACTTTCCTAAGAAAATGGTAACAGTACTGAGAGCTACAGGATAAGAAGCAGAAAGGTGAAAACCATGACGAACAATTACAGCAAGCACTGGGCAGATCGTGTACTTCCTGCAGAAGCTGGGAGCTTGAGATAGCAGAGGCTGAAAGAAGGTGGGAGAGGCTGGAACAGAGGACAATGAGGACTGTGTTGTAAGAGAAGACAAGGAGCCAGACCACACCGGGCTTTGTGGGACACCTTGAGGAGTTTTGCCTTTATCCTCCAAGCAATGGAAAGCTGTTGAAGGGTTTTAATTGGCAGGGCATGGTGACATGATCCAGTTGGTGTTACAGAAAAGCCACACTGGCTGTATGCCGAAAGTGGATTGGCAAGAAGACAAGCACCTTAGCCTACTGTCCTAGTTTGTTTCGTGTTGCTATAACAGAATGGCATGGAATGGGTATTTTATATCAATAGAAATGTATTGGTTCATGGTTCTGGAGACTGGGAAGTCCAGTGTCAAAGTGGTAGCATCTGGCCAGGGACTCCTTGCTGTGTCATCCCATAGCAGAAGGTGGAAGGGCAAGAGAACACAAGAGAGCAAGAGAAAGAGCAAGAGGACAAGAGTCCAATAAGGAGACATTAATCCCCAGGAGAGATGATAGGAGCCTGGATTAAGAGTGTGGTAGATAAAATGGAGAGAAGTAAGTAGACTTGAGCAATATGTTGGATTGGGTATGGGTGTAAAGAAAAGGGAGCTTTCAGGACGTCTCAGGTTTCTCACTTGCTGGAACTAAGTGAACATGGTGTGGCTGAACTGGTGAGCAAGCCCCAGTATCTACTTTCTCCTTTTTCCTTTAGTGATTGCACCAGAGTCTTCTTACATGCCAACTTCCGATCTTCTCAGGCTCATTTACCTTTTTTATCAGCTCTGGGAGGGTTCTGATGAACCCAAAGCAGGCACAGTCTGATAGCTCCCTCCCCTCTGGTCCCTGCTATGCCTTTCTCACCTCCCACATGGGCTTTTGCTGATTTCACTGGACTTGGCATGGTGCCCATGTTTTGCATGGAAACTCAGAAAAGCAAAAGAGTCGGCACTCCACGGAAAAATGTTTTGACCAATGAGAAGAGCCACTGGAGATATTCTTCCTGCATTCTCTCCCGGAGGTCTGGTCCTCAGGAACAGTTGATACAACTTCTTGGTGTCTTGTTTCTATAGATTGGTCAATTAACATGGACCCTCATATTAGTTGTCTCTCTTTTCTTCTTCACTCTCCTTGTTAGTTACTCCGATTTGTAAACTTTCAGCTCCAGACTCGCTTTCCAGGAAACCCAGTGGTATGGTTTAAATGTGTCCCGCAAAATTTATGCGTTGGAAACTTAATCCCCGATGCTACAGTGTTGAGAAGTGGGAACTTTAAGAAGTGATTAGGTCATTAGGGCTCATGAATGGATTAATGGATGGATTAATACCGTTGGATAGACCAATGCTCATAAATGGATTAATTCCATGACCTCAAAGTGGGTTAGTCATCATGGCAGTGGGTTTCCAATAAAAGAGTAAGTTCAGCCCCCTTCGTTTCTCTTGCTCTCTTGTGTTCTCTTGCCCTTCCACCTTCTGCCATGGGATGACACAGCAAGATGTCCCTGGCCAGTTGCTACCACTTTGACACTGGACTTCTCAGTCTCCATAGCCATGAGCCAATAAATTTCTATTCATATACAATACCCAGTCCATGTCATTCTGTTTTAACAACACAAAACAAACTAGGACACTAGACTAAGGTACTAACATAATATCCAAGTTTTAGCTGGGAACACACTACCCAGCTATAGACTAGATGTTCCACCTCCCCTTACAACTACCTGAAGCCTTATCAAAGTGATATGAACAAAGTAATGTGTGCTTCTTCTGGGTCACATTCTTTAAAAAAGGAAATTGCTTACTCTTTATATCCTTTCTTTCTCCTTTCTTATATGGTGGAACATGGATGTGTGGGATAGCAAGCCAGCTTTGACCACACAGATGAAGACAACATCCAAAGGGAAGCAGGGCAACAGAGCAACGAGACACTGTGTGCAGGAGAGCTGAGCCACCTGTCTACCTCTGGCTTATTAATAGAAAGAAAAATGACTATTTTTAAAGCCCTGTCTCTCTGCCTCATATCTTAACTTGTACCATAACTCACACTTAGGGAACAGTGGAACAAGACCAGGCTTAAATGCAGTTTGGGGCATGTTGCATTTGAGAAGGTTTTGAGAAATGTAAGTGAAATATCAATTGATCAGTTAGGCACAAGTCCAGATATCGGAGGAGAGGTCTGGACTGAAAATACAAGTTTGTGAATAGTCTCTCTTTCACGTGTGGTTGGTAATTAAAATCTCTGTGTGTGTGAGATGGTCTACGGAGAAGGAAGAGAGTGAGAAGAGAAGGATGCCTGTGGTAGGCAGCTTCCAAGGTGACCCCAATTATCTGCACCTCCTGGTATTTTTGTCCATTTGCAATCCTCTCCACTGGAATGTGGGCTGAACCTAGTGACTCATTTCAAAAATATATAATATGGCAAAAGTAATGGGATGTCACATCCAAGACTAGATGATAAAAACACTGGCTTCCATCTTGAGTGCCCCCTCTCTCAGTCACTTTTTTTGAGAGAAGTCAACTTCATATTGTTAGCTGCCCTGGGGACAGATCTATGTAGCAAAGGCCTGAGGAAGGCTTCCACCCAACAGCCAGTGAGGGATTGAGGCCCTTAGTCCAACATCTTGTAAAGAAAGGAATTCTGCCAACGACCTGTGAAAGAGCTTGGAAGCAGATTCTACAATCCCTCTCAAGCTTTCAGATGACTGAGCCCCAGCTAACACCTTGCAACACCTTGACTGCAGCTGTATGAGATTCTAAGTCAGAAACATCTAGCTAAGCCACAGCCAGGCTCCTGACCCAGAGAAACTGCAAGATAAAAAGTGCCTGTTGTTCTAAGCTACTAAGTTTGAGGAGGATGTGCTTCTCGGCAATTAATAACTAAGACAGAGCCCATGCAAGAGCCCGGAGGACCCCGTCGTTTAGTAGCTGGTAGAGGAGAATGAGCCTAGAACCTTATACATCAGGGCAATCCAGGTGAGTGCCAAATGTCTTTATCAATTTTGTGCTGCTATAAAGGAATGCCTGAGGCTGAATACTTTATAAAGAAAAAGGGGTTGACTCATCATTTAATGGCTGGAATGTTTAAGATTTGGCCTCTGCATCTGGTGAGGGTCTCAGGCTTCTTCCACTCATGGCAGAAGGTGAAGGGGAGCCAGCTTGTGCAGAGATCACTTGGCAAGAGAGGAAGCAAAAGAGAAAGGGGTGGGATACCAGGCCTTTTTTTTTAGCAACCAGCTCTTACGGGAATTAATTGACTGAGAAGCCACTCACCTCTGAGAAAGGGCATTAATGTATTCATGAGAAATCTTCCCTCATGACAAAAACACATCCATTGGGCCCCACCTCCAACACTGGAGATCAAACTTCAACATGAGTGTCGGAGGGGACAAACATCCAAATCATAGCACCAAGTCATAGAATCCAAGAGAATAGGACTGGTCAATAAGGAGGGAATAGTCAAGAGTGTTGAGATGCTGCTGACAGATCAAATAAGATGAGAGAAGAATACCTGATGGACATTGAGATGCAGAAGTCACTGGTGACCTTAGGACAGAAGCCAATATCTCAGGACTGATAGCCCTGGAAAACCCAACCATTTAAAGTCTCTAGAAAATATCCTAAGGGTATATAGCAAGTGAAACATTTACTCAAAAACTAAAGTTCAATAAAACAGCAAGAGTCTGTGGAACTTGAGCAATGACATGTGTGCTCACTCTCTCGCTCACTCTCTCTCTTTCCCCTAGTCCTACATTCTTGTTCCAGACAGACAATAGAGGCCTCAGTCTGAATGGGTGTGGTCAAAAAATGTGACTCCTTCTTCCCTAAGTTCCCAGACAAGGGACATAATATTTCACTGGGAAAGACAGACCATCAGCATTTCTCATTTCCCCAAACTCCAAAATGCAGAGGATAAACTCCTGGGAATTGTGGGCAAACTATCAGGAGCTTACTTTCTCCAGCTAGTTCTCATTCATGGAGCAGAGATTCACCCCAGGCACAGCAGACTGAGAATACGGGGGTTTTGATTACCTTTAGTTTTAAGGCAGAGGTTCCACACTGGAGGAGGCAAGCTGAGAAGAGGAAGAGTTAACCATTATCACTCAGTGCCCTGCTCTAGTATCTGGGTATCACTCTAAGAGAAGTGGGTCACTATCCCTGTTCCCAGATCTAGAGAAAAGGTTCAAAGACTTTGGCCAGTAGGAGAGGCAGTTAATAAGAACAAAGAGCTCCAAAGCTCTCTCAAGATGAACTGACTTTATTTGAAACAGAGTGTAGGGAAGTTCAAGCCTAAGGGTGCTCTCAATAACAGTGGAGATTTTGGTAGTAAGCAAGGGCATTAGGGCAGCAAGATAAACCAAAGTCCAGATCATTTACCAGAGATAATTACAGTAAGAGTGAACTAAGAAGAGGCTTCCTGGAGTCAGGTAAAATCTATTGTTGAGTTCCTGCAAAGTCTTGCCTTTAAAACTACCTCCGCAAAAGTCCTACATTTAATTTGATCAAACTGCAAAGCAATTTATGTTCCAGTGCATTGTTAAAAACAATAGAGAAATCAGATGACAATTAGTGAAGGGTAAAATCTCTATGTTATACTAGCAGTCAAACAGTTTAACAAAGAGATCTAAGAAAGAGACAGTCAAAGACAGTCCAGCTGAGACTAGTCATGCAGGATGACTGTATGCATGCCCATGGCTAAACTCTCTGAGGAGTAACATTAGAGGCTTCATATTAAAGGGGAAATAGGCTTCACTAAAATAGTTCAGCCAAGTCACTAGACAAATAAACACACAAAGAACAACAAGAACAAACCATGGAAGGAAGATAGACTCACTCTCCAGCATTCCTAAAATATATGACCTAAAATGTCTGGGTTTCAACAATGAAAAAATGCAAAGACATGCAAAGAAATGGTAAAATGTGCCCCATACCTGGGGGGGTAGTAGACAACAGAAAATGCCTGTGAGATGGCACAGATGTAGATTTTAAAGATGTCAAAGCGGCCATGATAAATGCTTTCAAAGAACTAAAGGGAATTATATTTAAAGAAGTAAATGAAGGTATGATGACAATGTCTTATCAAAATGAGAATAAAAATAAAGAAACAGTGATTATTTTAAAAAGAACTGAATGGAAATCCTGAAGTTAAAAATATATAGTTGATATGAAAAACTCACTGAAGGAACTCAACAATAGATTTTACCTGACAGAAGAAAAAAATCAGTGAGCTTGAAGATGGGTCAATAATGATTATGCAATACAAAGGACAAAGATAGGGAAAAAAATGAGAAAATAAACAAAATAGAACACAGAAATGTGAGATACCATTAAACACAGCAAAATATGCATAATGAGATTGCTAGAAAGAAATGACAAAAAGAAATGAGCAGAAAAAATACTCAAAAAATGGTGGAAAAGTTCTTATTTATTTATTTATTTATTTTTGAGAACGCCTTGAACTTCTGGGTTCAAGTGATCTTCCCCTCTCAGCCTCCCAGGTAGATGTGCACCACAATGCCCAACTAATTTTTTTAATTTTTTTCGAGATGAAGTCTCACTATGTTGCCCAGGCTGGTCTTGAATGTGTGACCTCAAGCTATCCTCCTGTTTCAGCCTCCTGAGTCACTGGAATTACAGACATGAGCCACCACACCCAGCAAAATATTTTTAAATTTAATGAAAAAATACCATCCAAGAAGCTCAATTAACTCCAAATAAGATAAATACACAGCAATCCACATCCAAACACATCATGGTAAAAATGCTGAAAGCCAGAGATAAAGATAAAATTTGAAAGCAGCAAAAGAAAAATGACTTGTCAGCTAGAAGACAACCCTAATAACATTAACAGTCAACTATTAGACACAATAGGTACCAGAATGCAGTAGGATTACATACAAAGTGCTAAAAGAAAAAAAAATGGTCAACTAAGAATCCTATATCCAGCAAAAACAGTAAAAAAAGACTAACAAGCCAACTTTTAAATGGGCAAAGGATCTGAAAAGACTTTTATCCAAAGAAGATATGCAAATAGCCAATAAGCATGTGAAAAGAGGCTCAACATCCTTAGCTATCAGGAAAATGCAAAGCAAAACCACAGTGAGATACTATTTCATACCCAGTGGGATGACTATAATCAGAACTACAGACAATAAGAAGTGTTGGTGAGGATGGAGAAAAACGAACCCTCATAACACTGCTCATGGAAACATACAATGGTGCAGTTGCTTTGGAAAACAATCTGGCAGTTCCCCCAAATGAGTTACCATATGACCCAGCAATTCCTCTCCTAGGTATATACCCAACTGCTATTATCTGGATGTTTATGTCCCCTCAAAATTCATATGTTGAAATCCTAACCCCTAAGATGATAGTATTAGGAGGTGGGGCCTTTGGGAGGTGATTAGATCATGAGGTAGGAGCTCTTGTTAATGGGATTAGTACTCTTACAAAATAAGCCCCAGAGAGCTGCCTTGCCCCTTCCACTGTAAAAGGACATAGCAAGTGACACCATCTGTGAGGAACAAGCCCTCAGCACACACCAAATCTGCCAGTTCCCTTGATCCTGGACTTTGAAGCCCCCAGAACTGTGGCAAATAAATGTTTTCTGCTTATAAGCCACCTAGCCTATAGTATTTTTGTTATAGCAGCCCAACAGACTATGACACCAAGAAAAACGAAAACACGTGTTCAGACAAAAATTTGTACATTCTTGTTCATAGAAGCATTATTCATAGTAGTCAAAAGGGTGAAACAACTCAAAGGCCTATCAACAAAAATGTGGTACCTCCACACAGTGGAATATTATTTGGCAATAACAAGGAATGAAGTACAAATAACCTGCTACAACATGGATGATCCTTGAAAACATTGTGCTAGGTGAAATTAGCCAGTCACAAAGAACCACATATTGTATGATTCAATTTATAGGAAATGTCCATAATAGACAAATCTATTTTTAAAAAGTATATTAGTGGTTGCCTAGGGCTGGGCAGGAAGAAGGGGAGGTGAAAAGGGCAGTGACTGCTAATGGGTATGGGGTTATTTTTGCAGAGTGATAAAAATGCTCTAAAATTTATTACAGTGATGAGTGCATACCTCTGAGTATTCTTTAAAAAAATTGAATTGTACACTTTACACTCCCACCAACAGTGGATAAGCATTCCCTTTTCTCAGCAATCTTCCCAGCATCTGCTGTTTTTTTACTTTTTAATTCTGACTGGTATGAGATGATATCTCATTGTGGTTTTGATTTGCATTTCTTTAATGACTAGTGATGCTGAGCATTTTTTCAGCCATTGTGAAAAGCAGTGTGATGACTTCTCAGAAAACTTAAAACAGAATTATTGGGTATGTACCCAAGGGAACATAAATCATTCTATCATAAAAACACGTATGTGCGTATATTCATTGCAGCTACTCACAATAGCAAAGACATGGAATAAACCCAAATGCCCTTCAACAGTAGGCTGGAAAAAGAAAATGTGGTACATCTATACCATGGAATACTATACAACCATAAATAAGAATGAGATCATGTCCTTTGCAGCAACATGGACGGAGCTGGAGGTCACTACCCTAAGCAAACTACCACAGGAACAGAAAATCAAACACCACATGTTCTCACTGGTAAGTGGGAGCTAAACAAGGAGAACACATGGATACTAGGAGGGGAATGACAGACACTGGGTGGGAGGAGGGAGAGGATCAGAAAAAACACCTACCTAGTACTATGCTTATTACCCAGGTAACGAAATTATCTGTACGCCAAACCCCCATGACATACAGTTTATCTATATAACAAACCTGCACCTGTATCCCTGAGCCTAAAATAAAAGTTAAAAAATAGGCCGGGCATGGTGGCTCACGCCTGTAATCCCAGCACTTTGGGAGGCCGAAGTGGGTGGATCACTTGAGGTCAGGAGTTTGAGACCAGCCTGGCCAACATGGTGAAACTCCATCTCTACTAAAAATACAAAAATTAGCCGGGCATGGTGGCACCCACCTATAGTCCCAGCTACTCAGGAGGCTGAGGCAGAATTGCTTGAACTCACAGGCAGAGGTTGCAGTGAGTCGAGATCGTGCCACTGCACTCCAGCCTGGGTGACAGAGTGAGACTCCATCTCAAAAAAAAAAAAACAAAAAAAGTTAAAAAAATGAATAAAAATAAATACAATTTTTAAAAAGAATTGTACACTTTAAATAGGTGAATTGCATGGTAGATGAGTTATATCTTAATATAGCTGTTATCATTTTAAAATGAAAAGAATCCAGTTAACAATTAGGTGAAAGCAAAAAGAGATAATGATAGCTACCCAGGGGAGGAATTCAAGGACATGTGGAAGGGCTAGCCTTAGGCAGGAGGACAGAAACCTCCTACCCAGGGCACTGGGATGAATGCAGGTGTTATAGGTTTGAAGATTTGGATTTGAGAGTATGACTGTTCTCATCTGATGGCTGAACAGGTAGACAGAGGGTAGCAGCCTTGAAGTTTGAAGAGAATGAAGAAGAAATGAAATAGTTGTGGAGGTGAGATGGTAGTCGCTGGGAGTCCTGCAGTACTGATGTTGCCTCACACTCCTGCCCACTGGCGCCCTCTTCCCACTTCTCCCTTTGGCCCTCCATGCAATTCATAAAGGGCTTCTCAAACAAAAGTGCTCACTGGGGGTCAGAGTGAGGGAAATGGTTGCCAGGACAATGAGAAATTGATAACCTTATTCAGATCTGGAGAACAATGACAGAGAGAAAGTGCAAAAGAGGAGGAAGTCAAAATGGAAGGGGAGAGGAGAGGGAACCTCCAGCTCCACCCTGGACTTTTCTAAACCTTTCAGCAGGGCCATCTCAGGAGCACACACCATGTGCCATTGCACAGAACTCCATGGCGGAAGTGGCTCCCTGTGGTTTCACATTCTGCTCTCACTGCCTTGAAATTCTTAACAAGTTGAGTTTTTTGTTTTGTTTTGTTTTGTTTAGACAGCATCTTGCTCTGTTGCCCAGGCTGGAGTGCAGTGGTGCCATCTCTGCTCACTGCAGCCTTGACCTCTCAGGTTCAAGCAATCCTCCTGCCTCATTCCCCCAAGTAGCTGGGACTGCAGGCACATGCCACCACACCTGGCTAATTTTTTTGTATCGAGATGGGGTTTCACCATGTTGCCCAGGCTGGTCTTGATCTCCTGAGCTCAAGCAATCTGCCCACCTCGGCCTCCCAAAGTGCTAGGATTACAAGCATGGGCCACCATGCCCAGCCTAAAATTCTTAACAAGTTTTAAATAAGGAAGTGCACATTTTTATTTTTCACAGGCAATGTAACCCATCCTGCCCTATAAAGAACACTTGTCTATCCAGAACATGGACAAGAATGTCTTCTCTACAGCTAGGAAAAAAATTACAAAGCTCAGACCTGGATTGACCCAAGAATAAAACCCCAGATCATTTGTCTTCCATAGCCTAGTTACTCTTACTTTCCACAAAATTCCAGTGAGGAACAATGGTGTTTAAAGGTATTCGTTGCCACTCCCTGAGGAGGGGGGGATTATGCTTCTTCACCCCACTGACATCTGGCTTGGTCATATGATTTGCTTTAGCCAAGAAAATGCCTCACTTCTAAGCAGAAGCAGACCCTGCGCATGTTTACCGTGTTTTATTTTCCTTCTGTTACAAAACCAGTAATGGGTAGCTGGGCACGATGGCTCACACCTGCAATCCCAGCACTTTAGGAGGCCAAAGCTGGGATTGCTTGAGCCCAGGAATTCAAGACCAGCCTAGGCAACATAGTGAGACCCTGTCTTTACAAAAAAATACAAAATTATCTAGGCATGGTGGTGTGCACCTGTAGCCCCAGCTAGCTGGGAGACTGAGCTGGGAGGATAACTTGAGCCTGGAGGTCAAGGTTGCAGTGCCATGATGGTGTCACTGCTCTCCAGCCTGGACAACAGAGCAAGACTTTGTCTCAAAACAAAACAAAACCCAGTAATGCCCCACATATAGGCTACTGATCAGCCAAGATGTCATGGGGTAGTGCTACAGCTGACCTGGGTGGAGATGCAGAGGGAGCAAGAGATACATTTGGTTGCTTTAAGCCGCTGGAATTCAAGAGTTATTTGTGATTGCAACATAATCTAACTTATCCCAACTTATACAGAATGGCCTCATTTTCCAGGATCACATCAACTTAAAATCAGCAGATTTTGAGATCCTAGATGGCCCTTCTCTAACCTCTAGAATCTGACTTTACACAGAATATATATTTGTTAAATTCATAAATGGGAACTCCTATTCCCTCTGAGTCAGATCCAGACTCCTTCATCTGCACTCACAACCCTCCATGGCCAGTCATTTCAGCCTTGCCTCCCACTACCCCACAAACGACCAATTTGCTCACTCACCTGCACACGCTTTTCATTTGTTCATTTATTCATTCATGTACTCTTTTATCCAATATGTACTGGTGCCTGCTCTGTGACAGGAAGTGTGTGTGATGCAGAATTGTTTACACAGACACGGTCTCCCTGCCCTGGTGGTTTAGTTCCCAGACCTTGGTCTTGCAGTTTCTCTCTGCCAAAAGCATTGTTCTGACTCTTCTCTGCCTGTCTAAGCTGCTAGCCCTCCTTCTACACACAACTCAAACCGTGCCTCCTTCCACTAACTCATCACCCCACTTACTCTGGCGCACCCTCTCCTTCCTCTCAACTCCTACACCAATCATTTTCTTATTGATTACGTGGCAATTAGTTACATCCTGCCTGATAGTCTCTCTCCTATTGTGTTTTGAACGACTATTGAAATCTCATTATTAAAATATGTATACCTTTTTCTCATGTTCTTAAATAGGTCCATAGAAGCAGCACATACCCTAATGCAGGCTGAACTAATTAATTAAAACCAAGTGTAGTACCTTTATTTACATTAGAAGACTTGTCTACATTCAACCAACTTTGACCTAGAAAAATGGCACTTTCCCAATAATCATATGAAAAAAAGCTCAACATCACTGATCATTACAGAAATGCAAATCAAAACCACAATGAGATACCATCTCACACCAGCCAGAATGGTGATAATTAAAAAGTCAAAAAATAACAGATGCTGGCAAGGTTGCGGAGAAAAGGAACACTTTTATGCTGTTGGTGGGAGTGTAAATTAGTTCAGCCATTGTGGAAGACAGTGAGGTGATTCCTCAAAGACCTAAAGATACACATGCCATTCTGAAGAATAGGACCTGGAGCCAGGAAACCTGAGAGCTTCCTAGAACTAAATCAGAGACCCATTCAGCTATGACAGAAAACACTCTCTTCATTTACATAGGGCATACACCCAGTAAATTACTTTGTAACTTTATGCTTTTCATTTACATAAGGTGTACACATGACTTTGTAACTTCACTTCATCCTCTTGGGTTTTTTTTGTTTGGTTTTGTTTTTGAGATGAAGTCTTGCTCTTTCGTCAGGCTGGAGTGCAGTGGCATGATCTCTGCTCATTGCAATGTCCACCTCCTGGGTTCAAGCGATTCTCCTGCCTCAGCCTCCCAAGTAGCTGGGACTACAGGTGCACGCCACCACACCCAGCTAATTTTTGTATTTTTTAGTAGAGACAGGGTTTCACCATGTTGGCCAGGATGGTCTCAATCTCTTGACCTTGTGATCCACCCGCCTCTGTCTCCCAAAGTGCTAGGATTACAGGCGTGAGCCACCATGCCCAGCCTACTTCATCCTTGTTATTTACATAGGGCATACACCAAGTAACCAATGGGAAACCTCTACAGGGTATTGAAACCCCAGAAAATTTTGTAACCAGGACCCTTGAGCCACTTGCTCAGGGTCTGCTCCCACCCTATGGAGTGTGCTTTCATTTGCAAAAAATCTCTGCCTTTGTTATTTCATTCTTTCCTTGCTTTGTTTGTGCCTTTTGTCCAATTCTTTGTTCAAAATGCCAAGAATCTGGACACCATCCACCGGTAACATATTTTTGCCAACAAGCCAGGAGGTAAGCCCAAAGTTTGGGATTTATTTTTCTCCTTTCTCTTTTCCTTTCTACTCCATACAGAGGAATCTCTTTTTTTCTCTCTCTCTCTTTTTCTTTCCAACTCAGGACCCTTGGTGGGCAGTTCCTAAACACAGAGGTAACTGCAGGTTTCTGGCCACGGCCACTCTCTGGTGAAACTAAGGAGTTTCCGTATGGAGGCTCCTGACTGCCATCACCTGGTTCAAGTAAGAGACCTGGGTCTTTTTCCCTTTTTTCCTTTTTCTTTTTCAGTCTTTCAGTGGTCACTTCCTAGCAGCTCCTTGGCAATTGAGGGCAACCGGCCAGGGCCACTCTCGGGTGTTACCTGAAGGCCAAGGAGTGAATGGGGATAGTTGCCCTGCCTGGAGAGGGAAGGACTCTTTTCTATCTTTTTTGGTTGTGGTCCCTGATTCCTACATGTGGCTCAGATCATTCGGGCAAATTCACATACGTTTCAGGCCACTTAAACCTTCTTTTCTCATGCTAAATTCTTCCCTTCCTCTACTCAACTGGCTAGGGACAAAAGAAACGCACCCAGCCTCCAGTTCCTAACATGAAAGTTCATGGAACGGGAAGCATGGGAAAGTGTGGCCATATCAAATAATAAGGACACCGGAAGTCGAGGTCTTCATCTAGGGACAAAAGCAAAGTTCACAGTAGGCCATCGCCTCTGGAGGGAAAATATGCAAAGCGGCACCAGTGCCCACCTAAGGTCAGAGATGTCTGAAACTCTAAGATTGGACACCAAAGGGGGGACACCCCAGGGGATCCCCTGGACCTCAAGCTCTCCAAAGGGGATGCCCTCGGCAGAGGTTCTGAGGCCTAGTACTAAGCCCTCCTTAGAATTTTCTCTCACAGCTGCAATACCGTTTGGCCCCAATATTGTTTGGAATCTGGAGTTTGCTGTTGAATGGGAAAGTAGGTTGGAGTTGTAATAGCTAGGCTTTTGTGCTGCTGTTCTAAGCAGGAACAGGCCTGGTTATTACATGATGTTCTCCCGTGGTGCTGTCTGACCCCAGTGTTCTTTGGAGTCTGGGGAGGTTTGGCCTTTAAAAATCAAACAGCCATGGAAACTGCTGTACCCAAAATTTTGGTTCACAGCCTTCATTGGATTACCTATTGGGGCAAACAAAGTAAAACTGGTGAGTTTGTATTGCTATCTCATGGCTAGGGTTCCAAAATAAAAGCTATTGGATCTTCATTTATGTGTGTGTACACATGTCTAGATGTGTTTATTTGTATGCACACTTATTGTTGTATATTGTGTTTACTAAATTGGCTTATAAGTAAAAGAGCACTTATAAATTAAGTCTAAGCAATTTTCGAGTGCACATGATTTAAGTATAACTTTACTAAACAAGCTGGTTTTAAAATTATTGGTAAAATAAAAATAGAAATCCCTTCAGAATTGTCAACACATGGTCAGGGGCAGTGGCTCATGCCTGTAATCCCAGCACTTTGGGAGGCCGAGGCAGGCAGATCACCTGAGGTCAGGAGTTCAAGCCTGACCAACATGGAGAAACCCCATCTCTACTAAAAATACAAAATTAGCCAGGTGTGGTGGCACATGCCTGTAATCCCAACTACATGGGAGGCTGAGGCAGGAGAATCGCTTGAACTTGGGGGGATGGAGGTTGCAGTGAGCCAAGATCGCACCATTGCACTCCAGCGTAGGCAACAAGAGTGAAACTTCATCTCAAAAAAAGAATTATCAGCATACATTTCTGTCTGGATTTTATATTTGTCTCTGCTAGATATTTTGAGGTGTCAGGCTTTGGCATAGAAGGTTATAAAGCTATAAGCCAAAACAAAATGATCTTGGTTTGCATGCCTTTTTCTGACAAATGAGAGTAATTTAATGTTGGTAGCTAAATCTTCTGAGTTATTGGCAAAAATACCTGTGTATTTAACTTTGAGGCTTTTACTTAGGTTTAGGTGAGCACCTGATGTTCCCTGGCTATTCAAAACAGTGATACTGTCTAATATCTCAGTTTACAGAAGTAATCTAGATAAACTATTAAAAATGAAAGAATTGAGTACAGTAAATAAGATAAATATTTTAGGTAAACTTTTGTGTAAATTAAAATCTTAAAATTATTTTTGATGCTCATTGAATATCTGGGTTATTTCCAATTAAGAAGGGGTTGCGATATGGGGAAATATGTTTCTAAAATTGGGGGAAAAGTTTAGATAATAAAATATTCCTTAAAACCTCATAGAGAATAGGAGACATTTGACTAATTAACATTTTCATAGTTAAAGCTCTTAATCTTGATTAAAGAAAAATAAGAAATATTGTAAAGAAATGTATTGGCTGTTTGGCAATTCTTTTTTTAATATAATTAAGAATGGAGCTGGATTTAGTGTGGAGCCAAATTTCACATACCTGCTTGCTTCACACTATGTTTACTGTTTTTCATGGATAGTGCTGGCACTGGAATACTTACTGGTCATGTGCCTAGAGTAAATTTCTTGATTGCACAGGACGTATGTTGATATTAGTGGACTTAAGGATATTAAATTGTGTATCAGGAATAAAATATTCATTATGTGGGTTTTTAGGGCATCTGGGTAACAATGTAGCCTCCAGGGTAGACTGAGTAGGAAAAATTTATGGTTGGTTTTCTGTTTATTTGTTTTTGCTTCTAATTTTCTTTTGTTTGCTATTTATTCTCCTCTGGGCTTTGCTTATGTGTGGAGATCTATAAAGCCATGATGCTTTCTTTTTTTTTTTTTTTTTTTTTTTGAGACAGAGTTTCACACTTGTTGCTCAGGCTGGAGTGCAATAGTGCAATCTCGACTCACTGCAACCTCTGCCTCCCAGGTTCAAGTGATTCTCCTGCCTCAGCCTCCCTAGTAGCTGGGATTACAGGCATTTGCCACCATGCCCAGCTAATTTTTTGTACTTTTAGTGGAGACGTGGTTTCACTATGTTGCCCAGGCTGGTCTCGAACTCCTGACCTCAGGTGATCCACCCACCTCAGCCTCCCAAAGTGCTGGGATTACAGGCATGAGCTACCATGCCCAGCTAGCCATGACGCTTTTTTATTTTCTAGCAGAAGGATTTTATTTGGTTCTGTGAATAGTTACTTTGTTTCCTATGCATTTCTAGCAAGTAATCATTTATTTCATTTATCTGGAATTCCTAGACTACCTTTGTCCAGCCTGCAAGAACTGATGGAGCACAACAGCTTTTTCTTAAACCTTAAACTAACTTTTTGGATATTAGGCTTCCTGATACTTTAAGTGCGTTGAGTATACATTCGTAAATAGCATTTGAGTCATATTTCTCTCTCTGCCTAATTTCTCCAAAATTTGTAAATTATTTGTGAATATTCTTAATTCATGGCAATGCATTTGTTTGCATACAGTTGAGCAGGGTTGCTAGGGCCACTCAGGGAAAGAGAACCCTGAACCTGACATGCCACCAATAAGGTAAGAATTTCTTACCAGTCAGACTTCTGCCCCATCTCTCTGTGCAAACTGGTTGAATGAATGGTAAAAGATTATAAGAAGAAATAGGAATGTAAATTTTGTAAACCTTTAACATCTTTAATAGACTTCCCAAAATCAAACTTCAGCTTTAAAATTGTCATTTCTGACATCTAACTTTGGGATGCTACAGAGGGCCCCTGAAGCATCTGAAAGAGAGGTAAACAGGATTATCTGACATGTTTAGTTACATGGGAAGCACTGTCAAAATAAAAAAAAAAATGTTTAATCCTTTTCAGGTTATATTTTAGTGAATATTAATATATGTTACAAAATTGTATGGGATTTCTAAAATTCTAAATATGTCTGAGTATATACTATCAGTTATAATGTTTATTATGTTAAGTTACTGTAGACCACAGAAATAATCAAATTTCCTTGTATAAAACTACTAACCCAAAACTAAATGAATACCAAGAAAATACATTGCCAGATTTGCATGCTAAATCAGCTGATACTGAAATTGTTTAGACATACAATTTGAATGAACTCCATGGGCTAAGTCAAATTACCAATGATAACCCATGAGTTATCAGTGCTATGCATCTAAACTGGAGAAACAAATGGTATTCAAGAGGACGTAAGTTCAACGTTAAGCACGGACTCATGGAGAACCAGAATGGCTGCCTGTCCTTCCTGAGTCCTAAAAGCTCTTGTTATTAAAGGTTGTGCATTCCATGGCCTGAGAAGGACTCTGTACTTCTATATTTGAGAACTTGTGAGCAAACTGTAACCTAACTTAGGAATATGCACATGTAACAATAGCTGAATCTTGGCCAATCCCAGCAACCCAAAATCAGGCCAGGAGATAAGGTACTTGTTAAAACATGGAAGGAGAGATCACCTGCTCTGGATAATAGTGGCCATTTTTATATTGCCCCCTTCCAAACAGATGGAATTACTTCCTCTGTAGTAATTAAGCAGAATGTTTCAATTCATCTCTATAATAAACATTCTTGACAGCATCGGTATCCACCCGATATTCCCATTCGATCTTTTAACCAAATTCACATCCTCTTGCCTAGAGACCATCAAGCTTCAGATGATCATGTGACAAGGTTTCCAGCAAGTTCCAAGTGAAGGCACTACACCCTGCCATCAAGAATCTACCCTGTCTCCACTAGACAGAGTAGGGCAAGAGTTCTGTGATTCCCAATAGGTAGGGACTACATCCCAAGCCAACATGAAGCAGTTACAGAGGAAAGACCATCAGTCCCTCTGCCTCCCATAAAGATTTATGGGGATCACATCTTTCAGGTGGGAAATGAGGTAATAGAATAGGGCCTGGATGCAGGGAACCTAAGAACTTCCTAGAACTAAATCAAATGGAAACCCTTGAGCTATGACAAGAAATATCATCTTCATTTACATAGGGCATACAACCAGTAAATGACTTTGCAACTTAACTTCATCCTCTTCATTTACATAGGACATACACCAAGTAACAAATGGGAAACCTCTAGAAGGTATTGAAACCCCAGAAAATTCTGTAACTGGGGCCCTTGAGCCACTTGCTTGGGCCTGCTCCCACCCCATGGAGTGTGTTTTCATTTGCAGTAAATCACTGCTTTTGTTGCTTCATTCTTTCCTTGCCTTGTTTTTGCATTTTGTCCAATTCTTTGTTCAAAATGCCAAGAACCTGAACACCCTCCTACCAATAACAATTCAACCCAGCAATCCAATTACTGGGTATATACTCAAAGAAATATAAATGGTTCTATTATAAAGAGACATGCATGTGTATGTTCATTGCAGCACTATTCACAATAGCAAAGACATGGAATCAACCTACATGTCCATCAATGATAGACTGGATAAAGAAAATGTGGCACATATACATCATGGAATACTATGCAGCCATAAAAAAGAATGAGATAATGTTCTTTGCAGGAACATGGATGGAGCTGGCAGCCATTATCCTTAGCAAACTAATGCAGGAACAGAAAACCAAATACCATTTATGTTCTCGCTTGTAAATGGGAACTAGATGATGAGAACACATGGACACATAGAGGGGAATAATGCGCACTGTGACCTTTCAGAGGATGGAGGGTAAGAAGAGGGAGAGGACTGGGAAAAATAACTAATGGATACTAGGCTTAATACCTGGGTGATGAAATAATGTGTACAACAACCCCCATGACACAAGTTTGCCTGCGTCACAAACATGCACATCCTGCACACGTTCCCCTGAATGCAAAATAAATGTTAAAAAATAAATAAATAAAATGGTGGGGAAAAAAAGGTAATTTCCTATGGTTCAACCTAATAATTCTACTACAAAAAGTAATCTGTTAGCTTTGGAGTCCTCTCCCTTGCTAGGGGTTTCTAGGGAAGAACACACACGACCTGTCCTCACAGGGGTCCCACCCACAGGCCCCAACACTTGCTAAAATCTCTGTCCCTTAGAGAAAGTGTTGGCAGGCATTGGGGAAATAACTGTTTCTGGGGCATCAGCCCCTTTCAACCTGCTGACCAAGTCCTCCGCTCTCATTCTGCAGTAGGAAAGTTTACAAAGATACAGCAGAAAGAACAGAGAAAACCAAAAAAGAAGAAGGTACTAATTGTTGAGCATTTACTATGTGCCAGGCCCTTAGACTAAGTGTTGCATATATATATGCCTATTGATCCTCCAGGACAATCTTGAAAAGTGAGCACTTCCCATTTTCCAGAGAAGGAAACAGGCTTACAGACATGACGTGTCGTGCTCACGGTCACTGAGCAGTGAAAGCCAGTGTCCCCTTATCTGTGACATTCACACAGCTGGTTATTTGGGAGTATTTGATGGTTTTGTGAAGCCTGAGCTGACTCCTCTTGTACCCACCTGCTTGACTGGTACAATCTCCCTCACACAGATGCAGAGGTGAGCCCCGAAGACATTGAGCCTTTCCTCTCCCATCACACGACAAATGAATGGCAGGAGGATTGCTTCAACAGGGCATGCCAGAATCATCCCACTCAGCCTGGTAGCTTCATTGGCACGGCTGAGCTGGCAACAGGACACTCATGCAGGGCAACTGAATAATCAGAAGCAGTGAGGCCTGAACTCTAACCACTATCATTTTAAAGATTATTATGTGCAGTTATTTCAGCTAATTAAACCTTGAATGCCCGCCAGCTCAGCTTCCAGCTCAGAGAGGAAATGCAGGCATGCGTGGCCTCAGCTTCCCTTCCAGCCTCTGTCTGCCTTGCAGGGGGAGCAGAGCTCAGGGCCTGGGGATGGAGGGAGCAAGGAGAGCAGCAGAGCAAGGGAGGGGCCCTCAACCACTGTGGCCACTTCCCCATGGGAATGCAGAAGTTCTGATCCTTGCCACGGGAAAAATCCCGACTTTTGTAGCCTCTCAGGTATGGGAAGTTACAGCCTGTTCTTTACTGGTTCATCAAGGAAGAGTCGGGTCTGGCTTGAAGCCTGGAATCAATGCCAAGAGCAAAGTTGAGGTCCCAGCTTTGTGGCTGGTAGCTGTGAGGACCTGGACAATCTTCTGTTTTCTCACCTGCATGCTCTCTGAAATTTAGCTTTTGCACAAAAATGTGTAGACAGGGTACCTAGTGCTGTGCCTATCCAATACAGTAGCTACAAGACACATGGAGCAGTTTAAATTTCAATTTCAATCAATTAAAATTAAATTAGATTAAAAATTCCATTTCTCTGTCACACTAGGCAATTTCAAGTGCTCAGCAAGCCTACTGTATTGGACAGGGCAGCTACAGAGCATCTCCATCATCACAAGATGTTCCACGGGACAGCACTGGCCCTGTGATTGAGGGTGTGAACCCTGATTCGACTAAAGGCTGCAATCCCAGCTCCACCGCTTACTGGTGACCCTGGGCAAGTTACTGAACCTCCTCATCCTCAGTTTCCTCATCTATAAAATGGGAAATAACAGGATCCAGCCCAGAGTTTTTGTAAAGACTAAATGAGAAATGTGTGTAAGATACTTGGAAGAATGCCAATAATGGTAATCACACTATAAATATTAGCTCTTAGTAACGTTTTTTGAGGAGTATGTATAAATTCATTCTGTTACAGGGCTTTACAGTTCTATGAAGCAGTTTCAAAATCACTATCTCATTTGAATTTCACAAGGGTTCCATGGGGCAGGCGGTGGCACAAGGAGTCGGCTGAGCCCTTTTATTAATGCAAGAAGGCAAACTAAAATCCATAGGTTACCTGACTGCCTGAAAGGCAGAACTAAGAACTAGGACTTGAACTAAGGGAATAATTCAAGAACTAACATCTGTAGACTCCTTTACACCTCATGTCTCATTTCAGATTTAGCATAATCTAAGGAGGCCAGGAATGTGCCTCCCATGTTAAGAGTGAGGTTCTGCGATGGGAGTAATCCCAACGCTCACTAGCCCTTACATAGCACAGCCCTTGGTGCTCTTGCACTTGGCCTCCCTCTCTCTCCATGTTCCTTGTCCATTGCTACCTTGGGCTTTCTTACAGCATGGTGAACCCAGGGTAAGTAGAGTTTTACATGGTGGCTGGCTTCCAAGAAAGAGGTGGTGAAGCTGCTAGTCCTCTTTGGTCTTACCTGTATGCCAGGCACTCTCCTGTAATCTCCACAACTCAGTAGGGTAGGTACACATATGATTCCCATTTTAGTGATGATGAAGGTAAAGCACACAGAGGGTAAGCAACTTTCCCAAACTCACACAGCCAGGAGGTAGTGGAGTCAGGACATCAGAGCCCAGGAAGTCTGACTCCAGCCTGGCTTCAGAGATGTCACCATTAACCTGCCCACATCCCAGGACAGATGCAGGAAGCAGGAGGGCAGAGCTCTTTGTTCCCAGGGCCTATTTATCTCCTTCTCTCACCCGCATCCAAGGACAGGAGAGTACAGCCCCTCTCCCAGCCTCAGGGGATTGCTGGGGGACACAGGTGCCTTTCTGTGCCTCTTACTATCACCCTGTATTCCTTTGCTAGTGCTGCCATAAAAAAGCAACACAGAACAGAGGGCTTAAACAATATAAATTTATTTTCTCACAGTTCTGGAGGCCAGAAGTCCCAGATCAAGATGTCAGCAAAGTTGATTCTTTCTTAGGGCCATGAGGGAAAGATCTGTCCCAGGCCCATTTTGTTGGCTTGTAGATGGCCTCAGTCTTCCCATGTCTTCACATCCTCTTCCCTCTGTACAGGTCTATATCCAAATCTCATCTTAGGAGGACCCCGATAGTACTGGATCAGGGCCCACCCTAATGATATCATTTTAATTCAATGACCTCTTTAAAGACTCTATCTCTAAATACAGTCTCAGTGTGAGGTACTGGGAGTTAGAACCTCAATATGTGAATTGGGGGGCATAGGGAACAGTTCATCCCATAACACCCTCTGTCTGCCTCCATCCTTCTTGCTCAAGTCATTTCTTGGCCACCTGGAGATGTCAGTGGGAGCGAGGTTCTGGGGGCAGAACTGTAAGGAGCTGATGAGTGGAAAGGAGTGTTGATGAAAGTGGGAACTCTGGAGACCAAATGACAGCCTAAACCACTGTCCACTGAGATGATGGGGATGGGCCTGTGGGGAAGGGAAGCATTATTAATCATTGCAATTAGCCTGAGCAACATAGCAAGATCCTGTCTCTACAAAAATAAAAATAAAAATTGCCGGGTGTGGTGGCGTGTGCCTGTAGTCCTAGCTACTCAGAAGGCAGAGGCAGGAGGATAACTTGAGCTCAGGAATTTGAGTTTACAGTGAGCTATGATTGTGCCACTGCACTCCAGCCTGGGCAACAGAGCTAGACCCTGTCTCTAAAGATTTTTTTTTTAATTCACTGAAATTTACTGACTACCTTCTCATTGCATCCCCACAACAGGCCTGTGATAACAAATTGGTGTTATTATCCCATTTATAGTTAAGAAAAATGATACTCAGAGTGATTTTTAAAACATCTGGGTTAAGGAAGCCATGGAGCTAAGGATCATGGGTCCTAACTTCTCAGGATAAGAGCCAGATCAGGCTGGGCACAGTGACTCACGCCTGTAATCCCAGCACTTTGGGAGGCAAAGGTGGATAGATCACTTGAGATCAGGAGTTTGAGACCAGCCTAGCCAACATGGTGAAACCCTGTCTCTGCTAAAAATACAAAAAACTAGCTGGGCGTGGTGGTGCACACCTGTAATCCCAGCTACTAAGGAGTCTGAGGCAGGAGAATTGCTTGAACCCAAGAGTCAGAGGTTGCAGTGAGCCCAGATAGCACCACTGCACTCCAGCCTGGATGACAGAGCAAGGCTCCATCTCAAAAAAAAAAAAAGCCAGATAATTCATTCTATTTGTTTGGTGATTATGTAAAATTAATAACAAAGCTTTACTCTGAGTATGAAAATAAACAAAAACTATTGCTATACCCAAAAACGTCTCCGACACACGCACACACACACACACAAAAGGGTATTTCATTCATGCTGAACCTATGCAAAGTGAAATGAAGTAACTCATCAAAAGTCACCACCTAGCATATGGCAGAGCTGGTGCTGATGCATCCATGTTTTTTCAACATTAGCATGCAGAAGGGGTAACTGGAAAAAGATCCCACTACCCCAGAGATCTTAGAGCAGAGTTCTGGAATGAGTAGGCTCAGCAGTCACACTGCTTAGTGGGTGTAGAGATGGAGTTTGAAAGGTTCTGGGTGTGGTCAGTAGTATATAAAAATGGTGCCATAGATTCCTTCCCTCTCTGCTCTTGCTCACAACTCCTCACATCAAGAAGTTAGGTCTTTTTTTCCTCCTCTTCAACTTGGGGTGGCCTTTTGATTTGCTCTAGTGACTGAAATATGACAGAAGTGACACTGTGACCATTCTGAACCCAGACCAAAGAGGACTAGCAGCTCTGCTACCTCTTTCTTGAAAGCTAGCCACCATGTAAAAGTCTAGTTACCTTGGGTCCACCATGCTGCAAGGAAGCCCAAGGTAGCTATGGACAGGGACACATGGAGAGAGAGGGAAGCCAAGTGGAAGAGTACCAAGGTACCAGATACATGCCTGAAGCCTTCTTAAGCTTCCCATCCCAGGCCCAGCTTCCAGATAAATGCAACTGAGTGAGTAACTAGAGCAGAAGAACCACCCAGCTGAACCCTGCCCAAATTCCTGACCCAAAGAATAATGAGAAAGCATAAGTCATTGTTGTTTTAAGCCATTAAATCTAGGGATAGCTTATTTTGCATCAAGAGTTAGTTGAAATACTACTCGGAGGGAGAGGAGCTATGGAGGTATGTTAGAAAAAAGATATGTCATCAACAGGCAGGGAGTAGGGAGGGCAGGTCAAGACAAGAACCAGCAAGAGAATATCATGAGCCTTAGCTGGGCAGACAAGGTCTTTTACAGTCTGGCCCCATGATGCTCCCTGGCACTTCAAGCACACATAGCTATGGGGTGATCTCTAAGCCTCACACAGCTTTGCCTTTGCACATGCCATTTCTTCCTCCTGGTGTGCCATTTGCTCATTTATCCTTCCAGATCCAGTATCAAAGACAGACCAAAAACCCATAGGAAGGCAATGGGTTTTAAGGCCCTTAGAGTCTGACTCTTGTCTATTTCTCCAGCTTCATCTCTTACCCTCTCCTCGCTCTGTGCTCCAGACACATGGGTCTTATTATAATAGTTATTTGCACCTTTTGCTCCTTCCCTTGCACCTTTTGCTCCTTCCTTCTACAGAACCTTTGGAGGTGATGTTTCCTCTGCTAAGGATGCTTCCCCACCTCCACACTCATTCCACTTGGCCTAGTTAATTCCTGCTTCTCCTTCAACTATCAGCTGAAGCATTTCATCTTCAGGGAAGCCTCCCATAGATCCCAAAGTCAAGTCTGGTTCCCTTGTTATTTATTCTCATAGCACCATATTCCTGCCCTGCCCCCAGGGTTATTCTGAGAAATCTGATGCTCCTGTTCTCATAGACTATCAGTTCCTTTAGGTCAGGGACCATATCTGTCTGTGATCACCACTATAACACCAGTGCCTAGAACAGTTTGTGGCACACAGTAGATGCTCAGTAAATACCTATTGAATGAATGAATAAATATTATCTCCTCTAAATAGCTTTAATTGACACTCCTCTCCCTCTGAGATTCAGGCTTTCTTTCTCTTCTTAGTTCCCAGGACACTTAGTTTTTATCTCTTATCATCTTATGCTGAACTGTTCTGGTTATGTTTGTCACCCCTTCTAAACTGTGACTGTGATAAGGCCCAGGTCCTGTTTGTTTTTCTATCCCAGGAGCACAGCTCCGAAACTGGTGCAGACTAATTTGTCCATTGTAAAATGTGGAAGCTTGGAAAGATGGAATGTGGATATGCATGCTAGTGGTGAGATTCTCCATCTCATCATGTTCAGAAAGCCAAAGATGTTCTTTAGAAAACCATGCCAGTGTACCAGTCAGAACTCTCAAATAACTGAAAAAGTCAGCTGCCTTCAGGTATGGTGGGATCCAGGGTCTCACATGTAATGGCTGCAGGATGTGGCCTCTGTCTTTCTCTCAACACTATGCTTTGCTGTGTTAGCCTCACTCTCAGGCAGGCTTTATCTATACTTACTAACTTCCAAAAGCTCTAGGTCATATCCTTCTAACTATGAGTCTATTAAGAGAGATTCTATTCCCCAATAGTTCAAATAAAAGTTCACCAATAGATGCCAAAATTATTATAGTAAAAAAAAAAAAAAAAAAAAAGGCTTACCAATAGAATTTCATGGGACCAGTTTGGTCACATGCCCACCCCTGGGCCAATCACTGTGGCCTTCAAGAATCAACACTGTAATTTATCAAACATACATCACTTGCCCATTCCTGGAGCTGGAAATAGAATCAGTCCCACTGAACCTATGGGTTTAAAGTGGGCTCAGCAACCAGGAGACAGGGCAATGGACACAGAGCACATAAAGTCCACCACATTCACTCTGCCCAGACTTTACAGCTCTGTTCACTGGAGGTCCAAACACACCGAAGAGTCTGCAAGGGATGTTGCTGCAGAGGCCATGACAGGCTGCGCATGGTAACATTTCCCACTCACTGTGGCTCTAAGATTTCACTTGAGTGGAGCATAGCCTGGCTTTCCATCATCCTGCTCTCCTTCCACCAGCCCAGAAGCCTGGTGGAGTGAAAGCCAGAGACTCCATGACTAAGGTGCCCTGGGTTGGAGATTCCCCTCACCCGCTCCTCCTCCAGAGAGAACCCACACCAAGAAAAAGCACTTAGCCTTGATGCTGGTTTCCTGTCGCTGCCCTTCCCATTGAGACGTCATTGGCCTTGGCTCCCTTCCTGACTTTTCTATTTTTTTCTACCTCCTGTTAAAGAGGCAACAGGTCCATAAAAGATTTATCCCATAAGCTAGTGTTTCAGGCTCTATCTCCCTGTTGGTTAGACTCACTGACAGATTAATAAATTAACAATTTATTAATTGTTTTGTTTGTTGGATGGATGGAGGGATAGATGGATGGATATACGGACAGATGGACAGATGGACGGACGGATGGATGGATGGATGGATAGATGAGTGGATAGACAGATGGAGGAGTGCAATGAAAGGTGGATGAATTGGTTCTGAGTGCCCTCAGAACACTCTATCTTCTCATCTTCTCATATTTACCACCCTAGGCTCCAGATTACTGTAAATATAGAAAGCCCTTTTTCTTGTCCTGAAATCAGTTTCCCAGCCCTCTGTTATTATAACAATGACTGATATTTAACATGGTTAATTCTTATCCAGGCACTTACCCTGAGCTAAGTATTCATTCAGTCTCCACAATTCCATTGTCTGGATGCTGTTATTGTCTACAGTTTACAGTGAAGGAAACCAAGGCTCAGAGACAGGAACTTGTCCAAGGCACACAGCCAGTCAATGGCAGAGCCACAACTCAAAGTGTGTGACCTTAGCCACTATCTTCTAGGGCCCTATGAACACGAACCTCAGCCCTGTCTACACCAATTTTCTCCTTCTCCCTTGAACATGTCATATCTTGATTCATGGAATAAGGTCTTCCTCCTCACCTCTTTGTAGACTCATATCAAGGAATACATTCATCAAAGTAACACTAAGCTACACTCTGAACAAATAAACCCTCAAATTTCAGTAGCTTATCACAACCAAGATTTATGTCCTGCTCATGTTATGGACTAATGTGGGGCAAGTGGCCCTCTTCCATCTGATAGCAGGCCTCCAACAGGGGAAGGGAGAGGTGGAAGAGGAGCACTGGCTCTTTGCTGCCTCAGCCTAAAGGGAACACATGTCACTCCTGCTCACATTTCACTCACCCAACCAATTAGTGTGTGGACATTTGGCGAACATATCCCATCTCTGCCGCAAAGAACCATACACTCCTGCCAGGGGTCATGCAGAAGATAAAGGCTCAGCCAGCCCAGTCAGTACAAATTCGGAGGGTGGGGGGAGGAAAAAAGAGCCAAGATTCAAGCTGGTGACTGGGGAGTGGAGAGAGATAGATAGGATTCCAGAATTAACCAGGTACAAAGCACCCAACACTTGGGTGGTACCCCATGTCTATTGTCTTGAATATTGCTCACAAGTAAGACAACCCTAAGCTTCTTGGCTAAGACTCAGAACTCTTGTTATCTAAGTTTATGGCTGTTAATTACAGGATTTGACCTGAATTAACTGAACAATGCAGTAAGAATAACAATCCCTGACTTTTCAAACTTTAGATTTTCCAAATCATACAGCAATCATCTCATTTGACCCTCACAATAACCCTATGACGTGGGTATGCTATCTCTACGTCTGTTGTGCAATAAGGAAATTTAGAGAAGGATGATGTAATTGACCGAAGTCGCTCAAAACCTGTGCGTGCTGCAATACATCTCAGTGCCGGTTTTCTAATACATGCTAGGGGCTCTTTCTTCTACAGTTCAGCTGTGTCTCATGCAAATTTCTATGGAAATCGACAATGTGAAAATGAACATCCATAGGATTTGAATTCAAAAGCTTGGGTGCTCTGTGCACCAAGAGGGAGTTGTTTAAGCATACAGGTGTTGAAGTCAGATGGCCTGGGTTTTAATCCCAGTTCTGCCACCTGCTAGCTGGGTGATAGCTGGCAAGTTAATCTACCTGCGCTCACTTTCCTTATTTGGAAAATAACGATCCACTGTACCTAACCCATAAGATTATGGTGAGGATTAATGAGACAAGGAATATAAAATGCGTAGCACAATGCCTGGCTCAACATTAGAACTTAATAAACACTGAATGATGCTGCCAAGATCTTTCTGGGAGACAAAAAGATGCCACTATTCCTTCCTTCCTCCCTCAGGGCATGATCGTGTCTCACTACATGACACTCTTGGCTTCAGCTGGAGAACAAACTGACCACCTAACCCGGCTTCAGGTGCAACTGCCAGCGAGAAGAGAATGTTCTTTTCTTTGTCTGAGATTCGGCACTGGTCACTGCCGCCAATCCCAGGTCTTCGTCTCAGATTTGCTGCCACCCAGAGGCCATTTCATGCCATGCCAGGATGACTCTCCAAAGTATTCCTTGGGACAGTGGTTTTCAAAAGAAAGTGGGACGTGGGGGCAGGGGAGGAAAAGGAAAACATATCCAACTCTTGGAGGCAGGCGAGACTGTGGGGATTGAAACAATCCCGCAGGGGATCCTGGCGTGCCCTCCACTCTATGCACTTGAGGTTGTCTGATTTCAGTGAAGCCGAAAAGAGAGAAAAGGGGAAAGGGAGTCAAAAGGATCCTGTGTGTCTTCACCAGCACTAGGAATGCATGTCAGCTGGTGCTTCCAAGGGGTGTCAGCTCCACCTCGTGGAATGAGAGCCAGTGATTTGTTTCTGATGCAATTCTTCAGCCAGTAAACACAGGAACAAGGAAGTTATGACATGACCTTTCTAAAGATCCTTAAAAATACCCCAGCCAAAGGGACTAGTATGGAGAATATGTAAAGAATCCTTGCAACCTGGCAGAGCACTGTGGCTCATGCCTGTAATCTCAGTACTTTGGGAGGACAAGGTAGGAGGATCACCTGAGCCCAGGAATTCAAGACCCACCTGGGCAACATAGTGAGACCTCATCTCTACAAAAAATAAATAAATAAATAAATAAATAAAAAGAACTTTTACAACCTAATAATCAAAAGACAAATCAGCAAAAGGTTTTGTATTAGTCCATTCTCACATTGCTATAAAGAAATACCTGAGACAGGATAATTTATAAAGAAAAGAGGCTTAATTGGCTCATGGTTCTCCCAGCTACACAGGAAGCATAGCAGCTTCTGGGGAAGCCTCAGGGAGCTTTCAATGATGGCAGAAGGCAAAGGGGGAGCAAACAACTCATATGGCCAGAGCAGGAGGAAGAGAGAGAGTGGGGAGGTCCTACACACATTTAAAAAAGATCTCACGATAACTCACTCACGATCAGGAGAACAGCACCGAGGGAATGGTGCTAACCCATTCATGAGAATTTGGCCCCATGATTCAATTACCTCCCACCAGGCCCCACCTCCAACACTGGGGATTACAATTCTATATGACATTTGGTAGGAGCACAGATCCAAACCATATCAGGTCCAAATAGACATTTTTTAAAAACCAATAAGCACATGGAAAGGTGATCAACATGATCAGCCATCAGGGACATGCAAAGCAAAATGATAAAGATGCGACCTCATACACACAAGGTGAGCTAAAATCAAAAAGACAGGTGTTGGTGAGGATGTGAAGAAACCAGAACCCTCACACACTTCCAGGGGGTGGTGGGGAGAATGGAAAATGGATGCAACTTCTTGAAAAACAGCCTGGAGGCTTCCCAAAAGTTATAGAGTTACAGTATGACTCAACAATTCCACTCCTAGTTATATATATCCAAGAGATGAAAACATATATCCACACAAAAAAATGTACACAAGTTCCCATAAAAGCGTCATTCGTAACAGCCAAGAAGTGAAAACAACCCAAATACGCACCAAATAAGATGTCTATAGTCGGCAGGGCACGGTGTCTCACGCCTGTAATTCCAGCACTTTGAGAGGCGGAGGCGGGCTGGTCATTTGAGGTCAGGAGTTCAAGACCAGCCTGGCCAACATGGTGAAACTCTTCTCTACTAAAAATACAAAAAAATTACCAGGCATGGTGGCGCAAGCCTGTAATCCCAGCTCTCAGGAGGCTGAGGCAGGAGAATCAATTTAACCTGGGAGGCAGATGTTGCAGTGAGCTGAGATTGCACCACTGCACTCCAGCCTGGGCAACAGAAGGAGACTCTGTCTCAAAAAAAAAAAAAAAAAAAAAAAAATGTCTATAGTCATACAATGGAATGTTATTTGGCAATAAAAAGGAATGAAGAACCAACACATGCTATAACATGGAGGAACCTTGAAAACATTATGCTAAGTGAAAGAAGCAGTCACAAAGAACCGCATATTTCATAATTCTCCTTATATGAAATGAAATGAAATGTCCAGAATAGGCAAGTCTATAGCGACAGAAAGTAGATTTGCAGTTGCCTAGGGCTGGTGCAGGTGTGAGGCTGGGGGTGGGGGTAGACAATTATGGCTAAGGGGTACAAGGGGTCTTTATGGGCTGATAAAAATGTTCTTAAGTTGCTTGTGATGATGGTTGCGCAACTCTGAATATACTAAATGCCATTGGATTGTACACTTTAAATGGGTGACTTATATGGCAGGTAAATTATTTATCAATAAATCTGTTAAAAAAGTAAAATAAACCAAGCTCTTCTTTGTACACATGCTTGAGGCAAGGGCTGTTTCCAAGCCCCTGTATTCCCAACAGTATGAATCACAGAAGGAAAACAAAATCAGGACCTCTGGAGGCTGGAGGCAGGAGAGTTGTGTTGTACTGCGACCCTCAGTGCCCAGAGGGCTCTTCAGTCCTGGCAGCAGCTCATTGCTAGTGGCCAGCATGGCCAGGCCCATTGAAGCTGGAGGATACACTGTAACCGGCTGACACCACGTACCAAAGAGAGTAACACAGCCCTACTACCACCAGGTATGGCTGTAAGGCCGGGTGTGGCATAAACTCTGCCAGGTCACACATGGGCTCCAGACCCACAGACACCTGCTCTAAAGACAGAGACAGAACAGAAGCAACATGAGCTTTGGCAACAGACAGACCCAAATTGGCACCACGTCCCTTCTATCTATCAGTTCTATGACCTCATATACTCATCTTTTAAAAAATTCAATAATAATGCCTATCATGTAAGCTGCCCTCACTCTTCCCCTCCCCAGTTTATTTTCTTTTGTTGGGCTAACATTTATTGAAGGCTTACTAGGTACTAAGCAAATGCTGTACAGGCATTAATATCTCTGTTAGTCTTCACTGCAATCCTGGACAAATCCAGAATGATTTCCTATTATGCCATTTTTAGATATGAGGGAACAGAGGTTCAGAGAAGTCAGACAACTTCTCCATTGTCACAAAGCTAGCAAGTGGCAAAGCCACTATGCCCAAGTCATCATTTTAAGTGTCATACTGTACTCTATCCATATAGCAAGAGTGACATTTCATAAGTAGATAAAGAGCTTGACACAGAGTTGGGCCCTCAGAAAAGAGTCCTGAGAGCCAGGTGTATCAGTCTGTCCCCACACTGCTATAAAGAAATACCCGAGACTGGGTAATTTATAAAGGAAAGAGGTTTAATTGACTCACAATTCTGTATGACTGGGGAGACCTCAGGAAACTTACAACCATGGCAGAAGGTGAAGGGAAAGCAAGGACCTTCTTCACATGCAGGCAGGAGACAGTGTGAGCAAAGGGGGAAGAACCCCTTATAAAACTATCACATCTCGTGAGAACTCACTATCACTAGAAAAGTATGGGTGAAACCACCCCCGTGATCCAATCACCTCCCACCAGGTCTCTCCCTAGACACATGGGGATTACAATTCAAGATGAGATTTGGGTGGAGGCACAGCCAAACCATATCACCAGGGTACCAAAATCATTCCCCCTGAGTGGTGTCCCTATCCAGAGGCCACAGACAGGACACCTGGCATGTGAAGGTGACATGGCTTGGATGTTTGTTCCCTCCAAGCCAAATCTCATGTTGAAATGTGACCTCCATTCTGCAGTTATACAAGCAGTAAGAATAAAACAAAATGAAACAAAAAAGAAATGTGACCTCCAATATTGGAGGTAGAGCCTAACAGGAGGCATTGCAACATGGGGATGAATCCCTCATGAATGGCTTAGTGCCATCCCCTTGGTGATGAGTGAATTCTCTCTCAGTTAGTTCACGTGAGATCTTATCGGGAACCTGCCCTGATAGTCACGTAGGTTCTTTTCTATTTTCCCTAAGCGTCGGCCGGTTTGAGAAATAAAGGGACAGAGTACAAAACAGAGAAATTTTAAAGCTGGGTGTCAGGGGGAGACATCACATGTCAGTAGGTTCCATGATGCCCCACAAGCCGCAAAACCAGCAAGTTTTTATTAGGGACTTTCAAAAGGGGAGGGAGTGTACGAATAGGGTGTGGGTCACAAAGATCACGTACTTCACAAGGTAATAGAATACCACAAGGCAAATGGAGGTAGGGCGAGATCACAGGACCACAGGACGGGGTGAAATTAAAATTGCTAATGGAGTTTCGGGCACCATTGTCATTGATAACATCTTATCAGGAGACAGGGTTTGAGAGCAGCCGGTCCGACCAAAATTTATTAGGTGGGAATTTCCTCTTCCTAATAAGCCTGGGAGCGCTATGGGAGACTGGGGTTTATTTCATCCCTACAGTCTTGACCATAGAAGACGGCCACACCCAAGGGGTCCATTTCAGAGACCCACCCTCAGGCGTGTATTCTCTTTCCCAGGGATGTTCCTTGCTGAGAAAAAGAATTCAGCAATATTTCTCCCCTTTGCTTTTGAAAGAAGAGAAATATGGCTCTGTTCTGCCCAGCTCACTGGCAGTCAGAGTTTAAGGTTATCTCTCTTGTTCCCTAAACATTGCTGTTATCCTGTTCTTTTTTCAAGGTGCCCAGATTTCATATTGTTTAAACACACATGCTCTACAACTTATGCAGTTAACACAATTATCACAGGGTCCTGAGGCGACATACATCCTCCTCAGCTTACGAGATGACAGGATTAAGAGACTAAAGTAAAGACAGGCATAGGAAATCCCAAGGGTATTGATTGGGGAAGTGATAAGTGTCTATGAAATCTTCACAATTTAGAGACTGCAGTAAAGACAGGCATAAGAAATTATAAAAGTATTAATTTGGGGAACTAATAAATGTCTGTGAAATCTTCACAATCCACGTTCTTCTGCCAGTCCCTCCGTTTGGGGTCCCTGACCTCCTGCAACAAGATCTGGTTGTTTAAGAGTCTGAGACCTCCCTCTTCTCTCTTCCACTCTCACCATGTGACACACCTGTGCCCCCTTTGCCTTTCTCCATGATTGTAAGCTTCCTGAGGCCCTCACCAGGAGCAGATGCCAGTGCCATGCTTCCTGTACAGCCTGCAGAACTGTGAGCCAACTAAACCTCTTGTCTTTATAAATTACCCGGTCTCAAGGAATACTTATTCTTTGATAGCAACGCAAAAACAGACTAATAAAAAAAATTGGTACCAAGGAGTGGGGCATTGCTATAAAGGTATCTGAAGATGTGGAAGTAGATTTGGAACTGGGTAACAGTTAGAGGTTAGAAGAGTTTGGAGAGTTCAGAAGAAGACAGGAAGATGAGGGAAAGTTTGAAACTTCTTAGAAACTGGTTAAAGGGTTGTGACCAGAATGCTGATAGAAATATGGACAATGAAGTCCAGGCTGATGAGGTCTCAGATAAAAATGAGGAACTTATTGGAGAGTGCAGGTCAACAAAGGTCACCCATGTTACACCTTAGCAAAGAGCTTGGCTGCTTTGTGTTCAGGCCCTAGGGATCTGTGGGAGTTTGAACTTCAGAGTGATGACTTAGGGTATCTGGCAGAAGAAATTTCTAAGCAGCAAAGCATTCAAGATGTGGTATGGCTGCTTCTAATAACCTACGATCAAATACAGAGACAAAGAAATGACTTATGTTTGGAACTTGTATTTAAAAAGGGAAGCAGAGCACAAAAATTTGGAAAATTTGCAGCCTGGCCATGTGGTAAAGAAAGAAAAAGCATTTTCAGAGGAGGAATACAAGCCGGCTGCAAAGCAACCACTTGCTAGAGAGATTAGTGTGACTAAAAAAGGATCCAAGTGCTAATAAGCAAGACAATGGGAAAAAGGGCCTTGAAGGCATTTTAGAAATCTTCTAGGTAGCCCCTCCCATCACAGGCCCAGAAATCTAGGAGGAAAGAACAGTTTCAGGAGCCACTCCCAGGGCACCTGCTGCCCTGCACAGCCTCAGGACACTGTTTCCTGATTCAGGCCTACTCTGGCTATGGCCTTGGCTCAAAGGGGCCCAGGTACAGCTCAATCTGCCACTCTAGAGGGCTCAAGCTGTAAGCCTTAGTGGCTTCCACATAATGTTAAGCCTGTAGGTGTGCAGAATGCAAGAGTGAAGGAGGCTTGGTAGCTCCACCTATATTTCAGAGAATGCATGGAAAGGCTTAGGAGCCCAGGCAGAAGCCTCCTGCAGGGGTGGACCCCACCACAGAGATGTTCTACTAGGGCAGTGCAAAGGGAAAGTGCGGGGTTGGAGCCTCCGCACGAAGTCCCCACTAGAGCACTATCTAGTGGAGCTGTAAGAAAGGGGCCACCACTCTTCAGACCCCACAATGGTACAGCCAACAGCAGCTTGCATCCTGAGCCTCAAAAAGCCTCAGGCACTCAACTCCAATCCCTGAGAGTGGCCATGGGGGTTGCACCCTGCAAAACCACAAGGGCAGACTTTCCAAAGGCCTTAGAGTCCCACCCTTCCATAAGTGTGCTCTGGATGTGGGACATGGTATCAAAGGAGACTATTTTGTAGCTTTAAGATTTAATAACTGACCTGCTGGGTTTCAGATTTGTGTGGGGCCTACTGCCCCTTTCTTCTGGCTGATTTTTCCCTTTTGGAATGAGAATATTTACCCAATGCTGGTACCACCATTGTATCTTGAAAGTAAATAACTTGTTTTGATTTTATAGGCTGATAGGTAGAAAGAGTGAGTCTTAGATAAAACTTAAAACTTTGGACTTGATGCTGGAACGAGTTAACACTTTGGAAGACTGTTGCGAAGGAATGATTGTATCTTGCAATGTGAGAAGAACATGAGATTTAGAGGGCCAGGGGCGGAATGATATGGTTTGGATGTTTGTCCCTTCCAAATCTCATGTTGAAATGTGACTTCCAATGTTGGAGATGGTGCCTGGTGGGAGGCAACTGGATTATGGGGGGTGAATTCCTCATGAATGACGCAGCATTATCCCCTTGGTAATGAGTGAGTTCTCTCTCCACCAGTTCATGCGAGATCTGATTTTTTTTTTTTTTTTTTTTTTTGAGACAGAGTCTTGCTCTGTCTCCCAGACTGGAGTGCAATGGCGCAATCTCAGCTCACTGCAACCTCCGCCTCCCAGGTTCAAGCAGTTCTCTGCCTCAGCCTCCCGAGTAGCTGGGATTACAGGTGCCCACCATCACACCCAGCTAATTTTTGTATTTTTAGTAGAGACAGGATTTCACCATCTTGGCCAGGCTGGTCTTGAACTCCTGATCTCATGATCCACGCACCTCGGCCTCCCAAAGTGCTGGGATTACAGGGGTGAGCCACCATGCCCTGCCAGATCTGATTGTTTATTGTTTAAAAGAGTCTACGACTTCCCTCTTCTCTCGTTCTTGCTCTTGCTTTTGCTCTGTGACGCACCTGCTCCCCCTTTGCTTTCCTCCATGATTGTAAGCTTCCTGAGGCCCTCACCAGGAGCAGATGCCAGTGCCATGCTTCCTCTGCAGCTTACAGAACCATGAGCCAATTAAACCTCTTTTCTTCATAAATTACCTAGCTTCAGGTATTTCTTTTTAGTGATGAAAGAACAGACTATATGGAAGGGAAGGATAATGCCTTTGGTAGGCACGTCTCTTGAGGACTGTGTGCTTGGGACTGTGTTAAGCAATTTACTTGCACATGCCAGAAACTATCTGTCCTGCCCAAATATTCCATGTGCCCACCTCGTCAGGAGACTCTGATAGGAAGGCAACAGTCTACAGGAAAAATCACAGCCTTACTAGAAGATGCCTTTTGCTTTAGAGGGAAATGGGGCAGACAATTTACAACTGGCCTAAAGTGAATAAGAGAAGCTCTGAAGACAGGACCAGAGGATGAGGCCAAGGCAGGGCTGTACATCAGCCAGTAGACTTACTGTGGAACAGCCACCCAGTGAGAAGGCTAAACTTACCCTTCCCAAGTCCAGCCACTTCTCACCCTGTGTTCCAGTTACTACTGTGACATAACAAATTACCCCACAATTTAGCATCTTAAAATAACCATTTTTATTATGCACCTTTATTCTGTGGGTCAGGAACTTGGGCAGGGCATGGGGTGAACAAGATGACCAGAGGGATGACTTGTCTCTGTTCCATAATCTGGGGCCTCAACCAGAAAGACCCAAAGGCAAGGAATGATTTGATGGCTAGGGTTGTAGTTATCTGGGGCCATTTTGCTCATATGATGGGAGACTCAAAGGCTGGGATTAACAACAGAGCACCTACATGTGGTCTCTCCCTGCAGCTTGGCTTCTTCAATGCATGATGGCCTTAGAGTACTGAGACTTCCTACTTAGTGGCCCAGTGCTCCAAGCACCAGTATTCCAGCTACTAAGGCAGAGGAATGTCAAGGAATTAAGGAATTTGGAGGCCATGTTTTAAAGCCTTCACACCCTGCCTTCCAGGAAGGAGCCAAGCTCAAGGGCATATGCAAAAGAGACTGCAGAGGATCTTCCCCTATCCGGGGACCTATTTCCTGCAGAATCCAATGGCAGAATCTCCCAGGCATAATGATAAGCAAAAGAAGACAGGTGCAAAAGAGTGCTAACTGTGTGATTCCATTTATGCAGCATTCAAGGAAAGACAAAACTAAGTTCAGAATAGCAGTTACCTGCAGGTGGGGTGCAAAGGGGCACAAGGGAGGGAGCTTTCTAGGCTTCTGGCATGTTCTTTATATTAATACATTTGTTACACAAATGTATTCATATGTAAAAAATTAATCAACTCCTACACTTAAAAGTCATGCACTGGCGACACTACGGATTTTCTACTTCAATAAAAATTTTGTAAAGGAATTATCCTCAAGAGGAGAGGAGAGGGGGAACAAAAGAATTATCCTATCCAGTTGGAGCACCTCACTCTCCACCCCTTCCCCTAGCCAGATTTACATGCCCTAGAAAAGCAGATTCCCAGGCCTCCCCGCTCTGGCTAGTCGATGGCTTGTGGATGCAGCTCTTTAGGGGAGGCGTTTCCAGCCCCTCCTCTGCCCTTCTGCCCGGACTTCCTTCTCCGTTTTAGAATCCAAAAGTGCTGGAAGGTGCCAGGACTATCGTGGTTTCATTTCATACCCTTATTTTATGGAGGAGGAAAGCAGGAAGGGGAGTGGTGGAGGGACTGGAATGTGCAGCCAGGGAGGCAGGTAAGGCCCGGACTCCTCTGACGGCCAAGGCAGAACTACAGTCTTAGGGTCTTTCTCTTCCTCTCAGTGAGGCAAAGCCCTCCATTGCCCATAAGACTGCTTAGCGTGGGCTCTGTGCATCCATGTCTAACCAAATGGGAGTTTCTGGAAGGCAGGAAGTTTCCTCACTTGATAAGATTCCGGGACCCACCTAGCTGGGTGGGGATTTTCCACAGGGCCCAGGCAGAGGGATAATGCTAGCCACTCCTTGGGGCGTGGCTCTGATCACAGACCCTGGGGGCTGTAGGCCTGAGAGATTTCACCCCTCCCAGAATTACCAGAGACGGGATGGGAAGCTGAGATGCTTTCGCTTTCCAATGAACCTCCCAAGGCTCGAACCAGAAGCCAGCATCTTAAGTCCTAAAATGTGAAGCCCCAACAATCAAGCCTTTTTCTGATCTGGCTTTGCCCATCCCCCTACCACCCCCTGTCTTTTGCAGTCAGCTTCTATTATGGACTGAATGGTGTTCCCCCAAAATTCATATGTTGAAGTCCTGACCCCCCAGTGCCTCAGAATGTGACTATATTTGGAGACTGGGTCATTAAAGAGGTTAAGTTAAAATGAGGCCCTTAGAATGGCCCCTAATCCAGTCTGACTGGTATCCTTATAAGAAGAGGAAATTTGGACACATGGACACACCAGGGATGTTCAGAGGAGGCAGGGCAAGAAGTCAGCCATCTGCAAGCCAAGGAAAGAGACCTCAGAGGAAACCAGACCTGCTGATACCTTGCTCTTGGACGTCCAGCCTCCAGAACCATAAGAAAATAAATTTCTGTTGTTTGTGTCTGTCGTATTTTGTTACAGCAGCCCTAGCAAACTATATAACTCCCATTTCCTAAGTGTCACACATTTTTACACCTGCCTGGGGTGGCTTTCCCTCCTTCCTCCCTTGACCCTCTGAAAAACACCACCTTCCAGTCCTTCCCCGCCAATTACTCCATGACATGTCTCTTCAAGCCCTGAGTCAGTGAACCGTGCTACACGGTCTTGCATTGTACACTTGTAACCATTATCATCCCTATGACACCATATTTTAGTTTATCTTCTTGACAGACCTTGACCCTGGAGACACAGGCTATTCTTTACTCATCTCCGCATCCCCAGCCTGAATAACAAATGGTGTGATAAAATGTCTGCTGGATTGAACTGAACTGGAGAATTTGCTGAGTGCTTCAGCATGCCCTGGCAGGGTCTCTGCCCCTCAGAACCCACACTTCCCCTTCACTGTATCCACCTTGCACCCTGCACAAATGCCAAAAAGTCTTTAAGGTTAAAAGAATTAGCACTGTCTTAGAAATTGTATAAAGGTGGTCCAGATGGTCCCCAACTTACAATGGTTCAGCGTAAAATTTTCTGACTTTAAGATGGTGTAAAAGCAATACACATTCATTAGAAACCATTCTTCAAATTTTGGATTTTGATCTTTGCCCAGGCTAGCAATAAGTGGAAATATGCTCTCCTGTGATGCTGGGCAGCAGGAATGAGCTGCAGCTCCCACTGAGCCACACTATCACGAGAGCAAACAACTGGTACTCAACAGTATACTGTGTTGCCAGATGATTTTGCCCAACTGTAGGCTAATGCCAGTGTCTGAGCATGTTTAAAGTAGGCTAGGCTAAGCTATGACGTTCAGTAAGTTAGGTGTAGTAAATGCATTTTCAACTTACAGGGGTTTATTGGGCACTAACCCCACATCATAAGTCAAGGAGCAACTGTATTATAAAACAAAGACTGGGGGAGGGCAATGTTTAACCTGGAGACATGGATTACTCATGATAACAATGTAGGATGCCAGGGGCTGAACATAACAAACTCAAGGGGAGGGGAGGTCCCTTCTCAGCTATCCAGCACCCCAAAGCTTGAATCAATAGCTCCTTCCCACGCTGGGTGAAATCAGCCCTGAGCTGTCTGTGAATCAGAGGAAGTGTTCGTGTGTGTGTGTGTGTGTGTGTGTGTGTGTGTGTGTGTGTGTGTTGGAGAGGGTCCGGGGAAAGGATGTATATGTGCATCCAGAGGTGGAAAAATCCCTAAACTCACTTGTGTGGTGAAGCAGGGCTGGAGGCTTCTAGAACCCTAGGGAGGGCGCAGCCTTTGACTTTCAGACAGACCTGGTTAGAAGCCTCACTGCTTTGCTGCCAGCTGATAAAGGAACCAGATGAAAGGGCCCAGCATAGCTCCTGGCCTTTGCAGTATGCCCTTTATCCATAGAATGCTACTCTTCTCCTGATGTCCATCTTCCCCTAGTGCTGAGCCCAAAGCACAGAAGGCATCCTGTTTGGGGCCAGGCTGGCTGGGGTTAACAAGAGAAAGGCAGCTGTTTCCCGAAAACAAAGGGCTGGGTCAATAAATCTGCCGCAGCAGCCATTGATCAGTGAGGGCAAAGGCTCCCGCGGGGAGCAGCCAGCCAGTTTCTCTGAAACATCTAGAACAGAGCCATCCAGGAAAGCAAGGCTGAGGCTTGAAAGGCCCTTAGGTAGGCCTGTCCTGGGGTCAATATCCTCAGAGCACAGGGTCCCTCTCCTCACCCCCAGCACCCTCCAGGATCAGACTCAGTCTCACAGAATCACAGAGCTGGAAAGGACCCCAAGCATTCTCCAATGCAGTTTTTTATCTGGGGAACATGTTAAGAATTCATCCATCTATGAACTTGGATAGGTCGGGGGGAAAAGGTTCACTAATCTATAACTGAAGTTTAGCATTTATTTCTATCATGAACCTAAGCAACAAACTACAGTAGAATTTGGAGAACCTAAGACTTTGTCACCAAGAGACATGACAGGCATTTTTATAGCTCAGTACAGGCATTCCAGAATTCTCAAAACATTGTTCATTAATACTACCTCAAAATTGTAGTAATGATCAGAGCCACCTCTAGATCTCGCTTAATGCATTAATAAATAAGCATTGTTACTGCTATATCACAAATTTGTTTTTTTATTTTGACAACTGTATTTTGGTATCGTTAGTTAACTTTGTTATTCCATGTATTTTATATTACCAGCCTTCAAAAGTGTCCACGACACAGAAAGGATTAAGAATTCCTACTAGGCTTTAACCTTCACTATAGATGGAGAAACCAAGGTCCAAGACAGGCAGTGCTTCTTCTGGATGGATGGATGGATGGATGGATGGATGGATGGATGGATGGATGGATGGACGTATGGATGGATGGATGGATGGATGAAGGGATGGATGGATAGTGAATGCACAGATGGTGAATGGATTAATGGATAGAAATGCAAATGAAAAAATAGCACAGTAATAGCAATAATAACCCTCATGGACTGCTTACCCTGAGCCAGGCATTATTTTAAACTATTCAATTCTCACAACAGCCCTATGAGACAGATAATATTATTTTCTCCGTTGAACAGATAAGAAAACTGAGATATAAAGTTATGAAGTGACTTAGACAAGGCTACAGAGCCAGTAAGAGGAAGAGTTATGTATGACTCAAACCCCCAAGCCTGCACTCTGAACCTCTCTTCTCTATGACTGCTCTGAAGCAGTCTGGTGAAGCTTGGTTTAGTGCTGAGTTCTGGGATCATAAAGCAAGGACTGAATTCCAATTCTGGCCACTTGCAAGATGGTGACTCTGGGCAACTGATTTCACTACTGCAAATCACAGTTTTCATCCATAACATGAAGACAGTAGTATCACCTCCATCACGGGGTCATATGTAGATTAATAAGTCAGGGAAAGCACGTAGCACAGTGCCCAGTACATAGTATTGCTAGATAATTTTGTTTTTAATGAATGACAAGACCAAGGCATAGACCCATTTAGAATGGTGATATGTGTCTCTGTGCTAAAATTGCCAAAAATAAGAAAATTAAAGTAACGAGGCTGGAACCCAGATCCCAGCTCCTGGCAAAATTGAAGGGTGTCAAGAATTAACAAGTTGAGACTGGGCGCGTGGTGGCTCATGCCTGTAATCCCAGCACTTTGGGAGGCCGAGGCGGGCAGATCACTTGAGGTCAAGAGTTCGAGACAGGCCTGGCCAACATGATGAAACCCTGTCTCTACTAAAAATACAAAAATTGACCGGGCATGGTGGCGGGTGCCTGTAATCCCAGCTGTGAGGGAGGCTGAGGCATGAGAATCACACCTGGGAGATGGAGGTTGCAGCGAGCCAAGATTGCGCCACTGTACTCCAGCCTGGGCGATAGAGAGAGTCTATGTCTCAATAAAAAAAAAAAAGAATTAAGTTGACTTTCAAACTGCAAGAGTCGAAAAAAAAAAAAGAGAGAAAGAAAGAACAAGTGCCTAGTGAAATTTTGCTTTCAAGATGGTGTAGACAAAGGGATGGATTTAGATTGAAGTAAATATATGAAAATTCTAGTAATTAGCGATTCCTTCTGAAGACTGTGGTATGGAAAGGGAAGGAAAGAATAACCTTGCAGTGGAGAAATTCAACAAGCGCTACTCCAGCCAGCTGGCCAAGGTTAAAGTTACCGGTGATAAATCACACTGATATGATAGACGTATCATAGATAGATGGCACTTTACCTCTAACTTCCAAAAATTCATGTACCCAGTCTAATCATGAGAAAAGTATCAGACGGACTCAAATGGAAGGACATGCTACAAAATACCTGACCACAACGTCTCAAAAACTATCAAGTTCTTCAAAAAACAAGCCTGAGAAACTGTCCCAATCTAAAGGAATCTAAGGAGATAGGATGACTAAATGTATTGTAGTATCCTGAATAGGATCCTAGAGCAGAAATAAGAAATGAAGTAGAAAGTAAGGAAATGTGAATAAAGTATGGACTGTGGTCAACAATACTGTATCAATATTGCTTTATTCGTTGTTGAAAAATGTGCCATACTAATATGAGCGATTAACATTAGGGAAAACTAGGGATGAAGTACAGGAGAACTCTCTGTACCATCATTTCAGCTTTTCTGTAAATCTAAATCTATTCTAAAAAAGAGTATTGGCTTTCAAAATGCTAGTAGTTGATCTGGTGGTGAGATTACAGACAATTTCTTTTCTTAGTTTTATTTGTCTGTATATTTTTAATTTTTCTTCTTTTTGAGACAGGGTCTCTCTGTGTTGCCAAGGCTGGAGTGCAGTGGCTATTCACAGGCTCAATCATAGCATACAACAGCCTCCAACTCCTGGGCTCAAGCAAGTAAACTGAGTCTGTAGCTGGGTCTGTATTTTTCAAATGGTCTATGAGGAATACTTACTGCTTTTGACATCAGAAAAAAAATTCAATGAACATTACTTTTTAAAAAAATGAATAGATGTTAGGCTCTTTGGAGACAGTACTATATACATAAAAGTATAACTAGAATCGTCCTTGGACAGCGACTAAAACCCATTTTATCGGCCGGGCGTGGTGGCTCACACCTGTAATCCCAGCACTTTGGGAGGCCAAGGCGGGCAGATCACTTGAGGTCAGAAGTTCAAGACCAGCCTGGCCAACATAGTGAAACCCCATCTCTACTAAAAATACAAAAATTAGCTGGGCATGGTGGTGGGTGTCTGTAATCCCAGCTACTCAGGAGGCCGAGGCAGGAGAATCTCGTGAACCCAGGAGGCAAAGGTTGCAGTGAGCCAAGATCGTGCCATTGCACTCCAGCCTGGGCAAAAGGAGTGAAACCATGTCTCAAAAAAAAAAAAAGGCCAGGCGCAGTGGCTCACGCCTGTAATCCCAGCACTCTGGGAGGCTGAGGTGGGAGGATCACAAGGTCAGGAGATAGAGACCATCCTGGCTAACGCAGTAAAACCCCATCTCTACTAAACATACAAAAAATTAGAATTAGCCAGGCGTGGTGGTGGGCGCCTGTAGTCCCAGCTACTCGGGAGGCTGAGGCAGGAGAATGGTGTGAACCTGGGAGGCAGAGCTTGCAGTGAGCAGAGAGCACGTCACTGCACTCCAGCCTGCGCAACAGAGCCAGACTCCGTCTTAAAACAAAACAAAACAAACAAACAAAAAACAAAAAAACACCTTATCGCTCTGCACCCAGGGCCTGGCACTCTCCCCGGGGGAGGGTGGTGTGCTTCTGAACCTGCCAGCATTTTTTCTGTCTATGATACACTTGCTGACAGAGGTCAAAGGGCTATCCCGGGTAAGCCTACACTGCTGGCTCAAGAGGCCCCAGGCAAATCAGCCCCAGGAAAATCTCGTCCATCAGCTTCTAGGCCAAGCCTCAGCCTGCTCTGGGTCATCAGTCTGGGAGGCAGGAAGACTGCAAAGGGTTCTCAGTTCTCACCATACAAACAAAAGACAAGACGAGACTCGCCAGGAATGTGTGGTTTGTCCCAGGCACTTTGTCCTGCATCCAGACCTCAAGCAGTCAGATAAAGCTGATTCTTTATTTTTGCACTTCTTTTAAAGCTCAGGCTCAGAGAGAGAGTCCCCAGCTCACAAGAGTCAGAAGCAGGATATAAACTCTGATCTACTCACTCCAGAGCTGCCCGCAAGAAGGACACCTGTCTCTACCCATCTCGGGAATGTGCCATGACCACAGCAGATGGCTGGACTACATTTAGGAGACAGGATGCTGGAGAAAGGAAGTGTCAAGCAGTGAGCAGCACCCTTCAGACCTCCCCTGACACCAACCACTACCACCCCAATACTGAGGGCTCCATGGACAAAGGCCAGCTCGTTCTTGGGCCCAAACACCAGTTGCAGCTCCTGGATCCTGGGAAACGTGGGAGAGCACCAGTGACTGCTCCCTGGGCTCCACTGCTGTTCCATTCCCAAGGGCATCCTCCATCATCCTGGTGTCCGATTCCTAGGCAGACAGGCCCTCCCCTTGCTGAGGACCTGAGAATTACATTTCTCACTGTAATTGCATTGGGACCAGACCCTTTCTCTCTCTGAGAGTTGGCAACAAGAACCCCCTGGGAGGAACAACAACTCAGCTTTCTAACAGGTAGCCTTCTTTTTTTTTTTTTTTTTTTTTTTTTGAGATGGAGTCTCACTCTGTCTCCCAACTTGGAGCTCAATGGCATGATCTTGGCTCACTGCAACCTCTGCCTCAAGCAATTCTCTCACCTCAGCCTCTGGAGTAGCTAGGATTACAGGCGCACGTCACCATGCCTAGCTAATTTTTGTATTTTTAGTAGAGATGGGGTTTCATCATGTTGGCCAGGCTGGTCTCGAACTCCTGACCTCAAGTGATCCACCCGCCTTGGCCTCCCAAAGTGCTGGTAGTACAGGTGTGAGCCACCGTGCCCGGCCACAGGTAGCCTCTCTAAAAGGTCTTTTTTTTTTTTTTTTAAAATACAAACACTGAGATGTTGGTTTCAAAGTGGTCCCCTGAAAGGCTGTCCAGTTATTCTAGTGACTTCTCCAGAGCTCATTCAACTCCTCAGAAATTGCCTTCGGGGCAACCTTTGACCAAAATTGGTCAACCTGCTTGATTGTCCAAAGTATTCCCCAATACGGGTAGCCAAAGAACTTTCAGCTATTTCCAAAATCCAAATCCAGGTTCAAAAGACCAAGACCTGCCCGTCTGAGGCTGCTCCCGAGAACCCTGGGCATAGTCTGAGAAAGGGCTGCATGGCAGACATATCATTACTTTCTCAGTTGTGTTATTGGTCAGACACCTGCCTTTAGGGTCAAAGCTTGTGTGTGTTGGCTTCCTCTCTCCCTGACTCCCAACAAAGGCTCTGAACCATTCCCCAGAAGTTGGCAGAGTGTGAGACACCCTCCTCTGACTTCCCTAGAAGCATGGCCCCCTGCCTCTTCTCCCTCCCAGCACAGAGCCCCTGTGCTGGGATCAGCCCAGGCTGCATTTGTTCCTCTAATGAGTCTTAAGTATTTGGCTTGGGCTCCTGCCAGTCCTACTCCTACAGAGAGGAGGGAGTGGGAAGAATGGGACAAAGCTCATGCCAGCTCAGTTCTGCTGGGCCCTGGGCAGACTGGCACAGGGGCTGCCTGGCCCAGACCCACCCAGGGGTGCAGCCAGGAACCCATTTGAGGCCCACAGCCTTTCTTTACCCTCCACTTCAGGGGCTTCCCACAGTGCAGATTCCTGGGCATACTTCCTGGGTTGGAATCCTGGGGTGAGGCTCAGGAATGTGCATTTTTAATAAGCACCTCAGGAGATTGTGATGCATAATGAAGATTAAAAACCAGTGTTCCAGAAAGTCAATGACAGGGATTCAGGCTGGCTGGTGAAATTGTGTATATGTGCATTTTTCTAGAGTCCACAGTTGTCAAATTCTCACATTAGGTCAATAGTCCCCATAACCCTTTAAAAGTTTTTTAAAAACAAGCCCGATGTGGTAGCTCACAGCCTATAATCCCAGCACTTTGGGAGGTAGAGACAGAAGGATAGCTTGAGGCCAGAAGTTCAAGACCAGCCTGGGCAACATAGCAAGACCCCATCTCTACAGATAATTTAAAAAAATAATAACTTAGCTGGGCATGGTGACACATACCTGTAGTCCCAGCTACTCAAGAGGCTGAGGCTCAAGGATCACTTGAACCCAGGAGCTTGAGGCTGCTGCAGTGAGCCATGATCATGCTACAGCACTCCAGCCTGGGTGACAGTGCAAGAGGCCATCTCTAAAAAAAATTAAAAATTAAAACAAAAGGCTAAGAAGCTCTAGTAAATGAGATGATTCCTAAGTTCAGTTGTAGCTCTGACCTGCCACAACTTGGTGACCCTGTTCAGGCCCCCATCAGGGCAAGCCCCCAGGATGCTCTGCTTTTACCAAATCTCAGGGAAAGACAAGGCTGGCCTTGAAAAAGGCTGGCAAGTCTGGGGAAACCAGGATGACATAGAACTAGGCTGAGGGACAATAGGATGGCAATGGCCATGGGCTTGGGTGAGAAATGACACAGGTTAGGGGAAATTCTAGAATACCTGGGCTGAAAGGACCCTTAGATATCAATGAAGGCAAACCCCTGGCAAGAGGGGTAAATTTTTACCAATGTCAGGTCCTCTCTCTCCGGCCACATAGCTAAACTACATTTCTCACTCCCCTGCAGTTGGCAGAGGTAATGAGTTGAATTCTGCCCAATGGAATGTGGATCTCTGCTATGGTCTGGATGTTTGTGTCTCCCCAAAATCCTAGCCCCTAAGGTGATAGGTTTAGGAAGTGGAGCCTTTTGGGAGGTAATTAGGTCATGAAGGTGGAACCTTCATGAATGGGATTAGTGTCCTTACAAAAGAGACCCCAGAGAGCTCCCTTGCCCTTTCCACCATATGACAGTGAGAAGGCACTATCTATGAACAGGATGGGTGATATGGTTTGGCTCTGTGTCCCCACCCAAATCTCATCTTGAATTGTACTCCCATAATTCCCACATGTTGTGAAAGGGACTCAGTGGGAAGTAATTGCATCATGGGGGCAGTTTCTCCCATACAGTTCTCGTGGTAGTGAATAAGTCTCACGAGATCTGATGGTTTGATAAGGAGAAACCCGCTTTGCTTGATTCTCATTCTCTTCTCTTGTCTGCACCATGTGAGACATGCCTTTCACCTTCTGCCACGATTGTGAAATCTCCCCAGCCACATGGAACTATAAGTCCAACAAACCTTTCTTTTGTAAATTGCTCAGTCTCAGGTATGTCTTTATCAGCAGTGTGAGAACAGACTAATACAATGGGTTCATATGAAAAGGCCCTCACCAGACATCAAATCTGCCAGTGCCTTGATTTTGGACCTCCAAGCCTCCAGAACTATGGGAAATAAATGTTTGTTGTTTGTAAGCCCCCCAGTTTGAGGTAGTTTGTTACAGCAGCCCAAACGGACTAACAACAGAAAATGTGTATCAAGAAGTAGGGTGCTGCTATAACAAATATCTAAAATGTGGAAGAGGCTTTGGAATTGGGTAATGAGTAGAAGCTGGAAGAATTTTGAGATGAATGCTAGAAAAAAAAATCTACATTGCCATAAACAGACTATTAAAGGTGATTCTGGTAAGGGCTCAGAAAAGGGGTGCTATAGAGAGAGACTCAATCTTCTTAAAGATCACCCAAGTGGTCATCAGAATGTTGGTAGAAATACAGATGGTAAGGGCTGTTCTGATGGGGTCTTAGATGAAAATGAGGAACATCTTATTGAAAACTGGAGGAGAGGTGACCCTTGTTAAAAAGTGGCAAAGACATTTGGCTTTTGTTCATGTCCTACTGTTTTGTGGAAGGTAGAACTTGTGAGCAATGAAATAGGATATTTGGCTGAAGAAATTTCTAAGCAAAGTAATGAAGGTGCAACTTGGCTCTTCTTAAATGCTTATAGTAAAATGCAAGAAGACAAACTCTAAAGATGGAATTTTTCATCAAAAGAGAAGCAGAACTTAAAGATTAGGAAACGTCTCAGCCTATTTATATTGTAAAAAATGAGAAAGTGTGCTCAGGCATTTGCTACAGAGACTAGCATGAATCAGACACACACTATTCTTCAAGACAATAGAAAAATGGCCCCAAAGGCATTTCAGAGATTATAGGGGCTGCCCCTTCCATCACAGGCCTAGAGTGCCAGGGCCTAAGGAACAGAATGATTTCAAAAGATGAGCCACAGGCCCTCAGTGCTCACTGTCCAGCATCACCTCAAGGCTCTGCTCCCTGCATTTCAGTGTAGTCCTCCTCACCATCCCAAGTTCAGCTCCAGTGCCCACCCTCCTCCCACCCCTAAAGGACATAGGTGGTAAACTTTGGTGGCATCCGCATGGTGCCATCTCAGCCAGTACACAGAGTATATGTTCGGTGGGGACATGGTTACCTTCACCTAGATTTCAAAGATGCTCCAGAGAGTGTAAGGGGCCAGCCAAAGAACCACCGCAGGGGCAGGGCCACTGTAGAAAGCCCCAACAAGGGCAATGCCCAGGGGAGCCACGGAAGTAGGGCTACCTTACAACCCAGACCAGTGGGGCGACCAGTGTGTGATCCCAGCCCAAGATAGCTACAGGTGTACAACCTAGGCACAGAGCCTCCACAGAAAATGGGACCACAAGACAGAACTGCCATGGAGGCAGGACCACCACCCCAGTGGGTCCAGAAGACAGGACTTCTCTACCCCTGTGGACTTAAGAGGGCAGAGCCTCAAGTCAAAGATGACTATTTTCCAGCCTTAAAGTTTTGCACTTGCTAGGGATCTGTTACCCCTTCCTTCCTATTTCTCCCTTTTGGAATGAGAATGTCTATCCTATGCCTACCTACCCCACCAGTGTATTTTGGAAGCACATATTCCACATGTTCACAGCTGGAGAACATTTTGCCTCAGGATGAATTATGAATTATGCTTTGAGTCTCATCCATATCTTTTTTTTTTTTTGAGACAGAGTCTCACTGTCACCCAGGCTATAGTGCAGTGGTGCAATCTCAGCTCACTATAACCTCCACCTCCAAGGTTCCAGCGATTCTCGTGCCTCAGCCTTCTGAGTAGCTGGACTACAGGCACACACCACCATACCTTTTTTTTTTCTGTATTTTTAGTAGAGATGGGGTTTTACCCTGTTGGCCAGGCTGGCCTTGAACTACTGACCTCAAGTGATCCGCCCACCTTGGCCTCCCAAAGTGCTAGGATTACAGGTGTGAGCCACCACGCCCAGCATTAGATAATATTAAGATGAGACTTTAGATGGGTAGAAAGCCATGGTCTGAATGTTTGTGCCCAACATTTGTTAAATGTTGTTAAATTCCTAACCTCTAAGGTGCTACTAGGAAGAGAGGACTTTCCAGAGCAAGGTGGCTCAGGCCTTAATCCCAGCACTTTGGGAGGCCAAGGTGGGCAGATCACTTGAGGTCAGGAGTTCAAGATCAACCTGGCCAAGATGGTGAAACCACATCTCTATTAAAAATACAAAAATTAGCCAGGTGTGGTGGTGAGTGCCTGTAATCCCAGCTACTGGGGAGACTGAGGCAGGAAAATCACTTGAATCTGGGAGGCGGAGGTTGCACTAAACCGAGATTGCACCACCACACTCCAGCCTTGGTGACAGAGCAAGACTCCATCTCAAAAAAAAAAAAAAAAAAAAAAAAAGGGAAATGTTTAGTTCATGAGGTTGCAGGTCTCACAAATAGGATTAGTGCCCTTATAAGAGAGGCCCCAGAGAGCTCCCCTGTCCCTTCTACCATGTATGCGAGGATGCAGCAAGAAGGCACTCTCTATAAACCACAAAACAGGTCCTCACCAGACACTGAATCTGTCAGTGCTTTGTTCTTCAGCTTCCTGGCCTCCAGAACTGTGAGAAATAGGTGTCTGTTGTTTATAAGCCATCCAAGTCTACAGTATTTTGTTACAGCAGCCTGAATGGACTCAGAGTATCTCCCACAAAAGATTCCCCCTTTCTCCATTAGATGTGGCAGAAGACTCCAAGCCCTGAGGATGGCCGAGCCACAACAGGGAAAGAGCCTGGGCTCTGAATGACATCAAGGTGCAGAGTGCCCCTATCACCAGCCCACCCTGGACTGTGTCATGGATGAAATATAAACCTTTTTGTGTTAAACTACTAAGATTTAGGGGGTGTCTGAATTCTTGATCAGCCTATTGTAAACAATATACTCTTCTCAGTGATGTCAGTGAAAGGGAAGTGACACATCCAGTGTCAGAGTGAGCCCCTGGTGGGGCAGAGTAGGAATCAGCATTTTCCAACCACAGCCTTGAAAGAGGAAATGGGCAGCCATGACCACGTACCACCACCTGGACAGCACCAATTCCCAAAAAACTTTATTTATTGTTTCAAGTGGCAAAATGTCATTGGTCTCTGTGGGGTACCTGGCGGGGCAGAGGGAGACCTGGGGTGAGGCAGGGATACAGTCCCACCCATTATAAAAATCAAAGGCTTTTATAAAAAATGCTATAAATTGGTATCAAAAGAAAACCCAAGGGAGGCTGGAGGAGGAAGCAGAGAGGGAGAGGGAAGGAGAGGAAGGGACAAAACCTTCAACCACTAGTGATGAAATCCAGGGAAGGGAAGGTGTGGGGGTAGTTCGGAAGGTGATACAAAGTGCATAAATGTGCCTCCCCAGACGCTCCTCAGAGGTGGAGGGGGACAGAGGCTGCAGCCTGGGGCATGGTGGGGCTCCAGCCGTCTCCTCACCCAGGGACCCCACAGGAATCGGCACTGCCTGAGACTGCCAGGTGGGAAGAACCTGCAATGGGAAGGGAGGAAAAGACATCAGGGAAGGACACTGTGGAGGCTTCAGCTTCCTCTCCCCTACACCCATCTTGGTGCCCCCAGCTAAGCCTGGTCATGGAGCCTGGTAAGTGCCCACAGGGTCCCAGACCAGAAGGGCTGGCTGACCACTCTCCGTCCAGCCAGGGAGCATGGGGGGACTGTCCCTGAGCACAGGGAAGCAGGCCAGGATGGTAGCCCTTCTCCTCTTCCACACCAGGCCAGACAACAACCTGACCTCCCTGTGGACAAAATCTAGAGGAGCCAAGGGCCTACCGAGTCTCTGGAGCTTGGCTTCACCTGCTGTTTCTAAACTTGCACAGAAAGGGGTGGGAGCTAAGGGACAGAAGGGGCATGAGGCCTCCGAAGCCTCCAGGGCAGGCCCTCCTCAGACTGGATCCAAGCCCAGGAACCTGTCCTCACCTCAGTGACTTCTCAGACCTTCTTCTTCTTCAGTTTCAGGGCTTGAAGCCAGTTGGGCGACGATCCTTCTGACCTATGAGGCAGACGGCAAAGGTCCAGAATGCAAACTTTGAGGAAACTGAACACAACAAGGAGACGTGATAGGGACAGAAACCGCCCTCTAACCAGAAGAGGCAGCCTGGGGCCTGGCTGCAGGGACCCGAATTCTGCCACCATCTTCATACCGTTCATCTGGGGCATGTCCTACTGAGGTTCCTCTTTGAGCCTCAGTTTGCCTCTTCTGTGAAGTGAGAGTTTCCCTTTTCATCAGGGTAATACAGTGAGGTCAGCGGATGCCGAGAGCTTAGGTCACCTACCCTGAGGATTTCTCTGGCTTGGGAGGTAACGTGAGGGGCTTTCCCAGTCCTGGGACCTTGCAGGATTTCGAACGCTGGACCGCGGACTCCTTCTGGCTCGACTTGCTCTCAGCCAGCTCTCCCTCCTCAGCTGAGCGATTCCGGGGGCGCAGCTTGGCCTGAGAAGCAAGTCCAGAAGCAGATAGATAGTAGAGGGACAGGCAGTAGGACTCTCAAGGGGTAAGACTTTATCTCAAGAGTGTGCAGTCCCCAGAATCAAGCAGAGACCCCTCTGCAGTCCTTTCACCCCAAAGGATGGGAAGTCACTTAGAGATGCACTTCCCGCAGAACCGAGCTATGCCTTGCACACCTCTCTGTCCTCAAAAACATATGGCAGGATTGAATTCAGACAAACTGGGTGGGACAAAGCCAGTGGTGACTTCCCACCCCTGTTCCCTCTGCCTGCAATGCCACCCCACCATCCCAGCTCCAGGAGCCAACTCCTGTGCCTGCCGCCGGCTAAGATCAAATACTTACAAGAGGCCTTCTCCAATCCACCCTCCCTTCCCATCTCCCTCCACTCTGCTGTTAGGAAATAACTCCTCTCTCTCTGAACAGGCCCAGCCCTTATCTGTGCCTCTCCTCAGGGACACCTAAACTTCTTCTCTCATCCAGGCTAATTATGGGCATCATGTCTCCCACTGCCCCTGAGGTTCCAGGACAAGAACACATCTTGTTCTTCTTTCCATCCCATTTGGCACACAGCACAGGGCCCGGCGGGGCACAAAGGGATCTTCTGGAGCCCTCGATGGAGAGGAGAGTGAGAGGAGGAATGGGAGAGGGGGACAGGTGAATGAATTGATGGATGAAGAGAAGAAAGACAGCATGCAAGGTGGCCACCTGGCCAGATGGCTGGACATGTTTGCTTAATGATCAGATGGTACCTTCAGGGCTGAGGGGCTCAGGCCAGGAAAGAGGTTGACTTTCAGCCCCTTGGTGCCCAACGACATCCGTGTCCGGCGGCTCTGAGGTTCCTCCACTACCTCTTCATCTGAAGATGGCACCCGAGATGCCCGTGGCTCTGCAAAGGCCCGGGAAAGGGGCTCAGAAAAGGCAGCACACCCAGACTCCCCGAACCCGTAACCCCTGCAAAAGCTTGGCCTAATGCCCCAGAGATCAAGAGACATCACCAAATAATACATCAGCCCTACCTGTAGAGTCCTGGAACAGGCGTGCATCCGAGTCTGCTGCCTCCGACAGGCCCAAGGTACCCCCAGGCCGAATGGCCGGGGCCCGGTGCCCACGCTTGCGCCCCAAGTTGGCACGGCTCCGATACATGGCACTGTCGAGGATCTCGGTGTCCTGCTTGGGACAATGGTGACACCACTGCCATTGCTGCCTCATCCCACGGGAGCCCCTCAACAGTAGCTGACCAGGAGCTGGACCCCTCCTGCAGCCGGAGCTTCATGTTCACATGACGCACCTACAACCCGCTTTCTGCCTCCTGGACTGGGACTGCTCAGGGAAGCTCCAGGAATGGGGCTCTGGCTGCATCGCCCTCACCCACCCACTGTCTTGGGCTCACCCTCCACTGACCTCAATGAAGGAGAAGTCCTGACTGGGGGATCTGGCAGGAGGGCCTTGGGAGGGTCGCCGAGAAGTCTGTGCTGGCCCCTGATCGCTCCACCTGGCTGCTGAAGAGCCCCAGGTGCCATCCACGTCTTCTGTCTGGCTGGCCTCACCATCAGGCTGGGGCCTCCAGGAGGGTGGAGAGTCCCTGCCAGGCTCCAGCACCTCCTCCTGGGCAGCACCTGCCCCGGCTCCTTCCTCCTCCAACAGGCCCCCAAGGCCCGAGGCCGCTGACTCCCTCCGAGCCACCGCCTTGGAGCTGCTGGCTGCCAGCATCTCCTCCAGCAGGCCCTGGGAGCCGGAGGGTGGGGGGCGGGCCGGGCACCTGCCAGGGCTGTAAAGGGGACAGAGAGAGAACGAGATCATCGTGAGGCCCCATCTCCCTGCCCTGAAGCCTACTTCACAAGCTCCTTCCCCCAGCCCCCAAACTCTCCCTTGCCCTCCTTCCCATGCTTTTTCCAGACTCCTTCAAGAAGGACACGGTCAGGGCCTTGAGCAACACAGCACACAGGTGAAGAGCTGAGCCAGTCTGGCAGGTTCAAATCCCTGAGACCTTGGGTGAGCCCCCTCCCCTGGAAACAGCTCAGGCTCCTCTAACTGCACGGAGTCGCTGCAAGGATGAAAGAAAAATCTAAAGCACTTAGCGCAGTCCTGGTCAGCACGCACCGCAGAAGCAGCAGCCATTATTCCTGCTGCTGTTGCATGCTAGCAATGTGTTCCCTCCCAGGGCCACATGCTCGGGCAGTCACACTCCTTGGGGTGAGCCAGGTACTGGCCCACCTGCCTCTCCGGACTCATGTTGTCTTCAGCCCCCACGTTATGCCTCTTCATTCCCCAGGCTCACAGAGCAACCAGGGACCATCAGAAGACACCCGGCCCTCACATGCTGCTGGCTTTGAACGAGCTGCTCCCTATTCTGGAAAGCTCCCCGCACCACACCGTCCCTGGTGGTACTGTCCCCTTGGTTCAATTCTGCTTCCGAGGCTGCCCTGCCCCCTCCCAGCCACCATGGCCGCCTCAGCCCTACCAGCCCTGGGCTCCAATCCATGCCAGTTCCTGCTTCTTTCCTGTGGTTCTTTGTCCCCATAGCCTGTCGGTGAGCTCCTCAAGGGCAAAAACGGGGCCCTTTCTGCCTTTATGCCCCCGGCACCTGACCCAGAGCCTGGCTACGTGCCGGACTAAGCAAATGTTTGCCAAGCAAATGAGGGGCTGGGTCACCTTGGACCTGCATGCAGCATATGCATCTTCTGTCTGCTGCTTCCTCAAAACACAATACAGCTGGACACGGGGTGCAGGGCTCACGCCTGTAATTCCAGCTACTTGGGAGGCCAGGGCAGGGGGATCACGTGAGCCCAGGAGTTCAAGACCAGCCTGGGCAACACAGCAAGACCCCATCTAAAAACAAAATACAAACACGGCACAAGCACACCACACACTCTCTCACTAACTCATACTACCCGCCCTGTCCAGCAGCCACTCCCCAAAATGACAGACACATTCACATTCATCACCATCACACACAGGCAGAGAGCTTGCGCGCTGTTTGTCACTCCCCCAGATGGACCTCGCACCCACCACATCTACAGGCACAGCACAGAGCCACACCTGACACAAACACGCACATCCCCGCACCCCCACACCCCCACCCCACACACACTCATACCACGCACAGAGGTGTGCGAAAGTCTGGCACAGCAGTGCCTGGAAGCCAGGCCCCAGGTTCCCACTGGGATTAAAGCAGGAGGAGAGTGGGGCAGGTGAGTCAATACCAAGCAGGAAGAGGGGGCAGGGAGAGAGAGCATGAGTGGTAGTCTGTCCTTCCACAAGCTGCTGACAGATGGAAATTAAAGTGGTCTGGGTAGAGACATTGGGGGAGGAGGCAGTGGCGGCAGCAGAAGTACAGCAAGGCAGCAGAATTGGGAGCAGCCCTGGCTGGGGGCCAAAGCCAGCTCACCCTGACAGCCAGCTTAAAATCAGGGAGAATTTGGAGGGAGGGGGCGGCAACAGCACCCCACCCAGCCTACAGAGGCCAGGCCCAAAGCCTCTCCCTGGGGTGGGGCAAAAGAAAGCTAAGGGCAGGCCCCATGAGCTAAAGAGATGTAAAATGCCCAGGCTCACGCCTGTAATCCCAGCACTTTGGGAGGCCAAAACAGGCGGATCACCTGAGGTCAGGAGTTCCAGACCAGCCTGGCCAACATGGTGAAACTCTGTTTCTACTAAAAATACAAAAATTAGCCAGGCATGGTGGCAGGCACCTGTAATCCCAGCTTCTTGGGAGACTGAGGCAGGAGAATCGCTTGAACCCGGGTGGTGGAGGTTGCAGTGAGCCCAGACCGCGCCACTGCACTCCAGCCCAGGCAACAAGAGCAAAACTCCGTCTCAAAAAAAAAAAAAAAAAAAAAAAAAATCCACTCCTAAAGCGAGAGGTGGCCCAAGCCACTCAGGCAGAGGTCAGTGAGCTCTGGAGGTGGCCTTGAGGAGCAGAGAGTGGCGAGTGGGGAAAACCCAGGAAAGTGCGGCTACGTCCACCCCGCCGGACTAAACCCCACTCGCCCTTCACCCCATCTTAGAAGCAGCTTTCCTACCCCTAAGCACCCAGATCATGTACAAGCTGAGCCCCTCCCGGCATGGGAGCAGGAAAGAGGGGTAGTTAGGAACACAAGGACTGAGTCCTGCCACTCCAGGACACAGCTAGGCTCTGTCTCCTCCTATGCCTGTGGCTTTGACCACAAGTTATTTGTCCCACTCTGAACCTCAGTTTATCTGTAAAACGGGGATAATAAAAGTACATAAACTGTTCTAGTTTGTTGGCAGGAATACGTGCCTAACACATAGTTAGCACTTGACAAATACAACAAATTATTAGGATAGTCATTATCATCCTCAACACGGGTCCCTGGCCAGAGAGGATGTGCCTCATCTTGTCGCATCTACACCCTTCACCTGGTCTAAACTTTAGAGTATCCTGAGGACCAAGACTGTATCCCACCCCACCCTCCACCACTGCTCCAGAGGCAAACATGGCACTGGAACTACAAAACGTGAATATCCCAGTGTTCTGAGACCTGAAATGAGGGAGGGGTGAAGCTGGAAAGATGTGTCTAGAGAAACAGCAGCTGACCTTGACCCCAGAGAGACAGGGAGGGTGCCCAGAGAAGACTGCAAGGCTTGGGCCCAGGGAGACAAGAAGAACCCACAGCCACCAGCCGTGGGAACCGGTGCAAGTCACACTGCCTCTCTGGGTCTCAGTTTCCCTAGTTTTTGTGAGGACCAATTAACAAAACCCCATGAGTACTGGGAGTAAGTTACTCCCAACTTACAGACGAGGAATCGGAGGCCCGCAGAAGAGAACAAACTTGCCCAAGGTCACAGAGGTGGTGACAGAATCAGAACGCAAGCCTGGCAGATGGACCCAGAGCCAGACCCCTCTGAGCTATTCTCAAGGACTTCTCGTTACAAAGGGAACCTCCAAAATTTTCTTTAAAGAGAAAGTGCCCATAGTGGGCCAGGCATGGTGGCTCATGTCTGTAATCCCAGCACTTTGGGAGGCCGAGGTGGGTGGATCACCTGAGGTCTGGAGTTCAAGACCAGCCTGGCCAACATGGTGAAACCCCATCTCTGCTAAAAATACAAAAATTAGCCGGGCGTGGTGATGTGCACCTGTAATCCCAGCTACTCAGGAGGCTGAGGCAGGAGAATCGCTTGAACCCAGAAGGCAGAGGTTGCAGTGAGCCAAGATCGCACCACTGCACTTCAGGCTGGGAGCCTGGGCGATAGACCAAGACTCCGTTTCAAAAAAAAAAAAAAAAAAAAGAGAAAGTGCCCATAGTGTAGAATTTCCCTACATCAGAATTTCCCTGCTCATAACACTAGGTTCTTGGACATTAGCCAAATTAGCTTGGAAAATACTGCATTACTTGTCTTTAAGGTACTAATATATGCTAATATACAGACTAAGTCTTCTGCACGGCCACAGAGTACCCAGCATTTTCCAAACATATTCACAGACTGGTATTCTTTAGGACAAATTTTAGAAAAGGCTGCCCGAAAGCATAAAATTCAAACAAGCCCCTCGAACTCCTCTCTAAAGCAACTGTTTCCGTTCGGCTTTTGAGGAGCCATGCTTTCTGTTAGGAGCCACGCTTTCTGTTGCATACAATGAGGCTCACCTGTATGGCATCACGGCTAACCCCTGAACTCGGGTTAAAGTCAACACTGGCCAGATTACGGTAACACAACCACAAAAGCCTGGGTGTTTTAAAGACACAATGAGACCAAAGCTCAGAGACTGAGTGCTTCTCTGCTTCTCTGACACCATCCTCTATCCTCCTCTTCCCCTAACCTAGTCCCATCACAATCCCCGCCCCACCTCCCTCCATCCTAAACTAAGGGAACAAGATGATCACTTTCCACTTCTTAAGAGCCACCCCACACAGAACGGAAAGGCAGAGAGCTGTGTGTGTGTGTGGGGGGGGGGTCCCCACAGTGGCCACACCTGAAAGCAGTCAACATATACAAGTGAGAAAGAGGTGCTCCTGACTCTTTGCCCTTAAGGGGTCACACCACCTTTCGACCCTCCAGCGGAGAGGATAAAAATCACTTTCCTGCTTCACAGAGCAGCTGTGAAGATCAATGAGGTAAGACGTGTGGTTAAGCATGGGGCGTGCAAAGTTCTATGAGTCCCAGGAAGAGAAATCAGGAACAACCACGCCAAGCCTGGACTCTCCCCTGCATCAGGAACATTAAAGCTGGAACTCTGCACTTCCTGAGTCAAACCCTGAGAAACTGAGGCTCAGAGCCCAGCAACCTGCCCAGGACCACAAGGGCCTCCCGACTCCTAGTCCTGCGCCCTCCCCTCATCCCTGCAGTCCTCAATGCAGCCTCAGTGGGTTCCCTGTGCTCCGTCACCACCCCCTCAACAGCCTGAGTCGTCAGGAAGCTCCCCTTCCTCAAATCCCCCTGGGCATCTCACTGGGCCCATCTTCCTCTCTCCCTTCTCCTCCTCCAACCCAAATGCCTCTCCTGACTCCCCAAGACCACCATGATACGCTCTAGCCCCTTCCTGCTCCTCTCCTCCCACCACCAACCCCTTCCACTTATAAAAGCCCCTGCCCCACACTTCCCTTGCCTTCCCCACATACCCAGTGAGAAGCTCCCACTGTGGGGCTGGAAAAGGTAACATTTTCTGCTCACTAAAGGGAATAAAAGCGAATCTCAATGGATGGAAATGTTAACAAAACGGATGCAATGCCTTTTTAGCACCTTTCTCAGCTGCAAAATCATCTCAGCTGGTTTTAAAACATCCATGAAACAGACTGTGCTTGCCTTGCAAAGCCTTTAGAAAGTTCTTTCAGCAAATTTGCACATAGAGGCCAAGGTCATGGGGCCAGGTCCCCATACCCTTCAGGTTCTTGAACTTGCTATTCCAGGCTTCATGACAGGACAGGCAAGAAGCACCAAGTCCCTAACCTCTTTGAGAACCCTTGGGTGCCACTGTCCACTCCACTCCTGGCTGTGGTGGCCCCGGCCAAGAAGACACGGAATTCTCTGCCCTATACCTATGAAACCACCTGTGGCTTCAGGGCTGAGAGGCCTGGGAAACGGCTACTGTGTACAAGAGCAGAACCCATCAGAAACCATCCAAGCTATGACATGCACCATTTCCCCCATCACAGTCACAATTGCAAATCACCAAGGAAGCTCAAACATGGGTTGCAAAAGTAACACATTAGTCATCCTTCAAAAAAGAAACTCACCTGTATGTGTATCATATTTCCATTTTTTTTAAGTAGAACTAAAAATTCTTAGTCCAAAATGTCTCAATTATCCAAACACTAAAAGTCCTCAGGAAAAACTGTTTCTTCCCTCCTCAGAAAGGTTCCGATTTCTTGGACAGCCCTCACATGTTCCCTCCCACACTTGGGATGGGGCTCCGTTCATTACCTGGCTCCGAAGCTGAGGGCTTCTCCTGTCTCCATTCCAGGGTCTGCAGGGTGTGGCTCCAAGGAAGACGAGGAGTCATCTTCACCCTGGGTCTCTGGCCCACTTGTCTCACCAACCCCCAGCTCCCTGGCCTCCAAGGGATCTCTGGCCTCCAGGCCAGGAGACAAGCTGCCATTGTGCCTCAGGCCGGGCTCTGGGCACTGGCTCACCCCGCCCACCCCATGCTCCCTGGCTTCACTCGGAGCCCCAAAGAGCTCCACATTCCGGGGCGCCAAGTCCTGGGTCCAGTCCATCTGCCCCACTCCACATCCCCGTAGCCCCTGAGAACCTCCAGATTCTGGGTCACAGGTCACCTCCAAATCCCTCAGGCCCAGATTGTTACCCCAGTCCATCTGGCCCACCCCAAGCTCTTTGTGCTCTCCAGGACTGCAGACTGCCCCTGGGGCCATGTTTCTCAGCCCGAGGTCAGGTGTCCAGTCTGCCTGTCCAACTCCACGCTCCCTTGATTTAAGGAACTCTCCGGCCTCCACACCTGACCAGTCAGTCTGCCCCACGCCACTCTCTCTGGCCTGGCTGTGGCCTCCTCCCTCCCCGACCTCAGCCAAATCTTTGCTCTTCACATTAACATCAGAAGTCCAGTCCTTCTCCCCAACTCCGATTCCCCCGGGATCTTCAGACCCTCCACTTTCCAAACAGCTGGCCAGGTTCATGTCTGTCAAGCTCAGGCCACCTGACCAGCCCATCTGTCCCACGGCATTCTCCCTGGCCTCGCTCGAGCCCCCGGAACCCACACAGCTGGACACTTCCAAGTTCCTGAGTCCCAGCTGGTCAGTCCAGTCCACCGAGCCAGCTGTGGTCTTCCCAGGAGGCACAAAGTGACCACCTCCCATCTTGCTAGAAGGGCTAAAGCCAGCACCACTCACTCTGTCGTTGCCAATGATGCCAAACTGATAGCTCCTCTCACTGGCCTCGATGCAGAAGTCCCGGCTCCAGTCCTGCTGCCCTGGGCTAAATGCTGCCTCTCGCCGGGGGCCAACACTGAGGCTAAACTCACCGACCCAGCCTCGCTTTCCCATCTCCCCATCTTCCAGGTCAGCACTGCCAGGGCCCTGAGCCCCTGCCTGCTGTCTCTCCTGATGCCCTCCCACCTCCTGGCTAGCATCACTGTTTTGCCAGCTGCTCTGGTCTCTCTGCCCGAGTGTCCCATCCGGCACGTGGGCAGTGCTAGGACTGAGCAAGCCCTCGGATCCTCTCTCTCCTGGCCGGCCAGCATCCCTGCTGCCCTCTCCAAGGCTGTCTTCCACACTTGGAATCTTCTTCTCAAATTCCTCATCCTGTTGCTGGGCTTCCTCGGGGCTGAACCCAGAGCTCAGGGGTCTCGTTCCAAAGCTTCTGTCCTGAGCGTCAAGGGTCCTGGAGCTGCCACCACTGCTGTAGTCCCTTATCCAAGCGCTCTTCCCAAACTCCTGTTCCTGTGGCTCCGCAGCCCGGCTGCCATAGGTGCCGAGTGACACATCTGTCTTCTGAAACTCCCAGTCCTGCTCATCGGCATCCTGGCTTCTGTACCTGCCATGGTGGTCCCTCTTCCCCAAATCTTGGCCCTGCTCGTTGGCATCTTGGCTGGCATAAGCACCCAGAGAATCTCTCTTCCCAAATTCCCAGTCCCCAAGGCTTACATCTCGACTACTGTAGGTACCCAGTGAATCTCTCTTCCCGAATTCCTGGTCCTGGAGTTCTGCATCCCGGCTGGAGTAAGTGCCCTGGGAATCCCTCTTTCTGAACTCCCAGTCCTGAACATCTGCCTCCTGGCTCCGCTGAGTGCCAAGCTGGGCTGGCTTTCCAACTACCCGGTCCTGGGCTGTGAGCACCCCTGGGGCAGACACTTCACTCTGGTCTTGGCTGCTGCTGGCCTCCATCTCCTCCTGGCCGATGCCACACCTGCTGGCCCACTCCCTGGTGCTCCCTTCCCCTGCTCCTTGCCCATACTTGCTGGTCCAGCCCCTCTCTCCGAGACCTGGGTCTCCTCTAGGGCTTGCACCCCCAAGGCCATAGTCCTGAGAAACACCTTGACACCAGCTGGAAGGACTGAAACTGCTGGGCTGTGGGTCTCCTGTGATCCCAAATTCACTCTGCAGATCTTTCTGGGACCAGCCAAGGAGTCCCTGGGAATAAGACAAAAAATAGACAAAGAAACAACGATTAGACTCCACCAGGGTGGGAGTCAATCCAGCAGAGTCAGCGCTGCCTAGTGCCTGAAAGCCCCACTTTGGCAACAGAAAGCTGTGTGACCTTGAGCAAATCACTTAACCACTCTGGGTCTCAGCGTCCTCATCCTTAAACGAGGATAATTCCTATTGCATGGGGCTGGTGTGAGAGGATTAAATGAGATCATTTAGACCAAGCACTCAGCATAGTGCTTGGCATGCAGTGGGCACTCAATCGATGGTCCCATGGTCATGTTTACAACTCTTGGGCAATACTTGGCTAACAGCCAGGAGAGGAGTGGTCTTCACACAGGAATGGCGGGCAGTGCACTTTCCTTTTGATTAGGAGAGGTCAAGATTCAAAGCCTCTCTGCGACTTCCCTTGCAAGGCAAGGTTCCAACACCAATGACAGCTTTTCCAGCCCGCCCGCCCCGATGCCCCATCTGACCCCCATCCTCCTATAAGTACCCAGGCCCTTCTTCCCCAACCAAAGTGCCGTCTGCTCAATCTTCCCCAGGAAGACCTCTCAGCCCTCACCCTGGCCCAGGAAAGACAGGAGGGGCAGCCTCTGGCACAGGGGAAAATCCCAGCCAGGGCTTCTTGCACCCCACCCCCCACCTCACGCTCCCTGACTCACCCTTGTGGGCGGGAGAGCCCTGGGCTCAGGGCTTCGGAGCCGGCCAGCCTCATCCCTCAGCGCAGCATTGGCCAGCAGCCGCTCCAGGATAGACATGCTGGCCTCCCCATCCCCAGGCTGGGCCATGGCCCCCCGCCCCCAACCCGCCTTGGGGCTGCTGGGTGCGGCCAGCCGGGCGCAGGGATAGGGCTGGGCTGCTACCCGCGCTGGGACCTGTCCGACGGCTCTGGCGCTGGCTCTCCCTCACCCTGGCCCTGCTCCCTCCGGAGCAGCTGCAGCTTGGGCAGCCCCGCCCAGAAGCCAGTTGAGTCACCCACATCCCGGGACAGACACACCTACTGCAGGAGTCAGCTTAACCCCTTCCTGCTCCTCCTTCTCCCCGCCCCGCAGCCCCCAGAGGCCCCCTGGCTCCTCCTTTCCTGCAGCCCCGCCCCTTGCAGCCCAGGCCCGGCTTGAGAAATAAATTTCGAAAGCCACCTGGCCCCCAGCCCTTAAATTCAGAGGCAGCCTGGTAGGAGAAAGGGCACTGGGCTGGGAAACGGCGCTGGCCCGGGCCCAGCCACCAACTTGCTGGGTAACTGCACAAGGCTAACCTCCTCTGAGGCCCAGCTGCCTGTCTACAAAGCAGGTCTGGAGCTCAATGTTAATAACGTTTGTAAAAGCCAACACTTCTTAAGCACTCAGGATGAGCCAGGCACTATTCTTAGCACTTTAGACATTACAGCTCATTGAACCCTTGCCAACACCCTTGGAGGTAGAGCTCATCTTGTTATCCACATTTTACAAATGTGGAAACTGAGGCAGAGGGCAGAAAAGTCACTCTTTTAAGGTCACACCTGGGCAAAGGAAAGCAGAGCCAGGAGATGAACCCAGGAGCCCACGCTCTAAATGGCTACACTATTTTGCCTTGAACGATATTCCCATAATGAGAGACTGAATACTCAGCACCTGCCACGCACTGTGCCGAGAGCTTTCCACCTCGATTTACCCACAATATAACTCTAAGAGACCAATGCTACTATCAGGAAAGCACTCTGAAGCCCAGCAGTTAAGGTACATTCTTCCCAAGACCGATCAGCTAGCAATTGCTGGAGCTGGGATAGAGCCTCACACGAAACCCCACACACACACCGTTCTGTGTCGCTCTGCAGAGCTACAATCTGCAGGTCCACAGCTGCCTTGCTCACTACCACAGCCCAAGCTCTCGACATGTAAAATCCATGTTCAAAGAATGAAGCCCACCCAAGCCCTGGCCTCTGTCCCCAGAAGTCCCATTCTCCCTATGCCCATTCTCACCTCAGAGCAGGTACTTGGGGACTGTGTGTCCTTCAGCTCAGATCCAGCTCCCCGCCTTGCACCGCCACCACTGGGTGGTGGTGAAGCCAGGAGGTCGTCCAGCCAGCGGGAGCTGCTTTCAGGGCCTGGAGGCTCGGGGGATGCCCTACACAAGTCTTGAGCCTCTGTCCTGGGTTGGGTGGTCTCAGCCCGGGCTAGGGTCACAGCCTCCTCCTCAACAGGCAGTGCCTGTCCAGGCTCAGGGGCATCAGCAAAGAGAACACAGGGCTGGTCAGGGGGTGCTGGCTGCTCCTGCCCCAGGACTGGCTCCAGGATGGGCAAGGCTGCCTCCCTGGTAGCCAGGGGGAGAGGGGACTCCTGTCCAGCCAAGGGCTCCCGCGACTCGTATCTCTCCTCTGCCTGCTGCAAAGGTAATCCAGGTGTGCCCTCAGTTGTAGGCAGGGGCTCAAGGGGAATAGCTGGGAATTGAGGTTGACTCTCCCCATCGCCCTTCTGGGTGAGGGACATGCTTGGATCATCCCCCTGCACCCAGGAACTTCCTGACCCACTTGGAGCTGACCCAGCCCCTTGCCCCTGCTGAGACACTCCTTCTTCCCTGCTGGAAACGGCCAAGTTACCAGCCTCAGCAGCCTCGGCGGCCTCACTGGCTTCAGTGATGGGGGAGGGAGGCGGGGAGTCCAGCCGCCACACGCCCAGACCCGAGGGCCGCGTGGGGAAGGTCCATTCGAAGGACTGTGATAAGCTCCAGTTGGACTCTGTCCCAAAGGGACGATCCAGGGCCAACTGGCTCCCCTGGCCTTGGGGCAGGGCAGCCAGCGAGCCCCCCAGCTTCTCCTGGTCCTGACTGGGTGACTGGAGCACACCTTCAGAGAATCGGCGCTGAACCAGGCTGGTGGGGCGGAGGTGTGCGTCACCCTTGGCCTCCTCCTCCCCGCCAGATGGAAACGTCCGAGTGAGATCCAGCAACTCACCCACCTCGATCAGGGGCCGGGGCGAGGTGGCAGGGGGCTGATCCAGGCTGTGGGGCTCCAAGACCTCAGGGGGAGGGCTGCTGGGTCTGGGGGCCTCTGGAGCCCCCTCGGCAGGGAGCCCCGGGCTGGGGGTGTGGCAGGAGCCCTCGTCAGGCAGGGCTGCACTTGGAGCTGATGGAGTCACAGGGGGGCAGGGAGAAGCCTGGGAAGCTTCAGGACTCTGGGCTTCCAGAAGCTGCGAGTGGCAGGGAGAACTCTTATCAGGCGAGCGAAGATGGGGAGAGCCAGGGCCTGAGCCTGAGGCTTCTGCGGGGAGGCCTGGGCTGGCAGGGCCTCCATTCTCTGAGGAGGGGGCTGGACTTGAGGGAATCCAGGGCTTGGAAATCTGCAAGAGAAAGGTCAAGAGCCGTCACTCACCTCTCAGCGGGGCGGGGAGGGTCCCCTCCGACCCCGCACAGACCCCAGGTCAGCTTCTCCCAGGCTGGGAGGAGGAAACTGGAACCCGAGGGGGTCCTCTTGGGATAGCTGGGAGGGGCCCCACAGACAACTCAAGGCAGGACTTCTCACAGAGCCCCCTTTAGACCTTCTTCCCCAGAATGCGCCTATCCTTATTCACAAAGCATAATTCCTTTCATCTCAGGTGGTTGGAACCCCTCACCCACTCAACCCAAAGCTCATCTGAGGATCTCCTCAGAGGCCACAGTTCGGGGTCCATAACACCTGCTTTATAAAGGGAAAAGGAACATTGAGAATCTGGCTCTTGAAGCACCTCAGGATGTGGGAGGGGAGAGAGGGTTTCACGTCCAAGCAGGACTCGAGGTGCAGTGCAGCTACAGAGCAGCTCGGGGGAGTGGCTACAGCGTGCAGGGGGTGCCCCTCGTGGCACAGAAGGTGCCAAGGAAGCAGGAAGGCTATGGGACCCAGGCAAAAGGCACTGGGGGGTGTGACAGCGCCTGGCTTGAGCCGTCCCAGCACTGCCTCTTACCAGCATGTGCCCTCCCTCACATATGGCAGACACTTGGTCTCTCTGAGCCTCAGCTTCCCCATCTGTACATTAGGGCTGGTGGCAAGAATGCTCATCTCCCAGTTAGGTGAGGGTGAAGGGAAATGTGTGCACTGGCCCCTCGGCATAGGACTCATGGGATGATGGCGGCAGAGAGTGGGGAGGACGTGGAGAGAAGAGGGGGACAAACAAGGCACCAAGCACCTGGCACTCCACCTGTCCCCAGACAATGAAGTGAGTCTGGCTCCATCTGACCTTTGCCCTCTGCAGAGGTCACGCTTCCCTGGCCGCCCTCTCCCATGTCGTTATTTCTCCCACATCATCATCTACTAGGCCTGGGCAAAATAAAGGGTGCTGCTTGCTTCTCAAGGTCCCTTCTGTTCCCTCCATGCTCACTCCCCTCTGCAACGTTCTACTTTCAAAGCTCGTGCCCTTAAACTACAGCACCCACAATTCTTTCCTGTTATCGACCCTTACGCACCCATCATTCCTTGAAAACCATAACCGCTGCATCACTGCAACCCTCTCCATCATCGTTGTGATAGCTTACAGTCATCTCCATAGCCAGATGCAACCCTTCCAGCCTCTGGTTCGTTGACCTCCTCTTCCCCAGTGACTGTGCGACCCATCCTCTCAAGGTCACACCCTAGACCTCATCCTTACCAGTGGCTGCAACCTCTGCATCATCTCAATCCCAAGTATCCCACTTGCCCACCCCCACTGCCTATCTGACCGGCTCACTCTATTTCCCCAAAGCCCTCATTTTTCAGCCCCTCTCATAGCACAGCCCCTTAACCCTAATTCTTTCTCATTGTCCCCCACTCCCCTCATACCCTCACCTCTCTTCTTATCACCATTAACGTCACTTTTTACTCAACACTCAACTCCCTCATCTGCTTCATCACACTGTTTAACCTGTTTAAATACAGCTCTCCAATACAGCTGGGCCAATCCTAGCCCAGCACCTGAGTAGCTGCATGTGGCTGGATAAAAACACACAATCGTGACAGCTGGTCTCACTCCAGATTCACTGCTGACCTCAAGCCGGCCCTGGAGCTGCCCAGAATCCCACGGCACTCCCCCTGCCATTTACTCCATGACTCTCCCAGGCAATGTTTTAGCATCTTCTCCCGTCAGACCTCCACACCTCCCCCAATCCTCTCTCAGCTGATGGCCTTGCTTCCTGTTCCCTGAGAACACAGAGGCCACCAGCAGAGAACCCCCGACAACCCCCCCCCCACTGCCACACACACACACACCACCTACTTCCTGCATGGGAGCCCAAGCTCTCTGCCTCCCCTTCTGCTATCAGGCACTGTCCTCGCTTGGGGCTGAGGTCAATCCCTCCTCTCTCTCCTGCATCATTGATTTTTTTTCCCTCTCTACTGGATCATTTCCATCAGCACACAAACTGCTCTAATTTCTTCTGTCTTGAAAAGCCAAAAAAGCAAACCAAAAAACCACTCTTGACCCCACTTCACTCACTAGCTACCATCCATTTTCTTGAAAGCCCTGTCTACGTTCACTATTAATATCCACAGTTCTTCTTGTCCCCTTCTCTCTTGAAACCACTCCAAACAGGCTTTCTCCTTTACCTTGCCACCTAACTACTCTCGTCAAGGTCACGGATGACCTCCCTGGAGCTGAATCCAATTCTCTGTGCTCACCTTACTTGACCTGTCAGTGGCATCTGACAGCTGATGGTGCCCTCCCCCAGTCCTGGAGGCTGTCTCCACTTGGTGGACTCTCTCACTATCCTCCCAGTCTCCTTGGCTGTGCCTCTGGGCCCTCCCCTCCTGCACCATCCCCACTCTCAGTAATCTCAGCCAGTCTTCACAAGCATCCCTACTCTGACAATTCCCAAGTGTTCCTTTCAAATTTGCTCACTTCCCTTGAAGGCCAGACCCGACTACCCAACCATCCGCTTGACGTTTCCACATGGATGTCTGAAAACCATCTCAAATTCAACAAATCCGCAAAGCAAACTCCTCCCATCTCCCCCGATCCTGCTTCACCCTTAGAAGTCCCCGTCTCAGCAACCATAAACTCATCCTTCCGGTTGCTCAGGCCAAAAGCCTTGGGGTCACCCTTGATTCTGTGCTATCTATCTGAAAGTCCTTTCCACCATGCCTTCAAATTCTATCCAGAACTAACCACTTCTCCCCATCTCCACCGTAGGCTACCTCCAGGGTCCAAGCCGTCATCATCTCTCACTTGGACTATTCCAACAGCCCCCCGACTGGTCCATGCTGCTGATCTTACCTCCCTGCAACTGATTCTTAAACCAGTGGGCCAGGTGACTCTTCACAACTAAGACAGCAGCATCCCATGCCTCTCCTGCAAACCCTTCAAATGGCCTGTTGCTCTCACTCAAGCCAAAGTCTTTCTAGAGGCCTTCGAGACTTGACACAATCCAACCCCCAACCCGTCGGTCCTCACTACCACCTAACTCCTCTCTCACTGCCAGGCAGACATCCTGGCCTCCTTGCCAGGAAAGCACCAACGCCTTTGTACTTGCTGTGCCCTCTATCAAGAATGCTGCTCCCCAGACATGCACACAGCTCAGCCTCTGCCCTTCACAGTGACACCTTCCCTGACCACACTCGTCCCTGCACTCTCTACTCTACCTTCACAGCTATCTCCAACATCCAGCTCCTAACAGGCGCTCAGTCACTGCTTGCTGGATGGACAAATGAATCAAGTCAGATCTCCAGCTAGCAACGGCTGTATGAGCAAAAAGGGCCATCCTGTACCTTGTTTACTCAAGAAAGCAGGCTGACCATCTTCAAGAACGGGAGTATGATGGGAAAATCTCAGCAAAAGGACTCACCCCTCTTCTAAACCCAGAAAAGGCAGCCCAGCCAGGGAAAGCATGGGAGGCAGACACAGCAGCTCCTGCCTCAGCCTAAGTTACTTACCCTTTGTGAGTACAGGTGCTCTCATCTCTCACATGGGACTAACCGGGTCTACTAGCCAGAGTTATCACAAGGATTGAGTTAGTTAACGTTCCCAGGACAGGCCCAGCACATAGTAGGGACTTAATCAATGGCAGTTGCTGTGGATACTATCATTACTGTTTATGATGAATGGCCTCATGGCCTTAACCACACCTAGCCACTTTGGTGATCAAGAGCACTGGCCCAGGAGTTGAAAAATCCCAGGGCCAGCCCTCCAGTGAGTCACTCTCCCCATGGGCCTCAGTTTCCCCATCTGAACTACAAGGAGAGTAGAAAAGATGATCTCAGATGACCCTTCCAGCTCTAAAATACGTGATTCTGATTCATAACCGCAGGATAACTCACATCAGCAGGTAGCTCCGAGCTGACTGCCTTAGCCAGGTCCCCGTTGAAGGCCAGGTCGGAAGGAAGGCTCCTGTGAGGGACGAGGACAGGAAATGGAAGCATGGAATGTTAGAGTCTGTCACAGAATGGAAAATGTGGGAGAGTCTCCCAATGCAACTTCAACAGCACCCAAAGGTTAAACCCTCCTAGCCATTTACTCTTGAGCCCTGCCTGCAACTATTAGGGACACAGAATCTGTCCATTTTCCATTCGGCAAGTGCCCCAGAAAACAGTGCTTATTCCCTACCTGAGCATGAAGGGTTAAATTCCCCAGCTCCTTTAGGAAAAGCATCCTGGATGCCCAGACCTCTCAACAGCTCCTAAAAAGATAACTCCTCTTTCCTTTAACCCATAAGGAGTTAAAGTTCTCCTCTAGCCAGGAAGAGTGCAGCTGGTCCTGCTGCCCTGCCAATACTTCTTGAAGAATTGCAGTGGGGGAGGGGAAGAGGAAAGAGTGATTTTCCAGGGTTGAAGTTGTTCTTAAGCCCTACTTGGAGTGAGGGAGAGAAGGAAGATGGCGGGTGGAACCCAGCCTGGGCAAGAGTGTGACCTCACAGCACCCTGGTCTGGGACAGGCAAAGGACTAGCTCTGGGGCCAAGGCTCCAGACACTTTCAGGTGAGAGAAGGGCAAGGCCAGAGGGCAGGGCAGGGCAGGGCAGGGCAGGGCAGGGACCCTCAGCTTCCCACTTAGCCCAGACCACACCAGCTCTTGCCTTCATAGCAGTAGGAAGAGAAAGGGAGCCTCTGAGCCCAGCAGAGCAGTTAAAGGCCCAAGGAGCCAGCCATACCTCAAGCTGGCTCTCCCAGCACTAAGGACAGCCTCTGTGCAGCTGATGGCTCCTGAGATGCCTCAGCCTCTTCCTCCAATGTCCCGTGCCCAGCACCCCAAGAAGCACCTCCTGGCCAGCCTTGCTTTACACTAGTGGCAACTCTGGAGAAGCGTATCATATGCAAATATCTCCAACCAGCCAAAATCTCTGTGCAGACACTAGCTGGCCTGGCATCAAGATGTGTTCCTCTCGCAGGGCGTGGTGGCTCACGCCTGTAATCCCAGCACTTTGGGAGGCCGAGGCAGGCAGATTACGAGGTCAGGAGATCGAGACCATCCTGACTAACACAGTGAAGCCCCATCTCTACTAAAAATACAAAAAAATTATCCAGGTGTGGTGGCAGGCACCTGTAGTCCCAGCTACTCGGGAGGCTGAGACAGGAGAATGGCGTGAACCCAGGAGGTGGAGCTTGCAGTGAGCCGAGATTGCGCCACTGCACTCCAGCCTGGATGACAGAGCGAGACTCTGTCTCAAAAAAAAAAAAGACGTGTTCCTCTCTTACCTCTCCCATCAGATTCCACCTCACAGGCAGAGACTGTGCCCTACTCATCCTGACACACGCAGCCCCACCCCAGGACTGGCACACTGCTCTGCCCACTGTAAGAGCTGGCACTTAAGAGCAGAGGATTTGGAATCAAACAAACATCTGTCTCTGCCTCTTAACTTGCCGAGACTATGGGAGTCATTTTTGAGCCTCAGTTTCCTCATTTCTACAATGGATCTAATACTCCCTTGGACAAACAGGATGCCAACGGGGCAAAGTTTGGTGCCCAGCTCTCAGTGTATGGAAACCAAAAATAAACTTCTTGGCCAGGCGTGGTGGCTCATGCCTGTAATCTCAGCACTTTGGGAGGCCGAAGCAGGCAGATCACCTGAGGTCAGGAGTTCAAGACCAGCCTGGCCAACAGGGTGAAACCCCAACTCTACCAAAAATACAAAAAAATTAGCTGGGCGTGGTGGCCCACGCCTGTAATCCCAGCTACTCAGGAGGCTGAGGAAGGAGAATCACTTGAACCTGGGAGGCAGAGGTTGCAGTGAGCCGAGATCGCACCACTGCACTCCAGCCTGGGTGACAAGAGCAAAACACCATCTCAAAAAAAAAAAAAAAAAAGTCTATTGTCTATTAAACTTCTATACTGTACATTTGAACTCTCTAACATAAACCTGCATCAACTCTGTAAAGAAAACTACAACTTTAAAAGCATACAGTAATGATAACACCATCTGCTGGGGAATGATTTGTGACCTAGATCGGGATCTGCCTATACTCACAGCACACAACCAACCTACAGGTAAAAGTCACAACCCTATATGGGGCCATGCACTTGGTCCCCAGCCCCCACCCAATCCCACCCCACCTGACCTCCAGGCTGCCACAAAATATACAACCTCCCACCCTTCACCTCTCCTCAGCGGTCTTGCTGTGCTCTTCCCGGCACTCTGCTGGAGACTTTACTGGCCCCTCCTGGGACCATCCCCTGGAGAGGGTGCTGCCATCCTCATCCCTGGGAGCAGTGGTCGTGCCATAGGTCCTGGGGCCATATCGCGAGCTGCCATCGTGGTTAAAGGTGAGGCGGGAACCCCACAGGCGGTCAGGGCTGGCAGGGACCTCCTTCCGAGGCTGCTCCATCTTGGCCAGGATCTCTTCCACCGTGGTGGCCGCGAAGCGCTCTGAGGCTGGGCGGAAAGGGGCAGGGGCCTTCCGTACGCCCCCTGGGGCGGCACATCGAGCTGGGGGTGTCAAAGGGGGTGGCTCCTCTTTCCCAGCCTCCTCTTTCCCAGTCTCTTGGGTGGCTTCTCCTCCAGTGGAGGCCTCAACCGCAGGCCTTGGTGCAAAGGGAAGGGGGCGCTTGCTGCCACCATAGGGCTGGGGTCCTGCCAGCATGTTCATCTTCCTGGCAGAAGGCAACTCAGCCAGGGGACCCCGGGGAGGCCGAGGCCCAACAGGCACCAGCAGGCTGGGTTTGGCAGGCAGGGCTGGCTTGGCAGGCAGGGCCCGGGGTTTGGGCTTGACAGGGGGTTTGGCCCGAGTGTCACCTACCAAAAGGAAAGGGTTGGTGGGGGAGCTGTCAGAAGAACCAGGAAGCAGAACTTCTTTGTTTCCTGTTCCACCTCACCTCCCACCCTCCAATTTAAGAATATTCACATCTTTCTAGGCACAAGTCATATGCCACCTCTTCCATGAAGCCTTCCTTGATTTTCTACACACATCCCCAAAGTATCTTCTCCCTTCTTCAAACTCCCAAAATGTTTTAGCCAATTCCCCTTTTAAGCTGAAGCTATTTAAGGACCCACCTGGCACCTTATTTCTTCCTATACTGTATTTTGCCCCTAGCATAAGTTATAATTAAACAAAAGAATGAATGAACAAATGAGCCAATAAACAAATGCCTGCCTGTCCCTATCAAGCAATCAGCCCCCCATATTCCCAATCTAGTTTTTTCACCTTATGTGACACTCTTCTCTATCATCCATAGTGAACTTTCAATCTCAGCTGAGCTTCTCTATCCTGCCTCCAGGCTGCCTCCTCCCCCAGCCACAGCACACTCCCAGGCCACCTCCCCACTGTCATCTGGAGTGTGACTGGGAATGCAAACTTACTATTGACCCAAGTCAAACAAAAGTAAATCTGCTATGGGAAGAAAAAAAAAAAAAAAACAGGACCAGAAATCTACCTTCTATATAAAGCTAAATGACCTTGGAAGTACCCTCGTCCACAGTCCTCCTGATAGAATCCCGTACCTCCTACACATTCGGCTAAATAGAAGAAAAGAGTCTACACAAGGAGCCAGGAGGTCTGGGTTCAAACTCCCACTCGTACACTCCATTTTTCCCTGTGGGCCTCAGTTTTCCCCTCTGCAAAGCATGCAGCTTGATCCATATCATCTCAAAGGTCCCTATCTGCTCTTACACCTGTTGGAGATTTATGATCCCAAACAGTTCTGAAGAGTCTCAAGAGAAGCTGAGAACCTTTCAAACTCATCCTGCACTGCCTTGGTACTCCTTCCCTATCTCAACAGAATCATCACTCAACCACCCCCCAAGACAGAAAGAGGGGGCAGCCTCTGCCCTTCCCACCCCCCTCCCAGCCACCCGGCTCCACCCTGCACCCACTGGTACCTGGCTCAGAGCCAGTAGGCACCAGCTCCTCCTCCATCTCCCGGGGCAGTGGGGAAGCCATGGCTGAGCTTTCCCTGAGAGTAGACACTTTCATCACATGCGGCAGACCCTCCTTGAGAGCGGGGAGGCAGAGAGGTATGAGCTGGGGTGGCTGCAGACCTAGGAAAAGAGAGAGAAGAGAAGGAAAAAAAGAGTTGGGCGTTGCCAGTAGGTTTAGCAGAGAGAAGTCTCCTATTTCTAACAGAGGCAGAGTGTGGGACAGGAAGAGAGAACTTGGAGTGGGGGGGGGGTGGGGGGGGTAGGAGGAGGTCAAGGGAGGTTCCCAACAGCCATATCCTCAACTCTTCAAAGATCCTCCCCAACTCTTATCTCCTAACCCCAAAGTCCTAGCGCTTCAGGGAGTCACTCACTGCTCCCTCCTCTGACAAGCTCTCCAAGACACCCCACTTACAGTCCCCACAGTGCCCCTTGGGTAGGACGGCCCCGCTGGAGGTGTCTACTCAAAGCAGAGCTAGAGAGCTGCAAAGTATGAAGTCTGTCTGTGAATCACCTCATGGGAGACGGGAAAAACCCGCTCCTCCCCAACCTGGGCTCCGCCCCACTGCCTGCCTCCCCCTTCCCGCTCACCCTCCTTCCCTCTCTCCCTCCCTCCCGCAGCTGGGAGTGGTTCCTTCTCCCCCCTCTCCCTGTTCTCCTTCCACATCCCTGCCCCACTCTCCCCTCCCTCAGAACTGTCTCATCCAAACACGGAAAAATAAGGAATAAAAAGTAAACATCTGGAATATATTTTTTTCTTTAATTTCTCAATCGCTTGGCTTCAGCTTGGAATTTGATGAGGTAAAGCCAGGGCCTAGTCCTGTTGCCATAGCAATGGCCTCCCACTGGATTTCTAGGGCCTAGCCAAGAGGAAGGAGGAGCCGGCCCAGGCCTGGGCTGGGAGAACGGGACAGGGCTTGAGAACATCCGGGGGGTGGAGTGACTTGGGGGAAAATTCCCTGGGGCTCCACCTTCCACGACAGTCAGGGTGGAGCAGCCACAGCCTATGTATGAAAAGGGGTTATGTGGGCTTCACTCACCAGCCTAGGGCTGGCTTTAAGGAGTTCTGAGGGGGACAGAAGAAATTAAACCAAGAGGCACAGCCCGGTGGTAGAAGCCTGTCACATGAGCTTCAGGATCTGATATACCAAGATTCAGTGCTGGGTGGGTCTACCACTTTCTAGCCCTGTGACTTCTCCAAGCCTCAGTTTCTCCAACTGAAAAATGGGATTATTGAGACCCTGAGGGGGCTTACATGAAATAGTACATGAAATAGGCTTAGCACAATGCCTAGCACATAATAAGTGTTCAACAAATGTTGCCTATTATTACTGTGATTCCATTCAGTGTCACCAATGAGCTAACATCCCTGATAACCACCTCCTCCTCTTCCCTGACCCCAGGCTACCAGCATTCCCAGACCATTCCTTCACTCTCCCAGGCCCTAGTCCTGTCACCTGTTCTTCAGATACTCCAACCACCTCCTCAGTTCCCATCCTGACTCCTGAAGCACTCTCCCACCCACAAAAACATGGAGACCCTGGGGGATAGGGCCCTGCACCTCTCATGCAAGGCGGAAGTTTCCCTCACCTGGTATGCAGAGCCCTGAGGACAACCCAAACTTCTCCAACCTGCAAGGGGCATTGCCTCACTTAAAGTCACCCACTCCAGCTGGTCTGGGAAGACAGCACCAAATCCTTAAAAGGGACCCCCAGTGCTCATCCTCTGCAAAATCCAACTCCCCTCCCCTAACGCTGACCCTGCCCCAGGTGTTTCAAAGATGGGAGAGGGTATGAAGACAGTAGAGAAACCCAGTACTGTCAACCCATTGGTCAGTTAACCACCACGGAAGACTGCCCACTGTGGGTGGGTGAATAACTGTGCAGAGCCAGGCCAAGTGTGGTGGGGGGAGGGGCACATGATAGAAAAAATAAAAACACAAGATTGTTTCCTTGTCCTTGAACATTATTACTAGGAACATAGTGTGGGTGGTTGGAGATGGAAATGAATTGGCTCAGAACCAAAAAAATCCTTTCACCTGGGGTTCTGATGGGCCCCTCTGCGGTATGAGGGGCTGCAGCAATGAAGGCGGGCTCAGAGTCCCCAGGTGCGGAGGTGGCCACAGCAACTCAGAGACCCCAGCCAAGGGCCCCAGGTGACCAAGGCCACCAAGGCTGTGGCCAGAAGCTGCAAAATCGCAGCGGTTCTGAGCACTCCCCACCCTTAAGAGACCAGGGGGTAGAGGGTAGCAGGGTAGAAACGAGCTGACCCCTGGCAGATAAGGCCTCCAGAAGGGCTGGGCAGCTCCAGCCCCGGAGGGGACTCGGCGCAGACGGGGTCGCCCCTATGGACCCCAGGATCTCCAGCCGGATCCAAGGCTAGAGAGGTCGGCAGGGACAGCACGTAAACTGCTGGAAAGAGGGAGGGCCAACGGGAAGATGGAACAGCCCCGGGCAATGGGCTGTCTGGAGGGGCCCAGTGGGGAGCTCTGGACACAGAAGGGACGGCGGCAGCCGAAGAGGAGGAGGAGAAGAGGATGGAGGAGGAGGAGGGGGCTGCGGTGGCGGCAGAAGCGGAGGACCTGTGAGCAGGCTGTGAAGCAGCCGACGAACAGACGGTGGGCTGCAGACGTCGATCAGGTGGGGGCGGACTGGGGTGGCTGGGGGCGTGCCGAAGGAGCCGGGGGAGGGGGCTAGCGCGGCCCGGGGGAAGGGGAGGCAGGGGTCCCTCCAGCGGCTCTGCCCGCCCCCGGCCCCGCCCCAAGCCCTCGCCCCCTCCCCCCTTTCTTCTGGCTCTGCCAGCACGAGCTCCAAGCCATGCGCCCTCCGCCCCCGCGCACACGCGCCACCTTCCCCCGAGCCTCCAGCGTCCCCAGCGCCCTCGGCCCCTGCAAACTTTCCTGGTGACCCCCCGACCACCACCACCTCAACCCGAGGTGTCGGCTGGAAAGCACCCACTCCTTCCATGCCCCTCCCCCGCCCCATCCCGGACCCCGCCCCCTCCTTCGCCCGCCCGCCCCCGCGCACTCACGCGCTCGCCCGGGGTCCGGCTCCGCTCGGCTCGGGGCGCCGATGCCAGTCCCCGCCGCCGCCGCCGCCGCTGCTACCGCCGCCGCCGCCGCCGTCACCGCGGGACGAAGCCACTGCGAGCCCCGGCGGGGCCCCGCCCCTAGCTCCGCCCAGGTCCACGCCCCCAGGGCGCTTCATTAATATGCATGAGCCGGTGGAACCCAGGAGTGGGAAGCCCGTGCAGAATTCGTCCCACCGTCGGCAAACAGGCGCGGCCCAGTACTCAATTATTCATGAGGCTTGCAGATGAGGGGCCCGCCCCAATCTCAGACCGGGGCGAAACTGACGCAATTCAGCCGGGAGCGCTCGGGTAAAATGGCCACCGAGACGACTGCCTAGAGAAACTGCCTTGGCGGCCCCTCCCGGGCTCCGCCGCCTGCACAGAGCACAGTATCATCGAGCTACACCGGCAAGAAGGTAGCCGCCGGCGGACTGGAGCGGCTTCCTGATACAACCACCTGAGTGCTGAGAACGCGCGCAACGTGGCCACCCTCCTGTGTCAATTCAGACTTAGAGCCACCGTGAAGAAGTCTGGCAGCTCTGCATTCCTCATTAGTGACCTTTATCTCCTTTTAGGCCCCTTCTCAGACATGGGTTCCTCCCTACACTGAAGTTTGTATTCCCCCTTCTTCCCGTAAGAACAAAAGCTTCACATATACTCCGTACTTTCTTGCACCACCACCAGGCTGCAACCACCACCACTCTACGCACACGCTCATCCTCCCCGACTCTCCAGGCTCAGGTTTCCACTCCCCCGGCTGCTGGAAGGACAGTCAATCCTGATTTCATTATCGAAAGCCTTGGAAGACCCTTGACTCATAGGTAAGGATGCAGCCAAGAGCTGCCTCCCCCTAGCTTGGTTGGCTAATGGAGTGTAACTGGGAGAGACTTCCTAATCAGATCAGCTCTCATTTCTAGACTCTCAGGTGGCCCATCCGGGCAGAGGCGGGTGAAAACCAATGCTCGTCCAGCCGGGAACAGAACAGGATGTACCTCGAGACTTGCTTCCCGGCTGGCCAGGAAGGCCCTGCCCAGTCTGACCAGAGCAGTAAACACCACCAATAAAAGTGGGAGCAACACACCAGGGCTACAAAGAAAGCATGAGGACATGGTTTCCAAAGTCAGTTCCCTTTATTAAATCATTTTCACAGACCAGAAATACAAAATAAAAGTAGAAATAGGCCCCAGGTAGGAGCTACAGGCCTGGCCTCACATGACCCCTGCTCCAGCAACTTGAACAGGACAAGCAGCAGCTACATCCTTAAGGTCGGGAAAGTAAGATGAGGATTTGGATCCTGCATTGCCCTGCCTCCCACCCTATCTCTCCCCAAATTATAAACAGCCATCCTTGGGAAGCAGCAGAGTTAAGACGTCTCCCCACTGCCCTAGTGACATACACACCAACAGGAGAGCATGTTCAGATGGCACAGAATCCAGGGACTGCATTTCATAAGGAGAATCTGGTACCAAAATATGGGTGGGGAGTCTGGGGGTGTGAGAAGGCAAGCGCAAAGAGAACCTTCCTCTGTTTCTACTCATCGGATCCTGACGCTGAGTCCTCTGAGCTGGGGGGAGTACTGGCTAGTTCTTCTTCTTCAGAGTCCTGAAAACCAAAGGTGTCTTAAGGGAAAAGCTGGAGTCCTGGGTGCCCCACCCACTCTTCAGTGAAGGGCCCGCAATTCCCTACCGCCCCCAACTACAGCACCCACCTTCAGAACCTCAGAATTCCACCATCCACTCCAACTCATTACTCTTACAGACCAACCCCACACAGACACACATGCCCCTCACCCTGCCCAGCCCACAGGCCCCACATTCCTGCCGCACCTCGCTCCTCCTCCTCTTCTTTTTGCTTTTGTTCTCTCCTGAAGAGCTCTCATCACTAGACACAAACTCTTTGCTCTTGAAGCTCTCGCTTAGCTGCCTTGAGGATGACTTGGATGATGAGCCCCTAGAGGGCGTGGATTTCTTTTCCATCTTTACCTTTACTTTCTTCTTCTTCTTTGACTTGTCCCTGTATTGGCAAGAGGGAAGAGGAGCTGGGCCTTCAGGTCCCCTACCACCATGACCAAACCTCCCCCAGCTTTAACAAGGCCTTTCCCAATCCCAGCCACACAGCCCATTTCACTCTGAACGTAAATAGCTGCGTCAGCCTGAAGGGCACCAAGGGAGAGTATCATGAGTACAACAGAAGAATCAGAGGGCACAGCCTAAAGCAGCCCAATGTGCAAAACCTACTTGACATTTCTTGCTTTATCTTTTAGAGTTCATGCAAACTGTGCACTGCACTCCATAATAGTATTTTTTTCATTCCCCCATACCTTCAAATAAAATGGTCCAGGAAAAGAGGCCATATTTCCCCAGTGACATGAATGCCCTATTGTGTCACCCATACTTGGGCAATGGCCTACCCAGGTTTGAGAAGCACTACCCTACTGCAGTCAGAAGCATCTCTGCTGTCTTTAACTTTCCAATGCTCAACTTCGGCCTGTTAAAAAAAAAAAAGAAGTCTGCCACAAAAATCAGTGACTGGGCCATGTTCTCGACACTCACCTCTTAGAAGACTCGCCTCGGCCCCCTTCATATTCTTTCATGGCTTTTTCATAGTCCCTCCTGGCATCCTCAGCCTTGCGATCCCACTCCTGTCTCTCACACAGAAAAAAACAGTTAAGAATAAGACCTCTCCCATCTCCCCTCTCCCCTGATGCAGGCAAAATCGATACAGAAAGTCCCACCAATGGCTCATACTGCTCCCCTATCAGTCATGAGACTCGCCACCCCAAGACAGCACCTCTCCCCAGCCCATGAGAGGCATCACCCCTCCTCTGCTGCTACTCACCTCTTTCTTCTCTTTGGACATTCCCTTCCAGATCTCGCCTGCCTTCTTGGAAAGATCCGTGATGCTGATGCCAGGATGGTCTGACTTGATCTTCTCTCGGCTGGCATTGAGCCACAGCATGTAGGCAGACATGGGCCTCTTGGGGGCATTGGGGTCTTTGCCCTTCTTCACCTACATAAGAACCCAAATGCCTTCAGCTATTTCCCACAGAACCCATACATTTTCCCAAATAAATTATTTAGATCACTTAACTTGGAGAAAAAGTGGAGGACTAAATAGCATCAGGCGAGAGAGCTCCCTAAGGGCAAGGATAGTATCTCCTTCCCCTCTGCAATTCAGTGCCTAGCTTACCAGGACAGAAGCCCATCTCCTAATTCAGACCTTCCAGAAGCTTATTAATCTCAGGGCTAGTGAGAAAAATTTCCAAGAAGATACCCCTCAAGGCTATAATCACTGGCTATAAAAAACAGCCCCAAGGAAGAACAGGTCCTACTGGTGGTGGACAGGAGAAGGTAAAGAGAATGCCTCCCACGCCCCCACCCACTGCACCACACACAGCCCCTCCCATCTACAGTCTGCACCTCCACAGGCTTCTTGCGGCTCTTGCGGTCCTTGGCCATCTTGGCCTTTTTGAGCTGTTTCCTCTTCTTCTCATCCCGGTCACTGTCACCCTCATTACTGGAGGAGCTGGCAGAGGCGTTGCTGTCAAACCTGCCAGAGAACAAGCCAGGCTTAGACTTGAGGAGGGAAGACAGGACCCCACGGCCTCAGGACAGGAGGAAGACAAATCCAAAGATACCCACCCAAAAGGGGCAAGGGAGGAAGACCAGAGGACAGTATCCACCACCAATCCCCAACACTGCTTCCTCCCATTCACTGCGGTGGCTTCAGCCATGCCCTCTCCAGACCCAGCCACAGCAATTGGTTACTTGATCGGAATTAATGAATGAAAAACAAATCAATGAGCTTCAGTGGATCTCCCTGGGCATGGCCAAACCAGGTCCTAGTCCATCCCCAGGACACCACTAGCAGAAACACTGCCTCATTCATGCCTGGAACATGGCCCAAATCCACTTCACCACTTCCTTCGGAGTAATCACCTTAATCTACCCTATAGTCTTTTTTGTCTTCTTTTTTTTTCCATGTCAGATGGGTAATGTGTAGACATCGTAACAAGGCTGGAGGGTGGCACATGTCACACACGCACGTAACACCCAACCATTATGTTTACGAACTACAAAAGGATTGGCCCCTACAGTCTTCTGATGAAAAGATAATCAGTTACTACAAAAAAGAGGAAAACCAACTTCAGTCCAACCCAGTGCCTACCCCTGTAATTGACAGTCTTGTCTGATATATGTGAAACTCCTCAAACAATGCAACTACCTTACACCTGTATGCTGCTGGACAGTTTTCAAGGCACTTACACAAGTATTTGCTCATTAAACCTTCATAAACCTTCATAAACATGTGGCAGGCTGAACTAGAGGACTCCCGTTGGGTGTTTTTTTTGCTGCCCGACATTCTTTTACAATCCTTCTGGATTAAAAGAGCAGAGTCCCAATTTTCTGTTGGGAACCACCTTGCCCCCACTCAGGAAGGGCTTACCCCAACCACAGGCTCTAAGGGTGGGCACTTGGCCTATTTCTGGCCCATCAGACTCCGGCCCATTCTAATAACTCAGGCTAGAAAGGGGCAGGTAACCACTGTGTTTACTATGCTGTTCACCAAAAGAGGCACTTCTGGTGTTGTTTTAAACCAGTAGGATTAAGCCTGCCCTGAGCTTCTGAGAGTCACTGGGCACCCCATGGGGTAAACCTATTTTTAATTAAGGAAATCGGAAGAAATAGATTTGAGCGCCTGAATCCAGTAGTGTCTGAAGCCAATTAAATCCCCAGACTCCGCAGTAATATGAACTTATGAAATTCCCTTTTATATGTTCCCTTTTAAAGTGAGAGCGAATCACATTTCTGACACTGCTAACAAAAAGTCTTAACCAATTTAGCAGGGGTACTACTGCATTTCTACCGATGAGGAAATTGAGATTCAATGACTTACTCGACAACCCCCAGCAAGTAAGTGGCAAGCACTAGCTCATTCCCATTCTCTCCTCATCCAACTACGAACCAGCCCCGACTGGCACATTCAGGGCGGTATGGCCATAGATCCCACTATACTTTTCTGACTTCAAAATATGTCTTGCATTTACAAAGCCCTTGACAATTTCCAAAACATTTTCGTATATCACCTCATTGGAGGTCACTCTCCCATTCTGGGTCAGTAGCTAATGCTGGGACCTGAGAAATGTCCAGAAATCTTCTGGTCCCTTAAGCTTATGGGTCACCATCTTATCCCCACAAGGTACCACCAAAACTCACTCCTCTGCCACATCTTCCTCCTCTTCACCTGGGTTGAATGACTCATCTGAAAAAGGGCACAGGATGCATCAGCTTCTGCCCCAATGGAAATCCCCCCACCTCACCCAGGCACCCAGCTCTGGCCCAAGGGTGAGTCCAGCCCGGGCCACAGCGAGGAGCATCTGACCATCCTCGTGCTCAGCACGGAGGCTAACCCACCGGTTTCTTCTCCTGAGTCATCGCTGCTGTCATTGGCATTCTCCTCCCTGATCTTGCCTTCCTCCTTCATCCTCTCCAAGTAGGCATCATGCTGGTCCTCATCAGAGTCAGCGTATTCATCGTAGCTTGGGTTCATGCCCTAGCCAGGGAAGAGTTCACAGTGGGGCCAACTCACCCTCGAGCCAGAATCCCTGCACACTCAAAAGCACACCCCCATGCCTGTCAAGTCAGAGCAGCAGCTCCCAGAAGACCTGGGGCTGGATTGTCCACACACAGCCAACGTGCAGGGCCTATGCCCAAGTACTTCCTGCCAACTGGGTTAGTCCAAGCCCCAAGCCCCTCCCTCTCCCAGCCCCACTGGGGGCTCCTGAGGGGCTGCATAGACTGGTCTAAGGTCATGCAGAGGAAACCTGCACCAGGAGGGGGAAAGGGTCACACGCACCTCTTTTTTCTATAAGGGTAAGAAGAGAAGAAAGAGTGAAAAAGAAGCCGGAAAAAATCTCCACCCCTTTCTCCCCTATAGAAAGACCAGGAGAGGGTCTCATCCTCCCCACACAGAAGTACCTCTTTCAATCCTCGGTTTTTGATGTTGAGCTTTTTCGCGTTGACAAAATCAAACAGTTTCCCGTACTCCTCCCTGTGAGGGGACATGCATCATGTTACCAGAGAGGTAGTGCCAACACAGGGGCAGACTAAACAATGTTCTGATTCCATGAGCTGGGGTAGACTGTGGAGCCTGGAGCTCTTGACTATGCTACCCAACCCAACAGCTTAGAAACCCCCAGAGGACAGCAGTAAGGCAGAGCCAGAGCCAGACATTAGTCCTGAAAGAACTGCATGGCTTTGAAGAGCTCTGGGAAAGAAAAGGCAGGGAGGGGTGCGCATCTGTTTACCAAATAAGCTCAGAGGGGAGTAAGTGTGGGGCAGGGGATGTGGTCATCTTTTTTCATACTTCACAAGGTTGATATGAGGATTACACGTGAAGATGCTTATAAAACGTTTAGTCCACAGTGAGCACTCAATAAGCATTAGCCGCTATGTTCTCAGGCACAAAGCTCATTCCAGGAAAGAAAGAGATAGCATTTCCATCATGGTGGGGAGTGGAGGAGAAAAAAGACCAGTAGCGAAGACATATAGCTTTCAGAATACGGAAAAAGTTTTTTTTGTTTTGTTTTGTTTTGTTTTTTAATGACCAGAAAGAAAGCAATGGAGAGGTTTCTAAAGTCTGAGCACTCCAGGGAAAAGGACCAAATCCTGATGTAGCAAAAGAAAAATTCTGCTCTAGGGTTGGAGAGTGCCCCAGGCCATGCCAGCCTTCCTAGACAAAGCTGGCTCGGGACCAGGATGCCCAGGAAGTGACAGGTGGAGGTTCTCACCTCTCAATGCTGCTGAAGGTATACTGAGTGCCCTGCTTGGTCTCAATTTCAAAGTCAAAGGAACGAGTAGTAGTGGTACCACGAGCAAAGTTGACAAAGGAGATCTCATCGAAGCGGATGTGCACAGGTGGCTTGTGGACGTAGATGAAGCCCCGCTCCAGCGGGTAGAGCAGTCCTGAGCTTGCCTTGTAGGAACAGGTAATGCACTGGGCCCCCGAGTGCCTGACAAGAGGGTGCAGGGAGCCTGGTTAGTGCCAACCTCAGCAGAGGCAAAGGGCATATCGAGCAGCAGCGACACGAGTGCTCATGTCCTAGACTAAGTAAACCTCACTGAGCTGTTCTGACAGAGGCGCTGGCACCTGTTGTGACACAAGGTCCCATCCAGGCCTCTAACAGGCCGCATTCCCATCTCAGGAAGGTTTACCAAGGAGACACGGCATTTCCCATACCCAGGCAGGGCAGGATCCCAGGCCCACACTCTCACCCTTGGAAGTTGCCTGGCACTGTGATCTTGCGGTTTACCAGTGCTTTCATGACCCGGCTGACCATCTCATAGAGGGATCCTGACATGTTCTTGGTGAGCCGACCCTCAAAGCGCTTCTCCACTTCTTCCCTACAAAGAAAGCAAGGTGAGGTCACAACACTACTGCCTTCTAATGGCACACCTGTCTCCTGCCTGGACAGTGGCAGGAAACGAGTCCAGGGAGACACTCACTCGTTCATGTTCAGAGTCAACGAAATGTCCTCGTCCTTGGAGAAGAGGAGGATCAGGAAGTGGTAGCGAGTTTGGCCTTGCTTGATTGGGGGATCCAGGCTGATCTAGTAAGGAAGAGTACTAATTGACACTCTACAACAACTTGCAATTAACCGACATAGAATTCTGCACACCAGTGAGATCCGTCTACTTAACACTTAGGCAAAAACCAGGATTATCCGGCCATAGGGGTTTCTGCTTACCACAAAGAACATCTGGCGCTGGTCCTTGTGGGGTAACAAAAACAGACGCAGTACTGTGGTGTAGGGGATCTTGTAGTCAAAGGTCTTGCCATGCAGGTGCAGAAAGGTGGGGTAGATCCGAATGTCATAACGACCACGAGGAGTCAGACACTGCAGCTCCCGGAAGATGCAGATGGCATCTCCCGTGGCCTGGATTACATCCGCCTTTGACAACACATTCTGGGCAAAGGCCTGCAAAAGCACATATTGGTAACCAAGCAGGAGGCCCTGCTCCCAGGCCAGCCAACGCCTGCTCAGCACCATCTGCTGCCAAGGCAACCAGGGGAAGCCTCACCTCAACAGGGTCCACACCATCCTCCTGGGTGGGTGGGACGTAGAAGCGCACCTCCATGAGAGACACCTCTGCGTCATCGTTTTGGTGGAATTCCAGTGTCACCTCATTCTTGCCTGTGGTGCACTGGGACACATTGCTGAGGGGTATCTCAAAGACTGGCTGGTCACCAATGTCAAAGGAAAGCAGCTGCCCTGTGAGGAAAGGGCTTATCCAGCCACAAGCTCCTCCCCTTAAGTCTGCATAAGCAATATTCCCACCAAACTGAGTTCCACAGAGACAGGATACTGCGGTTAGTCTGTTTAGACTGTAACCCCAACCCCAGGCAGTATACTGTAGGTACTCAATAAACACATGATGAACATGCAAATAGAGAGGAAACCAGAGACAGTGGCAGAGGGAAAAGAGCAAAACAAGTAAAAGGCTGAAACCCTTCACCCTATCTTCCTCCCCAAACCTCAGTCTTCCCCAGGACTCACCACCAAATTTCACTGTCCCCCAGTTCCAGCCCTTCACACAAAGGTCCTTCTCCATTAGCTCAAGGCGATAGTGAGTTTTGAAGAAATCAGAGAGTTTCTCAAACTCCTGTGGGTGGAGGGAAGAAAGCACAATCCCAGTAAACCTTGGTAGCCTTAACACCGACTTGAATGTCCTGGGATTATTTCTGAGAAACTGCCCCAAATAGGCTTTTTAAGAAATCCATGCTGACTTAGCAACCCAGCTCATGGTAAGATTGTTGAAAGAGATTGCTTCTAGCCACTGGATCTGACATTCCTGGTTATGGACCATCTGACTTTATAAACTTTGTATAGGTATTACTTTAATGAAAGTGGAAATTAAAATCAAATAAAGCCTTTAACTCAAGCAGTTCAAAATGGAAAACAAAACCCACACTTTAAGACATCAAGCTAGCCAGGCGCAATGGCTCATGCCTGTAATCTCAACCCTTTGGGAGGCCAAGGTGGGCGATCCCTTGAGTCTGAGAGCTCAAGACCAGACTGGGTAACGTGGCAAAACGCCGTTTCTACCAAAAATTATGAAAAATCAGCTCGGCATGGTGGCATGTGCCTGTGGTACCAGATACTCAGGAGGCTGATGGAAGGATTACTTGAGCCCAGGAGGCGGAGGCTGCAGTGAGCCGAGATTGTGCCACTGCACTCCAGCCTGGGTGACAGAGCAAGGCCCTGTCCCAAAAAAAAACAAAAACACACACACACAAAGAAATCAAGCTAAGATTCTGAACCTTGATAAAAGCCACAGGCAGAAACTACTATCTAAATCAAGACAGAAGAAAATCTTCTGGAGTCAAGGCACACAGAAATTCACAAGACTTCAACGCTCAAAGCCAACCACTGATTGCCTGATGGCCTCACAGCCCTGCTCTAAGGAGCCCAAACTAGCAATCACAGGGTTACATGAGGAAGGAACCTCGAGTCTCTAGAAGATTAAAATAAGATGATGCAGTAAAAAGGAGGTTTATAGCCATGGGACATCTCACCGATTCTCGGAAGCCATCATACTTGTAGACATGGCCATTCTTTGTAAGCAGTTTAAGTCCATGGCCCAGAGCAACACGGCGCCAGATGCCTTCTGTTAACTCCCCAGCCTGGATGTTGTCCACTTTGCCTGTCTTACTATTCTTGAAGATGATGCCCTGGCGGCTCAACCTCAGTCGACCATCATTCTGTAAGAAAAGCAGGCCCAGATGCATGGAGACAGTACACAGCATGTCCTGGGTTCTACAGCTCTACCTAACACACATTCCTGCTGCAAGTGGACTGGCCAGATTATCAATGCAGGAGCAACAGCTGAGGATGCCAAGGAGTCTAGATTCTAAACCAGACTCTGGTATCTAGAACCCTTTAACAGATTCTCAGTTTCCTCATTTGTAAGACAGGAATTGGGAACTGAACAGCATATACGGTCCCTATAACTCTGAGACTATCTCTCAGTATTGCCCTGAGTTGGTGGAGACACTAGGTACACATTATACTGAGTCTTCTTTTTCCAAAATAACGTTACCAAAGCAAGCTCTCATTAACGGACAAAAACTCTACCCTCCTTCCTTCTCTCTACTTGTATCACCTGTCCAAGCCATTCTCACCATGGAACCTTTCACCTCCTGATAGACGTCGTTGAACTCCAGTGTCTCTGCCATGTCGACCCCTGCCTGTGGTGGCCTGGGCAGAGCCCCAGGCTGCACAAGGGAAACCAAGTAAACTGGGAGCTGGGCCCCAACTCCTGAGTGGGTGTGCGGATGCTCAGCAGGTTGGGAATCTGAATTCAAGAGGAAGACAGATAAGCATGAAAGACACCACCTCGCTGTGCTCACGGATGGAGCCAGGTAGCAACTCCCAGCTGCGCCTGGATGTCTCAGGATTTCCTCTGCCTAGAAACCTACAGACGGACGCTGCAGTGCCCAAGGGTCCAGGTCCAGGCCTGGGTGGAGAACCGGGCCTGGAATACCGCTGACACCCAACCCGACGCCCGCTCTGGCCACTCCGGCGGGAGCCATGGCAACGAGCAGCGGAACCCCAGGGTCTGCCCGGAGCCCGCACCTCGCACGCGACCCAATCCAGCTCAGAGTGCAGGGTTTCCCTCGCACCGCTCCCACCACCCCGCGGCCCCAGACCCACGGTTCACCCCCGCCCCACAGAATGGATTCGCCCGCTCCCCGCGGTTTCGAACGCGGAATGGTCCATGTCGAGGGTCCCGTGGGGGAGCGAGGCCCCTGCCTTCCTGGGACCAGGGACGACCACCACCTACCTTCTCAGGCTGCAGCCTCGCGAGGGCCCCGGCGCGAGAGGTGGGCGCGCTGGGGGGACACGGGGGGGCGCGGGGCGGGGGATGGGGGGGACACCGGGGAAGCTTTTCCCGCGTGCGCGGCCCCGCGTCCCGCCACCGGAAGCCGTGCACAGGCCACAGAGAGAACGAGCTGGCTAGAGAGACGCGAGTCGGGCCCGCCTGCGAGACAGTCGCATAGAGCGTCAGCGACTCTGGAGGACCTGAGGGAAGGGTGGTTGCCATGAAGCCTCTCTCACCCAGGGGGAATCGGCCTAGAAAATGTGTGTAGGGCTCTTTAGAAACTACAGACACTTCTTCAATCGAGACTAGATACTAAGGAGAAATTGTGTAGTTTTATTGTATCAGACTTAGTACAGGGGTGGGGTGGGGGTGTGTATTGGAATGATGCGTGCCCGTTTCTCTGCAAAATAGTTTCTGTGTCATGAAAAGGAGTCTATGGGACAAGAAGAGAAGTATTTGAACAGTTGTGGGAGGAAACGACCTCTCCCACTGGCTGCGGAGAGTATGCGGGTGTTGGTGTCATCGTGGGTGCACTGCTTTCTGGCTGAACTGTCAAGTTCACTGTCTACACCCAAAATTTTCACATCCTTAACCGAAAATTATAGGTACCTCCAAGAGGCTGGCAAACGGCCTTATCCAGTTCAAGTCCTGGTGTCAGATTCACCTTGGAGCCAGAACTGATTTGAAACCACATCATCCTGGGGTTGCGGAAGCCAGGTCTCCCCCGTATAATCCCGGAGTGCATTTTGCAACATCAGAGACCAGACCTGGAAAAGATGTTTTAGTTTTTCTACCCCAACCTCCTTTTACTGATGGGAAAACTGAGACCCAAAGGGGAGTGAGTTGCCCAGGGTCTCAGTGCGTTGGCAACAAGGCTAGGTAGGACCCAGACCTCCTTAACACCACCAGTCCAGTTATCTTCTGTCATAATCACAGTGACTGTATGTTCAGAATGACTATTGATATGTGTCCTACATGAAGACATTAGTACAGAATATGTAAGCTCAAGATTTCCCTGACAATCAATACACCAGCTTGCTAAATCAATCCTGGGGTAAGAGACAACAGGAATGCACCCTTCTCCCCTGAACTCATAGCTTTAACCTCTGAGTAGTGGCTATTCCAGCATTATCTAGCAAAATAAATTCAACTGGGTTTAATAAATAGATATTGAGGGCCTATTACTACTTTAGCACACTTCTCAGATTTGAGGAAACTTGAACAAGGTGAAAACATCCCCGGCCAGGCGCGGTGGCTCACACCTGTAATCCTAGCACTTGGGGAGGCCGAGGCAGGGAGATCACTTGAGGTCAGGAGTTTGAGACCAGACTGGCCAACGTGGTGAAGCCCCGTCTCTATTAAAAATACAAAAATTAGCCAGGCATTGTGGCGGGTGCCTATAATCCCAGCTACTCGGGAGGCTGAGGCACGAGAATTGCTTGAACCCAGGAGGCAGAGGTTGCAGTGAGCTGAGATTGTGCCACTGCACTCCAGCCCGGGTGACAGAGCGAGACTCTGTCAAAAAAAAAAAAAGAAAGAAAGAAAAAGGAAAAAAAAAGGAAGGAAGGGAAGGAAAGAAAGAAAAAAAAAAAGAAAAAAAAAAGAAAAAAAACCCAGCCCCAACCTTTCAGGAAAACATAATCTAACAAATGATTTTAATAAATAAGCTGACAGTTAAAAAAAAAAAAGAAGTTGGCACATATACACCATGGAATACTATGCAGCTATAAAACAGGATGAGTTCATGTCCTTTGCAGGGACATGGATGAAGCTGGACTCCATCATTCTGAGCAAATTATCACAAGGACAGAAAACCAAACACCGCATATTCTCACTCATAGGTGGGAATTGAACAATGAGAACACTTGGACACAGGGTGGGGAACATCACACACACCAGGGCCTGTCGCGGGGTGGGCCGAGTGGGGAGGGATAGCATTAGGAGATATACCTAATGTAAATGACGAGTTAACGGGTGCAACACACCAACATGGCACACGTATACATATGTAACAAACCTGCACATTGTGCACATGTACCATAGAACTTAAAGTATAATAATAATAATAATAAAAACAAAACAAAACAAAACAAAAAAGACGTGCTAACTGCTGTGCTACAGGTAGAGTGAAGCTCATTACCAGCTGGAGTTAGAAATATGTGACTCTTTACTCATCACACCCCAGAAGACCCAGAAAAACTTTCAAGAGACCTTTTCCCCCTGACCCATGCCACTGGGGGCAACTCAGGAAAGGAGGGGACGGCTGCAGAACTGGGTGGAATTTGGCAGACACTCAGGAATGAAGAGGGTCCTTAGCTCAGGCAGGCTATTAGGTGACTGGGGGATGGGAAATTGCAAGGGGCTTTAGGGAGAGTGTGAGCAGCTGGTGAGCTGGGATGAGGATGCTGCAGAAGAGAACAGAACAGAAACAGTAGACAGAGTGCAGATAAAACATTAGTCCCAGAGGGCTCCAGCCAGCTACATCCCAGGCAATCAGGAGCCCAGGATTGGAGACCCCACCCCTGCTGTGACATCACAGGGGAGTGGGGTGGAGACGAACAAAAAGGGGGTCCCCCGCCCTGGTCCTGGCCTCTTGGAAGCCAGAGTATCAAGAGCAGAGAGAATCTGACTAGGATTGCATGGCTTAAAGGGACAGGCTCCCCATTCCTCTGACCCCTCTAAGCTACCCCCTCCAGGTTGTGATCTCGTCTCCCTGTCCTGTAGGACCTCCCTCTCCTGAGGCCACCACTGGGCCCCCTTCTGAGTGTCCCCTGAGCACTCTCTCAGCATGAACTGCATATCCGACTTCTTCACCTATGAGACCACCAAGTCGGTAGTTGTGAAGAGCTGGACCATCGGAATCATCAACCGAGTAGTTCAGCTTCTGATCATCTCCTACTTTGTAGGGTGAGTCTGTGGCCCTTCAGGTTCCTGGCGGGGTGGGCTGCCTGGCATCCCGTCTTCACCCTCCTGCCTCGGTGCTACCATCCAGCTTCCTGAGCTCCTCTGCTCCTGGGGGAAACAGTTTCTTCTGTGGAGCCGAGTCTTAAAGACTGGCCTCTGCCACCCCCACCTAGGACCTGAATTCACCCAGGTGAATTCTTTTCCCAGTTCATCCTCCAGGGTTGAGAGTGGTTTCAAGACACACGCTCGGAGTAGTAGGGTCCCTGCCCCGGCACTGCCCTCCACCGAGGGAGGGCTCAGGAGCTCCATCTCCACCCTCCCTGCTCTCATCTCCCCAACAAGAGAACAGGCAGACCCCCTCCCACATCTTCGAATTCCCCTCAGTCAACTCTTCGGGGTCTCAAAAAGACAAGACAGCACAGGAATAGGGAAGAGAAGGCACTGAGACAAGGGGGTGGTGGCAGGTTGATCAAGTTGGTGGCCGGGAGGGAAAGAGAGAACTGGATCTGTTTTAGAATGAGGAATTTCTTTCTGGCATGGATGGGTGAGATGGTGAGAGAGAGAAGGGCAAGGGAGAAGCCCTCTGCTCTTGAAGGGGAGGACAAAGAGGGAACTGCCCCTTGATGAGGAAACAAACAGAGGCCCAAGGGAAGAGTGGCCAAGGAGAAAAGGAGCTTTTCTGAACATAGTGCCGCTCCCTCCCCAGGAATCCAGAAATGCTCCCCTTTGTCAAAAAGTGTAAGTTCCCTACCTCTCCCTGACCCTGTGCCATGTAACCCATCCTAGGAGTTGCTTAAGAGCCAGGAAGGTGCAACCATCCCCTCATCCCCCACCACCTGCAAGCACACACCTACACACACACACACACACACACACACACGCACACACAAAGGGCTGTGGAGCAGACAATGGCTGGGGAAGAATGCAGGTCCTGTCCTTCTTGTGGTCATTTCCACACACTGGTGGGCACCAGGAAATACAGGCAGAAACCTCGAAGGTTTTCTTTCCTGGCATGCGGGTCTCCAATCTTATGCTGTTCTTTCAGACAATGGGTCTTTGCATTTGAGGTAGCAAGCCACTGACTGTCAGGAGTTAGTTCAAGCAGGTCAAAGGAGAATCCTGTGTGCCTGTGGGCTGAAGCTGCATGCAAACCTGCTTGCTTGAAATGTTGAAGTTTATGCGAGGGTGTGGAGGGAAAGGTGGCTAGATGTGACTTTTTAGGTGATTTTTTGCTCTGTGTGCTGGGCAAGCCCTGGTAGGCTTCAGTGGGCAGGTATTGTAAAAAGGCTGCACCATCCAGTGCTCCTTTGGGAGATTTTAGAAAAGGGATTCAAGCTTTGGAATAGCATTAAATGGCCACAAAGTTCCCTTCCAATGTTGAGGTTTTGTGAGATACGAGGTTTGCAAATGTTCGCTGTCTGCATCTCTAGAGCTTGGCTCAAAGTTGGTTCCTAAATGTTCTGTGTTCACGTGTATATTCAATGCTGTGGTTGTTTATAGCCACAAGATGGTATGTTGGCCCAGGTGAGTGCAAAATCTGGCTCAGCACATTCCCCATCTGGCCTGGCTCCACTGGCTCCAGGCAGAGATTGATGGGGGAGAGAGTGGGCTCCTAGACCAGCCTGCTCAGCCCCCACTGCCCTTGTCTCTGTCTCATCATGATCAGATAGAATCCTCCAGTACTCAGGGCTGGAGCCCAGCCTGCTGGAGCGAGTGTGCGAAGCTCTTTAGCATCTTAATTTCCAACCCCATCCATCTCCTAGCCTGACAGCTCCCCACGGGACACTGCCTTCCAGTTACATCAGCGCCCTCTGCAGCCCAGCCCCATGACCTGAGTCCCATCTCCGTGTATGTGAACCCATGCACGTTGTGACTTCATGAGTCCACCGTCATTAATTTAGCAAAAATGTACCAGCATTTCTGCATGCCAGGCACTGTGGATTGAGGACGGAATGGTGGGCAAAAGCAGACAGGGTCCTCGCCCTCATGGGGCTTACAGCGGAAGGCAAGAGATGGCATTCATCTGATGATCTCCACAAACATGAAATGTCAACTGTGGCTTGGAGGTGCACAGTTATAGAGAGCCGCTTCTGTGAAGGTGTTTGGCCCAGTCAGGGAGTAAGGGAAGGTTTTCTGGAGATGTGACATTTTAGCCAAGACCCAAAGGACGAGTAAGAGCAACCCAGGTGAAAGAGGGAAGGAAGAGAGTTCAGGGCAGAGAAACCCACCTCTGCAAAGGGAAGGAGCCTGGCAAACGGGAAAGAAAAGAAGGTCATTGTGGCTGGAGCCGAGGGAGCAGAGATGAGTGAGGGTGGTGTACGGTGGATGGGAACACACACAGAGGCCGGACCTCAGACACCCTTAGAGAGCTTTTGTTTTTACAGGAGATGAATAAACAGAAACCATGGAAGCATTTTAACCCACGTGTCTGTGTGCACTTTTGTGTGTGTGTACACGTGAGTTTGAGAGAGAGAGAGACAGACATGATGAGATCTGAGTTGGGAAGAGCACCTGGGCTGATTCCCTGGAAGTGGAAGGAGTAGGAGTGGGTGCAGGAAAACCTGCTAAGAGGCAGTTTATGGACAGAGGTGACAGTGGCTTCGACCTAATCGAATTTAAAGGGATTTTTAAGGCTATAGTGTTAATATTTCACTGATACTTCAATCTCTTCCCCATCATCCCAACCAGGTCAACAACCTAGACTCTGCCTAACATGAGTCCATCATTTCTCTGAGAACTTCTCAGCAACACACCACCTGGTCATCTCACATACGCTCTCACCCCCGCCCCTGGCCTCAGCTGCTTGTCTGTGGTTGACACCATTTCATCACTATTTTCCTTTACCCACTCCAGGGCACACAGAGAGGCCTGGACTTACCTGATGTTTCTCACATCTTTTCTGGGTCCACGTGGTAATCCCCACTCACCTCTGTGGAGTGGGACTTCCCGAGAGCCCATCCCCGTTCTGGATCCTGTGGGGACCTGAGAAGTTGAAGGAAATCCCTAGGATCTGAGTCCCTGGAAGCAATAGCCTGTGCTTGGCCTGAGGTTGATTTCCAGGGCCTTCCTGGAGGAAGCTGCCTCCTTGCAAACTAGAAGGCCAGGGACTTCCCAGGCCTTTGATGCCCCATTGTGCTGAAGGGTCACTGGTGGCTGCTGGAGCCTCTGACCCCGTCACAGCCCTGCCCTACCTGCCCTGTTCCTCCCCCATACAAGACCCAGTCCACAAACTTGCCATCGGTACAGCCCCATGCTTTGGTTCATAAAATTCAGCCTCATTTCAGATCTTAGGTGGGAGTTCAATACATAAAGTGGGTGAAAGGGAGGAGCTGCTCTGGTTTAAAAAGAAGGGTCTAGAATCCTGCCTTCTTGGCTCTCCACTCCATCCTCTCAGCCCAGGGTATCACTGTGAGGCACCTTGTCCGCACAATTAAGTGACAGATATGGTGGAAAGAGCTGTTATGGTGGGAAGAACTGTTGGGCTGCCCCATCTTTTTTTTTTTTTTTTTTTTTTTTTTGAGACGGAGCCTTGCTCTGTCCCTCAGGCCGGAGTGCAGTGGTGCAATCTCGACTCACTGCAACCTCCGCCTCCTGGGTTCAAGCGATTGTCCTGCCTCAGCCTCCCCGGTAGCTGGGATTATAGGCCTGTGCCACGAAGCCCGGCTAATTTTTGTATTTTTAGTAGAGATGGGGTTTCACCATGTTGGCCAGGCTGGTCTCGAACTCCTGACCTCAAGTGATCCACCTGCCTCGGCCTCCCAAAGTGCAGGGATTACAACATGAGTCACCATGCCTGGCTGGATGCCCCATCTGGACCAGTCATCCTGGTCCAGAGAGAGGAGTGACTCTCATTCCTGCCTGCCCTCTCCCCCAGTATGGAACATAGAGCACTTGGTTAGAAGCCTGGCTCTGACACCAACTAGGAGAGGGCCTCCTAAGAGTGACTTTACGTCTCTAAGTCTCAGTCCCCATATCTGGAAAATGGATTTAGGAATACCTCCTCCCTGGGAGTTATAGGGAGGGGAGGTAACATATGTCAAGTGCCTTGTGGAGATGGTGACTCAGTAATAGATGGCAACTGCGACTACTTCACAAAGACCCCCCCATCACCCCTCCCCCTTTCCCTCTGCCCAGCTCACACCTTCCTAAAAGACCCCTCTCCTCCTCCCACACACACAGCGTGCACTCTTCACACCCACTCCCCAGCCTCCTCCTTGACTCCCTGGGGGCGGATGGGAGGGTGCTGGGGCGCGGCTCTGGCCTCTCTCCTGCACATCCCACCTGCCAAGGAGCTGCCACACGCCTTCCGCTCTATAAATAATAAACCATGAATGCGAGAAGAAAATAGTCAGAGCAGCAGAGTAAATGCCAAGAATCGAAGGCTCAGGCCTGCCCTAGCTCCTGAGCCCTGGCCTCCAGAGACAGACTCAGCCCCTCCGTTCTGGAAATGAAGCATCCCCTTCTTTCTGGCCGCCTTGATGACATCCCGAGGCCCTGTGAGGCCATTGAAATTCTTCCACTTGTTATTTAAGTCAGAGAGAGAATTCTAATGTGGCCTCTCCGCCCCACTGGGCACAAGAAGGAGCCTTGAAGGAGGAGGAGGAGGAGGTAGGAGATTGGTTGATTGTTCCTTGGAGTCCTCGGCCCTTTCCTCCTGAGACTTTCCTGTCAGGAGATGCTTTCACTGGTGATGGAGCAGGAGCTGGTAGGAAAAGCACAGGGTCCGGTTCAGGGGGCCAGCATGGCCTGGCTTTGAGCTGGGACACAGCTAGAGACCTTCGAGTGAAGAGGCTGTGAGTGGTCTGGAGCAGGTTGTCTGGTTAGAGCTGACATACCAGCTTTGCAATCCTGGGCAAGTTAGCACCCTCTCTGTGCCTCAGTTTCCTCATTCATGACATGAAGGTAATAACGAAGCTGTTTCAGTAAGAATGTAGTGAAAGATTCGGCTTAGCAAGTGCCGCATTGTTTATATAATACTAATCTGAACTCTGCATCTCCAAATGTTCCTGGACTTTAAGGATGCAGGGCAGGGGCCTCAGAAAACCATTTCGTTAGGTCGACACTGAGAAATATGTCTATTCTGTGGCTAGGCACATTGAGGCTTGGTTCCAGAAGGGTGTGTTTAGACCACAGTTTGCACTCTGCAAATGTACAGCCAACAGCCATCTTAGCTGGAAGCAGAGAGCCTGGGCCCCAGACCTCACTCCCTTCACTCTGCAGGGCCCCAGGCTGTGAGCTAATAAAGCTCATTTGGGTTTCCTGTGACAGGGAGGCTCCCTTCTCTTCTGCTAGGACGTAATTTGGCAGATGGGATTTCTACGTGAGGCATACTTCCTTGTGAGATCTGAATGAAACCCCTCCCCTTCCAAAAAAAGAAGAAAAGAGAAGTGCTGGGAGACAAAGCAGCACCACAAAGCCCCATAGAAGGCGGTGTGCATGAGAGCATTTTACAAGCACACAAGTCACTCTAAGTGGTGCGTTAATCAGGATGCTGCCTGCCTGCTCTAAAGGAGCAATAGGAAAACAGGTAACGGGTTTGAAGCCATATGCTGGTGCTGTGACTACACCCTTTCTCTCCTGCTCAAGAAATCATTCAGAATTCAAGCCAGTAATACTACTGAAAAAATGATAAATATGTGAGGTAGTAAATATGATCATTAGCATGACATAATCATTCCACAAGGTATGGGCATATCAAAACACCCACATTGTGCCCCTTGAATACGTACAATTATTACTTATCAATAATAAATAGGGCTGGGCATGGTGGATCCCGCCTGTAATCCCAGCACTTTGGGAGGCCAAGGCAGGCAGATCACTTGAGGCCAGGAGTTGGAGACCAGCCTGGCCAACATGGAAAAACCCCGTCTCTACTAAAAACAAAAAAGTTAGCCAGGCCTGGTTGTGCATGCCTGTAGTCCCAGCTACTCAGGAGGCTGAGGCATGAGAATCACTTGAGCCCGGGAAGCAGAGGTTGCAGTGAGCCGAGATGGCGCCAGTGCCTGGGTAACAGAGTGACACTCTGTCTCAAACAATAATAATAAATAGTATTTATTTATCAAAAATTTAAACTTAAATTAGAATAAAAAGAAAAAAAGATTCCAGTGAGCAAAGGAAGACCCATGATGGGGATAACACCAAACCCTCTCACTGAAAACCGAACAAAGAGCCACTTGCAAATATCCGCTGGGGTTTGCAGTAAATAGGATTGTGGTGTCCAAACTATAAGTGGCTGGGACCCCCGGTACGTTCTGGGAGCTGCTGCTGTTTGCATGTTCCAACAGTAGGTGACCCCAGAGATCATTCAGTCCAACCTCCACCTGAGGAAGGGGCCTCATCTCAGCACACCTGCCCTGGAGTCTTCCCAGACGTGTGGCACGCGTGTGGTGAGTTTCCGCAGCAGCCGGTTCTGGGATTGAAGTCCTCGCCCACCTCCTTATAGAATCCTCAGGTCAGCCCAGCTCCTGCCTCTGCAGCTTCCCAGCCTCTAACTCCTATGGCTTTGTCTTCTCTGGGCTACACAGTCTCAAATTCCTTCCACTCACCTTCATCTGGTGTGGTTTTCCAACCTCGTGCCACCCTGGTTAGAAGCAGAAAATGTCCTCACCCAGCATTTCCAAAAGTGTGCTCCTCTGTTCCATGAGATGTCACCAGTATTTCTCCAAGACTGGCTTCTGTGATCAAATAAGATTGGGAGCCAGTGAGGTTAACAAAATGTAACAGATGTATTTGTTTGTTTACATCGTATGTTTCTCGGGGAGGGAGGAGGGTTGCATGGCATTTTCTAAACGTATTTGATGAGGTTTTCTCATCTGTCGAATGGGAATGGTGGCAGCATCTACCTCCCAGTGTGCCATCAGGAACAAAGGCAATCTTGCCAAAGGCTGGAAGTGTGGGATTAAGTGAGGCTGAGCGGGGACTTCAGCCTTGAGGGCTGTGATTGGCGATTTCAAATGGAAAGGCAGGCACTTTATAGGAAAGCAGAGGCACGAGTTGCCAGCAAGTGTTTGCAGGCCCTTCTTGCTCAAGGCCGGGAAAGTCTGAGAAGGAAGATAGGGATGGAAAAAGGGAAGGCCTCATCCACGTGGTCCCATTATGGCTTAAAGCTGTAGGAAGGCGCCAGTACAGGTAAATGACCACTGGGTGGCAGCACAATCCAGGGAATAAGATCAGACTCTTCCCTCCCTCCTCCCTCAGCGCCCCCACCTTCAACCGAGCTCCTTTACCTGCCAGGTAAAAGCTCAGCCGCTGTCCCCCGCTTCCTCCTCTGTTCTCATCTGACACCTGGGCAGATAGATTCTGCCAAGCACCGAGCTCCCAAGGACCTTTATTGATTTGTTTACTGAGCTACTTTGTGTTGGACACTTAGGGTACAGCCGTGGGCCAAGGCTGGAATGCACGGGAGCAGAGGCCTGGGATCCTCTGTCCTTCTGTCTCCTGGGTGCCTGCCAGAGAAGTGGCCCCCATCAGCAGCATGGAATGACTTTGAGCCATGCATTCTCAATGGGGCCATATGGCCCCCAAGGAGGTGAAAATTGGTTCTCACTCTTTTTATGCATAAAGCACAAATTTGCATACAGTACATAAACAGATATCTGTGATATCAAAGTTTCATGGAGGGGGGGACCACTAGGGGAGAAAATGTCTAGAAAGGCACCTGAGGGGCAGTAATGGGACAAAAGTTGGAGAAACGCTATTCTAAGTCAACCAAGGGCTCACTCTAGGTCTCACGCCTCCGAAAGGAACCATCTGCACACCCTGCCAGGCATGGCCAAGTGTTGGCAGGAAGGTGACCTCTCCCAGCTTCTGTCTGCTGGGCCTATGGACTCCTCTCTTTCTCTTCATTTATGCTCTCCTGCCCCAGGTGGGTTTTCTTGCACGAGAAGGCTTACCAGGTACGGGACACAGCCATTGAGTCCTCGGTGGTAACCAAGGTGAAGGGCTCCGGACTCTACGCCAACAGAGTCATGGATGTGTCTGATTACGTGACGCCACCTCAGGTATGGTTCCCCTACCCAGAGAGGCATGTGGATGTCCAGACACTGGGCAGGTTGGAAGGGAGAAAGCGAGCAAAGAGTGCCAATGGGATTCCCAAACTAGAATCCATGATGTCACTGATCCAGAGGACCTCTCCCCCAGCAGCTGAGAGCTGTGCGAGAGCTTGGGCCTGTGGTGCTGGGCATCAGGAAAGCTGGGTTCCTCTCCAGGCTCTGCCACAACTTGTAATGCAATCAAGGACAACACACATGGGGGAAGGGTGCCATGTGGGTGGCTGCAAAGAGCCAGCTCTGCCCCTCACCAGCCCTGTGACCTTGGCCAAGTCACTAGACACAAGCCTCACTTTCCTCATCTGTAGAGTGGGGATAATCAATTATAGTCCCTGTCTCACTGATTGGGACTGTTGGATGTTTTTCTCTCCCTTCTTCTCCTCCCAAGGGCACCTCGGTCTTTGTCATCATCACCAAGATGATTGTTACTGAAAATCAGATGCAAGGATTCTGCCCAGAGGTGAGGGGAGGACAGAGGTTGGGTGAAGCAGGTCAAGGCTGAAAATGTTGGTGGGAGTGGGAGTGGTGGCAGGGAGGGGCGGGGTATGAGCAGAGGCCCCAAGTCTAACCTTGCAACTGGAACCTGGGACCTCCACCCTCCTGAGGCTGTTGGTTGTGGGGAGGTCATGGGAGTCGAGGAGCTCACCAGGCCAGGACAGTGTCCTTCACCAACCTGTGACCCGCCTGCCCACAGAGTGAGGAGAAATACCGCTGTGTATCAGACAGCCAGTGCGGGCCTGAGCGCTTCCCAGGTGGGGGTGAGTCCAGCCCCTTACCCACCCCACAATCCCAAGTGTTAGTGGGACCCATGGGGGAGAGCCCGTCGTTGGAGAGGGAGTGGGAACCAGCCTGTTCCATGTCATTCTGCTGGCATTTACAGTTGCTCCCTGGGTGCCACACCCAGTGGGTGCTACAAAAGTGGCATGGCCCCTGCCCCCAGAGGAGTTCCCAGTCTAGGATGGTGGTGACAGACAGGGGTGCTTGAAGTGGCCTGTGCTGTCCAGGAGGTACAAAGGACTGTGGAGCCTGGGGGAGGGGGAGAGATTGCTTCTGGGTGAGCAGTACCCAAAGGCTTCCTTGAGGTGGTGACATTTGGGATGGTCCCTGAAGATGAATAGGATTTGGCAGGACAGAGGGAGCTTCAAAAAGTGCATTCCAGACAGAAGGAACAGCTGCAGCACAGACTCAGAGGCAAGGAAGGAAGCACAAGAAGAAGAGGTGTCCTCAGGGTTGCTGGGGCTCGAAGCACATGAAAGGAAGGCTGTCACCTCCCTTTGGCTGGGTCTGGGGCTCAGGAGAAGCAGCAGGAGAGAAGTCAACTCCCTTTTCTCTGCCTGCTCTTTTCCCCCACTTGCCAGGGTCCCTGATGGGGGGAAGGGAAGAGGGAGGAAGGAAAGGGAGAGGAGCAAAGGGCAGGCAGCCACCCAGCAGCTGTGGCTCTCACTTTAGGGATTCTCACTGGCCGCTGCGTGAACTACAGCTCTGTGCTCCGGACCTGTGAGATCCAGGGCTGGTGCCCCACGGAGGTGGACACGGTGGAAACGTAAGGCTCCAAGCTAGACGGGAGGAGACAGGCCCCCACCTCAGCTCCCCTTTGCCCATGTGGGAGCCGTGCGTCTCTGAGCTTGAGGAGGGTCTGTGGCTTTCTCCAGTGTTGTCCCTTCCTGGTGTGGGGGGTGGCCTCAGGCCCAGGGTATCATCTTCCCCAGCCCACCCACCTGCCTCCTCCTCCTGCTCTGACACTCAGGCACAGACAGCCCCTTCCTATAGCCCGCTCTCAAAGTGCCCTTTATCTACAAGAGGTCTCCCTTTGGAGGCATCTACCAGGAAAGGTCGCCCTCAGGTGAAAGCCTTCATTTCCCCCTCTTCTTCCCGGAAAGCTAAGGCCTCCTGTGCTCACCCACAGGCCCATCATGATGGAAGCTGAGAACTTCACTATTTTCATCAAGAACAGCATCCGTTTCCCCCTCTTCAACTTTGAGAAGTGAGTCCCCACTCCTTCCCTAAAGCCAAGATGCAGGCACCCCCGGCCCTGCCAACCTGTTTTCAGGGAAGTGGAGATGCCCCCTCGCCACAGTTCGTCCCACTTTCGCTCTGCTGACCCATATCCCTGGGCCTACCATTCCCAATCTCCCAGCGGGCCTTGGCCACTGAGGATCAGGTGAACTTTGGGGTCAGTTTCTCTGCCAGCCTCCCCGCCTTGGGGCTCAGACCCAAATGGGAGTTTTGCTTGGGGTAGGAGAGGGACAACTTAGGCCTAGTCCTGGGTCAAGGATGCCTTCAACAGTTGAAACCCTTTCGGTCTCGTCCCATTCTTTTTCCCCACATCTAGCCCATGTGTGGAAATCCCTTTTCTCTTAGTCAGTTCAGCCCCCCTTCATTGACTTACTCATTCCACAGCTACTCGGTGAGCATTGGCCATGTGCAGAGGGCAATGCCAGTCACTACGGAAGTGCACTAGGCCAGGCGCAGTGACAAATGCCTGTAATCCCTGCACTTTGGGAGGCCGAGACGGGTGGATCACGAGGTCAGGAGTTTGAGACCAGCCTGGCCAACATGGTGAAACCCCGTCTGTACCAAAAAAAAAAAAAAAAAAAAAATTAGCCAGGCACCGTGGCGCACCCCTGTAATCCCAGCTACTTGGGAGACTGAGGCAGGAGAATCGCTTGAACCTGGGAAGCAGAGGTTGCAGTGAGCCGAGATCACGCCACCGCGCTCCGGCCTGGGCAACAGAGCGAGACTCCGTCTCAAAAAAAAAAAAAAAAAATGCACAGAGTAACCAGGAATGATTCCTGCCCTCTCGAACTCCCAGCCTGGCAGCTGGAGATTAGTCACCGACATACATCACCCTGATAAACAGGGAAGGCGGTGATGGGGCGCCAGAAAGATGCAGGGAAAGGAAAGAGGGGAGGGAGATGGCGAGGTCCAGATGAAGGCTGAGGGCTCAGATCCCCCCTAGGCGTGGAGGGCCCTGAGGCTCCGGAAGGCGGGGAGAGATTGCACAAGACGATCTTCCCATGAACCCTGGGCTGACCTCTCTGTCTGCTCCTCCCCAGGGGAAACCTCCTTCCCAACCTGACAGCCAGGGACATGAAGACCTGCCGCTTCCACCCGGACAAGGACCCTTTCTGCCCCATCTTGCGGGTAGGGGACGTGGTCAAGTTTGCGGGGCAGGATTTTGCCAAACTGGCGCGCACGGTGAGGACCTAGCCATTCTTCCGCGACCCCAAACTCCCCACCTTCAGCCCTTTCCCAGATTTCAGGGCCCTTTGGCCGGCACTGGCCAGGAGCCGCCGCGAGACAGCGCCACCTGGTGGAAGCATCCCAGGCCTGCCACTGGCTTTGTGCCTGAATCCTTTCTGCTCTCCCCGCGCAGAGCGGTCTTGCCCCCCGCCCCCGCCGAGTCCACCTTCCTCAAGCCTCAGTTTCCCACTCCCATCTTCACATTTCACCTCAGGGAAAGGCCTTAGATCTGTAATAAGCCCCAAACGACGGGAAAGTAGACCTGTGGCCACTTTCTCCTGTGTTGTAGCTAAAGGACTGAAGATCCCAAAAGTAGGACTCAGAGGCTCCAGTGTTCGCATCCGAGCCACAACCTTTTTTTGTTTGTTTGTTTGTTTGTTTGAGACAGAGTCTCGATCTGTCGCCCAGGCTAGAGTTCATGGCGCGATTTCGGCTCTCTGCAACCTCCGCCTCCCAGGTTCACGCCATTCTCCTGCCTCAGCCTCCAGAGTAGCTGGGACCAAGCCCGGCTAATTTTTGGTATTTTTAGTAGAGTCAGGGATTCGCCGTGTTAGCCAGGATGGTCTCGATCTCCTGACCTCGTGATCCGCCCGCCTCGGCCTCCCAAAGTGCTGGGATTACAGGCGTGAATCACCGCACCCGGCCACCACAGCACTTCTTTACTGAGCAGTATATGACATGTCACTTTCCGTTCTCCCTGCCACCGTCTCCCACCTGGAGGATGGGAGGAAATCATTTGTCACCACCTCCACCCCACCCCCACCCTGGCCCAGCGCAGGGAGTCAGAGGGCGAGGGGAAAGCTCATACCCGTCCCGTTTCTTCAGGGGGGAGTTCTGGGCATTAAGATCGGCTGGGTGTGCGACTTGGACAAGGCCTGGGACCAGTGCATCCCCAAATACTCCTTCACCCGGCTCGACAGCGTTTCTGAGAAAAGCAGCGTGTCCCCAGGCTACAACTTCAGGTAATTCCCTGTCTCTTGGGACACCAGGAGAAGAAGGTGCGGGCTGTTAACGGCAATGTTTATTGGGGAAACAAGATCCCACATCCATCCACCCACCCCTGGCCCCAAGTCCCACCTCAGGTTTCATTTCAAATCAGGAAGGACTCTCTAACAGCCATTAGGATCTAGCTGGTTGTCCTGGGAGACAGTGTCTCCTTATCACTGAAGGGGACCACGCCAAGGATTCCTGCTGCAGGTCAGTAGTTAGAAGAGAAGGCCAAGGTCTCTTGAAATGCTGGGGTTCTGCGATTCTTTGCCTGTTCCTAACACTGGCCTGAAACTGTGGCGTGCTTAAGTGACTTCCAGATAGGCCCATTCCCTGCCCTGGGCCTGAATTTTCTAAGGTTTCTCGCTCTACAAAGTAAGGGTGATAACTGGTATCATTTTACATTTTACAAGATGGCAACTTTGCATTTCTGTCTGCAAACGTGTGTCACCAGTAGCAATTATAATTGTCTCTGGTTCTTCAATGCCTCTCCAAACAAGAACTCAGACCAGTCTTTAAATATCATCCCAATGGCTTTGAGACTTCAGGGATCTTTTTGGGTTTTGTTTTGTTTTGTTTTTCCATTTTGAAGAAAGGGAGAGAGGAATTAGAGGACAAACTGTTTGGAAGCAACTGAAAGTGCTTGAACAAGCCATTGGTCTTCTCCCATCCTAATTTCCTCACCTATGAAATTGTGATAGTAACGCTGTGATCTTCAGGATTCAATTAACCAATGTGTGAAAAGCTTCAGCTTTCTGTTTTGTTTCTCTCTTCTTGTTTTTCTGAATCATTCATTTATTGATTCATCCATTAAACACATACCAATTGTCTACTACGTGCTAAGGACCGTACTCAGTTATCTTAGGTTAGCAGTTCTCAAAGTGTAGACTACAAGGTCAACACTACTTATTAAGGGTTTTGTTTTCTTTTTAATTGATAAATAACAATTGCATATATATGGGATACAATGTGATGTTTTGATACATGTATACATTGTGGATTTCCCCCAGTTTTTGAAGATCCTGAAGTTTCTGGCAGGGCCCTGTTTAAGTACACAGCATTATACACTAAACAGCTTAAATAGAACAAATAGGGAGTGACCAGGGAAAAAAATACATAAGAATATATTTCATTTACATTTGAACATAAGAATATATATTTGAATATATTCAAATAAATGTTACTCAAATTTCCTTTGTTGAGGTGGTATTCTCTGATACAATGGCAAACATAAGCCAAAAATAATCATTTCACCTTTTAAAAATGTTAATTTATAACTTAAAAAAATAATCACCCACCCCATTAAGCTTTATATTTAATAGTTTAAAATATACATGTATATTCTCTGGAAAGAAGAATCTTTAAAAATTGAAGTACTTTCATCATCAACTCCAAACTTTAAAAAAACCATAGGAAACAACACATATTTTAAAGTAGGTTAAAAATACTGTTCGGCTCACTGGCAGAAATTGGCATATTTATTCAGTTGGTATATCACACTGAGATCAATACAAAGGATATTTGTATGGTGGCTTAAAATAGTAACATATTAATAAAATTCTCATGATCTAAAATGCAAGTTTTCATCTTCATAACTTCCCTTTGGCCATTGGGAATTCTTTAATCCTCCAAATAACTCATTTGGCAGGAAAGCTTATGAAGAATGTGAATATTATAAAGACCCCCAACTACTGATATCATACAGTTTTAGAACAGCATCTCTCATCTAAATAAGAATTGGTCTGGAGTTCTTTATCTCCAATTTATTGCACTGTGGCTGCCTTCCCTCCCTCCCCACCTGAGCACAGAAGGATGTGGGATAGACCTGGTCCTAAATAAGCTTGGAGGGTATTTGGGGAGGCAGGACGGAATATCCCCAAAGACCCTGCCTGCATAATTCCCAGAGGCCTAAGAGAAACCACCCCCTCTTAGGATCTCGGATAATTGACTCCCCCAACAAAGTCCCCCAGGCCAGAGAAGAAGGAGGCAAAGCTGCTTAGTTTGACCCTTGTGATTTAAAAGTTTCCAGAGGGCCCAAGAAATAGCCCTGACATTGGGGGACATCTGATATCAGTGGCAAGCAGAGGGCTCTACCCAAGCCCCTTCCCATCCCTTCACCTGGGTGCCCACCCACCACCCTCATGCAACCTCAAACTACTGGCACCCAAGGCTAAGCTAAGAGCCCACGTGTGGGAGGCTGCAAAGCTGTCTTTCTGAATGCTCGAATAAGAGAGAAAGGGTCACAAAGCCAGGTTCAGTGCGGGTCACAGTGCACTTTCTATGATATGGTAAGATGTACGCTGTTTTTTAGAATCTCACCAAGCTACTTATCAGTAGAAACCATACTAGTCACCCTGTGTGCAAAACGTTTTGTGTGCTTCAGCTCAGCATTCGTTGCATGCCCTACAAAGTAGATGCTACAATATCCCCCCCAACTTTATAGAGGAGAAGATGGAGTCTCACTGTTAAATAACGTTCTCAAAGTCACAAAGCAAGCAAGAGGGGGAGCCTGGATTCAAAACATATTTCTTTGGATGATCTCCACCCCAGCCAGGAAGACTAGGGACATTTGTACTTGTTAATCCTCAGAAAAAAAAGCATGCCTATGTGGTTGACACTTTCATCCCAGCTTAAAAACAAAGAATCTAAGTTCCAAGGAGATTTCAAGACTAGCAGATGCTGGCAGCACAATTCATAGCCCGGCCTTTTGTCTCCCAAACAAATTCATTTGCTGCTCCCTCCAACAGAGGCAGATTTTTCAACACCCCTACTGTTGCCATTTGCTCTGGAGGGAATGGAATTATTCAGCCAAGATTCGGCCGTGCTTGAATCTGCTAACTAAGACATCCAGAGGCAGCTAGAGATTCACATTTCCATCACTAATTACATTCTCAGCTCCCTTCCAAATGTCACTCCCCCCCGCTCCTACTTTTTGTAGCTCTTTGCCTGCAGAATCAGAGATTTTGAGGATTTATAGCTGTTGAAGTTCCCTTGCAGTCACCCAGAGTAAGGCGGTCACTTTACAGATGAGGAAGCGGAAGTTCCAAAGGGGGCATCTTAGAGTAGCCTCAGAGGTCATTGGATCTCAACTCCTAATGTGACCCTTGTGATTTAAAAGAGTTTACGGACCCACGTAAGAGATTACAGGCCCATGTAATCACCCTGACACTGGGGGATATCTGATCTCCGTGGCAAGCAAAGTGGCCTGCTCCATTCATTGGAAAGGTGACCTCAAATTGAGCCAAAATGTGCCTCCCTTCAACTCCTCTCCGGTGTACTTGGTGCTGTCCATGCAAGTTAATCTTTATTTTTGTGATCCCCTAAAGATTCTGTTCTTCCCCTACCTGAAATTTAGTGGAGAGATTTTATTTTTACTCCTTGGTCTGTTCTGCGTGGCTAAACACTCCGTGGGCCGCTTTAACTTAGTATTTTTATGAAGCCTCTTTCCAAGCACACTGAGATTGCAGTTGGTGGGGTCATCTGGATTTCTAGCAGACAAAGTGCAGCAATTTCTAAAAATAAGAACTGTTGAGAGTCACCAGTTCAGTGCTGCACAAGTGAAAGGCGCCCTCAGCAGGGCCCTGCAGTTCTTCATGAGGCTCTCTTCTCTGTTGGCAAGGTTTCTGAGGCCCAGGTAGACCCTCAATTCACAGGAGCAGGATTTTAACAAGAGTACTATATTTCCCAAAGTCCTGGGAACAGGTGATGTTGTGTGTGTGTGTGAGTGTGTGTGCACATGCGAGTTCGTGAGAGTGGGTGTATTTGTTAGTGGGTGAATGTGTGAGGCTGAGAGTGAGTGTGTCAGTGTGTGTGTGTGTGTGTGCGTGAGTGTATAGGCATTGATGGTGCAATGACAGATTAAAAATACTGTATCCGTCAGGGTCCCCACAGGAAACAGATGGCGCATTCTAACTGGGTAATCTGAGGAGAGTTTAATAAAGGGACTGTTTCAAAGGTGTGGGCAGGGTGTACGGAAACCACACAGATAGTGCAGTGCCAGGGCCAGAAACAGGACACTGGTTACCACCCAGGTCTGAAGAGGCGAGGAGAGGAAGCATTGACAGGAACATGGAGACGGACAGAGCTGTGAGCAGAGGACAGCCTGACATGTGGCTGTGACTCAGGAGAGCCCCACCAGAAGCCAGAGCTGAGGCAAAGCGGCCCACTGAGGCAGCCCAGGGCAGGGCGAGGAAGGGAGGAGCATGGACCTGAGGGGCACCTGCAGAGATGTCCAGGGCAAGTCCTGACAACTTTCATCTGTGAAATTACAGCCCTTCCTTAACTTTCAGAGGTCTCTAACTGCTTTATGCCCCCGATGAAATGGGGACCATTGTCCAAGGAAGATGCATGTATTCATAGACATGAGAAAATTCACAGGCAAGTTCTCTTCTTAAAGGATATTTTCTTTCTTTCTTTCTTTTTTTTTTTTTTTTTGAGACAGAGTTTTGCTCTGTTGCCCAGGCTGGAATGCAGTAGTGCAGTAGTCTCGGCTCACTGCAACCTCTACCTCCCGGGTTGATGCAATTCCCCTGCCTCAGCCTCACCAGTAGCTGGGATTACAGGTGCCCACCACCACGCCCAGCTAATTTTTGTATTTTTAGTAGAGACGGGATTTCAACATGTTGGCCAGGCTGGTCTCGAACTCCTAACTTCAAGTAATCCACCCACCTTGGTCTCCCAAAGTGCTGGGATTATAGGCGTGAGCTACCACGCCTAGCCAGGTTATTTCCTTTCTACAAATAAGATATAAATACATTCTCAGAGTAATAAATCCAACCAATACTGATATATACAAAGTAATGACATGGGAAGTCCCCTTCATTCCCCCAGGCCTGCACCCTTTGCAGGGAATTAACATCTGGGACGGTTTAATGAGTTTCCTTCCAGTTCTTATTCTATGCATTTATATTTATGCAGCATAAAATTCCAAGACTTTGAGGCCCTCTAAAAGCCTATCCCGTAGCCAGGTGTGGAGGCTCCTGCTTGTAATCCCAGCACTTTGGGAGGCTGAGGCGGGAGGATCCCTTGAAGCCAGGAGTTTGAGACCAGCCTGGGCAGCAATAGCAAGACTCCTTCTCTACAAAAATAAGATTAAAAATTCTAAAAAATAAATAATAAATGAAAGCCTATCCCTGCACCTCAGATTAAGAGCCCTAGAGTTAAGTTTGCAAAGCCCTTTCACACTTATTTTTGACAGATTCACAGCTCACCATCTTCCCCCACCCCCAAGGTAGGCTCAGAAAGATTTCAAAACTTGCCTGAGATTATACAGCCTAATTAAGAGGCACATCAGGACTCAAACCCAGGGATTTGATCTATATCCATTGCTTCCAGCATACCTTGCGCCATCACATGGCCTGCAAAAATGGGGAAAAAAAATAGCTCTAAAAGATATACCTGGTAGTGATGGCTGGTGTGATTGACGGGAGAGAATCGAAACTGCATTTCAAAATGCCTGGTTTCTTGTTTCTCCTCTGAGAGTTCCTAAGACAGCTTTGCTACTAAAAGGCAACGCATTTTTGGATTTCCTCTTTTGGTGTCTGGGACAAAAAAACATTTGTTCAGCTGCTAGATGTTCCTGGTGCGGTAGGTGTTTCTAGTGATCGTTTCATGTTGGAAATGTACCCACAGCAGCTTTCATGAAGCTCGGAGATTTGGCGCCTGTCCTGCTTCCAGGCAGAAACGTGTGGATCAGCAAGATCTTAGGCCAATTGACAGAGACAGAATCGAAGTGCACCCTTGGCTTTGATCATTCTCTCTACAATCTGGATTTTTCTCTTTCCAAAAGCCATAGAATATGTGTTAAAAGCAGCCAGCACCGTCATTTCCACAGAAACACTTGAAGGCCCTCTTCCATGGGAAGTGTACTTGCTTGAATTCTCCATAATCCATTTTCTTCTTCATCTTTTTTAGGTTTCAGTGGAAGTGATGCAATTAGAGTGATCTTGGATTTAGATAGCCCTTTATCATGTTCATGTCTACCCTATTCTCACAGCAACCAGTATTATTCATAGAAAATATTAGCTAACATTCATTGAACACTTACCAGTGAGCCAGAGAATTAGCAGGTTCTCTGTGTGATTATCTTGTTGACCCTGAAGAGAGAACATTTTAGAGCCAGGTGTGGTGGCTCACACCTGTAATAATCCCAGCACTTTGGGAGGCCAAGGCGGGCAGATCACGAGTTCAGGAGTTCAAGACTGTCCTGGCCAACATAATGAAACCCTGTCTCTATTAAAAATTTTTAAAAAAATTAGCCAGGCGTGGTGGCACACACCTGTAATCCCAGTTACTCAGGAGGCTGAGGCAGGAGAATTGCTTGAACCCAGAGACAGAGGTTGTAGTGAGCTGAGATCTCACCACTGCACTCCAGCCTGGGCGACAGAGTGAGACTCTGTCAAAAAAATAAAAAAAGATATAACAGCTCAAGAGAACATTTTAGAACTGGATACCTGAGCTCAGGGGTTTCATCTACCTGTCCAAGGCCACACAGCTCCTACTGCTGGAGCCAGAATTCAAACCCTAGCAGTCTGGCTCCAGAACCTGTGCTTGCAATCACAAGTAGGACCAGTATGGTAACGCCCATTCTACAGATGAGGAAACTGAGGCCAAAAAGATCCCTCTCAGGAGCAGAGAGCGAGTAAACTGGCTCTCAGGTACATCTTCTGGCTCCAGGTCCATTGATCTTTCCCTACCTTATTAATTAAAGATAAATTAATAGTAATGCATTTTTAAAGATCAACAAGAAGCGTTTTTTTAAATGTCTGCCTTTGAGGTTGATTTGGTGCCTGGAATATGAATAAATAAGTATGGCTTTGGGCCCTTCTCTAAGGAGAAGAGTTCCAGCCTGTTCTAAGGATGTTGCCCCACCCTGAAGCAAAGAGTCTGCCAGGAGATATTTTCCTATCAGTATGAAATCAACTGTAAAAGTGTATTTCAGCTGGCAAAATTACTTCCCACCAGGCAAAGCTTTGCTGAGAACACCACCACTTTCACTTAGAAACCCAAATTCCAGGCCCAAGTTTTCCCTTGCAAGTCAAACCCGGCTCCGGCAAGTTTGTTGCTGTTTTTCCTGCTGCTGTAACAGTTACGTGTCCCTGCTTTAAGAAGGAATTTCCACCACTCGATGAGAGGATGGATCATTTCTAAACAGATGTCTGAGAGCTTCCAAGGGATTTGTACATCGTGATAAAAAAACCCTTCTCCATTCAGCAAACGTTTATTGACTGCTGACTACTGCAAATGTCAGCTCAGCATGGGGAAGTACTTCTAACAGAGCTATCCTAAGCTAAATTTGGGCTGCTCCTACAGGTAGTGAGTTTCCTTGCACTGAATGTATTCAGGCATCGGCAGGGAAACCCTTTGCAGATAATGTAGGGAGAACTTTGAAGGTCTCTTTCAACTTCCAGATTATATCACATGCTGGGCTTTGTGGCGAATACAGAGATGAACAAGACCAGTTCCTAGAATCAAGCAAGTTTTAATATAGTAATGATAAACTTGAATCCAAATAACGAAAAATGCTTATACAAAAGAAATATATATATGTTATGCTGGGGCAAGCCAAGGATGGTCAAGATGAAGCAGAAGTAAAGCAGAAGGATGTGGGCTACAGTTCAGGCCTTGCTGTAAATGCTGGATGTGATGTTAAGCACGTCTCATTGCCTCTGTGGGCCTCAGTTTCCTCCTCTGTAAAATGGGCTGGTTAAAGATGATGATCTTTTAGGCTCCTTCAAGCCCTAAAAGTCTGAATCAACATGTGTGGGTGTCTGAGGAAGGGCTGTGGAAATTTGGGCTGCTGAAGCATGCACTATTATTTATAGACCTATCACAATCACGTTGGAATGGAGCTCCAGCCCTGCCCTGCAGAAGCGCATCTGACAAATGATTTATTATGGTAATTGACATTTGCACTTACTCATTCTTTATCTCTTGCTGGTAATGCCACAAGGGAGCGCGCGCACACTCACACACACACACACTCACACGCACAACATCCCAGCACTATTAGGCCTCAGAATCATTCGATTGAGTCCTGTGTTAGAGGTGTCCTGTCTGGTCACAGCTAGGGGTGTCTCAGTGAAGGCCCCGGAGGCAAAGCACATTCAGCTGGGGTTTGTGAAGAAATTTACACAACAGGAACCAGCATGGGAGTCGAGGCACACAGGGATGAACAAAGCGGGAAGCCGTCACCACTGTAGACCTGCCGCCCCTGCGGGAGGAATGGGAGCCTGGTTTTGAGCTGGGGTGCCTGACAGGAGCAGCAGTCAAAGTGACACAGCCACAGGCAAAATCAAGGCAGAGCAGGGAAGCGGCGAGCAGATACATACCCCATCCCCTCCTTCCCACCCTCGGGTCCCCTGCCAGTGCCGCCCATTGACCAAATTCCCCAGAAACCAGGGGGGAGGAAGCCAGGGAATGTGGGCTGCAGAGGTCCACCTGCAGGGCTGCCCAGACCAGAGACTGGCTCCTGGGGCAAGTGCAGAGTCTCTGGCCCACCAGGTAACCATCCCCGCTGCCCTTCAAGTGTCTGGGCTCCAGTGGCCCTTCCAGCCATGCCTGTCAGAGGAGCCCCCGACCCTGACAACTCTGGCCCTGCCTGTGCCTCTGGGCTGCTTTCCCCTTTTCCAGCTCAGCGCTGGCAGCTGTTCGGGCTCTGTTCTTTCCTCTGATGCCTATGGCATCATCGCAGTCACAGCCATGCTGTGCTTTCTCCACAGCTGAGGTGTTTTCACAGACACCAGCTTAGCAAGCTCCCTGCCCACTGAGGCTGCAAGGAACTCCTTTTGGCTCCTCTCTTAGGGAGGCAGTAGGGGTAGCCAAGGGCTTTGGAGTCAAGCAGCCAGATTTCAGATCCCAGCTGTGCCCCTTGCAGGCAGAGTAGCCTATGGAGCATGTCTGTGCCTTTCCCCAACCTGTAAAATCAGGCATGTTGCCTGATGACCAGTACACAATATTAAGAGAAAGCTGTGTGCTAGGTGCTATGTTCAGCCTTCACATTCCATAGTCATTTAATCCTCTAGGCAACCCTAGAGCTACTGCTCTCATCTCCATTTTACAGATGGAAAAACAGACTCAGAGAGGTAATTCGCCCAAGGTCATATAAACTAGGTGGCACAGCCGGGATTCAGGCCCAGGACTATCTCATTTCAAAGTGCGTAAGCCGCCAGCTAACTCGTTCAGCTGTTGTGAGGCCTAAATGAAACAACAGGTGTGGAAGCCTCTAGCCTAGTGCTTAGCAGGAGTAACTGTCCCACATATATTTTCCTACTCTTTCCCGCATTGCCCCTATCGAGAGGCTGGCTCCCACAAGTGGCACCCACTTTCCCACCTAGCTAGCTGCCAAATCTAACTGTGTTCTGCTGGGGAGAGAAGCAGCCTGTTGTTACTACCTTATACTAGCTCCACCTGCAGAATCAGGAGCATTTGGAGAAACCAGCGGCAGCAGGCAGGAGCCCGGAGGACAACCTACCTAAACTCAATCTTTGAGATGTCAAGAATCTCAGAAATTATTTATTCTTCTAGCAAGCATTTACTCAACCCCCTACTGTGAGCATTAGGCCTTTGGGCAAACAGAAACAGTGAGATATGAGGCCAGGCGCGGTGGCTCATTCCTGTAATTCCAGCACTTTGGGAGGCCGAGGTGAGCGGATCACAAGGTCAGGATGGAGACCATCCTGGCCAACATGGTGAAACCCTGTCTCTACTAAAAAAAAATACAAAAAATTAGCTGGGCATGGTGGTGCACACCTGTAATCCCAGCTACTTGGGAGGCTGAGGCAGGTGAATCACTTGAACCCGGCAGGCAGAGGATGCAGTGAGCTGAGATCGCTCCACTGTGTACTCCAGCCTGGTGACAGAGCGAGACTCTGTCTCAAAAAAAAAAGGAAACAGCGAGATATGGCTCATAGTCCGTAGTCCAAATTATTAGCTATAGTCTGGTGTGGCAGATACTGTAGTAGAGGCCCGAATCCTAATGGAGAGAGAAAAGGCAGCCCTTGGGGGATGTCCCAACCCCAGCTCATGCCCCTGGTTTGTAGCATTGGCTGGATTTCTGTGCGGTAAATACTCCAGGATGGTCAATTTCAAGCTACCAGGGTGAAGTCACTAAACATGGAATTGGGAAGAGATGCACACAATTGGCTGCCAGCTGGGGTGTGTGGACCCAGCTGCTGCCACTTCCATCTGCCTCTACCCACCAGCCCACCAACCCTCTTCCAGCTGCTTCAGAAACACCATGTTCTTTCCCGTGAGAGGGCCTGCAGTTCCCTCAGCCAGGAAAGCGGCCCCCGCCTCTGGCCTTCTTGCCCTTTTAACTCTCCATACTTCAAGCCCCAGCTTGAGGGTCACTTTCTTTTTTTTTTTTAAGTTTAAGTTCTGGCATACATGTGCAGGACGTGCAGGTTTGTTACGTAGGTAAACGTGTGCCGTGGTAGTTTGCCGCACAATAAACCCATCACTTAGGTATTAAGCCCCACATGCATTAGCTATTTATTCTGATGCTCTCCTTCCCCCTGCACCCCCAACAGGCCCCAGTGTGTGTTGTTCCCCTCCCTGTGTCCATGTGTTCTCATTGTTCAGCTCCCATTTATGAATGATAACATGCAATGTTTGGTTTTCTGTTCTTGTGTTAGTTTGCTGAGGATGATGGCTTCCAGCTTCATCTATATCCCTGCAAAGATCATGATCTCATTCCTTTTCATGGCTGCATAGTATTCCCTGGTATATATACCACATTTTCTTTATCCAATCTATCATTGATGGGCATTTGAGTTGATTCCATGTGTTTGCTATTGTGAACAGTGCTGCAATAAACATGCATGCATGTATCTTTATAATAGAATGATTTATATTCCTTTGGGTATATACCCAGTATGGGATTGCTGGGTTAAATGGTATTTCTGGTTTCAGGGTCACTTTCACATGAAGCCTTGCCTAACCCCCAGCCTAGGTTAGACATCTAACTGTGCTCATAGAATGGCACTCCTCTCCTTCCCAACCCTTCCTTATGTCCGATTTTAGCTACTTATGGGCTTGTGTGGTTAATTAGTATTTCTCTCCCTCTCATGACAGCAGAGCTTGGCAAGGTATCAGCAGTACTTAGAACAGTATCTGGCACAGAGCAGGTGTGCTCCAAATGTTTGTTGAATGCTGAAAGAACAAGAGGTCATCTGAGCTGGGCCCTAATGGATGAATAGGAGTCTGCAAGGTGGAAAAGGGAGGCGAGAGGAACAGCATGGGCAAAAGCATAGACATCTGTGTCTGTGGGATGTGTTCAGGAAATGCAGGAAGGCAGGTAGTCTGGTGTGGCTGGAACTTGAGCACGTGGCAGGGAGAAGAGCCTGCAGATAAGGCAGGTGGACTGGGCCAGGTCGGGAGGGGCCGAGGTATCGAATGGTCCTGTCATTCTCACCAACCCCAATCCTAACCAAAAAAATAAAAGTGATCTGGTAAGAACCAGAGGACTTGGGGAAAATCAAGGCTTGGGCATGGTGTATGTAGCTGAGCCATTCCCCTTTTTAGATGAGGAGGCTACAGGGTCCTTCTGTCCTGACACTGCATGGCCCCCCAGGCTTCCTGTTCTGCTCCCAGCCAGTGACTCTGGGTATGGAGACCCATCTAGCAAATGCAAAAAGATGCCCCAGCTGGAGAACGAAATTAGTTATGACCCAACAGAAATCAAGCAACAAAAGAACAGCGTAGAATGCTGGCTAAGAGTGTGGGTCCCACAGCTGGACTGCCTGGGTTCGAATCCCAGCTTCACTCACTGTTGGTTTTGTGACCTTAGACAAGTTGCTTCACCTCTCTGATCTTGATTCCTCCGCTGTGACATGGGAATAGCAACAGTACTTAAATGCAATGGGGTGGTTGTGAGCATTAAATGAGCTAATAAGCGTAAGCACTTAGCACAGTGTCGGGTCACAGAGGAGTACTCGGTAGATGTTGGCTGTTATTATTACTAATATCATTATCTACAGGAGCCAGGAGAGTGTAATGATCAAAGTAAATGTAGATATTGTTTCATTTTATTTTTATGCTAGGATAAGAAAGGGATGTGTTTTAAGCACTGACTATATATGGACACTCTCTCAACTCATCCTCCTCAGAGCTCTTTTTCCTCCAATTTTTCAGTTGAAGTAAAAAGCTCAGAGAAGTCGAATGACTTTCCCAAGATCAAGAAGCTAATTCACAACAGCCATAGCACTACACCCAGATCCCCTAGGGCCTCCTTAGAGGGTTTACTCCTGGGATATAGCATCATGGGACTGTGCCCTCTGTCTAGTCCTGAGTAACTCCCCAACTTCAGCTCTTTCTTTGTCCCTTGGCAAATTACATCTCTCAGCCATGAAATTCTGGGAGTTTGCAACAGTCAGGGTTAGTATTGCTAGTTGCTATAACAAACAAACCCCTCATTTCAGTGGCTTAATGTGAAGGTTGATTTCTTACCTATGGCACAGTGCACTGTGGGCCAGTGGGGGTGGGGAGCGCCATGCAGTCATTCAGAGATCTAGGCTCCTGCCATCTTGACTCAGTCTCTCTAGAGCCTCAGAGTCCTCTCCTGACTCCTGAGCAACTGGCCATCAGGTGAGGAAAGGGAAGACAAAGAAGGTACACTGCTCTAAAACACCTCAGTCCAGAGGTAACAAACCTCACGGCCATTCATATTTCATCGGCAAAAACTAGTCATGGGGCCCCAGCTAAATGCAGGGGACTGGGAAATGTGGTCTAATCATCTGCAAAGAGAGGAGATAACCAGACCCTGGTGGCCAATGAGCTGTCTCTGTCACAGGGGTGGGCAGATTCTGTGATCCCCATCGGCCACAGGAGAGTGCAGAAGCTGGGACTTCTGGGTTACCCCCTCTCTCTGCAGCCTGGGCCCACACTCCCTGAGCTCTGTTCCTCCTCCCTCCACCCGGGAAGAGAACCAGTCCCTGCCAACCCTCCTCAGAGGGTGGGTGGTTGGTGAGATAATGATCTTACCATGCTTATTGCCTCTTGGAAGGCAGGTGCTGGAGAAAAACCAAGTCCGCTTTGATTTTTCTCCCTGTTCCCTTCACATTCCTTCCCAGGATAAATTTAGCCAGCCCTCACTTTGAACGGCAGTGCCCAGGATACGACTTTTTGTTCTCCAAGTTGATGTCACTGTCAGAGCCGTTTTCATGGTTGCAGCCTTTGGCCAGCAGTAAAGATTTCAGGATCACAGGCCCATCCTCTGCGCTGCCCCAAACCTCTGTGATCCACCCTCTCACCCCTGCCCACTACCCATGGGCATGAGGAACCACATCTCTGAGACAAGGGCCTTAAATTCTCCAGTGATGTGAGACAGAACACAGTATTTAGAAGGCTTTGAGATCTTGCACAAGGGCTGCGTTATCCTTAACAGCCTCCGAGAGCTCAGAGACAGGATGGTTCAAGGGGCATGAGCATGAACTTTGGAGGCATCGGTATGGATTAGAATCCCAGCTCTGGCACGTTATCTTCTCACCTGTCTCCTCATCTGTACAATGAGTCAACAACAGTATAGTCTTCATGAGATTAGTGGAGATGCTTATATTAAGGAACTGCCTATATTGTTGGTGCTCTATAAACAGTGGGCATGGAGACGGTGATGGTCTATAAGGACCTCCTGGAGCCTTCTGCCCATTCCAGATACTTCTTTTGCAGACTTCTTTAAAATATCCTGAGAGTCCTCCTTGGAGAATTATGTTCTTAGACCCTGTCATCTTTATAGAAATGACGTCCTCTCTTGTGTCCATCCTATTATCCTCCTTTTGCTGCACCTTGAATTCATTGTTTTGCCTTGGTTGTGAGGCTGTCTTCCTCCACCACCTAGACTTGAACTTAGCATCATTTTAAAGCTGGTTTAGCCCCTCCCTTCTTTCCTTGACCTCCAAGCCCTCTTCCGGATAAGTGATTGCACTTCTTTCTGCTGTCTTCCAAGGGCCACTCTCATTCTTACTCTGGGTCTTACTCTTTCTTGGGATCCCCTTGCCTCCCCTGCCTCTCCCTCAGCTGCACAGCCCGCAAGGAAACACCTTCCCAGGTCAGGCTCCCCTGGAAACCTTTTTTTCACTGAGTCGTTCTCAGCCTTACTTGAGCAACAGGTACATCACTCAGGCACACCAGCTCTGCTCGTGCCCACGCATAGGCAGAGACAGAAAATGTGTCACCCATTCTCCTGTGCTCTCTCCTGACCCAGATAAAGCTCTCTAGGACTGAGCTTGCTCCTCTGTAAAGTGGGAGTAGTCAGGGTAGGTAACCTGAGGGGAAACAGTGGGTGGTCTCACAGGGGTGACTGAATAAAGAGACTATACACAAAGGTGCATTCCAGGTAAAGGGAAGGGAACTAACCAGGCCAGTGAAGGGCCTCTGTGCTGGCAGTGAGGCCAAGTTGCTACCGCCTAGGCTGGCGGGAGTGAGGGGAGGAGCAATTCCCAGAACCTGAACAAAAGCTGAGGCTGCCCAGCCACCTCAATGCCCTGGCCTCTCTTTTTCCCTGCCCTCTGATCTCCTGTCAGCGCCTTCCATTGGCTGAACCCACCCGGAAACGGAGGCCAAAGCGTTCTTTGCAAATCAGGCTCTCAGGGCCCAGAGCTGGGCACAGAAGGGACAGAGAATGGCTGTGGAGGAGCAGACAGAATCTGTAACACAAGAATCTCAATGGTGTTCGCGTTTACCCTGTCTCACCAACAGACCTTCTAGCAGGGCATGAGCACACCTGTGCTTATAGACATGGAAATGGACACCCTGAAGGCTAAGGGACACCAGAGGCCACATTAACAAGTGGTGGAGCCAGGATTTAGATTCATTTCTGCCTAATTCCAGAATGCCCCACTGCCAGATGGCAGCTAGAGCAGATAGTGGCAGACGTTCTCCTTCCCCATCACAAGTTACCTTCCTCCCATGCCTGTAATCCCTCAATGACTGATTCGCTGGGGCTGAGCATTTCCTTCTCTCTGTTGTACAGGTTCAAATGCAAATATCCCTGTCAGGAGCATCACGTCAATCACTGAACACTTTCAGGGAATCAGTTTCTCAGGCCCCTGGTGGGAGAGGCCTGAGAATCTGTGGGGACTGGAGACACTGAGAGGGAACAATGTGGACCCCACACGGCTAAGGAGTTTTCTGGGCCCTTTCGCTCCTGTGATTTCACTTAATCCTCACCACTTTCCAAAGTTACTGGCATCAGGAACCCATTTTACAGCTGTAGGACAGTAGCCCAAAGAGATGACACTTTCCTAATGTTAGAGTTTGGCCCGTGATAAGCAGAGCCACACAGCAGGAAGTGCACTGGCTTTAGAAGCTGAAAGACTGATGCAATTTGAATCCCAAATCCAGCACTTCACTAACTGCGAAACCACAGGCAAATCTCCTCCCCACCATAGGCATCTGCAAAATGGGGGTCTGAACACTCACGTCTCTGTGTTGAACGCTTACCCCTGTTTGTGGTGAGAATGAAATGGGATCATTTTCCTAAGTCCGTGGCATGGTTCATGGCACCCAGAAGCCAAGGCAGAGAAGGTGCAGGGGTCAAAGTCTTGGACTTGGGCAAATCTAGTGCTGAGCTCACCAGCTGGTGAACTCAGCACCAGCTCTGGGTAACCCCAGACAAGTCTCCTTACCCTCTCAGAACCTCATTTGAAAAACAGAGCAATCACATGCCTATCTATAATTGTCCACTTTCCGTTGCTTCTACAAAATACCTGAATCTGGGTAATTGACAAAGAAAAGGAATTTATTTCTTCATGTATAGAGGCTGAGAAGTCCAAGGCTGTGGAGCCAGACGCATCTGGTGAGTCTTCCTACTGGTGGGGACTGCAGTCTCGGGCGCAGGGTGTCACATGGAGAGGGGGCTGAGTGTGCTAACGTGCTAGCTCAGATCTCTCTTCCTCTTCTTACAAACCCACCAGTTCCCCTCCCATGATGGCCCATTAATCCATTAATCCATGAATGGATTAATCCATGAATGGATTAATCCATCCATGAGGGCAGAGCCCGCAGGGTCCAATCGCCTCTTAAAGGCCCCACCTGTCAATACTGCCACATTGGGGTTGAAGTTTCGACATGAGTTTTGGATGAGGACATTCAAACCATAGCACTATCCCAAAGGTTTGTTGCAAGGGTGAAATGGGACGAATAGTCTGAAAGCACTTTTCAAAACTGCTCTATAAATGTAAACAACAACAATAGGTTTCCTGAGTGCTTAATGTATTCCAGGCACTGTCTACACCCCTGACGTGTGTGGTTTCACTCAGTGCTCATGGCAGCCTTATGAAGCAGGACTTTTGTATAGTATTCCCACCCACAAATGAGGAAATTGAGTCTCAGAGATGTTAAGTAACTGGCCCAACGTTGCACAGTCAGTAAGCGGCAGAGCCAGGCTTTGAGCCCAAATAAGCAGAGTGAGCTGGGCTCTGGGAGACCCAGACAAATGGAACTGAAGAAGCTTGGAGTCTAGCAGTGGCTCAAACTTTCTAGCACATCAGAATCACTGATGGAAATTATTTAAAAGGCAAGTTCTGGCCAGATGCGGTGGCTCACCCCTATAATCCCAGCACTTTTGGAGGCCGAGGCGGGTGGATCACTTGAGGTCAGGAGTTCGAGACCAGACTGGCCAACACGGTGAAACCCTGTCTCTACTAAAAATACAAAAATTAGCCAGGGATGGTGGTGCGTGCCTGTAATCCCAGCTACTTGGGAAGCTGGGGCAGGAGAATCACTTGAACCCAGAAGGCAGAGGTTTCAGTGAGCCAAGATCGCACCACTGCACTGCAATGTGGGCGACAGAATGAGACTGTGTCTCAAAAATATAAAAATAAATAAAAGGCAAGTTCTTGGGATGCACCCACAGAGATGCTGATTCTGTGGGTTCAGGGTGGAGCTCAGGAATCTGCTTTTATAACAAGCCCCCAAGATGATGCTTGTGTGAGGGGTCAGCTAATCACACGGGGAGGAGCGTGGCAGGTGTCTCAGCAAACCGTAAGTAAGGGTTGCTCAGTGAGCAAGACACAGGGCTCTGGAGGACCCAGAAGGTTCAGGCAGGAGAGACAGGATCCCACAGAGGGACCCATCTCTGCCTCTGACCTCCAGGTTTGCCAAGTACTACAAAATGGAGAATGGCAGTGAGTACCGCACCCTCATGAAGGCTTTTGGCATCCGCTTCGACGTGCTGGTATACGGGAATGTGAGTCCATGGGCCAGGCAGATGGGGTGGACAGGGGAGGCAGCCCAGACCACCTCTCGGGTTCTGAAAAAGCTCCTCTGGGGGGCAGGGGTCTGCTGCTGGCCAGCTTTGACACCCTCGGTGGGTCACTCTCCCATCAATTCACCTGTGCCGTGAAGGGGAGGGACCTGCTGATCCACCAAGAACCCTTCTGGCGCCACGTGCAGCCTCGGGCCTCACCCCCATCCCATGGGCCCTCTGCCCACTTGCCTTGGTCTTTGTGCACACAGGCTGGCAAGTTCAACATCATCCCCACCATCATCAGCTCTGTGGCGGCCTTTACTTCTGTGGGAGTGGTGAGTTCAGCCCCTCCACGCTCTGACGGGCCAGTCAGAGTGGGGCCCGGACTGGTACCAGCAGGCAGGGGAGTGACGGGGGCAAAACTCTGCCTCTGCCTGGAATGTAAAACTCCTACCCCCACTTGCTAGGTGCTTCAGTCTCCTTGGCCACCACCCTGCTGCGTCAGCCCTGGCTGGAACGTCTCCAGTCATGGAGAGCTCATTACCTCCGGAAGCAGCCTTCCCATTTTCAGGAGACTCCACCTGTTACAGAGTTCCTGTTTCTCACCGTATAGCTGGGGGAGGAGGCTCTGGGTTTCTGCAGACCTGAGATGCCTTAATGAGGAACAGAGCCCACGTGGCATGGTGGGCACATAGCCTGCCTTCAGGGACTTCCACCCTTCCACCCCACGCAGTCCTCTCTCTGTGCAGCTGTGGTCTGGGTCACCCCTAGGAGCTGGGAAGGCAGCCCTGAAACATCCTGCAAAGTCCCTGGGCATTTTTCTAAGAGGGAACATCATTCAGTCCTCCCTGGAGGACTGGTCCCCACCCTGGCCTGCAATCTGCTAACATGCTAGCTCGGATCTCTCTTCCTCATCTTATAAAGCCACCAGCTCCGCTCCCATGATAGCCCATTAATCCATTAATCCATGCATCCATGAACGGATTAATCCATCCATGAGGGCAGAGCCCGCAGGATCCAATCACCTCTTAAAGGCCCCACTTGTCAATACTGCCACACTGGGGATTAAGTTTCAGCACGAGTTTGGATGAGGACATTCAAACCATAGCACTATCCCAAAAGTTTGTTGCAAGGGTGAAATGTCCTGCCCACTGTTTAGGCAGCTTGGGGGTGCTGCCCGAGCCCAGCACTTCCTGCCACCCTCATCCCACCCACCCCAGGGCACCCCTCGGAGCCCGCCCTGCCTCTCCTCCTCCAGGGAACTGTTCTCTGTGACATCATCCTGCTCAACTTCCTCAAGGGGGCCGACCAGTACAAAGCCAAGAAGTTTGAGGAGGTGAGTTGGGGAAGGGGCACCCTTGGATAAAAGGGAGAGGGGGCAGGGCAGGCAGGGGCAGGGACTCTCAGTGGCTCTCCTTCTGAGGCCTTCTGAAGGGGGGGTTCACCAGGCCTCAATGAATATTTGGGGTCCAGACAAGGGAAGGCTTAGCCAAGACTGGGCTCTGCAGAGAATCTTGGGGGTTCTGTGGGTCATCTCTGTCATGGTCCCCACCCCGTCACCTCCCCTCTCCATTTCTGGGGCAGGACTAGGGGAGGCCATGGGATGAATGGGGTTTCTGTTTGCCCTCAGGGTACATGGGAGGGGCCTTGGGATCACACAGATGTCCTGGCTCCCCTCATGACTAGGTCATGGGCGCCCACTGCTGAGTCTGTCAAATGGGGTTACAAAAGAGGACATTGCCCATAGTCAGAACTTGACAACACCAGCTCTTTCGCCTGCAGGTGAATGAGACTACGCTGAAAATCGCGGCTTTGACCAACCCAGTGTACCCCAGCGACCAGACCACAGCGGAGAAGCAGTCCACCGATTCGGGGGCCTTCTCCATAGGCCACTAGGGCCTCTTTCCAGGGCCCCACACTCACAAAGGCTCCAGGCCTCCCCACAGAGGACCCTGCCTGAGCCAGGGGGCATGGGAGGGAAGAGGGGCTCTCATTTCTGCTGCTCACTCCATGAGCATAGCTGGGACCCAGGTGTCTGGGCCTCTGACTGCTCCAGCAGACAGGCAGTGCTCCCTGCTGAGACCCCAATCTCACCTTCACTCCTTGCCTGGCCCCATCTGCTTCCTAGGACCCCTGGGGCAGGAGCACCTGAGCCATCCCTTTCCCAAAGAGTAGAGATGATAATGTAGGACAGATGGCCACAAGGGCCTACCAAGTGCCAGGCACTTTCACACACGTTATCTCATTTAATCCTTAGAATAATCCTATGAGGTAGATATTAGTTTCCCTTGTTTTGAAGATAAACCAAGGCTCAGAAAGACTGAGTCATTTGCCCCAGGCCAGATAGCCAGGATGTGAGAGAGCTGGGATTTGAACGTCCATCTGACTAACTCCATCGCCCACACCCCATGAGAGAAGAATGAACTCCCAGGGTCCATCAGCCCTGCTGCTTCAGCCGCCTCCACCCTGACCGTGATTTGGTTAATAAAGAGTAAGCCCCATGCCTTTCCCAGCAACAAAGTTTGCATTTTAGGGAGACTGGTTAGACAGTGGTGAGGGACCCCATCTCTGACTTGGGTGCATCCCAAATTTAGAAGGAAACAGAAGGCATGGCTGTCAGTGAATTTTTCCTCATCACTCGCCACAGCTCTCTCCCCAAACCAGGGAAGGGGTCATTCTTGTTCTTCTCTGGGACCCCACACCCACACACATCTGGGCCCCCTCACTCTGGGGATTTGATTCCCGGACCTGGGATCCTGTCGTAGGCTGGGACCCTGTTCCAGGAGTTCAGCAGTCCTCATTTACAACAACAGTGAAAAGGCTCCAGTAAGGCCTGGTGCCTTGTGAGCTGCTCAGCTGGGTTGGCCAGGCCTGTCCCCATACGGTCTTAATAAGGTGCCCCGTTTTCTAAGGTTAGAAGCTAAAGGGGCCTTTTAAACCATCTTATCTAACCCTCTTGCTTACAGATGAGCAAACTGAGGCCAGAAAGGGAAAATGACTGGTTCAGTGCCACAGTTCGTGGCCAAAAAGGAACCCACATGTCCTGGCCCTTCAGGGAAGGAGGCAAGAACAGGAAGCTGGATCCATTGACCCAGACATCCTCTATCCCCTTTCTGTCCTCTCCTACAGTGAGAGGCCCAGAAATTGCCCCAGGGCAGGGCTCTGGGGCAGAACCAGGTTTTGTGAATCCTAAGCATATGCAATTTGAGGGCATCTCTTTAGAAAGAATACAAAATTAGGTATTAGAAGGGACTCATGCAAGTGAATGAGCCTAAAGAATGTTTCAATAGCTTGATGATAAATCTGCATCTGGCAGTCGGAGTGGGCATGATCATGAGGTCTTAGCTGCACCAGCTCAGCTGTAGATGGAGGGCGGCCCCTCAACACAAGGCACAGGAAGTGGGGAAGGGACAGCTTCAGGAGTAGTTCAGGAGGCTCAAATGGTGGGTACTTGCAAAGGCCTTGCCCAATGACCCCCCGCTCCAGGGGGAGAAGGGGTAAGACCCACCCCACATAAAGCTCAACACCCCTTCCCTCACTCTGCCCTAACCCACAGCCCCATGCCCAGGATGGTGGGGCATATCTCCCCAGGGTCAGCCTTGGGAATTGGGCAGTGCCTGGAGATCTGACCAGACTATGCTTCTCCAGCAGAGACATCAGTGAAGGCAGCACCACATTCTCCACCTGGGACTCCCCCAGGCATCCCTGGGGAATTCAGCTCTTGGGAGGCTGGGGTCACAGGGATTCTCTCTAATGGGGAGATGGAGGCAGTGGTGTCCTGAAGGGACCCTCCCCCCCAACCCCTCCCTTTTACCCAGATGGAGGTGGTCCTCCTGTAGGTGCCTCCGCCCCTCTGGAGCCGGCCAGCAAGTGTGTGTGAGCCTGAGGTTGTCCTCCGCATATCTGAACTAAGTTACCACTTCTGTGTGCTAGATGTAGGGTTAATATCAGTAGTGATAAAAACAGCTACCTTGTCTCTGTTGCATTATGGTTTACTCAGCACAATCACCAACATAATCACATGGACCCTCACACCAACGCTGGTGAGTCCGCTATGGTTTGTCATTAATCCTATTTGATAGAAAAAGAAATTTACAGTACGTGGAAATGAGATCTGGAACCTATGCCCATTCCTAACACTACATTGCCTCTTTAATCATTCAGCATAAAAGCCAACATTGATTACTTACTATTGGCAGGCAATGGACCAAATGAGTGACAGGGGTTGTCTAACTCAACCCCCACTTTACAGAAGAAGAAACAGATGCATACTAAAATAAAGAAACTGAAATAGGAGAACTGGGATTTGAACCTAGAACTTAATAACTCTGGAGTCTGAGATCACGACTTCTATGCTCTATCTGGGGAAAATCCAGAAACTTGTTAGTACCTTTTTTTCCTATGTGTGTTCGTTCAGGTAATACAGGTTTTGCTGCAGTGACAAGTAAAATCGCAAGGTTTAATACAGCAAAGTAGGTCAGACAGCCCCCTCCATCTGGTAGCTGTGCCATCTGAGACACTTGGACTCCCAGGTCACTGTCACAGGGAAAGTGAAAACTGGAGGATCACAGGGGGTAATCTGAAGATCAGGCCTGGAGTGGGCTTACTTCACCTCCAGCCACTTTCCACTGGCAGGATTCTGCTGCAGAGCCCAGCTTTACTGTAAGGATACTGGGAAAGTCCTAGTCCTCTTGGGTGTCTAGGAAGAGAAAATAGTGAGCACAGCCCTGGCTCTGCTTCATTATCTCCATTTTAATAGCTTCTCTTCTCCCCCTCCCACCCCACTCCCACCATTTCCATTGACAATTCCACACATCCTTCCCTTCTGTGTTCCTTCTCACAAAACCTTGTTCTCAGCAAGCTGCCAATCAGCCTTGCAGGGGTATTAATAGATAACATTCTGGGGAATTTCTTCTCTCAAGAGTATTTCCTTTTTAATCAGGGGTTATTCGAGACTGGAAGGCCTTAATCAGCCAAAGGAATGAAAATATAAGAATTGACGTTGAGGCCTAATGCTAGATCGTGCTGGAGATTTGAGGGACATCTTATCTACCCTGGTCTGCCTCAAGTAAGCTTCAGTCTGGAGGAGTCTTAGCCCCTCTTCTTTCCCCTTCCTACCTCTACCCCTGGTTTTGACTGGCAGGATGTTGGGCTACTGGATTTGGCTAAAGTTTGTTCTCCATCAGGGAGATAAGTAGAGGTTATACAAAGGGCTTGGCATTCAGCTGAAATCCCAATCCCCAGACCACGTGCACAGAACTTCCTTTATCGCCTGTCCTTCCCACCCCCACAGACAGACAACACTGTTCTTCTAGAAGCATAGCATCAAAAGTGGGCTTATTCTAAAGCATGACTCTCCAATAGGAAAAAAAGAAAAAGAATGGGCTTATTCCTATAAAAAAGAAAAGCTCAGTATCACTGATCATTAGAGAAATGCAAATCAAAACTACGACGAGATACCGTCTCACCAGTCAGAATGGCTATTACTAAAAAGTCAAAAAATAACAGATGCTGGTGAGGTTGTGGAGAAAGGGGAACACGTGCTCCCTTGGTGGGGGCGTAAATTAGTTCAGCCATTGTGGAAAGCAGCATGGTGATTCCTCAAAGAGCTAAGAACAGAACTACCACTGGACCCAGCAATCCCATTACTGGGTGTATCCCCAGAGGAACATAAATCATTGTACCATGAAGACACAGGCACGAGAATGTTTATTGCAGCATTATTCACAATAGCAAAGACATGGAATAAGCCTAAATGCCCATCAATGACAAATTAGAAAAAGAAAATGTGGTACATATACACTGTGGAATACGATGCAGTCATAAAAAGAACAAGATCATGTCTTTTTTGGGAACATGGGTAGAGCTAGAGACCATTATCCTTAGCAAACTAAAGCAGAAACAGAAAACCAAATACTTCATGTTTTCACTTATAAGTAGGAGCTAAAGGATGAGAACTCATGAACACAAAGAAAGGAACAACAGACACTGGGGTCTTCTTGAGGGTGAAGGGTAGGAGGAGGGGGAAGAGCAGAAAAATATTGGGTAGGCCAGGTGTGGTGGCTCACGCCTGTAATCCCAGCACTTTGGGAGGCCAGGGTGGGCGGATCATGAGGTCAGGAGATCGAGACCATCCTGGCTAACACGGTGAAACCCCATCTCTACTAAAAATACAAAAAATTAGCCGGGTGTGGTGGCGGGTGCCTGTAGTCTCAGCTACTCGGGAGGCTGAGGCAGGAGAATGGCGTGAATCAGGTAGGCGGAGCTTGCAGTGAGCCGAGATTGTGAGACTGCACTCCAGCCTGGGCAACAGAGTGAGACTCTGTCTCAAAAAAAGAAAAAAAAAAAAAAAATTGGGTAGTAGGCTTAGTACCTGGGTGATGAAATAATCTGAACAACAAATAAACCGCCGTGACATGAGTTTACCTGTGTAACAAACCTGCACATGTACCCATGAACCTAAAATAAAAGTTTAAAAAAAAAAAAAAGAAGGGACTATTGTAGTGTGTAGTGTGTGGATCTGTGTGGGGCCCTAATCCCAGGTAGCTCCCCTTCCATGCCCTTTGGGAGAAGGACCACTTAACATGCTGTGATTAGGAGCTGCCTGACCCAATTTCCATCCATGGCAGTTGGACAGACCCCTCTACTGAGGACAGGCCTTTTCATGTAGAGACAGTCCCTGGCCCAGCATGGATAAAGTCCCTGGCAATGCCAGCACCCATTCTCCTGCTGCCAGAGGCCTGCCCATGTTGAAGGGCCTCATCTCTCTGCTTTCTCCATCACCCACTTTCCCCAGGGCTCTCTGATCCTGTCCCCTCAACTTTAGCACCCTTAGAAACACAGCACATCTGGGAAAAGTTCTTTTCGCTCCTGAAACCACATCCCATCAGATGCTGGTACAGATATACACAAACACACAAACATAGTCCTGTATGCAGTTATGCTCAGACACACACTGAGACATATACCCACCCACATACATACCAGTCAAAGACACAGAGGAAGACACATATGCATACACAGAGAGATTTGGGAACATAAGGCTGCAAAGCTATGGAGACATATGCATTCACAGGTGTATGCAGACAGACATATCCATAAATACACAGAGATATATAAACATATGCATACTCAACATGCAAATTCATACTGACTCGCAGATTTATGCACATTTACATATATAAATTCACACATATACAGGTATACACATGTACACAAACACTGACTCATGTACACACCAAGATATATACGCACACATGTATATGTGCACACACAGAAATACTTTTGTATTCTCCCTGGGCCTCATGTGGAAACACACTCCCAAGAAGTCTGTCTCTCCCCACCGCCTCCACCCCCCACAATCCAGGGCTCTCTACCCTCTTGATACCCAGTCTCAGGTCTGAGTTTCCTACTTCATCAACTCTACATCCTTCCTGAAGCCCAGTACCTCATCTGTGACAAAGTTAATAGCAACAACAATAATCTCTCTCAATGTCCCCAGGGTCTGAGAAAGTGGGGGATGGAGAGACACAGAGGCCTGGGGCTGCAGAACTGGGAATGGGAACTACCAGACACCCTGGTTTTGTACCCAGGGCCCTGCTGGGGAGAAGTCGCTCCCTCCTAAGGATGTGGCCCCTCTACAGAGGTAAGCCAGGAGGAAGGAAGGGGAGGACCACCACCCTCCTAGGAATGGATGGGGAACATGCCTCAGAGGAGGCTGGGGACTCACAGAGGTGGCTAGAAATAAAATTGGGGGCCATTATCAGAAGCCAGAAAGGCATAGGGCCAGAGGAACAGTCTGCCCCAAGACAAGACTGCTTTCTCCCCACTTTCTCGTGTTGTCCCCTAGGTGGGACCTCAGTGTTCCACACCAACTCTTAAAACAGCTCCATCACCTTTATTTTGGAAAGCCACCCCACCCTGCACCGCGTACTGAATCCAAACAAAGCAAGAGGACCAGCAAAGCACCCCACACCAACTGAGCTCCCATCCCCCACTCCCCCAGTCCTTACCCATACTCCCAACCCCTCCCTCCATCACACCCAACCCTACTCCCATCCCCCCCACCCCCACCCCTACTCCCATCCCCACCACCATCTCCACCACCTCTACTCCCACCCCCCACTCCCCAATCCTTACCCATACTCCCAACCCCTCACCTCCACCACACCCATCCCTACTCCCATCCCCCATCTCCCACCCCTAACCCTAATCCCAACCCCTCACCTGCACCACACCCATCCCTCCTTCCATCCCCCCACCTCCCACCCCCACCCCTACTCCCAACCCCTCACGTCACCACTCCCACCCCTACTCCCATCCCCCCACCTCCCACCCCCACCCCTACTTCCAACCCCTCACCTGCACCACACCATCCCTACACCCATCCCCCCACCCCACTCCCATCCCCCCACCTCCCACTTCCACCCCTACTCCCAACCCCCCACCTCCCACCCACACCCCTACTCCCATCCCCCTACCTCCCCACTCCCACCCCTACTCCCATCCCCACCACCATCTCCCCCACCCCTACTCCCAACCCCTCACCTCCACCAACCCTACCCCTACTCCCATCCCCCCACCTCCCACCCCCACCCCTACTCCCATTCCCCCACCTCCCACTCCCACCCCTACTCCCAGTCCCCCACCTCCCATCCTCATCCCTACTCCCATCCCCCCACATCCCACCCCACCCCTACTCCCAACCCCTCACCTGCACCACATCCATCCCTACTCCCATCCCCCCACCCCTACTCCCAACCCCCCACCTCCCACCCCCACCCCTACTCCCATCCCCCCACCTCCCCTTTCCCACCCCTACTCCCATCCCCACCACCATCTCCACCACCTCTACTCCCACCACCCACACCCCTGTCCCCATACCCCCAACCCTACCCCACGCCCAGGGAGGCCTTCCGGCCTCCCCAGGTCCCCCTCTGCCGCCCAGCGCCGCCACCAGCCCCCACCGGGCCGCCCTACTCGGCCATCACTCACTTTCCCGAGAGTGAATGCTTCCAGGATTTTTCCGAACTGGGGTAATCCCCAAAGTGAGCAATAAAGAAACGAGAGTCAGGAAATGCTGTGGGAAGTCTGGATTTATGAGCAGGAGAGGTTGGGGGACGGGAGGGGGCTGCTGGCAGGGTCTCCGTGCCGCTGGCTTAGAAGGAGCAGACGAAGGGCAGTTGCTTGTCGCATTGAGCTCGTCGCCAATAACCTCCTAGCAGCAGAGAGCACAGTGAAGTCCACCGCCCTGCGGGGTCTGGCCTGGGCTTCACCTCTTTCCCTCCTCAGGGGCCCCCTATGTCCCCATCTATGGCCATCGTCATCTGCCAGCTGTGTGCTTGCCCCACATCCCTACTGGCTCACATTTGCTGAGCTCTTACTGCTAGCTAGGCTGTGTGCTAACTGCATTAGATGGACTTAGGTGGACTATTGCATTTAATCCTTACCATGACTCCAAGAGGTGGGTGCTGTCATCATCCCCATTTCACAGATGAGGAAACGGGGGCTTAGTGGAGATAAACAACGTGCCTGTATCTCAGTTGGCAAGTGGCAGCACTGGGATGTGAACTGCAGCAGTCTTGCTCCAGCACATATGGTCTCAGCCACTATACTAAACTCACATCTGGCACCCATGCTGCTGCCCACGTCTGCTGTTGGAGGCGGGCATCTTGTCTCTCAGCCATCCCTAATTCCCCCATCCTTCCTTTTCTCTCATCCATGCCTTATATCCACTTCCGCTACTCTCATTGGTCATACCTGTTGTTCGAATTTATTGCCCTCATATCAAAGGAGGCAAAGAATTTTCCCACACACACACCATCCAGCCCACCCCCCTGTCTCCAGAACTCCTATCACCTGGTTTTGCTTTGAGGATTCCCTATGTCTCAGCCCTCCTTACACACAGGACTTTTGTTCTTCAGTCAGCGGGAGGGTCTGAGTTTGGGGAGGTGTGTTCAGGCAGCTCAAAGGGGTAGTATTAAGAATCCACTTTACTATCCCTTCTCCCTGCCCTGGTGCCCTTCCCCCTCACCTTTGGTGCATAGGGCCACACAGGAGCCTTGCCCATTCCCAGGTTGCCCTGGGGACCAGTAAGCAAAATTCCAGTGGCTCCCATCAGTCCAGCAAAACTGCTTCCACAGGAACTAGAGAAGTGACAGGCTAGGTCAGAGGGCAGAAGTTCAGATCCAGGACCTCATGGAATACCCCCTGTTGACTTCTCTCACTGCCTACCTGGCCAGGAGCCAGACACCCTAGAGAGCCATTCCTAAGAGTTTCCAGGCAATGACAGGAAGAGCAACCATCTCTCTCAGCCATCACACAGAGCAGGCTTCTCAAACTTTACTGTGCGTACGTTATCTCCTGGGGATCTTGTTAAAATGGAGGTTCTGATTCAAGAGATCTGCGGTGGGGTCCAAGATTCTGCAGTTCTAACAAGCTCCCAGGGGATGGTGGTACTGCTGATCTATGGACCGTACCAAATATAACGCCACTTATTCACCCACAATTCCAGAACCACCCTGAGAGAAGAAGGTACCCATTTCAGGGATTGAAAAAAAACCAAGGCTCCAAGAAACCTATTTAGCTAGCTTTCTAAGTGACTAAGCTGGGCCTGGACTCTGTCTCATGACTCCAGTGGTATGCTGGTAAATGTTTATACCAGCTCTTGGGGTGGGTGGGAGGATGGGGAGTAGAAAGGAGCCCTGATGTGTAGCAATTGCCTATTTCCTTTGTGTAAATACTCCCACCATGGCTGATGTCAAGCTGCAAGCATGTAGTCACTGAGCATGGAGTTGGTAAGAGATGTGCACCATCAGTTCTCCTGAGCCAGTACAAGCCATCTCCAGCACATCATTGCCTGCCACATTAAGGAAACCTTAGCTGCTGGCCTGAGGCTTGGCACCATCAGATGCTACTTTAACACATTCAGAAAGAACTTACTGCACCCAAGATTTGGCCCCTGACTTACCCAGCCCCTGAGGTTGCCTCCAATCCAGACCTGGGCTTGGTTGACTGTGCTAGTGCAGCACTGAATGCGATAGTTGAAGTTGAAGTCGTGGATAGAGACAAGGTTGCCTCCGTAGCATCTGCTGCAGACATTCTGCAGACGGAAACAAAGTAGAGAATTCCCTCTCATTTATTTCAAGTTTCTGAGTCTCCAGGCAAGAGCCCAGCATCCCTTTTCAGGTTAAAAATAAACCTACTTGCCTCCCTTAATCCTATCTTTTGCTTCTTAATTAGCTGTCAGGACAATCCTACAGGAAATGATAATACTCATAATAATTATAACCACCACTTATTGAGAGTTTATTACAGCCCAGTGACTATTCCAAACACTTTTCATGTATTATCTCATTTAATGCTCACCACAACTCTAAGAAGTTGGTGCTATATATCTTCGTTTTACAAATGAGGGTGCTAAAGCTCTGAAAGGCAAAGCAACTTGCCCAGGTAACACAGCTAATAAAAGGCAGAACCAGAATTTAACACAGGCGTTTCTAACACCAAAGCCTTTTGTTTAAATCGGTGGTTCTCCCCAGACCAACAATATCATCATCATCTGGGGATTTGTTGTAAATGCAAATTCTCAGGCTTCACCTCAGCCCTCCTAAATCAGAAGTTGTGCAGGTGAGGCCCAGAAAGCTGTGTTTTAACAACAACTCCAGGTGATTCTGATGCATGCGAGGCTTTGAGAACCACTAGCCTAAATGAATAGGGAACAGAAGACTGAATGTACTCTCTTTTCCCCCAGGTCCTCCGCAGTAGCCTCCCTACTACTTACCTGAGCGTTTGCAAAAGTTTTAGGAGTCCGCACCAATAGGTAGCGGCAGGTCTTGCACCTTGGACTTCCCTGCACTTCAGCAATGTCTTCTTCCCTGGGGCACTGGAAGTCCTTGTCTAAGGCAGCTGGGTCCAACTCCATGGCTTCCTCATCCTCAAAGCTGTCTTGACGGGCAGAACTCTTGACCTCCTCTCCCTCTGCCTGAATCACCTCCTCGGTCAGAGCCAAGTCTCTCTCCTGCTCCTTTGAACTATCCAGATCCTGGCCTAGGTCTGCCTGTGTCTCTAGGCTCTCCAGATGGGGGACATCATTCTCTGGGAAGAAGAGGTAACCTGCCGTCAGGTCAAGAGCTTCCCAGTTCCAGCACCGTAGACAGCTCCAGCAACCTCGCTTGAGCTTTCCTAGGAATTCCACCTGAAGACAAGACTGGAGGATTTCCTTGGTGTTAGGTAAGGAGAGATCTCTCGGGTCACACCCGCAAATGGACAAGAACCTGACTTCTGGCCGACACCACGAGTGTGTGTTTTGAAGGTGGGAGAAAGCACGTGTGAGAAGCCTGGAGCAGTCACCAGCCCTTCATCTTAACAGGTGGGTGGTTTTTCCTTCTGAAAGTTCAGGTTACAGTTGGCCGGGTGCGGTGGCTCACGCCTGTAATCCCAGCACTTTGGGAGGCCGAGGTGGGCGAATCACAAGGTTAGGAGTTTGAGACCAGCCTGGCAAATATGGTGAAACCCCGTCTCTACTAAAAATACAAAGATTAGCCAGGCATGGTGGCATGTGCCTGTAGTCCCAGCTACTCAGGAGGCTGAGGCAGAAGAATTGCTTGAACCCGGGAGGCAGAGTTTGTGGTGAGCCGAGATCGCGCAACTGCACTCCAGCCTGGGCAACAGAGTGAGACTCCGTCTCAAAACAAAACAAAAAACAAAAAAACAAACAAACAAAAACAACAACAACAAAAAAATCAAACAAAAAAAGAGAAAGTTCCAGGTTACAGTTCTGAGTCCAAGTGATATCTTACCGGAGATGAGCTGTATCAGCTAAAGAGGGAAGGCTGTGGTCCTGGCCTCATGAGTGCAAATAAAAGCCGGGGGAGGGGAGTGTAGGAAAAAGGAAAAAAGAGAAAGACGGATGAGGAGGGAAGGGAGAGACTTACCCAGATGAAGAGCAGAAACTGTTCCCAGCAGGAGAAAGGGCAGGAGCAAGAGGCGTTGCATATCTACTGTCTTTTAGCGAGGACACTACTCCACCTTCCTTCTTGGGGCTGTCTTTTTGTGTCTAGTATAGCCCCTGGCACATAGTATAGAGGGAATGTTTGTTTAATTGTTTGATTAAAGAGCAAACAAGATTGCTTTCTCCTCTTGCCATGAACAGACCCTGAGCTGGAGAGTCTAGAAAAGGAATGGTGGGAGGGATAACTCAGGTACCAAATTTCATTTGTCTTCCAGTCTCCATTGCTGCTCTCCAGTATCACCCTTAGCCCAGACTCCTGCCCCCGCGGGGACAGGTCTGCTTAGCTATGATGTTCCTAAGGACAGGCCTCCTACGTGTTTGCCCTATGAGGTGCTGCTTCTTCCCAGGGCCTACCCTGGTCCTGCCTGGGCATCCAGAAAAGAACTCACCTTCCAAGAGTCTGAGACCTCCACTTTCAGTGCCTCTGGCTTCAGGGGCCAGAAGCAGCCTTTATACTGGGTTTTTGGGGAAGTGGGAAGAGGCCAGAATGATTGCTCCAGGCCAGAGTGGGGGACAAAGGAGCTGATAACGAAGTTTGCTCAGTCTTCTCAACCCTGTTCCCTGCTCTCTGCTGGGACTGCAGGGACCTGCCTCCTGGGGCCTACTGCCTTCTTTGGGTACCCCACACCCTGGTTTGCTTCAGAAGGCCCTAGATGTTATGTCCATTGTCCAGGCATAATTATTATTTATGCCCCCTAAAATGCCCCAGTCTGAACAACACGCCTTAACTCCAGGAGTAGCCTCCTGCTGGTGGAATCCCAGGGAGTGAAGTGGAGATCCCAGGGAGCTGGTGGGAGACAATGGGGGGAAGCAATAAGAGGGGAAAGGGAGGTTCAGTGCTCCCAAGCTCTCACCCGTCCTAGGGGCACTGTGTGCAACACACCCCTCACCCTCATCTCCACATCATCTCCACCAGGCCCCACCCCTACTTCACAGAGGCAAAATGTGAGATTCAGAGAAAGAGAGAAGGCAACTTGCCAAGGTTCCATTGGAAGTGGAAGAACTGGAATTTCTAAGTCTTTTTGACTCCAAAACCTTCTCTTTTTCTTTCCTCTCTCTCTTTTTTCTCTCCCTTCCTCTTTCTCGTCTTTTTTTTTTTTTTTCTTTTTGAGACGGAGTCTTGCTCTGTCGCCCAGGCTGGAGAGCAATGGCAAGATTTTGGCTCACTGCAAGCTCCACCTCCCGGGTTCAAGCGCTTCTCCTGCCTCAGCCTCCCAGGTAGCTGGCTAATTTTTTGTATTTTTAGTACAGATGGGGTTTCACTATGTTGGCCAGGCTGGTCTTGAACTCCTGACCTCGTGATCCACCCACTTCGGCCTCCCAACGTGCTGGGATTACAGGCATGAGCCACCGCGCCTGTCCTCATCTTTTTTTTTTTTTTAAGAGACAAAATCTTGCTCTGTCACCCAGGCTGGAATGCAGTGCTGTGATGATAGTTCACTGTAACCCTGAATTCCTGGGCTCAAGTAATCCTCCCGCCACAGCCTCCTGAGTCACAGGGATTACAGGCACGAGCTTTCTCATCTTTAATGTGTGAAAAATCTACATCCTTTCTTCTGTGCTGTGGATCTAGATCAAGGTTCCTCAACTTTGTGCTATTAATATGTGAGGTCAAATAACTCTTTATTGTGGAGAGGCTGTCCTGGGCGTTGTAGAAAGTTTAATGGTCCCTCTGGTCTCTGCTCACCAGATGTCAGTAGCACCTCTCCCCACCCCCGCAGATGATCAAAAATGTCTCCACATGTTTCCAAATGTCCTCTGGGGAGAAAAATGGCCCCAGTTGAGGATCTCTGATCTAGAATATGCCACCTTGCCCAACCTCAAAGCATAGCTTCAGGGCTGGCAAACAGGCAGCATGAAAAGCTCCACACAGAGTCTCTCCAGCACTCTGTAGATCATCCTCTCCACCCAACACTCCCCTCCTCACCTCCCATCTCCCACCAGTCTTCTGTCACCCCAGGGGCTGGACTAGAATCAGGCAGGGGAGGCTCTCAACTCAGGCACACTAAGAAATTAAGGGGACACTAAGAAATTCACTATTCAAGATAAATAACATTTTAATGCAACATTTCTTAAAAATCGAAATTAATGCAAAACAAAACATCAAAATTTTAACTGACCAAGCTCTAGACAAATTTGCTGCACGTTAAAGAGAGGCCAGCATGTCTCAAGCCTTGAATTTGCCAGATGTCTCTGCCAAGAGCTAGTGGACTTGTCAGGGTGAACTCAGAGGCATCCTTGTGGGATGCTTCTCAGAACTATGCCTGGCACATGAGTGGAGGGTGACCCTTGTCAATTAAAATGTGCAGATTGGTAGGACCGGGCACAGTGGCTCATGCCTGTAATTCCAGCACTTTGGGAGGCATGTGTGGGTGGATCACCTGAGGTCAGGTATTTGAGACCAGCCTGCCCAACACAGTGAAACCCTGTCTCTACTAAAAATACAAAAATTAGCCGGGCGTGGTGGTGGGCACCTGTAATCTCAGCTACTCAGGAGACTGAGGTGGAAGAATAACTTGAACCCGGGAGGCAGATGCTGCTGTGAGCAGAGATCACGCCACTGCACTCCAGCCTGGGCGACGGAGCGAGACTCTGTCTCAAAAAAAAAAAAAAAAAAAAAGTACAGATTTATTCCCCATATTCCACCCCAGCCCTCCATGGCTCAGGGAGCAGGGACAGGCAGCCCAGAGGGTGAGAAGACCTAAATTCCTTCCTCTCCTCTGCTCTCCCAAGAGACCCACAAATGGAGAAGTAACTGAGAGGCCATTTCTGAGTCTGATTGCAGAGTAACGGCCTTGATCACTATCTCCGTAGCCCAACGGACCAAACCCTCCACTTATCTACTTGACTGTAGGAGGACTGGCCAGGTCCAGGACCTAAAAACCTGGTCACTGGATTTCAAGCTTGAGACCTCCCTAGTGGTGGAGGGTGGAGGCATAGACCCCCATTTGCCATTATTCTTCCTCATTCATTGGCCCAAGCCAGGGGTACCATTTCACTTGGTGGCTGGGATGACCAATAAGGTTGGCTACTCTCAGGAACCAATACTACCATGAGCCTCACACTCACTCATTGTTTCTTTTTCTTTTCTTTTCTTTTTCTTTTTTTTTTAGAGACAGAATCTTGCTCCGTCACCTAGGCTGGAGTGCAATGGCATGATCTCGGCTCACTACAACCTCCGCCTCCCAGGTTCAAGCAATTCTCCGGCCTCAGCCTCCCAAGTAGCTGGGATTAGAGGCACCTGCAATCATGCCCAGATAATTTTTTTATTTTTGTAGAGATGGGGTTTCACTATGTTGGCCAGGCTGGTCTTGAACTCCTGACCTCAGGTGATCTACCCGCCTTGGCCTCCCAAAGTGCTGGGATTACAGGTGGGAGCCACCATGCCCGGCCTTGTTGTTTCATTTTACAGATGGAGAAATGACATCTCAGAGACTTTAAACAAGCTGCCCGAGGTCACACAGCAAGTAGAGACAGGCCTGAACCGTAGGCTCCCACCTCCTTATCCACCGGATAGCTGTGTTTCTCTAGCCTCCTCTCATCAACCTCCCTCCTCAACAGACCTTTCCCTCTTTCATGTCGACCCTGTTTTCACTGTATATAAATCCTGGGCAAAGATATTCCAATGACCTCAGTGACCTTTTCTGTCTGATTTAAAACAAGAAAAAACATTTTTGAAGGTCTTCCATGGACCAGACACTATGCTTCATTAAGGTTTTTACATCTGTTACTTAACAACAGCTTAATCCTTAAAAGTCATCCTACAAATTGGGTATTGCCATCTCTAGTCTATATAGGTACTACAAAAGCTCAGAGAAGTCAAATGACTTATCCAAGTTTGCACAACTAGTAACAAATGATACATCAGATCCTAGTCTGTCTGCCTCCCAAATCTTTGCTTTCTTTGACACACCCAGATGTGTTACCCCCAGATGATCTAGCCAATGATGACAACATTGCTTTCAGCATCCATGGAACCCCAAGCCTCTGGCTTAATGTTTGCATTTGTGTTCATAGGGGTTTCAAACTCCACCTCTTGTTCCAAGATTCAGTCCATCCCCTCATTATGCAGACGGTAGGCCTTGCCATCTTGAGAGGCAGTGTAGGGTGATGTATAATGAAATCACAAGTTCCAGGGTCAGCCCCTCTCTGCCTCAGCTTTCTCATCTGTAAACTAAGGCTAATGACAAGACTTACCTCTAATGAGATCAGCTTAAGCAAAGCTCTCAGAACTATGCCTGGCACATGGGTTGAGTGAGGGTGGCCCTTGTCTATGAAAAAGCAATGAGTGCACTGTTGATTGAGCCCCTACTCTGTGCTCTGCACAGTGTAAGGAACTCCAAGGATTCAATGATAAAGAATCATAGATAAACAGTTTCACAGAGCTTAGTTAGTATCTTACTGGAGAGGAAAATGCACACAAACCCATATTTTGGAATATTAGCCCAGTGCCCTTATTTCATGATTTTTACTTTTTAAGAAAAAGAAAAAATCTCTTTCTTTCTTTTGAGACGGAGTTTCGCTCTTGTTGCCCAGGCTGGAGTGCAATGGCACGATCTCGGCTCACTGCAACCTTCGCCTCCCAGGTTCAAGCGATTCTCCAGCCTCAACCTCCTGAGTAGCTGGGATTACAGGCATGTGCCACCACACCCGGCTAATTTTTTTGTATTTTTAGTAGAGACGGGGTTTCTCCATGTTGGTCAGACAGGTCTCAAACTCCCGACCTCAGGTGATCCGCCTGTCTCGGCCTCCCAAAGTGCTGGGATTACAGACATGAGCCACCGTGCCCAGCCAATAAAAATTTTTCAATGAATGTACAATGTGCTCCTATAAAGCACACTATAGAGTGGACTGCTCAGGGAAACTTCACAGTGAATGCACCAATGTAAACATGCCTAGGTCGAGATACAGGATGGGACTAGGAGCCCTGCAGCTTCCTTCGTGCCCCTTCTTGATATTACTCCCCCAAAGAAGATCTCTGTGGACTGCAAGTCAAACTTCTGTCAAAGCACACACCCACAGCAGCAGAGATTTATGAGGAACAAGACAAAGTTCACCTAACATTTAGCACAGTACCTGACACCTAGTAAATGCTTAATAAATGGGAAATATTATTACCCTTTGTTAATATTGAAATAAGGGAAGCAATGCCTTTCCACACCAGAATATAAAGTCCAATAGGGCAAGGAGTGAAAGTTCCACCTCAGCTGCATCCTCACAGCACTCACTACAGGGCTGAACCCATAGTCCACCATCTTTGAAATCAACAGATTCTTGTGGAACAATAGTTGAAATGAACCTGAGTTTGATTTCTGTCTCTTTCTCAACTTACTATGTGACCTTAGAGAAGTAGCATCCCTTCTCTGTACCACACTCCAAAAAAATAGAGTTCTTGTTTCACCCCTCTCTGAGCCCCCAATCCCATATGAAGATCTATGAATTGGAGGAATGCTGGAGAAAAAAATGGCTTTAGAACGTTGAATTATTTTCTTCTGCTGACCTCCCTAGTACAGAAGGGGTTGAGAATGCCTTCCTCCCTCCCCTCTGATTAAAGCTCCCTCACCTCCAGCTGGGCTGGAGTCCTGTGTCCCAAGATGAACCCAAGAGTGAAACAGTCTGGCTTTCCTCCAGCTGTGCTTCATCCCCGTGTGACCATAAGGGGAGAGTAGCCAGCTGTAAAAGCACAAGGGTTAAAGTAACATGCTTTGGAGCAGAGTTGAATTTCAATATGAGTTGCGTTTAGAGGTTCAGTCTTGGGCAAGTCTTTTGACAGGTCCTAACTTCTCTGAGCCTGGTTCTGTAAAATAGGGCTCATAATTATTGATCACATGAGGTCATCCAGGCAAGGTGCCTGCCACAGCAGGGGGTATGTTGTGGGTGCTCAATAAGCGGTAACAACTAGTAGATGTTTTTGTGCCTATGTTACAAATAACCATATATCCCAAGTGCCAGAGGACTATGTCTTGTATTCCCAGGCCTCATTCAGAGTCTGACGCATGGCAAGCTGTCTTATATCAGGTTTCCCCAGAAGGAGATCCTGAGAGAGGGAGTTGCGTACAAGTGTTTATTTGGGAGTTGCAGAGAGTAGGAAGGAGCAGAGAATGCAGTTGAGGAAGGGAAGGCAGCCCATAAAAATGCATGGAATAAGGCAACTACCACAGCAGGCCACTGGGAAATGGTGCCCAATACATGTTAGATTTATTCCACTTGAGGGGCCGGGGATTGCGGTACTTATACATTCATTCCTGAATGTTGTGGACTGTTCCCAGGGACATGTTAACTTCCTTACATATAAAACCAACCACAGTTCTGGGGTTGGAGAGAGAGAGAGAAAAGGCCTTTGGTTACAGAGATGCAAACTGGGCCATTGGGAGTCTACCTACAACCTTGAAAGGTCCTGGCAGCACCTATGCAGGTGCCCAGTAATCAGGTGTTCTATGAAGAGAACTAGCTGAGCCCATTCCTCCATCTCCAAAAGGCTCCATAGACCCAACTCCACCCTCCATCCTCCTCCTCAAGGAGTGGTAGCTTCTGACACTTCTATGAAAGTTGTGGTGTGGGGAGAGATGATAAGGAAGAAGTTTCAATCAGGGCTAAGCAGAGTGGATCAGTGATCAGAGGAGAAAATAAATCCGTTTCAGTAAAACCCATTTTATTGCAGGGAGGTGGAGGGAGGGACGGCAAGCAGAGGAGGGGAGGCAGCTGCCCAGGAGAGGGCAGCTCTGAACTGCTGGCTGGGACCAGCTCAGTAGGAACAGATGAAAGGAAGTCTTCTGAGGCAGTGGGCTCGACGCCAGTGGCCTCCTGTGAAGGCAGAACAGAAAGGGATTTTCAGCCTCTTGTCCATCCCAACTCAACCCACAGGAGGGCCTCTTTTCCCACCCACACACTGCTGTGGAGTCAGAGTATATAAAAGACCCAGGAAGCCTCTCCCACAAAGGGTCAGGCTCTTTGTAGCATCTCCTCCTTGGGGCACTTCCCATCTCCCAGACCTTTCCATCGTTCATCCCCAGCCCCACCTCACCTCGGGTACACAGGGCCACGCAGTGACCACCGCGGGACCAGGGCTGGCGAGCAGCCCAGTACGCAAAGTTCCAGCGGCTGCCGTCAACCCACTGAAAGTGTCTGCAGCGACCCTGGAGAAAGCAAGAGGGGAAGAAGGGATGGGGCAGAGGGAAGGCAGAGAAGCAGACCTGGCCCCGTATCTGCCAGCTCTTTCTGCTGCCCACCGGGCAATGGGCCCTTCCCTGCTGGACCATGATGGGAACTGTCCTGGTCATCTGAAATGCTGATCCACGTCAATTATCACCATCAGATTCTATGCATCCCAGTGACAGGCTTGTCCTTCCAGCCCTAACAAAAGGTAGAACAGGGGTTGCCAACTCATCCTAGAGATGAGGAAACAAACTCATGTCTTGTTTTAATTTTATTTTATTTATTTATTTATTTATTTTTGAGGCGGAGTTTCGCTCTTGTTGCCCAGGCTGGAGTGCAATGGCTCCATCTCGGCTCACCGCAACCTCCGTCTCCCAGGTTCCAGTGACTCTCCTGCCTCAGCCTCCCAAGTAGCTAGGATTACAGGCATGCACCACCATGCCCAGCTAACTTAAGTTACATAAATAGTGAGAGATGGAAAGGAACTTGGACCCAAACCTCCTGATTCTAAATCCTTAGCTCTTCCCTGAATGCCCAGGCAGCCCCCTCAGTGTTGTCTGTGGGTGTCCATCTATCCCTGGTTCTTCTGGAGATTATACAGGAGAAAAACAGACAAATCTGATGCAAGCTGAGTGCTGGCTGAGATCAGCAGGTGCACCCCATTTAGTGTTCACACTTCTCTTACTGAGCCTGTGATCCTGCCTCCAATCCAGACTTGACCCTGGTTGAGCGCGCTGACAGAACACTGGATTCGATAATTAATATTGAAGTTGTGGATGGAAGCCAGGTTGCCCCTGTAGCACCTCCGGCAAGTAAACTACAGGGCAGGATAAAAGACAAAGAATGGAGCATCCTTCCTACATGAATTCACATGGGTCTTGAGTCCCCACAATTCATTCCCTCCCTCCCCTGCCACAACCATTTGAAGGTTGGAGACCAAAATGCAACTTCTGTTTGTAGGTGGCCCTCCCCTCTTACCCCAACACCTCTGTGAGGCTCAGGTTCTACTGACACCCCCAGGGCCCTCAATGGGAAAAAGAGCCAGTGATAGCAATGCTGGGGGCATATCCCACACCCGTTCCATGCTCCCACCTCAGCCTCAGCCATAGGCCACTCACCCAAGCTTGACTAAACGTCTGAAGACTTCTCACCAGGAGGTAGCGGCAGGTCTGGCACCCAGGGATGCCCACCACTTTTACTGTGTCCTCTTCCTCAGGACACGTAAGGTTTTTGTCCACCATATCTGGCAGTGAGATAGACTCAACAGCCCCATCTTTCTTGGAGGCATCTTCACTTCCAGAGCCCCACTCCTCCTCTTCCTCCAGCTCCCTGCAAGGGGTCTCCTCCATCTCCTGCTCTGGTGTCTCCTCATCCTCAGGCAGCGTCTTAGCACCCAAAGGGGTCTCAAAGGTGGAAGTCTCAGACCCTGGCAGGGAGGATAGCTAAGTGTCCTTCTTTCGCATCTCCCCTTGTTCCTCCCCAGAACCACAGACAGCTCACACCTTGCCCTGGGCATCAGAGTGCTCAACTCTGCCTGGGAAGGGGAACCTGGAACCCAGTCTCTATGAGGGGAACCCAAGCTGCCCGACAAGGTCAAGGTGGTTAAGAGCATGGACTTAGAGTCGGGCAGTCATGGGCTTGGGTAATGGTTCCATCATCCACCAGCTGTATTTCTTTGTCTGTGAAATGGGTATACAATACCACCTACTTCATGGCGATGCTAAGAGAGTTAAAGGAGAGAAGGCATGGAAAGTGCTGTGCACTCAGTAAGCTCAAAGTAAGCATAATGGAGAAAGGACAAAATTGGGAATGTCACAGTAGAACCAAGACCACAGACATAACAGACGCCTTGACAAATCCTTTCAACTCCTGGCCATAGAGTCCCCATCCCTTTAAGCACACAGAAATTCAGAAATAGAAGACGATCAAAGAAGGGGGTGGGTGTGTAACTCTGACCCCATCTACCACAGAAAGGAAAAAAACAGAGAAAGAAAGACTGAAGGCAAAAAACACTTACTTAGATGAAGAGCAGAAACTGCCCCAAATAGAAGCGCCAGAAGTAGGGGGAGTTTCATCTTGGCTTTATCCTGCAATGGAGAACACAGTTTGTCATTGACACACACAGACACACATGCACACACATCACAATCACACCATTAGGGGACCGTGGGAGTGAGGTGGAGAAAAAGAAGGCCTGAATAGAAATCAGGATGGGCCAGAAAAGCTCATGCCAAGCCCAGCTCCTGATGCTCCAGGATCCAGGATGCAAGGACCTCTTTCTAAACAGAACGCAGCAAACCCTGAGGGGTGGCTGAGGCTGGCTTTCCTTCAGGCCCGGAAGTAAAGAAGGGACTATTACGCTTATTTGTTTGTACTTAATGGGTCCCTCAGAGTCTATGACATAAAAAAGGTGGGAGAAGCAATGATTATTGGCTTTCCTAGGAACACATAGGACTTAGAAGGTATGTCGCCTCCTCAGAGTTCAAGAAGCCACCCACACCCTCCTCCATGTCTCCACCATCTCCTTTCCCCAGCCAAGGAGCACTTTCACATCCCGCAGAAGGAATGTGCAAGGCAGAGGATGAAGGCTGCCCCTGCTGACATCCTCATAACCTGAAAACCACAGGTAGACCCCTGCCAGCCCTCCAGAAACTGTCAGCCACAGCCAGGGACCTCCTGGCAGAATAAACTCACCAGCTCCACCACAGCAGAGAAAGCACTCACCCACCCAGAGACCTTCCTGGGTCTTTAGATCTTCCCAAAGCCCAGGTCCTTCTTTGCTTCCTCTCACAAAGACTTCTTATATAGAGGCCTTGGAGGAACTTCCCCCAGGGAGAGAGAGTTTGCCTCTGTCAGAGGGAGATAGCAAGGCTGATAAGGACCATTTCATCACTTCCCTGGGGAGCCCACTCATTCATTCAGTGAAGATTTCTCTCCCGATACCCACTTCAGGAACCCAGGGGCCATCTGGAACAGCTCTGGGCAATGGTTCTTATCCTGGGCTACACTTCAGAATCGCCTTGGGTGCTATTCCAAAATACATATCTCCCCTGCTTTACTGGTGTTTTGAATTGCCACAAACAGTTTGAGAACAAATCTGTCCATACCTATTAAAATAAAAAAATGCACATTTGATCAGTTTCACTCTTTTGAGACTATCCTTTAGGCATAAATGCACCTATAAGTAATAAAACTTTTACAGAGTTATGTTATTGCTTGACTATTTGTAGAAATGAAAACAATCTTGATATCCATCAATCGGACACTGAGTAAAATGTGTCCTCTCTATTCTACAGAATGTTATATGGCTATGAAAAGAAGAGCTGGACCTGTATCTATAAACCTGAAGAGATGTTTCTGTGACATGAAGTGAAAAAAGGCAAGATACTGAGGAAAGTATTTAGTATGTGAATAGTTTTACAAGGAAAAAAAAAACCCCCGCACAGGTGCTTATCTGTGAGCATCCTTATGTGACCATTGATGGAGGGAATGCTAAAAGGAATCACACCAAATAGTTGACCTTGTTGCCTTCAGAAGCAGGGGAGGAGAGGGAAGAAAGCAGGAGACAGATTGTTGTTTATCTTCTTTTTATAACTTTGCATTTCTTCAGTGGTTATGGTAAATGCGTGCTGAATCTGTAATTTTGAGGCTGCCTTATTAAAGATTTTTAAAAATATGCAGATGCCCTGCCCAGAAACTTCTGCTTGGCTAATAGGTCTAGCGTGAAGGTCAGATGTCTGCATTTTTTTAAAAGCTTCCCAGCTGACTGTGATGGAAGATGGGTCTAGGAGTCACTGTCCTGAGGATCTTCAAGTATAGGAAATGTTCACGTATGTCTAACTTCTTTCCTTCTGAGTCAGACCACTCAGTTGGCCAACCTACCAGCCTTCATTATGGTAACATTTACTGAACATTTTTAAATGCCATGCATGGCAAGTGGCTGGATGCAGTGGCTCATGCCTGTGATCCCAGCACTTTGGGAGGCTGAGGTGGGTGGATCTTTTGAGGTCAGGAGGTTGAGACCAGCCTGGCCAACATCGCAAAGCCTTGTCTCTACTAAAAATACAAAAATTAGTCAGGCATAGGGGTGGCTGCCTGTAATCCCAGCTACTTGAAGGTCTGAGGCAGGAGAATCACTTGAACCCAGGAAGCGGAGGTTGCAGTGAGCTGAGATTGCACCACTGCACTCCAGCTTGGGCGAGAGAGTGAGACTCCGTTTCAATCAATCATCAATCAACAAAATGCTGTTCATGGCAAGTATTACCTCATTTAACCTGATTTTAAAAACCTAGTGAGGTAGGTGGTTGATACCCCATTTTCCAAGTGAGACAACCCAGGCTCTACGTGGCTCCTGATCTCCCCGCAACACTGCCCTTATTGGATCGATGCCCTGTATACATCCTCTTGTAGCTCCAGGGGCTTGTCCTTATCACAGTTAGTCATTTTACTTTTCTTGTGAGATTACTTGGTTAATGGATTAACATCTGTCTTCCTTCGTGATGGTGAAGGCTGCATCTCTTTACTCACCATTGTATCCTTGGTGCTTAGTACCGTGCCCAGCACATAGTAGGTACTCAATAAATGTATGTTGAAGTAATTAATGGTTAAGTAACATACTCACGTAAATAACAGGGTTAGAATTCAAATCCCAGTTCTTTCTGGCGCCAAACTTCTCTCCCCTCCCATATGCCTGCTTGTGTGTCAAAAATGATGCTATCCAGGTGGAGATAAAATCAGAGTGAAGAATAGATCCTGTATTCAATTAGCTTACAACCTAATTTGTAAGATGAGTAAATTGAGGTCAAACAAAAGGAGAAGGGTTAAGACCAAGCTAGGAAACATCCTCTGCTAATTCAGAAGGAAGTCCATCCATAGTAAAACAGAGCAGAAAAGGCTCCATGAACCAAGGAGCTGATTCCTACCTGGATAGAAAGGTGCAACTAGAAGGGAAGGAAACAGGCATTTCAAGTAGAAGGAACAGCTTGAGCAAAGGTGTGGAGGTTGGACAACCTTGGTATATGCACAGGACACTGTAATTTCCTTCATAACTAAAGTTAACAGTACACACATTGGGAAGGAATGAGAAAAATGAGGAAGGATGCATTTCATCTTGAGCCGAGGATGGAGATAACCCTCCCCTGTCTCCATTGATTTAAAAAGACAGAAGCAGGAATCAAAGGAATACTCAACAAGAGCCTAGTCAGGAGCTTTGAGCTGGGCTCTGCACACTCCCATCTGCAAACCCTCCCCACAGGACATCTTTGGCTGTTGGACAGAGGATTACTGTCATAAGGTGATGAGAGGGATCCCATTCTTGGAAACCAGTTGACTGTTCAGGGACCCTCACTCCTAGGGAAGTCTCTCTTTTAGGTCATACAGTCCAGGATCTGAAATCCACAGCTTAGCAACCCTGAAAATTTCATTTCATCAACATTCACTGGAAGTATACAGCAGTGTCTGAGAGGGTGGCTTCTGGAGTCAGACAGTCCAAGTCAGACTCAAATTGACTGGGTCTAGCACTTAATAGCTGCGTGTCGTGTCCTGGGCAAGTTCCTTAAACTTTCTGTACCTCATATCATCATTTATGAAGTAGAGATGACAATACCTACCTCACTGGGTAGTGTGAGAAATGAATGAGATAATTCACATGTAGCATGCATGCTGTGAGCTGCCCAGTCACCTCACCCCTTCCTGTGGTTTCTTGGATTCCATTTCCTATGGATCTTGGTGGAGGGCAGGCCTCTCATTTTTGAAGACAAAAGTGCCTAATAGATTTTCAGCTTCCTTTGCAGCTAAGGCATATGACTGGGCTCTATCAAAGAGAAGAAGCATCTATTCAAGATTTTGAATCTGGAGCTAGTGACCAAAAAGATGGAGGCCAAGAAGGCCTCTCTCTGGCGGCGGCGTTGACAAGATTGAGTTCCTGGAGTTGCAGTACCCACAGACGCACTGCAGGATACATTGATCCAGGGTCTGAGCCCTACAACATCCTGGGTGCCAGACACAAGGTCTAGGTCTCAGCAGCAGTGGGATCCTCCCTAGACCTGTTCTGCAGCCTGACTTTGGCTCCATGTCTGGTTTTCCGGCCCTTCCTGCAATTTCATGAGCTACTCCATTTCCTTTCAGTCCTGGATTTTTCTAGTTAGATCAGCCAAGGAGAGTTTCTGCTGCCTGCCATTAAGAGCCCTGACTGATGCAGCATTTAGCACAGAAACTGGTATTTAGTAATTGCTTAGTAAATGAATGCTACCCAGGGTCTTTGAGTGTGACCAGCATTAATCAAACTTTCAAGAGACTGATGTCTACTTTTGGTGCCAATGACATAAATGAGGTTGAACGGTACTCACCAGGGGCCCACTTGCCCAGGCTCTCTGATAAGCACATTCTTTCCCTGCATTACAACTGTGGTGTGCTCAGGACTTGAATTTCAAATGGGAGCGAAGAGCTGGAGGCCTTGGGGTCCAGTGCCTTTGAGCAAGAGAACGATACCCATCATCTCCGTTTAATCCTCAGCCCTGCCTCCTTCCCCAAGAAATGTTGACTCAACACTGCAGGATCCGGAATCTTAGGCATCCTCCTTTCTAGCCCTAAAGTTACTACAGAGCTTGGAGGTTCCTAAACAGACTCAGTCAATCCTCTCCATACCAGCACTTCCAAAGGGGACCTGACAGATCACCTCTGCATTTAATCTTTTCTGATCTAATTCTCGGGGGCTCATCCCAACTTTAGGCTTGTGGGAGAGTGTGCTGTAGCTCCTGGTACAAGCTGTCCAGGGTCAGACCTGGTACTGAGGGGTCTGCTCTTCTACAAGGGTGGGCTGTTGCAACAGGAGTAAAACATGTGTGCACCAGGCAGAGCAGAGATCACCTTGGCGATGGTGTCAATACCAAGGAGCTCTTGGGATGCCCCTCCCATGCCCAACCCCCAACACATGGCAGCTTAAAGACTAAAAAAACCACCGCAGCTCCAGATATGCAGCTCACACTATTCAGCCCTCATCTCCACCTGCATCCCTCCCCACACCCTGCAGCAGAGCTTTTCAACCTGGAAACTATGAATAGGCTTCAAGGGACCATGAACCCTGCAATTATAGAAAACATATGGTGTGACGTTTCTAGGGTGAAGGTCCAAACCCTCCGTGAGATTCTTTGATGACTTCCCAAAAGAAAAGAGAACCTCTAACTTTACTGAGTGATTTTTTTCTGGAAGAACCAAGAATGACATTCCACTGTTCTTCACCAATAAAGTCCTGCTTGGCCCTTTTGACAGGCAGAATTCAGTTGTCCCCTGGTGCACTGTGCATAATCCCTGGGACTGTAAATATGATGGATTTTACTCCTGTGGTTGTGTGATGTTACATGCCACAGTTGACTTTAAGGAAAAGGAACTGCCCTGTATGGGTATGATCTAATCAGGTCATCCCATAAAAGAGACAGGGCTCTCTTCCTGAAGTCAGAGAGTCCAACCATGTGGGTGATTCAATCCAAGGGAAATTCTCCATCGCTGGCTTCAAGGATGGAAAAGACCACGCACGTGGCAAGCAATGTGGGCAGCCTCGAGGACCTGAGAGCAGCCCCCATCTGACAGCCAGCAAGAAAACAGGACCTCAGCCCTGCAACTCCAGGGAACAGAATTCTGCCACAACCACGTGAGCCTGGAAGAGAACCCTAAACTCCAGATGAGCACACAGTCCAGACAACATCTTGATTTTAGCCTTGTGAGACCCTGAGCAGAAAAGCTAGCCATGCTGGGCCCACACTGCTGATGAACTCACGATGAGCTAAAAAACACGAGTGGTTCGAAGCTGCTAAATTTGAGGCAATTTTTTATGCAGAATAGAAGACTAATATAGCCCTCAAGGCCCATCTCTCTCACGTGGTGAAATTTACAGTGGGTGTAGGGATTGGCAGAGAAGGGTCCCACAGGAATGGGCTGAGGAGCTGCTGCAAAATAACCCAGGTACAGCAGAGAGGTAAGATGAACACTGAGAAAGGGAGGTTTGATTCAGGCCAGAGATCCCACCATTCTCTCCCTCAGACCATAGGATGCCAGGTGGCCCTTCTAGTTACATGTTCTGCTCCAGGATTCTCTCCCCACCCTCAGAAAAGTGACAGACTCCAGGGACCTGATCTCTGGGGCTGATCAACTGCTTGTTAATTGGGCTTGTCCAACATCCCCACGGGGCAGATAAAAGCTGGTGAAAGAGCTAACGCCACTGCAGGGGTGAATGGCTCGGGAGATATGGACTGGGCTGTTGTTCTGTGAAATCGGCCTGGACAACAGTTCCCCATTTGGATGCCCCAACAATTGACATAGACCAAGACGATTGGCATGTGAGATCTGGAAGGCCCCTTAGAAATGAGCCAGCACCGTCCCCACGTCTCAGATGGGTTCTTCCCGCTTCCTCAGGAAGTGACATTATCCTCTTTCCCCTCCAGGAACCTCTGCTCCCAGAGACCATGAACACTCAGTGAGCTTAGAAGGAATATGTCTTTGCAGTAATTGCCTCCCCTGCCCCATCTTTTACCTTCCCCAGTCCGTCTACTTCTCCCCATCTCTGCTGCCACCTCGCTAGCCCCTGCGACCATATTTGATAACATGTATCACAGGCCATTGTCCCCATGCTTCCCATTCAAAGTCTTCCCACATAGTAGCAATTAACCCAAACCCATTACCACCATCTGCAAAGTCTTTCATGATCAGGCTCTTGTCTACAAGCTCAAGCACACTGGCATGACAAGTGACCCTTGTCATCCTGGTCCCAGCTCCACTGGCCAAGCTAAAGCATTTGTACTGGTTAAAAGGCCACCTCCTCAGACAAGCCTTCTCCGAGAACTCTTTCTAAAAGAAGCCCACCCACCCGACTCTCCTATTTGGTACTTTTGTTACACATCATCACATTTATTTCCACAAGAACATTTACCAAAATGATATAATCTTGCTTTCTTACTGGTTTCTTGTTTATTATCTGTCTCCTTCAGAAAGCAAACTTCATAACAACAGGGACCTTGTCTGTCTTGTTCACTGCCTATAACTCTGCCCAGGTCATAGAAGGAGTTTTTCCATTACATAATGAATTAATTAATCAATTGACTAATCAACTTGAACTTTACCCCCTGGAGAAAGTTTAGCTGAGTTTAGATCAGAGCGCACATGCATTTATTTCGATTCTACAGGTATTTTCTGAGCCTCATCCACCATGGACACAAGCCTCTACCAGGCTCTGGATCATCGATTCATTCATTCATTTATTCAATAAATAAAGAGAACCTCTAGTTGCAGGGAGGTTTAAGGTAGCCGATAAATAAGGCAAACAGAATGAGCATATTAGTAAAACAAGGCAATATATTGAGGAGATACTCAGAAGTGTAGAACTAACATGAATGGAAGAGACACACATTTTCAGTGTTGTCAGGATCACTTAAAGTGTGACGGCAGGCAGAGAAGGCTTGCTTGAGGATGGAGCGCTTAGCCTGGGCTCAACAGACTGACAGATAGGATAGGATAAGCAGAGGAGAAGTGGGATGGCATTTCTAGGGGCCAACCATCTCCTGGCAGTGCTGGAATTTGAGCCAGGATATGGATGATTTTGTGTTTCTTGGAGGTTAAGTCAATGAGTGAGCTGTCTTCTCTGCTTTGCACCAAAGCCAAGCTCCTCCAGCAAGCGGTGTAGACTCGCTGGCCACTTCCTCAACACCCTCTTCCTCCTCTTACCATAGCAATCTTGTTTCTGTTATCCCTATTGCTCCACCAAAACTGCTTTTGCCCAGGTGCCCACTGACCACCCCATTGCCAAACCCAACAGACATTCTTCAGTTCTTATCCTACTTGACCTCTGCAGTAGTGATACCTCTTCACTTCCCCCTTCTTAAGAACTGCTTCCCTTCTCAGTAGCCTTTGTGGCCATTCCCTCCCAATTTCTGTTGGCAGGCTCCTCTTATTCTTCCAGATGGTTAAATATTGGGGATCACCCGGCTTCTTGGTGCACGTCTCTCCTAACTCTGCACACCCTCCACGGGTTATGTCATCTACTCTCGTGGCTCAAGCCACCAAATATATACGCAGATCATTCCCAAGTCTTCGTCTCCAGCCCCACGCCAGTTTCTGAGCTGCAGACTCACACATATGGTCACCCAAGATGCTTCTCCACTTGGATGTCCCATGGGCATTGTGAGTCCAACACATCTCAGACTGAACTCAACACACACACACATGCACACGCACAAACCTGCTTCACTTTTTGTGGTCACTTTCTCAGGAGAAACCATCACCTTCCAACTAGACCTGAAAGGCAGGACTCTGGGCATCCTTCACCCCTCCTGCCCATCATCCACACATTAGTTAGTTATAGTGCTTTCTTCACCATCTCATCCAGCCACACATCCCCATTGCCTCTGCCACTTTCCTAGTCACCTGCTGACCGTTTTTCACCTGGATCATTTCAGTGGCTCACAAATTACTTTCCCTGCCTCCAGTCTTACCACCCTCCTCCACCTCTGATGCACTGTCTACAAGCAGCCAAAATGAGCTTTCTAAAACCCAGAGCTAATCACACCAGCACTTTCCAATTACTCCTTCTTGCTCTCAGGCACAGTCTCCTTATGTTTTAGCACCTACTTACCTAAACCTCTGAACACTGTGGACATTTTTGACTAGATACTTTTTTGTTATAGAGGCGTGTCCTGTGCATTGTTAGATGTTTAGCAGCCTCTCTAGCCTCTGCCAAAAAGATACTAGTAGTACCTTCTCAGCTGGGCTGTGACAATCAAAAAATGTCTGCAGACATTACCAAATGTCCCCTCTGAGGCAAAACTATGCTCAGTTGAGAACCACTTCTTGACAACCTCAATTCTCCCCCTCACCACACACACACAGTGCTCCAATCATGTTGAACACCCTGCTATTTTCCTAACATGCCATGATCACCCATATTTTGTCACATGTCACTTCATCTGCCCAGAATGACCTTTCCTCCCTAACCACTGAGCTCTTTCCTTTTCTTCATCGAAGTTTCAGCCAAGGATCACCTCTTCCAGGAAGCCTGCCTTGGCTCTCCCAGAGAAAGGTAGCAAGGACACTAATCAGGGCTTCTCTCTAGTCCAGCCCCCTTCCCACCTCATTGTAGCAGTCTTCTTGCTGTTTCCCCAGTAGAGCCAGAGCCTTGCTTCCTTCACCTGTGCCTCTCTGGTCCTGCACAGTTCTGGAAACACAGTACAGGCTCAGTTCATGTTTGCTGTGTAAGTGAATAAATGAAGAAAAGCAATTTTTGTTTAAGCTTGTCAAAGATTGAGTTGGGCTCCCTGAAATTAGATCTTAGGCAGAAATTTTAATAACGATAACAACAGCAGCAACTAATATTTAGGAAGTGTTTCTAGGTGCTAAGTATTGTAAGTGCTCCATATTATTCAACCTTCTAAACAACTCTAGGACACAAGCGCCATTAAACTACCTAAATTACAGACAAAAGGCTGATCCTGGGAATGGTTAAGTCATTTGCCAAGTAAGTGTCAGAGCCAGGATCCGAATGGAGTGGCTGCACTCTTGTCCATGACTCACTTCCCCTGTGGTGGTGAACAACTAGCACAAAGCCATTTACATACGTTGTTTAATGTAACTTCCCCTGTAAGTTGCATGGGGCAGGTGATGATTTGGAAAGCACAAAGAATGTGGTCCTCGGATGTTAAAAGACCCTGGTTAAAAAAAAAATAAAAAAAATAAAAAAAATAAAAGACCCTGGTTCCATTCTTGGCTCTGCTGCCCATAAGCTGGACCTCCTTGGCAGTTCCCTCATCCCCCCAGTCTCCTGTTGCTCATCTGTGAGTTGTTAAGGATGACCACCTCGCAGATGTTGCAGGGCTTGAGGAGAACCAATTGAAATGTGGTGGTACAATAATCTACTAAGTGCCTGAAACATGGCGACCCCAACAAACAAACAACAATGCTGAATATTGTCCTATGTTAGGGATAGAAAAAGCAAGGCTTGGAAAACTTAAGTGATAGTCCAAATTTTGCATGCCAGCAAACGGTGGAGCTTGGAAAAGAACTCTAAGTCTTCCGTTGGCCATGAGGAGAAATTTTCTGAGCCTCTTCTGCATAAATGCTCATTACCGTGTGAGACACATCACAGTCCTCACCACCAGGGAACTAGAAGCTCAGAGCTGGGATTGTAGGTTGAATCTCTCTCTCTCTCTCTCTCTCCCTCTCCTCTCTCTCTCTCTCTCCCTCTCCTCTCTCTCTCTCTCTCTCTCTCTCATGTCCAGTATTTACTGAGCCTCCATTCTGTGCTAAGTAGGGTACAAAGTTCTCAGGATACAGTAGACAATACAAAATATACAGTTACTGCCTGCGTGGAGTTCCCAAATGAAAGCCTAATGGAAGACACACCTGAATATTTTTAAAATCCTATGATGGTACATTAAACTGCAACTGTGACAAGCTCTATGCCAGAGAGGTACCTGGTGCTATGAAAACCAGTACTAGGTAACAGTACAGAAAGGAAGGGATATCTGAGCTGAGAACTGAGGGAACTATAGGAGTTAGCTACAGGTTGGGTAGGACACATTCCACAGAAACACAATAAAACTGTTTCACAGCCAGGTGCGGTGGCTCATGCCTGTAATCCCAGCACTTTGGGAGTCTGAGGTGGGCAGATCACAAGGTCAGGAGCCTGAGACCAGTCTGGCCAATATGGTGAAACCCCATCTCTACTAAAAATACAAAAAAAAATTAGCTGGCGTGGTGGCACATGCCTGTAATCCCAGCTACTCGGGAGGCTGAGACAGGAGAATTGCTTGAAGGCAGAAGTTGCAGTGAGCCGAGATTGTGCCACTGCACTCCAGCCTGGGTGACAGAGCGAGACTCTGTCTCAAAACAAACAAACAAAAAAACTGTTTCACTGTCATGTAGCGTACTTGACCTGTAATGTGATTTTGCATATGTAATAAAAATTAGTAGCTGTCATTAATGAAGGACCTACTATGTGCCAGGGCCGAGCACTTTTCACGTAGAGCCTTACTTATCCTTATTACTCTCTGAGGTAGGCATTATAGGTAGCAAACAAAGGCACTAAGATGCTTCATGACTCCTACAAGGACACCCAATCTAAGAATGTGATAACAGGACCCAGATCTGTCTGCCTGCACTCTTCCCCAGCCCAGAGCTCTGAAAGGAATTCATAGCCCTGCCCCTGGTAATTGACATTTCTGTGTGCTTGGATTCTCTCCATTGACTGCTGGGGAGACAAAAGTATTGCAAAAATTGAATATGAAGATTGATATTTTTCATTGACTTTGGCTTAAGATTTGGGGTAATTCGAAAGTCTTTTTTTTTTTTTTTTTTGCCTTTGAAGTTTTCCCATTCCAAGTAATAAAGAACTTGTGTTGTTTTGTTAGGTGGAGACAAGCTAAAGTGAGTGCTTGCAGGGAGGTTTTCTATCCTGAACTATAATAGTGGCATTCCAGACTCCACCAGGTGTGAAATGTGGTGCACGCTCTGAAGGGCACACAGATGTTACTAATAACACCTGCAGCCACACACAGCACACCTGCTACAAGCCAGGTGGTTTATATTGATCACTCACTACATGCCAGGTCCCCTTTGAAGTGCTTGATGTTATCCAGCCACTCAATCCTTACAACTCTATAAAGTATTCCTATTGTTACTCCATTTTACAGATGAAGCAGCGGAGGTACCAGGAATCTAAGTGCCAGAGCTTGTGTGGGGAGGAACTGGAAGTTGGTCTTGGACAGTCCATCTCCAGAGCCCAAGCTGCTGCTACCTTTTATTCCCAAGGTTACTCTCTAGTCCTTGCAACAAACCGCCGTGGTACCTATTTCCATTACAGGTGAGGAAACTGAGGTTCAGGGTGGTTAAGGTCACACAGCTGATCAATGCCTGCAAAGCCCAGAGCTTTCCCACACACCCTACTGCTCTAGCCAGCCTGCAGGCCTGGGAGGTGACACTGGACCCAGGAAAGAATATGCTGAGGGGCCTGTGAGCAGATGTTTGGGATTAGAACATAAAAACTCAAAATTGGGCCTGCCGCGGTGGCTCACGCCTGTAATCCCAGTATTTTGGGAGGCCGAGGCGGGAGGATCACGAGGTCAAGAGATCAAGACCATCCTGTCCAACATGGTGAAACACAGTCTCTATTAAAAATACAAAAATTAGCCGGGTGTGGTGGTGCACACCTGTAGTCCCAGCTACTCAGGAGGCTGAGACAGGAGAATCGCTTGAACCGGGAGGCGAAGGTTGCAGTGAGCTGAGATCGTGCCACTGCACTCCAGCCTGGCGACAGAGAGAGACTCTGTCTCAAAAAAACAAAACAAAACAAACAAACAAACAAACAAAACACCTCAAAATCCCTGGAGGGTCTGGTGTGAACACAAGCCATGGTCCTGGGTTTAAGATACACTCAGACATTGTCCTGTCTGTGAACTCCTTATCACCAGAGGACTGGATCTTATGCCTGGAAGCCTGGATGGAAAATGTTCTTCCCAAAGAATGTCAGAGGAATGACTCACTGCTGTGCCCATGTCACACCTGAAGCATTTGAGAGTCATCTATCCCCTGAGGGGCTGGCAGGAAAAAGGGCTCCTAGACATAACCACTGGGACCATCACTCCAAGCTTTGAATTTGGGGAGGACTGCTTGAGCCTGGGAGGTCGAGGCTGCAGTGAGCCATGATCTTGCCACTACACTCCAGCCTGGGTGACAGAGTGAGACCCTATCTGAAACAAACAAACAAAACCACGTTGCAGGAGGAAGCCTCTCAGGGCAGAAAGATGAGAGCTGTGCCTGTGGGTTGTTTCTCCTGCTTACTCCCTCTCGCCCATTTTCCCTAGAAATCATCTCTGATTCTCACAGAATAGAAGTGTTCTTAGCAGCACCTGGGCAGGACCTGCCAGCACCTTCAGCTAAAGTACAGTTAGCACCAGATTATGGATAGTGATTAGTGGGTATGAGGTCATTCTCTGGAATATCCCAAGGTGCTCTTTTGTGATAAGCCCACTTGACAACAGCTCGCCTTCCGAGTATTTTTATTATTTGCACTCTCCAGTCTGCTGACCAAGGCTGCCCTCTGGCTCACGGTCATCTAGGACCCCCACACAGGCAGGGAAGGGGAAAGGGAGTAGGGGGTGGATGGGGATAAATAAGGCGTGGCAGAACCACGAGATGGGGTTGTGAGCAGCCATTTAAAATCATGTTTTTGGCTACTATTTGATTACATAAGGAAAAGCTTATGAGATCATTTAAATTATCACATACATCCAGTCAAATGACGGGAGGGAACATACCAACATGTTAACCATGATTATCTCTGAGTGGTCCAGTTAATGGTGATGCGTCTTTTTCATGTCCCTCTGTATTTTCTCGTCTGTTTTAAATGATATCTTTCTTACAAGAGAATAAATGCAGGCTGGGCATGGTGGCTCATGCCTGAAATCTTGGCACTTTTGGAGGCCGAGGCAGGAGGATTGCTTAAGGCCAGGAGTTCAAGGCTGCATTTAGGTATGATGATGCTGCATTCAACCTGGGCAATAGAGCAAGACCCCACCTCAAAAAAGAAGAAGAAAGAAGAAGAAGAAGAAGAAGAAGAAGAAGAAGAAGAAGAAGAAGAAGAAGAAGAAGAAGAAGAAGAAGAAGAAGAAGAAGAAGAAGAAGGAGAAGAAGAAATGTAAAGTAAAGGTAATGTCTAAATGAATGTGACCTTGGGAGCCAGACAGACCTGGTTTAAATACCAGCCCCACAATGTGCTAATGGGTGAACCTGACTTTCTTCATCTATGAAATGGGGCTGATCATATGCACTTCCCTGGGCTGAATAGGCTTAAAAGGGATCATCACACAATTCCTATTTCATGCTGTTGGCTGTCCCTTACATGGCATGTGTTCTCCCCCTGATGGAAGGACCCAGCTTGGCACTGTGGGGGTGTGATGGGGGCCAATTCACCTCCAGTTCCTCTCTACTGAGGCTGGTTACAGGAGAGAAGGGTTGCGTTGGAAGCCCGTTGCTGATTGAAATCAAAACTTGTGAAAGCTCTGAGTTGCTTGCTTCTTCATTGGTTCCACTTGAGGAAGAAGTTGCAGGAGGCGCCAGGTACAGTGGCTCACACCCATAATCCCAACACTTTGGGAGGCCAAGGTGGGAGGATCACTTGAGTCCAGGCGTTTGACACCAGCCTGAGCAACAGAGTGAGACTCCCCAATCTCTGTAAATAATTAATAAATAAATAAATAAATAAATAAATAAAAGATTAGCCAGATGTGGTGGCATGCGCCTGTAGTCCCAGCTACTCAGGAGCTCAAGCAGGAGGATTGCTTGAGCCTGGCAGGTCGAGGCTGCAGTGAGCTGAGATCACACCACTGCACTCCAGCCAGGGTAACAGAGTGAGAACCTGTTTCAAAATAAATAAATAAATAAAGTTGCAGGAGGAAGGCTCTCAGGGCAGAACGATGAGAGTTGCGCATGTGGTCACTTCTCCCACTTACTCTCCTCTCGCCCATCTTCCCCAGAAATCATTTCTGATTCTCACAGAAGTCTACTGTACACTTCCTGGGGAATCCAGGTTAAATAACAGTTTTATTGAGGTATAATTAACATACCATAAGTCCACCCATTTTCATCACCCGAAAAGAAACCCCTTCCCCATTAGCCATCACTACCCATGGCCTCCACACCCAGGCCTACCCAATCATGAATCTACTTTCTGCCTCTACAGATTGGCCTATTCTGGAAATTTCTTTTTTTCTTTTTTCTTTCTTTCTTTTTTTTTTTTTGAGACGGAACCTCACTGTGTCATCCAGGCTGGAGTGCAGTGGCACGATCTTGGCTCACTGCAACCTCCACCTCCCAGGCTCAACCAATTATTGTGCCTCAGCCAACCAAGTAGCTGGGATTACAGGTGCATGCCACTACGCTCGGCTAATTTTTAGTAGAGACGGGGTTTCGCCATGTTGGCCAGGCTGGTCACGAACTCCTGGCCTCAAGTGATCTGCCCACCTTGGCATCCCAAAGTGCTGGGATTACAGGCATGAGCCACTGCACCCTGGCCCGATATTTAATCCATATTTAAATGGAATCATTAGCAGTTTCTTGTGTCTGGCTTCTTTCACTTAGTCTAATGTTTTCAAGATTCATCCGTGTTGTAGCATGTGTCAGTACTTTTTCTGATTGCCAAATAATATCCCAAATATGGTACATTTCCTTTGTCCGTTCACCAACTGATGGACATTAGGCATCTTTTTTTGGCTTTAATATATCATCTGTAATGCTAGCTGTGATCTGTTCAACCCACCACATGCCAAGCACTCAACCTAATTTGTAATCCTTACAACAGCCCAGAGAGGCATGTCTATTTCTCCCACCATACTGACAAAGAAGTGGTCCATCCAAAGTCACAGAGCTGACAAAGTAAGTGACAGAGCTGAGATTTCCAGAAGGGTTTTTTTCCACTGCACCACACTGCACCTCCCCCACCCCCATGTGTTTTTCTGGCTCCTTCTAATTGGTTCTGAGGCCAAAACAAGAATCCACTCATTCAACGATCATTCATTCAACAAGAATTAGCTCGTACCATGTGGATGGTAAGCACAGATTAATTAGAGCCAGGCGAGAACAGACCTTGCCTCCTGGAGTTTGCTGCCCAGGCAAGGGGTGGGAGGGTCATGATGTGGAGGCAAATGCCAGTCACCAGGAAGGGTGTGACCAAGTGCCAGGGACTCAGACATGCTGGAAAGCCTGAGTAATGATTTTTGGAGAAGATGACATTTTGAGCAGGATCCCAGCAGACCAGATGGATTTCACAAGCTGAGGCAGGGTGAGCCACCCACGCAGAGGAACTGGTGCACACACAGACCCAGAGACTGGGAATCTTGGTCCACAGGGATGGGCTCTGCCCCGCTGTTGTAGGAGGTAAAGAGGGAAGGGGAGAGGTTGAGATCACACTAGTGACAGCCTTGAATGCCAGGCTAGCATCTGGGTTTTTGTCCTGTGGACAGTGGGTAGCTGCTGAAAGCTTTTGAGCAGGGTAACAAGACCAAATCCATCCATTAGATTTAGACGCTGCTCATAGACACCACTAGAACTTTTGGTGTCCGCCCTCAGACCCAGGCTCCTGGGCCCCTGGAAATTACACCCCGACGTCCACAGGAAGAAGGAAGAGCTGGGTTTCAGACCCTTCTGCATCTTTATAGCCCCAGCACCCAGGACAGGGCCTGACACGTGGCAGGTGCTCAATAAACATTTGTTGAATGAATGGATGGATGAACCTGCCTGCCAGCCCCCTGCCTTCCACCCCCATCCCCCTGCCTCCCACTGTTCTTTCCTAGTCCTTCTCCTAGCAAGGTGGGAATGAGACAGCAGGTGTGCCCCAGATTCTCCCATCCCACCCACCTGCCATCTCTCCTCCTGCACCCTCAACTTCTCCCTCTTTGCCCCCGTCCTCCCCAAGGGTCATGAGTAAACACAGGAGCAAACCCTCATGTGCTCCTACCATGTGCTAGGCAGTTGCAATGACTTTACATTCTCACAATCGCCATCAGAGATAGCAATGATTAACTGCACTTTGCAGGTGGGGAACTAGTGACTCAGAGTGGTTAAGGGGCTTGCCCAGCTGCTGAGGGGCAGAATTGAAACTCAAACTAGGAATTTCTGATTCCATCCAGTGCTTCTAGCTGGGGGTGTGTAGTGAGGGGTAGGGTTCTGCTAAAGTTAGTTAAGGATGTGGAGAGGAAGAGGAAGCAGAGGGGTTCCTGGGGGAGGAAGTCTCTGGGCCCACATCCCAGGACCAGCGGGGTGAATCACAGTCAGGGTTCCTGCCCCACCTCTGGGTCCAGCTGCCACACTAGGATGTGTAGCCAGATTCCCTACCCTCTTCTCATGCCAGGGTAGGGCCTCCTCAGAAACATACACATACACACAAACACACAAACACACACACAGCCCAGGCCCAAAGCCTAGAGAGATGGAAACAGTAGTTGCCTTAGACACAGAAGCTTTATTTTTCTATAAAATTATTCCCGAGAGAAATTTTCTTTTAAATGCCCAAAGTAAATAACTTATATCCCTTCTTGAAGAGGAAAACATCCCCAAAGATGGTCTGTCAGAAATCCTTCGGTCAAGCAGGTCAACTGGCTCCCATGGCCCTTGGGGTGGCCTGACTCTGTCACTATTCCTAAAACCTTCTAGGACATCTGCTCCAGGAAGAACCTTCAACACCAAAATTCATCTCAATTTTACAGATGGGAAAAGTGATTCTGAGACCAGACCAGGGTTAGGCCAAGGTCATCCAGCATCAGTGGCTGGGCTGAGACTGGGCCCAGGGAACCCTGTCTGCTCCTCTTTTTCCCAGAGCTGTGAGTTCTCTAGCCAAGGCTGCACTCTTGAGGGAGAGCCAGGAAGCATAGCTGAGGCTATGACAACCTCACTCTTCACCTGAAAATTTAACCCGTGGCAGAGGATCCAGGCACATATAGGCTTCGGAGCCAAACAGGCCTAAAGAAATAGTTGACACACTTCCTCCCCCAGGTCATCTCCCCTGGAGTCAAGGGTCTGCCAAGGCTAAGTGCAAGGAGACACTCCTGTTTTGAAATAAAGAAGTTCCACATGCCTTTGCTTTGAGTCTGTGTTATATCAATCTGCTTGGCAACTGAGATTCTTTTCTTGCTGCTCAGACGTCCTTGTGTGTCTTTATTTTGTGTGTGTGTGCATGTGTGTTTTGCTGCGATAGGCAAAGTCTTTTGGGACACGAGGTCCTCAAAGGTGGTGGAAGATGAACAAAACCATCCTCAGGGATGAAAAGTGAGGGCTTCTGAACTATGCAATTGCAGAGGGACTTTCTTTCCAAGTACGGCATTCCCGATATACCAGAAAGGGGTGGAAGAATGTCAGAAGAATGGCAAGCATGAACATCACATTCACCTGCAGGGAGAGCAGAAGTGAGGTGAAATCCAGGAATTCTGAACAACAGAACTGTTGCTCAATGAAGCAAGCACTGGTCCATTCCATGACCAATGAAGGGACCAGAAGTCTACCGAGTTTATATTCTACTTTTCACCCAGACACTATGGTGCCCTGGAGGAAGGACTTTCAGTTACTTTTCATTCTGCACTATCGGGTGGAGTAGAGGAGGAATATCAAGCCCATTTCACAGATAAAGAAACAGAGGCCTAGCGAGCATTCAATGACATGTTCAAGGTCACATGGGAAGCTGGTAGAGGCACCAGCTAGAATACACAGCTGATTACTAGGTCACCTGATGTCACAATCAAGTCATTCGCCTCAGATTTCAAGTTTACTCTTTTGGCCATGCACAGTGGTTCACGCCTGTAATCACAGCACTTTGGAAGGCAGAGGCGGGTGGATCGCTTGAGGCCAGGAATTCAAAACCAGCCCAGGCAACATAGCGAAACCCCAGTGTCTATCAAAAAAATAAAATAGAATAAGCTTGGCATGGTGGCACATGCCTGTAGTGTCAGCTACTCAGGAGGCTGAGATGAGAGGATCGCTTGAGTCCAGGAGATCAAGGCTGCAGTGAGCCGAGATTGTGCCACTGCACTCCAGCCTGGGTGACAAAGCAAGATCGTGTCTCCAAAACAAAAACAAAAAACATTTAGTCTTTCTTTTCTCCAAGTGACGGATTTAAACTCCTATTCTAAGATTTGCTGCTTTAAAAATAAAAAATAAGGCAAATAGAGCTGTGCAGTGGTCAAAACACAGAATTCAAAGTTGACTTTTGCTCCTTAGCTGGTGCCTCTGAACACATAAGTAACCTCTTTGAGCCTCAGTTTCTCCAAAGAGCAGGAGACTCATGCCCACCTCCTAGAGCAGGACCTCAGAGCATCCCTCCAGGTGTAAGGACACAGAGGTAAAAGCACAGAGGTCCTGTCCCTGGGGCCAACTGTGGAAACCCTGTGTGGGCCTAGGGGAGAGGCCAGGGTGGGCCTGCACTCACCACAAGCAGGAAACACCTTTGAGGTCTCAGGATTTTGCTTGAAGTTTCGTGAGAATTCCCCACCCTACTCCAGAATGTCTGTTTCCCCACACACACAAATACTTTTGCCCCAAATACTTGAATAACACAGACCCTTTGGGAAGCTGCACCATGCTACATACCCAGGCCATCACAGCCAGATTTGGGGCAGCCAAGGCCTAAGGCCCAGGCCTCCTGCCAGGGATCCCCATCCTCCCAGTACTCACGTAAAATGGGTCATTCTGAAGGGAGCCTTTGATGAGGGTGAAGATGGGGAACTGGAGCAGAGACACCACAGCCGACAAGGCCATCACCAGCCCAAAGAGCTTGCCAAAGTGCTCTGAAGGGAAACTGGGGAGAGAAACCAGAGGGGTTCCAGTGAGCTTCAGGGACCCTCCCTCCAAGCAGGAGCCTGGCCTCTGGGGGCTGTCGGCCGCTTGTCCCCAGCTCCCCTGTCCTAGGCCTGCCCTCCAACCACACCTGTCTGGCCTTTCCCTCTTCAGCTCTGCTCAGACATTTGACCCACAGAACCCAGAGAACGCACATGCGGGGCCCTGGACAAACAGACAGGGCCCTCATGCAGGCTGCACCAGGGAAGAAAAGACAGGCATGTAAATGGATGGCACGCCAGACAATGCACGCACTAGCAAAGGAAGTAAGACTAGAGTACTAAGGGCACAAAGAAGGGAAGACACTTTTCCATCTCTTCCCTGGAGAACTGAAACAGAAGTGGGCCTCAGAGGATGAATACGAGTTCACCAGGTAGAAAACAGAGGGAGAGGGCACCGCAGATGTAAAGGCTCAAGTGCATGAATGTTCTATCCTTCCCACCACCTCTGGTCTCACCCCCTCCACACCTGCCCCCAGACCCAGTCTCCCGCACCTGACTGCCTCCAGGCCCCGCCTTGCCTCCAAATTTCTTTACCTCCAGCTTCTCTTTGCCCCAGTGTGTCCGTCTCCACAGAGCCCGCCCCAAGGCCACTTACGCAAGGGTGAGGAAGGCCGCGTTGCTCCCATAGAGGAAGGAGCGGCTGATCACTTGCAGGATGAAGGTGAGGTACTGGAGAGGGAGGATGGGGACTGAGGCACAGAGGGCGAAGCCCAGGCACAGCAGGGATGTCAGGGCCAGCGAAGGCACCGTCGAGCAGAGGGCCACCGCCAAAGTGGAGGAACCTGGGCGAACAGAGAGGAAAAAGAAGCTCTCTGTAGGCCAACCCAACAGAAGTCAGCGAAGGGCCAAGGAAGATTGGAAAAAGGGGAGGAGCCACTATCCATCCACTGTCCCAACAGAAACCTGGGAGTCATCTTCGAATCCTTTCCCCACACGCCCCACCTCAAATTCATCAATAATGCTGATCATTCACCTCCTACATATCATTCAAATGTGCCCACTTCTCTCCAACCCCACTGACTCATCCTAGCTTTAAACTACCATTAACTCAGTCATGGATTACTGCAATACCCTCCTGACAGGCTACACATCTGCCCCCCCCCCCCCCACCCTGAACATGTAGCCCAGATCCTCTTTGTAACACTACTGGTAATAGCAAAAGACTGGAAACAATCCAAATAGTCATCAGTACAGGAATGCTGTGGCAACTACGCTGCAGCCATGTAATGGAGACCCAGGCAGTGGTTAAAAGGCATGAGAGGTCCCTGCACCCTCAGGATAGAGTTACATCAAAAAAAAAAACTCTGCAGAATAGTGTATACAGTATACTACCTTTTATCTAAAAGAGAGGGAAATGTATTGATATGGTTTGGCTGTGTCCCCACCCAAATCTCACGTTGAATTCTATCTCCCAGAATTCCCACGTATTGTGGGTGGGACCCAGTGGGGGAGGGTAACTGAATCATGGGGGCCAGTCTTTCCCACGCTATTCTTGTGATAGTGAATAAATCTCACGAGATCTGATGGGTTTATCAGGGGTTTCCACTTTTGATTCTTCCTCATTTTTCTCTTGCCACCACCGTGTAAGAAGTGCCTTTCACCTCCTGCCATGATTCTGAGGCCTCCCCAGCCATGTGGAACTGAAAGTCCAATTAAAACTCTTTTTCTTCCCAGTCTCAGATAGGTCTTTATCAGCAGCATGAAAACAGACTAATACATGTATATACACCTACACAATGTTTATATTTAAAAAAATAAAAATGGTTACCTAAAGAAGAGGAAAAGGGGTACAAGAAACAGAGAGGGAAAGTAAACTTCTTTGAATATATCTTGTTTCACAGTTTTACCTTTGGGAAAATGTAAATGTCTGATATGTAAATGTTTTACAAATAAAATAAAATAATAATAGGAAGAAAACAAGTAAAACAATCTTTAAAAATCAGAAACAAAATAAAATGAAACCAATGAACATAACTCTATACCAAATTAGTGACCCTTAAAATCAGTAATTTGGCCCAGTGTGGTGGCTCATACCCACAATCCCAACACTTTGGGAGGCCAGGGCAAGAGGATTGCTTGAGCTCAGGAGTTAGACATCAGCCTGGGCAACAAAGAACCTTCCTCTACAAAAAAAAAAAAAAAAAAAAAAAAAAAAAAAAATTATTTTAAATTAGCCAGACATGGTAGTGCATGCCTGTAGTCCAAGCTACTTGGGAGGCTGAAGGGAGAGGATCGCTTGAGCCCAGGAGGTTGAGGCTGCAGTGAGCCATGATCGTACCACTGTACTCCAGCTTGGGCAACAGAGTGAGACCTCATCACTAAAAATAAAAAAGAAAATATGGCAATTTGACTGTACATCTCTAATGGGATATATCCTAAGGATGAGAAAGGAATAAGGAAGGACAGAAAAAAGGAAACAAAGAAGTAGCAACAGTATTTAGCAATTGTATTGTTATCAAGTAACATCAATATTGGTAAAACCAGTAATTATATTTCAAATACTATATATGTGTATGTACATTTATATATGCATATGTTAGGAACCAAGATTATCAGAGGAAGAGAAAGGGCTACAAATGTAAAATCAAGGAAATAAAAATTTGAATAAAAATATCAGTATTAAGTATTTATGATATTTTCTTATAAAAAAAATTATATATATGTTAACTCTATCCAAAACCCAAAAGCAGTGACAACCCAGGAGCAATAAGAAACCTCAGTATCCAGACTGTAGTCTCTACCATTTCCAATTAAAGAAACCCAAGGCTAGTTGGGAAAAATGACAATTTCATGTCTAGGGCAAGAAACACACCTAGTGAAATGGACCTGAACATTTAATGGTGTTAGAAAGTAAGGAAACTCTCTAGAAATAATGTGATTTCATCTAAAAGACACAGATTCTGGGTTGGTAAAGTTTTCAATGGCCAAAGGTGAGACAATTTGAGCATCAAGAAGAATCATGACAGAACAGATTAAAACATGTCAAATATATTTTAAAATGAAATATTATAAAAGAAACAATTAGTAGCCATCCCTGAAGGTCACTAGGGCACCAACTCATATTTCAAACTGGTAAATAAATGTGTAAACCAAGCATTTATTTCTGGGTAACAAAATAGTAAGGAATGTTTTTCTTTCTAGAAGAATTTTAGTGATTAAAAGCAGAAGATAGAAATAGAAAATCATCCTTTTGGCCAGGGGCAGTGGCTGTAATCCCAGCACTTTGGGAGGCCGAGGCAGGTGGATCACCGGAGATCAGGAGTTTGAGACCAGCCTGGCCAACATGGTGAAACCCCATCTCTACTAAAAATACAAAAATTAGCCAGGTAGTGGGCGCCTGTAATGCCAGCTACTCGGGATGCTGAGGCAGGAGAATCGCTTGAACCTGGGAGGCAGAGGTCGCAGTAGGCTGAGATTACGCCACTGCACTCCAGCCTAGGCAACACAGTGAGACTCTGTCTCAAAAAAAAAAAAAAAAGAAAGAAAAGAAAATCATCCTTTTGCGATCCTAATGAAATAAGGGGCCTAGGCATTGATCATTAATGGCTCCTAAAATCACTAAGTATATGGTTGATGGGAAACTTTATAGTGGATGGATCAGACTCGCAATGTCTAAACCAGTTGATCAATCTTAACATCGTAACAAGACAACAGACACCAGGGGCTGCTGACGGGAGAACAGAGGAAACCCATAGCTCTACCGCTGAGTTATTCACGGCAAAAAAAAAAAAAAAAAAATTAAACTGCGTTTCCTCCAAGCTTCTAATCCTGCTGTTTACAGGAAATACCCAAGGAAAAGAATACTTTTAAATGACACATTAAAACAACGCCAAATCCAAAATATGGGGAAATGACCCAGTTTCTTCAACAAATAAACAAGAAAAGGTAGTGGGGAGGACTGTTCTAGATTTTAAAATCTATAGAAGACACAGCAACCAAATACACTGCATGGACCAGGCATGGATCCTAATTGGAACAAACCAACTGTAAAAGGATGTATTTGAAATGATTGGAGGAATTTGAACAGTGACTGCACAGTAGATGATATGAAGAAATTATTGTTATTTTTTAGGTGTGATCATGATTTTATGGTGATGTTTAAGTAAAAGAAGCCTTATTTGTTACAGATACATTTACGGGTACAGAGAAATATTTACGGATGAAATGATACGATGTCTGGGATTTGCTTTGAAAACTCTAGCAGGTGTGGGAGAAGCAGGTGCATGGGTGGGGGAAGGGATAGATGAAATAAGTATGCAAAATGTTAGTCTACTTTTGTCCCTCCTGACCCAGCAGGTTAAAATACCTCAGCATACCTCTACTCCTCCAACCAGGTCCAAGGATCAGGCCAAAACTCCCTGATGTGGTAAACAGCCTGACCCCTTCTTACCTCTCTCTCTCCAGCCACTTCCCTAAGATTCCCCAGTGCTCTGTGCCCTAGCCAGTCCGACTCATCTGCCCAGATTCCTCAATGTTTCACTCTCTCATTCACCATTTTGACCCCACTGTGCTCCTGGGCCACTCTCCAAGGCCCCACCTCTTCATCTCCTCCCTCCTTACTCATCCTTCAGGTCTTGGCTTAGGTGCCATTTCCTCCAGGAAGCCTTCCCTGACACCAATCCCATTCTCACCTAGAACAGATTATGTGCGCTTCTTTATGCCCCCCATGGCCCCCTGTGGGTTTGCTTCACAGATTATAACTGCCTGACTACCTGCCTTTCTCCACCCTCTAGACTGAGAACACCTTGAGAAAAAGAACACATCTATCTTGTCTGTCATTGAATCCCTGGTGTCTGGCACCATGGCTGACACATAACTATCACTCAGTGACTAGTGTTTTAATGAATGAATGAGTGCAACTAGACAGGGTTAAGAACAAAAGAGAAGACCAGGCGTGGTGCTTCACGCCTGTAATCCCAGCACTTTGGGAGGCTGAGGCGGGCAGATCACCTGAGGTCAGGAGTTCAAGACCAGCCTGACATGGTGAAACCCCGTCTCTACTAAAAAGACAAAAATTAGTGGGGGATGGTGGCACACGCCTGTAATCCCAGCTACTTGGGAGGCTGAGGCAGGAGAATCTCTTGAACCCAGGAGGTGCAGGCTGCAATGATCTGAGATCACACCACTGCACTCCAGCCTGGGCAAGAGTAAGACTCTATCACAAAAAAAAAGAAAAAAAAAAAAAGAGCGAGAGAAGATGTCATGGGGTAAATGAAGACCTCCCTTCCTGGCTCCCTGACCAGCCCCTGCCCTCCCCCGCATCTCACCTGTCTTTCTTGCTTCCTTCTGGTACTTCTGTTTAAGCCGGTCCATGAGCAGGCCATTCCAGGGGGCACACAGCACTCCGAACTGAGAGAAGGCAAAGGCATTTGTGTAGGTGCTGACTGCAGAAGGAAGAGAGAGGTTGGTTGATGAGAAGTTTCCAAAACTCCCTTCCAGGCAGGGACTCTCCCACCTTACCCTTGTCCGCACGTCCCTCCTCCCCACACCATCAGACCCTCCTCTGGTGTGTACAGCCCTGCTGGGAGGCTCTGTGTTCCCAGCTGGGACATGCAGATGGGCTACCTCCCAGCCCTACCACATACCTCGTGCCATGTCCCCACCGGCCATGTTGGTCAGCAAGGAGTTGAGAGTGCCAATGAAGAGGTAGTGCCACAACTGTATCACAGACAGCCACACCAGGTGCCAGGCAAAGCGCCGAGAGAAAGCGTAGCTCCAGAAGGAGCGGAGTTCCTGCTTCTGCCCTGCCCCTGGGGTCTCTAATGGGGAGAGGAGGATCTGGGCGTGAATTACGAGGAAAGTGGACAGGTAGGATGGGGAGTGTGGAGGCTTCAATGGAACATTTCAGATCCGGGCCCACCTTCTACCCTTGGCTCCCAGAACTCACCCGGCGTGCTCTGCACCTGCCTCGGACTCACACATCCCCACCTCCCTGCTTTGTCATGCTGGCCCTACCACCTTGGATGACCCTCTGTGTTCTTCTCTGTCTACTGAAATCCGATCTGTCTCTCACAGCCTGGTCAATGACACTTCTTGCAGTAATACCTTCCTGATCTTTCTCAGCGAGAAAGGTGAAAGGAACGACAAGGAGAGGAGAAAGTCAGAAGGGAGAGGAGAATGAGTGTGGATACTCTGTTCTAACCTGCTCCTCAGCGCCTCCCTTTCTTTTGGTACCAGTATCCTGAGTTTCTTTGGGAAATCTTCCTCTACCGTAATCTTCATGGTCCAGATGGGACCGTGAATTCAGTGTTCTGTTCCTCTCTCAAGGTTAACCAATGAGATGGTTCCTCCTAACAAGGCAGACCAGCCATGAGTTTAGATTAGGACGGACTTAACCTAAAATAGGTCCTACACCCTGGCAAGTTCAATGTCCTCCCTTGATTTTGGAAGCTTCCCAGAACCCTATTCTTCTTTCTTTAAAATAAATAAATAAATACATGTTTTGGATCCAATTGTCAGATGGTAAAAATAAAAACAAAAAAATCAATTTTATTCTGTATATTTAAGATATACAATATGAGGTCATAGGATACATATAGCTACTAAGATGGTTACTACAGTTAAGCAAATTAACATATCCATCATCTCACATTTCTACCTGTTTTGTGGCAAGAGCAGTTAAAATCTACTTGTTTAGGAAAGTCCCAAACACAATGCAGTTTGATGACCTACAGTCTTCGTGCTGTGCATTAGATCTCTAGGCCTGTTCATCCTGCTCATCTGCTCCTTTTTGTCCTTCGACCTGCATCTCCCATCTCCTCTCCCACCCCGTTCTTATTTCTACTGTAGCTAGCTGTGGTTTGTGATGTGTGTAACCAAAGACGCGGAACAGAAAGGAAGGAAAGGAAGCAGTGATAGAGTTGGGACAATAAGAGAGGGCGGACCCAGGAGACCTGGAGAAATGGGGGCACTGTACCAGACTTAGTGCAATGGCATCACAGAAGAGGGCAGAACCGAGGAGTGGGGGGAAGGGAAGGCAACCCATGGAAGGCGGGCTTCAAGGGGTGGGGAAGTGATGGGATGCGAAATAGAGAAAAGAGGGACAGAAAAGAGACGAAAGCCCTGGACCCTCCATTAAGTGAGAGGGTTGGGAAGATGCCTAAGGCCCTTTTTGTGTCCTGCCTTTCCTGATTCTGGGTCCCTGGGGGAGCTCTGGAGGTGAGGGGCCAGGAAAGGCACAAGGAGAGGCTTGGGTCTGGAGGAGAGATGGGTTAGCCAGCAGGGCTCACCTTCCTTTGCTGAAAGGAACTCCTTTGACTGTAGCTCCCTGTTTTCATGCTCAGCTGTTTCCTTCTCTTCCTTCGTGTTGCCATTCCCAGAGCACAGGCTATGGAAACAAAAGCCCCACCAGCAAGGCCAAGGACTGTGAGCCGAACCTGAGACTCAGACTGGAGGGAATAGTATGGTGAATCCCACATTCCACCGCACTTTGGAATCACCTTTTAGCCACCCTGATGCCCAGGTTGCAGACCAGACCAGTTAAATCAGAATGTCTGGAGGTGAGAGCCAGGCTTCCTTTTCTAAGATCTCTATGTGAATCTAGTGATTCTAATATGCAGCAAAGTTTAGGAAGCATGAAAAAAGTAGGGCAGGCCCAGGTTCAAATCCCAGCTCTGCCTCTTCCTAGCAACAGAAAGATGGCTCAGACTTAACCCTTCTGAGCCTCATTTTTTGCATTTAGAAAATGGAGATAAGGATATCTCAGAGGATTATTGTGAGGATGAAATCAGGGAGCACATGGGGTCTGACAATTAGTAAGTGAGCAGCAAAGGAATGCCCTTCCTCTACTCCTTGTGGCAAGTGACTGCAAAAATGATCACATTTCTTCACCTCCTCTGTATTTCCCCCAATTTGAATGAGACTTTGCAGCTCTATTTCCCCATGCCCTGAATCTGGGCCAGCCTTGTGAACTGCTTCAGCCAAAAGAATGCAGCAGAAGTGGTTGTGCCAATTCCAAGCCTAAACCTCAAGAACGCTTGTGCATTTCTGCACTCTTTCAGAACCCTGAAATCACGGTGTGAATGAGCCCACGCTGGCTTGCTGGAGGATGACAGCCACGTGACCCAGGCATCCCTGTCACTCCAAACCTATGTGAGTGAGGCCATCCTAGCATAGCCAGCCCCCATGTAATCCTCCAAATGATCAGATGCATGAATGAGCCCTGTCAAAATCATCTACAACTGGCCCTGATCAGTGGAACTAGCCAGCTACCCACAGACTTGTGAAAAATAATAAATGCTTAACGTTTTAGGCTGCTGAGTTTTGAGATAGTTTGTTATGCAGCAACAGCTAACAGATGCACTGCTCCAGTCCTCCTCCTCTCCTGTGATAGGTTTGCTTTGCCCTGTCCATCCCACCCTAGGGCCAATGAGGGGCTCTGGCCCACAATCACCAGATAGTCCTTACCCATAGCTGTAGTTGGGGGGCAGTGGGTATGGGATGTGCCCCCGGGGCATCAGGAGGAAAGTGCGTGCTACATGCCAGGTACTGCAGACAGAGATGAAGATGAAGGAGGCCCTGAGGCTGATGCCTTTTTCATAAAGAAGCTGCAGAAGGAGAAGGAAAAAGTCAGTGTCACACCCACGTTCACAGCAGCACTATTCACAATAGCCAAAGGATGGAAGCAAACTAAGGGTCCATCAGCAGATGAACAGCTAAACATAATGTGATCTATACACACAATGGAATATTATTCAGCCTTAAAAAAGGAAAGAGGCAACCATGCTGGCTCACACCTACAATCCCAGCACTTTGGGATGCAAGAGGATCACCTGAGCCCAGTTCAAGACCAGCCTTGACAACATAGTGAGACCCTCACCCCTTCTCTACAAAATTTTTATTTAATTAGCTGGGTGTGGTGGCATACACCTGTAGTCCCAGCTACTCAGGAGGCCGAGTGGGAGGATTTCTTGAGCCCAGAAGTTTGAGGCTGCAGTGAGCCATGACTGGGCCACTGCACCCCAGCCTGGACAATGAAACATGACCTTGCCTCCAAATAAAAAAAAAAAAAAAGGAAAGAAAAGAAATTCTGACACATGCTGCAACATGGATGAACTTTAAGAGCACTATGCAGGGCCGAGCTCAGTGGTTCCTGCCTGTAATTCTAGTGCTTTAGAAGACCAAGACAGGAGGATTGCTTGAGTCCAGGAGCTTGAGACCAGCCTGGGAAACAGCAAGACCTCGTCTCTACTAAAAATAAATAAATAAATCAGCTGGGCGTGGTGGTGCACGCCTGTAATTCCAGCTACTTGGGAGGCTGAGGTGAGAGGATATGATTACATGATTACATGCCTGTAATCCCAGTACTTTGGGAGGCTGAGGCAAGCAGATCACCTGAGGCCAGGAGTTCCAGACCAGCCTGGCCAACATGGTGAAACCCCGTCTCTACTGAAAATACAAAAATTAGTGGGGCATGGTGGCACGCACCTGTAATCCCAGCTACTTGGGTGGTTGAGGCAGGAGAATCGCTTGAACCCGGGAGGCGGAGGTTGCAGTGAGCCAAGATCCTGCCACCGCACTCCAGCCTGGGCAACAGAGCGAGACTCTGTCTCAAAAAAAAAAAAAAAGGTTAAGATAGTAAATTTTATGTTATGTATATTTTATTGCATACAAAAACATCAGCAGAAGAGGCAGGGGCTGGAACCCTGTTTTCTAAGGAGTCCTAGTACAAGCCATCACCAACCATCCTGTAAGCTGATTAGGGACACCTGGTACACACATGCCCCCACCCACCCCAAGACACACCCGGCAGTAGAGGAGTCCTCATATGACCCATCCCCACAGCCGGTGGAGCCTCCTCGTGTGGCTCCCCAGAGATCTTCTAGCCCAGTGCCTTTTTTCCCCCAACGACAGCAAAGGCCTTTTGTTCAAAGAAAATTTTACACAAAAATTCATCTTACAAAACACACCAATGGGGAGCTTGCCAGTCATCTCCCTCTTTATTCTCCTTGGTGACTGGTATGACATCAAAGAGAATCCCTAAGTTCCTGAGCAGCTCAGTTTGAAAACCACCGACCTAGCCCAACCTCCTCCCATGTTACAGAGAGTGACGTTGAGGTCCAGAGAGGTGCAGTGAATTGCTCAATAAATTGACAGAGTAAGCAGCAGCAAAGTCAGATTAAACTAAGAATTCCTGCTCCTGCTCCCTTTCCCCTTCCAACTCTAGAGAGACAGGAGAGAGGCTGGGCATGGTGGCTCATGCCTGTAATTTCAGCACTTTGGGAGGTCAAGGAAGGCGGATTACTTGAGGTCAAGAGTTCAAGACCAGCCTGGCCAACATGGCGAAACCCCATCTCTACTAAAAATACAAAAATAAGCTGAGTGTGGTGGCACGCCTATAGTCCCAGCTACTCAGGAGGCTGAGGCAGGAGAATTGCTTAAACCCACTAGGCAGAGATTGCAGTGAGCCAAGATCCCACCAATGCACTCCAGCCTGGGAGACAAAGTGAGACTCCAACTCAATAAAAAATAAAATAAAATAAAAATAAAGAGAGGAAAGAAAGATGAGGCAGCCATCTGGGTTCTCCAGGGCTAGGAGGGAGAACCCAGAAAGTGACTCTTATGCCAGGAGTAGAAAGGCTTGAGAGCCTCAGGGGCTCAGTCTCTGCATAACCCTCCAAACCTCCAAAGCTTATGGGACTAAGCTAGACTCATGTCTGGGTGGTGACTGTCAGAGATCCTCTTCTCTGCCCCCATAACCTGCAGGCAGTGCCAACTGCCTGTGACCTAACACTAAGCCCAGAGAGAAGTCCCAGGTTGGATGGCTTGAGATCCACGCTCTTCCCTTCCTTTCACTCAGCCATCTGTGGTGTGCTGGCTTTAGTCCTCCAGCTTGCTGCCTCATAATTGAAGCATGGTTGCCACAACTCCAGCTATCACATCCTCACACCGCAACATTCAATGAGGAAGACTTTGTTTTTACTCTGCTTTCACCTTCCGTCAGGGAAGAAAAGTCCCCTTGAATCTTCCACTATATACACTCCCTTTATCTCACTAAAAAGGACTGGATCATATGCTGACCTCCACCTATCACTAGCAACAGGTAAATGGATTGCCATGGTTGGCTTTGATCAATCAGGATTCATCCCCTGGGCTAAGCGGGTCACTGCCCAGATAAAACTGTTCGCAATGAATAAGGCAGAATGGTTGTTGATTGACCTCTAATAGCCTTGGCAACAGTTCATCCCCTGATACCTCAACATCAGCCACTGGGACAGCTGGACAAGCCTCTGTGTCTGCCCCTGCTGTACCCACTAGCCACCTGCCACCTTCTTGTCCAAACTAGAAGCTCACAGCAGCAAACGCCCCACTCTAAAGGTCCCCCAGCCTCTACCCAACACTGGCCCAAGCACATTATGACCACTGCCACAAAAGCTTGGGCAAGTCTGAAGAAGGGGCTTAGCGGTTACAAGCTCAGGCTCTAGAACCGACAAGCCTGGGTTCAAGTTCCGGTATCACGGCTACTAGCTGCAGAACCTTCAACAAGCTTTTTAACCTCAGAGACTCAAATGCTTCATCTGTAAAATGGGGGTAACACAGTACCTACCTCACCGAGTTGATGGAGAGAAATAATGCAGGTTTACAAGACAAGTGTCTGGCATATACAAGTGCCCAATGAATGTAGGCTGTTGCTATATTTACCTTAATAATAAGGAAGACTGCCGAGGAAGAGTCAAATGCTCCATTGTACAGAGTGATGATGGTCGAACGGTGTTGGCCAAATAGGTTCCCAATCTGGGGATGATAGGACTAGCCTGGATCACTTATTTATTCATGAAACAGATACTTCCTGAGCACCCAGCATGTGGCAGACCCTCCTTATACCCAAACTCACCCTCCACCGCTAGAGCTCCCACCTCAGCTTGGGCCAACCCCATCTGAGGCAGCCAATTATAGAAAAGGGTCTCTCCTTCCCTCCACCTTCCCTCCACCCTGCCGAGTGCCTGGGATTAGGGAAGGCTCCCACCTGCAGGTTGGTGATGAGAAACAGGATTCCCCCAATGGTGAGCATTGGCATGGCCAGGAAGAGCAGCACGGCTGAGCCTGGACCATCAAAGTCAGAAGTAGGGTGGTGTCATAGTGCAACCCAAACATGGAGCCCCAAACTCTGCTCCCACCTGCTCCAAATTCCCAACAATCCTGGTATCCAGGCCCCAATTCTAGCCAGCGTTCCAGCGTCCTTCAAGGGTTTTTAGGATACCGGCCAAGGCTTCCCCAGATATCTCTGTGGAAGTCTTCTGAGCCACCTTCTTCCCAACCAAAGTTGGTCCTCAGTCTGTGGCAGGCCAGGAAGTCTACAGACAGAGGCAGAGCTCTAAGTGAAGCCACCTCTCTCTTCCTTCAGTAAACCACAAGCTGCCTCTCCCTTTCATCCTTGACCCTCCAGGAAAAGAAGACCCTGGACTCAGGTCCCTGGCTCAACCCTCTAGCCCATTCCCTAATTCATGGTATTGGCCTTGAGCCTCAATCATCTGTTTAATGGGAACAACAGTTCCTGCTCTTCCTGTCTCAGGTGCTACGAGAACTGAGTGAGAAAAGGACCATGGTCTTTTCTTTGTTCACTAAACTCTGAGCACTTCTTTGGTGCCAGGCATTGTGCTTGGCACTGGAAATGCAAGATGAGTCAGATAGTCCTTGCCCGTAAATAGACTGACATGCAAACAAATGGTTATAACATGTCTGGTAAGTGTGAGACCACAGCAAAAAAGCTCAAGAGCTGGGCTAGGGGAACCCTTGACAAATTCTTCCTCCCCAAACCAGACTTCTGCCCACCATTATTCTGGCCATAACCTATGCCTGTCCTATTATTTGCTAAAATGTTTTAAGTTGACTCACTTTTATCCAAAAAATATCTATTTTTAAAGGACACTTTATATCGCTACTGTAGATGAAAACACTGGCATTGCTTGTCATGAATAGAAAGTAACTGTCAAAATAAATACAATGAAAGGAAAACAATGTTATTCAATTGTAGCTGGATGCATTTGACCTTAGAATGTTCAAAGCCTAAGACCTGCTCTTCCCATCAGTGTTAAAATCACACTGGCCCCACATGAAGACATTCTTTCATGAAATCAGAAGGACGGAAAGAGAAATAAAAAGGGAATAGCTGTTCTACCAGGTGATTTGATGTTTGTTAGTGTAGTTCACGTAGTATGCGTGTGCCCCTAACATCCTCTTAACTACCGTGCTATACCTTAAGAAGCACTGCCAAGAGCTAATTTTAGAGTATTCACACAGTTTACCATTCAATTTCTGTCTTTATAAAATGTACATCTCTCCTATTACTAAAGGTTGGAGACTCCTTTCACAATAGAGTCCTTATGGGCTCAATGCTTTTTTCAAAACCGAAAAGCCCTATATTATGGAGGAAGAGGAGGATTGTTGCTCAGACGATTTGCAAGCACGAGTCAAACATTACCCAGCCACCACCTCCACATTCAGTTGCTTAAAAATCATTTACAGGCTTTTAGAGTAGATGATGCTGGTTTGATAAGGAGAGTGGTTTGAAATAATTGGTTTGAGGTGCTGGGCCATCTCATGAGATCTGTGTGAACAAAGACACTCAGCCTCTGTGTTTGCCCAGCATGAGTGCAGACAATCTCACGATGCTGTCAGGCTTTAGCATAGCTTACACACACAAGAGTAATGTACTTTCTTTCCTAAACCAGAAATTGAGCCATGGGTCTAACACTAGGAAGGAATATTGGGAGGCATCTCGTGGCCACCATAACCAAGGCAATGAGAGAAAGAAGAGTGAGGGATCAGGAGGCCTCCACATCAGGCCCACCTCCCACGTGCTTTCTCTGTGGCCATGGACGTGTCTTTGCAAGGGGTCCTGCTGTGGCTTCAGTTTCTCCTCTGTGTAATGGGTGGAAGGGTGGTGGAGAATAAACCAGATTGGAGTTCCAGACTTACAGACTAGTGAAATTTGAAAACAAAGATTTTGAGTACAATAGGGTTGTCAACTTTTACCCTGCTAAGTAAGGATATTTTCAAAATGGTCATTCATATAATCATTTCATTAAAAAGAGAAAGAGAACATTTTAACACACACGAGAAGGATGTAAAGGTTTTTTGTTGTTGTTTTGTTTTTTAGGGTTTTTTGTTTGTTTTTTGATAGAGTCTCACTTTGTCACCCAGGCTGGAGTGCAGTGGTGTGATCTCGGCTCACTGCAACCTCTGCCTCCTGGGTTCAGGCAATTCTCCTGCCTCAGCCTCCTGAGTAGCTGGGATTACAGGCGCGCACCATCATCCAGCTAATTTTTGTATTTTTTTTAGTAGAGAAGGGATTTCACCATGTTGGCCAGGCTGGTCTTGAACTCCTGACCTCAGATGATCCACCCGCCTCAGCCTCCCAAAGTGCTGGGATTACAGGAGTGAGCCACTGCACCTGGCCAGATGTAAAGTTTTGAATAAATTCTACTCTCTGAAGTAATCCCTCTCCATCATCCTTGCTTTTCACATTTTCTCAATAAACTGTTTTCACAGACCAGCAATAGCTCAAGATCCTTCCAGGATTCTTTCAAGCTGCAGATCTCTGAATAACCATGTGGTCTGTATGTCTTGCCTATAGCCCTCTGCTCACACCTGCCCCAGCCACCAGGTGCCCCTGAGCTTGCATCCCTCCCACCCACCTGACAGCACTCACCTGCAGAGGTGAAGGCTATGATGAGTGTGGCGGCGGTGTAGAAAAATCTGAAACACATAACAGGAAAAGCAGAATATTGTCAAGGAGGGAGAAACCTGGGTGAAAAAACATGATTCTGCTCAGCCAGCCCACAAGTGTAGGACTTGACCGCACTCTCAGCCTGGGATGCAACGGGCACTGATGCCTCTGAGCCCCAGGCTCAAAACCAGGCGCAAGAAGCCGTGATGAGATTGAGATGTGGTCCTGACCTCATGGACAGTGCATTTTGCTCATTCTGAGGCCCAAGGCTAGCATGGAAAGTCTTGGACAATGAGCTCAGCTGACGATGTTATTGGCTTGGGACTTAGCCAGGACAGAATGGGCAAAGCGAAGGTCCTCCCACCTGGAAGCCCCAACAGCCCAACCCCTTGGAGAAAGGGGTTAGTGCCTGGTCTGCAAATCAAGGCCTTGAGTTCTAACTCCTCCTCACTCTGTGACCTTGGGCAAGGCGCTGTCCTTCTCTGGGCCTCAGGAGCCTTTTCTATAAAAAGAAATGATCGGACTGATCTAGCTCAGAGTACTATGATTTCAGGACTACAGTCCCAAGGTTATCAGGCTCCCTTAGCATTTGGGGGTCTTGTAAGGCATGGAGTAAAAAAAATAAAAAAGCAATATCCTAAGGCTGGAGAAGAGGGAGGGGACAAAGGAAGGGGAAGAAAGGGGAGGTAGCAGGGAGCCAAGGACCAAGAAGGACTGAGGTACAGTCATTCTGCATCCAAAGGCTTAAATTGTAAGGGACTGGCTTTACTCTGGCTATTTCCGGAAAGGCAGGCCCAGCCAGCCCTCCCGTCCCTCTCTCTGACAGCCGATCTCACATGTGCCTCCCTGGGAGCACCTGCTCTGAGCTGTATCAGCCCCCAGCAGGCCGCTGATTACCACTGAGCCTGGCCACAAGCACGAGATTAGGATGCAGCAACACACTGTGTGTGAGATCACATCCCGAACCTTCTGACTCATCTGCACAGGAAACCCCCACAGTCTCCCCTCCAGTCAGAAGGGACCTGAAATTCCACCAGTGGCAATACCAAAGAAACTTCGTATTAGCTAAGCCCCTAGGGAGTGATTGGCTGTTGGGGTGGGGAGGGGGGGCGGTGAGGAGGATGAGGATGAAGCCTGGGCAACCTGGATGTGAGGCTGTGCAGGGGATGAGGACAAGGATCCTTAGGGTGAAGGAAGAGAAGAGCAAATTTAGGTTTTGCTAATTTTGTAACCCTGGCTCCAAGCCAGCCCTTACAGGAAGTCACCCTGGCCTCCGGCTCAGTTCAGCACATGATAGGGAAGCCACACTTATGCAGAGCAGGGAACGAGGTAAGGAAATGGAAGTGGGGCTGTGGTGAAGTGGGCAAGTCTAGAGAGAGTCCCACTGCCTGGGGCTGTTCCTAACAGCTGCTGGGAGCGAGCTGCAGGTGTGGTGCCTGGCAGGGTGGCTGGGCTGTCTGACTCTGGATTTCACTCCAAGCTAGGCTGCTGCCTGAAGGATTCCTCTCACCCACCTTTGCCTGGGCTGGGCCTTTGGGACTTACATGGCTATGAGGCGTGCCACGGTGGTCTTGAACCGGTCAAAGATGTAGCCAGTGGGGAATGTCATGAAGTTGTTCATGAAGGACCCCAGGGTGAAGATGAGTGAGAACCTCTCATCCTGGGCTTTGCAGTCTGGAGTAGAAAAAAGGTCTCCCATGCATCCCAGCCTTCCTGCCAAATGAGCACACAGCCTGGGCCCCCCTCCACCTCAGACAGCTTGTCGGTTGCAAACTTGTCCCTTAAGCTGAGTTGAAATGTGGCTGCCCCTAATTACCCCTCAGGAGCTGGTGCCTCCCTCCCAGGCACTTCCCAGATCAAGTGGGGTGAGAGCTGCTGACCCTTCCTCTCATCATAGAAAGAGGGGCGGGCAGGGGGCAGAGTCCTTCCTGCTCCTTGCCACCACGTGGGAGCCAGACTTAACTTCCTTAGAAAAGTCATCCCTGCCCTTACCAGCCTGCCCTGTGGCATTGCCAATCGGCCCAGCATCTGGTCCACACAGATCCTTAAAGTAATCTTCATTCTTGAAGACAAACACTAGTGAAGGCCAGCCAAAGAGGACGCCAGCAAAGCCCAGGCATTCCAGCAGCCCAGTCAGCAGTGTGGCCACGTGCAGGGGCAGGCCCTGGCCCGCCATGAGCAGAGGTGGAGAGGATCTTCAAATCCCACTTTGTCCTCCTGGACGGATCACAGGCGCTGTAAGCCTGGCGTTTGAGTACTTGGAAAATTCCTCTGGCAAGCCAAGCCCTTCCTTTCCCGTAGCTCTCTGGTTCTGTTTCAGGCCTGGGCAAAAACCACCAGAGGGTGATTCTCTGGATCCTGTAGAATAAAGATAGAGGCTGCTGGAAGAGGAGGCCTGCGGGAAAGTTTGTGAGGTGCATTAAGAGGCAGGATGATCATGGCCGCTGGCAGCAAATGTGGGGAATAAACACTCCAATACATCATCTTAGGCACTGCATTTGAGTAACCACGCGGCAAGTAGAGAGGCAGGTCTTGATGGCCACCTGGAGTCACAGGTGAGATAAACGACTTACCCAATAGCTCCCCGGGAGCAGGTGGAGAAGCGGAGCTCCTGCGCTCGAATTCTGAATACCGTCCCCTAAAATAATGACAGCAACTCAACCAGGTGCAGAGGCAGGGAGATTTCATACAGAAGACACAAACTCCCGCTGCCAAGTTGGTGTTATCTTCAGTTTATTGACAATGAAGCAAAAGCTCCCGCGGATTTCAGGAACTTGCCCAAGGTCACAGGGCTAGTTTAGTCACGACGCAGGCCATTCTACTGCCAGAAATACCCCCAACTCCCATGACCCTCGCCTAGGACTCGCAAACCTGGTCCCCGCCGCCCTTCCTCGCATCAACTTCTACCGGGAAAGCCTCCGGGGGCCGCTCCCCGCCAGCCTCCGCACCCCACTCCAGCCTGCGGCCCGCCCTCCCCGCAGAGGAGCCCGAGGGGCCAGCCCGGGCTCGGCGCCCCATGGCGCCCGAAAGGGGACCCTTCGCCCTACCCGCCTGCTCCGCGCCGGGGTTCTCCGCGCCCTTTCCGCACGGGCCAGGTTCGCATTCGCGCCTCTCGCAGCCCCTCCCAGTCCCCTGCTCGCCTCCGCCCCCTCCTGCCCGCCCGGAAGGGGCTGGGGCAGGCCTCCCACTCTCCATCACTTCCTTCTTCTTTTCCCTTGCTCACAGCCTCCCGCGCCCTTTTTACCTCTCCCTCTTGAAACTTCTCCCTCTAGAACCCCCTAGAACCCCAGCGGTGTCTTTCCCTCCCTCCTCGCTGCCTTTCAGCCTCCCAGCCCCCTTGCCTCTGCCTCCCCTAACCAAGTTAGTTGAATGCTGTTACTCGCTCAGGCCCACCTAGGGAAAATGTCACACACAGCACCCAGAGGACACACAGACAGCACATGAGGGCATAGGGACACACACAATCTATTTGTGCATTTTGCCTTGACCGCTGGGTTGGCAGGGAACATATTTTTCCTATTTGCTCACCAGCTCAACCGTCTCTCCCAGTTTCACACTCCCAGAGCTGCCAAAAAAATCCCAACCACAGAACCAGGAAGCCAAGAACCAGGACTGAGGGCTTTTCAGAAACCATCCCCTGGAGGACTGCCCCATATTTTCACTCCCAAAGACCCCTTAGATGACTCCCTGCCTCACCCCCGCCCCCCAGGTTCTGAAAGAGCCTTCCCGCCAGACTGCATTGATTAACTATTCATTCATTGCCCCATTTTTTATTAATCAAAGACATATATAATTGCTCATCGGAGCTTGTGATCAGCGTGAGGACTTACTAAGCAGCTGCCTTACTATCCTTCCAGCCCAGAGCACGTGAGCTGACGTCTTCTTTGGCCTGTGTGGCCATTTCCTTGCCAAAAGCTCAGTTTGGGGAGAGCTTCTTGCGTATTAGATGCAGTCTGTAGACTCCCAACCCCAGCTACCTGGATCCCCTGAGGGCCCAGGAACTCCAGCTATTCCAAGCCCACTCCTCTTTTTTTTAAGAGGAAGAAATAGAGGTTAGGATAGGGGACAGCCAGAACAGAGGATTTTCCAGATCACCACCAAAGCACAAAAGATAAAGTCTGCAACCACCCTAGTGACTTGACTGAATGGAGGAAGGGCGGCTGGGGTCCTGTACCCCAAGCTACTCACTAGTTATACAACCTGAGGCAAGCTCTTTGGCTGCCCCACCTGTAAGACGAGGACAATAGTACCTTAATTATAGGAATTGTCATAAAAGAAGTATAAGATGGGTGTATGAGGTCCCTGCATGGCGCAGGTGCTATAGGCAGATTGTAGGGTAGTGGATTTTCTAGTCTGCAGTTATGTAGACAGAGCCAGAGAAGCAGCTTTGGGGAGGAATTTCAAAGGAACTTGCCCACGGTCATTCTACAAAGCTGCAGTACCTTCCCAACTCTGAAACATATGCTCTCATCACCCCATCTTAACAAACATTTGGACATTAGAGAAAACAAGTCTTTTCTTAAAATAACATTATTTATGGGAGAAAATCCACAAAAATATAGCATCCCAGGACAAACAGGGCTTAAGATGCAAGATTTTCTATTTTACTACAAGACACAAACACTCTGAAATTAATGCATGCCCTATCTTCTGCTCTGGCATACATTTTAGTCTCCTGGGGGGATCAGTAAGTGTGGAAGTAGCAAGGGAGAAACAGAAAAAAGTCAAAGTAAAGAGAGAGATTTTAGAATGTTAATCTGCAGGAGCCTGCCAGAAAGATCTAGCTCATGGGCTAGCTCATGTACATCCAGGACTGACGCACAGGACACGGGGCAGGTCGTCCAGGGTTCTGTCCACCTTATCTTGTTACCTCTCTTGACTCTTAGAGCCTCCACTCCACATCTCCCATCAATGTCTGCAGAAGACGTGGCCTCCACTAACACAAGTCTTACTGAACTGATGGGACAGGAAATTAGAATATCCTCTGAACCATTCCCATGTTCTTTGGTTTGAATTCCAGCAGCTAGAAAAGGCAGATGCTATTCTGATCACTCTCCTGCGTGGCTCCAATGAGGATTAATGAGTAACATCAGAGAGAGAAGTGATTATAATAAGGTCTGACGGTGCACCCGATGTCTTCATCCCTTTTCTCTTCGCCTCCTTCCTCATCATCTCACATCTTTTTTTTTTTTTATTGACTTGTTCAACAAATACATGTGGTACCTCAGGCTCTGTGCCAAGTGCCAGGATTTGTAGAGAAGAGATTCAGTGCCTGCTCTCAAGGGGCTCATTCTCTTGTGGGAGAGACAGACAAAGAAACCCAAGATTTCTGGAGTGTGGGAATGGTCTTCCAGGCAGATGCTAGCACAGCACATTGAAAGGCACGGAACTTCAACAAAACAATAACATTTAGGAACCAGCTAGAGCACAGGTTGGTGAAGAAAGTGGCAAGATTTGAGGCCAGCGTCGCCATCTAAGTGAGGGCATTAAGAATTCAGCCCACATCAATCAATCATGTCCTATTGATTTCACCCCTTAATATCTCTCCTATCTATCCTTGGCCACTGCTCTATGCAGACACTCATCATCTCTCACACAGGCATAATCTGCTTCCAAGCCATCGCCATTCTCCTGCAAGAGTTTATTTCCATGGTTCCCACTGGATGACTTAACTGCTCAAAACCCTTCTGAGGTCCAGTCAACTGGCTGGTAAGGACCAGTCCAGGGTCTGGGGATGCCAGCCATGAGACATTGCTTTGAGGGGAAGAGGGAGCATAGAACTGGATCTCCTGCATCCTACTGCCCAAGTACCAATGCTGGAGGTGGTTTTCCTTCCCATCATCAGCAGGTCTGGATATCCAGGATCCACCCTATGGATGTTTTTATGGACAGAGTGGGAAGATGGATATGTTTAGGTTAGGGAAAGAGGGTTTGCCAAAGAGGGCAGTATAAGTGAGCTGCACTCTATCATTCCCCTGGCACAAACAATGGCTAGTATCCTCTAGTCCTCAAGAGCACCACCTTCCAATGCAGTCCCTGCCTGTCCGCAGACCTCTCTCCTCAAACTTCCTCTGAACAACCTCAGCGAGGGCAATTGCCACTCTCTGGGCAGAGTCCAGATATTCTCTCCTACCCTCTGACATCACTTTCTAAATTTGTATATGTAGATAAACTCTGAGCCATTCACATAAAGGGCTTTGATTTCGGATACGCCAAACACATAAACAAACAAACATAAGCTTTCCTTTCACAATGGGCTCATGTAAATTAAAATGTTTGGTTTTCCACCTACGGTCTTGAAAGGGGTTTCTAGAGCCTGTTTTGGAAGTCAGAAAGCAAAAGGTAAATGCAAACATCATTTCACCTGCAGAGAAAATTCTAATCCTCTTGAGGCAGTGCCAAAAATAATACAAGCACACTGCTATCGAGCCAATTACTGATATCTCTGAGCTTCCATCTCCTCATCTATAAAATTGGAATCGAGCTGTATGGATTAAAGATAATGTATGAAAACTGCCCAATTAGTACACTATTAATAAATAGCAGCTACTGTTGTTAACAAATATTATTGACTTACTGGAAAACAAAGAGGAAATAAAGTCACATTTAGGGAGAATTTCAAAGTGTTCCTAACCTAGAAAAGAAATAAATTAGGGGGAAAACCACTAAGTAATGGGTGAGCTCAGTTTACCTTGCTTAAGAAGTCCCACCCTAGAGAACTGATCTCTAGATAACACCCAAATGCACTCAGTACAACCCCCCAAGACTGTCTGGGCTTAAGGCAGGGGCTTGGATTGTCCTGTAAGCTGTGGGAAGTCTGTTCATGAGCCACAGTAGACAGGAAGGGGATGGAGTCTTAGAGCTGGCTCTTCAGGGTATCTCCTAGTGTGTTCAAAGCAGTTCTCAGGAGGGTGGGGAACTACTACACAGCCAAGTAAATATGAGGCCTCCTTGCTCTGGGGAGACCTTTCTCTTTAACAGAGGTGAATCTGAAAGGATACCCAAAGAGGCACTGGAGGGTGGGGGCCACTCTGGCCCCTCAGAGCAGCCAGCTCAGCTTCAGTGGATGCTAGAGGCAGCAGAGGATCAGCCTGGATCAGCCTCCCTTTCACCATGCAGAAAACAGAGCTCCCCCACCAGACCAGATACTGGAAGCACTGGGTCAGGCCTAAGAGAAAGCAGAGCCCCAAGCCCCACCACACCGGGGCTTATGAGGCTACTGCTACCCACCCTCCCAAGCCCCAGCTCCACTTCTATGTTCATCAAGCAACTGTTTACTGGTAACTGCACTTCCCGATAGACTTTGCTAGAAAGGAATGCCTCAGTGCACTGACAATATCTAAACCTGCAACTCTAAGGACCAGGCTGGGGAACACTGTGTCAACATGGAGGCGCGTCCTACCCCTGAGAAGAAAAATAAGGAATATCAATAATACCTGCTGGGCACTGAGCACTGACTATGTATCTGATTCGAAGCGCTTTTTGCTTAATCTGTCACTGAATCTCACGATAGGTGTTGTTATTAGCATCTATTATCTGGGCCAACTGAGGCCTAGAGGGACGAAGCAACTCCCCCAACATCACCAGGTAGCAGTGCCAGGACTGGGATAGAAACCTGATGCTCTGACTGAAGCTAATGCTTTTTTTTTTTTTTTTTTTTTTGAGACAGCGTCTCACTCTGTCACCAAGGCTGGAGTGAAATGATGTGATCTCAGTTCACTGCAGCCTCCACCTCCCAGGTTCAAGTGATTCTCCTGCCTCAGCCTCCCGAGTAACTGGGATTACAGGTGTGCACCACCATGCCCAGCTAATTTTTTTGCATTTTTTGTAGAGACGGGGTTTCGCCATGTTGGCCAGACTGGTCTCAAACTCCTGGGCTCAAGTGTTCTGCCTGCCTTGGCCCCCCAAAGTGCTAGGATTACAGGCGTGAGCCACCATGCCCAGCCAGCTGATGCTCTTAATCTGTGCCCTACCCAGCCTTCCTGGGAGGCTTCCCAAGAGCTACACAGAGCATGAGTTCTGGAATCGGGTTGATGGGGGTACCAGTTATTACTAATAGGAATGAAGATGGGTAATTCTTTCAGACAGCACCCTTGATTAAAACAAGAGAGTAGTGCTGCCTCTCTGTAATTCTGTGTCTCCCTGCCCTGCTCACACAGACACCTCACCCACCCACACGCATGATCATGAAAAGAGGAAATGGATCCAGGAGAAGGAGACGACTCCTGTGTGAAAACAATGGGGTTTTTCACATTGAGAGCTTTGCCCAACACCCCAAAGATGAAAAGAGCAGGAAACTGCTGGGGCCGATTGAACACTGGACTTTTGTTGTGGAAAAAGGCAAAGGGAAGCCGGAAGAGACTGGAACAGTTTCCATGGTGCTGGAGGATGGGGAAGTGGGTAGGGATTAGCTGGAGGGAGAAGGAGAAGCTGGGGTGGAGGGGAACCTCCACTTGCCAGGAGAGCACATGTAGGATGGGAACCCCAGATGATACTCAAGGCATGGCATTAGACCAGAAGCAAGTCTGTGGTGAAATTAGGGAAGGCTCCACTGCGGACTGTAGACAGAGCACTGGACAAGGAAGTGGGAGACCCAGGGTCCAGTCCTGGCTCTGGAGCCCCCTGGGTGGGCTGCCCCGGGCACCTTTCTCTCTTGGGGCCTCCATTCCTACCTCTGTGAAGCGAGTGCTGAACCTCTCTTAGCCCTGACTTGCTGAAATGCTGGGACTCTGTACAGAGGCTGACATTAAGCAGGGATCTGTCGTGGGGTGCTGCAATGTGCCTCCAGATGCTGCACGGGAGAGGGCAGAAAAGGCCTATATGGTGAGTCCGCCCTGGGAGCCTCTGCTTGGAAGCTGAAGTGGCCTGAGAGTGACTCAGAAACCATGGAAGTTCCCGGGGCTGATGGGTTCTTATAGATTGTACATGCAGCTCTCCTCGTGGGCTGCAAAACCACAAGATGGGCTGTGACCACTCTCAAGGAAAGAGCCCTATCTGCAAAAAGCATTCTGCCCTCCAGGTCTTAAAGCAAACACAGACTCAATCCTTATTCCTTTTAAGACAAAATTGCCTCAGGGGCATCAGGGAGGCAGCAGGCCTCAAATGTGTGCCTTTCTGGAATTCTCAATGAAAGCACCCTTTTGGATATTAATAATGACAACAGTAATGACAGTCATTTACTGAGTGCTGCTTTTGGGACAGGCATTGGGCTAAGAGCTATATGTAATATATATTATTATTTGATGCCCACAGCCACCCCATAAGGAGGCGGAGGTACTATCATTATGCCAACTTTAAAGATGAAGAAACTGAGGCCTCAAGAGATGAAGTAACTTGGCCAAGTCACTCAGCCAGTAAATGGGAAGAGATAGACTTCCCAGTATCCAGAGCCCATGTTTTCACCATTATGCTGAAGTACCTCTTTTCCTGTGCCAATGTGATCTGCCTCCAGGAATCCTGTCTTGATGTTCCCTTCCCCATACAGAAGTCCTCTCTGTGTCCTCTTCAGCCTGATAGTATATCTTTTCATACCATTCTTTGGACATCTCTGTTATACTACTCCAATGGTGTTCCCTCCCCTGCCTCTCCCTGGGAGCTTAGTTGTTGTGATTAAGTATAGGGGAAATGACCCATACTAAACAAACTCATAAGAGACTGATTGATAAACCTGAAATGCAATTTATTAATTAACACTGAGAAATGAAACCACCCAGCAGATGGGAATCCTAAGGCTGACTGGTCAGCACAATCTCTTTCAGGAAGGACAGGCTTTTGGGAAAGGAAATCAATACCAGAAGGTTCTTTGTTGAGTACAAAGTCAGAGGGAAGGGAGTTGATGGATTGACACGTAGGTGAAGCTTGACATACCTCTATAAAGCCTCCGTCCTGCCAAGGATCAGAATATCCAAGGCAGGGAGCCATCTGGGTGTCCTCTCCTTTGGACAGTGCTGGATTTTTCTGGATCCTATGAACATCTTACCTTTCTGGCTGCATTTATCATGATTGTGGAAGGCTTTTTGTTTCCTTGTTTGCTTAGATTAATTTCTGCATATTTAATAGAACTGAAAGGCAATTTCCCATTGAGACCCACTGAAGAGGAATAATCAATACATACTAGCTGTGTTGCCCTTTGCAGAGAATTCACTTCTGTGTTGTCACTGTATCCTCCTGCTTCCTTATAATGGAGGGACAGAGATGGTAAAAACATGGACTTGGAAGCCAGACCATCTGGGTTTGAATCCTGGCTCTGTTATTTATAAGCTCTGCAACCTCGGGCAGATTACCTAAGTCAGTTTCCCCTTCTCTGAATTGGGGATAATAATAGCACCCACCTCAACATCTGTCAAGAGGATTCAATGAGGGAATACACATAAAGTGCTCAGAACAGTGTCTGCCATCTGGTAAGCAGTCAATACTTGTTAGCGATGATTAATAATTCATTTCATAGATGAAAAAACTGAAGCCTAGAGAGATAAAAAGTCAACTAAGATCATACAGCCAGTAAGTGGTGAAGATATCACTGAAAATCTAACTGGCATCCTTTAAGCACTAAAGTCTTTCCACAAACTAGTTTCTTACCCATTCGCTTTCATAACAAGCTGAAGGAGAGCTTGTTTAAAAATCAGGTATATCCACCCACCGGAATGGGTAAAATTTAAAAGAATGAAAATATCAAGGTGGGGCTTGGACACAGAACAACTGGAGGGAGTAAGCAGTAAGAACCACTTTGGAAAAGTGTCTGGCAGTTTCGAAATAAGTTAAACAAACACTTAATGAATCAGCCAAGTTCAACCAGGGATGCGGAACCACTCTCTCTGTGGATTGCTACAGGGATTTGGCCTTACTCAATTGTAGGAGGTAGTTAAGCAATCTTGTAAGGCTATTATCTTTGCATGTCATGTTGCAATTGAATTCCACAGGTCAGGCAACTGGGAAAGGAAGATGGATATAAAGTGGGGAAGACAGAGCAAACTGAGCCCCATAAGTATGAACTGGAACCCCATGAGGATGAACTGAAGCCTTTAAATCCACATCAGCTTTTGTCGTCTCTGTCGTTGTTAATGTATTTTGCAGAAGCCCGGGTTCATTGCATGGAGCTAACCACATACACACCTGGCCCAACAGTAGGCAACGCCAAAGGAGAAGCCAGCTCCATGCCAACCAGGTGCACCAGCAGTTCAGTCACAACATGTGTGAGCCACAAACCGACTGCTGCTTCCCTTCCGCCCTCCAGATTCCCTCAAGAGACACCCTCATGTTCCGCTCTAACCAGAAATACACAAAAGAGGGAATTCAGCATAACCAAGTCAGCACATTACAAAGCCAACACACCTACCTTATGATTAGGTAATTCCACCCAAGATATTTACATAAGCGAAATGAGTGCATACGCTCACCAGAAGTAGTGTACAAGAATATCCATAGCAACTTTATTCATAACAGCCAGAACCTGGAAACAGCCCAAATGCCCACCGATAGGAATACGGATAAGCAAATCGTCCCGTAGTCACACGACGGAATACTGCATCACAACAAAAAGAACCAACCTTTCATACAGACAGTGTAGATTAATTTCGCAGATGTGATGTTGAGCAAAATAAACCAGATGCCAAAAAGTACACAATGTATATATATTTTTTCTTTTTCCTTTCTTTTTTTTTTTTTTTTTTTGAGACAGAGTCTTGCTCTGTCGCCCAGGCTGGAGTGCAGTGGTGCGATCTCGGCTCACTGCAAGCTCTGCCTCCTGGGTTCACACCATTCTCTTGCCTCAGCCTCCCAAGTAACTGGGACTACAAGAGCCTGCCACCATGCCTGGCTAATTTTTTTTTTCTTTCTTTTTTTGTATTTTTAGTGGAGACAGGGTTTCACCGTGTTAGCCAGGTTGGTCTCCATCTCCTGACCTTGTGATCCGCCCGCCTCAGCCTCCCAAAGTGCTGGGATTACAGGCTTGAGCCACTGCGCCCGGCCATATTTTTTCTTTTTTGAGGCAGAATCTCACTCTGTCACCTAGGCTGCAGTGCAGTGGTGCAATCACGGCTCACTGCAGCCTCAACCTCCCAGGCTCAAGAGATTCTCCTCTCTCAGCCTCTCAAATAGCTAAGACTACAGGCATGCACCACCATGACCAGCTAATTTATTTTTTTTGTAGAGTCGGGGGTCTCACTATGTTGTCCAGAGTAGTCTCCAACTCCTGGGCTCAAGTGATACTCCCGTCTCGGCCTCCCAAAGTGCTGAGATTACAGGCATGAGTCATCATGCCTGACAATGTATATCTGCGTGAAGTTCAAGAATGGGCAAAACTAATTGATAGAAAAGTTAGAATAGTGGTTAATTACCACCGGAGCAGGAGAGGTGTGGATCTGTTACCTCTGCTGAGGAGGGGTATGATGGAGTCTGAGTTCCTGGAATGTGTCTTGATCTAGGTGGTTGTTATATAGCTGTATAGATGTGTAAAATTTCATTGGGCTGTACGCTTAAGGTCTGTGCCCATAACAGTATGTATGACATACTTTAATTTTTTTTTTTTTTTGAGACAGAGTCTCCCTCTGTTGCCCAGGCTGGAGTGCAGTGGCACAATCTTGGCTTACTGCAACCTCTGCCTCCCGGGTTCAAGCAATTCTTCTGACTCAGCCTTCCGAATAGCTGGGACTACAGGTGTCTGCCACCATGCCTGGCTAATTTTTGTATTGTTAGTAGAGACGGGGTTTCACCATGTGGCCAGGTTGGTCTCAAACTCCTGACCTCATGATCCTCCCGCCTCGGCCTCCCAAAGTGCTGGGATTAGGGGCATGAGCCACCGCGTCCAGCCCCGATATACTTTAATTTTAAAATGGATTTTAGATTCCTGAGCTCTACCCACAGAGATAACTGATGGTCTGGGTGCAGTTCAGGAGTGACTATTGGGAGAGCCTGAACTGTGCCTTCTTTCTTCCCAAGTTTGCTCCCCATTCTGTATGGTCAGTCATTCTTGAATTCACCCTAAAACCAAATTTTTCAAGGATGGAGAACAGCCAACTTTAATCTTACTTCTCTGGGATTTGAAAAAGCAAATTCCTGTTCATAAAGGTACCCACAGTGTGGGACGTCATCAAACAGAGCTTCTTCCTAATAACGGCGGCGGTGTTGTAAGGTGTGTTAACAATCTCAGAACTTGAACCGCTCTTGGTGTTAAGATGCCAAGTAGCTTAATGGTTTCCTATCACTAGGAATTGGAGCATCTCTGTTTTCATAATACTTCCCCACATCCCAAACACCACTCACTTGCCCTCTCCTAGTGTGAACAGAACCCAGCCCAGGCCTGGAACTGCTGTCTCCATTTTGAGAGGCTGAATCTTGTAAGGACTGGGGGTCCTGACTCCCTAAGGGGAACAGTGTCCTCCCTGGGGGAAAACTCATGAAGATCATAAGAGTCCTAGACACAAACAGCCCAAGCTTCCACAAAATGCACATTATCCCCTTTCCTCCCATTTAAAACACAGATGTGGCCGAGCGCAGTGGCTCACACCTATAATACCAGCACTTTGGGAGGCCGAGGCTAGCAGATCACTTGAGGTCAGGATTTCAAGGCAAGCCTGGCCAACACGGTGAAACCCTGTCTCTACTAAAATTGCAAAAATCAGCTGGGTGTGGTGGTGTACACCTGTAATCCCAGCTACTCGGGAGGCTGAGGCAGGAGAATCGCTTGAACCCAGGAGGCGGAGATTGCAATGAACCGAGACCACGCCACTGCACTCCAGCCTGGGTGACAGAGCAAGACTCTGCCAAAAAAAAAAAAAAATTAAATTCAAAATAAAATAAAAGAAAACACAGATGTTCCTATGGAGGAAAGGGCACTAATATGAACTCAAGACCCTGCTGGCTCCTCCCTATACCCCTCCTGGAGCCTCAGTTTCCATTCTTCATAGCTGAACATGGGCTGTGGGATGCTGATTCCTGTTGGAAAGAAAGGGAAGGGACAGAATAATCACTCCTATTTACACAGTTCTCTACAGTTTGCAAAGCAAAGCACTTCCACATCCCCTCCCTGAGCCCCCACCCAACTCCATTGCCACCCCCACACTCCAGCCCCCACAAGCCTGAAGACATGTAGGAAGCGTCCTTTAGGCTGGGCTTGGCCTTGCTTTTCATTTGGTTTCGGAGTCCCCGGTGAGAAGCAGATACCTCCAAGGAGTAACTAGTCAGGTGTCATCCCACACCTGGTAAGTATTTGGGATCAGGGGAAGTGATACCTAAGAGGCGGCACAGAGAAATTAAGTGATTAGGCACACGTCTAGCACCAGAGCAGGTGAGTGGGGCAGGGATGGGGAGTGATACCCAGACTCCATGTTGCAGTCAGAGGCCCAAGGCTTTTGGAAGAGCAGACCCAGGTTAACTATGTGCAATCTCATAGTGCCATTAGGTGACAAGTCAGAGACAGAGCCTTTCTTTCTTCTACCAAAGCCAGGCAGCTAGGGCAGCCAGAACACCTGGGCTGCAGCAAGAAGGAAGCCTTCCTGTATGCTCCACCCTCAACCGTGGAGCAGCTGGACAGGCGTCCCTACACTGCAGCTTGGGCTGGTTGTGGCTGGACTTGTCTAACCCTCTAACTTGTGCACCTCAAAGTCGGGGCTCCTCAATATTTTCTCTACCCCTGACAGGGTCCGCCATTAAACCATATTAAGGGACAAAGGAGAGACCTGAAGTCAAATCTGAAAATTTCAGATAAAGCAAGCCACCCAACAAAGAGGTCCAAAGTACACGATGGGATTGGAGAAATGCTGACAAGCGGAACTCGGAGAAGCCAAGCTGGCAGATTGATCTGGAAAGGACAACAGGAACGAACGGCTATAATGAGGCTCAGTCTGTACATCACCAAGCCAATGGATTGGGTCCAGCGAGGATGCAAGATGTATTGAGTGTGGTGTGCCTCTTCTGCACGCACCTGCGGCTCCCTGGGATTCGGGATGGGGAGGGACTGAGAGCTGTGACAAACCAGGTCAGGCCACAGACTCTGGATTTAGGATAATCAAAAAGTACACATACCTGGGGGAAGTGTCCAAGGAGGCTGGAAACTGACCCTGAGGCAAGACTGGAGGTGTCTAGGCCCACTGCTGCGGGCACTGGCTTGACAGTGCTTTTGAGAAAAACACAAAGTCTACACTGTTTTTCGTTTGTTTTTGTTTTTGTTTTGAGAGGTAGTCTGGCTCTGTTGCCAAGAGGCCAGAGTGCAGTGGCCCAATTTCAGCTCGCTGCAACCTCCGCCTCCTGGGTTCATGTGATTCTCCTGCCTCAGCCTCCCAAATAGCTGGGATTACAGGCATGCACCACCACGCCCGGCTAATTTTTGTATTTTGTAGAGACAAGGTTTCACCATGTTGGCCAGGCTAGTCTCAAACTCCTGACCTCAAGTGATCCGCCACCTTGGCCTCCCAAAGTGCTGGGATTACAGGCGTGAGCCACCACACTCGTCCCACACTGTTTTTTGTCCTGGCCCTGACTCACTTGTCCTGATTTCTCAAGAGAGGGACTTTCAGAAAATGAAAAAAAAGAGAACTTTACTAAAGATCTTCAGTATTGGTAAGAAGAGAACCCATCCTCTCTCAGCAAGGATGGGAGACGGCGAAGAGATACGCTTCATGGGAGAAGGAAAGCAGAGCATCAGCAGGAGGGGGAGCGACAGTGTCCCCAAGACCACAGACACCTGTCAGATGTGTTTGGGAGGGCCTGGCCCCCACCAAGTCTACAGAGTTGAGGCTTGCTTGTCGAAGTCACGATCTTTGTCCAAGCCTTGGATGGTCACCCTTTCTCCATAACCCTCCGTCCTGCACTGAAACACTCCCTGTGTGTCTTTGAACAAGTCCTTCCTCCTCTGAGCCCCATCTCAACCAAAAAAGAGAAATGAACTTGCACTGAGCTCCCTCCCAGGGCTCCATGAACATCTCATGAGATTCGAACCCCTAGCTCTGGGCTATCACGCCCCATCCTTTATGCATTCCATTGTCATCGTAGGATGTAAGCCTGAGAGCCCTGGCACTAAATGAGAGCTACTCACTGAGAACAGCTTGGTGCTGAGACCCTGGGGCATGCAGAGGGCCAGGAAGTGGCCAAGGCAGGGCAGAGCCACTTGTTTTCCCTGAGATGGTGTGCCTGGGCCCTAGCATTTCCATGACTGCCGTATCAATGCTGAGATCCCAGAGGTCCTGGGAGGAGCCATTGTTCTCCCTTTACTAAAGTGACCTGAAACCTTGGACAGGCTGCCAGTGCTCCCTGGTCTTTTAATTTTTTTTAATTGTTTTTTTATTTTTTTATTTTTTTTATTTTTTTGAGATGGAGTCTCGCTGTCTCCCAGGCTGGAGTGCAGTGGTGCGATCTCAGCTCACTGCACCCTCTGCCCCCTGGGTTAAAGACATTCTCATGCCTCAGCCTCCTGAGTAGCTGGAATTACAGATGTGAGCCACCATGCCCAGTTAATTTTTGTATCGGGTTTCACCATATTGGCCAGGCTGGTCTCAAACTCCCAATCACAGGTGATCCACCCACCTCAGCCTCCAAACGTGCTGGGATTACAGGAGTAAGCCACCACACACAGCCTATTCATTCAGTTTTGAGACAGGATCTCGCTTTGTCTCCTAGGTTGGAGTACAGTGGCACAATCATGGCACACTGCAGCGTCCACCTCCTAGGCTCAAGCAATCCTTACCCCAGCCTCTTGAGTAGCTGAGACTGCAGATGCATACCACCACACCCAGCTAATTTTTAAAAGCTTTTTACAGGGATGGAGTCTTGCTATGTTGCTCAGGCTGGTCTCAAACTCCTGAGCTCTACCGATTTTCCCCCATCAGCCTCTCAAAGCCCTGGGATTACAAGTGTGAGCCACCACACCCAGCCTTCCTCAGCCTTTCTGCTCCTCACTGCCCTGTAGGAGAGTCCACTGGGTCCTCAGTGCCCAGCTGAGCTTGTGCAGGAAGCCCCAGCTCTGGGTCTTACTGCCTCACCCCTAACCAACTCCTATCATACTTCAGGGCATGGCTCAAATATCACTTCCCAAAGGACATTGTTACTGATCACCAGACGGGCACAAGTACTCTCCCGTGGCCCATACTTCTTCATCATAGAATTTATCCCTGCTTATAATTACATATTTGTGTTTGGCTTACTTGATTTCTGAACTTTCCCCCATCATGCACGTACATAAACACACACATACACATAGACACTGTTAAAACAAATGAAAACCGAGGTCAGGCCTGAAGATCCCTTGAGCAAACAAAACTGGTCAGGCTTCATAAGTGACCTAAACCTTGCTTAATTTGAAAACATAAGTGGCCTGGGCCTATCTTCCACTTCCACACTAGAAGGTTTTCAGGCTCACACCTGTAATCCCAGCCCTTTGGGAGGCCAAAGCAGGAGAATTGACTGAGCCCAGGAGTTTGAGACAAACCTGAGCAACATAGAAAGACCCCCCCTCTACAAAAAATAAAGGTAAAAAATAATTAGCTGAGCATGGTGGCTCACACCTGTAGTCTCAGTTACTGGGAAGGCTGAGGCAGGAGGGTCCCTTGAGCCCAGGAGTTGGAGGCTGCAGTGAGCTATGGTTGTGCCATTGCACTCCAGCCTTGATGACAGAGTGAGAATCTGTCTCTTAAAAAAAAAAAATTAAACAACCAAAAAAACGTAATGGCGGGGCATGGTGGCTCATGCCTGTAATCCCAGCATGTTGGGAGGCCAAGGAGGGCAGATCACCTGAGGTCAGGAGTTCGAGACCAGCCTAGCCAACATGGCAAAACCCCATCTCTTAATAAAAATACAAAAAAATTAGCCAGGCATGGTGGTGCGTGCCTGTAGTCCTAACTACTCAGGAGGCTAAGGCCGGAGAATCGATTGAACCGGGGAGGTAGATGTCGCAGTGAGCTGAGATTGCGCCACTGCACTCCAGCCTGGGTGACAAAGCAAGACCCTGTATCAAAAGAAAAAAAAATTTGAGCTATTTCTTGTAAATGCTTATACATGTGTTGCTTAACAACAGGAATACACTCAGAGAAATGTGTCATTAGGTGATTTTATCTTTATGCAAACATGATAGAGTGTACAAACTAGACAGTATAGACTACTACACACGTAGGCAACATGGTATAGCCTAGGCTACAAACCCATACATATTACTGTACTGATTACTGTAGGCAGTTGTAACACAATGGTAAGCATTTGTGTAGCTAATCATAGAAAAGGTGCAGTAAAAATATAGTATAAAATATTAAAAAATGGTTCACCTATATAGGGCACTTACCATGCATGCAGCTTGCAGGACTGGCAGTTGCTCTGGGTGAGTGAGTGAGTGAGTGGTAAGTGAATGTGAAGGTCTAGGACATTGTTTGTACACTACTGGAGACTTTATAAACACTGTATACTGGCTGGGCATGGTGGCTCATGCCTGCAATCCCAGCAATTTGGGAGGCCGAGGTGGGTGGATCACCTGAGGTCAGGAATTCTAGACCAGCCTGGCCAACATGGTTCTCTTTAGTTGAGAACCCTGTCTCTACTAAAAATACAAAAATTAGCCGAGTGTGGTGGTGCATGCCTGTAATCCCAGCTACTCGGGAGGCTGAGGCAGGAGAATCTCTTGAACCCGGGAGGTGGAGGTTGCAGTTAGCCCAGATTGCACCATTGCACTCCAGCCTGGGTCAAAGAGCGAAATTCCATTTCAAAAAAAAATGCAAAGAAACTAGCCGTGCGTGGTGGCGGGTGCCTATAATGCCAGCTACTTGGGAGGCTGAGGCAGGAGAATCGCTTGAACCCAGGAGACAGAGCTTGCCGTGAGCCAAGATCATGCCATTGCACTCCAGCCTGGGCAACAAGAGTGAAACTCCGTTTCAAAAAAATAAAAAATAAATAAAATAAAAACAATGCACACTTAGACTACACTAAGTTTATACAAAGATATTTTTCTTTCTTCAATAAAAAATTAACCCTAGCTTACTTAGCTTTTTTACTTTATAAACTTTTAAATTTTTAAAAACTTTTGACTCTTTTGTAATAACACTTGGCTTGAAATACAAACATTGAACAGCTACACAAAAATATTTTCTTTCTTTATATCCTTATTCTTTAAGGTTTTTTTTTTTCTTTTGAGACAGGGTTTCACTCTGTCACCCAAGCTGGAGTGCAGTGGCACAATCACAGCTCACTGCAACCTCAACCACCTGGGGTCAAGTGATCCTCCCACCTCAGCCCCTCGATTAGCTGGAACTATAGCCGCATGCCACCACACCCAGCTAATTTTTGTATTTTTTGTAGAGACGGGGTTTCACCATGTTGCCCAGGCTGGTCTTGAACTCCTGAGCTCAAGCAATCCACCCGCCTTGGCCTCCCCAAATGGTGGGATTACAGGTGTGAGCCATTGTTCCTGGGCAGATTTTTCTACTGAAAAATTTTTGTATTTTATTTTAACTTTTTAAACTTTCTTGCTAAAAGCAAAGACACAAACACACACATTAGCCTAGGCCTACACTGGGTCCTATCATCAATATCACTGTCTTCCACTTCCACACTAGAAGGTTTTCAGGGACAATAATATGCACGGAGCTGTCATCTCCTATGATAACAATGTCTTCTTCTGGAATATCTGTTGAAGAACCTGCCCGAGGCTGTTTGACAGTTAGCTTTTATTATAAGTATAAGGCATACACTGTAAAATAATTATAAATAGGCCATGCATGGTGGCACACGCCTGTAATCCCAGCACTTTGGGAAGCCGAGGCGGGGTGATCACTTGAGGTCAGTAGTTCAAGACCAGCCTGGCCAACATGGTGAAACCCCATCTCTACTAAAAATACAAAACATATTAGCAGGGTGTCATGGTGCACACCTGTAATCCCAGCTACTCAGGAGACTGAGGCAGGAGAATCGCTTGAATCCAGGAAGCGGAGGTTGCGGTGAGCCAAGATCGCGCCACTGCACTCCAGCCTGGGTGACAGAGTGAGACTCTGTCTCAAAAATAAAATAAAGATAAATAATATAGTAAATATATAAACCAGTAATATAGTTATGTATTATCATTATCAGATATTATGTACTATATATAACTGTATGTGCTATTCTTTTATATCACTGGCAGTGCAGTAGGTGTGTTTACACCAGCATTGCCACAAACATATAACTAATGCATTGTGCTACAACATCAGGACCACTACGCCATAGACAACAGGAATGTTTCAGCTCCATTATAATCTTATGGGACCACCATTGTATATGTGGTCTGTCCTTGACCAAAATGTCATTATGGGGCACTTAACTGTATTAAAGGAAAACAAAACTTAAGCTTAACCAATCAGAAACAGCCAACAAACTTAAAATTATAGAACTAGGAACTTTCAAATGGAATAGACCAAATAAGGCAACTGTATAACTGTAACCAATCAAATAACGTTTCGAGCCAGGGTCTCACTCTGTTGACCAGGCTGGAGTGCAGTGGCAAAATCACAGCTCACTGCAGCCTTGACCTTCTGCAAGTCAAGTGATCCTCCCACCTTGGCCTCCCAAAGTTTTGTTATTAGTTGTGAGTCATTGTGCCCAGCCCAAATAATTTCTTTATCATGCTTCCACATTTCCGTCGTAAATACTGGTCTCTGACACTTTGTCATCTGAGCGGTCTCACCACTGCTCTATCCTGTCCTTATGCATCACCCCATACCAGCTCCCTTACTCTCATAACTGCCTTATGAACTATGTGTTATCCCCGTTCTAGAAATAAGGAAATAAAGTCCTAGAGAGGTGAAAGAACTTGGGCTCAGTGAAGCCATTGAAATATGTCGTGACTGAAAAACTACCTCTGAAACTACCCCAATTCGTGGATTGCTTAAAAAAGAAAACTTAAACTCCATAAAATTTTACTGTGCCTCAGATTTTTCTCTAACAACATGCACACTCCCTCATAACAATATGAGGGCAGGGACCTTTAGTCACTTATTCAACAACCGTGGGTGGAGTGACTGTTGCATGCCAGGGACTAAGCCAGGGGCTGCAGACACCACACCAAATAAAAAGGCAAAAATTTCTATTCTCATGGAGTTTACATTCTAGTAGAGGAAGACAGACAATACACAGTAAGCCTAGTAAATAAATAACTTACATAGTATGTTAGGAGGTCATGAGTGCTATGGGGAAGAAAAAGTAGAGCTGAGTGGGCCAGGTGGAGGAGTAGAGTATGGAGGTCAGGGAGGCCTCACTGAAAAGGGAAACTGGCTGGGCGCCGTGGCTCACGCCTGTAATCCCAGCACTGTGGGAGGCCGAAGCGGGCGGATCACAAGGTCAGGAGTTCAAGACCAGCCTGGCCAATATGGTGAAACCCAGCCTCTACTAAAAACACAAAAATTAGCCGGGCATGGTGGCAGGCGCCTGTAGTCCCAGCTACTCGGGAGGCTGAGGCAGGAGAATCGCTTGAACCCAGGAGGCAGAGGTTGCAGTGAGCTGAGATCGCACCACTGCACTCCAGCCTGGGTAACAGAGCGAGACTCTGTCTCAAAAAAAAAAAAAAAAAGAAAGAAAGAAAGAAAAGAAAAAAAAAGAGAGAAAAGAAAAGGGGAATTATGAGCAAAACCTTTAAGAAACCAAGGACTTGGCAGAGATCTGCCTGGTCCCTGCTAGATCTCCAGCCCCTGTCCCTGTGCTCAGCACCCAGTAGTTGTTTCATAAATTATTAAACAGATGAGCCAGGAGCAGTGGCTCATGCCTACAATCCCAGCATTTTGGGAGGCAAAGGCAGGCATATTGCTTGAGTTCAGGAGTTCAAGACTAGCATGGGCATCATGACGAAACCCTGTCTCTACAAAAAATGCAAAAATTAACTGAGCATGGTGGCATGCACCTTTAGTTCTAGCTACTTGGGAGGCTGAGGTAGGAGGATCACTTGAGCATGGGAGGGTCACTTGAGCCTGGGAGGTTGAGGCTGCCATGAGCCATGATCAAACCACTGTACTACAGTCTGGGTGACAGAGTGAGACTGTCTTAAAATAAAATAAAAAAAAATCAAAAACCAGATGAATAGGTAGATAAATGGATGGACAGTCTTTCTTTTTCTACATTTGATGTGCAACCAAGACACTGTGACCTGGACCTAGGGATATGGGATAGACATTGTGTTTTGTATCTCCCAAAATGTCTCTTTCCTACTTCCCACTGTTCAGAATAATGTAGCTTGGAGTTTGATCTCATCTGCAGAGCTGCCCTGATGAGCCCAAGACAATCATGACAGTATCACACTCCTTGCCCAAGACAGGCTCAGGAACCCTGACTTAAGACAATCAGTGTATATCACCTTCCTGGTGACAGTCATTGGCTTCAGGTGGGTGGACCTAAGCAATCTCAGACAGCAGGGAAACTCTTTCATTCCACGACTGGGGAAGGGCCACTTTCTACTTCTGAAGATGAACAGGAAGGCAGGCAGTGTCTGCTGGCCCAGCAGCCAACTTGTAATCAAGACAAGAACAATCTGGCTTAGGATGAAGCTGGCCCTGCAGACAGAGGTGCCGAGACAGAAAGAACCTGGGTCTTTGATGACATCGTTAAGCCCTGGATCAACCAACCTTGGAGTCCCCTACCTCTGGGCTTGCTGCTGCCTGAGATGGATAATATAATAGATCTTCTTACTGTTTAAGCCAGTTAGAGCTGGGGTTTCTTTCTTTTTTTTTTTTTTTTTTTCGTTTGAGATGGAGTCTTGCTCTGTTGCCCAGGCTGGAGTGCAGTGGCGCGATCTCGGCTCACTGCAAACTCCACCTCCCGGTTTCAAGTGATTCTCGTGCCTCAGCCTCCTGAGTAGCTCAGATGACAGGCACACACCACCACGCCCAGCTAATTTTGTATTTTTAGTAGAGGTGGGGTTTCACCACGTTGGTCAGGCTGGTCTTGAACTCCTGACCTCGTGATCCGCCTGCCTCAGCCTCCCAAAGTGCTGGGATTATAGGCGTGACCCACCGCACCCGGCCAGGGCTGGGTTTTCTATAACTTGCACCCTCCAAATATTGTAACTGATGAGGGACATTCCTTCCACTCCCACTGTGGGCTGATTTGGTAAGTGTCACCCTCGCAGGTCAACTTTTCGCTTTTTGAGCGGTCTCACCATTGCTCTATCCTGTCCTTATGCACCACCCGGTACCAGCTCCCTTAATCTCACAACCACCTTAGAAAATATGTGTTATCCCTCTTCTAGAAACAAGGAAATAAAGTCCTAGAGAGGCGAGGGAACTTGGGCTCAGTGAAGCCACTGAAATATATCTTGACTGAAAAACTATCTCTGAAACCGTCACCAACTACTGGTCAGAGAAAGGAGGAGATAACATCTTCTACTGAAAAAAGAAAAAGAGAGGGATTCCCTAGGTCCCAAAGGTGTGTGGAAGCAGCATTCAGACCTTGACATCTTAACCTCTCCCACCTGGGTCCACTGATGCTGAGCCTGGATGTATTAGGCTGTTCTTGCATCGCTGTAGAGAAATACCTGAGACTGGGTAATTTATCAAGAAAATAAGCCTCCTGGCTGGGCACGGTGTCTCACGCCTGTAATCCCAGCACTTTGGGAGGCTGAGGTGGGTGGATCACCTGAGGTTGGGAGTTCTAGACCAGCCTGGCCAACATGGCGAAACCCTGTCTCTACTAAAAATACAAAAATTAGCCAGGTGTGGTGGCGGGTGCCTGTAATCCCAGCTACTCGGGAGGCTGAGGCAGGAGAAATGCTTGAACCTGGGAGGCAGAGGTTGCAGTAAGCCGAGATTGTACCACTGCACTCCAGCCTGGGCAACAGAGCCAGACTCCATCTCAAAAAAAAAAAAAGAAGAGAGAGAGAGAGAGAGAGAGTCAGAGAGAGAAGAAGAAGAAAAAGGAGGAGGAGGAGAAGAAAGAAGAAAGAAAAAAGAAAGAAGGAAAAGACAAGAAGGAAGGGAAAGAGAGAAAGAGAAAGAAAGAAACAAAGAGAAAGAAAGGAAGAAAAGAAAGAAAGGAAGGAAGGGAAAGAAAGAAAGAAGGAAAAGAAAAGAAAAGAAGGAAGGGAAAGAGAGAGAGAAAGAGAAAGAAAGAAGAAAAAGAAGGAAGGGACAGAGAAAGAAAGAAAGAGAAAGAGAAAAAAAGAGAAAGAAAGAAAGAAAAAGAAAGAAAGAAAGAAAGAAACAAAGAAAGAAAGAAAGAAAGAAAGAAAGAAAGAAAGAAAGAAAGAAAGAAAGAAAGAAAGAAAGAAAAAAGCAAGCAAGCCTCCTATCCATTAACGGAGTGCCTAGCGGGGCTGATGTGGTTATGTCGGTGAGAGGCAACACTGGGAGAAGTTACAATTCTCCATGATCTCTGTTACTCATATTCCCAAACCTCTCAAATTAGCCTGAGGCTCATGGTTCTGCAGGCTATACAGAAAGCATGGCGCCAGCATCTGCTCAGCTTCTGGGAGGCCTCAGGAAGTTTTACTCATGGCAGAAGGTGAAGCAGGAGTAGGCGTGTCACATGGCCAGAGCCGAAGCAAAAGAGCAAAAGAGAGTTGGTGGACAGAGGTGCCACACACCCTTTTTTTTTTTTTTTTTTTTTTTTTTGAGACGGAGTTTGGCTCTTGTTGCCTAAGCTGGAGTGCAGTGGTGCGATATCTCAGCTCACTGCACCTCCGCCTCCCGGGTTCAAGCGATTCTTCTGCCTTCACCTCCCAAGTAGCTGGGATTTCAGGCATGCGCCACCACGTCCGGCTAATTTTTGTATTTTTGGTAGAGACAGGGTTTTGCCATGTTGGCCAAGCTGGTCTCAAACTCCCGACCTCAGGTGATCCACCCGCCTCGGCCTCCCAAAGTGCTGGGATTACAGGCGTGAGCCACCACGCCAGGCCCCACACACCTTTTAAACAACCAGATTTCATCCATCGGGAAGTGCCTGTGGGGCTGGTGTGGACATGTGGGTGAAGGTGGCACTGGGAGAAGTTAGGATTCTCCATGACCTCTGTTACTCATATTCCCACACTCCTCAAATTAGCCTGAGTCTCGAGGACAGTCTGATGGCTGGGCAAACCCTGCGGCAAACCATTCCCCAGCCCTGCCCTCTCAACCAGAGTCCTTCCGATACATGATTCTGGGCAGCTGTTGTTACCCGTGTCCTCCATGTTCTTCCAGAGATATCCATGCATGCATTGGCATATGTGTATAATTATTATATCTATATTTCATCCCACAAGCTTTTGACATCAATAGTAGCATATTATTAAATTGTTCTGTACATTATTTTATTAACTTGGTATCTCTGGTACTGCTCAATATAAGAACATATAGACCTGGCCAGGCGCAGTGGCTCACATCTGTAAACCCAGCATTTTGGGAGGCTGAGATGGGTGGATCACTTGAGGCCAGGATTTCAAAACCAGCCTGGCCATCATGGTGAAACCCCCATTTCTACTAAAAATACAAAAATTAGCCAGGTGTGGTGGCAGGCGCCTGTAATCCCAGCTACTTGGGAGGCTGAGGCAGGAGAATTGCTTGAACCTGGGGGGCAGATGTTGCAGTAAGCCGAGATCGCGCCACTGCACTCCAGGGTAGGCAACAAAGCGAGACTCCGTCTCAATAAAAAAAAAAAAAAAAAAAAAAAGGAATGTATAGACCTTCTTTATTCTTTTTGATGGCTGTAGGTGGATGTTCTAAAATTTATGTAACCAATCTCCTATTGATAATATTTAAGTTATGTCTTCAGCATCATATGAAACTTACAAACAAGGTTGCATTGACTATCCATCTGTAAATGTCTTTTTGAACATTTCTAGAATAATTGCAGGATAAATTCCTAAAATGAGAATTTCTGGGTCAAAGAGGATATGCATTTTACATTTAATAGATATTTGTCAAATTGTCTTCCAAAGTGGTCGTACAAATTAACACCCCCACCTGTAATAAATGAGAGTGCCTTTTTTCCCTACACCCTGGAGAGACGAAAAATTTATAGGCCCACTTTGGAGTGCATGGTGGAGGAAGCTGTTGGCCGTTATATAACCCTCGTCATTAATAAGCCTGGGGGTGGGGGGGAGAAAGAGAGGTTGGTTAGTGGGTGCAAACATACAATTAGATAGAAGTAATAAGTTCTAATGTTCGATAGCAGAGTAGGGAGACTATAGTTAACAACAATGTATTGTATATTTCAAAATAGCTAGAAGAGAGGACTTAAAATATTCCAACACATAGAAATAATAAATGCTTTTCTGCGGCCATGCCACCCTGAATGTGCCAGATCTTGTTTGTTCTTGGAAGCTAAGCAGGGTTGAACCTGGTTAGTATTTGGATGGGAGAAATGATAAATGCTTGAGGTGATAGATATCCTAAATACCCTGTCGAACATTTTACATTCTATATATGTAACAAAATATCACACGTATCCCATAAATATGTACAAATATAATGTATCAGTAAAGAGAGGGCTGGGCACGGTGGCTCACACCTGTAATCCCAGCAATTTGGCAGGCCAGGGTGGGAGGATAGCTTGAGGCCAGGAGTTCAAGATCAGCCTGGGCAACACAGCGAGACTCTGTCTCCACAAAAAATAAAAATAAAAATGAATTAGCCAGGCATGGTGATGCATGCTTATAGTCCCAGCTACTTGGGAGGCTGATGCAGGAGGATTGCTTGAGCCCAGGAGTTTGAGGCTGCAGTGAGCCTACGACTGCACCACTGCACTCTCCAGCCTAGGCAACAGAGGAAGACCCTGTTTCTAAAAGAAATAAATAAAATAAAATAAATAAAAATAAAAAGACTGAAAAGCAGAGTGGTAAGAGAAAGGACTTTGGGGCTCAACAGTACTAGCCTTGAACTCTGGCTGTTACTTACCCATCGTGTGATAAGCAAATGCCTTAACCCCTGTGTGCCTCACTTTCTTAACATATAAAATAGAAGTAAAAATCATACCCACTTCAAGGGTCATTATAAAAAGCCAATAGAGATAATGTATATAAAGCTTCTGGAATAATGCCTGGCACACAGTAGGAGTTTAATAACTGGAAATTCATTGTTGTAGTGGGCAGCCTTCTGAATCTGTGTCCTCTTTGTCCACTAATGGCTTTGATCTGGATTTGGCTCAGGCAAGACCTGGGGAAGTGCAGAGACTGAGGGCAACTGGAGGTATAGGGTGGTCTGAGCTTCCCCAGCAGAGTGAGGCTGGGAAAGGTCTGGGAGACAGACCAGGCAGGTGCTGATAAGACCGGAATGGGAGGCTGGAGCATAAGGCAGTTCAGTTTTTCCCAAAGCAGGGTGTACAAAACGATCTCGTATGACTCCTTTATACTGTTAATGTTTTCATTTTATCGCGCACTGAAAAACAAAACCAACATATTTAATGAATGATTCCAAGGGGATTCTTGCTTTTACAAAAAATGCTAAAGTAGGCATTCACATGTTTAAAAAGTGAGTTGATTTAAATTTTAAAATTACTAAGTCATAGTACATAATGTGTGAGCCACAGCTATCCCCAAAATCATGATAGTGATACATTAATGACAAGTTCTTTAAACATCAACATACAATGCCAATTCCAGAATTCAGCTCAAATTCTGCAATTACACAGGCTGGGGTTGAAACCCAGCTTTTTTGCTAACTGTGTAAAATTAGGCAGGAGGGCTAACCTCGCTGAATCTCAGATGTCTAGTCTGTAAATTGAAGATAATGTTTGTTTTTATCTCACAGAGTTGTTGTGAAGATTCAATAAAATCACAACATGTGAGGATGATCTGGCTGTGACACCTGTCACCCCACTGATCTCCAGAGTTGATTCGGCTGATCAGGCTGGCTGGGCAGGTGTCCCCTTTCTCCCTCACCACTCCGCATGCATTCCTCCCGAAACTGCACACTTGGTCAAAGAGGAAGACCTTTCCTGATAGAGGAGGACCATTCTTCAGTCAAGGGTATATGAGCACCTGTTCTGTCCTGCCAGAATCTCCGAAGGAGCTCTCAATAAAATCACAAGATTTTATTGTGCATGGTAGCATGAGCCTGTAATCCCAGCTACTCAGGAGGCTGAGGTAGGAGGACTGCTTGAGCCCAGGAGTTTGAGACCAGCCTGCGCAACATAGTGAGACCCTGTCTCAAAAAAAAGAAAGAAAGAAAAGAATAATAATAGTAATAAATCACCTGTGCAACGTGCTCACTTCTCTCTTTGGAATGTAGTAAGTGTACCTAATAAATGTGATCATTGTAATCATCACAGTGAGCACAGGCTAAAGCATCTTGACTTTATTCTATAAGCAATAAAAGAGGATTTGTTTTTACAGAACTCATTATGTTGTGAAAATAATTTTCCAACATCAACAAAGAACATTCTTCAAGTAAAAGGAAAACCACCCATCATTCTCCCAACCTTCAATAATTTTCAATTTTACATATTCTCCAGACTTTGTCAACATGAATACTTACTTTGCATGGTCGCAATCAGTGTTCATGCAAATTCTTTTATCCTGACTTTTATAAACAAATATGATGTTATAAACCGGTCTCCATGTTTCTGCATATTCTTTATAATTATCATTTTGTGGCTGCATAATATTGCATTGACTATGTTAACTGCAGTTTTCTTAACCATTTCACTGTCTGGGGAAATGGAGGATAATGCCAGGGTCATGCCTGGAGCTTTTTTTGTCTATTGCATTATATTCTTAAGATCAAATCCCAGCAGTGAGATTAGTCAGTCAAAAAGTAATAATATTTTCAAGGCTCTTGTTATATTTTACAAGATTGTTTTCCAGAGTTTTGCACACTGCTCCCAGAGATGTAGGAACACAGACGTCATCCAACCTTGCCAGTGCTGGGTGATGGTGTTTATAAACTTCTGCTAATTTAATAAGTATGAAATGCTATCCTCACACGGCTTTCATTTCTATCTCTTTGATCATTAACAGGTTGAACTATTTTCCAAGTATTTGTTTACTCTCTGCATACCCTCTTGGGTGAAGTAGTCATCCACTTCCTTCACCTGTTTATCTGTTGAAGTCTTGAGGCTTGTCTTATAAATGTGAGCGAGCACTTCAGAGTCAATAGACATTAATTGCTTCCAGCCAGATTTGGCCATTGAGGCTCCTGAGCAGGGGAATGCATGATCAAAACTACACCCTGGACAGATTAAATTAATTGGAGAAAATGGGCTGAGAGGCAGAGATATGTGTCACTGGCCTACTGTGTTTGATCCTATAGTGGGGGCCTGAACTGGGGCAACGACCTGAGTCCCCCACTACCAGTAGCAGGAGGCTCCATGTGTCCCCCATATTAGAGCTTGCGGCACTTCCATTTGCCCCACCTCCTACAATACCCCACATACATGTACTCACTCTCCCTTGCAAATCTAGTGTCTTCAACCCACAGAATTTAAGGGGAAAGGAATTGTTCTGTCCTGTTCACTTACTGCAGAAATGAGAAAAGCGTTGTCCACATGGGATCACCTAATGAAGGGATGCCATCCCCAACGGTGCCTATAAGGAAATGGGGGAGGGTTGGAGAGTTGTGCAAAATGCAACAGGGAATCATCAGAGTCTCTTGCCCCATGATAGAGGGTTCTCATATTAAGAGAGTCTACAGCAACTAATCTCACGGCCACTCTAGGCAGGGCTTCCCAATGCTTCCCCAACCCCACCTCCATCCTAGACTTTACCCACTCTGCTGAACACAGCACCTTGCACCATGATTATTTGATTAGCACCTCCCACAGTAGACTGTGTTTCTGATAGGTCAGCAACATTTGCTGAGCACCTACTCTGCAGGGCTGTGCCAGGTGCACAAAATAAACAAAGCCAAAGACAACATGGACCCTGAACTCAGCAAGTTCAGAGTCAAGTGGGATAGGGAGGCTCTCTTCACTGGAAGGTAACTCCAAGAAACAATGGGACTCAACTTTCTAACCAAGAGAACTCCAGGGAGCTAAAATTCTGACTTCTGGTTAAGACTGGTGTGGAGCTTCATTAAAGAAGAAAAGATTCACCCAGACCTAAGTTCATAGCCTGGCTTTGCAGCTTTTAAGTCATGTAACCTTTGATGAAGTTATGTGACCTCTCCACCCAGCTGCCCCTAACACTTGCAGGGGCAGGGCTGGAGTGCAAAGGGAGGCACTGGTACCACAGCCTGGGAGGCACCACCCCACTAGTGCAAGCCGGGCAACCTCTGCCCACAAGGCATCCCTAGCCTCCCAGCTGCAAGCATCAATCTTGCACTTGGAAAGGAACCTCACCTTTGAAATCTAGGTTCAAATTTAGAATGATCCAGCTCCTTGAAGTTCTATATAGAAATACAGCCAGCAGCCAGGCCCGGTGGCTCACGCCTGTAATCCCAGCACTTTGGGAGGCTGAGGTGGGTGGATCACTTGAGGACAGAAGTTCAAGACCAGCCTGACCAACATGGTGAAACCCCGTTTCTACTAAAAATACAAAATTAGCCAGGCATGGTGGTGCACGCCTGTAATCCCAGCTACTTGGGAGGCTGAGGCAGGAGAATTGCTTGAACCCAGGAGGCAGAGGTTGAAGTGAGCCAAGATCGTGCCATTGCACTCCAGCCTGGGCAACAAGAGCGAAACTCCATCTCAAAAAAAAAAACAAAACACACCCAGCTTCCCTCCACTTCCCAACCACAGCTCCATCTCAGACAACAAGGGGCCTCATGTCCATGCACATGAATATCCAACCCACATGTCTAAGGCCCAACCACACCCTCTCCAAACATCTGCCCCTTGGCCACCCTTTGGCCATGGGTTCATGCACTGGCAGAAAGGTAGTTCAGAGAAGAAGCCCACAAAGGCCCGGGAAGTCCACTTGGGCTTTTTGAGATTCCAGGGTCCAGGATACCCTAAGTGTGGTCTAGAAGAGAGATGCAGCCTCTGGGAGGCACATTCCTTGGTCTTAGGGACTTCTTGCCCCCATGGAGGGAAACTGGCTAGATGAGGGCCAAAGCAGAGCCCTCTAAAGCACGGGGCTCAGGGAAGGACTCTTTTTGCCCAGATCTAAGAGCAGCACTACCTCTCTGAGCCTGTTTCTCCATCTGTAAGAAGGGGACATTAATAGACTCTCCCCCCTAGAGTTACTCTACATCAGCCAGCACACGTAAGTTTATGACATGAAGCAAGGGCTTAATATATACCCGTTGTATTATAAATAATAGGCCAGGCGTGGTGGCTCACACTGGTAACCCCAGCACTTTGGGAGGCCGAGGAGGATGGATCACAAGGTCAGGAGTTTGAGATCAGCCTGGTGAAACCTCACCTCTACCAAAAATACAAAAATTAACCGGGTGTGGTGGCGTGCGCCTGTAGTCCCAGCTACTTGGGAGGCTGAGGCAGGAGAATTGCTTGAACCCGGGAGGCAGAGTTTGCAGTGAGCCAAGATCTCACCATTGCATTCCAGCCTGGGTGACAGAGCAAGACTGCATCTCAAAACAAATAAATACACACATACATACACACATACATACATACATACATACATACATACATACATACATACATAAAATACATGGACAGGGACCCTAAAAATGAGACAGGGAAAGAGAAAAACATGTTCTGACAACCTTACCCTTTATACTAATTTAGGTTTTCTTGCCTGTTTTAGAAAGGGCCTGGACAGGAGCCCTGTTCCCCTCAGGCCAGGCAGAACAAGGTGTGGAACTCACTGTGGAAGGGTTCTGGGTGACAAGTGCAGCCCCGTCCCTCCACCTCCCAGCACAGTAGGCAGCACGTGTCTCCATTGACTGGCTCAGGAGCAGGCCTGGTGACCAGTGGGAGAGCTGAGGAGCCCAGGGTGGGGTCTGAAGGAATCCCTAGAAAATCTGATTTTCCCCCAGGGCCCACATCATGTGCCCAGAGCTGGGAAAGTGGAGGCAGCATGGGATCTAGCTGAGAGGCTCCATTTTTGGTAGCTTCTAGTTTGGGAGTCACAGAGACACCTGGATGATACGAAGATGTAGCTTTGCAGGACTCTCTAGAACATGGAGTCCAAGATATTCCCTTCAATGATGGGACCCTGAAGCCCACAGAGGAGAGGTCTGTCCCAGTTACCCAGCCATTCGGAGGCAGAGACCAGGCTAGAACTCAGGACTTTTAATTTGGACCAGGATTCCTTTTACCACAGTCGGCAGCCCTAGCAAGTGCCAGGTAGGGTGGAAGTGTGAAGGTCATCTGAGGGGTAGTACACATGGGTAGGAAGTCATATCTAAGAACTGACCCCCAGACCTGGCTCTGCCACTCACTCCTTATGAGACCACAGGTGCTGGGTGCAGTGGTTCACACCTGCAATCCCAGCACTTTGGGAGGCCAAGGCAGGCAGATTGCTTGATTCCAGGAGTTTGAGACCAGCCTGGGAAACATAGTGAGACCCCCACCTCTACCAAAATTAGCCAGGCGTGGTGGTGTCTGCCTGTAGTCCCAGCTACTTGGGAGGCTGAGGTGGGAGGACTGCTTGAGCCTGGGAGGCGGAGGTTGCAGTGAGCCAGGATCGTGCCACTGCACACCAGCCTGGATGACAGAGTGAGACAGAATGACACACTGTCTCAAAATAAATCAATAAATGACAGCAGATCATCATTTTTCTTTCTGCCTCTAGACTGCAACGCCTATTTCTCCAGGTTGTCACTAGGCTAAAAGTAAAAATAATATTATCAGCATTTATCAAATACAGGGTCAGCTACTCTGTTATGTTCTTTCATGCTTTGTTTCTTTTAAGCCTCAAACAACCCTATGAGCTGGGAACAAGTATCGCCATCCTTCCTCCCATCTTATTTATTTATTTATCTATTTATTTATCTATCCATTTATTTATTTATTTTGAGACAAGGTCCTTCTAAGTCACCAGGGATGGCCTCAAACTTGAGCTAGGAACTAGTGTCACCACCTCCCAATTTCTTTTATTTATTGATTGATTGATTGACTGGCTAATTTTGAGGCAGGGGTCTCGCTAAGTCGACAGGGCTGGTCTTGAACTCCTAGTCTTAAGCAATCCTCCCGCCTCAGCCTCCCAAATTGCTGGGATTACCAACACGAGCCACCATGCCCAGCCCCTCCCATCTTCTGAATTGGAAAACTGGGGTTTGAAAAGGTAAGCGACTTGCCCAAAGTCCCCTCCCTAGCTAGAGAGCTCCAGAGCCAGGGCACAAACCCATCAAAGCCTGTGCTCTCGCCCATTGAGCCACCGGACCTCGTACACTAACCGCCAAGCGTTCTACACAGTGAAGGTGACAAAGAGGTGAAGGGAAGAGCCAGGGAGGTTCTGTGGACTCACTCGGTGGGTATGCCCAGAGGGAAGGGGGATCTTGGGTGGCACATTGAGAGTAGCTGCGCTGTTAGTAAGTGAGAACTCGGAAGTCCAGACTCATCCAGTCTGTGCCAATATACCCCTCCTTCTACCTGGTCTCCTTTCCAAAGCCAGCTGTTCTCCAGACAATGGGGTGGGCGGGGGCGGGTGTCCTCCTCCTTCTCAGGGAAAATCCGACGCTGAGCCCATCTCCAGAGATCTTGGCTTCCCATGGGGCTGCAGATCCACCTAGAGCCACCAGAGGGCGGGCCAGCACTGCGGCCAAGGCTTGAAGACCCAGCACCCCAAAGCCCGGCCAAGCCTCCAGCCCAGTGTCCAAGAGTCCAGCCAGAGGCCGAGTCCTCGATCTCAAAATGTCTAACTGCAGAAGCCCAACTCATGTTCAGGCATGATGTGTCTGATTCTAATGGGACAACCATTGCCACCAAAGAATTACTGCCAAAATAGTAACGACATTAGCTACCTACCACCCCTCCACACACAAACACACCTCATTTTACCAAGCACTTTCTCATGCCTGGGGTGCCTGGAGACTTAATGCAGCCTCGCGATGACCGGGTAGCCTCACCGTACAGATGAGGAAACTGAGGCACAAGGAAGGGGAGTACCTTGTCTAGGGTCACCTGGAGAACTCTGATCTCCAGACTCAAATTTCCAATTCGTCCCCCCCCTCCAACCCTAACCGGAGCTAGGTGGAGTGGGGACAGCAAATGTGGATGGGGAGAGGTAAGAGGGGTCAGAGTGCTCTACAGAGAAGACTAAAGGCATTGTGGCACCTACTGTAAAATGAGACCAGCCAGCCACCCACCCACCAGTCAGCCACCTAAAAGTCTTCAGTGGGCACCTGCTGGAAACACGACAATGGATGACACGAGTTCCCTGCCCTCAAAAAGCTGGTAGTCTAGTTGGGGGTGGAGGGGGTGAGTCAGCAGATAATTATGGGAAACGGTGACACCTGTATAAGGGGCGGGGATGAGCAGAGGGGCTGCGACTGCCTGGAGCCAGGGATTCCTGGACGGGGTTTCCCTTTTCTCGCAGCTCGTCCCAGGAGGGGGAGCTCCCCCCCAGCTTCGGGGTTCCGCCTGCGTTGGGGGCCCGGGGTCCCCTCCCACCCCTCCCCGAAGAGCGCGGGCCCCGGGAACCGATGACAGCACACCTGAGTCAGCCCGCCGCCCACCCGCCCCTCAGCGTCTGTCTCCGCATCTTGTGATATTTCGCTCCCCGGGAGCCAGCCCCACTGCGCTCCGGAGGCAGCTCGGCAAACAAACCCAGCGACAGATTGTGCCGCGGCTCATTCCGGGGAAGGACGCCAAACCCCACCCTGCTACCCCCAACACTCCCTCCCCGCCGCCGCCTCCAGGCCCTCCCCCCAGGCGCAGGCCCTAGTCGGGGTGGGTCCTGGGGAAACGCAGGGTCCTGTCCTGCCTCCTGGAAATAGGGGGAGCCCGGGGTGAGGGAAGACGGGAGCCCCAGAGACTTTCCTTTCTGTTTCTACCTGATCCGAAAACGAGAGGGGCGGGAGAGGAAATTTAGGGGCACAGAGAGGAGCTGGGGGGCCGAGAAGGTCCGAAAATGGAACCACCAGGGGGCACCCGAGAGCCGAGGTGCCCGCGGGCCGGGAGCCTGGGAATGAAACTGGGGAAGAGAGGGAGAGAAAGGGAGGCAGAGACACCGAGACACACAGAGACGAGAGACAGAGACGCAGGGAGCCCCGGGGGGGAGGAGGAGAGAGACGAAGACACAGAGAGACAGTGAGAAAGACAGAAGACCGGGCAGGGAAACAGACGAGTAGAGACAGAAAAGGTCCGAGAGAGAGTGAGGGAGGGAAGGAACAGAGAGACAGAGACCACGAAATATGAGTAAGAGTCGGGGGAGAAAACCAGAGAAATCGAATGAGAACGCGAGAAGAACGAGAGACCGTGGAAGGAGCAGAGAATGTATGGGAAGAATAAGACCAACATTTATCAAGAGCCGACTGTATGCCAGGCACTGCATTGGACCCTGGCACGGATAGGAAAGGAGGAGCCGCGGCGCGGGCAGCGGGGCGAGGGGCTTCTGTGCTCGCGGGAGCGGCAGCCCAGGGGGCTCAGCAGCCCCGGCACCGCCGCACCTGCGGCTCCAGCAGCCCCAACCCCGCCAGCGCTGCCTGGCCACCGTACCCGAAGCGGTTCCCCCCGAGGGCCCCGAGCCTATCCTACGCCGGGGCGGCTCCGCGGACGCTCCGGGCCGAGTCAAGACCTGGGTCAACCGCCCTGCAGCCTTTGTAGGGAAGTGCCTAGGTGATGGGTCCGCTGATACCGCCTGTGACCAGGCCATGAAGGGCCAGAGGGGCTCCAGTGAGACCACAATCCGCCCCTCTTTAAAACGGGGTAGAGGAAGTTCACGCGAAGCCAACAGTCTTCTCCCCAGCTTTGGGTCCTCTCCTGCACCCCCGCGGGAGATAAGGTCTCCCCTCCCGGACACATCATACATACACAAAAAAACGCACACACTCGCACGCGCGCCCATCTCGCACCCGCTTGTAAATGCACTAAGGGGCATACACACACCGGGCACATATTTCTTTCCACCCATCCCCAGGATCGCAAGCGCAAAACCTTGCACAGCCTCACGTTTCCCACCAGCTCAGACATGCACGCTGGCGGACTTTCAGCGGCTCACCCGTGTGCACACTCACGTGCCCCCCCGCTTCCCCAAGCCCGTACAAAGGGTAACGGGCAAGCATCCTGAGTCACACCTGCACAAGCATCCTTGCGCGCACGTGCACGCTCATATGCACTCGATCTTGCACGCACAAACTCTTGCATATACTATTCTTATAGTCGCACACTGGGCTTGAGGTCTGGGAGTGGAAGGAAAAGTGGAATCTTGGAGCTGTCCCAGGGGACAGAAATGCTGGAGGCTGGGACACTGGCGCGAGGGACGCCGCTGGGGGCGGGGGAGGGGGTGACCCAGAAGCTCATCTTCTCCTGGAAAGTTGGGAGCGGGGAACAGGACAAGTCCACGGGTTCCCCTAAACTACCGCATTCCCCCAAGAAGGGATTTCTCTAGAAGAGTGGCGCCGCGAGGACGATCGAACACAGTCCTCCGGGTCGCTTAAGCGGGGGGGAGTGGGGCGGGGTGGAGGGGGTTAGAAAGCCGCTCCCGCCTCCTAGTGGTCGAGAAAGGGTTAAGTCGGCAAGCCAGCAAACGAGGGAGGAGCCAGCGAGTGCGGGAAGGAGTGGGGGTGGTTGGGAAAAGCTTCCTCGCTGTCCCCACTCTCCCTCGGCTAGCAGCCTGGGCACACGGACCGACGGACTGACGGACTCTCGAGCGGACAGCGCAGCTAGCGGGGCGCGGGCGCTGGGCGTCGACGGCCAGCCCCAGCCTTCCCCGCCCCGTCGCGCCCCGCCCCGTCCCGTCGGGGCCGATGGCTCCTCCCGAGGCCCGCAGCCCGGGCGGCGCAGGGTAGAGCGCCGCGGCCCGGCCACGCAGCCCGGGGACTCCCGGGCCCTCCCGGAGCCCCGCGGGGTCCCCGCCGTGCATCCGGCGGGCTCAGGGAGCGAGTGGGAGCGCCATCCCCCCGCTGCCCCCTCCCCCGAGCATCGAGACAAGATGCTGCCCGGGCTCAGGCGCCTGCTGCAAGGTAAGAACGCCAGCGGCGGGAGAGCGGAGGGCATCCTGGGGAGAGAAGCAGGGCGTCCCCTCTTTCAGGGATTGAGGGTGGGGCAGTTGGGGAGGTGGGGTAACCTGGGGAAGGGGAAAAGCTCAGCGCTGGGGCCGCGCCCCCGCCGCCAGGGCTGTTCTCAGCAGGAGGGCATTTGGCTGGGAGCCTGCGGGCGCGTGCGAGGAGCTCGTGACCGAGGTGGGACGCAGGGGGCAGGTGGACCCGGCCCGGAGCGGGGAGGGAGGCTCAGGTTCCGCTGTCCCCGCTCCACCTGCTCCGGGGGACGCTGAGGACTCGGGCCGGCTGGGGAAGCGCCGACTCAGCAACTCCTCCTGCCCGGTGCCTCAGCACTTTCTGGCCACCTGGGAAGACAGGAGATGTGGGTAGGGGGCTGTCTGGGGAGGTAGGAGGCGCAGAGGGAAATCCAAGTGGCCCTCTTTGGTAGGAGAGATGGAGGGCGCTAGAAAGAGGATAGTTCTACTGATTGAGTGACAGATAAGGGTGTGGGCCAGAGATTGGGGGTGGGGTGGGGAGGGGTCAGGGGGAGAGGGATAGGAAGGAGAAGTCAAAGATGGAGAAAGTGGTGAGGGAAGCTCAAAGGAGGAGGGAGATGGAGCGGGGGAGGGGGAGAAGGAATAAAGGTTAGACGGGAAAAGCGTGGAGGGAAGTGGGACCCAGGTGAAGACCAAGGAAGAGGGAAGGAGAGGAAAGACCAGATCAGGGGAGGGATGGGAAGAAGACTATGGACAGGGACCCAGAATCCTGGGATGGAGGTAGCGGGAAAGAGAATCAGGACTGGGACCCTGGGGACTGGAATGGAAAAGGAGAATGGAAAGATCAGAAATCAGAGAAGGATAGGGATGGTGACTAGAGAAGGGGTATCAGGAACCGGGGAAGAGGGTTGGAGACAGCGAACCATGGATGGGAGAGGGGCTGGAGAGGAGTGAAGAGGAGGAGGACGAGAAAGGCTGAGAGAGAGGGACTGGGGATTGGGGGTGCTGCCCAGGGATGAGACAAAGAGGCTTCTGGTAACCACTTACACGTGGGAAGCCCTCCATTCCCAAAGCGCCTGCCTGCCACATTTCTTCTCTCAGGGAGTGGCTGGTGGGCCAGATGGGGGGTGCTTTGAGCTCAGGGCCCTGGGGGTGGCTGTGAGGGACAGAGGGTGAGGACTTTGGAAGGGGAGTGGCAGCCTCCGAGGGTGGGCAACCAGGCTGGCTCCTGTGCTGCCATTTATTTATCCGGCCCGGACGTTGGATTCTGCAGCCGCCGCCGCCACCACCACAGTGGCTGCTTATTTTGGGGTGTTACATTCTGGCAGAGTGAGAAGCTGTTTGCAGCAGCTCTAAACCTCCGTCACCCGCGTCAGTGCTTCCCCAGGCCCCTGCGTCACTGGTATCACCACCACCTCCATCCCACTCCTCAGCTCCCACCTCCTCAGCCCCTGCCCCCTCAGCATCTGCCCGCAGGCCCCAGCCCTTCCCTGAAGCAGCCCGTTGGGTGTGGAGCCCTTGCTTCTCGTCTGGGACCCTGTGCCCCTCCTTCCAGAGCGAGAGGCCTCCGCTGCCTTTCCAGGGAGCATCCTTTCCTGGGACCACTCTGCACCAGCGACTCTGCCCTGTGGGTGGGTAGCCTGGATCCTGCCCCCTACTTTGGGTCCAGTTTTCTTCTCCTCAAGTTCCTTCTTCTACAGGGGCCTCCGGCCCAAAGAGTGGCCTGTGGGCTGAGAACTTTGTTTCTGAGCCTTGGTACTCCAAGGTTTGATAGCCAGAGTCCTGGACAGTGGTCCCTCAGTGAACAGATACTTTTGGCTCTGGACACTTCAGCCTTCCGGGATCAATACCATGTTCTGGCCTCTCTTGGCTCCCTCCCCTGGTCAGTTCTGGCCGTATCTTCTGGACAGGGGTCATCTCTTGACTCCCAAATGTAATCACTACTCTAGAGCAACCACAACTGGAAGCCTAGGAGGTGAAAGTTGCAGAGAGAGCTGGAGTCCCTTCCTTGCCTTGACCCTGAATAGCCAAACAGACTCAGCATTGTGGCTGGCCCAGCCCTAGGCACCTGGGTGCAATTTCTCTCCTGTCTTTACCTCAAGGGCAGTGTCTCACACATTCAGGCGTGGTTTCTGCGGAGGATGTGGCCACCTCTTAAAGAAAGATCAGAGTGTCTTTCTGACATGGGCTTGATGCCCCTCTTTTCCAATCTGGGTTCCACCTTGTACTAGCTGCATGACCTGAGGCCACTGTGTCATGTTTCTGGGGCTCCCTTCCTTCATCTGCAAATTGGGGGCCACAATATTGACCTCCAGGGGATTATGTGTGTTGTGTTCAATGTATAAAGAAGTTAACCTGTACAAATGCAGTGCCTGGGACAAAATAGGTGCTTCTTGGTTTCCTCCTACCCTGCTGTACTCTCCCCTGCAGCTCTAGCCATCCCCTGCTGACTTTAGAGGAGGGGGTGAGCAGAGAGGGTGGGGGAGGCTGCTACAAAGGGCTTTCCTCTGTCCATGAAGTAGTGGAGGGATGAAATGAAGGCTTCTGAGAAAGACAATGAAGGCGAGCTGTAGAGACCTGGTCAGGAGGCCTGGGGTGCTCAGAAACTCACACTTCCCCTCCCCAGCCCTCAACAGTGTTACCTATGATGTGAGGGGTCGGCTCTAGGTGGCCACCGAGGTATCCCCCTTTCCAGCTCTGACACTCTGTGCATCTTGCCCCAGTCTCCACTGGGAATTCACAAAATGAAGGCCAGGAGTGGAGCCGTGGTCCTCGGGAGAGACAGGAGGCCTGGGCCTGGAGGGAAGGAGTGGTGCTGAGGAGGCGTGAGAACAGGGGGTGGGGAAGGGACGTGGCAAGAAAGAAAAGGGCACACACTGGGCAGGGCAGGGACTGAGGGCGGGGGAGAGAGGGAAAGGCACAGCTCTCTAGTCCCCCAACCCCCCAGTCCCGCCACCTCTGCCCTGGAGTGCTCGCTCCAGCCCCAGCAGGCCTGGGGCAGTGAAGCCCAGAGCCCCCGACCCTCCCCTCCTCCTTGCCTCCAGTGAGAGCCGCTGCGTGAATTATGGATGAGCTCCTTGGGTTACAGCTGCTTTGCACGGCAGTGGCAAGGGCCAGAAATGGCAACAGAGTCACTGTTATGCGGCAGCTGTTATGGAGGAGCCCCCAGCACGGGGTCGCTCTTCAGAGAGCCTGCAGGGACCACTATCATGGGCTGGGGGAGGTGAGCCCTGGTTGGGGGAGACATGGGAACAAGACGGAAGAAGCGTGGGGAAAGAGAAGAGAAGTAGTGTAATGTGGGCAGGTGGGGAGCAGGAGAGTCTAGGGAGAGAAAGAGGAGTAGGCACCCTTGCCAGCTCCTGCAGAGTTTACCCTCAAGGCCGGAAGGAACCCTGATGCCAGGGGAATGGGCCTTGCCTCTGGGGCAGGGCCTTGCCTCTGAGATTGCACATCCTTCCCTCTGTCTCTCCTGGGGCAGCGGTCAGTCCAGAGGCTGGGGGAAAGCTCTGTAATCCTCCAGGGCCTAGCGGCCATCAGGGCTCACACTCTGGTGAGCTTGTGGATAAGGGGTAGGATTAAGGGATCAGAGAAGGATTTGGCTTCTTTTGGTGTCAAGTCCTTAGGGAAGTGGAGATCAGAGGGTGACTCTGACAGGAAGGGAAGTGCCCTGGCTGGGCATCAGGAGACTTTTCTGGCCCTTTCCCTGCCAACACTTTGCTGTGTGACCTTGGGTAAGTCGCTTGCTCTCTCTGAGCTCCAATTATCACCTCAGTAGAACAGATGCTTGAACCAGAGGAATGGAGGGGACCTTTCCGGCTTTGAAATCTCCAGTTCTAAGCCCCAAACCTCAACCCTCATGAAACCCACTCAGGGTCCCCACTGTGCTTCCACACTCCACCTCTGCCTGGTTCAGATGAGGGGTGAGAGACATTGCTCCTCCACCCCACGTGGGTCTGAGAAACTCGGGAGGAGAAAGTAATCGTGAAACGCCGCACGGGGGAGGGGTGAGAAGGGCCGAGAAATGCGGAGGTGGTGTGAACGAATGGAACAGCAGCCGCTGTGTCACTGAGTATTACATCACACCCAGCCTACACACGCACGGGGCCCGGCGCTCACACACACGCGGAGGACAGCCAGCACGCACCGACGCAGCACCGACGCAGCGCCAGTAGGGGCCGGGGACACTCACGGTGGGGCCCAAAGGCAAGGAGCAGCACACTGGGAGTGTGGATCTTCCACCCCGCACCTGTGTGCTCCCCCATCTGGAGGAGGAACACCAGGGCAGCTGGGATGCCAGTGCCACACTCGGGGCCTGTCAGTCCCATGCGTGCACACCTGGCTCAGCAGCACTGCATTTGGTGAGCACCTGGCTCACGCCACTACCCAAAATCACAGATACATACACACATTCACACACACGGCAACCTCAGGAGCATGACACATCACACACAAAACCACCACTAAGCATGTGCAATTCGCAGCCTTGGAGACCCCACACTCAAAATCACCAACCCCTCAGTCTCTCCCAGGGTCTCTGAACCCCAAGGAGCCCCAGGATCTCAGAGTGCAGAAACAAGTCTTCCTCCCCTCTGCCTTCAGAAGCCTAGGACGTTGCTTGAAGCAGAAGGTGTTCAGTCACTGTGTGCCCAGGGAATGACTGCCTGGCTTTGGGGGTGCAGGCTCCCTTTCTCCCCAGGCAAAACTGCCAGAAGAAAATCCCAGGAGTCACCTGGAAATCATAAGAAAGTGTAGAGGTCAAGCTAGTTCCGGCCTAGAACTTTATCAGCTATAGTGACGGCAAAGGCCAGGGATGATGGGAGGCCCTGCACCCCTATTAAAATATGAGTACAGACACCTGCACTCCACTCTCTAGCCCCCAGGCTCTCTGGGCCTGCTTTTCCATCAGTATCATAATAAGGATGGATCATATCCAACCTTCAAAAGTTACTTTGGGGGAAAAAAAAAAAAAGCTTTGGCTGGATGCGGTAGCTTATGCCTGAAATCCCAACACTTTGGGAGGCCATGGTGGGAGGATTGTTTGAGGCCAGGAGTTTGAGACCAGACTGAGCAACATAGCAAGACCCCATGCCTACAATTTTTTTTTTTTTTTTTGAGACAGAGTCTCGCTGTGTCACCCAGGCTGGAGTGCAGTGGTGCGATCTCGGCTGACTGCAAGCTCCGCCTCCCGGGTTCACACCATTATCGTGTCTCAGCCTCCCAAGTAGCTGGGACTACAGGTGCCTGCCACCATGCCCGGCTAAATTTTTTTTTGTATTTTTAGTAGAGACGGGGTTTCACCGTGTTAGCCAGGATGGTCTCGATCTCCTGACCTCGTGATCCACCCGCCTCAGACTCCCAAAGTGCTGGGATTACAGGCGTGAGCCACCGTGCCCGGCCAAAAATTTTTTAAAAATTAGCTGGGTGCAGTGGCACGGGCCTGTGGTCCCAGCTCCTCAGGAAGCTGAGGCAGGAGGATTGCTTGAGCCCAAGTGATCCAAGTTGCAGTAAGCTGTGATCGTACCACTGCACTCCAGCCTGGGCGATGGAGCAAGACCCTGTCTCCAAAAGAAAAAAGAAAAAAAGTTTTTAAGTAACTGCGAATGAGGAGAGCCTGGAGTGTAAAATGCAGATTCCCAGGCTGTCCCCCCAGGAATTCTGCATAGTTCCTAGGACTGGCTGGTGGCCTCACTTAGAGACCCGACCCTTAAGGCCCCTCCCGGCACAAAGAGGCTCTGACTCTGCAAGGGCGAAAAGTACAGGAAAGTAAGAGCACTGGGCACCAGTGGGCTGGCAAGACCAGACCCCAGAGTGAGTCCATTTCACACAGGCCTCAGATCTCCAAAGGGTCCCAAGTTACTTCCAGTCATTCTCCAATGGGGTGACTTTGCCCCCCAGGGGACATTTGGCAATGTCTGGAGACATTTTGGTTGTCACAACTGGAGGCAGGGTGCTGCTGGCATCTAGTGGGTAGAAGACAGAGATGCTGCTAAATGCCTTATATAGGGCTGCCCCCACAACGAGGAACTATCCGGCCCAACTGTCAATACTGAGGCAGAGAAACCCTGACGTTAGTTTTTTGACATTAATCTCTAGACAAGGTCAAACATGCAATAGTGAAAACAGGAATGAAGAGATGATCATTCTTCAAACAATTTGCAGTGCTTTCTACAATGGCCTTTTGGCATTATTTTTTAATATATGAGAAGCCTCAGAAAGTGGAAGTGGCCAGGCCACTTGAGGCTATAATGTTGTCCCCTGAGCCCCCAGACATGGGAGCACCAGGGCTCTAGGCCTTTATTTTTATTTTTTAATTTTTTCCCCCTGAAATAGGGTCTTGTTGTGTTGCCCAGGCTGGAGTGCAAGGGTGTGATCATTGCTCACTACAGCCTCAAACTCCTGGGTTCAAGCGATCCTCCTGCCTCAGCCTCCCAAGTAGTTGGGACTACAGGCACATGCCACCATGCCCGGCTAATTTTTTTTTTCTTTTTTTTTGTAAAGACAGGGATCTCCCTATGTTGCCCAGGATAGTCTCAAACTCCTGGCCTCAAGCAATCCTCCTGCCTTGGCCTCCCAAAGTGCTGGGATTACAGGTGTGAGCCACCATATGCAGCCAGGTCTAGGCCTTTACCAAGTTGGGGGGCTGGCCCCCAGCTGGCACTCCTGCCCTGGAAGCCCACCTAGTAAGTTCTGCTTCCCCTCCCCACAGCTCCCGCCTCAGCCTGCCTCCTGCTGATGCTCCTGGCCCTGCCCCTGGCGGCCCCCAGCTGCCCCATGCTCTGCACCTGCTACTCATCCCCACCCACCGTGAGCTGCCAGGCCAACAACTTCTCCTCTGTGCCGCTGTCCCTGCCACCCAGCACTCAGCGACTCTTCCTGCAGAACAACCTCATCCGCACTCTGCGGCCAGGCACCTTTGGGTCCAACCTGCTCACCCTGTGGCTCTTCTCCAACAACCTCTCCACCATCTACCCGGGCACTTTCCGCCACTTGCAAGCCCTGGAGGAGCTGGACCTCGGTGACAACCGGCACCTGCGCTCGCTGGAGCCCGACACCTTCCAGGGCCTGGAGCGGCTGCAGTCGCTGCATTTGTACCGCTGCCAGCTCAGCAGCCTGCCCGGCAACATCTTCCGAGGCCTGGTCAGCCTGCAGTACCTCTACCTCCAGGAGAACAGCCTGCTCCACCTACAGGTGAGCCTGCCCTGCCCCCACCCTCAGCCCCTTTCTGGTTTCCTCTCTCTGTGGGCCCCTCTGTTCCCCGACCCTGGCGTGTGTCCCTCCTCTCTCCCCAGGCCACCCTTCCTGCCTCAGCATCTCCATTTCTCTCTGTCTCTGTCTCTTTTCTCTCTTACATTCTCCAGGGGCTTTACTTTTTCCCTTCTGTCTCTCTACCTGTTTAGGTCCCTTGCTGCTCCTCTCTCTCTCTCTCCAACTCCACAACCTTCACCTCTCTGCCTCTGCCTGTCTGTCTGTCTATCCCTTTCCATCCATCACTGCCTCTCTCACTAACTTGCCTCCCCCATCTGTCTTCTGCCTCTTCTGTCTGTCTCCCTTCACACACCCACTCCGCATACACCCCCATGTCTGTCTGCGTGTGTGTATCTGTCTCTTTCTGTGATCTCACGTGTTTGCCTTCAGGGCACTCTGCCTTCCCCCAGGGTCCCCTGCCCAAAGGCCTTTGCAGCTGTTTTTCTCACCCACCCTCAAGTCTGCCCACATCACGGGGAAGTAGAGAGAGAAGGCAGAGCCACAGCCACTGGCATCCCACAGAAAGTTGCGCTTCTCTCCAATTCACTGGGCAATGGGACGGGAGAAGCCCACACCCCTTCTAGATTCCCGTTTTCCAAACCTGTCATCTCAATGCAGGGGAAGAAAGAAAAGGGTAAATCTCTGTTATGCAGCTGGAGGATGGATGCTCTGAAAATGGAAGGAATACCAGTAATTGTTATTCATTGTTATTATTATTGATCTAATTATTGTTTACTGTTGTTGTTATGCTGACTGTTTGACACGCAAATCATCCCACTCCATTTCCCCAGGAAGCAATAACACACCCTCCAAACCACCCTGAGAGAAAATCTTCCCTTGGCTACAGAGCCTCCGGCTGGAAGGGAGTGAGAATATCCAAATTCTGCCCTCTCCCTACTTGAACCTGGAACGTGCTTCCTCTGCCTCATCCAGGGCTAGTGCCTAACTAGTTATCAATCTGCTAGTTGGAAAATCAGGTCAGTGCTGATGATGCTAATGATAAAAACAATAGCCATAACAATCGAACAAACATACTGAGCACCCACTACGAGCTAGATGCTAAGAATACGGTAGTGAACAGAACAGACCAAACCCCCTGCCTTCACAGAGATACCATTCCCATGAGGAGGGAAAGAAGTAAAATGCACGGTATATTGGAAAAATATGTCTTATATTATTCTTATTGTTGCCTAAACAGTGACAGTAATAGCAATAGCCGCCACCACTTAGTGGGTACACAGGGTCAGCCACAGTGCCAAGCACTTTATAGGTATCCACTCTGCCATTTACAAGCATGTGACTTTTTTTTTTTTTTTACCTCCTCAGACCTCAGTTTTCTCATCTGTACAATGGGGTAGCAAGAGCACCCATCTCCTAGGGATTTTGAAAGCATTAAATGCATGAATAATTTGTAAAGCACTTAGAATAGTGCTTGGCATACGGTAAGTGCTATATAAATGCTTGTTAAAATACTATTTTAAAAAAAGAAACGAGCCTTATTTAACATTGGTTTCAGTGAAGTGGTGAAGTGGCCCAACCTGGACTCCATCCTGAAGATGTGGGTCAACTTCAAGGATTATACTAAGGTCATGAGTGAGTCCCAGAAATTGCACCTCACAGTTTATGAAGTGCACTCAGCCACCTCATCTCATTTCTACAGCCCAGTTGGGAGATTATTTTCACCTCCTTGTTAACAATGGAGAAGCTGAGGCTGGGGGCCCTGAAGACCCTACAGAGATATAGTCACCTCCAATCATAAATCTTTTCAACCATTGTCGGTGTGACCGGAGGCTTATGTCTTCTCACCATCATGTTGAGCCTCACAACAGCCTGGTGATAGGGACAGTTAGGGGCACTAGGGACATGGGATGAATGTTCCTGAGGCCACACACCCAGGAAGAGCTGGCGCTTGAACCTCATGGTCTGGCTACAAGGGGGACAGTACTCTGGATTACAATTGAGCAGGCTCATTTTTGAAAGCACACAGTTTGGACTCAGCAAGACCTAGGTTCAAATCCTGGCTCCTATATATATGACTTTGGACAAATTACTTAACCTCTCTCAGTCTCCATTTCCTCATCTCTAAAATGGCAATCAGGATAGTACTTAATAATAATCTTTTTTTTTTTTTTTTTTTTGAGATGACGTCCTGCTCTATCGCCCAGGCTGGAGTGCAGTAGTGCGATCTTGGCTTACTGCAACCTCTGCCTCCCAGGCTCAAGTGATTTTCCTGCCTCAGCCTCCTGAGTAACTAAGATTACAGGCATGTGTCACTACACCCAGCTGTTTTTTGTATTTTTAGTAGAGACGGGTTTCACCATGTTGGCCAGGCTGGTCTTGAACTCCTGACCTCAGGTGATCCACTCACCTCGGCCTCCCAAAGTGCTGGGATTACAGGTGTGAGCCACCATGCCCAGCCAATAATAATCCTTATTTAAGAAGTTTTGTAAGGATTAAAATGTAAGGCATTTAGCACAAAGATTAAAATGTAAGGCATTTAGCACATATGGGCACTATAATAATAATTACTACTACTACTACTACTACTAATACTGAGATCAAATACTACTACAAATTGATCATGCATTTAATGCTTTCAAAATCTCCTTATCAATATATATTAGTTATTTAGGAGGAATTTGGAGTCAGAGGGCCTGAGCTTGAATCCCGATCTACTATTTTCTGACTTATTTAACTTTAGGCAGGTTGCTAACCCTCTCTGAACCTCACTTACTTTATCTGCAAACTGGGAATGATGAAAATAATACCTTCCACCAAGAATGGCTGTAAATAGGAAATGAGTTAGTGTATAGAAAGCCCATAGTTCAGGCCTGGTGTGGTGGCTCATGTCTGCAATCCCAGCACTTTGGGAGGCCAAGGTGGGTGGATCACTTGAAGTCAGGAGTTCGAGACCAGCCTGGCCAACATGGTGAAACTCCGTCTCTACTAAAAATACAAAAATTAGGCAGGCGGGGTGCAGGTGTCAGTAATCCCAGCCACTAGGGAGGCTAAGGCAGGAGAATCACTTGAACCTGGGAGGTGGAGGTTGCAGTGAGCTGAGATCGTGCTACTATACTCCAGCCTGGGTGACAGAGCAAGACTCTGTCTCAAAAAAGAAAAAAAGAAAAAAGCCCATAGTTCAGTGCTGAAGAAATCATGTTATTATGACCCCATCCTCCATTGACTCTCAGGCCAAGAACAGCAATCAGGACCTGAGGTCAGCAAAGGCTTGGGCAGAGGGGACCTCAGGTGGACATTGGGGTCTTCTGAAATGGGAAGTGTTTGTTCTCTACGCCCCTGGCATGAATGGTACCAGGCATCATGGGAAGGAAGCAACTTCACACCTGGCCTTTTATAGAGGAGATGGAAAACACAGCCTCTGCCTGTGAACTGCCTGGTAGGGCTGGGCTGGGAGATGCCACAGGCAGGTGAGGAAACGTGGGCTGGGGTGAGATCCGCAGGGTGCAGGTGTGACCCAAGATGGAGCCAGGCCTGCCCCGAAGGGGAGCTTTGGAGGAAACTCCACCAGAGGACCACAGCTTTTCAGAATGGGGAAGGGCCAGGCACTGTGCCAGGTGAGTTCATTCATCAACAGATATTTACTGAGTACCTACCACATGCCAGGCAATGTTCCAGGTGCCAGGGATTCAGGAGAGAACAGAAACAGTGGCCTTGTTCTCCCAGAGCATATTCCCTACTCAAGTGTAGCCAGATGATAAAGACACTTGTTTTCTTTCTTTTTTTTTTTTTGAGACGAAGTCTTGCTCTCTTGCTCAGGCTGGAGTGCAGTGGCACGATCTCGGTTCACTGCAACCTCTGCCTCCCAGGTTCAAGCGATTCTCCTGCCTCAGCCTCCCAAGTAGCTGGGATTACAGGCATGTGCTACCATGCCTGGCTAATTTTTGTATTTTTAGTAGAGACGGGGTTTCACCATGTCAGCCAGGCTGGTCTTGAACTCCTGACCACAGGTGATCTGCCCACCTCGGCCTCCCAAAGTGTTGGATTACAGGTGTGAGCCACCGCACCCGCCGACACTTGTTTTCTCTTTCAGTCATTACAGTGGCCTGCATGGTTTTTGTTGTTTTGTTTTGTTTTGTTTTTGTTTTTGAGACAGTCTCACTATGTCACCCAGCTGGAGTGCAGTGGCGCAATCTTGGCTCACTGCAGCCTTACCTCCTGGGGTCAAACAGTTCCCCCATCTTAGCCTCCCCAGTAGCTGGAACTACAGACATGTGCCACCATGTCCAGCTAATTTTTCTATTTTATAGAGACAGGGTTTCACCATGTTGCCCAGGCTGGTCTCGAACTCCTGAACTCAAGCAATCCACCCGCCTCGGCCTCCCAAAGTGCTGGGATTACAGGCATGAGCCACCGTACACAGCTGACCTGAATGGTTTAAAAATAGTCTTTATGCTCAAGCAGATCAGATCTCAGTTTGAATCCCAGCCACACCTCTAATTTGCTCTATGGCTTTGTGCAAGTTATTTAACCACTCTGAGCCTCGATGGACCCATCTGTGAAATGGGGATAACCTGTACCTTGGCGAGCAGGGGTTGTGAGGATTAAAGGAGATACTACTGAGCTCACAGCCCAATGTCTGGTACAAAGTGAGTATCCAATGAATGGTAGCTATCCATTAACATTTACCAGGGAGGACACCAACTGAAGCTCAGCAAAATAAAAGCACAGTCCAAGGTCACCCAGCTAGTAAGGAACATGATCTAGAATTGGCCCAGGTCTGTCTGACTCCAGAGTGCAGTTGTTCAGAGGTCTCTGGAGTTGGAAGCCACGTTCCACTGCATATTAGCTGTTGGACCCTAGGCGAGTCACTTCACTTCTCTGAGGCTCCATCTCCTAATCTCTGAAATGGAGATAATAATAGTATCCACCTCATAGGGTTGTGACAATTAAGTTACTATATAGGATCTGTGTAGCACAGAGCTTGGCACATGGTAAGAGCTCAATCAGTTACCTGCTTGACAATGCTGACGCCGATGATGACGATGATACCCATCCTAGACTGATGAGCTCTGTGAGCGGGGGTGCCTGGCACAGAGTAGACACTCGGTACAGCTCTGTGGAATGAATGAGGCACATCCCAGAACTCACCAATTCATAAAAATCAGATGCAGATGGGATCTTAAAGATCACCTATCCTAAGTCCCTTGTTTCACAGATGAAAAGACCCAGGCCCAGAGAGGTGCTTGGAGCTGTGCAAGGTCACACAGCCAAGCAGCTCATTTGATTAGTGTCAGAGCCAAGAGCTGGGAGTTTGGAGGGAGGCAAGGTTAAGAACAGGATGCTGTCAGGGAAGCGGGCAGGGATGCTGCGTTAAGATTCCAAATGGATGCAGAGAGCTGTGAACCGGCCAGTGGGGAGGCAAGGGAAATGTGGTTTTTGAAATGGAAGAGGATGACTTTAGCAGAGGCTCTCAGCCCAGAGGGAGGGGAGATAGGGAGGGGCGGGGGGAGGGCTAGGGCTGTGAAAGTCAAGAGCTTATTAATGCATAGAGAACGGTTTTAACAGTGGAGAGAGGAAGGACCGGATTTGAAAGCTACAGTCAAGGAAGTGGCAACGGGATTTGGCAACAGCTTGGATGAGGGGAGGAGGCAATGGACCCCAAGGCAGAGGCTCAGAGAAGGGAGGGGCAGGACTTTTTGCAGAGAAACAAAAGGAGAGGAGAGGAGGTTAGAATCAAGAAATTCTGTGGGCCAAAACCTGGGGCTGTGTGTCAAAGGCACCTGAATTCCCTAGGATCTCTGGACGTTTGGTCTACTCTTCTGACCTCCCGAGGTCCCCCAAAATGTGGATTATCCCTGCTCACTCTCCGCCCACCCCGGCCCCTTATCGATCCTCTGACCATACATCTCTGGGTGTGTCCTACTCTTGCTGACACTTCATAAAAGGAGGAACCCCATTTAGGTGTTTTGAGTGGCAGGGATTCCAAGCCTATCCCCTGGATGGGCCTGGAAGAGAACAAGAGCACCAGGCCATGGTGAGTCAGGCTGAGGCCAGGGAGGTGCAAGGAGCCAGCTGGAGGCCTGAGCCAGGATTTGGGGTGGTGGCAGCAGGGGGCAGAGAATGGTGGTGTCAGAGGCAGCCGAGAAGGTTGAGGGGGACGGATCTCAATGTGGCCAAGAGGAGGGCTCTTGGCACGCTCAGTTCCTGTAGCGAAGAGGGCGGAAGCCAGATGGGAGGGGGCGAGAACAGGCAGGAGCACAGGAAGGTGGAGGCTGTGGGTGTGGGCTGGGAGTCAATGCCCTCCCCCAACCTGAGGCCTCCGACCAGGCTCCTGGGTGGCAGGCATGGGGAGGGAAGCGTCTCCCCAGGCAGTGAGGGAGGGAAAGCCACAGTCAGGGAACAGGCCCCCTGGGTGAACTGGCCTGAGCAGAGTGGATGCTCCTGTTCTGAGACCCAGACCTCCTGGAACCTGCTGACCACAGTGATGCCCTGCACAAGAGGGGAGGACCTCAAGGCAGTGAGGTCAGGGAGCTGAAGTCCTGCTTCCCTCTCTGGCAAGCCCTTATCTCTTTGAGCCCCAGTGCTCTCCTCTAAAAAAGTGAGCTGGGCTGATGGGTGCCAAGGCATTAGCTCCCAAGTCAGCTGATCATCAGAATCCCCCGGTGAGCTGGTTATAATGCAGAGTCCAGGAATCCCCACTGGCCGTGGGCCACACACACCCGCCAGCCCCCCCCCCCCCCCCCGCTGTTAATTCTGAACCATAGTTCCAAGGTCCTTTCTGCACTAATGTGACCTGATTAGGTGACTCCCTAGCACCAGGCAGGTGGGACAGCGCCTCTAAGGGGAGTAGTAATGCAATGTGGCTTCCTTCCTCTCCTCTCCTGCCGCCTCTGGGGGTGGAGCTGATGCCCCTCACCCCAATACCCAGCCTAGTAGCAGTACTTTGGTTCCCCCAGGGAGCTCCTCTTTTAAAGAAAAGGGACAGGACCCAATTGTAACTGAGCCCCTATTGTCATAGTAGCCACCATTTATTGATGGTTGACTATGCACCTGCCAGATACTGTACCCTTAACAGCATTTATCATCCAACCCTCCTTTAGCCTGCTGAGGGGGTTATACATAATAAGGAATATTGCACATACTGAGGAACCTGAGACTCCATGAGGTTAAAACTTGCCTAAAATAACACAGCTAGGGAAAAGGCAAGCTGGATTTTGAACCAGGGCTCTAAGTGCTGAGCCTGTGGGCTTCATCATTGGACCAAATCCCTGTGTGCTGGGCACGTGTCCAGCACTTCCCTCATATGATCTTTATGTGAACCATCCTCTGGAATCCTCAGAACAAACCCAGGAAGTAGGTATACTCATCCCCATTTTACAGATGAGGAAACAGGCACAGAGAGATGACTGGCTTGGCCGAGTTAAGAATAATGGCTAACAAACAAAAAAACAAAAATTAAAAAATAAAAAGAATAATGGCTCACTCATGGAACTCATAGAACTCCACATGGAAAGGTGTTCTAAGCACCTTCATACATGCTGCTTCATTTAATCTCTACATTATACAGATGAGGAAACTGAGTCACAGATATCCTGAGTGACTTGCCCAAGGTGGCATCAGTTAATGACAGATCCAAGATTTGAAATCAGAAAGGCTGGCTCCCCAGTCTCCATACTTCACCAAACCAGAGGTTCTGAAACTCAAATTGTGGTCCTGCCATGGCCACACTGGCTTCCCTGGGGAACCTGTAGACATGGGGATTCCCAGGCTCCACCCCAAACCTCCTGAATTAGAAACTCTGCCCCCCGCCCCACCCCGCTCAGAGATCCGCAGGGGATCCTAATACACCCGAAAGTTTAGGAACCACTGACCTCACCAATACCACTTTTTCCACAGCAATAGGTTAGAGGAGGCAGAATCCAAATCCAGGATGCTATGAATCAAAAGGTCAACCCTTTCTCTTCTGCCACGGTGCACCCCCTTCCCTCCCCCGGCCCAGGCCCCAGCGGGGTCTGCACCCTGCCTCAGGCCCATTCTCTTCTTCTGTGCCCCACTCCACCCCACCCAGGATGACCTGTTCGCGGACCTGGCCAACCTGAGCCACCTCTTCCTCCACGGGAACCGCCTGCGGCTGCTCACAGAGCACGTGTTTCGCGGCCTGGGCAGCCTGGACCGGCTGCTGCTGCACGGGAACCGGCTGCAGGGCGTGCACCGCGCGGCCTTCCGCGGCCTCAGCCGCCTCACCATCCTCTACCTGTTCAACAACAGCCTGGCCTCGCTGCCCGGCGAGGCGCTCGCCGACCTGCCCTCGCTCGAGTTCCTGCGGCTCAACGCTAACCCCTGGGCGTGCGACTGCCGCGCGCGGCCGCTCTGGGCCTGGTTCCAGCGCGCGCGCGTGTCCAGCTCCGACGTGACCTGCGCCACCCCCCCGGAGCGCCAGGGCCGAGACCTGCGCGCGCTCCGCGAGGCCGACTTCCAGGCGTGTCCGCCCGCGGCACCCACGCGGCCGGGCAGCCGCGCCCGCGGCAACAGCTCCTCCAACCACCTGTACGGGGTGGCCGAGGCCGGGGCGCCCCCAGCAGATCCCTCCACCCTCTACCGAGATCTGCCTGCCGAAGACTCGCGGGGGCGCCAGGGCGGGGACGCGCCTACCGAGGACGACTACTGGGGGGGCTACGGGGGTGAGGACCAGCGAGGGGAGCAGACGTGCCCCGGCGCTGCCTGCCAGGCGCCCCCGGACTCCCGAGGCCCTGCGCTCTCTGCCGGGCTCCCCAGCCCTCTGCTTTGCCTCCTGCTCCTGGTGCCCCACCACCTCTGACTGCGGTGCTGAGATCGAAGAGGCCAGTGTCCGATCCCCGCTTCCCGTCCACCCGGGGCTGCGGCTCCGGCCCCAGTCGCCCCCCCCGCCCCTGGCCTTGCTGCCTCCCTTTCCCCTCCCAGCTCCTCTCCTCCTCGGGGAGCAGGCCGCCTCTCCTTGCCTGCCCCCTGGGCTGTCCTGACTTATGGCAGCCCCAAGAGGGCGTGTGTGGTGGCTCAGCCCTGCCCTCCCCAACTCTGGCCATTAACTCTTCCCCATCCCAAGGCTGGGGTGGGGCCCCCCAGGCAGCCGCTGACCCGCACTCCTAAGGGCCCACAGCGGACACCAGAGGGGCTTTTGTCTGCAGAGCGTCTTCCACCAGCAGAGCCTTTGGAAGCTCCCCCAGGGAGCCCCACCCAGGACCCTTTGGGGGATGCCTCAGTCAGGGCCAGGCTGACCCTGACCCCTGCTTACCCTAGTCCCCTCAACCTCCTGACACTGGAGGAATACTTTTCTCCTAAGTCTACCCTGGACACTTTTTAGGGCACCTGGAGAGAACTTTCCTCTCCACTGTGGCCCCTGCGTGGTGAAGATCAAAAGAAGTTGTTTGGGAAAAAAAATTTATTAAAAAATTCTATTATTTTATCTACTGTAAGATTTGTTGACTTGGGACCCCGAAAGCGGGATGAGGTCTCAGAATGTAAGGATTGCAGGGCCAGGAGGGTTGGAGAAGGGGAGCCGTCCCCCGCCATCAAAGAGCTTCCTGGTGGCTGGAAGTGGTGTGCGCTCCCCCGCCATGATGAGGAGCTGAAGCCCTGCATTCTAGGTGAGGCGCAGTGTGGCAGCCAAGAGTGGGTGCTGGTGGCACCTCTTCTCTTCATTTGTCCAGGGGAAGAGCTGCAGCCAACCCTGAGTGGTCTGGCGCCTGAGGAACTAAGCCTGGGGAAGACCTGCTGTCTGGTTAACAGCCCTCTTCCAGACCCTGTTCCTTCAGGAAACAAGAGCAGTTCTCCTGCAAGGAGGAGTCACATACACACTCCTGGTCACAGACAGCCCCAACATGGCTTTGGGTAAATGTGAACAAGGCACTGCTCCCTCAGGGAAACACAGCCCCATGCCAGAGCAAACACCTTAGCAAACAGAGACCAAGGCTGGGTTTCCGCGTACACTTGCCTCCTTGGCTAAGTGCCCTTGTGCAGTGCACAGCGTACACACGTGCACACAGCAACCCTGTGGGTATGTGGTCTCTCTCTCGGCTCCTGTGAGGTAGAAGCCATCAGGGATGAACCAGGTCAGAGAAGCAGGTTTCCAAACAGGCTAGAAGAGGGACCGAGGAACTCGGGTGATCAGTGGGACAGGAATCCCAAATTGGGATGCATTACTGGCTTGAGGTACAATCAGAACCTTCATCTTTCTGGTATGTGGAAGAGAGGCTGGGGACTGGGAAGAGCTCAGGCTAAGAAGGACTTGGGTTGGGATTTAGGGGTGAGTCTCATCAGACTGAGCACTTGGAGAGAAGTTTGGTAGTTTGAATTTGGAGCTAAGAATCTAGCTTGGGCAGGGTGTGGTCGCTTGCACCTGTAATCCCAGCTAATTGGGAGGCTGACGTGGGAAGATCACTTGAAGCCAAGAATTTGAGACTAGCCTGGACAACATATCGAGACTGAGTCTCTTAAAAATGTTTTTTTAAAAATCTAGCTTGGAGTGGGGTGTGATGTCTCAACGTCTGTAATCCCAGCACTCTGGGAGGCTGAGGTGGACAGATCACCTGAGGTCAGGAGTTCAAGACCAGCCTGGCCAACATGGCAGAAACCCCGTCTCTACTAAAAATTCAAAAAAATTAGCCAGGCGTGATGGCGGGTGCCTATAGTCCCAGGTACTCAGGAGGCTGAGGCACAAGAATCACTCCAGCCTGGGTGACAGAGACTCTGTCTAAAAAAAAAAAAAAAATCTAGCTTGGGAGGTGGGAATAGAAAGACAGAGGGGGCCTAGATGCTAGGGCTTGAGGAGGCAGGCTGAGGTTCTGTGATTCTGGCTGGGGAGGTCAAATGATCTTGAGAAGAAGAAAGGAGAAGAAATCAGCATCTAAGCCTGAGGCAGGTAGACTCCGGTTAAGGGTGTGGGGTGGGTTGGGGGAGAGTGAGAGCAGTTGGTCAGAAACCCAGGGAGCTCGGAGTCTGGGGTCTTGCAGGGGCTTGTGTCAGGCTGGCTGTGAGGAGGTTAATGGGTTGGATTGGAGGGACAGCCAGGCAAGAGCTCTGGTGGAGGAGGGGCTGCTGGGGCCTGGGCAGGGGGAGGGGGGCTGCTGGTAAATTAGAGGCAGGCTGTCCAGGTCATAGAATTATCATTGTGAAATATTCATGGGCCTTCGGTCCAGATGCTATTTCAGAACAGTGAAAGCAGGAGGAGTGTGTGAGCCTCAGGAAGAAGCCTGAAGCAAAGCCACTCTCCACCAACCCCCACCCCTCCCACCACCAGCCCAGACAGACCCACGGACGCCCATCACGTGCACACCCACACTCCCGAGCTCTCACACACACTCGCACCAAGCACAGCCATGTAGCACGTGCAAGCACACCAACCACCCACGGGTCCCACAAACAGGCAGGTGTCCCTAAATTCTGACATGCACACTGACATGCACACCCACTCAATCAGGACCCAGCAGAGATCACCTCCAGCGATCTCACATGCACAGACCCCCAAACAACCCAGATTCACCACCTTGACCCACACACCCTGAAATAGGAGGGATGTTCAAGGCGATCCAGCCTAACCCCCACCAACGCTCTGATGGGGAAACTGAGGCCATAGAAAGGAAGGGATTTGTCTGAGATTCCTCTATCCCCTGAAAAAAGCAAAATTCATTCACCTCCCACATTCTGAGTGTACCCCCATTCTGCATTTTCGTCTGCCAGACACCCAGCCTAGTTGTAATTAACTCCTCCCTTTCTCTAATTTCCTGTATCTATTCAGTTACCCAGTCCCCCACCCAGCCACAGTCTATCCCTTCCTTCCCATTCTCCCCACCACCTCCCTGCTCCAGCTACTCATTACCTCATGCCTGGAATATAAAAGAAAACTGCGATAACCTCCTCGCTGGTTTCCTACATGGAATCTCTCCCTCCCTCCCACCCAGCCATACCATGGTGACCAGATTCATCTGATCAAAATTTGCATATGTTATGATGTCACTCAGGAGCCTGTAATGGCTTCCTAATGCCTATAGGGTAAAGGTAAAACACCTTAGCAGAGCATCAAAGATCCCTCAGAGTCTGGTACCAACTGCTTTTCTAGCCTTTTCTCTCACAATCTCATCCCAAACCTTCACTCCAGCTAGAACGTTTGTATCATACTGGCCACCAGTTATCATGTATGTGAAACCCACCAACCGACTTTGAGTGCCCCCCTAAAATTTCTCAGTCTCTCCTGAAGTAGGAAACCTCTTCCCCCTCCTCAGATCTCAGACTCCAGAGCCCTTTCCCAAGGCCAAGACTTCACCTCTCTGACCATATACAGGGGTTCTTCAAAGCAGCAGACAGAGGCTCAGGCTCTGGCTCCCTCCAAGCAGACTGCTGCCCCCGACTGGCCACCTTGGGAAGCACAGCCAGGCTTCAGTCGTCTAGAACAGAGAATGAGCATCTAACCGCCTGGGGAGAGGAATAGGACACCAGATGATAAGGTTTATAAGCCCTTAAGCCTCTAAGGTTCTTACACCCAGAGTAGGCGGGGGACGGTTCTCAGCCCTGTTTTCCTAGCTGCGGGCTCCCAATTTTCGATCCCTAATCCGAGAGGAACTCCTCTCCAATGAAATACAGACTTGGGACTCTCAGGACACTGTGGAAGGGAAATTTCCCAACAGACTCTGAGAGTCCAGGAGGCCAGGGATAGACCAGGTGGCAGGCCCAAGGTCCAGCTGGGGTCAGGTTTCTATATGAATTTTTAATGCTTCCAGATAGACCTGTCAGATGTTCTGAAAACTGAGCATGTCCTTTCATCTCTGTACATGATGCCCTTCTCCAACCCCATTGCCCCTGCAGGAGGGCAGGCCTGGGACAGATATTCCGTGGCCTCTGGAGAAACGGTTTTGGGACAGTAGAAGGGTAAATGACCTAGTTATGCTCCCACTAGTAAGCTGTGTGACCTTGGGCAAGTTACTTAACCTCTCTGAACATTAGAGTTCTGTGGGGGTTTTTTTTGTTTTTGTTTTTGTTTTGTAAGCTGGGGACAATAGTGCCAGCCTAAATCAATTTGTTGTGGGGACTCAGTGCAATAGCCCATGGCAAGGTGACCTACATGCTTGCTGTTATTATTCTCTTTCCTCAAGTTCTGCCTCCCTCTTCCAGCTTTTCTTCCAACCCCAAAGATGTCTCTGGCTATTGCTTCGAAGGTAGGAGCTTTGGTTGGTTCTCCCCTTTCTCTTCAGGCCCAAACTCCCCACCTCAAGATCCTTTGGCCTTTGTAGAAACTTCAGGTGAGGAGGTGGCAGAGAGATAAGAAAGTGTGCAAGGCTGGTGGAGTGAGAGAGGAGGATAGATGGCGAAGCCCTAGCAGAGGGGAGGGAAGTGGGCAGTGGAGAGAGGAAGGGAAGACCCTGTTCAGAGAGAGAAGAGCCAGGCGCAGACTCATTCCTTCATCCCTCCCTTCCTTCCTCCCTCCTTCCTTCCTTCCTTCCCTCCATCTTCTCCACACCTGGTATCATCATACAGAAGCAGAGACGACTACACTTGGTGAAAGTTTCAATTCTCCTGTGTGGAGAGGTGGGCACTGAGGAAGGGGTGGGGGCTGTCAAAGGAGACTTACCCAGTCTTTCCAGCCCACCAATCCCTTGCCCAGTGTTTCTATAAAATAAGGGCCTTTTGCATCTGATTTAAGTAGGAAGCTGATTCCTGAGCCCCTCAGATCTGCTGAATCAGATAGCTAAGGGGGCCCTGGAATCTGCATTTTAGCAATGGAGGTGGGTTATGAAGCACTCCAAAGTTTGAGACGCCTCAAAGGTGGAGTGGTTCTGTAGGAGGCAGAAAGGAAAATGCAAAGGGGGAAGGGGTCACACTTGGGGAAGGTTTCAGACAATACTGAGTGGAAACGGTGATGCCAGGTGTGGGGAATAACAGATAGAGGAGGCAAAGTGAGTGGAGACCAAGCCAGACCGGGGAGGAGGGGGCCACAGCCAAGGTGAGACAGGTCAGCAGACAGAAACCGAAGCAGACACTTGCAGGGTGCACCCCGCCCTCTCTTCGTGGCGATCTGAGACCGAGGACGTGGAGACCCTGGAGAGCCCCCCACCTTGTTTCTGGGGCAGGGGTCAGAGAGGAAGCCTCTCATCACCGGGCACCAGCGGCCTTCCCCGGAGGCTCAACACGCAGATACCTGGATAGGCGTCCATCACTCCCCCGGCCAGAGCCCACCAACGCTCCTCGAAGTCCGACCTTGTCCCTCCTTCTACCCCACAGTCCCCAGTCCTAGCTCATCTGCATAAAGCTCCAATTAACATGTTTTTCCTTTGCTATTTGCGATCCCAGAACTCGTTCCCCACCCCGAGCCCGTTTCCCGCCGCCTCCTCGCCCCTGGGAGGGCGGCCCCATTAACCCTCGCGACCGGGGCCGCTCCTGGCGGTCCTGACCCCGCCACCCCTTCCCGCGGTGGGGGTTTGGGGGTGAGGGGCGCGCCCTGGGGCAGAGGATTGCGCGGCAGGGTCTGCCACAGGCCAGAGGCCAGGGCTCTCCGGGAAAAAGGCAGGCGCATATATGCCCCCCTTTCTGGGAAAAGACGGGGAGGGGGGCTTCTCCTGGGAGATTCCAGGCTTCGAAATTCCTCGTTCCCTATCCTCCGGCCCCCGCACCCCTCCTCCTCCCCGCCACGCACCCTCTCCCCTCCCCAGCCATCTGTTCCACTCCGCAGCGCCGCGACAAACACGGCTCCAGCTCGCTTCCGCCCCTACCCAGCCCCCTCCCCAAGCCCCGGGGAGTGGGGGAGTGAGCAGACGCCCTTCTCCTAGGAGGCCGGAATTTCTGCCTCCATCTCCCACCGGGGTCCGGCTGGCCAGCGGCAAGCTTCGAGACCCGCCACCAACCACCACCACCGTTGCGAGGGCCGGTGAGGCTGCAGATAACGCTTGCAAGGACGGGAGTCGGGGAGGGTGTAGGGAGAGTTTAAAGGACGGGCAGAGCAAGCCCCGGGTAGGGGCTCTGCAGCCCAAGACCCGGGAAGAGGCAGGGGTTTTCCCTCCCGGGTCGCCGCCCCCCGCACCCTCGGAGCCAGCCGCAGCCATGCAGCGCCGCCTGCCGGGCACACCAAGGACCTGACGTGCACGTGGCGCTTCCCCCCACCCCCGGGTCCGCTCCTGGCTCGCGCTCAGCCTCCCCAGACTATTCGCAAATTGAGGATCCCGGACAGAGAGTGCAGAGACCCCGGCAAGCCTACTGAAAGCCAGCCGAACTCGCTGGTGGGTGCTGGCCAATTCTGATTTTGTACTTTGCAAAAACAAAAAAAGTCAGTGTTGGAAGTCGGGAGTCTGGGCTCAGAGCAGCAGGGATCTGCGATGTGACTTTGCCAAGTCTCCAGACCCCTGAGGACAGGTTTTCCTATCTGAAAACGGAGCGGTCAGTCTCTCTTATTAACTTCTCAAGAGAAACAAAGACAAAGGGAGGGAAAATGGCTTATCTGGAATGCTGTCTTACAGAGCCAACCTTTGGAGGTGGGGGGATGGCCAAGGCCTCTGAGGTCACTCTTAGCCCCAGGAGCACCTGAGAACCGGAAAGAAGCTTGGGACCTCCTTTCTGCAGAGCTATCCTTTCCACAGACTGCCGAGGTTCCAAATTGAGCTCCACCACCTAACACTGTGTGCCCTTGGGTGTGTGCCTTAACCACTCTGGGCTTGTTTCCTACAGCGACAAGAAAGAATGACACCACCAACCTCTTAGGCTATAGTTTGGATAAAATGAGATAGCTGTGTAGAACAGACAGATCCTAAACCAATGTTAGTTTTCCCTTCATTTGGGGACTTGCTCTAACCTCCAGGGCTTATGTCCCAGAGGCACAAGCAGGTGCAGGGCTGGATAAATAAGGTATGTCTTTCTGCAGGATCTCTTGTCCTCACTGATGGTGTCTTCTCTTGATATACATAATTTTAAAGCCTCACGTTATTTATTTATTTACTTTAAAGCCTCACTTTAATGTTAAAGGTAAATGTAAATATAGTATAACAAGGAAGCTCAAAATTTGCATAAAGTTTTAAGATAAAATAGGAGACTCCAAAAAAGTGTTACTTTCGGCAGGCCCTAGGGATGCTATGGTGGGAAGTTTGAGTCATACCTTAGCATTCTTTCTAAAGCATTCTGTCCTAATCCTCTGTATGGAGAAAAGCCAGCTTCCTGGATGTACCCCAAATCCTGGGAAGTAGGGGGCAGGAGCTGGACTCCCTCCAAGCACTAAGGGCAGGGCATGGTTGGGAACAGGGAGGTGAGCCAGACAGCCAGAGGCGAACGGGCTGGCATGCCAAGCGTCCTAGTTAATGCCCAGCTAAGCCTGGGTGAAGAAGGATGGGGGTGTGGGAAGACACCCCCCACCAACCGCCAAAGACAGGCGCACACCAGCCAGTCTCTCACTTCCCTTTTTATTTCCTCTAAAACTTGCAAGAGGCAGCACCAGAGAGGGAACCTGCCCTCCTGGCCCTGGAAGGGGCCGACCCCCAACCCCTAACCCAGGACACAGCTGGCACCTCAGGCCCCTTTCCTTCTGAAAGGAGGGCTGTGTCTCTCTCACATTCACACATACACAGACACATGCATGTGTGCACACTCATGGCACATGGGACCTTAGGGGTAGCCTGTTTGCTGATCCCCCCAAGAGGTACCAGGAGGCAGACCCCTAGAAGGAGATAAGAGGCAGCTCCACACCCTGGTCTCCTCCAACCCAAGGAGGAAGAAGGCTCAACCCCTCTAGGATAGGGACTGTCTTCAGTCAATGGAGCGTTGCTTTAGGGGGCGTTTTTGAAGGTTTTTTTTTTCCTTTTTGCACTCTTTACAAAAATAGAACTTCTCTTGGTATTTATAAATCTACGGCCATGGCTCTATGTGCATTGCATGTTACAGGTAGAAAAGCCATATGGGGCACTCCTTTTGGTTGCTCAGGCCTTGATTGCCTGTCATCCAGGTCCCTTGGTCTCAGAAGTCTATGCGGTCACCTCAGAGCCACTAAGCACCTTCAGTGGGCCCATCCCATTGGCGGTGTACTCCTTCTGGAGCCGGGCACGGTAATAGAAGAGGTAGGAAGGCAACAGGAATCCCAGGAGTGAGAATAGCAGGAGGCCCAGATTCACCTTTAGGGCAAGGAGAGAGAAACAGAGTCAAGTAGGTACTCATCTGCCCTTAGCCTCCCACAGGGAGGAGAAGGCGGCCATTTTTCTCCAGGTCCTGAGCCAGAATAAATACAGCTAGTACTTATTATGTGTAGTCATTGTTCCACCAGTATCTCACTTAATGTTCAGCAATTCTGCAAAATGGCTGAGATGAGACTTCTCGGGTATAACAAGTGGCAGGGCCTGGTGGGTGCCCACACCATATGGCACTCTCTAGGTAGGTATGAGGAAGGCACAGCACTGTAGGAGTCTGGGCTGGTCAGGCTGCTCCCGAAATGGGGCCTTCTGGGCTCACCTCTCTGACCTTTGGAGATGTTAACCAATGGGATCCCGTTCAGGGTGGCGAGAGGAGGCTCTCAGACACAGTTCAAGGAACTGGGATGCACAGCCTGGTGGACAGAAGGCTTGGAAGGCCCAGAACACACAGGCTCTGACTCGGTTCACATCCCACTCTGCATTACTCACTGTGTGACTTTGGGCAAATAATGGCAATTCTTACTGAGTGCCTCCTTCTCAGGGCTGTTGTGGTGAAGATGTAAGTTAAAAAAAAGTATGCATCATGCTTAGCACATAGCGAGTGCTTGGTAAATAGAAGCAGTTATTTCATCACAATTCTTTGGGAGGAGGGTTTACGTGTGGGTGGCCCCACAGGGCAGATGAAAGATCAGCGTCAGGGAGGCAGATGAGTTCAACGTAAGGAAAAGACTTACTAACAGCAGCAGGGCTGCCTCGTGCAGGAGTGGGTGCCCTACCACTGAGGGTATCTAAGCTAAGAGGGAAGGGTCCCCTTTCAGGGGTGCTGGAGACAGGATCCCACACTAGGTAGAACTGGATTGGACCAATGGTGCCTGAACACAGGCCCAAGAGTCAGGACTGGCCACTTCACAAAGCACCTGGAGTTTACTAAAAACAGACTCCTAGGAGGTCAGGCACTGTGGCTCACACCTGTAACCCCAGCACTCTGGGAGGCCAAGGTGAGAAGATCATTTGAGGCCAGGAGTTTAAGACTAGCCTGTGCAACATGGCAAGACCCTGTTTATCTGTACAAAATTTTTTTTAAAAAAAATTAGCCAGGTATGGTAGCCATCACCTGTGGTTCCAGCTACTCAGAAGGCTGGGGCCGGAGGATTGCTTGAGCCCGGGAATCAGAGGCTGCAGTGAGCTGTGATTTTACCACTGCACTCCAGACTGGGCAACAGAACAAGACACCTTCTCTACAAAAAAAAAAAAAAACAATAGGGCCGGGCACGGTGGCTAACACATGTAATCCCAGCACTTTGGGAGGCCGAGGAGGGCAGATCACGAGGTCGGGAGATCGAGGCCATCCTGGCTAGCACGGTGAAACCCCGTCTCTACTAAAAATCCAAAAAAAAAAAAAAATTAGCTGGGCGTGGTGGTGGGCGCCTGTGGTCCCAGCTACTTGAGGGGCTGAGGCAGGAGAATGGCATGAACCCGGGAGGCGGAGCTTGCAGTGAGCCGAGATGGCACCACTGCACTCCAGCCTGGGCAACAGAGTGAGACTCCATCTCAAAAAATAAAAATAAAAATAAATAAATAAATAAAATAAAACAATAAATTAAAAACAAAAACAGACTCCTACGGTCAGGCTGAGATATCCTGATTCAGGGGACTGGGGAATCTGTATTTTTAACACTCCATGAGGGGTTCTAAAAGGCAGACAACTTGGAAACCTGCAGATTAGAGACCTCTGAGGTGCCTCTGGCTGAGATGAGTGAGGGATGGCACCACATACAAGGCCCTACCCCTGCCCCCAGGAGAGTGGCTCCTGCTCCCCCCACACCAACCCTCGCTCTCACCCAGAAGGGCTCTCCTTTCAGGGGTCCCACCATCGCCATGAAAAGTGGCTGCTGAAGCAAGGCGAACACAGCACTGATGAGGGACTGCAGGCCTGTCAGCGTCCCAAAGTGGTTGGATGGGAACCTGTCCACGAGACGGGGAGTATCAGGGGTGTGTGGCCCTCTCCAGCCCAGACCAGCACCTCTGCTATCCCCTCCCCACCATGGTCCCCGCTGGCCAGGCAGGGTGGTGCTTAAGCGTTCGGGCTCTTTGCATGGGCTCTTTGGTCCCCAGCCTTGAGGGCAAATGCTCCAACTTCAGGGCCACTGAGCTGGGTTCTCACACCTCCTGTATGTGTGATATTGGCAAGTGGCTCAACCTCCCTGAGCCCCACTTCCTCCACTAATAACAGGGATGGCATTGACCTCGCAGGACTGTCCACTGTATTCTGTCAACAAACATTTAGCTGAGAACCGACTATGTGCCAGGCACTGCTCTAGGTGCTGGAGATACCACGATCAAGCAAGTCAACAGATTCCTGCCGTCGAGGAGGTGGCATTCCCATGGAGCAGGTGGCGGTCAGACAATAAGCAAGAGATAGGCAGAGTGTTAGTGATAAACGCTAAGGAGAAAAACCAAGCAGAGAAGCGGGCAGTAGGGAGGTTGCAATTGTACATGGGACAGCCAAGGGAGGCCTCACTGAGAAGAGGACAGTCAGGGAAAGACCTGAAGGAGAGAAGGTAAGATTGGGCGCCTTGCAGATATCTGGAGAAGAATGTTCTAGAAACAGGGACTAGTACATGCAAAGATGCCAAGCAGAGAACACACTTGAGACTTCCGGAGCACTAGGAAGCACTGTGGCTGTGGCAGAGTGAACAAGGGAGGAGGGGGACCTAGAGGGGAGTGAAGTGCTGGGGCCAGAGCTTGCAGGGCTTTTTAGGCCATAGTAAAGCCTTTGGCTTTTACTCTGAGACAGATGAGACAGGACACCACAGAGTGGTGTGAAGAGACTTATGTCCTGACAGGTGACTGCAGCCCCTGTGTTAAAAATAGACTGAGACGGCGGGGCCAGGGCAGATGTGGGAGACTAAAGGCTGCCACAATAATCCAGGCTAGAGATGTTGGTGGCTAGGACTGGAGAGGCAGCAGTGGAGGTGACAAGAAGGGTCAGATTTGGGGTGTGTAGAAGCTGCTGCTGGCTGTACTGAGGACGGAGTGAACATGGAGGGTGAGGGAGAGAAACATCAAGGAAACGCCAGGGTTCTGGCTTGAGCAGATGAAGGAAACAGAGCTGCCCTCTGCCGAGACCGCTGCAGTGAGGCTGAACTCAGGGAGCGATGGTCAAGGATCCTGCCTGCTGCCTGCACCAACGGAGCACTTAATAATGGTTGTGATTTTGTCATCATTATTGTAATGTCCTGTTACTCCATCACATACACAGGGGAGAGTCCCTCAGCAGCGCCCAGCAGGGGAAACCAGGAGAGAGATGCAAGTGGGGACTGTCCAACATGAAGAGGAAAATTATAAGGCAAATGGCTGCCCTTGGGAAATTTCTTCAGGGTGGGCATGGAGGGGAGGCCATTCTGGGGACCGTTTCAAACAGCAGACATAGAACCAAAGTGTCATCAAGCCAGGTATTTCAGCTTCCTCTAAGGGAAGACTCCAACAGGGGGAGTCAATTACAGCAGGATAGGCTGCCTTTAAGGAAGTGAGCTCCCTGCCATCAGAGGGGCTCAGAGAGAGGTGCATTAGGGGATGCCTGGGGCCCTCCCAACCCTTCCCTGGGGTTCTCTGATCACGGTTGCAAAGCTCAGGAAGGCATTTCAGCCCAACAGACTCACACTGCAGCATAGAGACTCCCACAGGCTGAGTGGAAGAAACCTCGAACAATGGTGTGCAGGACAAAGGTCACAAACTAAAACCAAAAAGAGAGAGTGAAGAGGTTAGGAGAGTGTGTGGAGGCTGGAGGAAGGAGGGGTAGGGCGAAGAGGCCAACTGGGCCTCAATTCCCACCCCCTCACCAACCCAATCTACTAGAAACACTTCCTGGAGAACCCGGAAAATAGATCCAGATCAGAAGACCAGAACTGCACTTCCTGGAAGGCAGGTGCTGGATGGACCATCCCTTTGGAGGAGCCTCGGGAGGCAGGGAGAGGAGAAGGATGGAGGTGGGTACCTGGAGGTGTAAGTTGTTGATGAGACAGGTGATGCCAAAACCCACAAGCAGCAGGTTGGTCAGGGTGAAGGCATTGATGGCATTGGTGAGCTTTTGGATCTTGCAGTAGCGTGGTCTGATGGATTTGGTAGCAACCCCGTCCCTGAGGAGAACGGGAAGTCACTGGCTGCTGCCTCTACGTTCCCAGGACTCCCTGGTTCTTGGCCTGGCCCCTCCCCCTTCAGATGTGCCTTCGATGTCAAGGCAGCAGAAAACACAGAAATCCATGTTTCTATGGGAAACCCATAGAAACCCACGTTCTCTAGCTCCATGTTTCTCAAAGTGTTGCTCCCCTACCCAATGACACACGCATCAAAGGGGGTGCTTTCTTAACATGCAGATTCACAGGCCTCATCTCGGCCCTCGGAATCTCAGCAGGGATATCTGCAAATCTGCATTTGGACAAATATCCCCCACTAAGTGATTCTCATGCACACTTGAAGGTTTGAGAACCAAGGATGGGAAGGAAGGTGGGAAGTGGGAAGCTCTCACACTGTCTCTCATCAGAAGTCCTCAGGAAGGTGTCCCTGCCCTAGACAAAAGCAGATGCCCTCCTGGGGACAGCAGCTTGGCCTGACTGTCCAGTGCTTCCTCTCTCTGGCACAATCAAGGGCTCTGGGGCCAGCCCAGGAGAGAGGTCAGTAGGCTGGGGTGAGGACAGGCGGCCCATGTGTCCTGGACAGAAGGGCCCTGCTAGGGGACCCTCACCATTAGGAGCAGAGGGTAGAGGAGGAAGGCTCAGTGCCAGGGCCAGGCTCTGCTAGCAGGGAGGGAAGCCACTGGATTTCCTTCTCTCCCAGTCTCTTTCTCCCATCCTCTTAGGATAAACAGGGACTGTTTGAACGAACACAAAAAGAGCAAAAGCAGTCACAGAATCTGGGTTCAAGACTCCATGGTGAATCCCAGCTACTCGGGAGGCTGAGGCAGGAGAATCGCTTGAACCTGGGAGGCAGAGGTTGCAGTGAGTTGAGATCGTGCCACTGCACTCCAGCCTGGGCGACAGAGCAAGACTGTCTCAATTAAAAAAAAAAAAAAAAAACCCTCCAGCCAAGAAGACAGCCCTCAAGGATCCTGCCTCCTGGTATTCCCCTGCTTTGTCCAGTCTCCCTCCACAGTATATCAGGGTTGCTCTGTGCCTATAATAGAATGTAACAGAAGTGATGGTATGCTACGTCTGAGATTATGTGAGAGAAGATACAGGGTCTCTGTCGCTTAGCCCTCTTGCTCAAGGGGAAAGCAGGTGCTGTGTCCTGAGCAGCCCTATGGAGAGGCCATGGGGGTAACTGAACTGACATAGATTCTCCAACCCCAGTCAGCCCTTCAGATGACTGCAGCCCTGGCTGACAGCCTGACTATGTCTTCATGAGCGACTGTGACTCAGAATCACCCGGCTGAGTCTCTCCCTGATTTCTGACTGTCAGAAACTGTATGAGATGAGAAGTGTTTGTTGTTTTAAAATGCCAAGCCTTGGGGTGATTTGTTATACAGCAATAAATATCTAATATACCAACTCTACCTATTCTAGCCCTAACAAGACTTTAGCGTGTACCCTTGTAACACAGGTTCTGGAGGCTGCCACTGAAAGCTGTGTGATCTTGGGTGAATGACTTAACCGTGCAACCCTGTACCTCGGTTTCCTCATCTGCAAAATGAAGATATTAACGCACCTACCTCAAAGAGGTGTTGTAGGACTACACAAGGCAAGGTGCCAAGTGCACAGTCAGCACTCTGCATTAGCTATTCTTATTATTAAGCAAGCCAGGTCCCTTCCTAGCCTCAGTTTCCTCATCTGTAAAATGGGGAGGTACCCCTGATCTCCTAGGGTTCTTGGGAGAAAGCAACAAGCTGCTGGATGTAAACGCACAGAGAAAATGAAAAGCACTGCCTGACCACTTGCTGTCACCATCCCTGTACAGGCAGGTCACCTGGCATCTCCGAGGACAGTGCCCTGAGTTGGGGCGTCCACGCAGTCCTTGATCCGCCAGTCCATGATGTAGCCAATGAGGGGGCAGGTGAGAAGGCACAACAGCTGCATGGCCCCGAAGATGGAGGTGTAGAACCCAACTGGGCAGGATGGGAAGGGCAGTGGGGTCAGGAACTGGCACTCAGTGGACACTACCACCCCTTCCAGCGGAGGCCAGAGAGCACCAAAATAGCCTTCCTCTGAACCCAGACTCTTACATCCCACAAAAGGGTTACCTGGGTGGGCCCAGGCCTAGAGGAGTCCCTCCCCCTGAGAAGCGGGTTGCAGCGGGGTGGGTGTGAGCCAGGGCCCTGCTTTCATTGCCCTACCTGTCTCTGCCACCTTTTGTTGCTGTTCATTCGTCTCTGTGGGTAGGGAAAGGTATGGTGAGGGGAGCTCAGCCAGGGTGACCCTCCTGTGCCCCCAACCCCCAGGGGCCTCAGCGGTGCCTCACCATGCTCCTGGCCACCAGTCACAAGGTACTCCAGCATCTTGTTCACGGCAGCCATGTAGAAGATGATCCGCAGCTGGGTCATGCCCATGGTGAGGAGGCTCCACAGGAAAGTGGGGGAGCAGAGGCTCTCGCGTAAGGGGACAGACCCTGGGGAGACAGCAGGGGGCGCCCCTGAGCCCCAGACCTTCCACTGCCCTTTGATTGTCCCAGCTCATGCAGTTCTTGGGGGGAGTGACACTAACTATGTGACTTTGGAGAGAGACTGGTTTCTTCAAAGACGGGAAAGTTCAGATTCACTTGCCTCCAGGCTCTTGCTTAGCTCAGAACATTTTTGGATGTATGTCCTATGCTTCGTGTGGTAAAAATAACTCAGTTATGTGCCATGGCTCACGCCTGTAATCCCAACACTTTGAAAGGCAGAGGTAGGAGGATCACTTGAGCCCAGGAGTTCAAGACCTGGTGGTCAACATAGCAAGACCCTATCTCTAAATATATATATATATATATATATATATATATATATATATACAGAAATTATATATATATTTATATACAGAAATTATATATATATTTATATACAGAAATTATATATATATTTATATATAAATATACATATATATTTATATATAAATATACATATATATTTATATATAAATATACATATATATTTATATATAAATATACATATATATTTATATATAAATATACATATATATTTATATATATAAATATACATATATATTTATATATAAATATACATATATATTTATATATATAAATATACATATATATTTATATATAAATATACATATATATTTATATATAAATATATTTATATATACAAATATACATGTATATTTATATATACAAATATACATGTATATTTATATATATAAATATACATGTATATTTGTATATATAAATATACATGTATATTTGTATATATAAATATACATATATATTTGTATATATAAATATACATATATATAAATATATATATATATATAAAATAAGCCAGGCATGGTGGTGCACACCTGTATTCCCAGCTACTCAGGAGGCTGAGGCAGGAGGATTGCTTGAGCCCAGGAGTTCAAGACCAGCCTGGTGGTCAACATAGCAAGACCCTATCTCTAAAAAAATATATATATATAATATATAATATAAATATATATAATTTATATATAACAATATTATATATAATATATATAATAATATAATATATATAATTATATATATATATATAAAATAAGCCAGGCATGGTTGTGCACACCTGTATTCCCAGCTACTCAGGAGGCTGAGGCAGGAGGATCACTTGAGCCCAGGAGGTCAAGGCTGCAGTGAACTATGATTGCACTACTGCACTCCAGCCCAGGCAACAGCAATACCTGGCAGGGCACGGTGGCTCACACTTGTAATCCCAAAACTTTCGGAGGCTGAGGCAGGAGGATCATGAGGTCAGGAGTTCGAGACCAGCCTGGCCAACAGGGTGAAACCCCGTCTCTACTAAAGATACAAAAATTAGCCGAGCATGGTGGTGCACGCCTGTAGTCCCAGCTATTTGGGAGGCTGAGGCAGGAGAATTGCTTGAACCTGGGAGGCGGAGGTTGCAGTGAGCCAAGATCATGCCACTGCACTCCAGCCTGGGCAACAGAGTGAGGCTCCATCTCGGGGCAGGGGGGAAAGAAAAAAAAGAAAAAAACTCTGAAGCACTCACTATGGGCTACACACTTGACATTTATTACCCCATTTAATAAAATCTTACAACAACCCTATCCTTATCACATTTTACTGATGAGGAAACTGCAGCTCAGGAAGTTAAATGACTTGCTCAAGCTCACAGGGCTGGAAGCAGCAGGTCAGCCTAACTCCAGCTCATGCCCTTAGCCATGTTGCCCTCTGAGAATCAGCACTGGGGGTAACCACCCTCAAACTGCACACTGTTTTGCACTTTACAAAGAGCTTCCACACCCATGGTGTCATCCAATCATCACAACTAACTTTACAGTTTGTGGGGTGCTTTTAGTGCTAGTTTAAGAGGTAAGGAAATCAAGAGCAAGGTTAGGTGATCTACCCAAGTCACATAGCCTATAACTGGAGAGCAGGACTCAAACTCCTCAACTCCCGCTCCTGACTCCAAGGAGCTCCTTCCACTTATCATGGAGCTGGCGGTCCTGGGATCTTCATGTACCCTCCTGAGAAGCAGCCCAGGCAGGTGCTGCAGCTCCTCCTGTGACCAGCAGGGGGCAAAAGACAGCCAGGTGTGGAGGACCCCTGCCAGGAGGCTCACGGGCCTGGCTGCACCTGATGCAATAAGCTCAGAGGTTGCAAGGGGCCCTGAGGAAACCAGCTTCCCAACAGGCCCAGAGACCTTGTCCCCATTTTGGAAGCTCCTCCCTCCCCAATCCCAGGAATCCAGCAGGGTAACCCTGAATCTGAACTTCCCAGCGTTAGCTGAGCTTTGATGTGCCCATCTGTAAATGAGGAGCATGCCCCACCTACATCATGGGGTGTTGTAAGGACTGAAGAGGGGTGCGAATAAATACTCAACCATGAGTGCTCACTGAATATGAGGACCCACCATCACTATCCCCCAAGGCCGGCACCTTGACCAGACACTCACTCTCAGGAAGGTTTTCTGAGGTGCCCTGAACATCCTGGGGTGACATGAAGGCATCCGAACCGTCCTCCAGGCTGGGGGCCTTCTGGTTGAGCCTCTGGCCCATGGTGGTCACATGGTGTAGAAGAGGTCACCTGTCACCTTGTGGTCCAGGGCCAGCCCACTCAGCTTGATCTTCTTCCTGCAGGCAGCCAGGCCAGAGTGTAGAGGAACCAGTCACACAGAGCCCACCTTCAACGGCCTAGTGCTCGGCAGCCATCCCAGCAGTTTCCAGCACTCCTTTACCCGGCACTGACATGCTCACAAGCTCCTAATGCAGAGCTTCTGTTTCTGTTGCTCAGAGCTTGGCTCAGGGACCAGCTTAGCACAGATGCCAAGTAAATGAAGAGTGGATCAGCTGTTTTTCACTTGGGCTGTTCCCATGGAGGAGGCAGCATTAACACCTCAGACTCCAGAGTCAGACAGCCTGCGTCCAACCTAAGATTCACCCTCCTTTGAATGGCATGACCTTTGGAAAGTCACTTTGTTCCCTGCACTTTTGTTATTAATGGAGTTAATACCCAATCTACATCATACAGCTGTTTGAGGATGGTATAGGGGCTAAGTACAGTGCCTGGCGTAACTGCCAGTTCTGTAATGTCACCTTATGTGCTTGGTGTGGAGTATCACCTCTTGCCTCTGCTGAACTGACAGGGGGCTGGAAAAAGTTGGCATTCAGGTGGCTCCACAAAAGATGGGGTGCTTGATTCTTTTATGTCCCTCTTTTTGGGACCACATGGCATCGAGTGCCATTGCTGAGGTGCATCCTACTCAGATCTCCTCCTCCAAACCCAGAAAGGATGAAAACAGTATTTGTCATTACTTTTTTTTTTTTTTTTTTTTTTGAGACGGAGTTTTTGATCTTGTTGCCCAGGCTGGAGTGCAATGGCACGATCTCGGCTCACCGCAACCTCAGCCTCTAGGGTTCAAGTGATTCTCCTGCCTCAGCCTCCTGACTAGCTGGGATTACAGGCATGCACCACCACACCCAGCTAATTTTGTATTTTTAGTAGAGACGGTGTTTCTCCATGTTGGTCAGGCTGGTCTAGAACTCCCGACCTCAGGCGATCCACCCTCTTCGGCCTCCCAAAGTGCTGGGATTACAGGCATGACCCACTGCGCCTGGCCCATTACTTTTAATGGCAAAAACCACAATTACTTTTGCACCCACATAAATAGTTACCATGGGCTGAGCATGGTGGCTCACGCCTGCAATCCCAGCACTTTGGGAGGCTGAGCCAGGCGGATCACTTGAGGCCAGGAGTTCAAGACCAGCCTGGCCAACATGGTGAAACCCCGTCTCCACTAAAAAATACAAAAATTAGCTGGGTGTGGTGGCGTGTGCCTGTAATCCCAGCTATTCAGGAGGCTGAAGGAGAATCGCTTGAACTCAGGAGGCAGAGGTTGCAGTTCACTGAGATCACGCCACTGCACTCCAGCCTGGGCGACAGAATGAGACTCTGTCTCAAAAATAAATAAATAAATAAATAAATAAATAAATAAATAAATAAATATTTACCATGTTTTGACCACCTGTTATGTGCCAACTGTATTAGTTAAAAACACCCATGGGAGGCTGGGCACAGTGGCTCACGCCTGTAATTGGGCACTTTGGGAGGGCAAGGGGGGAGGATCCCTTAAGGCCAGGAGTTCAAAACCAGCCTAGGTAACACAGTAAGCCCTGTCTCTACAAAAAATAAAAAAATTAACTGGGCATGGTGGTGTGTGCCTGTAACCCCAGCACCTCGGGAGGCAGAGGGAGAGGTTCGCTTGAGCCCAGCAGTTTTAGGTTGCAGTGAGCCAGGACCAAGACACTACACTCCAGCCTGAGTGACAGAGCAAGACACTGCCTCTAAAAAAACAAACAAACAAAAGCGACCTGTGGGTAGGTAGGAACAGGCTCATAGTACAGATGAGAAAGCAGAGCTTGGAGAGCTCAAGCGATTTGCCAAGCAGAGGTCCAAGCCGAGGTCTCTCTGAATCCAAAGTTAATTCCGTCTATCATATCACCACAGCCCTCTCTGCCCCAGGGAGAGTCTCTGCCCACTCCAGCCACTCACGTGTAATTGACTTCCTCAGGGGCAGGAAAGGCTTCGATGGGCCAGTTGAGGGTGCAGTTCAGAAAGATAAGGCAGGCCAGGCCAGACCAGGTGAACATGATGACCACGAAGGCCACACCGGCATCGTAGATCAGCTGTGAGAGGAGGGGGCAGGCCCGTGGGGGAGACTGCCTGGCCCCAGACCCCACCAAGGTAGATCCCAGGCCTCAGAGGCCTTAAAGAAGTTCTCTTCTCCCCTTGTCCTTGTGCCCAATTTGCAGATGAGGAAACCAAGACCAGAAGTTTAGAGTCAGACTCAGAAGACCCATCATTCCTTTTTCTTTTTCACTTGAGGTCCCCTAGAGAGCTATGAAATAGTCTCCACAAAGCCTGAAGTTGCTGGCCACTGGCTCAAAATATCTCTGAAATTTCCATTATCTTAAAAAAATACATACATTTTTGCCTATGACTCCACAAACATTCATGTTCATGTTCACACAAAAATGTCCACTTCATAGTATGTACAAAGGAAACTTAGTGCTCTAGGTTTACCAGGCCTAATCGTGTTTATCCCGCCCCTTCCTGGCACATTCCCCAGGGGAAAAGGCAAACCCAGACTGCTCATGCTCAGCCTTTTCTCACCTTTCCCAGGTCCTCCCACGTGCAACAACTGGGGGGTTGGGGAGAGGGAGGTGCAAGTGCTCTGCCCAAGGGCTCTCAACCCCAGGGCAGGTAAGTTCTCAATTGAATGAGATTCTGTGCAAATGTGTCAGCCCCTCTTATGGAAGAAGCTGGTGCACCATCTGTCCTCTTGTCCTCCCCATACCATCTGACCAGGATAATTAATGTCTGCTCTCCCCTCAGGCTCCTGCTCAAACCTTTTTCTCTGCAGTCTTGGACCTTGGTGCCTTTTCCTCCCTAGGGGCAGGACAGAGCTTCAAAGGGCCACACCCCCAAATGTGTAGAGGTAAGATCTGGCTCTTCAAACACTACTTCAGTTGAAAAGAAGGGAGAACTGCCCACCCTCCATGCCTGCCCACCAGAACAACTGATGGCCCCCCTACCCATGCACTCTCTCAAACTCCTTTGGAGACACTGAGCAAAAGTACCTTCTTTAGTACTCTTTGTAAAGTGCAAAACGGTATGCAGTTTGGTACTGCCCACCATGGAGGTTGAGGAGCATGGCATGGCTCAGTCAAAGGGTCCTTTGATATTTGACAGATGAAATAGAGGCCCCCATCTTGCACTGAGCTAAAACTTTGGTCTCCTGGCTTCCAGGTACACCAGGTTGACCTGTCCAGGATCCAGCCTGGCATAAACTCACTTTGTGACCTTGGACCAAACCACCCATCCTCTCTGGAAGGTGTGGAAAAATGTGGCCCCAAAGGCTGAATAAAGCCAGAGAGTCAGGGACCTTGAACGCATGTGAAGGGGCTGGACTTGATTCTGTAGGTGAAGCTAAACCACTGAAGGTTTTTCAGCAGTGTGTGAGCCAGTTCCCCATCTGAGATCTTTCTGGAAGTCACGTGAGTGACAGAGTACAGAAAAAAAGAATCAGAGGCAGGGAGACCAGCTGAGAAAGCTTGCTGTGGCCCAGGAGAGAGGGGGAAGGCCTGCATTGGGATGATGACAGAGAAAGGAGAGCGGAGAAGTCAGACCCGTGGGTCAGCACTAGCTGCTGCTCACTCAGCCCCACCCGGTTCTTGTGTCAAGACAAAAAGAAAACCCAGGTGGCCTCATACCTTGATTCCTGGGAACGTAATGGCAGAAGAGGCGTAAGAGCCAATCATGAGGGCCATTAACGTGGAGCGCAGGTTCCCAAACATGTTGGGCAGCTGAGGAGGGAAAGCAGCACCCATGAGGTGGGGACACCGTGACCCTTGCCCAGCATTCCCAGCCCTGCTCCATACAATAGCCCCAGGAGACGCAGCAGAAAAGCCCCAAGGTAAAACAAACAGAAAAATCAATGTGGGAAACTGTACTCTGCTCCCTGCCTACACAGTCACAGTGCCCTTTAGCTTCAAAAAGGCTCCCAGACACCCCTCAGAGAGACATTTTGTTAATTTTGTTTAATTCCAGGTTTCCCAAGTTTCTTACGTAACACCTCTGAACAACACATGGAATAGGTGCTTAAGAAACACTGATCTTGGCTGGGCGCAGTGGCTCATGCCTGTAATCCCAGTACTTTGGGAGGCCGAAGCTGGTGGGAAGCTTGAGGTCAGGAGTTCAAGACCAGCCTGGACAACATGGTGAAACCCCATCTCCACCAAAAATACAAAAATTAGCTAGGCATGGTGGCATGCGCCTGTAATCCCAGCTACTCCAGAGGCTGAGGCAGGAGACTCGCTTGAACCTGGGAGGTGGAGGTTGCAGTGAGCCGAGATCGCACCACTGCACTTTAGCCTGGGTGACAGAGCGAGACTATGTCCCCACCCCCCAAAAAAAAGAAAAGAAAAGAAAGAAACAGTGATCTTGTCCAACCCATTTGAGATGAGACAATTGAGACCCAGGGAGGAAAAGTGTACTCAAGTTCACAGAGCACATTAATGGCTTTCTCCCCATTGTCGCTGTCCCAGCCCTAACCCAAAGCTGTGACCATGGCTGTGTCCCGGTAATAGGCGGTGCCTCTTAACCCTCTCGGTTGACGTCCCAGCCCAGTTTCTGCTTAATCAGGACAAATCACATCCTGGGAGGTGAGGGTGGAAATAAGGGAGGGAACTGAGCCAGGGCAGACAGTCTCCAGAGGAGGTGGCTCTGACGCAGAGCAGGGTCAGAACCCACACCAGGAGAGAATTTAATTGATCATGTGTCCCACTCACCTGCCTCAGCCAAGCCCTCAGGGCAGGGGAAGGCAAAGTCAGAATGCCCTTCGCACACACCCTCCTCTGGCCCCACCATCCTCCCCAAGTCACTAGATCCCACAGCTGAGAAGGACCTTAGGATCCGTACAAAGTCTAAACACACTCCACAGAGGGGGAAACTGAGACTCTGAAGGGAGGCCTCAATAGCTCTGGTAAAAAAGGCGTTTAGGCCGCGCGCGGTGGCTCACACCTGTAATCCCAGCACTTTGGGAGGCCGAGGAGGGTGGATTGTCTGAGCTCAGGAGTTCGCGACCAGCCTGAGCAACACGGTGAAACCCCGTCTCCACTAAAATACGAAAAAATAAGCCGGGCGTGGTGGCGTGCACCTGTAGTCCCAGATACTCGGGAGGCTGAGGCAGGAGAATTGCTTGAACCTAGGAGGCAGAGGTTGCAGTGAGCCGAGATCGCGCCACTGCACTCCAGCCTGGGCGACTCTGCGAGACTCCGTCTCAAAAAAAAAAAAAATGGTGTTTAAACACATATAACTAAATTATCCTTCCCCCTTCCCCTGAAGTGGCTGGCTCAGGAAAAACCTCTACCCACTCAGGCATAGGTTTTCCTGCACCCTGCATCTGTGAGGCACCACTGCCAAGGACGCCAGGGAAGGCTGCCAGGCCTGGAGAGGGGCAGGGCCCTCTCCCCTCCAAGGGGCCACAAACGCTGTCTGCGCCCAGTACCGTGGGTAGGGCGAGGCCGGCCGGCTAACCCCGGGCTGGCGGCCTTGCAGCGCGCGTGGCAACAGCAGCTGGGCCCGCAAGACTCAGCACGGGACGTCCTGGTCCAAGTCTGGGCCAAGAGCAGCGGCCCACGGGGCGGGGCCGGCCAGAGGGAGCGGGGAGAGGCTGAGGGGCGGTGCCAGCGCCGGACCCTGCCATTGGCTGGAGATTACAGGAGGCGGGGATATAGCAGGGAGGAGCCGCTGGACAAGCCCCACCCGGCCGCCAGGGAGGGTCTGAGGTCAAGCGCCGGAGAGAAGGGATTTAGGGCCCTGGGCCAAGTTGCACAGCAGGGAGAAGGGGCTGCGCAGAGGGGCGGGGAGAAAGGGATCCGCTTCCTTCCTTTAGAGTTGTGAAATGTCCCCGGTTGGAATTGAAGGCGGCTGCTGGGGAGAGGTGAAATTCAGCCAAAACCACCCAGTCAGGCAGCCCTTCTCAGAGATAAACAGTCCGAGCCAGCCCGGCCAGGAACCTTCCCCCCCAACCTCCCTAAGCCTTTAACACTCCTAAGCCTTTAACGCGTTTACACACTCACATAAATAAACACACTTTGAGCAACACACATACACCACTCACCACATGTAATAGGTCAAGCCATGTGCATGACTAGGTGTCGACAACTTCATATGGTTCAACCTAGTACACTCACAAACACACCTACCAACTCATGGCTTTCACAGGGACGGGGTCACACACCCACTCTCCCACGACATGGCAAGCGTACACACGCTATCTCAAGCTGCTCCCTCCCCCTCAAGATCATGTTACCCAGTTTTATTTTCTTCCCAGCACCTATGACGACTGACATAATTTATTAGTTTACTTGTTTATTGGGTTATCTGTGCCCCTCACCCCCAAAATGTAACCTCCAGCAGGGAGGATGACTTGGTCAGTCCTGATTGTGCTGTAGTCCAGGACCTAGAACAGAGCTCCATGGACATTCATGGGCTCTGTACACACAAACACACACATTAACATACACCCCGACACACAGCCTCATCCACACATACACAGCCTCACACCTGCCCTTTGCAGCCACCTGCACAGTTTCTCACACACTCACTTGATCTAGTGATCTGCGTCCACAGGCCCCTCCCCCAGCCCACTCATACTGCCCTCACCCCACTCACTCTGCCCTCACCCCACTCGGGGGAACTCTGCTGCCAGGCCAGGCCTGTGACACTCACCGTGAGTGAAGTGAACGTTAGGCAGATGCCACCAAAGCCATTCAGGGACAGCGCCAGGAATATCAACGGAGACAGAGCTGGAAAGGGGAAAGCAGCAGATGAGGGCATTTGGGGAGCTGTGGGAAGCCAAGGGCGGGAGCTGGGGTAAACATCTGCCTTCATCCCACCTATTCTTTTCTTGTGGGGCCACAAGAGGACAGACAACTCACCTTCCACGTCCCGGGAGGCCAGGGCCATGAGGGTGCAGGACGCAGTGAAGCAGGCACTGTGGAGACACAGGGAAGGGCGAGGGGTTGGCCTGTGAGCACCCCCCCCCTCCCCTCCCCCTGCAGCACGGTCCCTGTCCTCCCGTTCCCCATAGCCCAGCCACCTCACCTGCCAACCAGCCGCACGGGTCGGGGGCCAAAGCGGTCCATGAGGATCCCCAGTGGCAGGGTGGTGGCGCTGAGCACGAAGGAACCGATGGTGAAGCCCAGGTTGAGCATCTCGTCCTGCTGGTCACAGTCCAGCCACCTGCGCTGCTCATCCTGGGTGGTGTTGGTGCTGCTCTCAGCTGAGGAGGGGGAAGGGAGGGCTCAGCACATGACAGCAGGAACAGCTGGGCACAGGAGACAGCAGCCCACAGTCAGGCGGCCTGCTTTCAAATCCCATGCCAAGTGCCTTTGGGGGTACCCTAGAGACATATCTCCTCTGATGGGGCTGCTCCAGAAATGGCAGCCATTAGTACCTGACCCTGGGAGAGTCTTGTGCACACACAGCCTGAGGCTTCAACTAGCTCAAATGAAATACTGGACATAAAAGTATTTACTAAGTTGTAATATGCACTCAATGTCCAAGCTTAGGGGGTTGTGGACCCCCAACAAGAAGTGCCCCCATATCTAGAGGCAAAGGCAAAGGCAGTGAGTGGTACTCTAACGGCTATAACAAGAATTCATTAAAATGGACCGGCGTGGTAGTTCATGCCTGTAATCCCACCACTGTGGGAGGCTGAGACAGGCAGATCGCTTGAGCCTACAAGTTTGAGACCAGCCTGGGCAACATGGTAAAACCCCATCTCTAAATAAAAAAAAGAAATTTAGAAAGAACACTAAAACTTAGATGAAGCTTTCCCGATAAATGATAGTCTGATAAAATAATAGCTAATACTTATTGAGCACTTAACTATGCTCCAGGCACTGTTCTAAACACAACAGCCCCATAAGTCAGTTAATAAAGTATCCCGTTCCCCAGGTGATGAAGCTGAGGCACAGAATGAGAACCAGGCACTGCCCTCCAGTCCCCTCTAGAAGTCCACTTGGAGGACTTGTCCTTAACGGTAAACTGCCAACTTGGAGATGTGACAAGTTAAGGAGAAAAGCTAGTGATAGGAGACAAAGGGTTGCTTCGCTTTACTCAATGCTCAGTGAGTCATGAGGTGGCTGCCCCCAGGCCTCCAAGTTGTCACTTGGCAGCACTGCCAAGGGCAAACTCAGGGTGCACCTGGAGCAGGCAGACAGACCAGGGTCTGAATTCCCACCACCAGCCTTACTAGCTGTGCACCTTGACCAAGTAACTTTCTTCTTGTCTGTAAACTGGACCAAAGAATGCCTAACCCACGACCTCCTTAGGAGGATTAAATTGGAGACAGTAAACAAAGAGCTTTGCACAGGGCCTGGCCCAGAGAAAGTGCTCCTGAAGGATCTGAGGAAGGGGTAGCTGACCCTCCTGCTGGGTCATGTGGTAAGCACGTACTCTAGGAGCTGGGCATCCGCACTACATGAGACAGGAAGTTCTCAGCTCTAGAGTGACAGGTGCTGCTAAAAGAACAAACCAGGCCAGGTGCAGTAGCTCACACCTGTAATCTCAGGACTTTGGGAGGCCAAGGTGGGTGCATCTCTTGAGCCCAGGAGTTCAAGACCAGCCTGAGCAACATTGGGAAACCTTGCCTCTACAAAACAAATTTTAAAAATTAGCCGAGCATGGCGATGCATGTCTGTAGTTCCAGCTACCTGGGAGGCTGAGGTAGGAGGATTGCTTGAGCCCGGGAGGTCAAGGCTGCAGTGAGCCATGATCACACCATTGCACTCCAGTCTGGGTGACAGAGCAAGGCCCTGTTTCAAAAAAAAAGAAAAGAAAAGAAAAGAAAACAAAAAAACAAAAAAACCAACAAGGGGACAAGGGGATGTGATAATGCCTGGATGCTAGGGGGTGGTAGAGGACATCTGCCCTCAGTAGTGAAAATGACCCCTGACTTTACATATCCAAAGGGCATGCAGGCGGCAGAAGAGTAAAGAGAAACGAATCTGTGTGTTAACATAAGGAAGAACACAAAGGCCTGGCAGATCCTGAGTGTTGACCAGCCACGGAAGGAACCGTCCTGGACAACAGAGAGTCTTCTTCAGTACCAGCTGCCAAGGAGGTGGGGAAAGTGCTCAGACACCTCCAGGAAGCACTTAGGGGGCTGGACCACACAGCCTTTGGGGATCAGGCTAGCCCTATAATTTAGTGATCTTTATGATCACTGTCATTTCTCTACAGGTTTGTTTTTTTTTTTGAGACAGGGTCTCACTCTGTCGCCCACGCTGGAGTGCAGTGGTGCAATTATAGCTCACTGCACCTTTGACTTCCCAGCTCACTGTAGCCTTGACCTCCCGAGTTCAAGTGATACCCCCACCTCAGCCTCCTGAGTAGGTGTGTCTACAGGTGCATGCCACCACACCTGGCTACTTTTTGTATTTTTTGTAGAGATGAGGTTTCAACTGTTGCCCAGGCTGGTCTCGAACTCCTGGGCCCAAGTGATCTGCCTGCCTGGGCCTCCCAAAGTGCTGGGATTACAGATATGAGCAACTGTGCCCGGCCTCTCTACAGGTTTATCTGCATTGGTTTATTCATTCTACACCCACTTACTGGATATTTACTATACAACAGCACTCTGTTGGGACAATGCGTAAAGCAAGAAGAAATACAAAGATGATTTTAAACCAGAGGCTGCACACCAGTGACCAGCAGTTGCCCCCACCCATGTTTTGCTTTGCTGGCAATGTTGACCCTTATAGTGTTGTAAATTATAATTGGGTGCCAGTTTAAAATCAGGAGTTATCACATAAAAATCCAGATGTCTTGCTTCTCTTTAAAAAGTTAGAAGATCGGCCAGGTGCGGTGGCTCAAGCCTGTAATCCCAGCACTTTGGGAGGCCGAGGAGGGTAGATCACAAAGTCAGGAGATCGAGACCATCCTGGCTAACACGGTGAAACCCCGTCTCTACTAAAAATACAAAAAAAAAATTAGCCGGGCATGGTGGTGGGCGCCTGTAGTCCCAGCTACTTGGGAGGCTGAGGCAGGAGAATGGCGTGAACCTGGGAGGTGGAGCTTGCAGTGAGCCGAGATCGCGCCACTGCACTCCAGCTTGGGTGACAGAGCAAGACTCCGTCTCAAAAAATAAAAATAAAAATAAAAAGAAGATCTGGGCATGACTGTAGCTGAGTGGAGGCCATCCCCTTTTGCCAGGGCTTGCCTTCTCAAGGTCATACACGTCCTCACCTCTCTTTTAATTCCCAGACATTGCTATTCTACACCTGCCCTGCTTTACCCAATTATTAGCAAATGCCTGGCCTCAACTGGCATTTCCATTTGCAGTCCCTGAATTAGACACTGTTCCTGCTCCTAAGTCTTTGATAATCAAATGACAATTTCCCTCACAAACAATCCCACTAGCATGCAAATTTACACCTACTTTGTGCTAATATTTTCTATAGAGAATCCCATTTAATCCATGCAATAACCCTAAAAGGTGAGTACAATGGTCCCCATTTTATAAATGGTAAGGGTCCAAGAAGCAAAGCAATTCAGTTAGCCAGCTTCTTACAGGCAGGCTCAGATTCAAACTCAAGATAATCTCCAAAGTCAACAGCTTTCCACTGCACCAAAGGGCCTCTGTGTTACATGGGCCAGTTAGCTCAGTAAGTTTCCCAAGCACACGTCAGTGCCAGAAAGGACATGTGCTCTTCCACTAACGGAGAATCCATTCCCGTGAAATGCTAATGACTTAGTGTCAATTCATACATTCATTCCTGTTTTATCGATCAGTCTTTTATGAGTTTGACCGAGTTCATTCATAAGGAAGGCTTGATCACTCTGAGTAGTTGGATAAAAATCCAAATTCTGAACTAAAAGGGGAGCCAGCCCAAGATGCCAAGACCTCTTAGAGCTGTGTCCATGTTAATGACAACAGAAAAGGTCTTTGGCATCAACCCCCAACCCCAACATTTATAGACAAATAAAGCGAAGCACAGGATGGGACAGTGATTAAGCTGGGCTTGGAAGCCAGGGAAAGCAGTGTTTCCCAGTATGTGGTATGCACAGCATGTGGGCACTCAAGATGGGTTCAGGAAGTAACATGGAGCAGTTTTTCAGGTTTCATAATTATTCGTTATTTGAATGTGTATTAAAAACATACATTGGCCAGCCGCAGTAGCTCACACCTATAATCCCAGCACTTTGGGAAGCCAAGGCAGGTGGATCACTTGAGATCAGGAGTTCAAGACCCACCTGGCCAACATGGTGAAACCCTGTCTCTACTAAAAATACAAACATTAGCCGGGTGTAGTGGTGGGTGCCTGTAATCCCAGCTACTCCAGAGGCTGAGGCAGGAGAATCGCTTGAACCCGGGAGGCAGAGGTTCCAGTGAGCCGAGATCACACCACTGCACTCCAGCCTGGGCTACAGAGAGAGACTCCATCTAAAAAAAACTAACAACAAAAAAAAAAACAAAAAACGATACACGTATATATGTACATATATATGTATTAGAAACATACATGTATATGTATAATGTTTGGGGGTGGGTAACAGCAAACCCGATATTCCAAGAATATTACACTTTAGAATGAAGCTATTTTTTTTTAAGCAGACTGATTCAAAAGGAATTATTAAGTAAATAACACCAGCTATGGCAAAGGGAAATGGTAAAATCATGAAGGTGAACTGCAAATGACTAGGTTTGGGATGGTTGTGAAGCACCTGGAGTCTGGAAGAGCCGGGTTCAAATTCTAATTCCACTAGCTGTGCTGCAGAAACTCTCTGAGGCTCCATTATCTCATCTGGGAAATGGGGACAGTGGTCTCAACCACCTGAGAGGCTGGCTCTGAGAACTGTCACACATACACACACAGTGAACACTCACAAAATGATCACATTTTCTTTGTCTCCCTGCTCAGCATTCCTTTCCTAACCCCATGATGCTTCCCTTTCCTGCCTCTGACATGGTCACATTCAGCAAAAACACCTTAGGGGTTGGGTGTGGTGGTTTATGCCTGTAATCCCGGCACTTTGGGAGGCCAAGACAGGAGGATCGCTTGAGTCCAAGAGTTTGAGACTAGCCCTGGCAACATAGTGAGACCCCATCTATACAAAAAATAAAAACATTAGCTAAGCATAGTGGTGCACACCTGCAGTCCCTGCGACTCCAGAGGCTGAGGTGGGAGGATCACTTGAACCTGGGAGGTGGAGGCCACAATGAGCTGAGACCACACCACTGCACTCCAGCTTGGGTGACAAAGTGATACCCTGTCTCAAAAAATAATAATAAGTAATTAATTAAATAAAATTTTAAAATTAGTCAGGTGTGGTGGTGTGCACCTGTAGTCCAAGCTACTCAGGAGGCTGAGGTGGGAGGATTGCTTGAGCCTGGGAGATCAAGGTTGCAGTGAGCATTGATCATGCCACTGCACTCCAGTCTGGTGACAGAGTGAGACCTTGTCTCAAAAACAAACAAACAAAATCTTAGGATTGGGCTCTCGCTGGTGTCTTGTCTATGGCTGGATTCCCCCAGGAGAGCCCTGGGCCATTGGAGGTCAGGGACATCCACACTATTCCCATGAGTCCCAGTAGAAAGGTTCTGGAGTCCAATGTGAAACTAAATCTTTACTCTGCCCTTTATTTACTAGCTGTGTGACCTTGCACAAGTTACTTAGCATCTCTGAGCTTCAGGTTTCTCTTCTATAAAATGGGGTTAATAAAAATAATACCTGTATCACAGATTTGTAGTGAGGACTAAATATCTAACTAACAAATAGTAAATGCCTAAAGAACTTTAGCAATTGTTTTATTTGGGCACTTATGCTGGATATAGAGTAGTTTGTGATAAATTGAACTGCTTCTGCCTAAATTCTGAGAAACAGAGGCTCCGTTAGCTGTGATACCCTTATAGGTAGGTCAGAGGACGTGGCCAGGTAACCCCAAAGTTGATACTAGTGAATGCTTCAATAATGAGTTCCAGGCCAGGCACAGTGGCTCACATCTGTAATCTCAGCACTTTGGGAGGCTCAGGTGGGAAGATCACTTGAGCCCAGGAGTTCAAGACCAGCCCTGGCAACATAGTGAGAACCTGTCTCTACAAAAAATAAAAAATTAGCCGAGGCCAGGTGCAGAGGCTCAAGCCTGTAATCCTAGCACTTTAGGAGGCCAAGAAAGGGGCATCACTTGAGGCAAGGAGTTCTAGACCAGCCTGGGCAACATGGTGAAACCCCGTCTTTACCAAAAATACAAAAAAATTAGCCGGGCATGGTGGCACAGGCCTGTAATCCCAGCTACTTGGGAGGTTGAGGCAGCAGAATCACTTGAACCCGGGAGGCAGAGGTTGCAGTGAGCGGTGATTGCGCTGCTGCACTCCAGCCTGGGCGACAAAGTAAGACTGTCTCAAAAAATAAAAACAAAAAATAAAAAATTAGCCGTGCGTGGTGGTACATGCCTGTGGTCCCAGCTACTTAGGGGGATGAGACATGAGGATCACTTGTATCCAGGAGGCTGAAGATGCATTGAGCTGTGTTTATACCACTGGACTCCAGCCTAGGCAAGAGAACAAGATCCTATTTCTAAAATAATAATAATTGTAATAATCATAATGAGTTCCTCATTTGTTGAGCTCTTCATATTTTTGTTAAATGACATCATTTGATCCTTAAATCATTGTTCTTTGGAAGAAAGGTTGACAATTGTCCACTTTGTTTTATAGACTTGGAAAGAATGGAGATCCAGAGAAGATAAGGTCACATAGCAAATAACAGCAAAGCCAGGTTCAGAATGTAGTAACAATCCCATCCGTAGTCTGAAATTTTATCTGCTTACCCTCATTTCATTTTCACAACAGCGCTATAAGGTATGGATTACTAGTCCCATTTTACCATATGGGGTAATTGAGGTATTAAGAAAATTAAGTGCTAGGCACGGTGGCTCACGCCTGTAATCCCAACACTTTGGGAGGCCAAGGCGGGTGGATCACCTGAGGTCAGGAGGTCGAGACCAGCCTGACCAATATGGTGAAACGCTGTTTCTACTAAAATTACACAAATTAGCCGGGCATGGTGGCGTGCACCTGTAATCCCAGCTACTCAGGAGGCTGAGGCAGGAGAATCGCTTGAACCTGGGAGGCGGAGGTTGCAGTGAGGTGAGATCGCACCACTGCACTCCAGCCTGGGCAACAGAGCGAGATTCCATCTCCAAAAAAAAAAAAAAAAAGAAAAGAAAAGAAAGAAAGATAGAAAGAAAATTAAGTAACTGGCTTCAATCACCCAACAGCACATAGCGGAGTTGGAAGCCTGCCTCTTTCCACACACTATGGCAACACAGATTCCTGGTCTGATTCTGTGTTCTTGGGACACTGCAGAGGAAGACTGACACCCAAAGTGAATAAAGTTTCAAGAAGCAGAAAGTAGACACTTTTGATCATGCAGCATGACTGAGGCAGATCAGGCAACAGCACCCACAGTCAGCCCGACAGCCTCAAGGATTTTGGCTGGAGTCCCTTGAAGGGAAGAGAGGTAGGTAAAGATAGGCATGTTGTACCGTGCTTTGCAAGAATGGACAAATAAGTCCTGGAAAATTAAAAAATTAGCCAGGTGTGGAAGCACATGCCTGTAATCCTAGCTACTCAGGAGGCTGAGGTGGGAAGATCACGTGAGTCCAGAAGTTCAAGGCTGCAGCAATGATCACACCACTGAACTCCTGCCTAGCTGACAGAGTGAGATCCTGTCTCAAAAATGAAACAAAACAAATAAATTCTGAGAAAAGGACTGGGCACGGTGGCTCCCACCTGTAATCCCAGGACTTTGGGAGGTAGAGGCAGATGGATCACTTGAGGCCGGGAGTTCCAGAAAAGCCTGGCCAACAGGTGAAACCGCATCTTTACTAAAAATACAAAAATTAGCCAACCATGGTGGTACACGCCTGTAATACCAGCTACTCAGGAGTCTGAGGCAGGAGAACTGCTTGAAACCAGAAGGCAGAGGTTGCATTGAGCCAAGATGAAGCCATTGCACTCCAGCCTGGGTGACAGAGACTCTGTCTCCAAAAAAAAAAAAGAAACAAAGAAAGAATTCACTTTGGTCACCTCTAGTAATCCCTAACAGCCAGATTTAGAAGCATACCCACTTCTGGGCAACTTACAACACCAAGTGGATATCTCACACTATATACAAAATCAACTCAAAATGGATCAAGGATCTAACTATAAGAGCTAAAACTACAAAACTCAAAGAAAACACAGGCCGGGCATGGTGGCTCACACCTGCAATCCCAGCACTTTGGGAGGCCGAGGCAGGTGGATCACGAGGTCAGGAGATCGAAACCATCGTGGCCAATGTGGTGAAACCCCGTCTCTACTAAAAATACAAAAATTAGCTGGGCATGGTGGTGTGTGCCTGTAGTCCCAGCTACTCAGGAGGCTGAGGCAGGAGAATTGCTTGAATCCAGGAGGCAGAGGTTGCAGTGAGCCAAGATCGCGCCACTACACTCCAGCCTGGGTGACAGAGCAAGATTCCGTCAGAAGGACAAAGGAAGGAAGGAAGGAAGGAGGGAGGGAAGGAGGAAGGGAGGGAGGGAGGGAAATAAGGAAGGAAGGAAGGAAGGAAGGAAGGAAGGAAGGAAACACAGGTGTAAATCTTTGTGACCTGAGATTAGGCAATAGTTCCTTAAACATGACACCAAGATACAAGTGGCAAAAGAGAAAAATAGAAAATTGGACTTCAATATTAAAAACTGTTGGGCACTAAAGGACACCAAAAGAAAGTGAAAGACAACCCAAAAATGGAAGGAAAATTTTTACAAATCATATATAGGAGACTTATATCTAGAACATAAAGAACTCTTACATCTCAGTAATAGAAAGATAACCTAATTTTAAAGTGGGCAAAGGACCTGAATAGACCTTTCTCCAAAGATATGCCAAAAGCCAATAAGCACAGGAAAAGATGCTCAACATCATTGGTCAGTAGGGAAACACAAATCAAAATCACAAAAAAACTTTACATCCACTAGGATGGCTATAATAAAAAAAGATGTGCAGGCCGGGCGCGGTGGCTCATGCCTGTAATCCTAGCACTTTGGGAGGCCGAGGTGGGCGGATCACTTGAAGTCAGGAGTTCGAAACCAACCTGGCCAACATGGTGAAACCCCATCTCTACTGAAAATACAAAAAATTAGCCGGGCGTGGTGGTGGACGCCTGTAATCCCATCTACTCAGGAGGCTGAGACACGAGAATCGCTTGAACCCGGGAGGCGGAGGTTGCAGTGAGCTGAGATCATGCCATTGCATTCCAGCCTAGGCAACAGAGTGAGACTCCATCTCAAAAAATAAAAATAAAAAAATACAAAAAGATGGGCAACGACACATATTGTTGAGGCTACAAAGAAAGTGAACCCTCATCACCGCTAACAGGAATGTAAAATAGGCTGGTCCCAGTGCAGTGGTGTTTACACCTATTGATCAAAACCAGTTCCTTTTCCACTCCCACTGCTTCACTTGACTAGTCTTAAATATATATATATATATATATATATATATATATATATATGAGAAATTAAAAATTTAAAATTTAAATTTAAATTTAAAAAAATGTAAAGGAGGCCAGACACAGTGGCTCACGCCTGTAAATCCCAGCACTTTGGGAGGCCAAGGGGGGTGGATCACCTGAGGCAGGATTTCAAGACCAGCCTGGACAACATGGTGAAACCCCATCTCTACTAAAAATACAAAAATTAGCCGGGCATGGTGGCGGGCGCCTGTACCTGGGAGGCTGAGGCAGGAGAATCGCTTGAACCCAGGAGGTGGAGGTTGCCCTGAGCTGAGATAGTGCCATTGCACTCCAGCCTGGGCAACGAGAGAGAAATTCTGTCTCAAAAAAAAAAAAATTTTTTTAAGAATATGAAATAGTGTAGCCACTTTGGAAAACAATTTGGTAGCTCCTCAAAATGTTAAACATAGTTACCCTTGCAACTGACCAGCAATTCCTAAGAAAAATGAAAGCATACCTCGACATTAAAAACTTTACAAGGGCCAGGCAGGGTGGCTCACACCTATAATCCCAACACTTTGGGAGGCCCAGGAGGGAGGATCACTTGAGCCCAGGAGTTCGAGACCAGTCTCGGCAACATAGCATGACCCAGTCTCTACAAAAAAAAATTTTTTTAATTAGCTGGATGTGTTGATGCGGGCCTGTAGTCCCAACTATTCTGGAGGCTGAGGTGGGAGGATCATTTGAGCCCAGGAGGTTGAAGCTGCAGTGAATTGTGATTGTGCCTCTGCACTCCAGCCTGGGTCACTGAGTGAGATACCCTGTCTCAAAAAAATTAAAAAAAAAAAAGTCCAGAAGAACATTTGGGTCTCACTCTGTGGTCCAGGCTGGAGTATAATGGCACAATCATAGCTCACTGCAGATTCAAACTTCTGGCCTCAAGTGATCCTCCTGCCTTAGCCTTGAAATAAGCGTGGATTACAGATGAGCCACCACACCCAGCCAGACCATTATTCATAATAGCCAAAATGTGAAAACAACCCAAATCTCCATCAACTGACAAATGGATAAATAGAATGGTGGTTGATCCATACAATGGAGTATTACTCAGCAATAAAAAGAAGTCCTGATACATGCTACAAGGATGAACCTCGAAAACATTATGCTAAGTGAAAGCAGCCAATCACAAAAGGCTAAATATTACAAGATTCCATTTAAATGAAATGTTCAGAATAGGTAAATCTAACTTTTATCACAGGCAAAGCTATGACAGGAAATAGATGAGTGGTTGCCTAGTGCTTGGGGGCAGAGGTGGGGGTGAGGCGAGTGAGTACTGCTAATGGTACAGAGTTACTTTTGGGGATAAAGAAACTGTTCTGAAATGGACTCTGGTGATGGTTGCACTACTCTGAACATACTAAAACTGTTAAATTATATACTTGAAATGGGTGACTTGTGAGGCATGGAAATTATATCTTAATAAAGCTGTTTTACATATTTTACATATTTAAAAATGCAGGTGGAGGGATGAGCCCTCTAAAGAGAAGCAGGAGTTTGAGGAGGTTCTAAATATTGTGTGGTGGGTACTGAGGCATATAAATTTGTCAGACCTCATCAAAATGTATGATGTAATCTTCAAGAAAGTTGATTTTAAAGAAACACCACCAGCACCAGGTGGAGAATGCAGGAAGAAGTTACACAAGGGGTAGGCCAAGAGTGATGGCTCATGTCTATAATCCCAGCGCTGCGGGAGGCCGAGCCGGGTGGGTCACTTGAGGTCAGGTGTTCGAGACCAGCCTGGCCAACATGGTGAAAGCCCGTCTCTACTAAAAATACAAAAATTAGCCAGATGTGCTCGCTTGAACCCAGGGGGAGAAGGTTGCAGTGAGCCAAGATCATGCCAATGCACTCCAGCCTGGGTGACAGAGTGAGACTCTGTCTCAAAAAAAAAAAAAAGTTACATAGGGGACAGTGGCAGGTGTCAAGGGCAGGCAGGGTCTCTCCTATCTCCAGGATAAACTCATAGGGGACTGAGATGCCATGTGGGTCCCTAATAGCCCTCCACTTGGTTTTTGCAGCCACCCTTATGTGTATCATTTCATGTCAGGCCTCTTCTTCCCGACCCACCCAGCCATCCCAGCCTGGCTGCCAACCCCACCTCCTCCAGCCCCTGTCACCCCATAATTGGGGCCAGGAGGCATGGGAGAGTCGCCATCTCTCGGTGCCATCTGTTGCATCTTTACAGATAACCATGGCTGGATACGGCAGATCCTGGGGTGGAGCAGCCACTGTTCAGAGCAGTGATCAAGACCTCCCCATCTCCACCCCTCAAGGAATCGGTTTTCTCCCATAGCCACATCAGGTGCTGTGCAGGAAAGAGTTGAAACGAGAAGCCAGGAGCAACCAGAAGGACACTAACATTTATTAAGCACTGCGGACTCTCACAGCACTCCCACGGAATCGATATTATTATCCCCATTCTGAAGACCAGGCAACTGAAGCTCAATGTTTAAGGAACTCACCGAAGTCACCAACTGATAAAAGTGATGGAAGCTGGGATTCAAATCCAAGCTAAACTTCCTTCCAAGCTTACTCCACAACACAGAGGTTGGGGAAAGGGGATAAAAAGAGAGGGGAGCCCAATTCCATTTCCACCCAGCTCCTTAGGCGGAGCTTGTCAGCACAGCTCTCTCCTTCCCAGAATAGGAAGATACCCATCAGAGGCAAGTCCTAGACACCAGCAGTGGTAACTCCCTGCCCCAAGGCAGCTGCAGACAGCCTATGGCTGTAGTTACTGCTCCCAAAGAGTGTTAGAATTCCCACTCCCAGCTTCGGGGCCACTCACACAAGGTGATTGAAGTGGAAACCAGAGACCCTCCACAATGCCCTCCTAGAGGAAATGAGGCTATGTAACTTTGTCCAAATGAGTAATTTGAAAACCTGGGGGCTCCCAGGTCCTGAAAAGGGAAGAATGTGGGGCCCTTTACATTCATACTCCACTTTGTGCAGCTCTCCCTTGTCTTATGATAGCCCTATTAAGAAATTCCTCTCCCAGCACGTCTCCTTCAAAGAGCTCTAGACCTGAGGCTGTCAGAGGCTTAGGACTCTGCCTATTAGTCCCAAGGTCTGGATGACCAGCAGGACACCTGGCATTCAGTGACCACTGGATTAGATAAATGAAATAGTGGGCAGAGTGCCACCCATTCTCCCCCTGAAGTTTGAAGAGGTCGAGAAGTGAGGCTGTCCAACTGCTGACCCTGCTTTCTGTCCACCTGGCTACCTAACCTTCTCTGGCTTCCACCTGCCCCTTTGCCATCCCTCCCCCCAGCCCACCCAGCCCATTTTCAGGCATACCTGGGCACATGCTGGAATAGAAGCCCTCGTTCTTCAGAATGATCAACAGGGAGCCCCAGCCCAGGAGCACAGCAGAGAAGAAGAGGTTCTCCAGCACAGCCGTGCAGGCCATCCACCAGCGCCTCCGGTACGCCTGTTGCAGCGTGGGGGCCATGCTGACCCCGAGCCTGCACAGAAACAGAGCGCTGGGTGAAGGGCCCCCCAGTGGCCCCAGGGAAGGGTCCTGCATCATGGTGGCACCCGACACCTCTCGGGCCAGCCCGCGAGGAGCCCCTCATGGAGGCCCCATAGAGCCCTGGGCTTCCCAGCCGGTGCCACGGAGCTGGCTCCGTGCGCACTAGCAGTGCCAGAGGTGCACGCGGCACGAGGCTCCCGCTGAGCCACTATCGGAAACAAGGAAGGTCCTGTCTGCGCGCTGCAGCTTCCTAGCAGGCTGCCGGGTTCTCCCACCCAGGCCAGGGCGCTCAGGGCCGGGCTGCTGGGGGAGAAAGTCCGCATTTGCCCAGGTCCCCAGAGGACAGCAAGGGGCAGAGCGCGCTCTGAAGCACCGCGGGCCCATGTCCGGACTCTCGCGCCAGGAAAGACCCCTAGAAGCTGGCAGGAAGAAGGGCAAGTTCAAGGCTACCCTACGACCCCATCTTCCAGTTGCCCCTCCAAGACCTCTCCTTCCCTCTGGGGCCGGGCGACAGCAAGCCCTCCCCCTTTCCGTATCAGGTGACCCACGACCCTACAGTCTCTCGGGCCAAGCCAACAGCTGCCACGTGGAGGGAGACCCAGGACGGGCTCTCCTCGGTTCCCTCCTCCCCCGCGCGCCCCCCACTCACTCCGCAGGGCTCGGGGCACCAGGCTTTGCACCTCGGAACCCGCTTGCCCCCCTCCAGCCCCGGGAGGGGGCTCGGACTTCGGCAGGAAGTCTGGCGGCTGCTGACTTTATAAGGGCAGCGGTGGCGGATGGGCTGGCGGGCGGGTGTGTTTACCAAAGGGAGGGAAAGAGCCCCAGCTCCCCCCGCCGCGGCCGCTGCAGCCTCGGCGGGAGGAGAGGGAACGCGGGCGGCGCGGGGGCGGGGAGCGACAACCGGGATGAGACCGAGGAAAGCGGAGAGGAGAAGGGCAAGAAAGACCCAGAGAGAGGGGAGGAAGTACCAGTCACTTCTTCCAGGGGGGACTCGGTATTCTCATCTGTGAAATGGGGCTTTGGGTTCAAGCGCTCCAGGAGGTCCGCTGGAACTCTGGCAAACGCGCAGCTCTAAGCAGAGGAAGTGCAGCGAGCGGGGACCCGGGAGGAAGAGAAGAGTCGGAGGGGTCAGAGAAAAGAAAAGGGAAGGACGCAGAAAAGGGAAGGACGCGCTTGGCGAGATGGGACACTGTGCCGCGGGACCGCGGGCGCAAGTAACGGTCTTTCCTTGGGAAGCCTGGCAGTGTCGGCGGGAGCCGGCCTCGGTGTCTCTCAGCCGACGCACAGCCCGAGACCCTACGCGCGCCCCCTCCCCGCCCACGCTGCTCACCTCCGGTCACCGGCAAATGAGCAGCCAGCAGCTGCGGACGCCTCCGGGAGCGCAACGCTTTCGCGGCGCGTCCGGAGTCCCGTGGGCCCAGCCCTGAGCCGCGCCCGCGCTGGGGTCTTCTCTGCGTGCAGGACCCGGTGGCCACGGAGCTTCAGCCTGACAGCCCGGTGGCCTCGCCTCCGCTGTCTCCTCGGAAGAAGCGGGGGAACTGGGAACCCGCCGGGCGCCAGAGGTCTGCGAAGCTGGGCTTGGATGAAGTGGATCTGCGGAGTTGATAGTTGTATTTACACGCGTCCGGGGCTGCGCCCCGAGGTGGGGGCGGGGGCTCACTTCTTTTCCCCTCCCCTTAGGTCGAGTTTCACGCGCACGTGACTCGCCCGCTGGTCCCGGACACTCTCCCTCTGGCACAGCCCCAGCACCTACATTTCCACCCTGGACCCCCATCTTCTCCCCCAAGCCCCCAGACTAACATCAGGCAGCGCCCTCTGTATCCTTGTTCAAAACAAAGTGCGATTCGGCTGAAGCCGACTGACCGCGATTCAGGGCCGCCTTGGGTGGGGTTTTGAACTGTGCAGCTGGAAGCAGTGTTTTCCGAGAGGCAGAGTGGCACGGGTTTCTTTGGAGTTAGTCAGATCGAGGTCTGAGTCTTGACTTTTTAACTGACTACCCTGGGTTACCTAGGGCAAGCTACCTCTCTGAGCCTCAGCTTCCTCCTCCCTAAATTCGGTTAAAATGGAACCTACCTAACTGCCCAAAGGAATCGGGATTGTGATGCAGGTAAAATGCTAAGCATAGCATTTGGCATAGTAAGCATAATGTTAATTGTTGCTGCTGTCATTATTTCAGAAGACCTGGTGATCGGATGCTTCCAGATCAACAATTGATTGACTCCAGGTAAATCTCTCAGCCTCCCTGAGCCTCAGTATCCTCATCTGTAAAATAGACTACTATGGTGTGGAGTAATGAGAAGTAATCTCATTACATGTGAGTTTAATTGTGTGTTAAGAGTGCTGCTAATGCATGCTGAGCTTAATACCTAGGTGATGGGTTGATAGGTGCAATAAACCACCATGGCACACATTTACCTACGTAACAAACCTGCACATTCTGCACATGTACCCCAGAACTTAAAATAAAAATTAAAAATTAAAAAAAAAAGAGTGATACTGGTGGCCAGGTGTGGTGGTTCATGCCTGTAATCCCAGAACTTTGGGAGGCCAAGGCAGGAGGATCGCTTGAGCTCAGGAGTTCGAGACCAGCCTGGACAACATGGTGAAACCCCGTCTCTACAAAAAAGAAAAAAAAATAGCCAGGCATGGTGGTGTGCACCTGCAGTCTCAGCTACCCAGCAGGCTGAAGTGGGAGGATCACTGAGCTGGAGAGATGGAGGCTGCAGTGAGCCAAGATCATGCCACTGCACTCCAGCCTGTGTGACAGAGTGAGACTCTGTCTCAAAAACAAAACAAGAATGACTACAGAAAGCTCCAAGAAGGCCTCAGATAAAAGGGAACCCCTGAACAGATGAGCCACCAAGCCAAGAGAGGAACTAATGGCTACCATAGACAGGGCACTTTCCAAAATAAAAATACTGTTATTAATTCCTCAAGACATCATGGTCCCATTTAAACCTCATAGCTTTTCAGAGAGGGAGAAACTGTAGGCTTGAAGCTGGAGCAAGGTTAGAGGTAGGATGCAGAGTCAGGTCGGCCTGGCATTTAAGTACGGCTCCTTCCATTCCTCCCAGAAGGAGAATGGCAAGAGCAAAGGCTTAGCGGTGGGAATGGCACAAGGAGTTCTCGCCGGCCAAAGCACATGTCAGGCTCTGATGGTTTAACTTCTTAAAATGCAATACTGCCTCCCAGAACTTCCAGATCAAGGTCAAACTCCTCAGCTCTGCACAGGGGGACCTAGAGTCAACTTTCTAAGCTAGGAAAGTCATGGATCCCTTTGAGAATACAAAAGACAGTGGGCGCGGTGGCAGTGGCTCATGCCTGTAATCCCAACATTTTGGGAGGCTGAGGCAGGAGGATCACTTGAGCCCAGGAGTTCAAGACCTGCTTGGTCAACATAGTGAGACCCCTATTTCTACAAAAAATTTAGCTGAGCATGGTGGCATGTGCCTGTAGTCTCAGTTACTGGGGAGGCTGAAGTAGGATGATCCCTGAGCCTGGGAGGTCCAGGAAGCTGGAGTGAGCCGACATCTCGCCACTGCACTCCAGCCTGGGTGACAGTGACCCTGTCTCAAAAAAAAAAAAAGAATAAATATGTTATTGATCTACTCTTGACAAAAATGCTTGTGTGAACATGGACACACACACTCATCAACATTCACATTTCAAGGTTTTCATGGACCCTTTCCATGAGACTCTAGTGGTCCATGGACCCCCATGGCTGGAACACTTGCTCTTCCTCATCTCAACCCACATTTCCATGGAGTTGGACTGTCTGCTGCATGAGGACACAGGCCTCATTTGGTGTGTTCATTCACTGCTGTGTATCCCAGCACCCAGAACAGCACCTCACCTAAGGGGCACTCAGCACATGTGCAGTGAAGAGTCAGTCAGCTGGTTTCACACCTCCCAGTCTTTGCACCTGCTATTCCTTCTTGTGGGAATGACAGATTTCCTTCATTTCTTTTTTTTTTTTTTTTTTTTTTTTTTTTTTTTTTGACAGATTCCAGCTCTGTTGCCCGGGTTGGAGTACAGTGGCATGATCTCAGCTCACTGCAACCTCTGCCTCCCAGGTTCAAGCAATTCTCATGCCTCAGCCTCCCAAGTAGCTGGGATTACAGGTGCACACCACCACCTGTGGGCTGATATTTTTTTCTTTTCTTTTCTTTTTTCCTGAGACAGAGTCTCACTCTGTTGCCCAGGCTGGAGTGCAGTGGCGTGATCTCGGCTCACTGCAAGCTCCACCTCCCGGGTTCAAGTGATTCTCCTGCCTCAGCCTCCCAAGTAGCTGAGACTACAGGCGCACCCACCATGCCTGGCTAATTTTTGCATTTTTTAGTAGAGGTGGGGTTTCACCATATTGGACAGGCTGGTCTCGAACTCCTGACCTCGTGATCCGCCCATGTTGGCCTCCCAAGGTGCTGGGATTACAGGTGTGAGCCACTGCACTCGGCCATTTTTTGTATTTTTTTAGTAGAGATGGGGTTTCACCATGTTGGCCAGGCTGGTCTTGAACTCTTGGCCTCACGTGATCCACCCACCTTGGCCACCCAAAGTGTTGGGATTACAGGCATGAACCACTGCGTTCAGCCTCCTTCTTCATTTCTAATGTACTCATCCTTCACAACTCAGCTCAAGTTTCACTTCTCTCTGGAAGCTCTACTCTAGGCTGGATTCAGGGCCTTGTCCACATACCCCCCAAATACTCTGCTAACCTCTATGGAAGTCCCCACACTGATCTAGAATAATCAGCTTAGTTTTCTGCCCCCATCCCGCCCCATGAGATGTACATCTTGTGGAGGCAGGAACCACCACGTGGTAGGTGATTTGTGTGCCTGCTGCCTATCACAGGGCCTGGCGCCTAATAAGCTTGCGGCCAACATTTGTTGAATAAATGAAAAGGGAATGGTGGGAAAGGAAGCTGAAAAGGTAGGCTAAAATCAGTTTGGAATTACCTCTGGGAGGCCAAGGACTTTCAATCTTGCAGGGTAGGTAACAGGAAACTCCTGGATTTTGTTTTCTTTTGGTTTTGTTTGTTTTTAATGAAGGGTAGCGTTATCGTCAGGTTTTTGTGTTTAATTAATGGAGCATATATTGGAAAGGACAGAGACCTTAAAGCAGTTAGGAGACCACCATAATAGTTCACATTTTGCAGCCATAAAAAGGAATGAGGCCAGGCATGGTGGCTCACTCCTGTAATCTTATCACTTCGGGAGGTCGAGGCAGGCGGATCACCTGAGGTCAGGAGTTTGAGACCAGCCTTACCAACATGGAGAAACCCCGTCTCTACTAAAAATACAAAATTATCCGGGCATGGTGGTACATGCCTGTAATCCCAGCTACTCAGGAGGCTGAGGCAGGAGAATAGCTTGAATCTGGGAGGCAGAGGTTGCGGTGAGCCGAGATCGCGCCATTGCATTGCAGGTACATGGATGAAGCTGGAAGCCATCATCCTCAGCAAACTAACACAGGAACAGAAAACCAAACACCGCATGTTCTCACTCATAAGTAGGAGCTGAACATTGAAAACACATGGACACAGAGGGGAACATCACACACTAGGGCCTGTTGGGGAGTGGGGGTTGGGGGGTAAGGGGAGGGAACTTAGAGGACGGGACAATAGGTGCAGCAAACCACCATGACACACGTATACATATGTGACAAACCTGCACATTCTGCACATGGATCCTGTTTTGTTTTAAGAAGAAATAAAGAAAAAAAACAAGAAGAAACAAACAAACAAAAATAATTCCCATTTAAAATAATAAAAAATAGGCCAGGCATGGTGACTCAGGTCTACAATCCCAACACTTTGGGAGGCCAACGCGGGCAGATCTCTTGAGCCCAGGAGTTCAAGGCCAGCCTGGGCAACATGGCAAAACCCTGTCTCTACAAAAAATATAGAACAAACAAACAAAATAGCCAGGAGTGGTGGTGCATGCCTGTCATCCCAGCTACTCAGGAGGCTGAGGTGGGAGAATCACTTAAGCCTGGGAGGCGGAGGTAGCAGTGAGCTGAGATCGTGCCACTGCACTCCACCTGGAGCAACAGAGCAAGATTTTGTCTCTAAATAAATAAATAAAATAATAAAAAACAGAGAAGAGGACAGAGACCTAAGACATATTTCCATATCTGAATCAATAGGATTTATCAACCTTCTCCTCTGCTCCCAAAACTAATTCCTTCCTAAACTCTGTTCTCCTGACACTACTCATAGGTTAAGTATAACAGCATTATCACATTGGCTGTCATGTGGGCTCCTGGCTAGAGGCTGCTTCACAGCTTAATGGACAAGAGCACTGAGACAGGGTGGGTCTAAATCCTGGCTCTGCAGCTGATTATTTGTGTGATTTTGTCCAAATCACTCCATCTCATGAGCCTCACTCTTCTAGTCTGTTAAGTGCTGAAAATAAAAGTATCCAATTCAATTCATTATTTAATGAATTATTTAGCCTAACAAATAGCTATTATAAATATTTAGGCTGGGCACAGTGGCTCACGCCTGTAATCCCAGCACTTTGGGAGGCCAAGGTGGGCAGATCACCTGAGGTCATGAGTTTGAGACCAGCCTGACCAACATGGTGAAACCCCATCTCTACTAAAAATACAAAAATTAGCTGGGTGTGGTGGCATGTGCCTGTAATCCCAGCTACTCAGGAGGCTGAGGCAGGAGAAACGCTTGAACCCAGGAGACAGAGGCTGCAGTGAGCCAAGATCGTGCCACTGCACTCTAGCCTGAGCAACAGAGCAAGACTCTGTCTCAAAAAAAAAAAAAAAAAAAAATCTCTGCATGAAGAATGTACATAAAATGGTGCAGCCATTTCGGAAAACTGTTTGGCAGGTCCTCAAATAGTTAAACATAGAGTTACCACAATAGCCCAGCAATTCCACTCCTAAATATACTACACCCAAGAGAATTGAGAATATTTGTTAACACAAAAATGTGTATACAAGTGTTTATAGCTGTATTATTCATTACAGCTAAAAAGTGCAAACATCCCAGCAGTCCGTCAGCTGATGAACGGAGAAATAAAATGTGGTATACCCATACAATGTCATATTATTTGGCCATAAAAAGGAAGTACTGATACATGCTACAACATGGATGAACCTTGATAATGTTATGCTAAGTGAAAGAAACCAGACACAAAAGACCACATATTGTATGACTGCATTTATATGAAGTGCCCAGAATAGGCAAATCCACAGAGACAGAAAGTAGATTAGTGGTTGCCAGAGACTGGAGGGAGGAGATAATGGGAAATGTGGAATGACTGCTAATGGTATGGGGTTTCTTCTTGGGGTAATGAAAATGTTGTACAATTAGATAATGGTGATCATTGTAAAACTTTATGAATATACAACACACTGAATTGTATACTTTATTATATTTTTTTTTTTGAGACAAGGTCTCGCTCTGTCAACCAGGCTGGAGTGCAGTGGCACGATCTCAGCTCACTGCAACCTCCGCCTCCCAGGCTCAAGTAATCCTCCTGCCTCAGCCTCCCGAGTACCTGACACTACAGGCATGTGCTACCATGCCTGGATAATTTTTGTATTTTTAGTAGAGACAGGGTTTCACTATGTTGCCCAGGCTGATTTTGAACTCCTGGACTCAAGTGCTTCGCCCACCTCAGCCTCCCAAAGTGCTAGGATTACAGGTGTGAGCCACCACTCCCGGCCTAAATTGTATTCTTTAAAAGACTGAATTGTGTGGTGTGAGAATTATATCTCAATTAAAAAAAAAAAAAAAACCTTTGCGTGTGTCAGGCACTAGGGATTCAGTGCTGAATAAGACACAGACCCTATCCTCAGAGAACACAGAGCCCAGCAGGAGACAGCCACAGATGAATCAAGTGTTACATCATCTATAGGAAGTGCCATGGAAGAAAGACATGGTGCCATGAGAACATACGCTTAGAGAAGGGAATTTCATCTAGACTGGGGCTCAGGGAGGAATCTTTCAGGGTGATGCTTGTGCTCAGAGTTTTCCATGTCAGAATCAGTAGAATTTATCAGTCCTCCAGAGGAGGAAACAGCAAATGAAAAATCTTACAACAGGAGGATACAGAGACATTCCAAGAGCTGATCAAGGGCCGGTGTGAACAAAGCACATAGGATGCAGAGCCTGTGGTGTGAGGTTGCAGCTGGAAAGGTAAAACACTAATTACATTGGATCTTCTGAGACAATAAAGAGTATGCAATAATCTCAAATGACCGAAACTGACCTTCCTCCTCCCTAACTTGCTTGCTTCCACTGTTGCCCGTATCATAAAAGCACCACCCTCTTCTACCCAGTGGCTTAAGACATGAAACTCAAGTCATCCCAGGCTTTCTCCCCACCTCACTCTCCACATCCAGCCTATCAGCGAGCTTGTGGGTCCTACCACGTAAAGACTTCTCATCTCCAGCTACTACCATCCCCCAAGCCCAGATCACCATCAGCTCAGGCCTGGACTCCTGGAACCCTTCTAACCGGGTCTTCCCAATCCTACCCCCCGCACATGACCCCACTAGCCCATCAGAATGGACTAATCGAGTTGTAGATTTGATCAGGCCACATCCCTTGAAAGGCTTCCTGTGACCCTCGGGTCACAGGGGAAATGCACAAACTCCCAATGATGGCCCCTGAGTCCTGTGCCATCTGGGTCTGCCCTCTGCCCTCTGTGTTTTTGCCATGGTAACCTCCTTCACACCCATTAATACTCCATGCTCTCTCCTACCTCAAGTTCTTCCTGGGCTGGAACATTCTCTGCACTAGCCTAGCCAACTAACCCTTCAGATCTTTTGTTTGTTTGTTTGTTTTTGAGACAGTCTTGCTCTGTTGCCAGGCTGGAGTGCAATGGTGCAATCTATCTCGGCTCACTGCAACCTCTGCCTGCCGGGTTCAAGCAATTCTTCTGCCTTAGCATCCTGAGTAGCTGAGACTATAGGCACCTACCATCACGCCCGGCTAATTTTTGTATTTTCAGTGGAGGTGGGTTTTCACCATGTTGGCCAGGCTGGTCTCGAACTCCTGGCCTCAAATGACCACCCTCCTCGGCCTCCTAAAGTGCTGGGATTACAAGCATGAGCCACTGTGCCCAGGCAACACTTCAGATCTTAATGATCATTTCCTTTAAGTGCCTGACCTCTTGTAGTAACTAGCCTGACTCCAGCAATGAATCCTTTTGCAATGTAACCTATATAACATCTGAGTTTCCCTTTGATAAAACTCATCATATATTTGTTCCTCTGACAGTTCAGAGGGCAAGGGCCTTTGCCCACCTTCCTCACCACTATCCTCTCACCACTTAACACAGAACTCACCACCCACCATGCCTCCTGCCTGACAAATTCCTAACCATCCTTCAAATCTCACTCACCTGTTACTTTCTGGGAGGCAGTCTTCCCAGAGCACCAAGACAATGGGACACGTTCCTTTATACACCCTGCTGAACATCTCTTTTTTGAGGGGCGGGTAGAGATGAGTGTCTCACTATGCTGCCCAGGCTGACCTCAAACTCCTGGCCTCAAGCGATCCTCCTGCTTTGGCCTCCCAAAATGCTGGGATTACAGGCATGAGCCACTGTACCTGACTGCAACTGGTTTAGATTTTCTATCTTCTTTGCCCCAGCACCTAAAACAATGCTTGTCACAAGACTCCTCTTAGGTCAGCCCACAAGAGCTCTTATGAAAATCTCTAAAATTGTGGCTGGGCACAGTGGCTCACGCTTGTAATCCCCGCACTTTGGGAGGCTAAGGCAGGTGGATCATCTGAGGTCAGGAGTTTGAGACCAGCCTGACCAATAAGGTGAAACCCCGTCTCTACTAAAAATACAAAAATTAGCTAGGCATGGTGGCAGGCACCTGTAATACTAGCTACTTGGAAGGCTGGGACAGGAGAATTGCTTGAACCCGGGAGGCGGAGGATGCAGTAAGCTGAGATTGTACCACTGCACTCCAGCCTGGGTGACAGAGCAAGACTGTCTCAAAATAAAAAAGAAAAAAAAAAAAGAAAATCTCTAAAGTTGCATGCAAAATTCTACGTGCATTCAGGAGACAGGCTGTGACTTTTGTCAGATTTCCAGAGGCCTAAGATCTGAAAGAAGAACCTTTTCCCCAGATGCTGAAGGAGCTTTAAACAGCACTGTCAACACAGACTTCTACTATGAAAAACCATCCCCGTCTAGAATACAAGTTCCAAGAGGGCAAGAATCAAGGATCTTTACCTATTTTTTTCTTTCTTTCCATTTTTTTTTTTTTTTTTTTTAAATCGAGACAGGGTCTTGTTCTGTTGCTCAGGCTAGAGTGCAGTTTTGTGACCGTGGCTCACTGGAGCTTCCAACTCCCGGGCTCAAGTGATCTTCCCACCTCAGCCTCCTGAGCAGCTGGCACCACAGGCACGTGCCACTATGCCCAACTAATTTTTTTTTTTTTTAGTTGAGACAGTGTCTCACTATTTTACCCAGGCTGGTCTCAACTCCTGGGCTCAAGCAGTCCTCCCACCTGGGCCTCCTAAAGTGCTGGGATTATAGATGTGAGCCCTATGCCTGGCCTCTTTACCTATTCTGTTAATTGATGTATTCCAAGTACCTGGAATGGTGCCTGACACATTCTTGATGTAGGTGTAAAATGACTAAATATAGTCTCAGACAACCGAAACAGTTATGTAGATGGTATATGTATTGGTTATCTATTGCTGAGTAACAAATTATCCCAAAACATAGTAGCTTAAAACTACATATATTATACTCTATCTCAGGAGATAGGGTATAGCTTAGCTGAGTGTTCTGTCTCAGGGTCTCTCACAAGCCTGCAAAGCATCGGCCAGGGCTGCCGTCATCTGAAAGCTCAAGTGGGGAAGGATTTGTCTCCAAGCTCACCCATATGATGAGTGACTCAGTTCCTTGCTGGGTGGAGGCTGCCCTCAGTTCCTTACCACCACATGGGCCTCTTCATAGGTCAGCTCACAACACGGATGCTTGTTAGCTTGCTTCATCAGAGTAAACAAAGGGAAGGACAAGACAGTAAGAGAGTGAGAGAGAGGGAGAGAGAGAGAATGAGAGGAAGATCAAGAGAGGGAAACAAACAAGACAGACTTTACACTCTTGTAATTTAACCTTAGAAGTTGCATCCCATTACCCTTGCTGTGTTCTGTTTATTAGAAGCAAGTATCCAGGTGTAGTACACACTCAAGGGAGAGGATTATACACAGGCATGAATACCAGGAAGGAGGGATCATTGGAGGCCCCAGTGATCTTTGAGGTTGCCTACCACAAGACATTTACAGAATGTTTTCTCATATAGCATCCAATTCATCTGGGCACCCAGAGCAGAAGGCACACACCAAATGCCTACATGTCAAGCAGATCATGACAGCGAGGGAAGACATCAGTGATGGGAGGTTTGGCAGACAACTGAGCCTCTGCCCATCCACCATCAGGCTGATGCCGAGCAGGAATGCAGGTCAACTGTTGTCAGATCTTCCAAAGTTTCTTTTTCTTTTTTTCAAGGCAGGGTCTTGCTCTGTCTCCCAGGCTAGAGTGCAGTGGTGCAATCTCATTTCACTGTAACCCCTGCCTCCCGGGTTCAAGTGATTCTCATGCCTCAGCATCCTGAGTAGCTGGAATTAAAGGCATGCACCACCAGCCCAGCTAATTTTTGTATTTTTAGTAGATACGGGGTTTCGCCATGTTGGTCAGGCTGGTCTCCAACTCCTGACCTCGGGTGATCTACCCACTTCAGCCTCCCAAAGTGCTGGGATTACAGGCATGAGCCACCACTTCTGGCCCAAATTTTCAAAATAAGCTGACATCCTAATTCTTTGAGACATTCTCTGATTTTTAAAACTGATAAGCAAAAATGCACCTGAGGACTAGCAGTTTATGACTCCTCCCTATGGCAGAAAGTACCTACTTCATTGTTTTGTTTTCTTTTTTTGAGACAGGGTCATACTCTGTCTCCCAGGCTGGAGTACAGTGGTGCAATCTCAGTTCACTGTAACCTCTGCCTCCTGGGTTCAAGTGATTCTCGTGCCTCAGCCTCCCAAGTAGCTGGGATTACAGGCGTGCACCACCAGCCCAGCTAATTTTTGCATTTTTAGTAGAGATGGGGTTTTACTATGTTGGCCGGGCTGGTCTGAAACTCCTGGCCTCAAGTGATCCACCCTCCTCGGCCTCCCAAAGTGCTGGGATTAAAGGTGTGAGCCACCACCCCTGGCCGGCCTAATTGTTATTTCTTATACCCTTTTATGTGTGTTCCAGCCCTCCTACTGTCCACTCCACCCCCATCCCACTTGCTCATAGGGATCTAACTCACTTTGGGCACTTTCCACAGCTCTTCGCATGTAGCAGGCCAACAATATTGTTGAATGAAATATGAAACTCGACACATATCTCACTAGGGACCATTTCCCCAGTCCTAGAGCAGTGGTTAAAAGTGGCCTCTGGTGTCTAAGTTAGAATCCTGGCTGGACAACTTGCATGCTGCATGAACTTAGGCAAGTTACTAGCTTTTGAGAGCCTCAGCTTCTTCAGCTGGGAACGATTGTACCTGCCTTACAGAGTTGTTAGATGGATTAGCTGAAATAATACACGTGAAGAATTTAGCACAGAGCTTAGCACACAATAGCAACCCAACAAATGATTTACTGTCACTCACATCGTCCCCTTTCTCTCCTCACTGGCTTCCTGCCTCATCACCCTTCAGTGCTTTATCTTCCATCTTCTGCCACTGTCTACCTGGCTGGCAGCTCGAGTGAGCCACCAAAACGCAAACGGGTCATTGTCACTGAACGATTTAAACTCTTCAATAGTTTGCTGTTGTCCTTAGTAGGAGAAAATCCAAACTCCTTATCACAGCTCACCAAGCTCTTTTGGAGCGAAATCTGCCCAGCCTCCAAGCCTCATCTTCACCTCTCTTCACCTCACTCCAGCCACACTGAAGCTGAAGCTCTCCTTTCCTGAATGCTCCACCTCCACTTACTGCCACTTCAACAAAGCCTTTGCAAGTGCCATTGCCTCCAGCTGGAACATCTAATCCCCACTCCTGCCACCCCTTCTAGATGTTCTGGCTATGTGCTAACAGAGAATTCTTGATGTTTCTTGCTAAACCTGAGGGCATGAACAATATCGATTTTCCTCACCTGTCCTCTCTTTCAAGAACAAGGCCAGCAAAGAATAGGCAAATGATAAAATGTGCGGAATTGTCCACAGCAGTGCTGACCATGAGCAGACAGCGCCACCTGTTGACCAAAATCTGCACTTCAGTACCTGGAAAGGAGCTTTATTTCTTTCTACCCTAAAGACTAGAAATGGCTTTGAAGTTTTCCAGTACATCCGGTATCTTCACCTCCCACCAAACTTAGCAATGAAAAAAGCTAATGTTATTGGATACTCAGTGTATGCTAGGCACTCTCCTAAGTGTTTTGGTTATTAACACGTTTAATTTTTGCAACTACCTAATGAGGTGGGTAAACTTACTGTCATTTTATGATGGGGTAATTGAGGCACAGAGCAGTTAAAATGCCTTACTCAAGACCACACTGCTAGAAAATTTCAGTAGAAACTCAAAGTTAAGCAGTCTGGCTTGAACCTGCACTCACAAGCCCCAAACTCACTGCCTCTATTCTGTCTCCTTTACTCCAATGACCTAGTTACATCCCAGACACTTCTACCAGGAAGGCCCACTTTGAAGGTACTGCTGTCACAGTGGCACTGGTGTCAACCACAGTCCCATCTGGAGACAGCAAACGCAGCAGTCGGGTCTGGCCTCCATGTTATTGTTCTGCTTGTGTGACCTCCAGCAAGCTTGCTCCAGCAAGCAACTTAGTTCTTAAATCCTCAGCTTGCTCATCTGTAAAACAGGATTAGTCAGGGGGCTAACCCTATTTTACAGATGCGGAAGCTAAAGCACACAAAAGTGACAGGTGCAGGGCCACACAAAAAGCAGCAGACAGCAGGCAAACCTAAGCTGCCTTACTTTTTTTTGAGATGGAGTCTCACTCTGTTGCCCAGGCTGGAGTACAGTGGCACAATCTCAGCTCATGCAACCTCTGCCTCCTGGGTTCAAGCGATTCTCCTGCCTCAGCCTCCTGAGTAGCTGGGATTACAGGCACCCGCCATTACACCCAGATAATTTTTGTATTTTTAGTAGAGACGGGGTTTTGCCTTGTTGGCCAGGCTGGTCTTGAACTCCTGACCTCAAGTGATCCACCCACCTCAGCCTCCCAAAGTGCTGAGATTCCAGGCATGAGCCACCTTGCCCGGCCTGCCTTACTCTTAAACACTACATTAGTCTCCCTCTGCTGGTAGGGGCTGTGTCTGTTTTCTTTACTCTCAAATGCCAAGCACACTGCTTTGCACATAGTAGGTGTCAACAAACTTGTTTATATATATATATATATATATACACACATACATACACACACAGTCACATTCCAGTGTGACAAATACTCCTTCACCAGGAGACAGCACTACCACTCCGGGATCTTGAAGACTCTCTACAGAGGGCCTAGGCCTGGCAGTCTTCACAGATGACACCCAACAGGGAGCACATTTATTAAAGTGGGAAGGGGTGGGGTACACCCCAGGGTGTATACCGACAGGGACCTCATGCAGGCCCAGAGCTCTGCTGCACCCTCTTCATCAGCTCTTCATCCTGCATAGACAACTCTGTCAACTTTTTGCCCATCCGCTCATGGATGTCCAGGTACTTAGAGACACATCGGTCCAGGCACACAGACTCGCCCTTGGAGAGCTCTGCTTCCTTGTAGTGAGGAGGCACACACTTCCGGTGGCAGGCACTGGTCATTCTGGAGGGAGGGAGGGGCAAGGTCATGTCAGCAGCATCCTGTGACATCCCAGGAACCTTGACCATTCCAGCCCTGCTATATTGATTTCACCTTCCCCCAAGAAAGCACTGTAAATCCTCAGTTTACACCTCAACCACTGGAAGGTCCTTGCAAGTAGGAAACTTGTCTAAGTCCATGTATATGACTAACTAAGTAGAAACCATTTGTTAAGGACTGGCTACGTGCCAGGCATCATGCTAAGTGCTTTACCTGCATTCTGTTATGCAATGCTTACAATAACCCTAAGAGATATGTATCCCCATTTTACAGATGAGGAAATTAAGGCAAACAGAGGCTCAGTAATTTTCTAACGATCACACAGAGCTGGGTTACGAACCCAGGTCATCTGACGTCACAGTCTACACTTAAAAATCCTTCTAATTTATAGCCTTCAGGATAAACCAACCAATCAAGAGAGCTTAAGCCAATAAAAATAGCAGACATTTCACTAAATGTTGGGCTTGAGGCTAAGGGCTTTCATATATTTTTAGATTTAATATTTATGATGTCCTATGAGGTAGGTATCATTATGTCTTTTTCATAATGAGGAAACCAATTGTCGAAGAGTGCAAGTAACATGTCCAATTATACTGCTGGTGATTGGTGGAGCCAGGATTTGTTCCCAAATTTGCCAAATGGTTATGAGCACTAGTTGCAGAATCAGACTGAGGTGCTAGTTCTGGCATTGTTACTGACCAGCTGTGGACCCTAAGGAAGTTACTTAACCTCTAGAAGCATCAATTTCCTTATTTTAAGACGGGACTAATAAAATTAACCCACTGGATTATTTTGAAGATTAACAAGTGCCTGACACAGAATAAAGGGTTTTAAAATGTTAACTACTAAATGGGCTGGCTATGTGCTATTTGTCAAGAGGCAAATACTCAGCTTTTCTTGGAACCTAACCAGAGCCTGGATTGGAGTTTCTCTTCCTGCTTGGCTCCTGCATTGCCAGTTCCATCCCCATCTAAATGCCCAACTCATTCTAGTGACCCTTTACTGCATCTACATTAGGATCAACCTTGAAGGTGGGTGTGGGGAGGGTAAGTATGGGCCTCAGGCTCCCCTACATTCAGGAAGGAATTTGTCATAAGTCATTCACCTTCGATAAGGGTGACCAAGACTTATTTTCCAAGACAGGGTAGCACATAGTTCTCTTTACCTGTTGTACATGTCGGCCATCATCTCCACCTCCAGCTCCGCAGCCAGCTGTTGGGCCCTGAGAGGATCCATCTCAGCCTAGCACCGTGGAAGGGATCTCCTTCTGGCCTCCTAATCCTGGGAGCAGACATCACCATCAGCACCCACCGCCGCCGTTCACTCTCCTACCCCTGGGGCTAGAGAATACAGAGGACTCACAAGGCGCCAGACCACCACGGGCCACTAACCTCAGTGAGCTTAACCAACCCATTTCACGGATGTGGAAACTGAGGCCTAGCCCAAGGTCGCACAGGACGTCCATGGCGAGCCTGGAAATCGAGCCCCGGATCTCTGATGCCCCAGTCCCTGGAGGTCACCTCTATTCAGGAGATCGAGGAGCGGAGGAGAACGCTCTAACCCACGAACCTGAACCTCCAGGGCCCTGGGAATGGGATCATACGCTGAACAGAGGCGACCGGGACCCAGCCCAAAGGCTACACCTCTGAAATGGCGACGCCATCATCAGGGCCACATTGAATTCAGAGGTCATGTGTCACTTACCACTGCCTGGGACGGATCACAATGCCCACGGAGACCCCAACTTCTGACAAATACTATAACATTACCCGCCTCTCGAGAGGCTCCAGCGGAAGCACGTGGGTTACTTCCGGGAGGAAAGTCCCGCCTCTTCTTTGATTCAAACTCGCTTCCGGAATTAAATACCAACGAGACGGCGCCGGGAACTCGGCGATCATAGAGAGGGAGCGGCTGGCGCCGGGCGAAGAGGAAGGCGACTTGCCAGTGCTAGAGAGGACACCAAAGTACCATAGAGGCTTGGGCGGGGTGCAGAGCGTCTGCAGCCCGATCAGAATTCAAGTCCTTTGGGATGTCACCGAGCGGCTTCAGTTTATTGGTTCTGTAGGAAGAGGCGTGGCGACAGACACCTGTGAACCTCACCCCGGTTCCAGACAGCCGACTCCTGAGCGCAAATCAGGCGTGGAGAAGGAAGAACGCCCCCAAACAGCGGTTCTGTTTTTGTTTCGCGTTAAAATCACCTGGAACGTTTTTAAACATCCCAGTGCCCAGGACTCACCTCATTTCAATTAAATCAGAATCTCTGGGAGTACAGTTTAAAATTCCTCAGGGAGCAATACAATTTAAAATTCCCCAGGTGATTCGTATGTACAGCCAAATTTGAGAAGCAGTGCTCCACGGGACGTTGTGCGATTACTGCTGTGTGTAGGTCACACTAAGCCCCGTCTGGGGTTGCAAAGATAAGCGAGATAGGCTTCCTGCTCGCAGAAAGACAAGACGTGTAAAATATGTTTTCTTCAACAGTTAGAGGTCCTGAGCCACAAAGAGATTAATAAAAGCAATTTCGGCTACCACCAGGGCTAATATTGGGTGAGGAAAAGAACGGTACTGGTGAACTTTCCAACTTTCAAGACTTAATGTGTTCTTCAAACTGCACCATGCACTCATTCCCCACTAAAAAGAAGGAAACAAGGAAACAATACTCAGTGCCTTGATTTGTCACACAATTTCCTGGTAAAATAAATTTACAAGATGTAAATTAATGACGCAAGGGCACATTGCCCATTGGAAAAGGGGGGCTAGACATTTTATGTGTGGTCATCATAAGCTTCCCTAATTGTCCAAGACCATCCTAATTTTAAACAATTGACCTTTCTACTGCTTTGAAGACTCATCTTTGCCAAACTTGTGCCCTGATTTTTAAAGATTGGGGTATAACATTCATAAAGTGCATAAAATACACGAATGTTAAGCTTAATTAAATATATATGTATATATATGTACATTTGTATAACCGCCATCCAGATCAAGATATAAAATACTTCCTGCACCCCAAAAAGTGATCTTGTGTTCCTTCTCCATCAATACCCCCTCTCGAAGTTAACCACTATTCTGACCTCTATCACCATCAATTAGTTTTCCTTGTTCTTGAACTTAGTGTAAATGGAATTATACATTATTTTCTATTTTGTGCCTGACTTCTTTAGCTCAATGTACCTGTAAGATTTCCTCCATATTGTTGTGTGCATCTGTTATTCCTTCTGTTTTATTGCTGTCTAGTGTTTGATTGTATGAGTATGCCACAATTCATCTATCCATTCTCCTGTTGATGGATGTTTGGATTGTTTCCAGTTTTTGCCTATTATGCAATAATGCTGCTATGATACTCTTGTACAGATGGACATATCTTGCCTTGGTTTTTGCCTTTGAAAATATAGTCAACATTGGCCAGGTGCAGTGGCTCACGCCTGTAATCCCAGCACTTTGGGAGGCTGAGGTGGGTGGATCACCTGAGGTCAGGAGTTCGAGACCAGCCTGGCCAACTTGGTGAAACCCCATCTCTACTAAAAATACAAAAAAGTAGCCCGGTGTGGTGGCGGGTGCTTGTAATCCCAGCTACTCAGGAGGCTAAGCAGGAGGCTAAGGCAGGAGAATCACTTGAACCCGGGAGGCAGAGGTTGCAGTGAGCCAAGATCACACCATTGCACTCCAGCCTGGGCAACAAGAGTGAAACTCCGACTCCCCACTCCCCGCAAAAAAGAAACATTATGGAAAGTTAAGAAACTGCGTGGGGAAAGGAGATGGTTTCTTACAAGAGGAATCTTGCAATATCTACTGGGCCTGATGAAAGGTTGCATACTGTATGATTTCATTTAAGTAACATTCTCAAAATCACAAAATTATAGAGATGGAGAAGAGATTTCTGATTGTCTAGTGTTAGGGTTGATGGGGAGATAGAAGTGTACCTGTAAAGGGTACATAAGAGAGATCTTTGTGTTGATGGATAATTCTGTATCCTGATTGTGGTGGTGGTTACAAGAATCTACACAGGTGATAAGGTGTCATAGAACTGGCAGGGTGCGGTGGCTCACGCCTGTAATCCCAGCACTGTGGGAGGCCCAGGCGGTCGAATCACAAGGGTAGGAGTTCGAGACCAGCCTTGTTGGTGAAACTCCGTCTCTACTAAAAATACAAAAAATTAGCTGGGTGTAGTGGCGGGCACCTGTAACCCCAGCTACTCGGGAGCCTGAGGCAGGAGAATCGCTTGAACCCGGGAGGTGGAGGTTGCAGTGAGCCAAGATCGTGCCACTGCACTCCAGCCCAGGCGACAGAGTGAGACTCCGTCTCAAAAAAAAAAAAAACAAAAAGCCAGGCGCGGTGGCTCACGCCTGTAATCCCAACACTTTGGGAGGCCGAGGCGGGTGGATCACGAGGTAAGGAGATCGAGACCATCCTGGTTAACATGGTGAAACCCCGTCTCTACTAAAATAAAAAAAATCAGCCGGGTGTGGTGGCATGCACCTATAGTCCCAGCTACTCAGGAGGGCGAGACAGGAGAATCGCTTGAACCCGGGAGGCGGGAGGCAGAAGTTGCAGTGAGCCGAGATTGTGCCACTGCACTCCAGCTTGGGCGACAGAGCAAGACTCGGTCTAAAAAAAAAAAAAAAAAAAAAAAAGTCATAGAACTACTACACACACACATTGTACCAATATAAATTATCTGGCTTTGATATTGAATATAGTTATGTTAGATTTAACCTTTAGTGGAAGTTGGTAAAGGGTGTACAGGACCTCTCTGTACTATTAATGCAACTTCCTGTGAACCTATAATTATTTCTAAATAAAAACTTTTAAAAATCTCTACAAAAAAGAAAACAAATAAGATTATACAAGTATGAGTAAGAGCTGGCCATAAAGAAAGAAAGAAAAATATTTATATAAAAGATTGTGTAAGTAAAGTACCTAGTCCATGGTAGATGCTCAATAAAAATAAATCATTGTTTTCATTCTTTTTCATTTTTAGACTTTCATTGGGGCAAATTTATTTTTATTTTTACTTAGGATTTTTGAGGCAGGATCTTGCCTTGTCACCCAGGCTTGAGTGCAGTGGTATGATCAGTGCTCACTGCAATCGCGAACTCCTTGGCTCAAGCAATCCTCTTACCTCAGCCTCCTAAGTAGCTGGAACTAGAGGCGTGAGCCACCATGCCTGGCTAATTTTTTTTTTTTAAGAGATAGGGTCTCATTATGTTTCCCAGGCTGGTTTCAAACTCCTGGGCTCAAACAATCCTCCTGTCTTGGCCTCTCAAAGTGCTGGGATTACAGGCATGAGCCACCCCATGCCCAGATGGAATATTTAAAACATACAGAAAAGCAGAGAGAACAGGACATTGAGCTTCCATATATTCATCACCAGGACTTAGGAACTGTTAACATTTGTCCATATTTTCTTCATCTATTTTTATCTCTAACAGATAAAGCCCTTTTATTTATTTATTTTTTCCTTGAGACGGGGTCTCACTCTGTCGCTCAGGCTGGAGTGCAGAGACCCAATCATAGCTCACTGTTACCTTAAACTCCTGGGCTCAAGCAATCCTTCCATCTCAGCCTCCTGAATAGCTAGGACTACAGGCACAAGCCACCATGCCTGAGTGGTTTTTAAAATTTTTTGTAGAGATAGGGTCTTGCTATGTTGTCCAGGCTGGTTTCAAACTCCTGGCCTCAAGCGATCCTCCTTCCTCAGCCTCCCAAAGCACTGGCATTACAGGCATGAGTCACTGCACTGGGCCCTGCTTAACAAAATTTTTTTTTTTAAACGGAGTCTCGCTCTGTCACCAGACTGGAGGATAGTGGCACGATCTCCGCTCACTACAGCCTCTGCCTCCCAGGTTCAAGGGATTCTCCTGACTCAGCCTCCCAAGTAGCTGGGATTACAGGCGCATGCCACCACACCCAGCTAATTTTTGTGTTTTTAGTAGAGATGGGGTTTCACCATGTTGGCCAGGATGGTCTCAGTCTCCTGACCTCATGATCCACCTGCCTTGGCCTCCCAAAGTGCTTTATACACCGCGCCCGGCCAACAAATTTTTAAGTGCACAAAATAGTATTGTTAACTATATGTACCATATTGTACACAGATTTCTAGAACTTATTCATCTTGTATAACTGAAATTTTATACCCATTGAACAGCAACTCTCCATCTCCCCAGCTGCTCAGCCTCTGGAAAACCATTGCTCTTATTGATGATGATGCTATTGTTATGCTGATTATTTACTATGAGACTGTGTCTTTCCTCTATGTGGGGACCTACAGGTAGGAATCTCCAATGGTCCCAGTTGAATTGCTTCTTGTAGAAGACAGTTTAGATAGCCTCAGACTTTGAAGATATCCTTAGACTCCAGATATGTCATCCAAAGCTACTGATCTCCGTCAACACCATGCTGAAACTCTGGCTCCTCATTCTACCCTGCTGATCTCCGTCAACACCATGCTGAAACTCTGGCTCCTCATTCTACCCTGCATTCTACCCCTTCCCAACCTTGCAAAGGCGAGTTGTATATTTGTCATTCATCGTGGGTCAGTATTGTCCTCTTGGGTGGGACCCCAGCCCCAGAAGAAGAGATGCAGAGTTTTCATCTAGAATCACTTCAAGTGGGCCCTGACCACTCATGAGAGGTGCAGAGAATACAAAAACAGAGGTTTCCTGTAACCTCCCTTGTGATGAAATGGCTTACGTCATTCTATTCACTTGAAGAAAAAGCTGGCCCTGGCTTAATCACTGTCTGCACTATTACTGTTTCCCATCACTTCTTCTTACCTCCATGGCTGATACTGTGGTCCAAGCCACCACCATCCTGCACCAGGGTCACTGAGTTTGTCTCCTGACTGCTCTCCCCACTTCTATCCATGCTTCTTCACTTTATTCTCAAAACAGCATCCATCCAGAGTATATCTGCCCAAGATTGGCGAGTTTTTCCACATCTCTCTCTGGCTTGCTGGTTTTTTGTTTAAATTCATTTCTCTTATCCTACTGTCATTAGATATTGAAAAGAGCAAAATACTCTGGGCATGGTGGCTCATGCCTATAATCCCAGCCGGGTTTCAAGTATTACTAGAGCTGGCTGGCAACCATTAATATTGGACTATTTCATGACTAGTACCCAAACCTAGATGCACAGAAAGATCTCTCTTTCAGATCATCCCGGGCAAGACCTCCAAGTTCCTGTCATATTTCTGTTAATTAATTAGTTATTTCATTCAGTATGTATTTATCAAGTACCTAATATGAGCCAGGCAATTCTGCTAGGCTCTAGGCATACAGCCATGCGTATAGTAGATAAAATCCCTGCCCTCAGGGAGCTTAAAGCCTAGTGAGAGAGTCAGATAATAAGGAAATGAATAAGGTAATTTTAGATTTAGTATTATGAGGACAATAAAAACTGCTGAAATGATGGAAAGGAATTGAAGGTCATGGAAAACCTCTCTGAGGGAATGAAATTTCAGCTAAGTCCAGAAGAATGAGAGGGAGGCAGTCTTACAAAGAGTAGAAGGAAAAACCAGTCCTGAGTCTGAAAAGGGGTGGATTTATTTAAGGAATAGGAAGGAGGCCAGTGTGGCCCAGTGGTGGGGCTTGGGGTAGGAGGACTGCGGGGGCTCCCAAGCTTCGTAGGAGTGTCCTCTGCACCCATTCTCCAAAAGTAGTGCCTTTCTTAGACTGTAAAACACACAGAGAAAGTGAAGACTTTTTTTTGAGATGGAGTCTCTGTCACCCAAGCTGGAGTGCAGTGACTTGCTGCAACCTCTGCCTCCCAGGTTCAAGCGGTTCTCGTGCCTCAGCCTCCCAAGTAGCTGAGATTACAGGCATGCGCCACCAAGCCCAGCCAATTTTTGTATTGTTAGTAGAGACAGGGTTTCACCCTGTTGACCATGCTGTTCTTGAACTCCTGGCTTCAAGCAATCCACCCGCCTTGGCTGCCCAAAGTGCTGGGATTACAGGCATGAGCCACCATGCCCAGGCTTGTTTTGTTTTTTCTTAGCAAAATGTCAGTTCAGTATAAAAATGTGTTCAGAGCCTACTGTGTACCTGTCACTTCAGCTCAAAATAGAACTCAGGAGTTTTGTATTTTCCAGGCTCCGTCCAGTGATCCGTCAGCTTGTCCCATCACTTTTGCCCTCTCTGCCCCTCCCCCTCCAAATCTCTCAGTCAGCTGTGAGCCCCAAGACACATCCCCTGTGTTGGCAGCTGCCCTACTCGCCCCCTCCTTAGCCCAGCCTTAAGCAGCTGCTTTTGTCTGAGGACGAGGGAAAGGGGCTATGTAAGGAACGTGGCGGGGCGGGTGTGAAGGGAGCACAAGAGGCCTCGCCTGGGCTCTGGATGAGCAGTGGAGGCCAGGGCCATGCTCCAAATGGGTCCTGAAGATGGTTGTCAAGGTCCCTAGGGTTAGGAGAGTCCACTGGGGAGAAAGGTGACCACAGGACGGATGCTGCCAGGCTCAGGGCGGGAGGGACGTGCCGTGATTGAAAGGTGCCACCTGTCAGATCTTCCACGGGAAATCCGAGCCTCCCAGTCTAGGGTAAAGTGTTGTACCAACAGGCCAGTAAACAATGCTCTTCAGGCAGCCCAAGCCTCTTGAAGTGGGGGTGGGGTGGACGAGGGAGAGGAAGGGGGGAGGCGGGACCAAAGAGCTGGGGGCTAGAGGCCACTGGGGCTTAAAGGCAGCCTGGGAGTGAGGCCACTCAGCTGGAGGAAAGAGACAGCTCCCGAGCCACAGGCAGAAGCCCCACAGGTAGGAGAAGCCCTGGGACCCTTCCTAAGGGTCCCTCCCCATCTGCCAATTCTCACTCCCACCGTCCAAGGGCCAGAGCCTCCCAGGAGGGCCTCCCAGTTGGAGAAATCCAGGCTCCTTTCTAATTCTCTCCACCACAATGTCTACTCTCTTTAGATGCCTGGGGTCTCAGCCCTGCGCCAGAGCACCTACAGAGCAGACTGCAAGTGGCCATCCACGAGGAGGCCACAGAGCAGGGGAGGGGACCTTGGGAGTCTCAAGAGTCAAACTGGGTTGGGGGGTAGACTGTCTAAGCCAAGCCTGTCCAGCCCACAGGCTACCTGTGGCCCAGGATGGCTTTGAATGTGGCCCAACATGAATTCATAAACTTTCTTAAAACATTATGAGATTTTTTTTTTTTTTGCAATTTTTGTTTTAGCTCATCCACTATCATTAGTGTTAACGTATTTTACATGTGGCCCAAGACACTTCTACTTCTACCAGTGTGGCCCAAGGAAGCCAAAAGATTGGATACCCCTAGTCTAAGCAATTGAGGTCGGCCTCTCCAAGGGAGGGCCCCTGGCTGAGTGGTGTGAGCTCTGGAGTGGAAGTTGAGATACTTGGATTCTAGATAGAGCCAGGCCATTTGTCTTATAACTTTGGTCAAGGGACTTCAACTCCCTGAGCCTGAAATTCCCATTGGCTCCCTAATGGGGCCAATAACCTATTCTGAAGGGTCGGAGCAAGAAATGACCAAGAGAAAGCAGGGCCTCCGCAGCATAAGCTGTAAACTGCTGTAGGGCTGTGAATGCTGGGGGTGGGTGGTGGCGTCCTGGTTTCTCAGCATTCTGAGCATCTTCACTCCTTTTCTATTTGTGACAAGCCTGGAGGGTGGAAAGCTGAGGTGATAAACACGCAGGATAGCCGAGGTGTGTGTGCGCGTGCGTGCACCTACCCTTCCCCTCCACCACCCTAAGTATGCAGCGTGTAGACAGAAGGAAAGATGGTTAGAGCAGCCAGTCTCAGTGGCTCATACCTATAAACCCAGCACTTTAGGAGGCCGAGGCAGGAGGCTCACTTGAGGCCAAGAGTTTGAGACCAGCCTGGGAAACACAGCGAGACCCCATCTCTATAAAAAAAATAAAAAACAAAAAATTAGCCAGGTGTGATGGCGCACACCTGTGGTCACAGCTCCTCAGGAGGCTGAGGTGGGAAGATCCGTTGAGTCCAGGAGGTAGAGGTCACAGTGAGCTATGATTGAGCCACTGCACTCCAGCCTGGGCAACAGAGTAAGACCCTGTCTCTTAAAAATAAAAGATGACTGGAGCACTCAGCTATGTCTTAGCCAAATAGTGTCATACTTTGAGGTATAAAAAGGGCTTGTTATCATCCTACTGGCATTCAGTTCTCTCTGCCTTGACTCACTGATAAATGCCCTCAAGGCTGGGTCAGGACCTTGCCCTGGCACAGGGCTGGGCACAGCCAACCCACATCATACAAACTGATGGGTGCTGAGTACTCATTCATGCCAAGCATGCCTCTGAATCCTGTTTTGTTTTGTTTTTTTAAGAACTGAGGTCTCACTTTGTTGCCCAGGCTGGAGTGTAGTGGCTATTCATAGGCATCATTATAGTGCACTGCTTGACCTCCTGGCCTCAGGTGATCCTCCTGCCTCAGCCTCTTGAGTAGCTGGGACCACAGGCATGTGCCTCCATGCCTGGCTCCAAATATTTTCTAAGCATGGGCTTCCTTAATCCTCCACCATCCCTATGGGATGGGACCTATTGTTGTCTGCAGAAATCAAAACACAGAGAGGATGGATAGCTTGCTCAAGGTTAACACAATTAGTAACCCATGGGAGCTGAGATCCCATCACAGGAAGACACCAGAATCAATGATTTTCACCGCTAGTCCATATCACCTTCCAAACAAGAGCAGAGGGGAAGAGGGGAAGGGATTGTGTTAGACCAGCATTTGCCATGCTTTCTTCTGCTGCTAGAGAGAGTGGTAGATGCTCCTCAGGAAAAACAAAGCAAAAAGAAAAGAAAACAAAGGGACGAAAAAAAGTCATGGTCAAATAGGTTTGGAGAAAAGCAGGTTAAATGAAGTTTAAGCAAGGTTTACGTTTCTTGACTATCTGGTTTCTAAAATCTACTTAAATGCTAATGAAGTTGTATATCTGTTTTTGTTTTGTTTTGTTTTGTTTAATTTTATTTTCTTTACTATAGAGACAGAATTTAATATGTTGCCTAGGCTGGTCTTGAACTCTTGGGCCGAAGTAATCCTCCCACCTCTGCTTCCCAAAATGCTAAGATTATAGGCGTGAGCCACTATGCCTGGCTGAAACTGTATATCTCTAAGAGGGTAAAGAGTAGGCTTTTTTGTGGAGCAAACTTAGCCAGAGAATATCCTTTCTCCCAACCCCACAGAAAACCCTATCCATGTCACGGGAGACCCTAGTTTTCCACAGAACACAGTGTGGAGCACCTGATCCAGATGAACCCCATCATTGTCAGTGGAAACTGAGGCCCAGAGAGGGAAAACGACTTGCTCAGGTCTCAGTGGGGACTGGAAGAGGCAGGTCACAGCCAGCTCCACAACTTCACAGCTCCCGGCATCTCTGCTGATGTGTGTCCATTCCCCCGGCTCATCTTCCCTCTTTTTTTTTTTTTTTTTTTGAGACGGAGTCTCGCTTTGTTGCCCAGGCTGGAGTGCAGTGACGCGATCTCGGCTCACTGCAACCTCCACCTCCCGGGTTCAAGCAGTTCTCCTGCCTCAGCCTCCCAAGTAGCTGGGATTACAGGCGTCCACCACCACACCCAGCTAATTTTTGTATTTGTAGTAGAGATGGGGTTTCACCATATTGGCCAGGCTGGTCTCGAACTCCTGACCTTGTGATCTGCCCGCTACGGGCTCCCAGAGTGCTGGGATTACAGGCGTGAGCCACCATGACCGGCGTCATCTTCACTCTTACTTTAAGACATTGCTGGAGCCGCTGAACCAGGAAGGGGCTCTAGCAGGAATCAGAGGACAGTGTGAGCATCTTTACAAATCCCAGCCTACTTTTAGGAAATAGTGAGGGCATCGAATTCAGGAACCCCAGGACTCTGGGTAAGACCCCAGTGGGTGGTGGGAACAGAGCCCTGTTCCTGTCTTCTTGCCTCCTGTCCTCTGCCCAATTACCCAGGTGCCCCCGGTACTATCACTGAGAAAGATGGTACTGCCAAGGGCAGGGGGTATTTTTAGTGTGTGACAGGAGTGTCCACTTTTCTTACTGCCTGAGTCATGCCCTGAGCCCTATTTGGGGATTGTTTTCTTTGTAACTACACCCCCCAAGAAGGGCAGGAGCATGAAGGAGCTAACCCGGGGCCCCCACACACCTGTTTTTGTAGATCCTCCAGTATATACAGTATTTAAATAGGAAACTCCGAGTTAAGATGTCATAATCTACCCCCATGCTCCCGGGGGCAGTTGGAGAGTCAGATTGCCCAGCAGAGGCCAGGGAGAGTACGGCTCCATTCTTCACTCAAGGAAATGCTTCCTTGCCCAGGCCCACCTTTTCCAAAAACCACAGGCTGGCAGAGCTGGCAAAGCTCCAGAGACCAGTTGGCCCTGGGGTTCCCAAATTTCAGCCATTTTTATACACCACCTCTATAATTTTGCTACATCTGCACCGCCTATATTCCAGTTTCCTGAATTGCTTCCTTTGAATCAACTGATTTTTAAGTTCAGTAAATGTATTTTTAAAAGACACTGTATCACTGTTGGAAATGGAAACTCAATACCACTTACCAGAGATAGAAAGTAACTGTAAAAATAAATACAATGGAAACAAAATGGTGTTATTCAATTCTATCTAGATACTTCTGCTTGCCTAGGCTCTCAGGGGAGAGTAGCAATTGTTCCATAGGTGTTCTAGGATGCCAGTATAAAATTGTGACCAGGCGCTGCTCATGCCTGCAATCCCAGAACCTTGGGAGGCCGAGGCAGGTGGATTGCTTGAGCTCAGGAGTTTGAGACCAGCCTGGGCAACATGGCAAAACCCCATCTCTACAAAAAAAAAAAAAACACACACACACACACAAAAATTAGCCAGGTGTGGTGGTGAGCACCTGTAGTCCCAGCTACTCAGGAGGCTGAGGTTGGAGGATCACCTGACCCCAGGAGGCAGAGGTTGCAGTGACCTGAGATTGTGCTCCTGCACTCCAGCCTGGATGACAGAGCAAGACCCTGTCTCAAAAAATAAATAATACAATAAAATCGTGACCATCTCAGTGGCTTAATCAAAAAGAGGCAACATGACTGAAAAGGCATTATGTGATTCAATGTTCTTTAAAGCCAAAGCCAGAACCTACAGAGGGGCATCAGGTGAACACCATCCAACATCATGTCAATGTAGCCCAACCATCCCAGCTTTGAGGAAGCACTTCTCTCTCCTTCGTGATTGGGCCCCATGTCCAAGTAGGAGCCAAGACTGAACCACGGACTTCCTGACTCCCAGGCCAGAGCTCTCTGAGGGTGGGGTCTTCACCTCATGCTGGGCTGGGGCATGACCAGGTCTGCTTGTCTTCTCTTTCCAGAGATGGAGCAGAAGGAAGGGAAGCCCTCTGAGGATGGGACCACCATCTCCCCAGCTGCGGACAACCCTGAGATGTCAGGAGGTGGAGCCCCTGCAGAGGAGACCAAAGGCACAGCTGGAAAGGCCATCAATGAGGGGCCTCCCACTGAGTCAGGAAAGCAGGAAAAGGCACCAGCCGAGGATGGCATGTCAGCGGAACTCCAGGGGGAAGCAAATGGATTAGATGAGGTCAAAGTGGAATCTCAGAGGGAGGCTGGTGGGAAAGAGGATGCTGAGGCTGAACTTAAAAAGGAGGATGGTGAGAAGGAAGAGACCACTGTAGCTTCTCAGGAGATGACTGGCAGGAAAGAAGAGACCAAATCTGAACCCAAAGAAGCTGAGGAAAAGGAGAGCACACTGGCCTCTGAGAAGCAGAAGGCTGAGGAGAAAGAGGCCAAACCTGAATCTGGGCAGAAAGACGATGCCAATGACAGAGACAAGCCTGAACCTAAGGCAACAGTTGAGGAGGAGGAGGCCAAGACAGCCTCTCAGGAGGAGACAGGCCAGAGGAAAGAGTGCAGCACTGAACCCAAGGAGAAGGCTACTGATGAAGAGGCCAAGGCTGAATCGCAGAAGGCTGTTGTGGAGGATGAGGCTAAGGCTGAACCCAAGGAGCCCGATGGGAAAGAGGAGGCCAAACATGGTGCAAAAGAGGAGGCTGATGCAAAAGAGGAGGCGGAGGAGGCAGAGGAGGCAGTGAGTGAGGCAGGAAAGGAGCAAGGAGGCTCTGTCGTCTCCTGCTTCTGGAAGCAAGCCCCCTCTGCTTCAGTCAGTTGGGAAAGTCCAGTCTTCCTCCTGATGATTTCCAGAGCCCAGGGTGGGGGAGGGGGGACAAGGAGTGCAGCACCGTAGTCCCAGGCTGCCTTTCAGATCTTTCTGAAGTCCTCATGAAGCCAGGGCAGGTGCTGTGTGACCATGAGCTCACGCAGATCATGCTCATTCCAGGAGCCAGGCAGTCCCAGCGAAGAGCAGGAGCAGGACGTGGAAAAAGAGCCAGAGGGAGGGGCAGGGGTGATTCCCAGCTCCCCAGAGGAGTGGCCTGAGAGCCCCACTGGGGAGGGGCACAACCTCAGCACAGGTGAGTGAGAGCCCAGAGCCCATGGGATGCTGCAGAGGCCACCTGGGGGAGGGGCGCAAGGAGCATGTCATGGGTAGCCCCAGCTTCCCTCCCTCCTTTCACTTTCCTCCAGATGGGCTGGGTCCAGACTCTGTAGCTTCCGGACAGACCAGTCCTTCAGCCAGGTAATGTCAAACTCTGGGGCTCCAGCTCCAATTCCCCCTACCTCCTGCTTCCCTCAGCGTCCACCATCAACTGAGTCTGGGCTCCCCCAGCACCTGATTTCAAGATATTCGAGGATTCCTGGCATTCAGCTTCCTATCCCAGGGCAGAGCCCAGGAAACAAAAGAAGCCAGAGGCATGGTCGGCTGCAGTGGCTCACGCCTGTAATCCCGGCACTCTTGGAGGCCGAGGTGGGTGGATTACCTGAGGTCATGAGTTCGAGACCAGCCTGGCCAACATAGTGAAACCCCGTCTCTACCAAAAATACAAAAATTAGCTGAGCGTGGTGGTAGGCACCTGTACTCCCATCTACTCAGGAGGCTGAGGCAGGATAATTACTTGAACCCGGGAGGTGGAGGTTGCAGTGAGCCGAGATCGCGCCATTGCACTGCAGCCTGGGCGACAGAGCAAGACTCCCTCTCAAAACAACAACAACAACAGCAACAACAAAAAACCAGAGGCAGAAAGGAGCGCGAAGGATACCTGGTCCACTTCCCATGCCATGGCTGAAGTCTGCCCTGTGGCATCCCTGACACTTCCCAGGAGCTCCTTATCTTTCAGCTGAACATGTTTCCATGGTGCCAGTCATCCAAAAAGCATGATCAGAAAGCCTGAGTTGGGACAATGGTTCTGCCATGTACCAGCTGTGTGACCTTGGCCATGTCACTGAACCTCTTCTCTTCTGTGAAGTGGGCATAGCAATTGTATCTACCTCGTAGGATTATTCTCAGGCTTCAATGAGTAACAAGTGCAAAGCACTTTAGCCCAGTGCCTGGTCTGTGGCAGGTGCTGGATAAAATAAGAGGCTTATGCTTGCCATTGCACAACTTCAGTCATTAGAAGGATTATCTGGAGCTGAAATCTGCCTCCTTGTCCTCCCCCCATTTTTTTTTTTTTTTTTTTTTTTTGAGATGGAGTCTTGCTCTGTCGCCCAGGCTGGAGTGCAATAGTGCGATCTCAGGTCACTGCAACCTCTGCCTCCCAGGTTCAAGCGATTCTCCTGCCTCAGCCTTCCAAGTAGCTGGGATTATATGTGCGCGCCACCACGCCTGGCTAATTTTTGTATTTTTACTAGAGGCAGGGTTTCACCATGTTGGCCAGGCTGGTTTTGAACTGCTGACCTCAGGTGATCCACCCACCTTGGCCTCCCAAAGTGCTGGGATTACAGGCATGAGCCACTGTGCCTGGCCTCCTTGTCCCTTTCTTAGGGAAAGATAACCAGTGAATAGTCACCCAGCAGGCACAGCTGGATGCTTTACATTCACCTTCTTACGTAGGGCAGGTAGGTATTCTTGTCCTCATTTTACAGATGAGGAAGCTAAGGCTCAAACAATGTGACAGTCCCAAGATCACACAGCAAATAAGAGGCAAAGTCATGCCAAGCGCAGTGGCTCACACCTATAATCCCAGCACTTTGGGAGGCTGAGGCGGGTAGATCACCTGAGGTCAGGAGTTTGAGACCAGCCTGGCCAACATGGTGCAATCCCATCTCTACTAATAATACAAAAATTAGCTGGGTGTGGTGGCAGGCGCCTGTAATCCCAGCTACTCAGGAGGCTGAGGCAGGAGAATCGCTTGAACCCGGGAGGCGGAGGTTGCAATGAGCCAAGATCACGCCACTGCACTGCAGCCTGGGCAATAAGAGCAAAGCTCCGTCTCAAAAAAAAAAAAAGGAGAAGCAAAGCCATCTTCCAAACTCAGGTCAGACCTCAGAGGTGTCCTAGCTCTACCCACATGTCCTCACAAGACCACATTCTCCCCCAAGTTAGACTGAGACTCACGATTCCTTCTCAATGTCCTCCCAGTGCTGGGCACAGCTGCACACACCCCCTTAGACTGCAGTGCTGCCCACCCTCTGGCCCCACAGCCCCCTCCCTGTGTCCTGCAGTGCTGGTCCCAGCCTCTCTCACACGTCTTTGGACTTCTCCATATAGTGAGTCTTCACCCAGCGACGTGCCCCAGAGTCCCCCTGAGTCCCCTCCCTCAGGGGAGAAGAAGGAGAAGGCACCAGAGCGCAGGGTATCAGCCCCCGCTCGGCCCCGGGGGCCCCGGGCACAGAACCGCAAAGCCATCGTGGACAAATTTGGCGGGTAGGACACAGGCCAGGGGCTGGGCTGGGCTTTCCCGTAGGAACCCTGGGTTGGTGGGAGGGTGGCCTCAGGGGCAGTGGGAACAGCCCAGGCCAAGGCAGGAGGACTGACACCTGGGGGCTGGGGATCCTCCCAGTGGGGCCCTTCATGGCCTCCTGCCTCTCTGGCTTGGCCTTGCACCCCTCTCCCCTCACAGGGCAGCTTCCGGCCCCACGGCCTTGTTCCGGAACACTAAGGCAGCCGGGGCAGCCATTGGTGGTGTCAAGAACATGCTCTTGGAGTGGTGCCGAGCCATGACAAAAAAATATGAGGTGGGCATGGGGCAGAGCTGCGTGGGTGGGGCAGGGGTCCAGGGAGGGTCCGAGTGGTGCAAACCCCAAAAGGTGGGAGGGTGGGAAGGGGGCCAAGTCCAGGCCATCTGGCTGAGCCTCACTGAGGCCTCCTCTGTGCCCTGCCTGCCATAGCACGTGGACATCCAGAACTTCTCCTCCAGCTGGAGCAGTGGTATGGCCTTCTGTGCCCTCATCCACAAGTTCTTCCCTGACGCCTTTGACTACGCAGAGCTGGATCCCGCAAAGCGCCGGCACAACTTCACCCTGGCCTTCTCCACAGCAGAGTAAGCCACAGCCATGGGCTGGCAGAGCTGGATGGGAGCCTAGGCGAGGACTGGATTCACAGGGGTTGAGTAGTGAGGCAGTTACACCGATGCTGGTGCCACACATTCATGTATCCAACAGACATTTTTTGAGGGCCAGGCACTGTTTCAGGCCCTGGGGATACAGCAGTGGGTGAAAAAGACAAAAATCTCTGCTTGAGTCAAGCGCAGTGGCTCACTTGTATAATCCCAGCACTCTGGGAGGCCGAGGCAGGAGAATCGCTTGAGGCCAGGAGTTCAAGACCAGCCTAGGCAACATAGTGAGACCCCCATCTCTACAAAAAATCAAAAAATTAGCTGGGCATGGTGGTGGATACCTGTGGTCCCAGCTATTCGGGAGGCTGAGATGGGAGGATCACTTCGGCTCAGGAAGTCAAGGCTGCAGTGAGCCATGATTGAGTCACTGCACTCCAGCTTGGGTGACAGAGCAAAACTTTGTCTTAAAAAAAAAAAAATTACAATTTTAAAAAATGAAAGGGAAACTGGCAGTCTGGACTTACAGCTCTAAGTGAATATCAGAAGGGCAAGCAGCTCTGCTCTCACCAAGTGCTCCTGACCTGCAGGCTGTGAACCAACTGTCCTGCTCCTGCAGCTGCCTGGACTCTGGTTCTGAGTCAGGCAGAGCCACTGGAAGGTGGGAGGAGTCATCAGATGACAAAGACAGGCCGACAGGAGGCATCAGGCAGCTGAAAGCCCAGGAGGTTGTGGGGATGTGTGGAGAAAGAGAGAGGAGAATAGAAGCTGAGGTGCCTGGGTTTGAATCCTCCCTGCTTCTCCCTAGCTCTGTGACCCTCGCCAGCTGGCTTAACCTCTCTAGAGGCCCCACACCACAGGGCTTGTTGTGAAGATTAAGTGTGAAGAGGAAAGAGTGTCTGCCACAGCCATCACACCCTACTGCCCGTTCCAGAACTCTCCTCCGATTCCCATGGAGTCCGGGGATAAGGGGAGGGAGTGGCCAATGCCGAAGCCCCCAGTGGCGAAGCCCTTCCCCACCCACTCCCCAGGCTCAATGGGAATGAAGGTTTTGCCTCTCCCACGTAGAGGGACAGCACCCTAACCCAAAACCATGGGGCACTGCATTGGTTGCAGGGAGCTTGTCCCATTCTCCAAAATCCTCCAGTGTGTGTCCTTCCCACAGCTCCCAGTCTGGCGTGGATTTTGGCCCTGCAGTCTCAGCCCCAAGGGAGGATTTCCTCTGGGGCCCTGGTTTCTCCTATGCCAGCACCTATGGCTGGCTTTGGTAGGCAGGGACTGCTGAGACCCAGCTTCAGAGAAAGGGTGCCAGAGGTGTCAGACAGGCCCCTGGGGTTGTGTTGCTCACTTTGGCCTTGGGCAAACCACCAAAACACTCTGAGTCTCCGCTTCCTCTTCTGCTGGCTGAGGATGGAGGGGAGGAGTCTATGAGAACGTCCAAGGGGAAGCACCTGATAAAGCATGAGGTGGGCATGAGGTCCCAACACTGATTAGCTCAGATTATCGGCCTCAGCAAAGCCAGTGGTGTCACAGAGCCCCAAAGGGCAGCTGCGAAGTTAGAAAAAGAGGACTTGTTGCTAAGTGCCAGCAGCTCCTGAAACACACCAAGCTTTCCTGCCTTGGGGCCCTTGCACCTGCTGTTTCCTCTGCCTGGACTCCTTTCCCCAGATGTGCACATGACTTACTCTAAGAGGCCTACCCTGAGCACCCTATTAAAAAATACCACAGCTGGGTGCAGTGGCTCACACCTGTAATCCTAGCACTTTAGGAGACCAAGGCGTGGGGATCACTTGAGGTCAGGAGTTCAAGATCAGCCTGGCCAACATGGTGAAATCTTGTCTCTACTAAAAATACAAAAATTAGCTGGGCATGGTGGCACACACCTGTAATCCCAGCTACTTGGAAGGCTGAGGCAGGAGAATCGCTTGAATCCGGGAAGCAGAGGTTGCAGTGAGCCGAAATCACGCCACTGCATTCCAGCCTGGGCAACAGAGCAAGACTCCATCTCAAAAATAAATAAATACATTAAAAATCTATAAAAAATACCAGATCTCCTCCAACATAAGAACATACCCTGTCTCCCTTCCTGCCCTATTTTCCTCCTTAGCACCTCTCACCATCTGATGTACCATCTACTTTGTGTGTTGCTTACTGTCTCCTGCCACAAGAATTTCCATGCCATGAGAGTGCAGAAGTTTTGGTTTTATTCACTGATGAATTCTCAGAGCCTGGAAGAGGGCCTGGCACATAATAGGCTCCTGATAAGTACATAGAGACTGAATGAGTGATGCTCCTGGAGATGCTGCAGCTGCAAGCCAGGACTCTGGCTAGGATTTGGTTTCTGTCCTTTATCTTTTTTTATCTTTTTTTTTTTTGAGACAGAGTGTCACTCTGTTGCCCAGGCAGGAGTGCAGTGGTATGATTTCAGCTCACTGCAACCTCCACCTCCTGGGTTCGAGTGATTCTCATGCCTCAGCCTCCCGAGTAACTGGGATTACAGGTGCCTGCCACTATGCCCAGCTAATTTTTGTATTTTTAGTAGAGATGGAATTTCACCATGTTGGCCAGGCTGGTCTCAAACTCCTGACCTCAGGTGATCCAGCTGCTTCAGCCTCCCAAAGTGCTGGGACTACAGGCATGAGCCACCGCACCTGGCCCCTTTAAATTCTTCCTGAGGGGCCTGGTCTAACAGAAGCTCCCCGGTTCCAGAGGACAGATACACACGCATGTGAAAGTGGTGGGCTAATGTAGAACTAGAGACCAGAGGGTCCTGCTCCCATGTGAGGACAATAAGTGCAATGAAAATGTGGGCTTGGAATCAGACCCAGCTGGGTTTGAGTCTTTTTTTAATTTTTGTTTTTATTTTTTGGAGAAGCTCCCATTCTCTGAAAAGGTCTCACTAGGTTGTCCAGGCTGGTCTCGAACTACTGAGCTCAAGGGATCCTCCCGCCTTGGCCTCCCAAAGTGCTGGGATTACAGGTGTGAGCCACTGTGCCTGGCCTAAAACTCATTATTGAATTATTCACTGGTGTTGGCTTTGGGGTTACCTGTCTACATCCTGTGACCTACCTAAAGGAAGCCACAGCACCTGGCCTGGGTTTGTCTTAACTCTGTTGGGGCCTCAGTTATCTCATCTAGATATATAATGGGATGATTGGCTTAGATGATCTCCCAGCCCCAACATCCCAGCCCATCCTATGGGCTTCATCATTGCTGGGCTGCCTGCACCCATCCCCTTGGCTCCCATATCCTTCACCTTTGACTTTCTGCTCCTCATTCCACCCCATTCCTTAGGAAACTGGCTGACTGTGCTCAGCTGCTGGACGTGGATGACATGGTGCGGTTGGCTGTGCCCGACTCCAAGTGCGTCTACACATACATCCAGGAACTGTACCGCAGCCTCGTGCAGAAAGGACTGGTGAAGACCAAGAAGAAGTGAGGAGGTGACTGGCTCTGTGGGCAGAGATGGGCAGGGTGCCCAGCTCACCAGCCACAGCCCGGGGGCTCCCTTCTGCTCCATGGAGGCACCAGAGCCAGGGGCTTAGGCAAGGGTGTGTGGCGTTGGTTTTAACTGCATTAAAAGTACTTTTGTAAAATCCTGTCTGGCCCCTCAGTGCTCTCTCCATACTTGGCCCAGGAACCTCTGCACTCTGGGATAATAAACTCTGGCCATAGGGGATTCCTCACCTGCTGAGGTCTCAAAAACTGCGCAAGGTGTTTGGGAAAGGACAATGGCCTGGGTCCCACCACTAACCAGCTGTGTGACACATACAGTTAACCTCTCTGGGCCTCAGTTTACAGTCTGAAAGGGGATAATGAGATTTCCAACCTTATGAAGGTGTTGCGAGAGTTAAACGAGATAATGAAATGGGCAAAAAGCTTTGTCCAGTCCTGCTACTCAAGTGTTCAGTAAGTGGTCGCCAAAAATAAAAAACAAACTTACATTTTGACTCTGGTGGCACTTCTTCTGGTTATCTTCCCCTCTTTTCACACTTCTTCTCAGGTTAGGGGAGTCCAGGGCAGGAGCTGGAGAAGATTCTCTAGAAACTAGTGGGATCTGGGTGACTTCCTTGACTCAAATCACCCCATATTCTATCTCTGAAAAGCCAGCAGTATTCCAGGAGCTTACAACAATTGCAACCAGAAAGTTCTTCTTCTGGGTTAAGTTAATCCCTCTATCTGGCTGAAGTTTTGGCTTGTTTTTGTTTTTCCATTGCTCATGAGATACAAACCCCTGAGCTGATTACAATTTCCTGCTAACTATCCAGTCTGGCTTTATCAGCCATTTGGGGCATGTGTGCTGATGAAAGCAGCTCATGAAAAATACAGAAAACAAAACACACCCCAGCCATAACCCCGGCTCACCTGCAGAGGTGTGGATTGGCAGAGTGGACCCTAGCAATCCACTGAAGTGCTCTGTGCCTCGATTGCCTCATCTTTAAAATGGGGGTGTTGGCCGGGCATGGTGGCTCACACCTATAATCCCAGCACTTTAGGAGGCTGAGGCGGGTGGATCACCTGAGGTCAGGAGTTCGAGACCAGCCTGGCCAATATGGTGAAACCCCATCTTTACTAAAAATACAAAAATTAGCCAGGCGTGGTGGTGGGCATCTGTAATCCCAGCTACTCAAGAGACTGAGGCAGGAGAATCGCTTGAACTCAGGAGGCGGAGGTTGCAGTGAGCCGAGATTGCACTGCTGCACTCTAGTCTGGGCGACGGAGTGAGATTCTGTCTTAAATAAATAAATAAATTAAATAAAATGGGGACGTCATCCCTGTGGACCTTCTGAAAGCTCCTCTGTCCAAGGATGGCCTATTTTTCCATGGCCAACATTCCTTATGATGTTTAGGGAACATTCAAGGGAAGCAAGGTCAGAAATTTATGCTTAAATCCCTAGTCCTCTATGGTCCTGATGAAACCACCCCATCCCCTCATCAAAGACTCAGCTGCACTCCAGAATTCATCTCTGACTTTAATGGCTTAAGCAAGAACATGGTTTCCGTGGCTCCCCCTGGACTGAATGCTGGAGGATATATACTTCACAGTCTGAGGCCTGGTCCCAGGAACTGGCAATCTAACAGGATGGCAAGTGGTTTTGAAACATATAGATTTTCAGGATGGAAGTTTGATTCTTCAGATTGTGACTCATCCGTGGAAAATAAACGGTTTAGCACCTAAATCTGTATATTCCCATCAGTGGCTTGGCTGACTCAGTTGTAAATAGGGTACCCTCCATCTGTCTCCCACCCATATGCTCCACTGTCCCCAGGCCTTCAGTGCCTGAGCCCTAGGGGGATTCGAGTTGGCTGCTGGATTCATTTCCTGCAAGCAGGCCTGCAAGGTGACCTGTCTCTCTAAGATGGAGAGCTGGAGAACTGGCCTGTAACTGCAAACTTAAACTCCCTTGGCTCTGGGGAATGTAAAGGGTGTGGGAAGGGTGCACCTGTGGCCAGGTGAACCTGGGAGTGAGTCCATACACAACACACACACTCACAGCTCCCTTCCCTCCACCACACACACACACAAACTAATGACTAACAACCTAAGAAGGGAAAAATGAATGGGGAATGGGCCACAGGGGGCTCTGGCCTCTGTCCATGAGGTGTGTCCGTCCGCTGTGCCGAGGATCCAGTGCACAGAGGGTCAGAACATGAGTTAGGAGGGCCGGTCCACTCCGAATCGGAGGGTGAACTCTTCAGCATTCTTTCTGAACAGCTCCGGATTCTGTGTCAGCAGGTCAGCGAGGTCCATCCGCAGGGGCTCCCTGATATTCGGTCTATTCACCAGCACACTGAGGGCCTCCAGGACTGGGGAGAGACAGGCCAGATCAGGACATCAGGGCAGAGGGAAGGGAGTCATGGCTGCCCGCTCCCAGTGTCCTGACACTCCACACCCACTCCTTGGGGGAAAGGTTACATCGCTTAGGATTATTCTACGACCAAATCAAACGCCCCGCTCATTCTTGGTTGGTGACACCCAAGGCCTTGACTGATTACATCGGTGGTTTTCAAACAACTACATTCCATGGCTTCAGAGAAGCTCCTCATCACGGGGGCCACTGAGATAAGTGAGGTTTCTGGGTCTTATCCCCATTTCAACAAAAACTGCTCTGTTTTCCTCCATTATATTGGTAGTCCAAATAAACTTTTCCTTGGGCAAAAGGGGTCTAAGGCTAAAGACTGAAAACCACCACTGCCCCCTGGCTCTTCATCTTTCACAGATGCCTTTGGGAACCTAGTGAAGGCAGCAGCCCATCTCCCGAGACAGATGTGCACATCCACATGCAAAACAGACAGTTCCGAGACCCCCTGAAGCTCATCCAAGGACCACTCCTCTCCCTGCTCCCACTCCCACCAACCTAAGGACTTTCGTTTCCTGGGTTAAAAACTCCTGAGCTGGTCCAGGTGGAGGATTGCACACTGATTCAGCCACAGGCTCTAGAGCTGTGTTGTTCAATATGGTAGCCATTAGCCACATGCAGGCATCTAAATTTAAATGAATTAAAATCAGGCTGGGCACGGTGGCTCACGCCTGTAATCCCACCACTTTGGGAGGCCAAGATGGGTGGATGGTTTGAACTCACGAGTTTGAGACCAGCCTGGGCAATATGGCAAAACCTGGTCTCTACAAAGCATGCAAAAATTAGCCAGGTGTAGTGGCATGCTCCTGTAGTCCCAGTTACTCGGGAGGCTGAGGGGAGAGGATGGCTTGAGCCCAGGAGATGGAGGTTGCAGTGAGCCAAGATTGCACCACTGAACTAACTGCCTGGGCAATAGAGACAGACCGTGTCTCAACAGAAAAAACAAAAAGGATTAAAATTAAGTACAATTAAGAATTGAGTTCTGGCCAGGCGCAGTGACTCACACCTGTAATCCCAGCACTCTGGGAGGCCGAGGCAGGTGGAGCGCCTGAGGTCAGGAGTTCGAGACCAGCCTGGCTAACATGGCAAAACCCCTCTCTATTAAAAATACAAAATAGCTGGGTGTGGTGTCATACGCCTGTAATTCCAGCTATTCAAGAAGCTGAGGCCGGAGAATCACTTGAACCCGGGAGGTGGAGGTTGCAGTGAGCCAAGATCGCACCACTGCACTCCAGCCTAGGCGACAGAGTGAGACTCTGTCTTAAAAAAGAAAAAGAATTGAGTTCCTCAGTTGCAACAGCCACATGTGGCTTGCGAGTCAGCCAAGTGCTGCCGTTTGTCATCTGTATGACCTTAGGCAACCATTTCACCTCTCACATGCCTCAGATGTCCGGGTCTACTAAACAAGGCTAATAACAACACTACCTCACGGGCTTGTGGAGGAAATAAAAATGAAGTCGGCATGTGATGTTTTTAGCACAGTGCCGAAAGTGCTCAGTCAAGTGACAGGTATTATGATTATGAGGCCAGTTCCCTCCACTGTCATTTAGGACACCAAGTCCCAGAAAGGAACGAAAACTTGCCCAAAGTCCACAGAGGGAACAGCGGGCTTTCTTTTCCCGAGCCCTTCCCTGTGCAGCCAAGCTGCCTCTCCCATGAACCACAGCAACGTTCCTCTGTCACAACTGCACAGGTATAAGAAGAGAGGCAGGAGGAGGTCAGTCTGTCCAGGAAGCATCCCTTCTATCTCATAGTAAGTTCAGCCAAGACTCACAATTTTTATCTCCTCTCTTTGGGGCTTTTCAAGCTCAGAATAAGCTGTGAACTCCCTCTCCAGTAATCTCTACCCAGTATCAGTCCCTCCTCCAGGCAAAGCCCAGCCCCACCTTGGCAAGTCTTAGTGCAAGGCTTCCAGTTCTCACGGCTGATGATGGGCAGGCAAATCTGTCCGTTCTCGTCCACGTTGGGGTGGTAGATCTTGGTTGTGAATTTGATCATGGGAGGCTTGAACGGATACTCCGGCGGGAAGCTGATGCGCAGGTTGAAGGCTTTGAGGTGGTAGGGAGGTTGGTCCTGTGCAGACAGAAAAGGGGTCAAGCTCCAGTCTGGTTTTCCTCCCTTCCTGCCCCAATCCGAGGGTCCTAGGCATCCTCTGCTTCACTCCCAGGAGGAATCATGAGCCAGGACACACACAGCACCTGCATTCATTTGACAATTGAGTCATGGATTAGTGAAAATGTGAAATCACCAAAGGGCACTGGCCTGGGAGGCAGAGAAGTCTGATCCTGGCTTTTGCTGTGTGACCACGGGTGAGCCACTTCCCACCTCTAGGCCTCAGTTTCCTCATTTGAAAAGTGGATAAAGATGGACTAGATGAGCTCTAAGGACCATCTCAGCTTTCAAGACTTTCTGAGATTATGGAAGAAAAGGATGGAACATCCTTTCTTAAAACATTAGAACGGGGGTGAGGAAATGGAGAAAATGAGGAAATCCTAAGAACTCAGGAGCCTTAGGAAAATAAAATGGTGCAGCTGTGATGGAAAACAGTATGGCCATTTCTCAAAAGATTAGACACAGAATTACCATATGATCCAGCTGTTCTACTTCTGGGTAGACACCCAAAGAACTGAAAGCAAACAGGTATTTGTATACCAATGTTTCTAGCAGCCAAAAGGTGAAAGCAAACCAAGTGTCTACCAATGGATCAATCAACAAAACGTGGCATATACACACAATGGAGTATTATTTAGCCTTAAAAGGAATGAAATTCTGATATATGCTACAACGTGGATGAACCTTGAAGACACTATGCTACAGGAAATAAGCTAGACAAAAAAAGGACAGATTTGCAAGATACCACTTATGTGCAGTACCCAGAATAGTCAAATTCATAGAAACAAAATACAAAAGTGGTCACCAGGTGCTGGGGAAAGAAAGGAATGGGGAGTTAACTGAAGGGGTACAGAGTTTCAGTACAGGTAGACAAAAAGTTCTAGAGATGAACGGTGGTGATGGTTGTGCAACAATGTGTGTTTGTTTGTTTACTGAAGCAGGGTCTCGCTCTGTCACCCAGGCTGGAGTGCACTGGCATTATCATTGCTCACTGTAATCTCAAACTTCTGGGCTCAAGTGATCCTCCCATCTCAGCCTCCTGAGTAGCTGGTACTACAGGGGCCCACCACCATACCTGGCTAATTAAAAAAATTTTTTTGATGGGGTCTCACTATGTTGCCAGGGCTGGTCTTGAACTCTTGGCCTTGAGCAATCCTTTTGCTCTGGCCTCCAGATTACTGGGATTACGAGCGTGAGCCACCATGCCCAGCTGTAATCCTATTTAATCCTATTTAATGACACTGAACTATATACTTAAAAATGGTTAAGATAGTAAATTTTGTTATGTGTATTTTACTATGATTAAAAACAAACAAACTCAGGGGCTGGAGTGACCTAGGGGTTGGGAGCTGCAAGGAGCCAGCAGAAGACCCTCTAGACTTTGAGCCACCTGAACACTTTTCTGAGCACCTGTCTGTGCTGTCCTGTGCTAAGGCTTTGACATGCATTAGCCTGTGCAACAGAGTATGGGGGTCACACAGACTCCGGAGCCACCCTGCCTGGGTGTGATTCAACTCTGACACTCACTAGCCATGTGACTAGGTCAGGTGCGGTGGCTCACGTTTGTAATCCCAGCACTTGGAGCCACCCTGCCTGGGTGTGATTCGGCTCTGACACTCACTAGCCATGTGATCTAACTAGGCCGGGCACGGTGGCTCACGTTTGTAATCCCAGCACTTTGGGAGTCCAAAGTGGGCGGATCCCCTGAGGTCAGGAGTTCAAGACAAACCTGACCAACATGGAGAAACCCTGTCTCTATTAAAAATGCAAAATTAGCCGGGTGTGGTGGCGCATGCCTGTAATATCCGCTACAGGGGAGGCTGAGGCAAGAACCGAAAGGCAGAAGTTGAACCTGGGAGGCTGACGTTGTGGTGAGCAGAGATCACACCCTTGCACTCCAGCCTGGGCAACAAGAGCAAAACTCCGTCTCAAAAAAAAAAAAAAAAAAAAAAAAAGAGAGATGGAGTAAAAAAAAGTAGGAAGATAAACAAAATATCTCATTTTTTATGGTCTCAGTAAGGAGAAAAGGCTGTGCCTATCAGTCAGAGAAGGCCAAAGGCTGAGGCCTCAGAGCAGGATGGGAGGGTGCTGTGGTTGAATGTTTGTCTCCTCAAATCTCAGGTTGAAATTTGATCCCCAAGACCTGCGTGGCGGTGGCTCGCGCCTGTAATCCTAGCACTTTGGGAGGCTGAGGCAGATGGATTGCCTGGGCTCAGGAGTTTGAGATCAGCCTGGGCTACATGATGAAACCCCGCCTCCACTAAAATACAAAAAAGTAGCTGGGCGTGGTAGCGTGCGCCTGTAGTCCCAGCTACTTAGGAGGCTGAGGCATGAGAATTGCTTGAATCCGGGAGGCAGAGGTTGCAGTGAGTCTTGCTCTGCACTCCAGAGTGAGACTCTGTCACCAAAAAAAAAAAAAAAAGGAAAGAAAAGAAAAGAATTTGATCCCCAATGTTGGAGGTGGGGCCTACCAGGAGGCGTATGGGTCCTGGGGGCAGACCTCCCACGAATGGCTCCGTGCCAACCTCACAGTCATAAGAGAGTTCTTACTCTATTACTTACTGAAAAAGCTGGTTGTTTAGAAGATCCTGGCACCTGCTCGCTCTCTCTCTCTCTTTCACTTCTTCTCTTGCATGTGATCTGTACACGTGGCTCCCCTTTGCCTGCCACCATGAGTGGAAGCTTCCTGAGGCCTCATCAGAAGGAGATGCTGGTGCCATGCTTCTTTTTTTTTTTTTTTTTTGAGATGGAGTTTCACTTTGCTGCCCAGGCTAGAGTGCAATGGCGTGATCTCGGCTCACCGCAACCTCTGCCTCCTAGGTTCAAGCGATTCTCCTGCCTCAGCCTCCCAACTAGTTGGGATTATAGGCATGCGCCACCACACCCAGCTAATTTTGTATTTTTGGTAGAGACAGGGTTTCTCCATGTTGGTCAGGCTGGTCTTGAACTTCTGACCTCAGGTGATCCGCCCTCCTCGGCCTCCCAAAGAGATGGGATTATAGACGTGAACCACCATGCCCAGCGCCATGCTTCTTGTACAGCCTGCAGAAGCTTGAGCCAAATTAACCTCTTTTCTTTATATATTACTCAGCCTCGGGTATTCCTTTACAGCAACACGAATGGACTAAGACAGGGGTATCAGTGTGTCCTGCCTGAAGGGGCTTCTTTCTGGGCTTCGTAGGACTTAACAGAGGAAGGAGGTAGCAGAGTCATGGAGCTGAGAGCTCCGGGGACCTGTCCCAGCTCTGCCTCGGGCTTGCTGTATGACTGAGCTTTCTCTGAGGATCAGTTTCCTCGTTTGTAAAATGGAGAAGCTGGACCAGAGGATTCCATGCTGTATCTTACAGTCAGTTGAGAAAGTCCCACTACCTTCTAAGTTCTAGGTTAAATAAAGTATTTTGCTACTTTATTTTGTTTTGTTTTTTTGAGATAGAGTTTTGCTCTTGTCATCCAGGCTGGAGTGCGATGGCCCAATCTCAGCTCACTACAACCTCCAACTCCCGGGTTCAAGTGATTCTCGTGCCTCAGCCTCCTGAGTAGCCGGGATTATAGGTGCCCACAACCATGCCCAGCTAATTTTTGTATTTTTACTAGAGACAGGGTTTCACCATGTTGGCCAGGCTGGTCTCAAACTTCTGACCTCCAGTGATCCACCCACCTCAGCCTCTCAAAGTGCTGGGATTACAGGTGTAAGCCACCGTGCCCGGCCTGCTACTTTTTAAAAAATTTTGAAAACTATTCATTTTTCATGGAGTGGTTAAAAGAGAAGACCCTGGAGTCCGCTGAATTCCACTCCTGCCACCTTATTCTGAGTGACCACAGACCAGTTACTTAACCTCCTTGGTTTCCATCTCTGCAATTTTAAGAGGAAGACAACCTTCCTCACTGGATGGTTGAGAGGATTCAATATGACCTCATATGTCGTGTACTTAAAACAGCACTTGGTCCACAGGAAACTCTCAAGGAATGAGAATTTTACTATTAGCTTCGAAAGACTCATCGAGCTGAATCCTTCCATGACCGAGATGTGACAAGTGGGGCCACTTTGGTGAACACATAAACTGAGACTGAGCCTTTGAGGAGGAATTTGTGTGCTATTCCAAAAGACCTTTCCTGGTTCTCCTTCCTCTGCCAGTCAACCATCCCCTCCTTTATGGCCTCACCAGGCACCTTCAGGCCCCCTTAGCTGATGACTTACATCAAGCTTTGGTCCTCCAGCTCTGGGATTCCTCCCAAGTATCATGTTTCTTCAGGACTCCTATATGGCTGGAAGGTCTGTGGCCAGTTCCTGGGGCACACTTAACCACCTTGGTCTTGCCAACTATTGAGGTCCTCTGATTTCATAGTACTCTGCCAAACGAGACCTTTCCTAAGTTTTCCTATCACCCCTGCTTTCATCATCTCAAAGTTGGTCTCCTTGGAGATATAATCAGTCCCTGGAGCTCCTTTGAGCATCTTCTCCCGGCACCTGAGGCCTAGAACAGCTGTCCTCACTCTAAGCCAGGTAAGTGGATCGTTTCAACACAGTAACCCAAGGGACTTGACAGAGGTTCCCATGTTGACCTGACTCAGGCCTTTCTCTACTTTTCTGGACTATAGGTCAGTTTAAAGAGAAGACGACACAACCTAGGCCACTGCATTGTCAATAAAAAGTAAATCCTGCCGGGTGTGGTGGCTCCACCTGTAATCCCAGCACTTTGGGAGGCCGAGGTGGGCAGATCACTTGAGGTCAGGAGTTTGAGACCAGCCTGGCCAACATGGCAAAATCCTGTCTCCACTAAAAATACAAAAATTAGCCAGGCATAGTGGCACGTGCCTGTAGTCGCAGCTACTCAGGAGGCTGAGGCAGGAGAATCGCTTGAACCCCAGAGGTGGAGGTTGCAGGAAACCAACATTGTATCACTGCACTCCAGCCTGGGTGACACAGTAAGACTCTGTCTCAAAAAAAAAAAAAAAAGTCCAAATCCTAAATGATAAGATGAATTGTTCCTTTGATATTCCAAAGAGCTTTGACTAACAAAAAGTTCAATGTCTTAAATTTTATTTCCAAGTAATGAAAAGTGTAGATTAATTTCTCAAAGTATCTTTAGTCACTAATAATTGGATGAAAAAAAGAGAGATCTTGCACTCTGAAAACTATTTTGGAATACTGCTTTCAGAGAGACTTTATCAAGAAAATACCAAATAATAAACAGAGAAAAATAAGAACAGTAGAAATGAGCTATTTGTGTTTTCATATGTAACAATTTTCTGAAATAAGACTAAAGAAAAACAAAATACAATTTAGGTTTGCGGGAGCAAATTCTACCAACTGTGAGAGCCTGGAAGTTTATCCCTACCCCTTGACAAAGGACCAAGAAATCTTTATTTCTTCTTCTTTTTGATGCTGTTTGTCTCCTGAAGTTCTGTGGTGGGCTTGGTGGCTACTGGTTTAAGGAAGGGGTCTCCTACTAAGTCAAAAGTCCTTTGGCATCTTTATCAGAAGATGAACCTCAGAAGTATCTGGATCTCAGAAGCAATCAATTCAGAGAGAAGCCCCCTCCAGCAATGATAACCTCCAGTAAAAGGATTTCAAGCAGGGAAAATTCTTGCCTAGTCCTAACCCTCCCTGCCCATGTCCCTGGCCTAAGCTGGCCCCAATCCAAAGCCATGGTCCCCATGGATACTCACGGGTAGGAGGAGAGCGTGCCACACCAGGACATTGGCATCATCGCTGGACAGGTTCCGCAGGTATGGGGGAGGCTTCTTCTGAAGATCCTCCAGCTCCTGCAGGGGACACAAGTGAGTGGGCAGTTGGCCTAGTCCTCCTTATTTCAGCCCCCTCCCCCTGCCCCAGCAGCAAGCTGCCCCAAGTTCAAAAGTGGCCATCTTAGGGGCAGAAGCCGGTAAAGTCAGAGCCTACATTTACTGAGCACTTAGTATGTATCAGGCATGGTGCTGGTGCTTTTTCTTTTTTCTTTTTTTTTTTTGAGACAGAGTCTCGCTCTGTTGCCCAGGCTGGAATGCAGTGGCGCAATCTCAGCTCCCTGCAAGCTCCGCCTCCTGGGTTCATGCCATTCTCCTGCCTCAGCCTCCCGAGTAGCTGGGACTACAGACGCCCGCCACCACGCCCCGTTAATTTTTTGTATTTTTAGTAGAGACGGGGTTTCACCGTGTTATCCAGGATGGTCTTGATCTCCTGACCTCGTGATCTGCCCGCTTCAGCCTCCCAAAGTGCTGGGATTACAGACGTGAGCCACCACGCCCAGCCGGTGCTGGTGCTTTAAGTGAATTTTCTGACTGTGGCCTCACCACAACTCTGGTACACCAAGGTACTAGGTGCAGGGAAAAATAGATCACGTCTCCCAGATATTAAAACTTGGGAGTAAGTGCTCTTAGGAGGCTTTTCTCCTGAAAGAAGGGTACTTAACCTCTGCTCTCTAGCCTTCTTCCTAGAAAGTCACTAGGTTCTAATTCCCTTCCTCTCTTCCTTTCTTCCTTCCGTTAGCATCGACTGAGCATCTACAGCAAAGACATGACCCCACCGCTTCAAACTCTGCCAGATCAGGGCTGGAGAAGGGAAACGACTCCGGAAGACCATAGCAGAGAAGAACTCTACACACCAAGCGGGGAAACAAGGGGGCAAGGAGTGACTCATCTTCCCAAAACTGTGGCCCAAACACCTGAATATCCCTTTTGAATTCTCCCAACAGCCATTACTGAGCATCTTCTACTGACATTTAACTGAGACAGGACCCAGTCCTCAAGAATTTCAATAGAGTAATGGACGAAACATGGATGTGATTATGTGAATGTGTATGGATATACAGTAGGGAAGGAGATGAGAGGGGAGAAGGAAGGCTTCACAGAGGGTGCACTCTGTGAGCTGGGCCATGCAGAATGAACACGAATCCATAAAGCAGAGAAGGGGAGAAGCACCAGGGCAGAGGGCCCACATGGGGCACATAAGTACATACAGTATGTCCTGCAGAAGGTTAATAGGTAGTACAGGAAAAGGGTTCCAAGGTCAAGTACATTTGGGAAATCTCGGCTAAAGAGGTTTCTTCACTGGAGAACTTCCCACAGCCTTTAATATGCTATTGTGTGTGGTGATTGACCAAGCTGTGGGCCCACGGCATGCAGTACTTCTCAAATGTATTTGACAAAGGAATGCTGCCCCTCTTTTAGGGTCCATCTTGTGGGACTACAGGCCTTTTCTTGTTGGGGAAGATAAAAAGACACTCAAGGGCAGGTCACATTTCTCTGGAACAATGAATTGGTACAAACCAGTGGTTCTCAACCAGGGGCGATTTTACCCAGCCAGGGACATTCGGTAATATCTGGGAACATTGTTCCGTTGTCATAAATCGGGAGAGTGGATAGAGGCCAGAGATGCTGATAAACATCCTAACAAAGAATTATCTGGCCCAACAAGAGGGGAGACCGCTGCCCTGCAGGGTGAGTCTCAGGCCTGGTCACATTCACCACAAGCTGACTGAAGGGCCTTTGGGCCTTAGGCGAACATCGGCAGTAGTACCCTGGCAGTACTCCTCATAGACCCGTGGTGGTGGTAGACAAGGGGAGAGACTCCTATATCTGGGGAAAAGGGAGGCAAGAGTAGGAAGGACTGTGTCCTGTGGTTTCAGTGCCAGCTTAGCTGCAGTAGCACAGAGCACTAGACAGATTTCTAAGGTTTCCGACTCCAGGCCCTGGCCCATGGACAGCAACTGTGGACCTCTCTGGGGCCCAGCAGTGAACTAACCACCCTAAAGGGAAGAACACAAGCCTGGCTGGCTTCACCACCTGCTGATTGCAGAGCCCTAGGGCCTTGAGCGAACGTAGGGCATAGCCAGGTAGTGATTACAGTGGGCCTTGAGCAAAACCCAGTCTTGTGCTGGCTTCAGGCCTGACCCAGTGCAGTCCCAATTCTGGTGACCATGGGGATGCTTGTGTCACACCTCACCCAGCTCCAGGGAGCTCAGCACGGAGAGTAAGACTCCATTTGTTTGGGAGAAAGTAAGGGAAGAAAATGAGAGTCTCTACCTGGTAATCCAGAGAATTCTTCCTGATGTTATCCAAAACCACAAAGGTACTAACCTCTAAGAGTCTGCAAGAATTACAGTGTTACTAGGCTTGGAGTGCCCCCTTATGTAGACATGGCTGCAGTGACCAAAACTTAGATCACAACAGCCAAGCCCCTTCCAGTACCTCGAAAGCCTTCCCAAGAAGGATGAGTACAAACAAGCCCAGACTACAAAGACTATAATAAATACCTAACTCCTCAGTGCCCAGACACCAACAAACATCCACAAGCTTCAAGATGATCCAGGAAAACATAGCCTCACCAAACGAACTAAATAAGGCACATGGGGCCAATTCCAGAGAAACAGAGATATGTGACCTTTCAGACAGAGAAATCAAAATAGCTGTTTTGAGGAAACTCAAAGAAATTCAATATTTCCTCCACAGAGAAGGAATTCAGAATCCCATCAACAAATTTAACACAGAAATTGAAATAATTAAAAAGAATCAAGCAGAAATTCTGGAGTCGAAAAATGCAATTGAGGCCAGGTGCAGTGGCTCATGCCTATAATCCCAGCACTTTGGGAGGCCGAGGCAGTCAGATCACCTGAGGTTAGGAGTGCGAGACCAGCCTGGCCAACGTGGTGAGGCCCTGTTTCTACTAAAAATACAAAAATTAGCTGGGCATGGTGGTGCATGCCTGTAATCCCAGCTACTTGGGAGGCTCAGGCAGGAGAATTGGAGAGGCAGAGGTTGCAGTGAGCTGAGAGCATGCCATTGCACTCCAGCCTGGGCAACAAGAGTGGAACTCTGTCTCAAAAAAAAAAAAAAAAAGAAAAAAATGCAATTAACATACTGAAACGCATCAGTCTTTTAACAGCAGAATTGATCAAGCAGAAGAACTAGAGTGTTTAAAGACAGGGTATTTGAAAATACAGTCAGATGAAGCAAAAGAATAAAAGAATAAACAAAGACTTTGGGAGGCCGAGGCGGGTGGATCACGAGATCAGGAGATCGAGACCATCCTGGCTAACACGGTGAAACCTCATCTCTACTAAAAATACAAAAAAAAAATTAGCCGGGCGTGGTGGTGGGCGCCTGTAGTCCCAGCTACTCAGGAGGTTGAGGCAGGAGAATGGTATGAACCCAGGAGACAGAGCTTGCAGTGAGCCAAGATTGTGACACTGCACTCCATCCTGGGCAACAGAGCGAGACTCTGTCTCAAAAATAAAAAAAAAGAATAAACAAAGAATGAAGTATGCCTACAGGATCTAGACAACGGCCTCAAAAGGGCAAATCTAAGAGTTACTGGCCTTAAATAGGAGGTAGGGAGAGAGACAGGGCTAGAAAGTTTATTCAAACGGATAGTAGCAGAGAATTTCCCAAATCTAGAGAAAGATATCAATATCCAAACATGAGAAGGTTATAGAACACCAAGCAGACTTAACCCAAAGAAGACTACCTCAAGGCATTTAATAATCAATCTCCCAGATGTCAGGGATTAAAGAAAGGGTCCTAATAGCAGCAAGAGAAAATAAACACATAACATACAATGGAGCTCCAATATGTCCAGCAGCAGACTTTTCAGTGGAAATCTTACAGGCCAAGAGAGAGTGGCATGACATATTTAAATGAAATACGGCCGAGGGAAAAAATCTTTTACCCTAGAATAGTATATCCAGTGAAAATATCCTTCAAACATGAAGGAGAAATAAAGACTTTCCCAGACAAACAAAAGCTGAGAGATACCATTGACACCAGACCTGTCCTACAAGAAATGCTAAAAAGGAGTTCTTCAATCAGAAATTTAAAAAAATTTTAATGAGCAATAAAAAATCATCTGGGCTGGGCATGGTGGCTCACGCCTGTAATCCCAGCACTTTGGGAGGCCAAAGCCGGTGGATCACCTGAGGTCAGGAGTTCGAGACCAGCCTGGCTAACATGGTGAAACCACATCTCTACTAAAAATACAAAAATTAGCTGGGCGTGGTGGCGGGTGCCTGTAACCCCAGCTACTCGGGAGGCTGAGGTAAGAGAATCACTTGAACCCAGGAGGCGGAGGTTGCAGTGAGCTGAGATCGTGCCATTGCACTCCAGCCTCGGCAACAAGAGCGAAACTCCATCTCAAAAAAAAAAAAGAAAGAAAAACACAGATTAGTATAACACTGTATTTATGGTGTATACACTACTCATATCTTAAGTAGAAAGAGGAAAAGATGACCAATTAAATATTATAACTACAACAATTTTTCAAGAGGTAGACAGTACAATAAGAAAGAAATAGAAATGGCCGGGCACAGTGGCTCATGTAATCCCAGCACTTTGGGAGGCTGAGGTGGGTGGATCACCTGAGGTCAGGAGTTCGAGACTAGCCTGACCAACATGGAGAAACCCCATCTCTACTAAAAATACAAAAAATACAAAATTAGCCAGGCGTGATGGTGCCTGCCTGTAATCCCAGCTACTCAGGAGGCTGAGGCAGGAGAATCACTTGAACCTGGGAGGCGGAGGTTGCGGTGAGCTGAGATGGCACCATTGCACTCCAGCCTGGGCAACAAGAGTGAAACTCCATCTTAAGGAAGGAAGGAAGGAAAGAAAGGGAGAGAGAGAAAGAAAGAAGGAAAGAAATAGAAACAACAAAAAGTTAATAAGCGGAAAGACGAAGTTAAAGTATACAGTTTGTATTCTTTTTTTTTTTTTTTTTTTTGAGACAATGTCTCACTCTGTCACCCAGATTGGAGTCCAGTGGCACAATCACAGCTCACTGCAGCCTCAACCTCCTGGGCTCAGGTGATCCTGCTACCTCAGCCTCCCAAGTAGCTAGGACTACAGCAGTGTGCTACCATGCCCGGCTAATTTTGGTACTTTTTGTAGAGATGGGGTTTGGCTGTGTTACCCAGGCTGGTCTCGAACTCCTAGGCTCAAGCAGTCCGCGAACCTCAGCCTCCCAAAGTGCTGATATTACAGGAGTGGGACACCACGCCTGGCCTTCATTAGTTTTCATTTTGCTTGTTTGTTTATGTAATCAGTGTTAACTTGTCATCAGTTTAAAATAACAGGTTATAAGATATTATTTACAAACCTTGTAGTAACCTCAAATCTAAAAACATACAATGGATACATAAGAGTTATGTGACCCAAAATGTCAGTAGTGATGAGGTTGAGAAACTGAAGCTCTCTAAACCCAGTCCACAAGTGGGGAGAGGTCCTTTAACACTGTGGACCATTTGAACTTTCTCTGCCTTACCCCCACCCCCAACATATAATATAAACACATCCCATGTCCCCCTCCTATCTCTCAGCCTATGTTCTATTTCTGTTCAACAAATAAGCTGCTTCTGGTGCCTTCCACCCAAAGTCAATGGCCCTTCATTTATCTTTACCCCAAACTAGAAGCATCTGCACTTGTAAGAGTTTCTCTATCATCTGTGACTCTTTGGCAAGAACAAAGCCCAGGGCTGACCGGAGAAGATCTGGAATAGACATTTTCCAGGTCTTGCAAAGATAAAGACACTTGGACTTTATCTGTTTAGGATGAGTTCTGCCAAAACTTTCCCAAAGCCTGAGGAAGTTGAAACCCAACCTAAAACACAGTTCTTTCCTACTGCCTACTAGAAAATCACCTGACTTAGAGGAACAGAAAATGAAAGTAGAAAGGCCATTAAGAGAGCCTGCAGGCTGGAGGCCTGTGGACCTGGTTTCATATTCCAGTCCCATTGCTCCTTACTGAAAGACTCTGGACAAGCAAGTTATTTTCTCTGCGCCTCAATTTCCTCATTTGTAAAATGCGGGTATATATTACTTATCTCACAGAACTGCTGTGCGAATTAGATGAAATAACCATGTAAACCGTTTGGCATGTAATGGTTCCAACGCAATAAATTCTGGCTCCCATCTCTCTTCCACTTGGCTGGAAAGACCCTCTGCCTCATTTTGCTGCCAACCTCCAGATTTAGTATCTAGGCCAAGCCTGCTCTGGGCATCCCAGTCTGAGGCCATTTTCTTCTCAGAGGCTGAGGGTAGCAGGCACCCTCTTCCTAGAGCCTGCCCCTCCACCCTGCAGACTGGAAGGGGCACTTCTGAAAGACTTGGGGTGCCAGACTCACTTCACCAGGATCACCTTCCTCCCTAATCCATCTCCAAACACCCTGGGTTTTCCCACCTTCTGGAGGAAACTGCCCCCTCCCCATCCTTCCAGATCTTATTTCAAATTGTGTCCCTGATAGGAATAAAATTCAACAAGGGCCGGATTTGTGTTCATCTCTGCCCGCCCCCCCCCCCCCCGAACAGGGCCAGCACATGTAGGCATTCAACACTTGTAGAACTCACGAACGCAAGCCACCTACTCCAGGAGGCCTTCCAGGTCCACCTCCGCATCTTTTCCTCCAGAGAATACCCAGGGAACTTTGTCCCAAATTCTAATCAGCATTCCGTGTTTCTCAGGACTCTAGTAATACAGGCATCAAATTATGGGATGAGCTATGGGCTTATTCCAAGGCAAGGACTTCATCCTGGTCATCTGTGTTCATAACCCACCACCAGCAGTAGCAGAATGCCTGGCACCAAGATACCAAGGACTTTTCCTGCACTGGAGATGCACCCAGTTGTTATCACAAGTTTCAGGCAGGAAAAGCGAAATTGAAACCAGTTTTGGGGGAGCCGGCTCATCTTCACCACGCGAACGGCTCAAGCAGAGGCCTCCAAACCCCCAAAACCCCAGCTCTGGCCACTCTTGCAGGCCAGTCCTCCTCTGAGTAGAGGGCGGGGAGGACAGGGATTCAGCCAGCCCTGGTGCCCAGACAAATAAATAAATGTGCTCGGAGAGCCGCGGAGGGAATGGAGGGAGGAGGGAATGCGGGGGGCGAGGGGAGCCAAGAGAAAGGGGTCATCCTATACGCGGTTACCTTCACCACTCGCATGCTCGCCATCATGTCGGGACCGAGTGTGTGGCACCCGTGGCCTCCAGCAGGACCGAGCTCCGACCCGCCACACAGCGCGCCCCGCCCCGCCCCGGGGACCCCACCCCCGGCAGTCCCGCCCACCCCTCCTCCCGCCGTCGCTGCGTGGGCCTCCCCGCACCCGCTCCGGCGAGGCCAGGAGGCCGCCGAAGGACGACCCGCCGGGCAACCGCCCGATCCCCGCGCGGAAGGCTCGGACCCGGGACTCACGGTCTTTGTGCGGAGACGGGGGCGGGCCTCGGGGCGCACGGCTTTGCTGATCCCTGCCTCCGGCGGGGTGGGCCGTGCACTGGCGGCGAGCGCTCAGGGGCGCTGGGGGGCGCTCATACGGGTTCCAGTCTTCGCTCCGCCGGCGGCCGCACCGGGAGCTCTCCGGTCTTTGTCAGCCCCCTGCACGCCGCCCCAAATACACACTCGCCTGAATAAATAAGGGATGCTCGCTGTACAGACGCAGCTCCGTGACAGTTCTCAGCAGCCTCCACTATCGGACCGCCGCCTTGAGCCCCTGCCCCAGCGAGCTTCCGGAGCCGCCGAGCCTGCCGCCTTCCCTCCATGGGCCCAGCGCTCCATCTCCGAAACTGCGTGGGGGATGGCGTAGACCTGTGCCCTCCGAGCACCGCTCCCCGGCAGTCGGGGATCCTTTGTGCTGCCCGGCGTTCGGCGCGGGCTGCAACGTTTCTCACCGTGGCTTGGGGCAGAGCACCGCAAGGAGGCGGTGTTGGACCCTTTCTCTTTTGCTTTGGGGGTTCGGTCTACCATCATTCAGTCCTTTACTAGGTTTAGTATTTACTAAGTGCCTACTGTATGCTGGTTTGGGAAACAGTTGGTGGGGGAAGCCCCAAGACGGACTCAGGAGCCTCCTTTCCAAGAGAGAGTCTGCTTCCCCTCCTTTACTTTACTACTGGTCCATTACAAGCTGTGGGCCTAATGTGTGCCCCCATGCACAGCTGGAGTCCCCAACCCTCTGTGCAAGGACAGAGTACTTGCAGCCCCTGAGCACCAAGCAGCATCTGGGGAAGATGAGACTTGCTGGGAGGGCCGATCCTCTCCTTCTCACCCTTCCCTACCCCCGTTTAGTCCAGACGAGAAAGGAAATCAGTATATTTTGAGCACCAGTTTGTGATCTCAGTACCTCACAGTTTTTTTGTTTCTTGTTTTTCTGACAGAGTTTCACTGTCGCCCTGACTGGAGTTCAGTGGCGATATCGGCTCACTGCAACCTCCGCCTCCCGGTTCAAGCTGTTCTCGTGCCTCAGCCTCCTGAGTAGCTGAGATTTACAGGCGCGCGCCACCACGACCGGCTCATTTTTGTATTTTTAGTAGAGTCAGGGTCTCGAGCTCCTGGTTTCAAGTAATCCACCCGCCTTGGCCTTCCAAAGTGTTGGAATTACAGGCGTGAGCCACCGTAATGTTTTTATCCAAGTATTTTGAAACCAAATGACTTCTCTGCTCAGATTTTGCAGAACGATTGTTTCATTCAATTCAATAAACTTTAACAGCATTTTCTATATGCCCGAAATGAATAGGACACTCCGTAATCCCTTAACAGGGGTAGAGATGAGGGAACAAAGACATTCGAACCTGCCTGTGATCAATAGTCTCAGTCAACAAGCGCCTACTACTGAGTGGCAGGCATTGCCATTAGGAAACACCAGGATGAGAAAGGGGAGTCCCTGCTCCTGAGCAGTTAGTTCCCAGACTACTGGGACAGAGGGAGAGAATGCAGCCCCTGATTTTTAATGATAATGCTATAGAGAATCACCTGGTACTCTGGGAGTATGAGGAGGGTCACTTTATCCCTCTTCAGGGAAGGGCAGAGGTTTCCCGGAAGAGAGAAAAATCCAAGTGTATTGTGAAACATGATGAGTCAGCGAGAAGTAAGAGCGTGGGATGAAGATGTTCTAACAAGAGGGAACAGCATGAGCAAACGGGGCAGTGTCTATGGAAACTGGAGCAAAAGCCTCTGTCCACGTATCGTAGCTCTCCTTTTCTTTTCTTACAGGAACGCTGCATCCCGAGGTGAATTCACAGTCATGGATATAGCTGGATCCTAAGTCCCCACACAGTGGGGCAGCCCACTGGTGTGCCTTTCATGTCCTTTCACAATGCAGACCTTTGTGTGTCAGAACAAGCCCCAGGGAGACCTGGGTTCTAGTTCCACATCTGCCCCCACGTGCAGTTATGGCCTTGGGTGGTCGGCGGAAACTCCTATCTGCTTGCCAGGACCATTGTGAGGCTAAGCTGAGGGAAGTGGAGGAACTTTGAATATTGTAAGTCGCCGGGCGCAGTGGCTCACGTGTGTAATCCCAGCACTTTGGGAGGCCGAGGCAGGCGGATCACCTGAGGTCAGGAGTTCGAGACCAGCCTGACCAATATGGTGAAACCTTGTCTCTACTAAAAATACAAAAATTAGCCGGGCATGGTGGTGGGTGCCTGTAATCTCAGCTAGTCAGGAGGCTGAGGCAGGAGAATCGCTTGAACCCAGGAGGCAGAGGTTGCAGTGAGCCAAGATCACGCCATTGCACTCCAGCCTGGGGGACAGAGCAAGACTCCGCTCAAAGAAAAAAAGAAAAGAAAATTCTAAGTCCAAGGCCGGGCATGGTGGCTCATGCCTATAATCCCAGCACTCTGGGAGGCCGAGGCAGGCGGATTACCTGAGGTCAGGAGTTCGAGACCAGCCTGGCTAACATGGCGATACCTTGTCTCTACTAAAAATACAAAAATTAGCCGGGTGTAATGGCGTGCGCCTGTAATCCCAGCTACTGGGGAGGCTGAGGCAGGAGAATCACTTGAACCTGGGAGGCAGAGGTTGCAGTGAGCCGAGACTGGGCCATTGCACTCCAGCCTGGGCGACAAGAGCGAAACTCCATCTCCAAAAGCAAAACAAGAAAATTGTAAGTCCAGGATATAAATAATCAGGTTTGAATCCCAGCTCCACTATTTTTGGCTAAATAACCTTGGGCACATTACTTAACCTGTCTGTGCCTCCATTTCCTCATCCGTTAAATGGAGCTCATAATAGTGGATGTGAGAAACAATGAGTTGATATTTGCAAAGAACTTAACTTTGAATGGTGGACAATAAGTGACAGTTATGATAATGATAGCATAATAAATATTAAAATGATGTCAGGTGCCTGCCTAGGAGTGAATGTACCAGGCTGTAGGAACAGATGCCTGAGCTTGCTCCCTTAGAACAATAGCAACACTATCTTCTCCAATAGGAGACCCTGTTTTACTTCTCCTTGATCTGGTCACTGGCATTTATTCATCCATCTACAAAATTTATTGAGCACCTACTTATACAAGGCCCTGTATGGGGTACTCGATGGGATTCAGGCATTGGTTAGGCTGGCTCGTCTTCACCATTGAGAGGAAGAGACACACATCTGTGTGATGACAAAAGGTGGTAGGAGAAAGGCCTCTTAAGTGACGTGCACATATGAGGTATGTCTCTTCCAAGACTGAGCTCTGCCAGCTGTAAGGCTTGCCAGTCTCTTATGAGGATAAAATGAGATGGTGTATGTGAGGAGACACCTTGTAGGTGTGAAAGTATGTTATCTATTTATAATGCCTCTAGAGTTCTGGGCAAGAGGTTCAGATTTTTCAAATGTCTCCAAGAACCTTCAGTGCATCTTCAAGGGAAGAACTTGGATCAGGAAGGATCAGTTGATTTCCTTCCATGCCCATTCCTTGGGCTTGTTCCTATTTGGAGTAGGGACGGTTAATCTCAGAACTACCCCAGCTCTCCCCATCTTCCTAGAGCTTAAAGAAGTTCCTGGGCCAGGTGCGGTGGCTCGTGCCTATAATCCCAGCACTTTGGGAGGCCAAGGCAGGCGGATCATCTGAGGTGGGGAGTTCGAGACCAGCCTGACCAATATGGAGAAACCCCTGTCTCTACTAAAAATACAAAATTAGCCAGGTGTGGTAGTGCATGCATGTGATCCCAGCTACTCGGGAGGCTGAGGCAGGAGAATTACTTGAACCTGGGAGGTGGAGGTTGCAGTGAGCTGAGATCGAGCCATTGCACTCCAGCCTGGGCAACAAGAGCAGGCAAAAAAAAAAGAAGAAAAAGTTCCCAGGAACCAGAGACAGAAGAGAATTTCCTGCTTCTTTTGATCAGGGAAGGAAACTCCTCGTGCTTACCCCACAACCTCCCTTCCTCTGGGTTAGTCTCACACACACACACACACACACACACACACACACACACACACCCCTCCTGTACCATGAGCCCTGCCCTTGTGGTTGAGGTGGAGGGATGGATAGAGGCAATCATGGAGTCAGGGAGTCCCAGGAGAGGAGCTGGGGGTATTCTTGCCACAAGAGCAGGAAGGTGGCCTGATGAGTGAAGACCTGCTTCCTCAGTGGGGCTCAACCACTCACTGACTTCCTTGTTTTGGGACTTTGGACATGAGAAGTAACAGTTAACAACAGATAACAACAATAACTAATGTATATTGGATGTGCAAGGATGTATCAGCAGCTTGGGCTGCCATCACAAAATACCACAGGCCAAATGGCTTTAACAACAGGTTTTATTTTCTCACAGTTCTGGAGGCTGGAAGTCCAAGATAAAGATTCTAACTGATTTGATTTCTGATGAGGGCTCTCTTCCCAGCTTGTGGACGGCTGCCTTCTTGCTATGTCCTCACATGGCCTTTCCTCAGGTGCTTGTGCAGGCAATGTGGGTATTAGAGAAAGTGAGCTCTCCAGTGTCGCTTCTTACATGGACATGAATTCTGTCCGATCGGGGCCCCACCCTGATGACTTCATTTAATCTTAATTACTCTTTAGAGGCCCCATGTCCAAATACAACCACACTGGAGGTTACAGCTTCAACATGTGAATTTTGAGGGACACAAACATTTATTCCATAACATAGGTTTGTGCTAAGTGCTTGACATGCAGTATCATAATTGATCCATTCAATAATGCTTGCTTAATTTTCTCTCTAACTTCCTAAAATAGGTTCTTTTATTGTTACCAGATTTTTTTTTTTTTGAAACTGTCACCCAGGCTGGAGTGCAGTGACATGATCACTACTCTCCACAGCCCCAACCTCACAGGCTTAAGCAATCCTTACAGCTCAGTCCCCCAAGTAGCTGGGACTACAGGCATGTACCACCATGCCTGGCTAATTTTTGTATTTTTGTAGGCACAGAGTTTCACCGTGTTGCTCAGGCTGTTCTCAAACCCCTGGACTCAATTGATCCTCCTGCCTTGGCCTCCCAAAGTGCTGGGATTACAGGCATGAGCTACTGTACCCAGCCTTGTCTCCATTTTATAGGTAAGGAAACTGAGGCTAGGTGACTACTGGCCCAAGGTCACACACTCTCTAAGATGGAACTTAAACCCAGAACTACTGACTTCCTGCTTATTAACTGCCACGTCTGTCTGGGCCTTAAGTTCTTCATGTTAAAAATGAGGGTGAGAAGGCCGGATGCAGTGGCTCACACCTGTAATCCCAGCATTTTGGGAGGCCAAGGCGGGCAGATCATCTGAGGTCGAGAGTTTGAGACCAGCCTGGCCAACATGGTGAAACCCTGTTTCTACTAAAAATACAAAAAAATTAGCCAGTCGTGGGGGCGCCTACCTGTAGTCCTAGCTACTTGGGAGGCTGAGGCAGGAGAATCGCCTGAACCTGGGAGGTGGAGGTTGCAGCGAGCCAAGATTGCACCATTTCACTCACGCTTGGGCAACAAGAATGAAACTGCATCTCAAAAAAAAAAAAAAACAAAAAACAAAAAACTGGTGAGAATCTCTGCCCTGTCTACTTCATGTGGGGTTTTACCTGGAAGACTTTGATTCGTGCAAAGTGAGATGTGCACATATAAGTTGTTTTCCTTAAGCAGAAAATATCCAATGATAGAAGTGTTCTAAAATGTGGCTGTCCCAGGACATTCAAATTAGCCCCCCTTAATCTCAGAACTGGAAGGGAGCTTTGAGATCATCTACAGTTGATGCTTGAACAATGCAGGGGTTAGGGGCATTGACCCCCGTGCTCAGTTGAAAATCCACAGATAACTTTTCACTCCCCCAGAACTTAACTACTAATAGCCTACTGTTGAACAGAAGCCTTACTGAGAACAGAAAGTTGATTGACATATATTTTGTATGTTATAGAGATTATATACTGTATTCTTAAAGTAAGCTAGAGAAAAGAAAATGTTATTAAGGAAATTACAGGGAAGATGAAATACATTTACTATTCATTAAGTGGAAGTGGATCATCATGTTTTCCATGTTTGTTGTCTTCATGCTGAGAAGGCTCAGGAGGAGGCGGAAAAGGAAGGGTTGGTCTTGCAGTCTCAGGAGTGGCAGAGGCAGAAAGAAATCTACCTGTAAGTGAACCTGCACAGTTCGAGCCCATGTTCAAGGGTCAACTGCAGTGTTATATAACCACTCCCCACCACATCCCACCGGGTGGGATAAGAAAACAGGTGCCCAGATAGAGGAAATGCCTTGCCCCAGTTCGTGGATTAGAACTCAGGGGAGCTTAGTCCTGGTCTACTTACTGCTCTACAGGTTCTTCCCAACAGGCTCAGCCTCAGTCTCGTCCATGAATTTTTCCAAATTGGGCCATTTGGTGGGAGCAGCGGGGTTCCACCTCACTGCTGGATTGCCATCAGGAACAGCTGGTATTCAGGAAGCATCCCCTTGTCCTGAACCAGGATATGGTGAGTTCCATGGTCACAGCTGCATGACTCTGGCCCATGCAATTTGTAGCCTCCCTACCTTGGTTTTCCCATCCATTTTCCTACGATTAGCAAGTACAGGTGGCAAACTGGTGGCTCAGAAACAAGTTTGATTTTGCAGGCTCTATGTGGCTTATACATGTTTTAAAATATGATGTCATAGGGGAACAAAAGTACCTTTTTCACTACCCGTGATCGTTCTTATTTGAGGCAGACCCCTGTAACAAAAGACAGATTAAGAGAAAAACAAGTTTATTAACATATACACCTCATGAATATATGGGAGATACTGAGGGAAATGAGTAAATCTCCAAGAGGTGCCCTAAATACCTTTGCCTGCTGAAGCAAAGAAGAAAAGTGAGGTGGCCAGGAAAAACAAGATAAACAAGGGTAAGATTTGTTATGCAGATTTGAGTCCCTGCTTTTTCTCTTCATGAGAGTTTCCAGTGATAGAAGCGTATTTTGGGATGACATATTCTGGTCATATTAGAGTAGCATATCCTTAACCCCATAAATGCAACATTTTTAAAAATTAGAGAACTGGTCAGGCATAGTGGCTCATGCTTGTAATCCTAGCTCTACAAAAATTTCTTTTAAAAATTTGGCCGGTTGCAGCAGCTCACGCCTGTAATCCCAGCACTTTGGGAGGCCGAGGTGGGTGGATCACTTAAGGTCAGGAGTTTGAGACCAGCCTGGGCAACACGGTGAAACCCCGTCTCTACTGAAAATACAAAAATTAGCCGGGCATGCTGGCAAACACCTGTAATCCCAGCTACTCAAGAGGCTGAGGCACGAAACTCACTTGAACCCAGGAGGCAGAGGTTGCAGTGAGCCGAGATCATGCCTCTGCACTCCAGCCTGGGCAACAGAGTGAGACTCCATCTCAAAAAAAAAAAAAAAAAATTAGCCATGAGCAATGGTGCATACCTGTAGTCCTAGCTATTCTGGAGGCTAACATGAGAGGATTGCTTGAGCCTGGGAGGTTGAGACTGCAGTGACCCATGATCACGCTACCTCACTCTAGCCTCAGTGACAAAGTGAAACCACATCTCTTTAAAAAAAAAAAAAAATAGCAACTGAAGTACCAAACTAGGAAACTTATTCCAAGCAAAGGATTAATCTCCGTAATATATAAAGAGCACCTACAAATGAATAAAAATATCAACAGCTCTTGGGAGGCCAAGGTGGGTGGATCATCTGAGGTCAGGAGTTTGAAACCAGCTTGGCCAACATGGTAAAACCCCGTCTCTACTAAAAATACAAAAATTAGCTGGGTGTGGTGACACATGCCTGTATTCCCACCTACTCAGGAGGCTGAGGCAGGGGAATTGCTTGAAACCAGAAGGCAGAGGTTGCAGTGAGCCGAAATCACACCACTGCACTCCAGCCTGGAGACAGAGCAAGACTCTGTCTCAAAAAAAAAAAAAAAAAAGAAGGGCCGTGGATGGTGGCTCACGCCTGTAATCCCAGCACTTTGGGAGGCCGAGGTGGGCAGATCACCTGAGGTCAGGAGTTCAAGACCAGCCTGGCCAACATGGCAAAACCCCATCTCTACTAAAAATACAAAAATTAGCTGGGTGTGGTAGCACATGCCTGTAGTCCCAGCTACTTGGGAGGCTGAGGCAGGAGAATTGCTTGAACCCAGGGGGTAGAGGTTGTACTGAGCTGAGATCACGCCACTGCACTCCAGCCTGGACAACAGAGCAAGATTCCATCTCAAAAAAAAAAAAAAATAGAAAACAAAGCATGTAAAAATAATTCAATGAAAAGAACATATTAATTGTTCCTAAATGCGTGAAAAGATCAACTATGCTCATAATAGGAGAAATACACATGAAAAACACACCAAAGTACCATTTTTCACCAGATTGACCAAAAAATGTTAATTAATCATGCCACATTGTTTTTAATTACATACAAAGATCTAACATGTCACTCAGGGACCATTTCACCCACTGCTCTGTTTGGCCACCAGTCTCTTGTCTCTCTCTTCAGCAATGGTGAGGCGGATACCCTTTCCTCAGGGAAGAGAAATCCATGGTTTGTTGCCCTTGCCAATAACAAAAATGTTGAAAGGTCGAGTGGCAAAGCTCTTGCCACTGGCATCTTTCACATGAACCACGTCAAAAGATCCAGGGTGCCTCTCTCTGTTGGTGATCACACCAACTCTTCATACACAGGTTAGCACCTCCAGTCACCATACACAGGTTACCAGTTGTTGAACTTGATGAAATCAGTAATCTTGCCAGTCTCCAAATCAATCTGAATGGTATCATTCACCTTGATGAGGGGATCAGGGTAGCAGATGGTGCGAGCATCATGAGTCCCCAGATGAGGGATTCCTTTGGTGTCCACAAAGATTTTTCTCACTTTGCACCACTTGTACTTGGCCTCCTCAGGTGTAATATGATGTACAGCAAAGCAACCCTTGGTGTCATAGATCAGACAGAAATTCCCTCCTGTCTTGCCAATGCTGATGACATCCATGAATCCAGCAGGGTAGTTATATCAGTTCTGACCTTGCCATCGATCTTAATGAACGGCTGCATGCAAATCTTTACTTCATCTCCTGTCAGGGCATACTTAAGTCTGTTCCTTAGGAAAATGATGAAGGGGAGACACTCTCTCAACTTGTGGACACTGGTGGATAGACAAGGAGCAAACACACTGATCAATTTATGCAGCATCCAATGTTTTGGAGTTGCTGTAGTGGTTCAGATGCTTCTTGGGACCATGAGCCATGGCTGCATTAGGCACGGAAAGAAGAAAAAGAATTTTTTTTAAGTTTGATAATGCATGTCTTTGGGACAGTGTGGGAAAACAGTCACTCTCATATATTACTGATAGAAATGTAAATGAGATTGCGCCATTGCACTCCAGCCTGGGTGACAGAGCCAGACTCCGTCTCAAAAAAAACAAAAGAAAGAAAGAAATGTAAATGTGTACAATCTCTATGATGAGTAAATTGTCAGTATCTATCAAAATCATAAATATGAATTCCTTTGACCTATCAGTTTTGCCTCTAGGCATTTTATCCAATAGATATATTATCAATGTGTGAAATACTATAAATATAGGCTTGTTTATTATAGCAAAACTTTGGAAGCAATCTCTACATCTAACGAAAAGGGTCTGGCTAAATAATGATGGTACATTCATACAAAGAAATATCAGGCATGCCAGCGGTGGCTCAAGCCTGTAATTCCAGCACTTTGGGAGTCCGAGGCAAGAGGATTCCTTGAGCCCAGAAGTTAAAGGCCAGCTTAAGCAACATAGTGAGACCCTGCATCTATTTATTTTATTTTTATTTTTTCTATTTTTTTAAATAAAATAAAAATAAATAAATATCAGGCAGCTGTAAACAAGAATGAGGAATCTGTTTACGTATTGATAGAGAAGGCTCTTAAGATAAATTTTAAGGGGGAAAGACAAAATATAGTATCCTGTGAAAAGTACATTATAATCTGTGTGAATAAAGGAAAAATAACATTTGCCTCATATGCTTAGAACATTTCTGGAAGAATACAAGATACTAGTGACAGTGATGGTCCCTGGAGAGGGTAACGTGCTGATCAGTTGGAGGAGATAGAGGGGATTTTTTACTTTATATCCTATTTCCTTTCATTTTTGGAATGATGTGAATGAACTACCTCTTTAAAAATGAATAACATTTCGGTCAGGCGCGGTGGCTCACACCTGTAATCCCAGCACTTTGAGAGGCCAAGGCGGATGGATTTAAGGTCAGATGTTCGAGACCAGCCTGACCAACATGGTGAAACCCCGTCTCTACTAAAAATACAAAAATTAGCCGGGTGGTAGTGGTGCGTGACTGTAATTCCAACTACGCGGGAGGCTGAGGCAGGAGAGTCGCTTGAGCCTGGGAGGCAGAGGTTGCAGTGAGCAGAGATCATGCTGAGCGAGAGACTGAGACTCTGTCTCAAAAAAAAAAAAAAAAAAAAGATAACATTTCAATTAAATAATAAAGATTCTCTCTTTTTTAACCCAAAAGATTTTTGCATTAAAATGTTTATTTCTTTGCTATCCTAAAAAGAAAAACATTTTTTAAAAGAAAGTAAAATATTTATTTCTGGCTTCTCTTGCAAAATTAAGTCAAGGTGTGGTGGTTCATGCCAATCTATATTCCCAGTGCTTTGGGAGGCCAAGGCGGGAAGATGGCTTGAGGCTAGGAGTTTGAGACCAGCCTGGGTAATATAGGGAGACCCTGTCTCTACAAAATAAATTAAAAAATTAGCCAGGCATGGAGGCACATGCCTATATTTCTAGCTACTTGAGAGGCTGAGGTGGGAGGATTGCTTGAGCCCAGGAGTTGCAGGCTGCAGTGAGCCACGATTGTGCCACTGCACACCAGCCTGGAGAACAGATCAAAATCCTGTCTCAAAAACATACAAACAAACAAACAAAAAGAAACATGAAGCTCTTAGCAATACAAGGCCAACATTCCCTCAGGGCAGAGCTTGGCTGGAGCTCAGCAGGGCTGCCCCTCTACACCAGGAATGCATACCCCTGTATGCCACAGTCTTCATCACCTCCTATTTTTCCTGGCCTGGCCAGCATCACCTGCTTTTTTTAGTCATTTGGTCTTGTAAGGTAACAGGTGTTCTGGAGTCTCTTTTCACTGGTTAACCTCCTACCTCTGATTCTTTCCTTTCGTTAGGATCAGGGTTTCTTATGCTCCACAACATCTGTGGCCTTTGCAGGCATAGTTGTGCACCTGTCCTAGAAGGTGTGGCAGTGCCTGGTTGCTGCTCAAGTCTCTCTCAGGTACTTCATGGCGGATAATTATTGTCATCTACCACCCTTGAATGAGACAAACTTTTTTTTTGAGGTGGGGTCTCACTGTGTTGCCCAGGGTGGAGTGCAGCAGCTATTCACAGGCACACAGGCATAACCAAAGCACCCTACAGCCTTGAACTCTTGGCCTCAAGCAATCCTCCTGCCTTAGCCTCCAGGGTAACTGGGACTACAAGTGTGGGCCACTGTGCCTGGCTATAAACATCTTTTTTGACAGCCCTGTCTGGGTTGGAGGAGGCTCAATTACAGAGTTGGAGAGGATCTTAGAGACTTTCTAACAAAGTCAAGAAATATATTAATAAATGGGGGGAAAAAGGCTTTTCAGACACTGTAGATGGCATGGCACCATACCTGTGTGTTTAAAGACAACAGCATAGGCTGGGCACAATGGCTCATGCCTATAATCCCAGCACTTTGAGAGGTCAAGGCAGGAGGATTGCTTGAGGCCAAGAGTTCCAGACCAGCCTAGGCAACACAGTGAGACCCTAGCTCTAAAAAAATTTAAAATTTAGCCAGGTACAGTGGCACGTACTTATAGTCCCAGCTATTTGAGAGGCTGAGGTGAGAAGATCACTTGATCCTGGGAGGTTGAGGCTGCAGTCTGCTGTAATCGTGTCACCGTACTCCAGCCTGGGTGACAGAGCAGGACCTTGTCTCAAAAAACAGAACAAGTCTGGGCGCAGTGGCTCACGCTTGTAATCCCAGCACTTTGGGAGGCCGAGGCGGGCAGATCATGAGTTCAGGAGTTCAAGACCAGCCTGGCCAACATGGTGAAACCCATCTCTACTAAAAATACAAAAATTAGCTGGGTGTGGTGGCACGTGCCTGTAATCCCAGCTACTCAGGAGGCTGAGGCAGGAGAACTGCTTGAACTGGGACCCAGGAGGTAGAGGTTGCAGTGAGCCGAGATTGCCCCACTGCACTCCAGCCTGGCGACAGAGCGAGACTCCATCTCAAAAAAACAAAAAACAAACAACAACAACAACAACAAAAACCCTACCATATATACATTTATGTTTGCATGTTAGAGACTAACCTGGAAAGATACCTAAACATCTGATAGAGTGGTTATCGATTTGGGAGGAAAACAGTTTTGTCTACATACAACATATCCTTTCACTTTGTCTGCCTTTCACTGTCTTTGAGTTATTACAGAGGCTTCATTGACTTCCTTCCCCTCACCCCATGGAAGAACCAGTTTGCCTTTATTTATGTATTCATTTCAATACTCTTGATCTATAAATGTGTCTGTTTTCAGAATCTCTTTTGATTCTAACATCTCTTTGATTCTAACATTTGTCTGGTTCTCTCATTGATAAAAGAGTAGAATGAAATCTTTAACGCGTGTCCATATTGTATCTATATGAGAGTCATTATTTTACCTTTTTCTGAAACTTATCTTTGAACAATTATAGTCTAACTTGGAAGGATGCTTGAGAAATGGATAAGAGTGATTTATCAGTTTGAAGAGATGTCTAGGGATGGAGTAGAAAGGAGACTTACTTTCTACTGTAAATTTTTCATACTACAAAATTTAAATAGAAATTTTTTTTTCTTTTCTTTTCTTTTTTTTTTTTTGAGAAGGAGTCTCGCTCTGTCACCCAGGCTGGAAGACAGTGGTGCCATCTCAGCTCACTGCAACTTCTGCCTCCCAGATTCAAGTGATTCAAGCAATTCTCCCACCTCAGCCTCCTGAGTAGCTGGGATTAGAGGCCCATGCCACTACGCCCAGCTAATTTTTGTATTTTTAGTAGAGACAGGGTTTTACCACGTTGGCCAGGCTGATCTCAAACTCCTGAGCTCAAGTGATCTGCCTGCCTTGGCCTCCCAAAGTGCTGGGATTACAGGTATAAGCCACCCCGCCGGGCAAAAATTTGAATAGAAATTTTCAATAGAATAAGTATCCATTCAAAACTATAAACAAGTACAATTTTTGTATTCTTTTTTTCAAAGAAGTAATTGAAAAGAAAACTAATTGAAAAGAGGAAACTAAAAATAGGAATTATAACCTAGTGAGTAAAAACATGGGATTTAAGGTCAACCAAAGTTGGATTTAAGGTTCTGACATTTTCTTTCTTTTTTGGTGGGGGACAGAGTTTTGCTCTTGTTGCCCAGGCTGCAGTGCAGTGGGCAATCTCAGCTCACTGCAGCCTCCACCTCCCAGGTTCAAGCAGTTCTCCTGCCTCAGCCTCCCAGGTAACTGGGATTACAGGCACCCACCACCACGGCAGGCTAATTTTTTTATTTTTAGTAGAGATGGGGTTTCACCATGTTGTCCAGGCTGGTCTCGAACTCCTAACCTCAGGTGATCCACCTGCTTTGGCCTCCCAAAGTGCTGGGATTACAGGTGTGAGCCATCGTGCCTGGCCCTAAAGGTCTGACATTCTCTAAGTGACTTTGGGCAAGTTACTTAACCTCTTTAAGCTGTAGTTTATTTGTTAAGTAGAGATAATGGTACCTTGTTTCCAATGTCACTGTGAGGATAAAATGAGATTTGCATATTAAATTTTTCAACCCAGGGCCTGGCATATAGTAAACACTCACATCAAACCTGGACCACAATCATATAATAGACATAATTGTCACTGTCAACATCATCAAATCCTGTGTCTCCCAAGTACGGGATGGATCCACCAAAGGGGTATCAAGCAATTTTAGGTGGTATTAAATAACAACGAAATCAAAGATTGAGAACATTTTTTCTTTTTCAGTTTCTTTTGATCCTCTTTGATTTCTCAAGGACTGTCAGTTTAATGCTCTTCATTCTTTAATACCTAACACATGCTAATTCCATTTTTAACACGGAAGGAGGAAGCTTGACTACAGAGATGTCAGCAGGCAGAATCAGCTAGAATTTAGTAACACCATTCTGTTTTCGCTGCGTTTATTTTACAGGTGCATTCATTCCAGGGCTGCATTTGAACTTTCATGGGCCCTAAGCACTTTCGCCTTGGTGTATCTCTTTCTCCATAGTGAGACCCTATCTCTAAAAAAAAAAATTTAAAAACTAACCATGTGTGGTGGCATGTGCCTGTAGTCTCAGCTACTCAGGAGGCTGAGGCAAGAGGATTGCTTGAGCCCAGGAGGTCGAGGCTGCAGTAAGCTGTGATTGTGCTACTGCACTCCAGCCTGAGCAACAGAGTGAGACCCTGCCTAAAAAGAAAAATTTTTTTTTGAGATGGAGTCTCACTCTGTTGCCCAGTCTGGAGTGCAGTGGTGTGATCTCAGCTTGCTGCAACCTCCGTCTCCTGGGTCCAAGCGATTCTCCTGCCTCAGCCAACTATCCTGAGTAGCTGAGATTACAGGCGTGCATCACCACCCTCAGCTAATTTTTGTATTTTTAGTAGAGACGAGGTTTCACCATATTGGCCAGGCTGGTCTCAAACTCCTGACCTCAGGTGACCCGCCCGCCTCGGCCTCCCAACGTGCTGGGATTACAGGCATAAACCACCGTGCCCAGCCAAAAACTTTTTTAAAATTATACCTTATGATTGCATTGGTATAAATAAGAATATAATCCTGGCTAGATTCATTATTATTATTATTATTATTACTATTTTAGACAGAGTCTCGCTCTGTCACCCAGGCTGGAGTGCAGTGGTGCGATCTCAGGTCACTGCAACCTCCACCTCCTGGGTTCAAGCGATTCTCCTGCCTCAGCCTCCCGAGTAGCTGAGATTACAGGCGTCCACCATCACGCCCGGCTAATTTTTTGTATTTTTAGTAGAGACGGGGCTTCACCATGTTGGCCAGGCTGGTTTTGAACTCCTGACTTCAAGTGATCCACCCGCCTCAGCCTCCCAAAGTGCTAGGATTACAGGCGTGAGCCACCATGCCCGGCGTTTTTTTTGTTTTTTTTTTTTGAGACAAAGTCTCACTCTGTTGCCCAGGCTGGAGTGCAGCGGCATGATCTCGGCTCACTGCGACCTTCACCTCCCAGGTTCAAGCAATTCTCATGCCTCAGCCTCCCGAGTAGCTGAGATTACAGGTGCCCACCACAATGTCTGGCTAATTTTTGTATTTTTAGTAGAGACAGGGCTTCACCATGTTGGCCAGGCTGATCTCAAACTCCTGACCTCAAGTGATCCATGCCCTTGGCCTCCCAAAGTGCTGGGATTACAGGTGTGAGCCACCACACCAGGCCTTATTATTTATGCATTGCTATTATATTTATTTTTTTCCTCCTAATTTGAAAAGAAATTACAATTATAACATTTCCATTGGTCCCCGAAAAGCCAACAGACTCAAGGTCCTGTGCCTGGTTGGCCCTGATCCATTCTATTTATGGAGAGTGCTGCCATTTCTCCATTTATAGAGGAGACGTCATTTCCTTTTTATGTGTATTCAAGTAAACAAAAATGAGTCCATTAGACAACATGAAACCAAATAATAGTACATGGGGTGGTAATAATATGGCAAAAATGAAAGCCCTTCATTTTACAGAAGAGAAGAGACTGAGGTCTAGGGATATAACACCTTGTGGAGGTGGGACAGAAATTCCTAGGCTGTCCAGACCCTTCAGGACACTTTGCAGCTCCCCCCAGCACATTCCTGGGAATGAGATGATCCCTCCCTAGCAGCCAGGGACCAACTCCACAGTGATGCGGGAAGCTCCCAAGTTACCCCACAGCCTGCCCTTGCCAAGACCTAGGCCTAGGCAGTTGGCTTCCCAGAAGACTCTTGGAGAAAACTACTTCAGAATTGGGTTTTGCTTCCATCAGATCATGCTTTGAAACCATTCAAAGGCCAACAAAGGACAAAGTCCCTTTAAATCCAAGCTGACTCACCTTGTTAAAAAAAAAAAAAAAAAAAAAAAGAGGCTGAGCGCAGTGGCTCACGCCTGTAATCCCAGCACTTTGGGAGGCCGAGGTGAGCGGCTCACGAGGTCAGGAGATCGAGACCATCCTGGCTAACACGGTGAAACCCCATCTCTACTAAAAATACAAAAAATTAGCCAGGCGTGATGGCGGGCGCCTGTAGTCCCATCTACTCGGGAGGCTGAGGCAGGAGAATGGTGTGAACCCGGGAAGCGGAGGTTGCAGTGAGCCGAGATCGTGCCACTGCACTCCAGCCTGGGCGACAGAGCGAGACTCCGTCTCAAAAAAAAAAGAAAAAGAAAAAAAATGAGGGAGCTTTGAAGAAGCGTAAATTAGCATTCAAACTAGGGGGCTTCTTCAAAGGCCTGAAGACTGACTCCTGTCACCCAGGTAACCACGTCCTGATCAGAGGACACATCCCTGAGATAGAAAGCAGGGCCCCTGACTTCCCCATCCCCCCGGGCTTTTTGTTCTGTCTACTCTTCTATTTTAACCTAACGGAGAAGAGGCTGAAGAGAAAGTCCAGAGGCCTAGCGGGAGAGCTGGAATCCACCAATGGGTGCGCTTTCCGGGTCAGCTTTCCAGGTCAGCTATCTGGATGGCAAATTAGAATGGCAGTGGCAGATGAAAGTGTCCCCTGTGAAAATGCGGACACAGAAAGAGTCCTGTGAGTTAAGAGCTTTGCCACTAGTCTAAGCTGTTCTGTGGCCTGAAGCGGAACCCAGAAAGGCCCTACGAAGCTTCTGACTACATGAAAAGACCCAGCCAGGTTGGAATCCTAAATGAACACTAAACCGAGCAAGTAAACCTGGGATGAAGTTAAGCAATGACAGAATACAACTAGGGGCTGGAGAGAAAGCATCGGTCTGGTTCTGTGTGTTATGGTGGTTTTTAAAGCAATTTTTGCCAGAAGATCATTTTGTTGTTGCACGTAAATGTAGGCAACTCATGTGTTTACATTTTCTGTATCTATTTGATAAACTGGTGTGGAAAATGAAAATAACCCAAGACAAGAAGTCATAATGATCAGATGACTGAAGTACACTGGGGTGGGGGCCGTGGAGTCCAAAACATGCCTTCAAACTGAAGTGTTAATATTCTCCTGGTGCAGCTGTTTCTCTGGAATTTGGGGGAGGTCCTGCTCTCCCCACTCCATCCCCATCTCCGTGCAACATCTTTGTGTCTCTTCTCTCTCTTTCTTTTTCTAATCAGTTACCTAGAGGAGGTAACAAGCACCACCAGTCTCCTGGCAGCCCCTGCTAGAAGAGGCTGTAGAAATGGGTAGTGTATAGGCGATAATAACTGCTAGAAGGCACAGTTGGACCATTTAATCTGTGTCCTCGATAGCCAATATCAAAGGACCTTGCTTATTCAATCATTCAACAAATATCTATTGAGTTTCTGCTGTGTGCCAGGTGGTGGGCTGAAAGGAAGTTGCACAGACCAGAAATGGAATCTGAGCCTCCCACAAGGCAGGCAAGAATTCTGACCCTGAACCACAATAGACATCCCCATGAGTGCCCCACAGTAGCCCCCAGCCACAGCAGAAATTAGCAGGTGGCACCAGTGTGCAAACAGTCTGCTTCTTTTAACACCCCACTCTTCCTGTTTTTTGGTATTCTTCTTCCTTTCACTTATTCAGATGAAGGAGGGAGACATATCAGAAAGATGGAATTGTTAGGGGGCCAACAGATGGGCCTCTCAAGTGGCCTCTAACTAGGTGAAGAACTTTTTTGTGCTGGGTCGATTCTCTATTAATTCACACATCCCCTCTCCCAGACATACATGTCATCATTACTAATCATTATGCACAATCACTTGAGCCTCTCGGAAGATTTCTTGTGGCCTTTGTCAGGGATCCCTGTGCTCCAACTTCTGTCTTCTGGCTTAGGCAAGGTGTATACATTCATTTAACAGACATTTATGAAATATCTTATAGAGCGGGCGCAGTGACTCATACCTGTAATTCCAGCACTTCGGGAGGCCAAGGCGGGTGGATCACTTGAGCTCAGGAGTTTGAGACCAGCCTGGGCAACATGGCGAAACCTTGTCTCTAGAAAAAATACAAATATTAGCCAGGTGTGGTGGTGTGTGCCTGTAGTCCCAGCTACTGAGAAGGCTGAGGTGGGAGCATCATTTGAGCCTGGGAGGTTGAGGCTGCAGTGAGCTGAGATTGCACCATTGCACTCCAGCCTGGGTGACAGAGCGAGACCCTGTCTAATATATATGTGTGTGTGTGTGTGTGTGTGTGTATACTTTCTACATGGTAAGCACAGTACCATGTGCCAAAGATACAATGGTGAATAAGACAGACAGGGTCCCTGCTCTTCTGTGGTTCACAGTCTGGTGAAGAAGACAATAATCTAGCAAACAAAGAGCAATGAAATGATTGTCCCTCTTGTGGTAAATGTGATTTGGAAAACCAAAGAGACACTATGGTAGAGAATAAGGAGAGTTGTCAGAAAGGTTTCCCTGCAGATAAACTTTTAAAGATCTCAACCTGTGGATGGGAAATGTGGGGTTGGAGCCCCCACACAGAGTCCCCACTGGCACAGTGGCTCATGCCTGTAATCCCAACACTTCGAGAGGCTGAGGCGGGTATATTGCTTGAGCCCAGAAGTTTGAGAGCAGCCTGGGCAACATGGTGAAACCCTGTCTCTACAAAAAATTTAAAAAATTAGCCAGGCAAGAGGGTACACACTGTAGTCCCAGCTACTCAGGGGGCTGAGGCAGGAGGATTGCTTGAGCCTGGGAAGTGGAGGCTGCAGTGAGCCTAGGTGGTGCCACTGCACTCCAACCTGGGGGACAGAGGAGACCCTGTCTCAAAAAAAAAAAAAAAAAAAAAATCCCAACCTGAAGGATGAAGCAACCACGTAGAAAGTTGCTGAAAGAGCAGTCCTGGCACAGAGAACAGCAAAGGTATTGATGTGGTTTGGCTCTGTGTCCCCACCCAAATCTCATGTTGAACTGTAATCCTCTATGTTGAGGGAGGGACCTGGTGGGAGGTAATTGGATCATGGAGGCAGAATTCCCCCTTGCTGGTCTCATGATAGTAAGTCCTCACAAGATCTGATAGTTTAAAAGTGTGTGGCACTTCCCCATTGTCTAGCTTTCTCTCCTGCCACCATGTGAAAACAGGCTTGCCTCCCCTTTGCCCTTCTGCCGTGAAGGGCTTTAGCTCAGGCCATTGCTTCAGAGGGTGCAAGCCCCAAGCCTTGGCAGCTTCCACGTTGTGCTGGGCCTGTGGATGCGCAGAAGGCAAGAGTTGCAGTTTGGGAACCTCCACTTAGATTTCAGAGGATGTATGGAAATGCCTGGTGTCCAGGCAGAAGTCTGCTGTAAGGGCACAGCCCTCCTGGAGACCCTCTACTAGGGCAGGGTGGAGGGGAAATGTGGAGTTGGAGCCCTTACACAGAGTCCCCACTAGGGCACTGCCTAGCGGAGCTGTGAGAAGAGGGCCACTGTCCTCCAGACTCCAGAATGGTAGACCCGCCAACAGCTTGCACTGTGCACCTAGAAAAGCCACAGGCGCTCGACGTCAGCCTGTGAAAGCAGCCACAGGGGCTGTACCCTGCAGGGCCACAGGGGAGGAACTGCCCAAGGCCTTGGGAGCCCACCCCTTGCACCAGCATGCCCTGGATGTGAGACATGTTGTCAAAGGAGATTATTTTGGAGCTTTAAGATTTAATAACTGCCTGCTGGATTTTGGATGTGCATGGGGCCTGTAGCCTCTTTGTTTTGGCCAATTTCTCTCATTTGGAATGGAAGCATTTACACAATGCCTGTACCCCCATTGTACCTTGGAAGTAACTAACTTGTTTTTGATTTTACAGGCTCATAGGTGGAAGGGACTTGCCTTGTCTCAGATGAGACTTTGGACTTAGACTTTTTTGTTTTGTTTTGTTTTTTATTTGAATTCTCTCAACCCCTGCAGAGGACTTGGACATTTGAGTTAATGCCAGAATGAGTTAAGACTTTGGGGAACCACTGGGAAGACATGATTGTATTTTGAACTATGAGAAGGACTGAGATTTGGGAGGGGTCGGAGCAGAATGATATGCTTTGACTCTGTGTCTCCACCCAAATCTCCTGTTGAATATAATCCCCAGTGTTGGGGGGAAGGACCTGGTGAGAGGTGATTGGATCACAGAGGCAGATTTCCCCCTTGCTGTTCTCATGATAGTGAATGAGTTCTTATGAGATCTGATGGTTTAAAAGTGTGTGGTACTTCCCCTTTAACTTGCTCTCTCTCCTGCTGCAATGTGAAGACACGATTGCCTCCCCTTTGCCCTTCTGCCATGACTGTAAGTTTTTTGAGGCCTCCCCAGTCAATGCCTCCTGTACAGCCTGTGGAACTGTGAGTCAGTTAAACCTCTTTTCTTCATAAATTACCCAGTCTCAGGTAGTTCTTTATAGCAATGTGAGAATGGACTAATACAGATATTCTAGAAACTTTCAGAAGGCCAGGCACTAGATGTAATAAGAGGAGTTGAGTAATACAGGCAGAGGTTGGACAGGGAGGCAGAGGTCAGCTTGGACCTAGTCTTATAGGCCAGGGTCAAAAGTTTAGATTTTATTACAAGAGTGAAGAGAAAGGCTCATAAGTGACTTCTTATAAGAATGGTCTCCTGGCTGGGTGCAGTAGCTCGCCTGTAATCCCAGCAGTTTGGGAGGCTGAGATGAGTGGATCACCTGAAGTCGGGAGTGCGAGACCAGCCTGGCCAACCCCGTCTCTACTAAAAAATAAAAATAAAAAATAAAAAATTATCCTGGCATGGTGGTGGGCACCTGTAATCCCAGCTACTTGGGAGGCTGAGGCATGAGAATCGCTTGAACCCAGGAGGCAGAATTTGCAGTGAGCTGAGATTGTGCCACCGCACTCCAGCCTGGGCAATTGAGCGAGACCCTGTCTCAAAAAAAAAAAAATGGTCTCCCATGGAAAACCAATTTATATTGGTTATCATGTATTATATTATATTAGTTATTATAATTCTGTCTGTGGATTGAAGAATATCTGGAAAGGACAGAGTGGAAGCATGGAAACCAGGCAGGAGGCTATTCAATGGCCCAGGTGAGAGATGGTTGTGGCTAGATTGGGTTCGTGGCCTCAATGACGGAGAGAACTGAGTGGATTCAGGATACATTTTGAAGATACTACCAAAAGGTCTGATGATGGGCTGGATGTAGGGAAAGATCAAGCTCCTCTAATCCCTCTGGGTGAGAGGCTATTTCAACTTCTACCACCTCCTATAGTGACCTGAGGTGGAGATAAAGGGCTCAAATTAGGACCCAAGATTAAAGACCTAAACCCAATCAAGTTCAAGGAACCTGGAACTGAAAAGTAAATACAAAATCTGAGACTTTTAGGCCAGTGATAAAACTAGGCCTTGTTACATAAAGGAGAGAGAAAATGAGGCCCAGAAATTATTGCTTCTTTTTTCGAGACGGAGTCTTGCTCTGTTGCCCAGGCTGGAGTGCAGCGGCGTGATCTCAGCTCACTGCAACCTCTGCCTCCCAGGTTCAAGCAATTCTCTTTCCTCAGCCTCCTGAGTAGCTGGGATTACAGGCACACACCACCATGCCTGGCTAATTTTTGTATTTTTAGTAGAAACGGGGTTTCACCATGTTGGCCAGGCTAGTCTCAAACTCCTGACCTCGTGATCTGCCTGCCTCAGCCTCCCAAAGTGCTGGGATTACAGGCATGAGCCACCGTGCCCTGCCGCAAAAATGATTTTTTAATGACATAGATTGAACTAAAATATGCACTGTGTTCAATAGCAGAAAAAAAAATCAAGATCCTGGAAATAAACAGAAATAGGTGGAATACATCTTCAGAGCAAACTATATAACTGTATTAGTCTGTTTTCACACTGCTATAAAGAACTGCTCAAGACTGGGTAATTTAGAAAGGAAAGAGGTTTAGTTGACTCACAGTTGTGCATGGCTGGGGAGGCCTCAGGAGACTTACAATCATGGCAGAAGGTGAAGGGGAAGCAAGAAACCCTCTTCACAAGGTGGCAGGAAGAAGTGCTGAGCAAAGAGGGAAGAGCCCCTTATAAAACCATCAGATCTCGTGAGAACTCACTCATTATCAAGAGAACAGCATGTGGGAAACCGCCCCCATGATTCAATTGCTTCCACCAGGTCTCTCCTTTGACACATGGGGATTATGAGGATTACAATTCAAGATGAGATTTGGGTGGGGACACAAGACCTAAACATATCAACAACTATATTGAGAAACAGGCCAGGCGTGGTGGCTCCCACCTGTAATCCCAGCAGAGAAACATTAAGGAAGAGCCAAATAGTTGGAAAGCTATAACATGTTCATGGATTAGAAGACTTACTGTTATAAAGATGTCAATTCACTCCCAAAATGATCTATAGATGTAAGGTAATACCAGTCAAAATCCCAACATATTTTTCCCTTTTATTTTGTGGAGCCTGGTAAGCCGATTCTAAGTATATATGGAAATTCAGGGATCAAGAATAGCAGAGATCTTCTTGAAGAAGAATAAAATGTGAGGACTTGGTCTACTGAATATCAGAACTTAAACATGGTGCCATCACAATTTTTTGTTGTTGTTGTTGTTGTTTTTGAGACGGAGTTTCGCTCTTGTTGCCCAGGCTCAACCTCTACCTCCCTAGTTCAAGTAATTCTCCCGCCTCAGCCTCTCAAGTAGCTGGGATTACAGGCAGGCACCACCACACCCAGCTAATTTTGTATTTTTAGTAGAGACAGGGTTTCTGTCTCTGCTAACATGTGAAACCCCATCTCTACTAAATATACAAAAAAAAAAAAAAATTAGCTGGGCGTGGTGGCAGACACCTGTAGTCCCAGCTACTTGTGAAGCTGAGGCAGGAGAATGGCATGAACCCGGGAGGCGGAGCTTGCAGTGAGCCAAGATCACGTCACTGCACTCCAGCCTGGGCAACAGAGCAAGACTCTGTCTCCAAAAAGAAGAAAAGAAAAGAAAAGAAAAGTCTGCAACTGGAGAAGTGACCATGGGGGCTTCATGTTCAAGTTGGGCAGAACAAGGAGGGTGGCTCCCTGTTCCTCGTCAGGCATTGAGGAGTGCAAGGTGAATTTTGGCTTTTCTGGAAGTAGAGCAGGCATTTTTACCCTCAGGAGAGGTGCATGGAAGCAGAAACAGCAGGTCAAAGCAAGGGGCCACAATCTGAATGGAGCCAAATTCACAGCTGAGTCAATAGTCCAAACCTAGCGCTTCCATCTACAGAGCTGGCAACGGAGAATTGGAAACAAAGGTCAGAAATAGAAAGGTAGCAGAGAAAGCAGGTACGCTGCTGTGCAAGAAGTGGAAAAGATAGTAAGTGAGAGGGAAACTTCTGGAACCGGCATGTAGTTAAGGGGATTGGTTTGGGAATCAATCCGAATGTCTCTCTCAGGGTGAGATCAAAGAAATAGTTTGTAATACATCCATACAATGGAATACCGTGCGGCTGTAAGAAAAAATGAGATAGAGCTGCCTGCAATGACATGGAACAATGCCCATGCTACTTTATTAAGAAAAGAAATTAGGCTGGGCACAGTGGCTCATGCCTGTAATCCCAGCACTTTGGGAGGCCGAGGCTGGTGGATCACAAGGTCAGGAGATCAAGACCCATCCTGGCTAACACGGTGAAAACCCCTCTCTACTAAAAACACAAAAGAAATTAGCCGGGAGTGGTGGCGGGTGCCTGCAGCCCCAGCTACTCGGGAGGCTGAGGCAGGAGAATGGCGTGAACCCTGGAGACAGAGCTTACAGTGAGCCGAGATAGTGCCACTGCACTCCAGCCTGGGTGACAGAGCAAGACTCCCATCTCAAAAAAAAGAAAAGAAATTATGGAAGAGTAATAATTATGTGTGTGGGGAGAGATGAAGTAGATATGATTTTATAAATAGGCAAATGTAAAAGCATACACTCAGAATTATTAACAGCAGTTTTGTCTGTGGTAACTTTTAATTTTATAAGTGTCTGAATTGTTAGAAAAGTTTTGTTTTGTTTTGTTAGACAGAGTTTTGCTCTTGTTGCCCAGGCTGGAGTGCAATGGCACGATCTCGGCTCACTGCAACCTCCACCTCCTGGGTTCAAGCGATTCTCTTGCCTCAGCCTCCCGAGTAGTTGCGATTACAGGCATGTGCCACCATGTCCATCTAATTTTTGTATTTTTGGTAGAGACGGGGTTTCACCATGTTGGCCAGGCTGGTCTTGAACTCCTGACCTCAAGTGATCCATCTACCTGGGTCTCCCAAAGTGCTGGGATTACAGGGGTAAGCCACCACGCCCGGCCAGAAAAGTTTTACAAAGCACGTATATGACATCGTAGCAATAACTTTGAAAGAATCATTTAATTTTTTTTAGACAGGGTCTCGTTCTGTCGCCCAGGCTGGAGTGCAGTGGTGTGATCACGGCTCACTCCAGCCTCGAACTCCTAGGCTCAAGCAATCCTCCCACCTCAGCCTCTTGAGTAGCTGGGACTGCAGGCATGAGCCACCAAGCCTGGCTAATTTTTTTATTTTTTGTGGAAACGGGGTTTTACCATGTTGTCCAGGCTGCTCTCAAACTCCTGGGCTCAAACAATCCCCGTCTCAGCCTCCCAAAGTGCTGGGATTACAGGCATGAGCCACTGCACCCAGGAAAAGAATAATTTTAAAGATCCTTAGAAAAATGATTGAATGAACCAATTTAGAACATCTATGAGGACTCATCAAATGTTTCTATTCTACTCGAAAAAGCTTTGTATTCCTCGGCCTGCCAGGGTCTGCAAATAGGGTGTGAGCCTGGGGTTTGGGGATTTTGTGTCTCAACACTTATTTGGATCTCATCCCTGTCTTCATCTCTGATCCCCATCCACCTCCTCATACCAGTTAAAGACTGAAGGGAAGAGGAAGAGAAGAGGGTCGTTAGTGGAAGGGTACTGTGCATGAGGACTCTCTAGTGAGGTTCCTGGGAAGGTCCAGTCCCTGGAGAGTTGGGCAGGAAACAGCCCATGTGAATGAGTCAGGGCTGGTGAGAAAGGGAATCGGTGAAGAAGTTGGGGATACAGTGGGAGCAGGAACCCCCACAGCTCCCTCACTCATGGCTGCCAAACCTGTGCCCTTCTCCGGAGAGGACTACTGTATTTGTAGGAAATAAGGGACAAAGTTCAGCCTGTGGTCCGTTCTTACTTACAAAGCATCAACAGTCCCACATAAAGGGTGTGCCACAACATAATTCTCAAAATGGTAGAACTGTCATTCTCACACAAATACACAGTGAGAACCTTCACAAGATAACTGTCAGGATGACAAAGTTGGTTCAAAGAATGATTTGAGAAACTGGTGTGTGTGTGTGTGTGTGTGTGTGTGTGTGTGTGTATGTGTGTGCTGGAATAACACAGCTAAGTTACCTACAAAACTGGCTATTGCCCTGCAGGCCAACAAGACTGAAATAGGAGGTAGGACTCAACTCCCGAGGTGGGGCTCAGATACCAACCAGATTGAGGACTAGCTAAAACAGGGCCGGGGCAGAAGCAGTTTTCCATAAGATTTGCCAGCCAGTCCGCCATGTCAGTTTACCATTGCCATGGAAACACCTGGGAGTCACTGCCCCTTTCCATGGCAATGACCTGATGATCCAAAAGTTCTTTTCCCTTCCCTAGAAATTTCTGCATAAACTGCTTCTTGTTTTGTTTTGTTGTTGTTGTTGTTTTGTTTTGTTCTTTGAGAGGGAGATTAGCTCTTGTTGCCCAGACTGGAATGCAATGGTGCAATCTCGGCTCACTGCAACCTCCACCTTCCAGGTTCAAGCGATTCTACTGTCTCAGCCTCCCGAATAGCTGGGATTACAGAAGCCTGCCAGCATGCCCAGCTAATTTTTTGTATTTTTAGTAGAGAGGGGGCTTCACTGTGTTGGCCAGGCTGGTCTCAAACTCCTGATCTCAGGTGATTCACCCAACTTAGCCTCCCAAAGTGCCGGGATTACAGGCATGAACCACCATGCCCAGCTCTAAACTGCTTTTTAATCTGCATGTAATGGAAAGTGGGTGTAAATATGACTGCAAAACTGCCCTGAGCTACTGCTACTCTCTGCCTACAGAGTACCCCTCCTTTGCAGGAGCAGTCACTGAGCTGTAACACTGCCTCTTCAATAAAACTGTTTTCTTCTACCTCCGGCTTGCCCTTGAATTCTTTCCTGGGCAAAGCTAAGAACCCTTACCAGCTAAGCCCCACTTTGGGGCTCACCTGCCCTCATCAAGACCATTACCTTTGGGGTTATCATTATCATCTCCTTCACATCTCTACCAGACAAAAACCCTTTGCATCTTATCCATTTTTGACAGGTCAACATCTGACATTACAGACTCTGAGCCCTAATCTAGAAAAATAAGAAGGAGAAAATTCTATTCCTCTAGAATAGCATTTCTCAACCAAGATTCCAAAGAAAGGACTGAGCCCTAATTTGCCCAGCGCATTCTTTGTTGATAATCAATCAACTTCTCTCCTCTGAAACTAGAGTGGTGCTAGTTGTGTACTATCTGTGGGAGACTTGAGAAAATAGTCCCTCCAACCATTTTCTGTGTCCCAAGAACGGAGTGACCCTGATTTCTCAGAATTCTTTTGCCCTGTTTCCAAGTTTTGGATAATTTTTCTTTTTTTCTTTTCTTTTCTTTCTTTTTTTTTTTTTTTTTTTGAGACAGGCTCACTCTGTTGCCCAGGCTGGAGTGCAGTGGCGCAATCTGGGCCCACTGCAACCTCCACCTCCTGGGTTCAAGCAATCCCCCCACCTCAGCCTCCCAAGTAGCTGGTACTACAGTCGTGCACCAGCATGCCTGGCTAATTTTTGTATTTTTAGTAGAGATGGGGTTTTGCTATGTTGGCCAGGTTGACCTCGAACTCCTGACCTCAAGTGATCTGCCCACCTCAGCCTCCCAAAGTGCTGGATTACAGGCATGAGCCACCATGCCCAGCCGAAAAATTTCTCTTAAGAAGGAAAACTAAAGGTGTTTAGTTTTTCACACTCTATAATGTGAGAGAGTTCAGCTACAGCAACTTGTACCTTCAGTATTAGAGGACTCAACTAGGAGAAAAACCTGATAAAAATGCTCTGAGAACAGGAAGAGCTTTAGTGAGAACTTGAACCTCATTCAACATCAGGAAATTCACAGGGGAGAGAAGCCATGTGCACCTACAACATGAGGGAAGAGGGCTTCTGTGGGTTCAACTCTCCTCAGTCACCAGAAGGAAAGGTCCTTGTTACAGAGAAATCCTAGACCTGCTCCCAGTGGGAAGAGAACTGAATTCACAACCTTACACTGATTGAATATCTCAACACCCACACTAGGGAGAAATTCCGCAAACATCCTGATTAAGTCAGTTTCAGCTCCAGCTTCAGCAGGCAGGGGAGACTTCACAAAGCAGACATCATTTAAATGTCCAGAGTGCAGGAATGGCTTTGGCCAGAGAGCTATTATAGATGGCTGAAGGAGGTAGACCCACAAGCTGGGAAAACCTCTCCACTGGGGCTTTTTCACCCTGGAACTTTGGCCCACAAAGCATTGTACTCTTGCAGCTGTACCCAGAATATTCCCTTTGCTGTCTGCTTCAGGTTAGCCCCTGGTGTGTGTCAATAATTTGTAAGGGTTAATAAAGAACTGTTGGGTCAAACAGACCTGGTCCACATCCTGGCTCTGTCACTTACTGGCTTTGTGATATTAGGTAGATCAATTAATTTCTCTGAGCCTCATTTTAACTTGTTTAAGATGGGATTAATATAGCACCTACTTCATAGGTGATGAGAATTAGTGAGAGGATGAATGTAAATGCATGGTGAGCACTCAGTGAATCAGGTTGCTTTCCACCACCTTCTTTTCCTTTGGCTGACCCATTTCCCAGAATCCACAAGCTCATAGTCCTTTTGAGCCCACCAGCTTGAGCACTGGGGATGGAGAAGTGTTGTTTTGTGTGCAGCTGTGCAAACGATGGCTCTGATGTTATATAACTTTCCCATGGTTTAGGAGGTTCCCAAGTGGCTTCAGAGAATAAAGCACAAAGCTGGGGAAGACTCTTTCTGGGTCTTGTCCAAGGACCCCCGAGGAGACACACAAATATTCTCCTGTTTCTGTCCTTGGTCAGTCCCTTAGAGTAGCAGTTCTGGTGCTAGCAGCAAACTTTCCTGAATGCTCCAAACACAGCCAGAGGATAGGCCTGCCGTGAGATGACGATAGAACATGATAGCTATATTAGGTCATCAGAGACAACCTGTTTGTTTTGCAGACGAGGCAGAGTTATCAGATTTAGCAAAAATACAAAATGCCAATTATATTTGAATTTCAGATACACAACAATAACAACAAAATTTATTTTACCATAAGTATATTCCAATGTAAGCATTTTTACCACAAGTATATCCCAATGTAAGTTTTTTTTTTTTTTTTAGAGACAGCAAGTGTCTTACTCTGTTGCCCAGGCTGGAGTGCAGTGGCATGACCAATGCTAACTGCAGCCTCGAACTCCTGGGCTCAAGGGAGCCTCCTGCCTCAGTCTCCTAAAAGGCTGGGATTACAGGTATGAACCACCAGGCCTGCCTACTTCCTGTGTTTTATCTGGCAACGCTGAGAGGACAGCTAGATGTCGAGGACAGCCAGATTTCGAGGACAGCCAGACGTCAAGGGGGAAAGCAACTTGCTGGCTCACACAGCCAGCCAGGTCTATTGTGGAGCCCTAGTCGCAAACACATACACCCCAGCTTTCAAGTTTTTAAATATTTATTTAGTTAGTTATTTGTTTTTTGAGACAGTCTTGCTCTGTCACCCAGGCTGGAGTGCAGTGGCGCAATTTCAGCTCACTGCAACCTCTGCCTCCCAGATTCAAGTGATTGTGCCTCAGCCTCCCTAGTAGCTGGGACTACATGTGCGCGCCTGCACTGCCCAGCTAATTTTTGCACTTTTAGCGGAAACGGGGTTTCACCATATTGGCCAGGGTGGTCTCAAACTCCTGACCTCAAGTGATCCGCCCACCTCGGCTTCCCAAAGTGCTGGGATTACAGGCGTGAGCCACCGTGCCCGGCTAGTTTTTTATTTATTTTATTTTTAATTAGGGTGAATGCTTGTTGAGCTGGGTGCCTCACATCCCTTGTCTGTTATACAAAGAACTACTGATTATGGGTCTCTACGAGCAAAAATGGCAGAACACCTACAGGGCACAGGGGAGATGGGAGCAGGGATTAGGCTTCAGAATACTTCTCCAAATGAGGGTGATCAGGGCCCGACATTTCACTGCTCTAAGGCTCAGTATCTTAACTATCAAATGGGTACAATGGGGCACAAAGGGTTACTTTGAGGACTAACGGAGATGAGCAATTTCCAAAAAGTTCATTCCTTTAAAAACTGCGGAGCACATTTTGTGTACGTGCTGTTTTTATTGTTACTCATGAAGACGCGGGGGAAGCTTTGGTTGTGTAAAGCTGAGAACTGCACCCAAGCTTCCCCGTTCACCCCACCTACCAGGGGATTTGGGCTAAATTCCTGGCCTGGCCCACAAAGAAGACCAAGCGGTCAGTCCCATTCCGTCCCATCCTGATTTACAGGAACTCACACCAGCGATCAATCTTCCTTAATTTGTAACTGGGCAGTGTCCTGGGCCAGCCAATAGCTAAGACTGCCCCCCCCCGCACCCCACCCTCCCTGACCCTGGGGGACTCTCTACTCAGTCTGCACTGGAGCTGCCTGGTGACCAGAAGTTTGGAGTAGGTTTGGTGCTGGGCAGGGGTGGGGAGTAGGGTGGAAAGCATGGAGTGAAGAGGTCTAGGGAGGGGGTCTCCTCACCCCCGCCTTCCTGCCCGCCTTGATCTCGGGGGTCTCTACAGGCTTGCTTCCACCTGGGACTTCTGCCTCCTCCTACCCCAGCCCCTCCCGCCTCAGGCCTGTTGTGCTCAGCCCCCCAGGACCTCCCCTCCCCCACGCCTCTGGCCTCATTGTTTGGTTAAAGCAGGACCCCCTCCCCCTCCCACCACCTCCCCTCCGACTGAACAGATGGACAGAGACCCGGGCCCACGGGGAGAGGAAGGGCCAGCCGGTGCCAGGAAAGGGAAGCGGTTTGGGGAAAACAAAACAGAGGGAGGAGCCAGGGAGAAGGTGGCCCCAGGAGGGAGGAGGAGGGAATTCGCTAAGAGGGACTGGGGCCTGGGACGGAATGGGGGCGGGCCCCGGGCGGGGTGGGGGCCCCTGGGCTCCCAGGCTGGGAGCTGGCTCCGAGGCTGGCTGGCTCCGCAGGTCCGCTGACGTCGCCGCCCAGATGGCCTCCAGGCTGACCCTGCTGACCCTCCTGCTGCTGCTGCTGGCTGGGGTATGTGGTCTCTTGTGGGATAGGGGACGGGGGTGGAGACGGGAGGCGGGATGGTGCGGGGTGCGGGCGGTGGCTGAGGATTAACCCTTCAGGCTCCGGGGAATGAGGAGAGCTCCTCTTGGGATCATCGAGTGTGATCCTTGCACACGCACTCGTAGGTGGTGGAAAGAGCTCAGGACTCAGACAGATGCATGTTCTAATCTTGGCGGGCCATGTAGGAGCTGCGCAGCATGGTCCTGAGGAAGTCACTTTTCCCAGCCTACTCCTCCTGATTTATAAAATGTTGAATAAACAGATCCCACCCTGTCCACCAAGCAGGCTTGGCAGGAGGATCACATAGGGCAAGGAGATGGGAAGCATTTTGTGATATCAAAGCAAGAGTTTGCTGTAGAAAAGAGCTGTGGGGAGGAGAGGTTTGGCTGCTGTGACACAGACGGTGGTCCCAGGCTAGGGCCTGTGAAGACAGGGAAGAATGGTAGCAAACATACCTGGGTCTGGGTGGGGGTCAATAGCAGTGAGAGGTCCCAGTGGTCTGGGAGGTCATGGACTAGAAATAAGGCTAAGAAGTGCAGGATCCCAGGAGAAAGGTAGGTAGGGGTGTGTGTATGTGCGTGTGTGTGTGTGCACGCGCAAGTTGGCATCACATACTCAGCAGATGATGTAGTTATGAGCAGGGAGTTTGGAATCAGAGAACTTGTTTTGACCCCTAGCTGTTTCTCCCATTTCTGTGAGACCCTGGACTAGTTAATATGTGTCAGTATGAGTTTCTCTACCTGTGAAATGGAGCTAATGCGTGGTTTCTCAGTGAAGGATCTGTTGACATTGGGGCTGGATAATTCATTGCTGAGGGGCTACCCTGTGCATTTTAGGATGCTTTGCAGTATCTCTAGCCTCTACGCACTAGATTCTGGTAGCATCTTCCCTGCTGTCTCCCTGTGACAACCAAAAATGTCTCCGGACATTGCCAGATATCCCCTGGGAGTCAAAATTGTTTCAGAGCCGCTGGCCTATACTACTTCTCTCTCCCTCCCTTCCTGCCTCCCTTCTTTCCTCCTTCCCTTTCTTCGTTGCCTTCCTAATGTGTACTGTTTTTCCACACCCACTAATGGGTTGCAACCCACAGTTTAAAAATTTACTGTTCTAAATCAAGGAGCACAAGTTCAAATGTCTGTACTAGCCAAGCAAGTGAGTCAAACAGGTAGATATTTACAGGAAATTGCAAGAACATAGATAAATGACAACACTCAGCTTCACTGTTTGGAAAACAACTTCCTACAGGGCAGTAATTGGTTGGAGATTACAGAGTCCCTGACTATCCCTCATCTTCTGCAGAGCACGTTCCTGTGCACCCCCACCTTCACCCTGTATTGCCCCTTCTCTGAGGAATTAGTGGTGGTGGTTCCAAGACAGATTGCTCATCCGCCGCACTGTCAGAAATTACTCTCTTGTACAGGACATTTTCCACATCCACACCTTCTCTTCCTGCTTTGAGTATTTTAGAGGACTGTGCCTCGTAGTAAGAAAAAAATGAAACTCAGTTTCTTGAACCACAGGATAGAGCCTCCTCAAATCCAAATGCTACCAGCTCCAGCTCCCAGGATCCAGAGAGTTTGCAAGACAGAGGCGAAGGGAAGGTCGCAACAACAGTTATCTCCAAGAAGCTATTCGTTGAACCCATCCTGGAGGTTTCTAGCTTGCCGACAACCAACTCAACAACCAATTCAGCCACCAGAATAACAGCTAATACCACTGATGAACCCACCACACAACCCAACACCCAACCCACCATCCAACCCACCCAAACAACTACCCAGCTCCCAACAGATTCTCCTACCCAGCCCACTACTGGGTCCTTCTGCCCAGGACCTGTTACTCTCTGCTCTGACTTGGAGAGTCATTCAACAGAGGCCATGTTGGGGGATGCTTTGGTAGATTTCTCCCTGAAGCTCTACCACGCCTTCTCAGCAATGAAGAAGGTGGAGACCAACATGGCCTTTTCCCCATTCAGCATCGCCAGCCTCCTTACCCAGGTCCTGCTCGGTAAGACCCTGCTTGAATTCTCTCCAGGTCATTTGTTGGACACTCCCATAAGAGTCACCAGCCCAGACACTTACAAAGCCATGCCTCTGGGAAGAAGCTGTAAAAATGGTCTATTATATATTGGGGGTGGGGTAGAGGGATGTATCTTTTCATTCTTGAACATTCCATCATTTCACAGTGATGTAATAGGCACGATTGCTTGTAAAACCCTGTGACTATGCAAGAACATATAAAATAAGGTCCCAGCCACTAACCATGTTTCATGGCAAGGAGAGGTGATAAGAAAGATGAAATCAGGCGCAGTGGCTCACGCCTGTAATCCCAGCACTTTGGGAGGCCAAGGCGGGTGGATCACCTGAGGTCAGGAATTCAAGACCAGCCTGGCCAACATGGTGAAACCCTGTCTCTACTAAAAATACAAAAATTATCAGGGAGTGGTGGTGCATGCCTGTAATCCCAGCTACTTGGGCAGCTGAGGCAGGAGAATCGCTTGAACCCAGGAGGTGGAGGTTGCAGTGAGCCGAGACCGCACCACTGCACTCCAGTCTGGGTGACAGAGCGAGACTCTTTCTCAAAAAAAAAAAAAAAAATCATCAGCGATAGACCTAGAGTAGATGTGGTTAGTACTGCCTTCTAGCTCTGTGACCTTGGGCAGATCACTTTAACCTCTCTGAGCCTTGAGTCCTCTTGTGTAAAATAGTGATGATGCTATCTACCTCAAAAGATTAAGAAGCAGAAAGCCAGGCCGGGTGCGGTGGCTCACACCTGTAATCCCAGCATTTTGGGAGGCCGAGGCGGGCGGATCACGAGGTCAGGAGTTCGAGACCAGCCTGACTAACATGGTGAAACCCCGTCTCTACTAAAAATAAAAAAAAATTAGCTAGGCATGGTGGTGCACACCTGTAACCCCAGCTACTCAGGAGGCTGAGGCAGGAGAATCACTTGAACATGGGAGGCGGAGGTTGCAGTGAGCCGAAATCATGCCACTGCACTCCAGCCTGGGAAGACTGAGCAAGACTCTGTCTCAAAAAAAAAAAAAAAAAAGAAGCAGCCTAGTGTCTGACTTAGTGGGAGGTCAAAAAAACGTAAATCCTCTGCCATCTTGAGGGATTACTGTCAAGTCCCATTTGGTAATTACCCTAGGAATGGCACAAACAAATTACTACAAGCAGTGGGGACAGAGCTATTACTCCCCAGAGAGAATTCTAAAAAGGCTACAGAATCTTTCTTGGCTGGGCACGGTGACTCACACCTATAATCCTGGCACTCTGGGAGGCCAAGGCAGGAGTTCAAGACCAGCCTGGCCAACATGTTGAAACCCCATCTCTACTAAAAATGCAAAAATTAGCCAGGCATAGTGGTGCATGCTTATTGTCCCAGCTACTTGGGAGGCAGAGGTGGGAGGATTGCTTGAACCTGGAGATTCAAGTGAGCTGAGATTGCACCACTGCATTCCAGCCTGGGCAACAAAGCAAGACTCTGTCTAAAAAAAAAAAAAAAAGAGAGATTGAGAGAACACTTCCAGCTCAGATGATCTGTGATCCCCTCCAAAGCAGGGAATACCCTCCATTCCAGCCTGGTCCCCAACCGTCATTCCCAAGGAAGGCCCCCGACTCATCCTGCAAGTATCTTTCATCTCTGCCCTTTGTTGCAGGGGCTGGGGAGAACACCAAAACAAACCTGGAGAGCATCCTCTCTTACCCCAAGGACTTCACCTGTGTCCACCAGGCCCTGAAGGGCTTCACGACCAAAGGTGTCACCTCAGTCTCTCAGATCTTCCACAGCCCAGGTGAGTGCCCAGGAATGGGCAGTGTCTGCAGAGGAGGGTCCTGAGAGGACTCTGAAGGGGGACCCAGCGCTGGGGAAAGAAAGGACAGAGGGAATGTTGGAGCTACAGTATCAGGGATGGACTGCAGAGCAGGTGAAGACCTTGGCAGGAGCATTAGGTCACTCCAGGAACTAGATTGTTCTTCTAGTGAGATCTTAGACAAGTCTCTGGCATTCATCAACTGCTTTAGAATAAAAATAACCGGGCAGGTACGGTAAAATAGTGATGATGCTATCTACCTCAAAAGATTAAGAAGCAGAAAGCCAGGCTGGGCGCGGTGGCTCACACCTGTAATCCCAGCACTTTAGGAGGCCGAGGCAGGTGGATCACGAGGTCAGGGGTTCGAGACCAGCCTGACCAACATGGTGAAACCCTGTCTCTACTAAAAATACAAAAATTAGCTGGGCGTGGTAGCAGGCGCCTGTAATCCCAGCTATTCAGGAGGCTGAGGCAGGAGAATTGCTTGAACCTGGGAGGCGGAGGTTGCAGTGAGCCGAGATGACGCCACTGCACTCCAGCCTGGGCGACAGAGCGAGACTCCGTCTCAAAACAAAAACAAAAACAAAAACAAAGAAGCAGAAAGCTGGGCCAGGCGTGGTGGCTCTCATCTGTAAGTTCAAGGAGTTGAAGGTATGCTAGGACTTTGGGAGGCCAAGGCCTTCAAGACCAGCCTGGGCAGCATGGCGAAACCTGCCTCCATTAAAAAAAAAAAAAAAAAAGTTGGGGGTACGGCTGGGCATGGTGGCTCACACCTGTAATCCCAGCACTTTGGGAGGCTAAGGTGGGTGGAACACCTGAGGTCAGGAGTTCAAGACCAGCCTGGCCAACATGGCGAAACCCTGTCTCTATTAAAAACACAAAAATTAGCCTGGCATGGTGGCAGGCGCCTATAATCCCAACTACTCAGGAGGCTGAGGCAGGAGAATCGCTTGAACCCAAGAGAGTGAAGGTTGCAGTGAGCTGAGATCATGCCACTTCACTCCAGCCTGAGTGAAACAGCAAAACTCTGTCTCAAAAAAAAAAAAAGGAAGAAAGAAAAAAGGCCAGGCGCGGTGACTCACGCCTGTAATTGCAACACTTTGGCAGGCCGAGGCAGGTGATTCACAAGGTCAGGAGTTCGAGACCAGTCTGGCTAACATAGTGAAACCCCGTCTCTACTGAAAATACAAGAAATTACCCGGGCATGGTGGTGTGCACCTGTAATCCCAGCTACTCAGGAGGCTGAGGCAGGAGAATCGCTTGAACCTGGGAGGCGGAGGCTGCAGTGAGCCGAGATCACGCCACTGCACTCCAGCCTGGACGACAGAGCAAGACTCCGTCTCAAAAAAAAAAGGCCAGGCGTGGTGGCTCATGCCTGTAATCCCAGCACTTTGGGAGGCTGAGGCGGGCGGATCACGAGGTCAGAAGATCGAGACCATCCTGGCTAACAAGGTGAAACCCTGTCTCTGCCAAAAAAATACAAAAATTAGCTGGGCATGGTGGCAGGTGCCTGTAGTCCCAACTACTTGGGAGGCTGAGGCAGGAGAATGGCATGAACCCGGGAGGCGGAGCTTGCAGTGAGCCGAGATTGCGTCACTGCACTCCAGCCTGGGCAACAGAGCGAGACACCATCTCAAAAAAAAAAAAAAATGGGGTGGGCGGGCCAGGTGCAGTGTCTCACACCTGTAATCCCAGCACTTTGGGAGGCTGAGGTGGGCGGATCACTTGAGGTCACGAGTTCAAGACCAGCCTGGCCAACACCAGGAAACCCTGTCTCTGTTAAAAATACAAAAATTAGCCAGGTGTGGTGGCACGCGCCTGTAGTCCCAGCAGGAGAATAACTTCAACCTGGGAGACAGAGGTTGCAGTCAGCTGAGATCGCACCACTGCATTCCAGCCTGGGTGACAGACCGAGACTCTGTCTCAAAAAAAAAAAAAAAAGAAGAAGAATACCCATATGCATTCATTAATATATAGGGCTAGAGGGCTAGAGAGCTATAGACATAAAATAGACAAAAAATTTTTTTGCTCATTTTTGGGTCAAAGGAGTCTTGGGACTCTAATTCTTTTAATTTTTGTGTTATGTGAATTTGTTATCATTTACATGTATTATGTTATTAAGTAGGTAATAATGATAATACTAATAATAAACTTATAAAACGATCCAATGTAGTTGTTTTCAGACTTTGTTCCTCGGAGCCCTAGGACTTTGCAAAGCTGTTTCTGGAGTCATGGTGGGAGTGGGGTGTGGGGAGCCTGAGCAGTGGGGAAGGGTTCACCACTTCCTGTGAGAGGGAAACGGACCAGCTGGGCTCTGAGTTCCCCACCCAGCCTCAGCCAGGGTCCATTTTATATTGTGGGCTTCAGACATGCCTTTGTTTGAAAGCAGTTCTGCTGCTTTAAAATGTTTGATAACCATTGAACTAATCTACCCACCTCCCTTTTTAAAAAAAAGGAAAACTTCTTTTAAGCTGTTTTTTTTGTTTTTTGTTTTTTTTTTTAAACTGTAAAAAGAATACTTAGGTCTGGCTCAGTGTGCCTGTAATTCCAACACTGAGAGGCTGAGGTAGGAGGATTGCTTGAGGCTAGAATTTCGAGACTAGCCTCTGGGCAACATAGACAGACCTCATCTCTACAAAAAATTTTAAAAATTATCCGGGTGTGGTATGTGCCTGTAGTTCCAGCTATGAACGACTGAGACGGGAGGGTTGCTTGAGCCAAGGAATTCGAAGTTAGAGTGAGCTATGTTTATGCCGCTGTACTCTAGCTTGGGTGACAGAGTAGGACCCTGTCTCTAAAAAAAAATTTTTTTTTAATTTAAATTTTAAAAACTCACCATCACCCCATCATCTGAAAAACACCCTCTTTTAGATGTGGGAAAAACATGGCTCAGAGGTGTTCAAGAAATGTTGCATTTATTTATTACTTACAAAGCTGTAAGTCAGCTTTATCCGCCGTCTTGCTAGGTTGGTGAAAAAAATGTAACAGCATTCAATATTAGGGCTTCTATCCCCATCTAGCTGCACCCTGGAGCTGTGCCAAGCAAGGTTCTTGGTCTTATGTTGTACTTAGGCATCAGCAAAACCTGGGAAAATATCTTTTTTTTTTTTTTTTGAGACAGAATCTCGCTCTGTCGCCCAGGCTGGAATGCAGTGGCACCATCTCAGCTCATTGCAACCTCCGTCTCCCAGATTCAAGTGATTCTCCTGCCTCAGCCTCCCGAATAGCTGGGATTACAGGCTGGTCTTGAACTCCTGGCCTCCAGTATCCACCCACCTTGGCCTCCCAAAGTGCTGAGATTACAGGTGTGAGCCACCATGCCCAGCTGGGAAAATATCTTTAATCTACTTAGTCCTAGAAAAATTATCTTTCAAGTGCTTTTTTTTTTTTTTTTTTTTAGTGGACTGAAGGCTTTTGGAGAGCAAAAGCCAGGAAGTTTTGTCACAAACTTCCACCAAGGCCAGGAAGCAGAGTCTATTCCATGCCAAAATTAAGGGAAGAAAAGAGGGAAAATCTAGGCAAATGGAATTTAATATCTCAAAAAGATTATCTTGCCGAGCCATAGTCACATAGCAAGCTGAGGCAGCGGAGGCTTGGGGCTACTTCTCTTGTTCTTGGTTCTGGGTTTGCCTTCTTTGGGCCTTATTTGCCACATCTGTAAGAGGAGTGGGCTAGACCGCGCTCCACCATGCCATATTCACTAAGTGAGCAGATAGAACCATAGGAAGCATGCTCACTCTCAAATCTTGCTCATGGAAAGAACGACGTGTTCAAGACTCATGCCTCCCTTTCTCAACATACCCCCAGACCTGGCCATAAGGGACATCTTTGTGAATGCCTCTCGGACCCTGTACAGCAGCAGCCCCAGAGTCCTAAGCAACAACAGTGATGCCAACTTGGAGCTCATCAACACCTGGGTGGCCAAGAACACCAACAACAAGATCAGCCGGCTGCTAGACAGCCTGCCCTCCGATACCCGCCTTGTCCTCCTCAATGCTATCTACCTGAGTGGTAAGGGCGCCCTTAGCCAGTTAGTCCTCCCATTCTGGGTCCTTCTTCCCCTCCTGGCTTCAAAGCCCACTTAACCCCAAGTTCTACAATCGGATCTCAATGTCCCTGCGCCACTCTTTGCTAACAAGGCTTTTAGCTCCTCTTCATCCTTTTCCTACCTGCATTAGAGCAACCCTCCCACCTCTTCCCTCTAGCCAAGTGGAAGACAACATTTGATCCCAAGAAAACCAGAATGGAACCCTTTCACTTCAAAAACTCAGTTATAAAAGTGCCCATGATGAATAGCAAGAAGTACCCTGTGGCCCATTTCATTGACCAAACTTTGAAAGCCAAGGTAAGTTCTTAACCTTTCCTTCTCCTGTTTGAAACCTTTTGAGTCTCCTGACTTTTTTTTCTGCTCTAGTCCCATCATTTTGGGGTACATGCTTACAAATTCATCATTTCTACTCCTTCCATCTGTATTTCCACCCTATCTTTTCTCCTTCTCCTTTCTCTAGCCTTGGCCAAGGCAGACATTGTATATTTTAGGCTGGAAACAGGATTCTCAAGTTTCTTCATGCATCTCTACTATATTGAATGGCAAAATGTGAGTCGTGTTCCTATTCTACACATCTGTTTCTTTTTCCAGTCAACTCATCAGAAGACCCTGGTGGCTTAGCAAGTCCTGTGTGTATGTGGGTACCTGTGTACAGCATACATATACATGTGTACACGTGTATAAGTATATCCTTGTATATGCATATATGTGGTAAGTGCATGTGTGCACATGAGTTAAATGGCTTAAGTGCATTAGCAGAAATTGAACAATTTAGTTTGATGAGTAGGGAGGGAGAGAAGACAGAATATGGAGCCCAGAGGATCCCAATTGGCAAGCTATCTCATCCCCAATTACCAGATATTTCCACCTTTTTAGGATGGCAAAACACAGATCTATGAGATAGAAAACAGTAAGAGACAATGTCTCAGTACCTGGCTGAGAAACAAAGGCTCTGTTCTTGGAACATGCTAGGCTTGGTTCCACATTGGGAGCTTTCCTTAGCTTTTGTTTCTGCCTGGATCCCTCTTCACTCAGATCCTCACATAGCTTGTTCCTTCTTGTCATTTGGGTGTCAGCTCAGAGGTCACCTTGGTGGAGAAGTCTTCTCCCCATTAAAGCAGCCTCCTCCTCACCCTGTAATATCACTGCTGTTTTATTATATTCATTACACTCATCACCATCTGAAATTATGTCATTTATTTGCTTATTTGCTTAGGATATTGTCTGTCTCCCTAAGATACTGTCTCTCTACTTGAATACAGGAACCTGTCTTGTTTCCTTCTGTATCTGTAGTGCCTAGAACAATGCCACCTATCATAGGTGCTCATTCAGTGTTTGCTGAATAAATGAATGAATGAAATAGAGGGTGCCAAAGAGAGCTACTCACTTAGTAAAAGTGGCTGGAAGACTTCATAGAGGAGGTTTTTTTTCGAGACAGGGTCTCACTCTGTCACTCAAGCTGGAGTGCATTGACATGATCTCAGCTCACTGCAATCTCCGCCTCCCGAGTTCAAGCAGTTCTCCTGCCTCAGCCTCCCAAGTAGCTGGGACTTCAGGTGCCCGCCACCACACCTGGCTAATTTTTGTATTTTTAGTAGAGACGGGGTTTCACCATGTTAGCCAAGCTGGTCTCGAACTCCTGACCTCAAGTGATCCACACCCTCAGCCTCCCAAAGTGCTGGGATTACAGGCATGAGCCACAGCGCCCAGCTGAGGAGGTTATTTTTGACCATTCTTTGCTCACTTATTTATCCACTCATGGACTTATCCACGCATCTATCCATCCCTATCTAATGTATTTGACCATTCATGACTCACTTAGCAGAACCAGGGCAGCCTGTATAAGGCACAGAAGAGTGAATATATGTGACAGGTCCAGGGCATTGTTCAAATTCAAGATACGTTGGGGGAGGTATAAATATGAGATTTTTTTCAAATCAATTGGAATGGCTATTTAATCAAAGCCATAGATGTTAGGTAGAAAGTAGGAATTAAGAACTTAACAAGTTAGGTTTAAATGTAACTATTCGAATTATAAGAACAAGTATTTCCTCTCTAAAAATGTTTTTAAAGTTTCACACAAAACTCTAAACCAAAAATCATTGTAAAAATCCCTTGGGAGTAGACTCAATGGTTGTAACCATTGAGGTGAGGTGATAGGTTAAGGTGAGCATTCTGGACATATAATATCAATAATAAATATTCAAATACAAAGGAGGTATAATATGAAGAGTAATTTCTATCTCCCCAAGCCAATATGAGTTTTGTTTGTTTGTTTGTTTTTCTTTTGAGATAAAGTCTCATTCTGTTGCCCAGGCTGGAGTGCAGTGGCACAATCCCAGCTCTCTGCAACCTCTGCCTCCCAGATTCAAGCGACTCTCCTGCTTAGCCTCCCCAGTAGCTGGGATTATAGGTGCCTGCCACCACTCCCAGCTAATTTTTGTATTTTTAGTAGAGATGGGGTTTCACCATGTTGGCCAGGCTGGTCATGAACTCCTGACCTCAAGTGCTCGTCCCTCTTCGGCCTCCTAAAGTGCTGGCATTACAGGCGTGAGCCACTGCACCCAGCCTGAGTTTTTTTTTTTTTTTTTTTTTTTAAGCCAAAGGAGGAGGAGTAGTTTTGTGCACAAAAGCCACTATTTAGAGTTCCTTAGGTTTTAAACAGATAATTAATTTAATGTACTAACAAATGCAAAATTAAAATTTTACTTATGCCTTTTAATTTTAAGCTGAACTTGCTACATTAAGAGTAGGGTGATTTGGCTGGGCGCGGTGGCTCATGCCTATAATCCCAGCACTTTAGGAGGTTGAGGCAGGTGGATCACTTGAAGCTTAGAGTTTGAGACCAGCCTGGCCAACATGGTGGAACTCTGTCTCTACTTTTTTAAAAATACAAAAATTAGCCAGGCATGGTGGCACATGTCTGTAATCCCAGCTACTCAGGATGCTAAGGCACAGAATCACTTGAACCTGGGAGGCAGAGGTTACAGTGAGCCAAAATCGCACCACTGCACTCCAACCTGGGCAACACAGCAAGACTCTGTCTCAAAACACAAAAAAAGAATAGGCTGGGTACAGTGGCTCACGCCTGTAATCCCAGCACTTGGGGAGGCCGAGGCAGGTGGATCACCTGAGGTCAGAAGTTCGAGACCAGCTTGGCCAACATTGTGAAACCCCATCTCCATTAAAAATACAAAAAATAAGCCGGGTGTGATGGTGCATGCCTGTAATCCCAGATACTTGGGAGGCTGGGACAGGAGAATCGCTTGAACCCAGGAGGCGAAGGTTGCAGTGAGCCGAGTTCATGCCACTGCATTCCAGCCTGAGTGACAGAGTGAGACCTTGTCTCAGAAAAAAAAAAAATAGGGTGATTTTTATATAAAAACACTCTCATTTGTTCTTGAATTAATTGCCATATTGAACAGATTAAACTCCTTTAAACCATTTTTTTCTATCTACAAACATAATTAGTATTCCCATAAGCATTTTAAGCTCCCTTTAAAAATTTAATATGCTCGATTTTCTTTTTTCTTTTATTTATTTATGTAATTTTACCAGACAGGGTCTTACTCTATCACCCAGTCTGGAGTACAGTGACACAATCCTAGCTTACTGTAACCTCAAGCTCCTTGGGATGAAGCAGTCCTCCCACCCTAGCCTCTTAAGTAGCTGAGATTCCAGGCATGAGCCACCTCACCCAGCTGATTTTCTTTTTAAACACATATAATACCTGACAGGTCGTAATTACGACTCTGCTTGGCCATATCATCCTAACACCTAAAGCTCACTTGTAAACTGAAAATTAAATTTGAAGGGTGAATTAACTTCTAGCCAACATTCCAATATCATTCTCACACTTAATGAAATTATCCTACAACTTTGCTTAAAAGCATAAAACTAGCATGTCAGAGTCTCTTAAAAATTACAATCACTATTTTAAATAACAAACATACAGGTTACCCTGAACTTAACACCTGGTTTTAACATGATGAGTTGGTTTCTTTTGTCATTCCTATACTAAATTCTAAATCTTCCTGGCACTTAAAGATATTTACCCAAGGAAAGGGGTGAGATTTACCAGCTCAGGTACACCGAGGTTACTGTCTTGAAAATTCAAGACCACAGCATGGTAAATTTTTCTTCAGAGATTCAAGGTTCATACATAGGACTTGAAGGGCACATGCTACTCAAATGAGTATATCCAACTTGAGTGCTACGTCAACAGGGACCCCATGTCCACTCTCTTCAGTCGAAATTGGCTTACAATCTACTTCTTCTGGGCTATTCGGGTTCCAACAATTGATTGCTTTCAGTTAATTTCTTTATTGCCCAGTTGAATTCTGCATTCCTCTAGATTCTTTTTGTTCCTTCAGCCTCAATCATAATACTATTTAATGACAGTCTCATATCCTATTAGACTAGGGTTTCTCAGCCTTGGCACTATTGACATATTGGGTCAGATAATTCTTTGTCCTGTGCATTGTAGAATTCAGCATCATCCTTAGCTTCTACTCACTAGAAGCCAGTAGCACTGTGTGCACATCCTCCTTGCCCCCTGCCAGCTATGGCAACCAAAATGTCTCCAGACATTACCAAATGTCCACTGAGAGGCAAATTCACTCCGAGCTGACAACCCCTGTGTTAAACCCAGGGGCCCTGGACTTCTTACATACTTTTGTCTGGTCACCAGTTGAAAGTCCTACTTCTTTTTTTTTTTTCTCTTTTTGAGATGGAGTCTCGCTCTGTCACCAGGCTGGAGTGCAGTGGCATGATCTCAGCTCACTGCAACCTCCACCTCCCGGGTTCAAGCAATTCTCCTGCCTCAGCCTCCTGAGTAGCTGGGATTACAGGCACGTGCCACCACCCAGCTAATTTTTGTATTTTTAGTAGAGATGGGGTTTCATCATGGTGGCCAGGATGGTCTCAATCTCTTGACCTCGTGATCAATAGTTTTTACAGAGGCTGACCTGATAACTCCGGTGGTTCAATGTGCATGCTATATACTATATGCACAACACATTTGGAAGGAAGGGAACAGCACTCAGAGAAATCAAATCACTTGCCCATATTACATAGCTCGTCAGTGGTAGAGTCAGGGTATAATCAGAAACTCATGCTCCTTCCTCTACCTCTCCCCAGCACAGAGTTAGATCAGCACTGTTCACCCAGCTGGTATCCCCATTTCATGGTAAAGCCTGGAAGCCTAGGTCTGACTAATGCTTGTTGAAATACAGACTGTGGGAGCAGACTGCAGGACAGCCTTGTGACAGAGGGTGGGGCCAGGAGAGAGATGCGGTAGGAAGACTGTTAAGGTGCATCTCTTATTTTCTAGGTGGGGCAGCTGCAGCTCTCCCACAATCTGAGTTTGGTGATCCTGGTACCCCAGAACCTGAAACATCGTCTTGAAGACATGGAACAGGCTCTCAGCCCTTCTGTTTTCAAGGCCATCATGAAGAAACTGGAGATGTCCAAGTTCCAGCCCACTCTCCTAACACTACCCCGCATCAAAGTGACGACCAGCCAGGATATGCTGTCAATCATGGAGAAATTGGGTGAGCTCTGGCAGCTTAGGGTTACTCCCAGGCCATCAGAGGAGAAAGGAGGGATCCCTAAGATGTAGTTAGCATTCTCTAGAGTATTTTTTACATCCATAATCTCAGTTTGTCCTGCAACCCTGCAAGTTAGAGGGGTAGGTGCTATTATCCCACTGGATCGTTGTGGAAATGGAGGCTCAGAAGCTTTATGTGACTTACCCAAAGATTCCATGATTTACCCTTGAGCTAGTCAGAGGCAAACCAGAACACCGACCCAGGTCTCCAGCTCTCCTGAGTTTTTTCTATGGTTCCTTGTGACATAGGCAGTGGAACAGTGGGACAGGTAACCGAGGTGAATTATGGATGCTCCTTCCCCAGACACATTTCAAAACAGTCAGCCACACCGTGGAATATGCAAGAAGCTATCTGGAAGCGCAGATCTGGAGGCTCCTGAGTTTACGAGAGGCAACAGAGACTCCATTTTCTTTTTTTTTTTTTTTTTTTTTTTTTGAGACAGAGTCTCACTCTGTCACCCAGGACAGGCTGGAGTACAGTGGTGTGATCTCTGCTCACTGCAAGATCCGCCTCCCAGATTCACGCCATGCCATTCTCTCGCCTCAGCCTCCCGAGTAGCTGGGACTACAGGCGCCCGCCACCACGCCCGGCTAATTTTGTTTTTGTATTTTTAGTAGAGACGGGGTTTCACTGTGTTAACCAGGATGGTCTCAATCTCCGGACCTTGTGATCCACCTGCCTCGGCCTCCCAAAGTACTGGGATTACAGGCGTGAGTTACCGTGCCCAGCCCAGAGACTCCATTTTCTAACCTTTGTTTTTTTGTTTGTTTGTTTGTTTTTGAGACGGAGCCTCACTCTGTCACCCAGGCTGGAGTGCAGTGGCATGATCTTGGGTCCCTGCAACCTCCGCCTCCTGGGTTCAAGTGATTCTCCTACCTCAGCCTCCCAAGTAGCTGGGATTACGGGCACCTACCACCACGCCCAGCTAATTTTTTTGTATTTTTAGTAGAGATGGGGTTTCACCATGTTGGTCAGGCTGGTCTTGAACTCCTGGCCTCAAGTGATCCACCCACCTCGGCTTCCCAAAGTGCTGGGATTACAGGTGTGAGCCACTGTGCCCAGCCTCATTTTCTAACCTTTGATCTCATGTCCAGCCCTGTCACTTCATTTCTTGTTAGAGAACTTGACCACCTAACACATGATTCCATTTCCTTGTATATGTCATCTGTATAGGAAGAAAACCTCTTTTTTATTTTCATTCAACACTTCTGGCCACCAAACAGGTGTGGGAGTGTTTTCTAAGCAATTCTCCAGTTATCTGGGGACACCAACTGGGTGTCCTACAATTGAATCCAATTCTAACACTCTACCTGGAAATAACATCAGATCCCGTGCAGTTTAAGTGCTCAACCCCACCAAATTTCCCCCCGTTTCCAATGTCAGTTACAAGACTGGGTTGTCACCTGTGCATCAGACCAACCAGCTATAATTTGGAGATTCCCACAACTCCCTGCTAGGGTTTCATCATTTGCTAGAATAGCTGACAAAACTCAGGAGACACTTACAATTACTGGTTTATTATATAAAGGATTAAGTAAAGGATACAGATGAACAGCCAGTTGAAGAGATACATAGGGCAAAATCTGGAAGGGTCCTGGGCCCAGCAGCATCTATCCTGTGGAGTTCTGTTTGCTACCTTCCTGACACATGTATGTGTTCACCAACCAGAAACTCTCAGAACCCTGTACTTTAGGAGAAGTCATCATGTAGGCATGATTGATTATTACCCAATCTCCAGTTCCTCTCTTCTCCCCAGAGGATGGAGAGAGGGGCTGAAAGTTCCAAGCTTCTAATCACACTTGGTCTTCCTGGTGACCAGCCCCAATCCAGGAGCCAGCAGGAGTAGCCTCATTAGCACAAAAGGCATTCCTTTGACCCAGGAAATTCCAAGGGATCTAGTAGCTCTGTGTCAAGAACTGGGATCGGAGACCAAATATTAGATGGTCTAATGTTTGGAGCTAAAGATGCTCCTATAGCATATTTTCCCATTATTTCACAGCATCATAGCATTGCATATAACCTCATTTTTTCATATGTGACCTATCTCTGATCTATTACCTCACTTCCAAGGTCCTGGGAGACAAGGAGGCAATGACATCATTTTTCAGGGTTGTTTTAGGGATGAGGGGCAAGGCCTCTCACCTTGAGAGAGAGTGGCAGTGTTGGGCCCACTAATAGAGGATCCCACGAACTGCCAGAGGGTACAGTATGTAATCTGGCAAACAAGGGAAGAGGAAGAGAGCACTGGGACTCAGGATGAACCCAGAGAATTCAGGACAAAGGTCTCCATCAGCTGAGGGTATCATGCTGGCCTCTGACTCTGTTTTTCTCTGGTTTTGCCCTAGAATTCTTCGACTTTTCTTATGACCTTAACCTGTGTGGGCTGACAGAGGACCCAGATCTTCAGGTTTCTGCAATGCAGCACCAGACAGTGCTGGAACTGACGGAGACTGGGGTGGAGGCGGCTGCAGCCTCTGCCATCTCTGTGGCCCGCACCCTGCTGATCTTTGAAGTGCAGCAGCCCTTCCTCTTCGTGCTCTGGGACCAGCAGCACAAGTTCCCTGTCTTCATGGGGCGAGTATATGACCCCAGGGCCTGAGACCTGCAGGATCAGGTTAGGGCGAGCGCTACCTCTCCAGCCTCAGCTCTCAGTTGCAGCCCTGCTGCTGCCTGCCTGGACTTGGCCCCTGCCACCTCCTACCTCAGGTGTCCGCTATCCACCAAAAGGGCTCCCTGAGGGTCTGGGCAAGGGACCTGCTTCTATTAGCCCTTCTCCATGGCCCTGCCATGCTCTCCAAACCACTTTTTGCAGCTTTCTCTAGTTCAAGTTCACCAGACTCTATAAATAAAACCTGACAGACCATGACTTTCTCTGCTTTGTGTTTGTTGTTTTTATTTTTTATTTTTTTTAGGCAGGGTCTCGCTCTGTCACCCAGGCTAGAGTACAGTGGTGAGATCATGGTTCACTGCAGCCTTAACCTCCTGAGCTCAAACAATCCTCCCATCTCAGCCTCCTATGTAGGTGGGACCACATGGGCTTGCCACCATGTCCAGCTAATTTTTAAATTTTTTGTAAAGACAGGGTCTTACTATGTTGCCTAGGCTGGTCTCCAACTCCTGGGCTCAAGCAATCATCCTAACACAGCCTCCCAAAGTGCTGGGATTGTAGGCACACCATACCTCTCCTTTGCCTTTGAATATCAGCTGCTTCAATACTAAAGGACAAGAGCGCCCATGGTTCCTGTATCAGCCAGCTATTGCTGTATAGTAAGTCACGTTAAACTTAGTGGCTTCAAACAGCAACCCTTTGTTATTTTATGTAAGTTTCAGAGTTGACTAGGTGTTTTGCTGATCTGTGCTGAACCTGGCTGATCTTCCCTGGGCTCATTCATACATCTGTAAGGTATAGTTGTTGGGTTGGTTAGGGGATGACTGGTCTTCTGTGGCCTCAGCCATGACACCAGGACAACTTGGCTCTTCTACATGTCTTGTATGTCCTTCCAACAGGCTAGTCTGTAATGGAAAAGAGTCAAACAGGCAGTCTCTTTTTGTTTACCATTGTCCTGCAGCCAAAGCAAATCACAGGACCAAACCTAGAGTTAGACTGGAAAAGCACTACAAAGTGACAGGGCAAAGAGACGTTAACTGGGGACTATTCATGCAGTCCATTTCTCACAGCCCCTATCTTGCTTATTTGTCTGCAACAACTCTGACAACAATAATGACAGTAGCTAACGTTGGGAACATAGACAGGCAGTCTGCTAAGAGTTTTGCAGGCATTTAATCTTCACAATAAATTTATATAGTAAATTCAGAGAGGCTAAGTCCTGTTCAAAGTCCTGTAGTTAGGAAATGATGAAACTGAGATTTAATAGCACCTCTTATGACTCTTTTTTTTTTTTTTTGAGACAAAGTTTCGCTTTTGTTGCCAAGGCTTGAGTATAATAGCACAATCTCGGCTCACTGTAACCTCTGCCTCCCAGGTTCAAGTGATTCTCCTGCCTCAGCCTCCCAAGTAGCTGGGATTACAAGCATGCACTACCACACCTGTCTAATTTTGTATTTTTAGTAGAGACAGGTTTTCTTTTTTTTTTTTTCCGAGATGGAGTCTTGCTTTGTCAGCCAGGCTGGAGTGCAGTGGTGCAATCTTGGCTTACTCAACCTCCACCTCCCAGGTTCAAGTAGTTCTCCTGCCTCAGCCTCCCAAGTAGCTGGGATTACAGGCGTGCGCCACCAAGCCTAGCTAACTTTTGTATTTTTAATAGAGACGGGGTTTCACCATGTGGACCAGGCTGGTCTCAAACTCCTGACTCCAAGTGATCTTCCCACCTCAGCCTCCCAAAGTGCTGGGATTACAGGTGTGAGCCACTGTGCCTGGCCTAGTGAAAACAATCTTCTTTACTCAGTCTACCAGCTCAAATACCAGTCTCTTCAGGAAACAACCTCACAGACACACCCAGAAATGATATCTTACCAGTTGTCTGGGCATCCCTTAGCCCAGTAAAATTGACACATAAATTTAACCACCCCACACCTTCCCTTCTCAGTTTCCCAAAGTCAATCTCTCAGGCTGCTGGGAAGACCCCAAATTCCTGTCTGGGTGGGTCCCGCTTTGATTCTTATGTGAGGAACTGTTGAAAGCAAAGGCACCCCCCAAATTCAGGAAGATTCCCCTCTCCTTGGGGAGATCCTGACATGATGAAGGTGGTGCTCAGCACCAACCTGAATTGTGAACCAACAAAGTCAGGAGGTGGAAGGTGATTCTGACCCCTGTGGGGGTCAAATCTCTTTGACCCTTCCAATCATGCTGAGCCTGGTAATGTTCCCGTTTGTGAAATAATGAAGCCAAAACTCAGAGAGGTTAAGTAACTATCCAAAGGTCAGACTGCTGCAAATCGATCCCACATTATCCAAATTCAAGTGTAGTAGATAACTTATTTGGGCAGGCTTATTTCCTTTCTGCCCAAACTTGACTGTAACTTAAATCTGTGTCTTCTTACTCCCTGCACCATGTGACCCTACAGAGCTTATCAAAGTGTCTTGCACTTAAAAAAAAAAAAACCATGGAGGCTGGGCTTAGTGGCTCATGCCTATAATGCCAGCACTTTGGGAGACGGAGGCAGGCAGATCACTTGAGGCCAGGGTTTTGAGACCAGCCTGGGCAACACGGCGAAACCCTGTCTCTATTAAAAAATACAAAAATGAGCCAGGTGTTGTGGTGCATGCCTGTAATCCCAGCTACTCAGGAGGCTGAGGCATGAGAATCACTTTAACCTGGAAGGCAGAGGTTGCAGTGAGTCCAGATTGTACCACTCCACTCCAGCCTGGGCGACAGAGCGAGAGACTGTCTGAAAAAAAAAACAACTATGAAATGAATGATTAAATGAATGAGTTATCACATCCAGGTAGAGGGAAAGAGGAGATTCCTACCCATCTGGAAAGCATAGAAAAATCTGGAAATGAAGAGAATTTATTTATTTATTTTATTTTTTGAGACAGAGTCTTGCTCTATCACCCAGGCTGGAGTGCAGCGGCTTGAACATGGTTCACTGCAGCCTTGACCTCCTGGGCTCAGGTGATCCTTCCACTTCAGCCTCCTGAGTAGCAGGGACCACAGGTGTGCACCACCACGCCTGGCTAAATTTTTTGTTTTTTATAAAGACAGGGTCTCAGCTGGGCACGGTGGCTCATGCCTGTAATGCCAGCACTTTGGGAGGCCAAGGCAGGTAGATCACCTGAGGTCAGGAGTTCGAGACCAGCCTGGCCCACATGGTGAAACCTCGTCTCTACTAAAAATACAAAAATTAACAAGGCGTGGCAGCAGGCACATGTAATCCCAGCTACCTGCAGGCTGAGGCAGGAGAATCGCTTGAACCCAAGAGGTGGAGGTTGCAGTGAGCCGAGATCACGCCACTGCACTCCTCCAGTCTGGGGGATAGAGCAAGACTTCACCTCGGAAAAAAAAAAAGTCTCACCGTGTTGCCCAAGCTGGTCTAGAACTCCTGGGCTCAAGAGATCCTCTAGCCTTGGCCTCCCAAAATGTTGGGATTACTGGTGTGAGCCACCACGCCCAAGATAATTTAAATATTTTCTCTTCTGAAGCTTTTCTTATAAGAGGGCATGTGTCACTTTTTTTGTTTGTTTAAAACAATGAACATTTATTTTGCTTTGTTTTGGTTTTTTTGTTTTTGTTTTTGTTTTGAGACAGAGTCTTGCTCTGTCTTGCCCAGGCTGGAGTACAGTGACACAATCTCGGCTCACTGCAGCCTCCGCCTCCCAGGTTCAAGCAATTCTCCTGTCTCAGCCTCCCGAGTAGCTGGGACTACAGGCGTGTGCCACCGTGCCTGGCTAATTTTTGTATCTTTAGTAGAAACGAGGTTTCACTATGTTGGCCAGGCTGGTCTCGAACTCCTGACCTCAGGTGATCCGCCCTCCTTGGCCTCCCAAAGTGCCGGGATTACAGGTATGAGCCACCGCACCCGGCCAGAACATTTATTTTGCTAATGAGTCATTGAGTCAGCGTGGGCTTGGCAAATCTAGGGTAGCCTCAGTTATGTACCTGCTACAGTCAGCTGGGGGTTAGCTGAAGGTTTGATGAGGTTTGATTTCACTGAGCTTGCATAGGCTCTTTCACATGTTTTGGACTTTGGCTGGGATCAACCAGATGACCAATTCTGATCCAAGTGATCTCTGGTCTTCCAGGAAGCTAGTCTGGCTTATTCATACGAAGTTTGCAAAAGTCCAAGAAAGCAAGCAGAGGCATGCATGCAAGGCCTCTTGAATCCGAAGCTAGGAACTACTAGAACATCACTTCTGCCTCATTCTAGCAGCCAAAGCAAGTCACCAGACCAGTTTAGATTCAAGGTAAGGAAAGAATCTCTACCTGTTAAAGAAAAGACCTGCAAAGTCATTCTGCTAAGGGCATTAATATAAGGAAATGTGAATAATTCTGGCCACTTTTCCAGTATACCATATGTGGTCTTACATAGTTGCAAACAACTATTAGCAACTTTCCCCAGCAACCTGTTGCTCTATTTTCCTCTAAAGAATCAGGGGCTTTTGTCAAGATCATAATAATATTAGAAACACTTAAGTCGTTTGCATATAAATCGAATCTCTGTTGCTATCTCTTGGCATATTTAACAATCTCTGGCTCTTCCAGCTGCCTGTGTTGTAGAATAAATTATTATAAATATACAGCTGCCTATTTATAATAATAAATAAATAAATTATCTTCATTTCCATTTCCCTTGAGAAAGATGGACAGAGGGCTATGCACTCATAGACACACACACACACACACACACACACACACACACACCCTTACAACCCCCACCTTTCTGCCCTGCCCTGCAATTCTACTCTGGGGTAGACAAAGGCCTGTATGTCCACAGATCCATTTTCAGTGATCTGTTTCCTGTCCCCTACTGTAGACTCCTCCACACGTGGATTTGCCTGGGGAAGAACCTTAAGGTGAGATTAGGGTTCCATTGCAATGAGTCTTTGTTGCCGCTTGGTGTCATTGTTGAAGGCTTGTCCTGCATAGCCCCATGGACACTTGCCTTTTCAGGGAGATGTTTTTGCTGTTCCAGATTCTTTTTTTTTTTTTTTTTTGAGACAGAATCTCTCTCTGTTGCCCAGGCTGGAGTGCAATGGTGCGATCTTGGCTCACTGCAACCTCCGTTTCCCAGGTTGAAGGGATTCTCCTGCCTCAGCTTCCTGAGTAGCAGGAATTATAGGCACCCACCATGTGTCCAGCTAATTTTTGTATTTTTAGTAGAGATCGGGTTTTACCATGTTGGCCAGGCTGGTCTCAAACTCCTGACCTCAAGTGATCCACCTATCTTGGCCTCCCAAAGTGTTAGAATTACAGGTGTGAGTCACTGTGCCTGGCCGGTTCCAGATTCTTAAACAGCTGATGTGGGGACTTAAACTTTGATTCCAAAGTTTACACTTTACACTTGTTCAGCCACTGTTTCTCAAAGATCAATACCTTTGGTTCTCTCTGGATACCGGAAGGCTTCCAACATGAGCCATAGGCTATGTCAGAATCAGCCTCAGCCCTATGAACCCTTAGGACATTGTCTTGACTCATGGTTGATAACCACATTAGCCGTGTATCTACCTAACATGCATTAACCATTTGCCATGCTGTCAGGCACTGTGCTAAGAATTTTACATGGATTATGTTATTTCATTTAAGAGAGATCACGACTTAAGAAAAGGATATGTTACTGAAGATATTAGATAATTCAAAATTTAGATAATTCAAACTTTAGATAATTTGATACTAAGTTTTCCAGAATAATAACTGTAAAAGGTAGGGAGAGAATCTTCAACCATTGTAGAATTTCTTGTCTTCAAACTACTGTTTATTTTCTAAATACAAAAATCTCTAATATTTCTCAGAGTAGGCACTCTTAAATTAACTGCTTGGCATGTCAGGACAGCTATTTGGGCTTTTTCATAGTGTCTTATCATATCTAACTTTCATTACAAAGTTATTGATTTTGGAGGGTGTTTTTAGCACTAGTGCCATGACTTAATGAATGAACTCTGGGATGACATCATTGTAGAATACAGGAAATATTTTAAATGATAAAGCTGAATGTTAAAATAACAGCACCTTAGTCACAAATGTCACTGTCAGAATTTATGATACACATAAACAATAGCTGATTCACACAATTATGAGCAGTGATGGCAGTTATTTACTTTCACCAGCTCAAGTGCCACTATCATGTACCAATAGTTATGAGTATAGTTTACAATCCACTCAGCCCACCAATTTTGAAATTACACAACCCTTGATGATTTTTTTTAATTTAGGGAGATTTTCAATTTTTCAAGTTTGTATAATTCAAATTTATATAATATACAGTAGTACCACCTCATTATTATCCTCTTTTATAGATGAAAAATGAAACCTTACAGTGCAGTTGATCTACTCATTCAAGATCTCAGAAGGCCAGAAGTGGTGGCTCACACTTGTAATCTTAGCACTTTGGGATGCCGAGGTGGGCGGATCGCTTGAGGTCAGGAGTTTGAGACCAGCCTGGCCAACATGATGAAACCACATCTCTACCAAAAATTAGTCGGGGGTGGTGGTGGGCATTTGTAATCCCAGCTACTCAGGAGGCTGAGGCAAGAGAATCGCTTAAATCTGGGAGGCAGAGGTTGCAGTGAACTGAGATAGCGCCACTACACTCCAGCCTGGGTGATGCAGTGAGACTCCATCTCAAAAAAAAAAGATCTCAGAGATGATAAAGAGTGGAAGCAGGAATAGACCCCAGTATCTGACTCTAGAACTTGTGCTCAGTAACCAAGTTTTCATTTCTCAAAATGTAATTTCATGTTAGAGAACTCAGTGATATTCCTTGTCCTGAGCTTTTGTTGAAATTATACCCATCCATCCCAAAAGCTCTCCATAATTTTGAATCTTAGGAAGAAATATTGGGGAAATATGGATCCCCCTTATTCCAAAAAAAAAAAACAAACTCCTTTTGCAAATTGGGACCTCTCTCCTCTCCTGACCTGCTTTGACAACCAGGGACCGCAGCAAGTGGTAGCTTCCATAGAAGCACAGAAGCTTCTATTATTTCCTCCACTGGAGCAGGGTCTGCCTACCACATTTGCATATTGACAGGATCTAGTCATAGTCAAGTAACTTCTCTGAAACTGAGAGTCTGCTTCACGTGACCCAGACAAAAGTATAGATTTTAAGCATTCTTCTAATTTCTTTTTTTTTTTTTTTTTTTTTTTTTTTGAGACTGAGTCTTGCTCTGTCACCCAGGCTGGAGTGCAGTGATGCAATCTCAGCTTACTGCAACCTCTGCCTCCCGGGTTCAAGCAATTCTCCTGCCTCAGCCTCCCACACAGCTGGGACTACAGGCACACACCACTATGCCTGGCTAACTTTTGTACTTTTAGTAGAGATGGAGTTTCACCATATTGGCCATGCTGGTCTCGAACTCCTGACCTTGTGATCCACCTGGCTTGGCCTCCCAAAGTGCTGGCATTACAGGCATGAGCCACCGCATCTGACCCGTTCTTCCCATTTCTTACCCTATTTAATCTTTCTCTTGGGCCAGACATGGTGGCTGATGCCTGTAATCCCAGCACTTTGAGAGGCCAAGGTGGCTGGGTCACTTGAGCCCAGGAGTTTGAGACCAGCCTGGGCAACATGGCAAAACCCTGTCTCTACCAAAATAATACAAAAATTAGCTGGGCGTAGTGGCACACACTGATAGAAGCAGCAAAAATATACACGTACTTGTATTTATGCACATGTACAAAAGCACATGCACACCATCCTCTGGAAGTCTGTGCCAGAGTTTGGGGACAAACTTTATATTCCAGTCCCAGCCCCAATTCCTGAGGAGGGCCTCCTGGGCACAGAGGAGCAGGGAATACATGCGTCTTCACGGGAAGGATCTCCAAGCTAGTCATCACTAATTACAAGCCTTGAAATAGGCTCATCCATCATCCTGGAGTGACAGGCTGGCCATGCAGTCTGCCTCTTTGCTTCCTAGCCCCCTCCCCCATTCCATTCCATTTCTCCTTGAGTGACTGCAGATCTGAAAAGCATTTTGGCCAAATATTCAATCCTCTCCAAAAACATAAATATAGGCATGCCCAGGCTCAGCTGGACACCTTCTGCTCATCTCTCTACACACCCTGAGAGCTCCTGTGAAGCTCCCCAATAGCCTCTACCCATGTGTGAGCCCACTTTCAGTTGGCTTTTACATGTGCCCCACTCTAGCCTTTATTTTCAGTATTTCATTGAAACTTTGCAATAATCCCATTATTCGTATTGTTTTGCCAGATTTGCAAATGAAGAAAAGGAGCTTCTAAGAAATAATTTGGGCTGGGGACAGTGGCTCATGCCTGTAATCCCAACATTTTGAGAGGCTGAGGCAGAAGGATCGCTCAAGCCCAGAAGTTTGAGACCAGCCTGGGCAACATGGCAAAACCCTGTTTCTACCAAAATAATACAAAAATTAGCTGGGTGTAGTGGCACATGCTTGTGGGCCCAACTACTCAGGAGGCTCAGTTGGGAGGATCACCTGAGCCTGGGAGGTCAAGGTTGCAGTGAGCTGTGTTCATACCACTGCACTCCAGCCTGGATGACAAAGAAAGACCTTGTCTCAAAAAAAGAAAGAAAGAAAGAGAGAAAGAGAGAGAGAGAGAAGGAAGGAAGGAAGGAAGGAAGGTAGAAGGGAAGGAAGGAAGGGAGGGAGGAAGAAAGAGAGAAAGAGAGAGAGAGAGAAGGAAGGAAGGTAGAAGGGAAGGAAGGAAGGGAGGGAAGGAGAAAGAGAGAAAGGAAGGAAGGAAGGAAAGAAGGACGGAAGAAAGGAAAGAAGGAAGGATGGAAGGGAGGAAGGAAGGAAGGAAAGAAGGAAGGAAAAAATTTGCCCAGGATGATTCAGCTGGGAAGGGCAGAGGTGACATTCAAACCAAGGTCTGCTAATTGCATACCCCACCCCTGGGTCTTCTCCAGTCCTTCTCCTACCCCAGGATGCCCCAATTCACTATCTTAGGTTTAAAGGGCCTGCTCTGTGACTGGGCATTTCCTCTTGGAAGTCCCACAAGTACCTCTTCCTCATCTTGTCTCCTAAGTCAACTTAAAAGTCAAAGTCTTTCAAAACCTTCTTGCTGATCAGTAGCAGGATTGTGCCTAAGAACAGCTACTGCGCTCCAGCCTGGGCAACAAAGGCAGAAGGCGTCTGCTTATAATAGCAATTTTTTAAAAAGCCAAAGTTGGCCAGGTGAGGTGGCTCACACCTGTAATCCCAGCACTTCAGGAGGCTGAGGTGGGCAGATTGCTTGAGCCCAGGAGTTCGAGACCAGCCTGGGCAACATGGCAAAAACCCATCTCCACAGAAAGTACAAAAATTAGATGGGTGTGGTTGTGCAAGCCTGTGGTACCAGCTACTCTGTGGTCCCAGGTACTCAGGAGGCTGAGGTGGGAAGATCACCTGAGTCCCGGGAGGTGGAGATTGCAGTGAGCCGAGATCACACCACTGCACTCCAGCCTGGGCGACAGAGTGAGACCCTGTCTCAAAAAATAAATAAATAAAAAGAACCAAAGTCTATATTAGTCCCAGAGTAGATTAATATAGTAGACCAAATACCATTCCCAAGGGCTATGGGTTAGGGGCTTAGCAGAAAATGCATGGCAACAGGACCACCAGGGTGAGGATGGTTCCTGTCCATGGACCACGATGGTGTGGTCATGGTCACAGTGAGCCTGTCTGCCGGCTGGCTTCAGGGAGCAGCATCAGAGCCGATTCCTACTCTGCTGCTACAGCCAGACTGTCAGGCCTGGAGCCCCAGTCCCTGGCCATCTAGCTCTGCTTCATCAGAACTGAGCTTTCTGGCGATTCCTCTGGGGCCCAGAGTGAACCTCACTAGAACACTTGCCCTCTTGCTGAAATAATTTTTAAAATCTCCTAGGAGGCAGGGACCGTATCTTTTTGTCATTATCCTCTGTTCTGAGCATGGAGCCTGGAACCTACAGAGTTGACACTCAGTACATATTAGCTAAAATAAAACGAAGCAAAACAAAACAGAACAAAAATGCATTTCCAGATCCTATTTATTTATTTATTTATTTATTGAGACAGAGTTTCACTCTGTTGCCCAGACTGGAGTGCAGTGGCACGATCTTAGCTCACTGCAACCTCTGGCCTCCTGGGTTCAAGTGATTCTCTTGCCTCAGCCTCCCAAGTAGCTGGGATTAGAGGCACACACCACCATGCCCGACTAATTTTTGCATTTTTAGTAGAGACAGGGTTTCACCACGTTGGCCAGGTTGGTTTCGAACTCCTGACCTCAAGTGATCTGCCCGCCTTGGCCTCCCAAAATGCTGGGATTACAGGCATGAGCCACCAGCCTGGTCTCTACAGATCCTGTTCATTTAAATGCTGCCATTCTTCTAAGCCCAGTGCAATTCTCCAACAGTGTTTTCTGCTTTTCCCAGCCAATAGCACCTCCTCCATCTTTAGACATAGTGCTGAACTTACACTGCCGTGTAAAATCAGTAGCATGTACACAAATATTTGGCTTTCCCCTCCAACCACTAGGAAACTCCTTGTGAATCTGATTCAGGACATCTCTGGTCCCACCTATGCCTATAAATGGTCAGCAAACACTTTTGATTCAAAGTGTGCAGTGTCTATATTTGAGCAAAGTTTTGTTTTGTTTTGTTTCGTTTTGTTTAGAGACAAAGTTTTGCACTTGCTGCCCAGGCTGGAGTTGGCACAATCTTGGCTCACTGCAAGCTCCGCCTCCTGGGTTCAAGCAATTCTCCTGCCTCAGCCTCCCAAGTAGCTGGGATTACAGGCACCTGCCACCATGCCCGGCTAATTTTTTGTATTTTTAGTAGAGATGGGGTTTCACTATGTTGGCCAGGCTGCTCTCAAACTCCTGACCTCAGATGATCCATCCGCCTCAACCTCCCAAAGTGCTGGGATTACAAGTGTGAGCCACCGCACATGGCCAAGCAAAGTTTTTTATTTTACAATGATGACATTAATGTTATTCTTATTTTATGCATCTCCTCTGGAGACCGGTGGAGCTAGGAATACCAAAGCATAGCTTCTCATAGTCATTATCAGCTAGGGTTTTGCCTTACAAATTATCTTTCAACTAGAGGAATTATACCTCTGTGTTTGGATGTTCTTTCCTCCTCCCTGCTGCCCCGTGTCTTTGATTCTTGGGATCAGGACTCCATGGCTTTAGTCAGAAGGGTGAAGATGATTCTTACCCTTTAAGTAAGTAAGCACCTGGAGTCTGGAATTGTTCTAGGATTAAACAATGCCACAGCACTGTGAATTGCCTTATCTACTCAAATAGGCCGTCTAAAGAGAATCTATACTTCATTATCGTCCTAGAGGCCTTCTTGCTTTCCACTAATTTATACATATTATCTACTGGCCGGGTGCGGTGGCTCACGCCTGTAATCCCAGAACTTTGGGAGGCCAAGGCAGGTGGATCACCTGAGGTCATGTGTTCAAGACCAGCCTGGCCAACATGGAGAAAGCCCATCCCTACTAAAAATACAAATATTAGCTAGGTGTGGTGGTGCACACCTGTAATCCCAGCTACTCAAGAGGCTGAAGCAGGAGAATCGCTAGAACCTGCGAGGCCAAGGTTGCAGTGAGCCGAGGTTTCCATTGGTTACTTGGTGTACGCCTTATGTAAATGAAGAGGATGAAGGAAAGTTACAAAGTCATTTACTCTGTGTACACCCTGTGTAAACAAGAGGATATTTCCTGTCACAGCTGAAGTGTTTCCATTTGATTTAGTTCTAGAAAGTCCTTAGGTTCTCTGCCTCCAGGCCCTATTCTCCTGCCTCAATCATAGATCACTGCAGCCTTGAGGTCCTGGGCTCAAGCTCAGGTCCCACCTCAGCTTCCTGAGTAGCTGGGACCACAGGCCCGCACCACCATGCCCAGCTATTTTAATTTTTTTTTTTTTTTTTTGAGATAGAATCTTGCTCTGTTGCCCAGGTTGGAGTGCAGTGGTGCGATCTCGGCTCACTGCAACCTCCGCCTCCTGGATTCAAGCAATTATCTTGCCTCAGCCTCCTGAATAGCTGGGACTACAGGCGCCCACCACCACGCCCAGCTAATTTTCATATTTTTAGTAGAGACGGGGTTTCACCATATTGGCCAGGCTGGTCTCGAACTCCTAACCTTGTGATCTGCACGCCTCAGCCTCCTAAAGTCCTATTTTTTTTTTTAAGAGGCCAGGTGTGGTGGCTCACACCTGTAATCCCAGCACTTTGGGAGGCCAAGGCGGGTGGATCCTCTGAGGTCAGGACTTCTGCCACTTTCCCATTCATTTATTCAAGTTTTAATTGAGTACTTACTTGTGCTAGGCACTGTTGTGGCAGCGGACAAACTGTTCAACAAGACAGAGCTCTTGTTCTCCGAACTTTAATGGACTGGTAATGTCTCCCTTCACTTCTCTCCATGTGATATGAAGTGTCCCAGTGTGTGTAGGGTATGTGGGAAAACAACTGAAATGTGGGGAAAATTTTGAAATGTGGCCATGGAAGAGTGATTTTCTCTTGCCTAAGATTTCCTTAGAATGTCCACTTTGGAGTAATGTGGGAGACAGTCCTGCCCTGGCTTGTCTTGGGGTTTGGGATTAGGTCAGGGCTACATTATGAAATCAGTAAATTCTCCTAAGAATCCACAAACCAGACTAGTTCTTTCAGTTTCTCCAGGGTCCAAAGAGCTGTAGCTACCAAAAAGAGATCCCTGGCACTAATTAACTGGCGAATGTGGTAAGTTCACCACTGAGGACCTACATATTCTAAACTAAAATCATGGCACAAGGTCTGAGAAGTCTCCATATTTATGGGATCCACTAAAACTGAAAAGTTTGAATCAAAGCTTTCCCCAAATATATTTCAAGAATAGAACATTGTAGTTATATTCACTAGGCTCATGACCCTAAAACCCTTTGGCTGGCTGGAAATTAGTCATGTCTAGCAGTCAACCAACGATTTTTCTAGCTAGGCCAAGGGTTCAGATTACTTCTCCTGAGAAACTTTCATTCAATCTGAGGAAATGTAAAAAGAAAAAATGAAAGGGCACAATCTCTGCTCTCAGGGAGCATCTTGGTCTGATGAGGAATTAGACATAAAATAATCATAACAGCACAGGTGGTAGGTGCAGCTAGACAGGCAACTCGGAATAAGTTTGGAAGGCCTTGAGTTCCATGCTAAGAAGTTTGGAATGTATCCTCTTGAAGAAGTTCTGACCTGGAGGAGATTAGAACGTGTGTTGGGGGGAGTGGTATGTGAATGAACTCTAGAGGGTTCACGATCCCCTTGAGATATATACCTGTATTAGTCCATTCTCACATTGCCATAAAGAACTACGTAAGACTCGGTAATTTATGAAGAAAAGAGGTTTAATTGACTCACAGTTTCACAGGCTTAACAGGAAGCATGACTGTGAGGCCTTAGTTAATGTACAATGATGGCAGAAGTCGAAGGGGAAACAAGCTCCTTCTTCACATGGTGGCAGGAGAGAGAGAGAGCAAGGGGAGAAAGGCCACGCAGGTTTAAACCATCAGATCTTGTGAGAACTCAATCACTAACACCAGAACAGCAAGGGGGAAATCCACCCCCATGATCCAATCTCCTCCCACCAGGTTCCTCCCCCAACACTGGGAATTACAATTCAACATGAGATTTCAATGGGGACAGGGAGCCAAACCATATCAATACCGTAATACAAAAAAAAAAAAAAACAGATTTTTCTAGAAAGAGTCACCCATAGGTTTCATCAGCTTTTTTTTTTTAAGTGTCCGTGATCCAATAATGTTTAGGAAGCATTATCTAAATACTAGGGGCCAGGCACGGTGGCTCACACCTGCAATCCCAGCACTTTGGGAGGCTGAGGGCAAATCACCTGAGGCCAGGAGTTCGAGACCAGCCTGGCCAACATGGCAAAACCCTGTCTCTACTAAAAAAAATACAAAAATTAGGCCAGGTGTGGTCGCTCACACCTGTAATCCCAGCACTTCAGGAGGCCGAAGAGGGCGGATCACTTGAGGTCAGGAGTTGGAGACCAGCCTGGCCAACATGGCGAAATCCCATCTCCACTAAAAATACAAAAATTAGCTGGGTGTGGTGGCAAGCGCCTATAGTCCCAGCTACTCCAGAGGCTGAGGCAGGAGAATCGCTTGAACCCGGGAGGCAGAAGTTGCAGTGAGCTGAGATTGCATCACCACACTCCAGCCTGGGCAACAGAGTGAGACCCTGTCTCAAAAAATAAAATAAATTAAAATAAATAAATACGAGAGAGCCATCATAATTTGGGACACACGAATGATCTGAGGTTTGTGTTTTAGACTTACACGCTGATGGAATGGGACTTGAAAGGAAAGTTATTCAGAGGATGACACAAACCCTCAAGGGGCAGGGGAATGGAGAGAAAAGGAGTCATTTAAGAGGTAGAATGCACAGAACTTAGGGCAATTTGGGTGAAGGTGGCAGAGAGTAAGAAAAGTAAGGATTAGAATTATGATTGCAACCCTAAGACAAAAGATGTAAAAGAAATGTTGATTGACTTTGAAACACAAATTCTTTTAATCTGCCTGGAGATAGAAAGAATAGTTTCACAAATCAAACCCCAGGTGTCTTCTGATCCACAAGGTCATCAGGCAGTTTGTCAGAATTTCATTTTAGTACGTGGTGTATTCAGATAGGAGAGTCAGATACACTATTATCCTCTAAATCATGTGACTCCACAGCCAGAAATTCTGTAAGATTCTAATAGCCTAGAGTAACTTGTTTATCAGTATTTAAGATCATGTTTCATGGGACACTCCAATCTGCAACCCATGTTGCATGGGCTGCTCCTCCTTATTGGTGCAGCCAAATGAGGAAGGGTAAAGATGATCCTGTGATGGTTTTCAGCCTAAACAACTGTGGTAGGCTTTTAACTGTGAAATAGAATCTAAGAAGAAAAGCAGGTTTGTGGGGATGGGGAAGGTGAAGGTAAGACAATGAAACTGGGTTTGGGCAAACTGCATCCAAGACATCTCTGTGACATTTTATCAGTCAGGAATTTTTTTGGTTATGAGTGACAGAAGCCAACTGAGACTAACATAAGGAGAAGAGGAAATGTTGTGGTTTACATAATTAAAAACTCAAGAGGGCCAGGCACAGTGGCTCACGCCTGTAATCCCAGCACTTTGGGAGGCCGAGGGAGGCGGACCATGAGGTCAGGAGATTGAGACCATCTGGCTAACACAGTGAAACCCCGTCTGTACTAAAAATACAAAAAAATTAGCTGGGGGTGGTGGCGGCGCCTGTAGTCCCAGCTACTCGGGAGGCTGAGGCAGGAGAACGGCATGAACCTGGGAGGTGGAGCTTGCAGAGAGCCGAGATCGCACCACTGTACTCCAGCCTGGGCAACAAGAGCAAAACTCTGTCTCAAAAATAAAAAATAAAATAAAATAAATAAAAACTCAAGAGGTTCACCTGTAGACATGCCTCTAGCAGGTTCCCAGGCACCTGTCTCTCTCCGTCTCTTGCCTCTGCTTTGCTCTGTTATGTTGGCATTTTAGGCAGATCTTCCCCCATTCAGCAGCAGTTATGGCCATCAGCAGTTTCAAGCTTTGTCTACCAGCGTAACAGGGATGGCAATACCACTTTCCCAAAGATTACAGCAAACATCTTAGGCCTAATTGTGATTGACTCTGATTGGATACCCATCCTTGATCCAATTATTATGACTTAATTGGCTAAGTCTGGTGTGGGTGATAGCCTCTAAGACAGCCCCCAGTGATCCTACCTCCTAGTAATCATGCCTTTGTGTAATCCTCTCCTCTTGAGTAACTTACTTCTAACCAGTAGAATATGGCAATGTGGAGAGGTTGTCACTTCTGTGATTAGGTTGCAAAATATTGTGACTTCATCCTGCTAGTGGACTCTCTCTCTCGCTGGCTTTGACAATGCAAGCTTTCATGTTGGAGAGGCCCACATTGCAAGGAACCTAGCATGGCCTCCAGCCAACAGCAAAGAACGGAGGTCCACATTCCAACAGCCCTTGAGGAACTGGATCTTCCCAAAAACTATGAAACTGAGCTTGGAAGCAGATCTGATCCCCAATAAACCTTCAGATTAGACCCCAACCCCTGGATGATGCTTTGATTGCAGCCTCATGAGAGACCATGATCAGGGGACCCAGCTAACCTCTGCCCAGATTCCTGAACCACAGAAACAGAGAAAATAAATGTGTGTTGTTTTAAGCTACTACGTTTTGGACTAATTTGTTATGCAGTAATAGACAACTAATATATCTGGGTTGTGTGACTGTCCCTGAAGGGGCAGATGAGGCCAGTCTCATGTGAACCATGTGGTCTGAGGTCAGAGAATAGGTGTCTTCCCAAAGGAAAACTAAGGTGTAGTTACCAGAAGGGGGATGGAATATCTGGGCAGGCAAAAGCACCAGCTGCTCACCTCACACATCTATTTGGGAATGTAAGAAGCTGGCAATACAACTAGAGATATAGATTTGGCAGTGATTCATGTATGAGTGATTGTTAAAACTGTAAGAATGGATGAAATTTCCCCCAAAGAGAAGAGAGTCAAGGACAGATCTCTCAGGAATGGCAACAATTAAGGGGCAGATGGAAAAAGAGACAAAGGTGATTAGGTGAAGGCAGAGGTGTAGGAAGACATATGTTTGATGTTGCCCAAATTCAGCTTAGTTGGCTGGCAAGACATACATCTGAGGAACTGCAACCTTCTGTTAGAAATCTGGGTCTATATGAGTGACTGTTGAAATCAGGCATGTGAATGATTTTGTTCACCGAGAGAGTATAGATGGAAAAGAAGACCAAGGACTAATCCACACAGAATCTGTATATTTAGGCAACAAGGGAGTAAAGAGGACTCACAGGAAGGGAGCTGAGAAGGAACAGCTAGAGAGGTAGGAGGGAATCCAGGAGAGGCCAGTCTGCCAGAAGTCATGGGCATTTCAAGACTGATATAGTCAGTACTGGCAAGTGCTAAAGAGAAGATGCATGTGATGAGAATTGAGAGGAGAATGGTGGATCAGTAATAAGGAAGTCATTGGCATCCTAGTAGGAAACATTTCGGTGGAAATTGGGGGGCAGAAGTCAGATTGCACAGATTTAAGAATGAGAGAGACATGGGCTGGATGTGGTGGCTCACACCTGTAATCCCAGCACTTTGGGAGGCAGAGGTGGGAGGATCACTTTAGGTCAGGAGTTTAGAGCAGCCTGGCCAACGTGGTGAAACCCCAACTCTACTAAAAATACAAAAATTAGCTGGGTATGATGGTGGGCACCTATAATCCCAGCTACTGAGAAGGCTGAGGCAGGAGAATCACTTGAATCCAGGAGGCAGAGGTTGCAGTGAGCTGAGATCACACCACTGCACTCCAGCCTGGAGTAAGACTCTATCTCAAAAACAAACAAACAAACAAACAAACAAACAAACAAACAAAAAAACAAACGAGTGAGCCATGAAGGAGAGATAACATAGAAAGCTGACTAGCATTTCGAGAAGCTTCACGACAGGTTGAGGGAAGACTTGAGCATATGTATAGACTGAGATGAAAAGTCTGGGTTTCGCCCTTCCACTCCCATCTCGGAGTAATTTCAGTTGCGTTTCTTGAGTTCTATTACATCTTTCTGAGATGGCAAGGTCTAAAACTGCCCATAAATTTAGGAGTTGGCAGACTTCTATTGTAAAGAGCTGGGCAGTAAATATGCCAGGCTTTTGTTGGTCATATGGTCTCTGTCGCAACCACTCAACTCTGCCATTGTCATGGTTGTAGAAAGCAGCCATAGACAATGTGTAAACAAGTGAGCATGGCTGTGTTCCAATAAACTTTATTTACCAAAAAACAGGCAGAGGCAGAATTTAGCCCTGTGGGCTGTAGTTGGCTGACCCTTGCCCTAGGTTTATGGAAAGGGATTTGAGATGCAATAAATGGGGCAATTGATGGAGTAAAGGATGAGAGCTAGACCTCAAGGAAAGAGGTTTACCTCAGAAAAAAGGCACTTACATCTACCTGGGCACCTGCGTGACTTTCTCTTTTTTTTTTTTTTTTTTAAGAGGGAGTTTCGTTCTTGTTGCCCAGGTTGGAGAGCAATGGCGCGATCTTAACTCACCGCAACCTCCACCTCCTGAGTTCAAGCGATTCTCCAGAGTAGCTGGGATTATAGGCACGTGCCACCAGGCCCAGCTAATTTTTGTATTTTTAGTAGAGATGGGGTTTCACCATGTTGGTCAGACTGGTCTTGAACTCCTAACCTCAGGTGATCCTCGGCTTCCCAAAGTGCTGGGATTACAGGCGTGAGCCACCGCAGTCGGCCGTGACTTCCTCTTTATGTGTCTGCCTTGCACTCTCCTCAACTGTGAGCACTTTCCGGGCTGGCAGTGTTTCCCAGCGATGGTTCCAGAGCCTTCCATACAGGCAGTGCTCAGACACAGCAGCATTTGAGAGAAGCAGGATGGTAAAGGTGAAGAGGCACCTTACTGTGGAAGGAGGGGAAATGAAAGAGGCTCATATGGAAAAGCCTCTATCATCATCTCAAGTGAACTAGGAGCTGTGTTAGCCAGACATGGTGGCTCACACCTATAATCCCAGCACTTTGGGAGCCTGAGGCAAGGGGATGGCTTGAGCCATCCCCTATCCCCTGTAGGGATAGCCATCACCTATCCCCTATCTCAAGGGGTTTGAGACCAGCCTGGGCAACATAAGGAGACCCTGTCTCTACAAAAAATACAAAAATTAGCTAGGTGTGGTAGCATGTGCCTGTAGTCCCATCTAGTTGGCTGCGGCAGGAGTGTTGCTTGATCTCTGGAGGTCAAGGCTGCAGTAAGCCATGATGGCACCACTGCATTTCAGCCTGGGTGACAGAGCAGGACTCTGTCTCAAAAAAAAAAAAAAAAAAAGCCATGTGTTATTAGCAGTTGAGTTAGCTACCTCCACTGACGTTTAAGCAAGGAGGCAACTCTCTCCAGCGTTTCAGATTCAGTCCTTCCAAGAGGCAAAGGTTTAGGGCAGATGGTCTCCCTGTCTCACATTTATAGTATTCTACGTGATACTTTCTATTCTTCAAGACTCAGATGCTGCTTCCTCCAGGAAGCCTTCTTAGATTCCATTCTCCATTGGGAGGAATCCTTTTTTTCTATCGATTTACCCAAATAGGCATGGAGGGACCCATATCTGTATATGACACTGGAGGTTAGGGAGGAAGGCAAAGGAAGCACCTCCAGAATAGTCTTGGATTGCTGTTGGGGTGGTGGGAAAGGGAGGTTCCTGCAAAGCCCAGGTGCATTCTGAAACTCCCATAAGAGGAGTGAAGAATGTGGAGGTGGGGTAGGGTGGCTAGGAGCCAAGTAGCTCCTGGGTGCATTTTTTACACTCCTGTAACAGGTTGGACCATGTCTAGCTGTTCCTGGCCTCCATTTTTGACTCTCCTGAGAAGGGGTGGGGCCGTGTGGGGGTTTGAAAGGTGGTGAGTGAAAAAGGAGGGTCCTTCATGCAGCTCATACCTACACACTGGGAATCCAGAGATAGGAGACTGAACTGAAAGACACCAATGAGAGTCCATTCTCTACTGAGCAACTGGAGCCCATTTTGCCCAGGGAAGGATGTTTGTGGAACACAGACGGGCCTGTAGACTAAGGCAGAAGAGGCAGAGAGCTGAGCATGGAGGCCCTGGGGCAGCTGAATGAATAGTTGCGGGGTTTGTCTTGGTGAGGAAAAGATAAAAGTATGTTCAAGGAAAATGATGTCTTTGGAGCAGAGTAGAGGCTGGAGAGATGTGTCCAAGCCCTCCATGATCTGTCCCAGCTGCCTTTTCTTCCTTTCTATTCCCCTTCAGACACCCCAGGTTCCCACTGAATCTCCAGCCAATCCCACCATTTCCCCACCTCTCAGCCTTTGTGTTGTTCTCTCTCCTTGGCATTTCCTTGTCTTCCTTTCTCCCATCTTCTTGTGTCTAAATACTTCCTATTCTTCAAGTCTCAGATGCTTCTTCCTCCAGGAAGCCTTCTTGGATTCCATTCCCCATTGGGAGCAATCCTTCTTTTCTCTGAACTCCTTATACCTCTCACCAGAGCAGTCATTTAGCAATGTCTCCTAGTAGTAAGGAAATATTCAAGATAGCAGCCATTTCCCAGGAAGCTCTGTGTTTCCCCTCATGCACATTACCCAGGCAAAGGCTCTCCAGAAGCAAGACTGGACAAACACTGTATAAGCTCAGGCCAGTGCAGCCATCTCCTTTATCAACTCCCTGCAGCGGTTCTCTCTCTGTTAGGTTAGGGCCCTATATGCACAAGTCATAGCCTGTAGCTACCAAAATCCTGGGCACCCTGCCCTCCTTATCCTCCAAAAACCCCAGCTAATTTTGTCTCTTGGTCAGTCCAAGGATAAACTCAGAGTCCTTCTTCTCCCACCCCTCAGCTTCCTCTTCTTATGGTGGCAATGCCACAAGGGGGTCCTTCAACCATATTCAGGGAGTGGGCTCTGGGCTGCCCATCTTCTTGTAATCCTGGCATACCCAGGAGCTCTGGATTTCCACATGTTAGTTGGAGGACCCATCTGGCCGTTAAATCTCGGCTCTCATTTGGCCAAGGTCAGAGAAGCACACCTCTTGAATGAAGTTAATGATGTACATGTATATGTGTGCTCCCACAGGAGCCCCAAAGAGATGGACTAAGTTTACAGGTGCATGTTAACTCATGAGCGAACACATCAACCTGCTGTCCTGACTGTCCTTGGGCAAGTGACAGCCCCTATCCCCACCCCTGTCAACGTCTTGGTTTCTATTTTTGAAAAAACAAGGTTGGACAAACCTGCAAATTCCCTTTTAGCCACAATCTTTCATTGTGTAGTGGGGTGGGTGTATCTCAGCTCCCTTCCCAGAGAAGTGGTTGACATTCATAAGGAAAGGATTCCTGACAAAGGTGACAGGAATTTGAACCTCATTTCCAGGGAATTGATGCCCTTTATGATTTGTGATTTGGACCTGGAGGAGTTCATGCCTGAGGATGAAAAGAAAGGATTTTTTTTTTCCCCAGCAAGAATCATAGAATGAACTGGGCGCGGTGTCTCATGGCTGGGCGTGGTGGCTCACACCTGTAATCCCAGCATTTTGGGAGGCCAAGGTGGTCAGATCACGAGGTCAGTAGTTTGAGACCAGCCTGACCAACATGGTGAAACCCCATCTCTACTAAAAATACAAAATTAGCCAGACATGGTGGTGCGCACCTGTAATCCCAGCTACTCAGGAGGCAGAGGCAGGAGAATCACTTGAACCCAGGAGGCAGAGGTTGCAGATCGCGCCACTGCACTCCAGCCTGGGCAACAAAGCCAGACTCTGTCTCAAAAAAAGAAAAGGATCATAAAATGGGCCAGTAGGTGGGGTGGCTCATGCCTGTAATCCCAGCACTTTGGGAGGCCAAGGCGGGAGGATTGCTTGAGCCCAGGAGTTCAACACCAGCCTGGGCAACATAGCAAGTCTTTCTTAAAAAAAAAAAAAAAAATTAGTTGGATGTGGTGGCACGAACCTGAAGAAGTCTCAGCCACTTGGGAGACTGAGGCAGGAAAATCACTTGAGCCCAAGAGGTCTAGACTGCAGTGAGCTGTGATGGCGCCACTGAACTCCAGCTTGGGCAACACATCAAGACCTTGTCTCTGAAAAAAAAAAAAAAAAAGGGTCATAGAATTTTATTCTTATTAGCAATACCACAAAGATTTTCTAGACTGTTTAATATAGTAGCCACTAGCCTCATGTGGCTGTATGAAAGTAATTAAAATGAAATAAAATTAAAAAGCCACTTCCTCAGTCACGGTAGCACATTTAAGGGCTCAACAGTCACATGTAGCTAGTGGCTACTATATTGTTTGATGACTGAGAGAAACATGCTCACCCATCTAAACCCAAAGAATGGACCTAGAGGCACGAGGAACAGCGAAAGTGAGACTTTTAATGACAGTCTTGCAAGATCGGGTGTCTGGTAGGCAGGCACACCCAGGACAGTTACAACAAGCAATTTATCCCCTAGTGCACAAATCCCTCCCCCCGTTCCTCATAGGCTGAGTACTATGGGGTCACAATCTTCCCCAGCGTCGCCTGTTGGTTGTTGGGTTGGGGCTTTAGGTGTTTTCTTTAGGGTTGCCCCATTGCATTTTGTTGCAGCCCATAATGCATTGCAGCCATCTTGGGCGGTCCTTCAACTGTTTGACTTATGACCCAGGTAGTTAAGGCAAGCTGATAAAGTTAGCTATCTTTCAAGCTAAACTAAACTGTTTGGTTCGGGTGAGGGCAGCTAAGGGGCCCCAACCAGCAGATGCCAGCTATTAAGGTAGGGGCTTAGTGGATCTTGTTCTCCTATGGTTTGTGGACCCAAGCCTATCTGAGACATTTTATTTTGAAAAGGGACCACGATATATGTAATTTTCTACAATGATGCAGATATAGAACATTTCCATCTTCTCACAGAAACTTCTATCAGGACTGCGCTGTCCTAGACCAACGTTTTGCAAACAAGGAAACTGAAGCTAAAAAGGAAACATGACCTCGCCAAGCTTTTTTTTTTGAGATAGTTTCACTCTTTTCACCCAGACTGGAGTACAATGATTTGATCTCGGTTCACTGTAACTTCTGCCTCCTGGGTTCAAGCGATTCTCCTGCCTCAGTCTCCCAAGTAACTGGGATTACAGGCAAGCACCACCACGCCCAGATAATTTTGGTATTTTTAGTAGAGACGGGTTTTCACCATGTTGGCCAGGCTGGTCTTTAACTCCTGAACTCAGGTGATCCACCCGCCTCGGCCTCCTAGAATGCTGGGATTACAGGCATGAGCCACCGAGCCCGATCATAGCTCACTGCAACCTGGAACTCCTAGGCTTAAGCGATCCTCCCATCTCAGCCTCCCTAGTAGCTGGGACCATAGGCCACACCACGACGCCCAGCTAATTTTTTTATTTTTCGTAGAGATAGAGTCTCAGTGTGTTGCCCAGGGTGGTCTGGAACTCCTGGGCTCAAGCAATCCTCCCACCTCAGCCTCTCAAAGTGCTTGGATTATAGGCGTCAGCCACCGCGCCCAGCCTCGCCCAGCATCTTAATGGCAGATCTAGGCCTAAAACCCCGGACCTTACTCCAAGGCCTGACATATCGCCCTCGTCCTTGCTGCCGCCTTCCTCTCTGGGCTCCCCCACCTCAGAGCCCCTTGTGGGCGCACAGCACGTTGGCCCAGGCGGGGCAGGGCTGGTCTGAGGGGATGTTTTTGACGGAGCGGAGCTCCAGATGCTGCACATTCCTGATCGGGTCAGGCCTGCCCTGCGGCACTCGGGGAATTAGCTTCGGTGAAGAGCCCCAGATCTTCTTTCTAGAGCTGCCCTCTTCCTGGCCAGCCCAAGAGGCGCGGGCGTTCAGGAACGCTCTCCCACCGCCTTGGGTGAGGCTGAAACGCTGAGTGGATCCCCTGTTGCAGAAGTACTTCTGGTCAAGGAGGGGTTGGAGACGGGCAGGAAATTGCACCCCTTACATCTTCCAAGGTCTCCAAATCCAGCACGAGGGGCATCTGGAAACAGGGTTTCTGCCAGCCCCACCTTGGGGCCGCATTTGGCGGGAACTGTATCTGCCTTCACCTGCAGCCCTGTGGGGGGCATGACGGAAAGAGCGGGGAGAGGGGCGTCCTGGTGCGGGGGTTGTTGAGGTGAGAGGCCAGGGGAGGGGGCTCCGGGAGCGCCCTGACCTCGCGGACTGTTGGGAGGCGGAGGGGATGGGGGTTGGGGGAGAAGAGGGGAGCCTGGCAGCCAATGGGAGGGAGGATCTCGTTTCAAAAGGGTTAACCCACAGCCAATGGGAGCCTGGGGGAGCGGATCCTGCTCACTCCATTCAAGAATCCCAAGTATTCAAGATGGACGGCAGGGAGTGTGGAAGGAGAAAGGGGGCGAGGGGGAAGAGCGAGATCGGCAGAGGAGAGGGTCTCCGCGGCCCACCGGCCTCGCAACCTCGGTCCCGGCCGGCGGGTGGCGGGGCGGCCGCTGGGGATCCAAGCCCGGCCCGGGAGAGGGGCTGGCGGGCTGCGAGAGGGCGTGAGCGAGGGGGAGCGAGGCCAGGGAGGGGAGCCAAGAGGGAGGGAAGGGCAGAGAAAGAGCCCGGGAAGAAGGAGGTGGCAGGCAGAGGATCCTAACGAAGAGCAATGTGTAGGTATCGAGAGCTTCCCGAAGGGTAACGACACCGATTTTCGGTTTTATTCTCTCTTGGGGAAGGGAGGGGGACGGTCTGGGCTCTTTCACTCGTCTTCCTTTTTCCCTCCTCATTCTCCACTCGTGGGCATCTTTTCTATTTTTTCCTTTGGAAACACTGTAACTGGGAAGCACCAGGCGTGTCTTTCTGAGGTGGCCTCACTGTCATTTTCCAGTGGGGGGCGTGGTGGGGTAGGGATGGGGGGCTCCGCTGGGCACGGCCGAGCTGGGCCATCTGTCTCCACCTGGGCTGTGTGCAAGGGCGTGGAGTGTTCCGAGGGGGACCGGGGGCCGAAGGGCTGGAGCAGGGCAGGGAGTTCTGCACCTCCAGAAGTTGTAGGGTGAGCCAGGGGCGGTGTGGGGGTGTGAGGCTGGTTTTCGAGCTGATAGTTGTGGGGTGTTGAGGGGTGCGGGGATGTGTGTGTGTGGGGGGCGTGCGCTTACACTCCAGTTCTTGTTGTTTGGGTGTGTAGTGAGGGCTGAGTTGTGCAGCAAGTATGGCTGAGAGTTTGTGTGTGTGTGTGTGTGTGTGTGTGTGTGTGGTGTGTACGTGCGCCTGTGTGGTCCAGCCTCGAGGTGTGTGTGTTCGGGGGGAGCACAGTTGGGTGTTGAAGGAGAGCGCCCCTCACCCCCCACTTCCCAGCTGCCTCTCTCATCCCATTCACAGAACATGGCTTTCAGGACCCTCCTGGTCTCCTCCTCCCGTCGCCATGGCTGCGAGGAGGGGGTGGGAGGAGACAGTTGGGGCCAGCCCCCTGCCCCTGCTGCTCCAGCTAACCCCCCACCTGCCCTTTCTCTCCCTTCCACAGGCTGGGCCCCATCCCCTGCTGCTCTGGGGGCAGGGGCCGGAAGATGGTGGCCAATGAGGAGGGGGAGAGGAGAGAACTTGAGCCGGGGCCTCCCCTCCCCCATTTCCTCCTCGGTCTCTACACTCGCTTCTGGAAGGAGCTGGGGGCTGGCTCCTGGGCCCAAGGTGGGGGAGGGGTCCTGCTGGCTGGTGAGTCGCTGGGCCTGCTCCTCAGGAATGAGTTGGGTGTGTGAGAGCTGAGGGGCTCTTGGCCCTTTCTCTCTGCACTCCCTAAGGAGAGACCTGGAAACTTCTTGGGGAAGAATCTTCCCCTGGCCTCCCTGAAGCTTGCTGTGCAGCCTTATCTTTGCCCCTCTGCCCCCTGTTGGTGTGATCCAGTTCCCAGCTGGGCCTGGTTTGCCCAACCCCAGAGCAGAAAGGTGACTGACCCTCGAGGGGTCTTGGTTTCCGCCCATTAAAACTGTAGGGCAGGGCCCCATGTTTGCAGATTACGAGAACAAACTGCCGGGGAGAGCGGGAGGGAACGTCTCCTGCTTCCTGAGGGGGTGGGACGAGGCTAGAGGGAAGCCCAGAGGAAGAGCTCCCAACTGGAATTCTGTCCTCTATTCCTTATGGTGGCTGTGTATTAGGGAAGAAGGCATCTCCCAGAGGCTACACCGTCGCCTGGGAGGCCTTCGTTGATCAGGGCACTGGAGGAATCACCCTCCAGCCTCTGTTTCTCTGGGCTGCACAAAGTTCACTGGGTCAGAACTGGAGCTGGGCTCCGGGGCTGTGGCCCTAGCTGGAATGTGCCACAATACAGCCTGCCTGGGTCTGAGCCTCCAGATATCCAGGTGTCCTTCCAGGGCAGCTTTCTGGCTTTGGGTGTTAATCTTCCGGGGACTGTTTGTCCTGTATTTAAGCCCCCTTAGGGTTGGATAGGATGGAGAAGTGCTAGGATGAGCTTGAAGACTCCCCAACCAAGGGTCCCTGGATAAGACAGGAAATAACTCAGATTTGAATCCCACTGCCAGTGAAAGCCTATCCCTAACTCTCAGTACCTGTGAGCGAATCACCCTCACCATTTTAATGCTGAATCTGCAAAGTGCTTTCAGGACCTCCAAAAGGAGATGCAGGGGTGGGGCTTCACCAGCAGCTTTCACCTCCCCGCCTGGAAGCTTCTCTCTACTGCGTGGGGAGCTGTGACTACAGGCTCCCACCTCTCTGGTCCTGGAAGGTCATCTGAGAGTGTTGCCTCGAGGCCTAGAGCTCCGCTTTATCTAAATTTAAAAGGAGATGGAAACTTAGAGAAGAGTAGAAGGTTCTGTAGTCTTGGGCAGCAAGCTCCTCTCTAGAAGGTAAGCTAGCAGAAATGCAAATCCAGATGAACACAGCCTCATACGAGTGACTTCCAGACTTTGGGGATTGCTAATAGCCGTTTTCTTTGAGGACTGAGCATCAAGCCCGAAGTATCCCTCCAGCTGCTTTAGTGGGTCCTGTCCTCCCATGCCAGAACCTCCAAGAAAAAGGTGGTCTCTGTGCTGGGGGTCGGGGGGTTGGTGAAGAAGGCGGCAAAAGGAAGAGTGGTGAAAAAATAGAATGAACACTAAGAGTGGAATAAAAGGGAAAAAAGCTGTACTGAAGCAAAGAAGGGGCAGAGGGAGCCCGTGAGCTGAGTGGGCCAGGGACTGGGAGAAGGAGTGAGGAGGCAGGGCCGGCATGCCTCTGCTGCTGGCCAGAGCTCTTTTCACATTGTGCTACTGTCTGCACCTGTCACTAGCAGTGCAATGTTAAAAGGGCATTGGCCGTGTAGTGCTACCCAGCGCTGGCTGCCTCCTCAGCATTGCAATTTCCTCTCCCATCTGGGCACCAGTCAGCTACCCTGGTGGGAATCTGGGAAGCCTCACTTGGTAGTTATACTAATAGCTCACATTTATGGAACTACTTCTGTATGCAGTGCTTGTGATAGACACTGCCTCCGTTACTGTGAAACCTAATAACTTCTTGGGAGGTAACAGCCCCATTTTATGGATGAAAAAACTGAGGGTCAGAAAGGTTTAAACAGTTTGGCTAAGATTGTGTAGCTCTTAGGTTGCAAAGCGTAGATACAACGCTGTGTTAAGTCTTGACAGCTCACTCATCTTTTTGTAGACCCATCTGGAGAGATCTGAATAGGTTCTTCAAACTGGGAGATTTCCTGAGCTGAGGGGTGGAAGGTTTTGATGCCATCTGCTGGTTGTATGAGGATATCTTCCAAAGCCTCAAACCTTTAAGGACCAGAAGTGGTGGCAACTCCTAGGCTAAGAAGGATAAGCATTCCCAGACTCAGCCCGGAATGGAGAGTGAGTGGGAAAAGATTAGGAGAATCACTATTAGGTACAGAGTAGGCCTCCTTGAGAAAGAAAGGAATGCACCAGAAAGGAAAAGGGGTTAACTCGAGAGGATTGCTCCCCAAGGAAAAGGACCTGTGTGCTCCTGGCATCCCATAACTATAGCTCCTTCCCTGGCTCATGAGGCATGGAAAGACCTCACTCCTTCCCTGAATCCACTTGCCTTTCTCAGCACCACTCCCTCTTGGTCACGGGGTGTTTGATAATAATGCTGCTTGAGGGCACACCTGTCTGGGCATCCAAGATTTGGACAGCATTGCCCATGACTTAATCTTAAAGATTAGTAAGATCCCTTGAATCAACCCACAGAATGGTTCTCCCAGGACCAATTACAAGGAAATTGAGGCCGGGTGCGGTGGCTCACGCCTGTAATCCCAACACTTTGGGAGGCCGAGGCGGGCGGATCACCTGAGGTCAGGGGTTCAAGACCAGCCTGGCCAACATGGTGAAACCTCGTCTCTACTAAAAATACAAAAATTAGCCAGGCGTGGTGATGCACACCTGTAGTCTCAGCTACTTGGGTGGCTGAGGCAGGAGACTCTTGAATGAATCTTGGAGGCAGAAGTTGAAGTGAGCCGAGATTGCGCCACTGCACTCCAGCCTGGGCAACAGAGCGAGACTCCATCTCAAAAAAAGAAAAAGAAATTTGAGAGCAACGACTCGGCCATTTACTTCTCTGTCTCCCACAGCGCCTAGTAGGCTTAATTAAAACTTGTTAAAATAAATTGAATGAGAGGAATATTTGGGGAGCTTCTTTAAGAAGGCAGCTAGTATTCCTGGTCTTTTGGCTAAGATCAAGTGAAGAAGGCAGCTAGTTTGTGCCTGGTTTTCAACAGCAGAGTTTGGGACTTGAGAAATCTTCCCTAAACTTTGGTGCAAGAAATGGGTCCAAGAGGAATAGGGTTTTGAGGTCCTCTGCTGGACCCTGAGAGGGATCTTGGCATCACGAGGCATGTAGAAACTGAAAGATGGGTCAGACTCCCCTGAGGCCTTAGTTGAGGGATGTTGGACATCTCTCCATGGCTTGCCTTTTTCCCTTGCCCTTTTACTTCTGTGCCTTCCAGTTCTAGTCCTCCTTTCTCCTGCCCAGACAGCCTCTCCGTTCTGATCACAACAACAGTATTTGAGATAGTACAGTTAGCTTTATTTCCCTTACTTTTTTTTTTTTTTTAAGACAGAATCTCACTCTGTCGCCCAGGCTGGAGTGCAGTGGCGCGATCTCGGCCCACTGCAACCTCTGCCTACCAGGTTCAAGTGATTCTCCTGCCTCAACCTCCTGAGTAGCTGGGATTACAGGCGTGCGCCACCACGCCTGGCTAATTTTTGTTGCCCAAGCTGGTCTGAAACTCTTGGCCTCAAGTGATCGCCCACCACAGCCTCCCAAAGTGCTGGGATTACGGGTGTGAGCCACCGCACCCTATCATATGTTCCTTACTTTCTCCAGTCTATTAAAACTTCTATTTGAGCCTATTGTCTGGGCACAAATAGCCATTTGATACTGCCACTCCACTCTAAAAACAATAATTTTCCCATATTTCCCTAATACCATTGGGATTAAATCTAGATTCCCTAAATAGTTTATGGCTCCTGCTTGTCTTTCCTTTCATCTCATCTCTCACCCACTTTTTAAGGAGACAAAGTTTTGCTCCAGTCCAGGCTGGAGTGCAGTGGCGTGATCATGGCTCACTGCAACCTCAGCCTCCTGGGCTCAAGTGATCCTCCTGCTCAGCCTCCTGAGTAGTCGAGACTACAGGTGCAAGTATGGCTTTTTTTTTTTTTTTTTTTTTTTTTTGAGACAAGATCTTGCTATATTGCCCAGGCTAACCTCAAAGATTGGCCTCAAGCAAGCCTCCAGCCTTGGCTTCCTAAAGTGCTGGAATTAAGGCGTGAGCCACTGCTTTCAGCCCACAAGCAACTTTTATTTCCTTCAACTAACTAAACTTAAGTTACTTGACACATACAGTTCCCTCTGTCTGAAATACTTCCATCACTTTTGCCTTTGCCTACCTAACGTCTTATCTTTCAAATGCCATCGTAGTCATCGCTTTTGTGAAGCCTTCCTTGACTCCTTAAATCTAGGCTGAGTTCCTGTCCTACGAGCTCCCAAGCTTCCTCTACGTCCCTGCTTAGATCCCTTATTATCATCTTCTACTGGGATTTCCTGGTTATTGCATCTCCTACTGGACAGAAAGCTCCAGGAAGTCAGGCCACAGCTGCCTTATCTTCACCATGTGCTTAACATCTAGTGCTTAACACAATGCCTGGCAAGTAATAGATGCTTTATAAATATTTGGAATATTAATGAATGAATCTGGACAGAATATTATAGCTTACCAAAAAATGATCTTTATGATGTATATGGTCTCCCCTGTAACTGTTGGGCACCCAACAACAGTAGGGATTTCATATCACTGCCAATAAAATGTCCCTTGGGCCATATGGTGGCATTGATGTTGCGATTTTGAGCTTTTTTTTTTTTTTTTTGAGACGGAGTCTTGCCCTGTCGCCAGGCTGGAGTGCAGCAGCACGATCTTGGCTCACTGCAACCTCTGCCTCCTGGGTTCAAGCGATTCTCCTGCTTCAGCCTCCCAAGTAGCTGGGATTACAGGCACGTGCCATCATGCCTGGCTAATTTTTGAATTTTTAGTAGAGACGGGGTTTTGCCATGTTGGTCAGGCTGGTCTCAAACTCCTGACATCAGGTGATCCGCCAGCCTCGGCCTCTCAAAGTGCTGGAACTGCAGGCGTGAGCCATCGTGCCCGGCCTAATTTTTGAGCTATTTTGTTTCACTTCCCATCAACTGCCAGAGCAGCACTTTGGCTGATTTGATTTTCCTTTTAGCCTTAAGTGTGCCCATGAACTGACCAGAGCATTACAGAACCAGGCTGAAAAGCCATGGGACTCAAGAAAATCCTTATTCTGAGATGAGCCTCTTTCAGTTGCCCGATCCTGGATCTAGGCAAAATGGACTTACTGTCAGGGGTGCCAGCAGACACAAGCGGTTTTGGATGCTCTCGCCGAGTAGCTAACAAAACCCACCCCTCTTACTAAGGCAAAACCTCACCTGAACGCTTATTCCCCGGTAAAAGCTCAAGCAGTAGTCTTGCCATAGACAGGGCAACTGCTGCCCCCTAGTGGTATAAAGGGACAGGCCCGGGTGGGTGGGGGTGTGTGTGTGTGACGGGGACAGTTTATGGGTACATGCACAGGGAAAGAAAGTCAGAGGACAGGTTGCCTCAAGTTGCTTTTTCCCTTTTTATTAAAAATAGACTCAAGCACTTTATGTATCATACAAAAGTTTCATTCGCTGGTGGCAGCCACGGGAAAGACTGGTCCCGTAGCACTGATTTTCCACCTCCCCTCCAGGGGACTGGGTCCCAGGAGCAGTGACTGGGCCTCAGAGAAAGCCCATAAAGACTGCTTACTCTGGAAGCAGCCGACTAGGGGCTGTTCCGCGAGCAGCTGTCCCCACCCCACCCAATGGCAAAAGTTAGATACTCGAAAGTGCCTCTTCAGTGCCAAGATAAACTAACAAGTGGAGTGAAATGGAAAACCCTTTGATTATTTTACTATTTCCCAGGGCCTGGGATTTGAGTTTTCCCTGCACCCAAGTCCTTTTCCCTACAAATAGGGGTGGGAAACTTCATCCTCAGAGAGTCTGGTCTCTCCTGGTGTCTGAGACCAGAATTTCACTCCAACCCAAGCCTTTTCTCATCTGCTATTCTGTGGTCCACGATCTACTAGCCCTGTGACCCAAGGTTTGTCCTCTGTTCACTCAAAAAGAGGTGGAGCAAAAACGGATTCCTCCCACAATCCTCTCTGCCTGAGTCTACGCCCTGCCATCGCCTCCATGTTCAGGATCTTGGGAACAGAAAGACCCACAATCATCCCTTTCCCCCAGTTCTGTCTCTCCCTGACTGCTGCCCACTCCTGAGCCTTAACACCCCTGGGGTACCCCCAGACCCCTGTTCCAAAGGGTGCCTGGTAGTGGATATGGTGGAGGCATGGGAGGGGTTGGTTGGAGCCAGGTTTCCCCCAGGGGTGGGGCAGTACTCATGCTGGTATAGACTGCTTGGCAGGGCCGTGGGGAGGGAGGGGCATGCGGAGGAAGGGCACACCCTGCCTGAGCCCCTCAGTCCCAGCCGTTGTCCTTCACCATGTGTGACATTTCAATGATGTATTTCCCTTCCTTGTACTTCTGGCTCGTCTCAAAAGCTTGTTCCTGGTGAAGGAGAAAGCAGTGATTGTAGGACAAAGCAGTTTCCTTCCAGGCCCCACTGTCACCTGTATGGCCCCCACCCCAAGGGTCATCCACCTAGCCCAACCCAGTGACTAGTTCTTTCCTCTTTGGACCATGCAAGGAAGGACCTGACATGGTCACTGGGGCTTGAAGGGCCATGGGGACTGCCACTTTAGAGGGTGACCCTCTTCCTCAGGTACTTACATATTTCCAGCCCAGTGTGGTTTTGCAGCTCTCACAGAAAATGTCAGCTACCGAGTGGAGCCCCGTGAGCAAGAGGCGCTGTTCAGCTGGCCCGCAACCCACGTTGACCCTGTCTCAGGAAACAGGAAGGACCCAGCACCCAGTGGGGTTGCGCTGTCAGTCCAGTCCCCAGACAGCCCAAGGGAACTTCCATCTGGAGAGAACTGGACAGCCCCTGCCTTTGATAATCCACCCCTTTAAGACTAGAGCCTGGGCCTTCTTTTTCCAATGTTATGATTTCAATTCTCCCCGGGCTCCCCATGTGAGAACTTCAGACTGAGACCCCCTTTGCAAAAGGGGAGGCAAAGACTGAAGGCACAAGATCACCTGATGGATTTCCCCCTTTCTCCACAGAGGAAAATTACTCACTCACACATAAGCACAAGCACACGCACAAGGAAAGAGGTAGACTCACACGGAGTTAAACAGGTAGGCTCGGCCATGGCTCCCTTGGAAGGACTGTGGAGACATAGGACAGACAATGACTACCAAGCAGCCCTCAGCCCCACTGCCTGAATCCCCGCAGGGGTGTGTAGGAGAGAGGAAGAGCTTTGCTGCCTCACCCCTGGGTGATGTTCAGGCTAGCCTGGTGCGCGAGAGGAGGGGAATGGCAGGTCCCCGCTTCGCGTACCTTGGAAATAAGCTCATCGTGTTTGGCCAGGTGTGCACGGCAGTGGACACAGCTGTAAGTGCGGTGACAGCGGGGCAGATAGCTGCGGAAAGTCTTGGTGGGGAGGCAGGCAGGGCCCGGACCGGGGTCACAGCTGGGCATGACGGGCTGGAGGACAATGCCCTGGCGGGCTGGAGGGGCTGGCGCCGTGCAGCCCCCGCAGAGACGGTCGCAGGTGAAGCAGCGGAGCAGGTTGGCTAGAGCCGTGTTTCAGGGCAGGAGAAGTGTTGGGGGGCTGCCCGGCCAGGGCCCCCCCAGACGAGAACCAGATAGAAATAGAAGTCACCTGGGAAGAGGGGAAAGGACATCAGGGGAGCTGCGACCTCAGGAGGACCCCTCCTGAGGGAATGGAGGAAAAGGGAATCAGCTCACCCATACCTCTACTTCCCCCATCACCATCGACCCCCCCACAGCATCCAGTTGCATTGTCGCCCTGTCCCCTGGATCCCCATTCTGCTCTGGCAAACCTGGCAGCTGATCCAGGCTTCTGGCGCCAAAGCCAGGGAGTCGGTGTTTCTCCCTCCTGGGGCAGAAGCAGCCTCCACCATTTTCCACAGAGAGAAGCCCACGGGCACAGACGCTGCCATGGGAGCAACGTCATCTGCAAGTGCCCTCTCCTTGGTTTTCAGTTCTTCGTGAGGCTCTGCATCGCACAGGCACTGTGTCTCAGGGGATCAGAGCCTTTTAAGAGTTGGGGATGCCTGAAGGTCTTTCTTTTACATGGTCTTTGTTTGCAATACAATTGGTCCTTTATACATTTTGGGGAGGGGGGCAGGAGGTGTAAGGTGAGGGGAGGGAGAGCATGCAGGCAGGTATACAAACCCTGATTCAGTTCTCTCCTGAGGTCAGGGTCCTGTGCTCTGGGACTCTTCACTAGAACTTTATAGATGTTTCCAACAGTACCAAAGCCCTCACATGTGGCCGCCCATTCCCACACCTTGGTTCACTCATTCTGGCCCAGAATAAGCACCTGCGTGTCTTCCCAGCCTCTGGGCCCCTTGGTCTTTCTCTCTCCTAGTCTTTACTAACTGTTGCCTTAGCCCTTGGTTAAAGACTTAGGCAGAAAATACATTTTCTTCAGGCAATCTGACAGCTGGAGCCAATGGGAAATGGGTAGCATGTCAGAGGAGCCTGATTCCTGGGCTGGGCAGGGCTGTGTGGTAGGGTGAGAGCAACGGCCACAACGAACAGCAGAAGGGGGACTCTTATTTTTAACAGCTGTGCTTTGGGGCACAAGGCAGAAAATGTTTCTTTCTACCTTCTCCCAGGGGCAGGGACAAACAGCAGTGACTCTGTGGGTGACTGAAGATGAAGTAATTGCTGGGTTCTGATTAGGAATAGAGGAAGATTGCCTTTTGCCCACGCGCCAGACTCCGAGTGGCTGAAGGTGCTGGAGGCAGAGGATAAGAAGGGAGGTGGCCCCTGTTGGCTCCGATAAGCAGGTGAGCTGCTGCTTTCTCCTTCATAGGGCTTCCCAGCCCACTGTGGGTGGTTAGCCTAAGTCTGGTTCAGAGATGCCAGCTGGGCACTCTGGCAATGCTAGAGCACTAAGCAGAGAAGAGGCGGTGTTGGCTCCGGTTAGCCAGGGCATACAGGCTCTCCTCGTCCTGTCCTCCGCAGTGGCCACAAGCACCCAGCTGTTCCACTCTCTCTGAAGGCCGCCAGGCAGTCTCTCCGCAAAACCTCCACAGAGACTATCTTCAGTTTCAGGTCCTCTCCTCCGGGCTGGGCCCCAGGAAGACACCTTGGGCTGAGTTCAGGGTGACATTGGGCTCCGGCTGCAGGAAACGGGCCCTTCTCACCAAGAGACCACCTTTCAGTCTCTGCTTCACAGGTTTGCCTTCAACTTTGCCAGCGAGTTCCCCTCTGACATGCACCATCTTGAAACACCTTCTTCAAGGAGCATGGGGAATGGGGCAGCTTGGGTCCCCAATCCTGAGCTCCTTCTCCAGCCTCCGGCCGTCACGCCTCCCTCCCTCTCCCCTAATTCCCAGTCAAGCCAAGGAAAGGCTGCACAGAAGGCCAGAGAATCACAAAGGGGAGTAGGGGTCATTTTTTCACACATCTCGGATCACAGGGAGAAGCAAGTTGGGCAAATGACTGGAGAAAAAACAAAGGCAAGCCGAGTGCTGGGGAGAGATGTTCCCCTGAAGTGAGACGGGGCTGGACCGTAGGAGAAAGGGGAGAGGGAGGGCTGGCGGGGGCAACTGACAGCTGACAGCAGAGGCGCCAAGGCGGATGCTGGAGGAACCAGGTGCGAATCTCGTGCTTCTCAGGGGGGAAAAGAAAAGTGGGGGGGACACCTGCTCACAATGGATTTTCTCATCTGCTCTGAGGTTTTGGCACCCCCCAGGCTGGTATTCTCAGTATGGTATGGTCCAAATAATTAGCAGCACCGCCAGCTCCCAGGGCAGGCTTTGGGGGTCTGCACCAGCAGCAAAACAATAAACAGTGATGCCTGATGCTGCAGCCAAAGTTGCCGGGAAATAAGTGCGGGAATCGTCAGAGCTTGGAGAGGGATGGAGGAACCGAGAGAGAGGAGCGGAGGCAGCGGGGAGGGGGAAGGGAGGACAAAGGGTGGATGAATAATGCTTTTGCAAAGGGGAGAAAGCAACACGCAGCAGGAGGAGGAAATTTGCAAAGAGAAAAAAAATTCATTTGGAGAAGGGCTGCCCCCTCACCTTGAGGTCTGCTCCAGAGATCTCCGTCTATCTCTCTCTCTCTCTCTCAATCTCTCAATCTCTCTGCTCACTCTTCTCTCTTCTCTTTCCGCTCCTTCAATTGGGAAGGGGATGGGGGTGGGTGGGGGGAGGGTAATTGGGGGCTCAAGACTGGGGCTGCAAAGCTGGCCAGCTGCTGGGGGGGCAGAGGTTGTCTCTCGTTCTGTACCTCGGTCTGTGGGTGAATGTGGCTGTGTGTTGTGGAACTGCATCATAACACTGTGAGTCATCCATCCCCCCCACCCCCCCTCACCTCCCACGTCAGAGCAGGGCTGGGAGACACAGGAGGCGGGTCGGAAGGAAGGGAGGGGGTAGGCATCAAGGGACGGGGCTAGAGGAGTGGGGGCCGAGGGACAAGGCGGCGATGGTGGGCAAGGGGAGAGGCAGGTTGTTAAGGAGGAAGGCAGTGTGGCCAAGGAGATAGGAAGAACCTGGGGGAAGGACAGGGCTGGGCAAGGATGCAGTGAGGGTGGCAGGGCTGGAGGAAAGGAGGTGGCAAGGCTTGTGAAGGAAGAGATGGATGCAGAGTGAGGGAGCACACACACATTTAAGATGATACACTTTCCCATTTCAGCTTGGACACCAGCCCTGAAGCAGGGAAAAGACAGATGTACTAATTGTCATGGATGGCAAACTGTGCCCCCAAACTTGTACCAAGCCTCAAAGCCTTGGTTTAATACTCCTGGAGGAGTAATAGACCCAATATGACATTTTGCATGCAGGAACACCTTAACAGCTACCTCCAAATTATGCGTGCTTCATGAATGGAGACACCTGCATTATATGAAGTTCTCTATTGGGCTGTAAACTTCCTGAGACAGGCCTTCTGGGAAATTACTCTCTACATCCCAGGACTGCAATGTCCAGTGCAGACCCGTGCATTTAGATGTTTCCAAAATAGCAGTTGTTTCCACGGCATTATGTTCTGCTGGCCTAGAGGTCTTAGTTCCAGAGGGAGGAATGCTGCCACCAAGAGACACTACAATGATTCCATTAAACTGGAAGTTAAGATTGCCACCCGGCCACTTTGGGCTCTTCTTACTTTTAAGCCAACTTGCTAAGAAGGGAGTTACAGTGTTTGACCCAGACTATCAAGATGAAATCAGTCTACTACTCCACAATGGAGGTAAGGAAGTATGCGTGGAATACAGGAGTTCACGTAGGGCGTCTCTTAATATTACCATGCCCTGTGATTAAGGTCAATGGGAAACTGCAACAGCCCAATCCAGGCAGGATTACAAATGGCCCAGACCCTTCAGGAATGAAGGTTTGGGTCACTCCACCAGGTAAAAAAACATAATCTGCTGAGGTGCTTGCTGAAGGCAAACGGAATTCAGAATGGGTAGTCGAAGAAGGTAGTCATCAATACAAACTATGACCATGTGACCAGTTGCAGAAATGAGGACTGTAATTGTCATGAGTATTTCCTCCTCCTTTTGTTAGGAACATGTTTGTGCATATATACACTTGTATTAAGAAAATATCTTCATTTTATTTCCTTTCTTTTGCCTTTATCATGTGACATAAGACTTACTGACTTGATATCAGCACTTAAGCGTTGTTAACTCTATGTAATAGCATTTAGGTTGGGGATTGGTGCGTTTCCGGTTGTACAAAGGATAGCTGTATTATGTTAAGCGTAATTATGACCTTATTATTGTCTTTATTTGAAGATCATGTATGATTTCAGGAGACATGTATGGGTTCAAGTTGACAAGGGGTGGACTGGTGATGGTTAATATTGTCAACTAGATTGGATTGAAAGATGCAAAGTATTGTTCCTGGGTGTGTCTGTGAGGGTATTGCCAAAGGCGATTAACATTTGAGTCAATGGACTAGGAAAGGCAGACCCACCTCAGTCTGGATGGGCACAATGTAATCAACTGTCAGCTAGGCCAGAATAAAAGCAGACAGAAGAACGTGGAAAGATCAGACTGGTTTAGCCTCCGAGCCTACATCTTTCTCCCATGCTGGACACTTCCTGCCCTCGAATATTGAACTCCAAGGTCTTCAACTTTGGGATTCGGACTGGCTTCCTTGCCCCTCAGCTTGCAGACAGCCTACTGTGGGACCTCATCTGGTGATCATCTGAGTCAATATTCCGTAATAACTCTGATTTATATATACATCTATCCTATTAGTTCTATCCCGCTAGAGAACCCTGATTAATAGAGCAGTTGAGTTGCATCTTCAGACATGAACCAAGTGTCTGGCTTTGGTCTCAAAGAGACTGAATTAGACTCTTAGCTCTGCCAATTACTTGGCAGGAACCACTAGGCAAATTACTGATACTCTTTGTGCCTTAGTCTTACTCTTCTGCTAAATGAAGCTAATAATATTTATTATTATTAGCTCATGGAGATGCAGAATAAAGTGAGATAACATTTAAATGCCTGAAAAGTGCCTGGCACATGATAGGCAGTAAACAGTAGTGTCATTTCAAAACAACATTCTCGCCAGGTGCGGTGGTTCACGCCTGTAATCCCAGCACTTTGGGAGGCCGAGGCAGGCCGATCACAAGGTCAGGAGATCGAGACCATCCTGGCCAACATGGTGAAACCCGCATCCCTAATAGATAACAAAAATTAGCTGGACATGGTGGCACATGCCTGTAATCCCAGCTACTCGAGATCCTGAGGCAGGGGAATCGCTTGAACAGGAAGTCAGAGGTTGCGGTAAGCCGAGATGGCGCCACTGTACTCACAGAGGTTGCAGTGAGCCAAGATCGCGCCACCCTGGTGACAGAGCAAGACTCTGTTTCAAAAAAAAAACAAACGCATTCTTGGCTGGGTGAGGTGGCTCACACCTTGTAATCCCAGCACTTTGGGAGGCCGAGGTAGGCGAATCACCTGAGGTTGGGAGTTCAAGACCAGCCTGGACAACATGGTGAAACCCCCCTCTCTACTAAAAATACAAAAAATTAGCCAGGTGTGGTGGTGTGTGCCTGTAATCACAGCTACTTGGGAGGCTGAGGCAGAAGAATCGCTTGAACCCAGGAGGCGGAGGTTGCAGTGAGCCAAGATGGGACCACTGCACTCTAGCCTAGGCAACAAAGGGAGACTCCGTCTCAAAAAAAAAAACAAAACCAAAAAAACAAAAGTGAAACCAAAACAGCATTCTCAATGTATGACCCCCAAAACCCAGGGAGGATTTATTATTAAATTCTGATCTCTCAAGAGACACATGCCAAATTTTTGTCGTATGAAGAAATTACATCTTTTGTTGCTATTTTTCTAGCAGCTTCCAGTTAAATTTCATTTGACTCAGAATTCATTTCTCATGGGGTGCTGTCCTGTGCATGTTACTAAAGTATGTGAACACAGAACATATCCCCTAAGACAAAAACCCTGATTTCTAACAGAGGCTAGCATTTAGCAAATGAAGTACGACAAAGATAGGGACTTCTAGAAAGCAGTGCTTGGGGGTGGTTTGTTTTTCTTCTCACATGTAAAGAGGGAAAAAAAAGTTAAGGCAGGGAAATGTGGGTAATGGGAGACATTGCTAGTTGAGCATGAAAATAAAAAGGGATTCTAAATATTTAATCAGGGAAGACTCTGGGGTTTAAAGTAAATTCTGAAAAGACAACGTGGGTGTCTTGAGGGATAGTACTAGAGATTTGGAATTGAGAGCAAAAGCTAGGTAAAGAAGAGAGAAGTGCTCTTGTTTGGGCAGCAGAAGAGAGGGGAAATAAAAGTAGAACACATGGACACAGGAAGGGGAACATCACGCACTGGGGCCTGTTGAGGGGTGGGGGGAGGGGAGAGGGATAGCATTAGGAGATATACCTAATGCTAAATGACAAGTTAATGGGTGCAGTACACCAATATGGCATATGCATACATATGTAACAAACCTGCACTTTGTGCACCACATGTACCCTAAAACTTAAAGTAAAATAATAATAAAATTAAAAAAAAGAAAAAAAAGATTTTGAAAAGCAATTGTTGAGGAGAACAATGAGAAGGGGGAAAAGCAAATGATTAGTTTTCAGGGCATGGATCGAAAGTTCTTTTGTTTTGTTTGTTTGTTTGTTTGTTCTTTGAAATGGAATCTCGCTCTGTTTCCCAGGCTGGAGTGCAATGCCATGATCCGAGAATCACTGCAACCTCTGGCTCCCAGGTTCAAGTGATTCTCCCACCTCAGCTTCCTGAGTAGCTGGGATTACAGGCATGTGCCACCATGCCTGGCTAATTTTTGTATTTTTCGTAGAGATGGGATTTCACCATGTTGGTCATGCCGGTCTCGAACTCCTGATCTCAAGTGATCCACCCACCCTGGCCTCCCAAGGTGCTGGGATTACAGGCGTGAGTCACTGGGCCCAGCTCGGATTGAAAGTTTGGAAGCAGGCCGGGCACCTGTAATCCCAGCACTTTGGGAGGCTGAGGCGGGCAGATGACCCTGAGGTCAGGGGTTCAAGACCATCCTGGCTAACATGACAAAACTCCTTCTCTACTAAAAATACAAAAATTAGCTGGGCATGGCGGCGGGCGCCTGTAATCTCAGCTATTTGGGAGGCTGAGGCGGGAGAATTGCTTGAACCCGGAAGGCGCAGGCTGCGGTGAGCTGAGATTGCGCCACTTCACTCCAGCCTGGGCAGCAAGAACGAAACTATGTCTCAAGAAAAAGAAAGAAAGAGAGAGAGAGAAAGAAAGAAAGTTTGGAAGCAAAAAGAAAATGATGAAGGATCTAGCTGGAGAGGAGAAAAAGAACATATGATGACGGTATTGTTTGGAGGTGGGGTGGAGATGGCAGGAGTGCTTGGTGAAAGATTAAAACTGAGAAAAGAGCTGGGCGCCGTGGCTCACGCCTGTTATCCCGACATTTTCGGAGACCAAGGCAGGTGGATCACCTGAGGTCAGGAGTTCGAGACCAGCCTGACCAACATGGTGAAACTCTGTCTCTGCTAAAAATAGAAAAATTAGCTGGGTGTGGCAGTGGAAACCTGTAATCCCAGCTACTCAGGAGGCTGAGGCAGGAGAACCGCTTGAACCCGGGAGATGGAGGTTGCAGTGAGCTGAGATTGCACCACTGCAATCCAGTCTGGGAGACAGAGTAAGACTCCATCTAAAAAAAAAAAAAAAGAGAGAAGAGAGTGTAGTCAAGCACAGATGCTTTAAATGTTGTGTCCTGACTCTTTCTGTATTTTAGAAGCAAAATGGAGAGCAGCCTAAAGGAAAGGAGGGGTTCTTTTCCCTAAGTTCAGCTTGAGATGGTTATACAATATCCAAATAAAAACAACTTTAAGGTAACTGGGAGAAACTGCCTCAAGGGAGATAGTAGAGGCGAAGATACAGATCTGGGAGATAGATTGCATGGAAAAAGGTGAGGGTAAGCCCACTCAGGGAGAAAATTTGCAAATGGAAGACTGGAACTGAATTTTTAAAGAGTAGAAGATTAGGGGACACCCAATAGTTAATTGAAAAACTAATGCATAGGCCGGGCATGGTGGCTCACACCTGTGTTCTCAGCACTTTGGGAGGCGGAGATGCGCAGATCACTTGAGGTCAGAAGTTTGAGGTCAGCCTGAACAACATGGTGAAAACCCCATCTCTACTAAAAATACAAAAATTACCTGGGCGTGGTGACACACGCCTGTAATCCAGGCTACTTGGGAGGCTGAGGCAGGAGAATCACTTGAACCCGGGAGGCAGAGGTTGCAGTGAGCTGAAATTGCGCCACTTCACTCCAGCCTGGGCAACAGAGCAAAATCTCATCTCAAAAAAAAAAAAAAGCTAATGCATATATGTTCAATGAATGAAATAATTAAAGCAAACCATCAAAGAAAAACTCAGAAGTGATAAGTGAGGATGGCACTGCTCGGGGAGTGCTGCTAAGTAGGGCCAGCAGGAGAAAATCTTTCTGGCGAACCAGAAAATCTTCCCAGTCTCCTCAATATGAATTAACTACGTGAGCCGGACTGAAAAAAGTACTCACCTGTAAAGTGGAGATGACAATTATAGTACCTACTGCATAGGATTCTGGCTACGATTAAATGAATTTACACCTGAAAAGTCCATAGACCAGTATCTGGCATATAACAGTATATAAATGTGGTTTTTTGTTTTTTGTTTTTGTTTTTTTGAGACAGAGTCTCGCGCTGTCGCCCAGGCTGGAGTGCAGTGGCACGATCTCGGCTCAGTGCAAGCTCCGCCTCCCGGGGTCAGGCCATTCTCCTGCCTCAGCCTCCCTAGTAGCTGGGACTACAGGCGCCTGCCACCACGCCCAGCTAATTTTTTTGTATTTTTAGTCGAGACGGGGTTTCACCATGTTAACCAGGATGGTCTCGATCTCCTGACCTCGTGATCCACCCACCTCGGCCTCCCAAAGTGCTGGGATTACAGGCGTGAGCCACCACGCCCTGCCTTAAATGTGATTTTTTTTTTTTTTTTGAGACAGAGTCTCACTCTGTTGCCTAGGCTGGTGTGCAGTGGCGTGATCTCAGTTCACTGCAACCTCCGCCTCCCCGGTTCAAGCGATTCTCCTGCCTCAGCCTCCCAAGTAGCCGGGATTACAGGCGCCCACCACCACGCCTAGCTAATTTTTGTATTTTTAGTATAGATGGGGTTTCACCATGTTGGTCAGGCTGGTCTCGAACTCCTGACCTCAGGTGATCCGCCCGTCTCGGCCTCCCAAGGTGCTGAGATTGCAGGCGTGAGCCACCGCGCCCGGCCTAAATGTTTACTGTTATTATAACCGGACTCAGACTTAGAAACTCTGGGTTTGAGTCCTAGCTCTACCAATGGCTGTTAATGTTTGGGCAAACCTCTGCACCTATCTTAGTCTCCTCCCCCATCTGAAATTGGATATAATAAAGCTGTCTTTACAGGGTGGCTGTGAAAGAAGATGTCTGAAAGGGATCTGAAAAATGTTAAGTATTGCACGAATGAATGATGAGATAACCCCTTCCCCCCCAGCCTATAATAAAAACGTAAAAGCTGATATCAGATTTTTTTCTATATTACAGGCATTGTACTTAGTACTTTACAGGCACATTCCTGCAATCGTCAAAACAACTTTAGGAGGTTGGGCACTGTTATTATCCCCACTTTGCAGACAAAAAACGATATCACGCTTGAGCCCCGGAGGTCGAGGCTGCAGTGAGCCATGTTCGCGGCACTGTACTCCAACCTGGGCGAGAGAGTGAGACCCTGTCTCAAAAACAAAAAGAAAAAAAACGATCTCAGAGAGATGAAGCCTGTGATTTGCTCAAACTCACACAGTGATGTAAGCAGTATAGCAAATAATATAAGATTCCAAAGCCCAAGTTAGTAAAAAGAGGATTATAGACGTGGTGGAACCTGTTGGCTGCGGGGCAAATGACTGACCTGTAACTGTCAGGGATTTATGGAGGGAAATGAGTGCCTAACAAAAATCCTCGTTTAGTGGGAGAGAGGTTGTTGGGTAATGACTGACTTGTAGCTGGAAGAAATCATCGGATTTTTATTCTTTTATTAAAGAAAAAAATTTGAAATGCCTTCCATGTGCCAAGCACTGTGTCAGGTGGGAGATGACAGCTCGGTGAAACCTCTGTCAGGCTGTCTTCCTCCGCTTTCTCTACCCCTGGATCTCCCCCTGCCTAAAAAGGATTTTGTGCTTCGTGGCTTGTCCAGGCAAGCAGGCCATCGCGGGACCTAGACCGAGACAGTGAGTCTCTCTTTCTTCCGGGCCTCCCTTCTGTTTCCTGGGCTGCAGGGGAGCACGAAATCTGGGGCGAGATTCCCGCCGCGGACGCGCACTGCCGAAGCCTGGTCCCTCGACCTGTCCCTGCCCAGCGCGGGGGCGCAACCGCCACGCCTCCTCACCCCTCCCTCCGGCTGCACGAATAATGACAACCGCCGCCCCTCCCACCTTTGGCGTCACGTTCAAAACAACCCTTTGACTACAACTCCCAGAAGGCCGAGCGGCTTAGCGAGTGCACCCGCTCTCGGCTGCTCCGGCAAACTACACATCCCAAAGGGCAGCGCGCGATCGCGTGTCCTTTCACAGCGCAAGTGAGGAACTGCGTTTGTTTCCGGCGTGGGTCCGGGCAAGAACCGCTTGTAGTTTGGTTTAAGTTCTGCACGGGAGGACCTTCTGAGTTTACCTGTTGGGCTCCTGGCTGCGCAGGTGAGTTAAAAAAAGGGCAGGAACACAACTGTCGCCTCCTTGGGGTCTGGGGAGATTTTGGTGTCTGGGGAGATTTTGGTGTCTGGGAAGGTTGGGACAAATGCTGAAGCTAGAGCTGCAGTCCAGGATCAGAAATAATTCATATCGTTTCCTTGCCGTTTTCTAGTTTACGAAGTGCTTTTTTTTCCTCCCACAATTCCTGTAAACCCCAAGAACAACACTGTATTTGAGGAAGTGTAAGTGCTTCCAGTCGACAGCTTCAAAGGTTCAGAGAAGTTAAGTGATTGTCTAAAGACACTACTAGTAGTTACAGAGACGAGGATTAGGCTGTTTTCTGAGTTCAGACCCGGTGTCCTCTGCTTTGCATCCGTATTTCAGACGCCCTTTCCTGTTGACTAGTATGATTGGGGTCAGGGCATCTGTTACCTTCTCAAGTTTGGAGTTTACCAACAGAGTGATGGAGGGTGCTATAATTAAATCTTCTGTCAGTCTGTAGGTATGGTTTTTCTCTGATGTCTGAGACATTAATTCACTCAATGTATTGAGGTGCCTACAGTCTGTCAAGCTCTATTCTAAGCAGTATACAGTATCAAACAAAAATGCCTAAGTCTTACATTTTGGGGTGGGGGAGGCGGGGAAGACACAATATATAGTGAGACAGATGGTGATAAGAAATATGGAGAGAATTAAAGCAAGGTAAGGGGAAACATTCATTGTATGTTTTTATTATTTATTTATTTATTTGTTTATTTTATTTTATTTTTTTTGAGACAGAGCCTTGGTCTGTCACCCAGGGCGGGAGTACAGTAGCATGATCTCGCCTCACTGCAACCCTGCAACCTCGACTTCCTGGGTTCAAGCGATTCTCCTGACTCAGTCTCCTGAGTAGCTGGGACTACAGGCGCCCACCATTATGCCTGGCTAATTTTTGTATTTTTTAGTAAATACTGAGATTTCACCATGTTGGCCAAGCTGGTCTTGAACTCCTGACCTCAGGTGATCCACCCGCTTTGGCCTCCCAAAGTGCTGGAATTACAGGCGTGAGCCACCAGGACTGGCCAATATTTGCATTTTTTGTACAGACGGGGTTTCACCACGTTGCCCAGGCTGGTCTTGTACTCCTGAGCTCAGGGGATCTGCCCAACTCAGCGCCCCAAAGTGCTGAAATTACAGGCCTAAGCCACTGTGCCTGGCCCATTGGATGATTTTTTTTTTTTTTTGAGATGGAGTCTTGCTCTGTTGCCCAGGCTGGCATGCAGCGGCGCAATCTCGGGTCACTGCAGCCTCTGCCACCTGGGTTCAAGCGATTCTCCTTCCTTGGCCTCCCGAAGAGCTGGGATTACAGGCACCCTCCACCATGCCTGGCTAATTTTTTTTTTGTACGTTTAGTAGAGACAGGGTTTCACCATGTTGGCCAGGCTAGTCTTGAACTCCTGACCTCAAATGATCCAGCCACCTCGGCTTCCCAAAGTGCTGGGATTACAGGCGTGAGCCACCATGCCTGGCCCCATTGGATGTTTTTGTAACAGAAGACTGACTTATAATTAGATCTGATATTTAATTTGTGTTCTAGGCACAGCAGCTACACAGAAGAGATGGGAGAAGAGGCTAATGATGACAAGAAGCCAACCACTAAATTTGAACTAGAGCGAGAAACAGAACTTCGCTTTGAGGTGGAGGCATCTCAGTCAGTTCAGTTGGAGTTGTTGACTGGCATGGCAGAGATCTTTGGCACAGAGCTGACCCGAAACAAGAAATTCACCTTTGATGCTGGTGCCAAGGTGGCTGTTTTCACTTGGCATGGCTGTTCTGTGCAACTGAGCGGCCGCACTGAGGTGGCTTATGTCTCCAAGGACACTCCTATGTTGCTTTACCTCAACACTCACACAGCCTTGGAACAGATGCGGAGGCAAGCGGAAAAGGAAGAAGAGCGAGGTCCCCGAGTGATGGTAGTGGGTCCCACTGATGTGGGCAAGTCTACAGTGTGTCGCCTTCTGCTCAACTATGCAGTGCGTTTGGGCCGCCGTCCCACTTATGTGGAGCTGGATGTGGGCCAGGGTTCTGTGTCCATCCCTGGTACCATGGGGGCCCTCTACATCGAGCGGCCTGCAGATGTCGAAGAGGGTTTCTCTATCCAGGCCCCTCTGGTGTATCATTTTGGTTCCACCACTCCTGGCACTAACATCAAGCTTTATAATAAGGTCAGAGCCAGAGAAAGGTGGGGTGGAGGGAAGGGCTGCTATCAGGGTAGGAAACTGGGGAAGTTTACTAGTTAACACTGCATTTTCTCAGCTGGTATTTCTGCTGCATTACTTTAGAAAGGCAATTCCAAATATGTCAGTCTCAGATTGTTAAACATTTCTGTGGATCTATTCTCAGTAATTTGTTAGATTTTCACTTAGGGCATAAAACAGGAGGCAGAAGCAGCAACATAAAAATTAAATCCATGTTATGGTGTCAAAACTACAGCCATTAAAAATGTCATTTTTTCAGGCTGGGTGCAGTGGCTCATGCCTGTAATCCCACAATTTGGGAGGCTGAGGCGGGTGGATCACCTGAGGTCAGGAGTTGGAGAGCAGCCTGGCCAACATGGTGAAACCTCGTCTCTACTAAAAATACAAAAAGTAGCTGGGCATGGTGGCTGGTGCCTGTAATCCCAGCTGTTCAGAGACTGAGGCAGGAGAATCACTTGAACGCAGGAGGTGGAGGTTGCAGTGAGCTGAGATCGCGCCACTGCACTCCATCCTGGGCAACAGAGTGAGACTCCATTTCAAAAAAAAAAATCATTTTTCTTATATCTAATAGCACTTATTCTAAAGAGGAACAAAGTAGCCATGGGTTTGTCTGGGTGTTTTTGTTCTTACCTCGATCCTCTCTTTTGCAGATTACATCTCGTTTAGCAGATGTGTTCAACCAAAGGTGTGAGGTGAACCGAAGGGCATCTGTGAGTGGCTGTGTCATTAACACCTGTGGCTGGGTCAAGGGCTCTGGTTACCAGGCTCTGGTGCATGCAGCCTCAGCTTTTGAGGTGGATGTCGTTGTTGTTCTGGATCAAGAACGACTGTACAATGAACTGAAACGGGACCTCCCCCACTTTGTACGCACTGTGCTGCTCCCTAAATCTGGGGGTGTGGTGGAGCGCTCCAAGGACTTCCGGCGGGAATGTAGGGATGAGCGTATCCGTGAGTATTTTTATGGATTCCGAGGCTGTTTCTATCCCCATGCCTTCAATGTCAAATTTTCAGATGTGAAAATCTACAAAGTTGGGGCACCCACCATCCCAGACTCCTGTTTACCTTTGGGCATGTCTCAAGAGGATAATCAGCTCAAGCTAGTACCTGTCACTCCTGGGCGAGATATGGTGCACCACCTACTGAGTGTTAGCACTGCCGAGGGTACAGAGGAGAACCTGTCCGAGACAAGTGTAGCTGGCTTCATTGTGGTGACCAGTGTGGACCTGGAGCATCAGGTGTTTACTGTTCTGTCTCCAGCCCCCCGCCCACTGCCTAAGAACTTCCTTCTCATCATGGATATCCGGTTCATGGATCTGAAGTAGAGATCAGCAGGAAGCCTTGCTGCCTGGGACATAGAGATCATCTGGCCACCCCTAGAGGCAGATGGGCTGAGATAAAAGACTGTTGGGGCCACCTGACCAGTAAACTGTGGACTAGTAGAAAGTTCATATTCTACCTCTAAAAACAGGTAGTGGTAACCTGACTCTTCCAATCTTGAACCAAAAGGAAAACCATGAGACTGTAATTGGTTTCTTAGACCACCTAAGATGCCACTTTGAATTCTCTAGGACCCTGGAGAATTGCATTTCTTTCACTGTGCTACTATGTGGTTTTTAAAAAATCAGTGCTTTATATTCCATATGTGGTTCTTACCCATTTATCTAGAATGAAAGTGTGAATTAGAGGGACTCCTTCCAATAAAGTTCAAACTTAAAAAAAATCATTTTAATAAATATTTTTGCCATATCATAGAAGTTGGCATAATTTATTTTTTTCCCCTAAGCGTTATAGAAACATCATTGGAATGATTTATTGCTAAAATGCTTGGAGGAGGGGAAAACCAAGAAACCTACCTGTGAGGCACGTCAGGTTTTTTTTTTTGGTTGTTGTTGTTGTTGTTTTTTGTAAGAGTCTCACACTGTCACCTGGGCTGGAGTATAGTGGCGCGATCTTGGCTCACTGCAACCTCTGCCTCCCAGGTTCAAGTGATTCTCCTGCCTCAGCCTCCCAAATAGCTGGGGTTACAGGTGCCCGCCACCATGCCCAGCTAATTTTTTGTATTTTTTTTAGTAGAGACAGGGTTTCACTGTGTTGGCCAGGCTGGTCTCAAACTCCTGACCTCATGATTTGCCTGCCTCGGCCTCCCAAATGCTGGGATTACAGGTGTGAGACACTGTGCCCGGCTGTGAGTTCTTATGATAGTTCCCCTTTCCTCTGCACTTAGGTAAGTAGATGGTAAATCTGCTGTCAGTGCTGGATTTACTGTGGGGAGTTAGAGGCTGGTGATAATCTTGGAATGAGATTTCATATCTAATCATTTTCCAGAGATAGCTCATTTTCCTTCCAGTACAGCTATCCTTCTTGTCTATTTGATTGGAACTAGGCCCTAAGTCAAAGTGTAACTTAAGCTTTCAGGTGGTAAGAAACTGGGAAAGCCCATTCTTTTTGATCTCTTGCAAATGACTGTTTGGTGTCCCTGGTTTGCACTTGGATTACTTAAGTATCTGATGCCATTCATCCATTCGTTCTTTTCATAAATGTTTAGTGAGGACCGACTGTTTGTCAGGAGCCACTCTAGATGGGGAACAAGATAGACAAAAGTTTTATGGAGCTTACATTATAGAATAAACAAATTTAAAAAGGCAAGTGCTATGCAGAGACTTAAATTTGGGGGATATGAGACGAGTGACTGGAGGCTACTTTAGATTGGGTGGTCAGGAAAGGCCCTTCCTGAGCATACATTTTGGGCTAAGACTTGAATGGCTGTGTGAAGTCTAGGGCAAAACCTTCCTGGTGAAGAAAAACTGCAAAACCCTAATAAAGGAACAAGCTTGATGAGTTTGGTGAAGAGAAAAGCCAGTGTGGTTGAAGCTTAGTGAACCAAGAAAAACTGTACAAGATGAGGCTGGAGGGGGCAGCAAAGACCAGATAATGTAGGGCTTTTGTAAACCAGGGTGAAGAATGGATTTTTTGGCCCAGGTGCCGTGGGTGGTGGCCATGCCTTTAACCCCAGCCACTCAGGAGGCTAAGAATCCCTTGAACCCAAGAGGTGGAGGTGCAGAAAGCCGAGATTGCATCACTGCATTCCAGTCTAGGTGACAGAAGGACACTCTGTCTCAAAAAAAAAAAGGATTTTTTATTTCTTTTTAAGAGATAGGGATCTCAGCCGGGCGTGGTGGCTCATGCCTGTAATCCCAGCACTTTGGGAGGCTGAGGTGGGTGGATCACTTGGGGTCAGGGGTTCGAGACCAGCCTGACCAACATGGTGAAACCCCATCTCTACTAAAAATGCAAAAAAAATTTAGTCGAGCGTGGTGGCACATGCTTGTAATCCCAGTTACTTGGGAGGTTGAGGCAGGAGAATTGCTTGAACCCGGGAGGTGGAGGTTGCTGTGAGCCAAGATCACGCCACTGCACTCCAGCCTAGGCAATAAGAGCGAAACTCTGACTCAAAAAAAAAAAAAAAAAAGAGATGCGGGGGGGGGTCTCACTATGTTGCCCAAGCTGGCTTTGAACTTCTGGGCTTAAGTGATCCGTCCACCTTAGTCTCCTGAGTAGCTGGGACTACAGGCTCATGCCACGGCACCTGGTTTAAGAATGGATTTTACTCTTAAGAGCAATGGGAACCAGAGGGGAGGGGTAGTTAAGTAGAGTAATTATTTGATCTTTTTTTTTTTTTTTTTTTTTTTGGGGACAGAGTTTCATTCTTGTTGCCCAGGCTGGAGTGCAATGGCGCAATCTGGCTCAGTGCAACCTCCGCCTCCCAGGTTCAGGCGAGTCTCCTGCCTCAGCCTCCCGAGTAGCTGGGATTACAGGCATGCGCCACCATGCCCGGTTAATTTTGTGTTTTTAGTATAGATGGGGTTTCTCCGTGTAGGTCAGGCTTGTCTCCAACTCCCTACTTCAGGTGATCCGCCCGCCTAGGCCTCCCAAAGTGTGGGATTACAGGCGTGAGCCAGCAGGCCCGGCTGATCTCCTCCCTCCCTTCCCTCTTTCTTTCTTCCTTTCCTTTCTTTTCCTTTCCTTTTTCCTTTCCTTTCCTTTCCTCTTTCCTCTCTCCCTCCTTCCTGCTCTCTCTTTTTCTTCTCTTTCTTTTTTCTTCTCTTTCTTTTCATTCCTTCCCCTTCCTTCCTATTCCTTCCTTTCCTTTCCTTCCCTCACCTCCTCTCCTCTCTCCTCCCCTTCCCTCCCCCTTTCCTTCCCTCCTTCTGAGTTTTGCTATGTTGCCCAGGCTGGAGTGCTGTGGCATGACCTCGGTGCACTGCAACCTCTGCCTCCTGGGTTCAAGTTATTCTCCTGCCTCAGCCTCCTGAGTAGCTGAGTAGCATGCACCACCATGCCTGGCGAATTTTTGTATTTTTAGTAGAGATGGGGTTTTGCCATGTTGGCCAGGCTGGTCTCGAACTCCTGACCTCAAGTGATCCATCCGCCTCGGACTCCCAAAGTGCTGGGATTAGCCTGGCTGATTACTTTAAATTTTGAAAAGATCACTGCTTTGCGGAGAGTGGGTTATAGGGCAAGTGTAAAAGCAAGGACAGTAATTAGGAGAGTTTTGTAAGAGTGCAAATGTGAGAAATGGTGGGGGATGAAATACTAGGGCAGCAGAGGTAGAGCTGGTGAGAGGATATTCTGAAGGCAGGACTTCATAACGGAGTGGTGAGGAAAACGATGGAATCAAGGATGCATCCTGGATTTTTTTTAACAAGACACACTAGGTTAGACATGAGATTGGGAAAACTCAGGGAGTTGTCCCCCTGAGGGACAAGGGAAACTCGAGGTTTTTGGCAGTGTTAAATATGAGCTATTAATTGTCCTTGAGTGGCGGAGGTTGCAGTGAGCTGAGATCGCGTCACTGCACTCCAGCCTGGGTAACAGAGCAAGACTCCATCCCCCAGCACCAGAAAAAATGCAGGAGCGAAGGAGATAGGATCCACAGCACAAAGGGAAGAACTACCCTTTAACACATACAGAGACATTTCACAAGGACAGGAGGAAAGACAGCAGTATTTAAACACAAAGAGGTTGACCAGGAGCAGTGGCTCAGACCTGTAATCCCAGCACTTTGGGAGGTCGAGGCAGGCGGATCACTTGAGCTCAGCAGTTGGAGACTACCCTGGCCAACATGGTGAAACCCTAAAAACACAAAAATTGGGAAATGCATGTTCTAGCTTTCTGTGTGCTTAGGTGCCCATGCTACTGAGGGTCTAAGTCCGGGCAGCCGAAGAGTGTGGTTAGCAAGATGAACAAAGATGCACAGATGAGAGAAGCCATTAACATATTAAAGTAATTTAAAGTTTGGGTGGTCTGGATATCCTACTGTTTTAGCCTAGATTTTACTCTGGATACTTTTCAGAAGTAGCTGGCACTTTAAACCTTATGTTCTATTAAACGTTCTTTCCAAGAAATATCTTGAGTGATCCCAAGGAAAACTGGACAAGTGGAATCTCTGTCTTTCAACTTTGGGATAGTGATTATACCTCTGTTAGTGCTCATCCACTTAACAAAGCTTGGCAATCCAAGCTAGTATCCCAGGGGAGTTTAGTTTGGTTGGATGGTGGAAGACTGATTTTTTTTTTCCATTTAGCACTGTCTAGCCAAGAGACACCACTATTTACAAGTTCTTAGAGAGCTGAAAGGAAAATAAAAATGCCTAATTTGTGGAGGAAATCAGGAAGTCTAAAAATCCAAGAAAAATATTGCAACAGAAAAATGAAAGCTGACTTCATCTTAAAGAAACATGGCTTACAGGTAGAAAATGCCAATATCAGGCCGGGCACTGTGGCTCACGCCGGTAATCCCAGCACTTTGGGAGGCCGAGATGGGAGGATCATTTGAGGTCAGGAGTTCCAGACCAGTGTGGCCAACATGGTGAAACCCCATCTCTACTAAAAATACAAATATTAGCCAGGTGTGGTGGCACATGCCTGTGATCCCAGCTACTCAGGAGGCTGAGGCATGAGAATTGCTTGAACCCGGGAGGAGGTTGCCAAGAGCTGAGATCGCGCTACTGCACTCCAGCCTGGGTGACAGTGTGGGACTCCCTCTCAAAAAGTAAAAAATAAAATATCAATATTGTATCTTCAATAATTTACCTTTCATATGGTCTAAGGAGGTTTTTGTTTTGTTTTGAGACGGAGTCTTGCTCTGTTGCCCAGGCTGGAGTGAGGTTGTGTGATCTCGGCTCACTGCAACCTCTGCCTCCCGGGTTGAAGCAATTCTCCTGCCTCAGCCTCCCGAGTAGCTGGGATTACAGGCTCCCCCGACCATGCCCGACTAATTTTTGTATTTTTAGTAGAGGGAGTTTCACTGTGTTGGCCAGGCTGCTCTTGAGCACCTGACCTCGTGATCCGCCTGCCTTGGCCTCCCAAAGTGCTGGGATTACAGGCGTGAACCACCACGCCAGGCCAGGTCGAAAGAGTTTTAAAAGTATAAAGTCGTTATAAAGAACTCTCAAGTGTGTTGCAATAAATGCTGGATTGACGCTGTTAACAAGAATAAACTAGAACTTATAATATATGCCATGTCAGAGAAGGAACTAGATTCCAGAAAACAGGAGAAGGTAGTTCTCTTTTACCTTACTGCCTAATGCTAGTGTCAGAACCACAGTAAAGCCAGCAACATTTGAGACCAAACCCGAGGACAGTCCTCAGGATTTTACAGGTGAGGGGCCTCGGCTTCAGGGAAGTGGCTTGTGAAACACCTTTTTGAGGGGCCATTATGTAATAGCCAGAGTTGCTTTCCAAAAAAGAAATAGCCTCGAGCTGAATGAGGAGAGAACACGGGGCATTGCTATTGGGTTCACAGCTGTCTTGGGCTAATCAGGGCAAAGTGTAGCACTACGACCTATGCAGAGTTAGCTCGCCAGGGACAGTAGCTATTCTAGAGAACCTTTTGCTTTTAGCTTTGTATTCTAGGATTGGGTGAGGTGAGGGATGCGGGCGCCCATCCCACGTGTGGCAGTGGGAAACTAATGGAATTAAGGGAGTTCACTTCCCGGCTCGCACTCCGGGGGCGGGAGGGTGCTGCCACCGCCTCAGGTCGCGCGCTCCTTAGGCTTCCCTCTCACGGTTAGCGCTACGGCTCCAAGGCTGGCGCCTGCTCTTCTTCATCTCCCTCCCCGGCCCTTGGCAGGAGCCTCGCCCTACATTGGCTCTTCAACTCCAGGCGTCCCCTTCATGTGGGAGACACAGCCCAGACCATTCCATCACCCTGGATTCTGCCCGGACCAGCGACCTCGCCGGACTGAAGATTTCTCCAGCAAGATTGTTTTAAATAAAGTTTTTGCCATCAAAAAAAAAAAAAAAAAAAAAAAAGGAGATGGGAAGGAGAAGAGGGAGGCCTAGTCGCCAAATGGTTGGCCAATCCGCCGCGAAGGGGCTGAAGCAGGAAGCGGCGATAGTCGTCGGTAATTGGCTGCGCTGGAAGCCTGTCTGGACTGTACCACCTCAGTAGGAGAGGAGTTGCTAAATTCGAGAAGGTAGCTGCTTGCTTTTGAGTACTTCTAGTACACACACATAATTCTTTTCTTATTTCCGGGGGTTTTTGCTTGGATTCAGTGGGAATACAACAGGACGCAGGAGAAGGGAAGACTCGCCTGGCCATTTCCTCATTCCTGACTTCTGTGCATTAGGCCAATCCTTGTCTCTTAGTTGTCCCCGCAACCCCACGGCCTTACGTGCGCGCTCTCGTCTTCTCGCGTGCGTACGACGCTGTGTTGCTGCAGCCAATCAGGCCGCGAGGTCGCCGCGGTCGCCAGGGTTCGCGCGCACGCCCCAGATCGGAGTCGGGGTGGGGGCTATGGGTGAATGGGAGAGTGAGCGGGGGTGGGCGCGGCAGCGCGAGCCGCATGAATGAGACAAACGTGCGCCGCGCGAGACGTCGCGCGAGCCCGGACTAGGGAGCCAATGGGAACGCTGGAAGGGTTCGAGACCCGGCACTGAGGGCAACGGCCGCGCGCCGGCTCCGAGACGAGCGACGCCTGGCGGGAGCGCGCGGCAGCGGGGCGGGCGTGGAGCGTGCGGGGGCCGCGCGCTGCTTCTCTGAGGCAGGACGGCACTGCCGGGAGGCGGCGGTGACAACGACGGCGGTGGTGACGGGCACCGGGCTCGGGGGTGAGTGCGGAGGACACCGGTCCCTGCGGAACCGGAAGTGCCGGACCAGCGAGGTGGGAGGGGAGGGTGACCTCTAGGGAAGGGGGACCGAAGACGGGGAGGGGATTAAGGCCCCATTTCTCCTCCGGGCCGGGTCTTCCAACCGCGGCGGGACCCGTGGGCCCTGGAAACGGACGACGAGTAGAGGCCGGGGATCCACGACCGCCAGGGCTCGGAACGGGTTAGAGACGGCCACTCAGCTCGAGACCGCGGTCCCCGGTGCCTGGCGCCCAGCCGCCGCCCCTTCCGCCCCCGGCCCTGCGCCCTCGGGCTCTGCGGTCCCCGCAGCCCGCTCTCTCAACCTCGGTGGGCCTGGCCGCCGTGGATTCCTTCTTTTCGGTTTCAGCGGTCGTCAGCCCTGCCCCAACGGGTGATTCTCTTTGCCCCAGTCCCGTGGTGGGGACCGGGTGCTGTTTCCCTTTTACCGCTCTGCGGTTCGAGTCCCTCGCTCCACTCTGCTGATACTTATTTTGGCTCAAGCTTCATCCTGTTACCTGTTCTCTCTCACCCGTCCGCTTCCTCCTCCTACCGCCACCAACCGAGTGCTCCATGCGTTTAGTACTTTGTACTTTTTAAAGTGGAGCCCGAATGCGTTTGTCAATATTTTACCTATATTTGGGGCAGGCAGGTGGAAAATGTTTTACCCACTTGGCCAAATGAAACACTGAAATAAGAAGTAAGAAAGTTGCTAAAAGTTATGAAGGCAGTTGTAGGATCACATATACGTTATACGCTAGACTATTTTTCTGCCTTGGATTCTTCACTTCCTGGTTAATGCCATCTTGACCAAGTTGATCTAACATTTGCATATCATCCTTCTATCTCAGTAGCCCTCTGTCCTGGATCAAATATCTTCAGAATGCTCATTATCACCCATTGTATAAACAATGTTTACAAAATTATATTGCCATGTATTTTGCTACCTCGGTATATAATGATAACACCCACATTAAACTTCTTGGCTCTTTCTCCCATACCTTGACATGTGAATTATTCCATGGTACCTCCATTACTGTGCATTTAGATTTACTCTATTGTACTGTTACACCGCTTATTTCAACAAAAAATAGTTGTGTTGTCCTTGGTACTGCTGGTATCCACCTATTTAAGGAAATACCTGTATTAAACCTTATTAAAGCCTTCAAACCACATATCCTGTATTGTTTGTTTTACATATACATATTTCCATTTCATAGTTTACTCTGTGCCTCAATATGGCATACATATTACTTCTTTTCTCATTTTTGAGACGGAGTCTGGCTCTGTCGCCCAGGCTGGAGTGCAGTGGCTGCTATCTTGGCTCACTGCAACTTCCACCTCCCGGGTTCAAGCGATTCTCGTGTCTCAGCCTCCCTAGTAGCTGGGATTTCAGGCATGCCCCATCACGCCCTGCTCATTTGTTTGTATTTTTAGTAGAGACAGGGTTTTGATATGTTGGCCAGGCTGGTCTCGAACTCCTGACCTCAAATGATCTGCCCGCCTCGGCCTCCCAAAGTGCTGGGATTACAGGCGTGAGCGCCCCCGTGCCCAGCTGGCATACATATTCTTGTATACTTTTTTGATACTAGTATGGATTCAAACTGTTGACTCTGATGAACCATACTCACCCTTGTGGTTTCATCCTAATATCTGCAGCACATTCTTCTGCTAAGAGTTGGTTCATCTTTATTTATACCCAATAAATTCTTGTTTTTGATTTCCCTTCTACTGTGTAGCCCCCCAAGCATCTCAGATGCTGATCTCTTTTGTGTTCCCAGTATTATACTCCCAAAATTGCATGGCCTTTCATGACTCTGTATTACTATGTCAATATTAGTCCATGTGACTTTTTTTCCTGTGGAAAATATATGAAATAATATATAGTATCTAAATGATATTCTACTCTAGATAAAATTTAAGTAGTATAATTTTCCATCTTTTCTAGTCTTTGGGATTTTGAGGGAAAAGTTTGCTTTAATAGTACATAGTGGCTGGGCAGGGTGTCTCACACCTGTAATCCCAGCACTTTGGGTGAGGAGGCAGATCACCTGGAGGTCAGGAGTTTGAGACCAGCCTGGGCAACATGGTGAAACCCCATCTCTACTAAAAATACAAAATTAGCTGGGTGTGGTGGTGCCCTCCTGTAATCCCAGCTGCTCGGGAGGCTGAGACAGGAGAATTGCTTGAATCCGGGACTCGGAGGTTGCAGTGAGCTGAGATCACACCATGCACTTCAGCCTGGGTGACAGAGGGAAACTGTATTTCAAAAAAAAAAAAAAAAAAAGTACATATTGTCTACAAATCAAGAATTTGCTTTTGTTAACAAAGTTACTGAGGCCTACATTCCAAATGTTAGTTAGGCTTCCATTCCTGTAGGAAACTGAGAGTTAAATAATCATTAAATCAGGGACTAGAGAGGATTTATGTTTTCTAGGACTATAACAGTTTCTTAGAATCTTTTGGCGCTCACTGCATTCTAATACTGCTGTTTCGCCCTCTGAAACCCTAATTTTAAAGAGAGAAATGAATCATAAGGGAAGGCACCTTTGCCTTCCATGCCATAGGTGAGAGAGGAAGTGGTACATTATAGGGCACATTTATATTTTGTTATCTGAATCTTCTGATTTTTTTTTTTTTTTTTGAGACCGAGTCTTGCTCTGTTGCCCAGGCTGGAGTGCAGTGGCTCACTGCAACCTCCGCCTCCTGGGTTCAAGTGATTCTCCTGCCTCAGCCTCCTGAGTAGCTGGGACTACAGGCGCCCGCCTGGCTAATTTTTGTATTTTTAGTAGAGAAGGGAATAAAACTACTTTCTTTTAAAATTCTAACTTAAAATTTTTGGCTTGCAGATTCCAAGTTATCATCTCTGGGCAGGTAGTGGATGAAAAGGTAGAAAGGGTTTGTGTCACCAGAGGGGCATGTGACCTCTTGAGTTCTGAACCTGAGGTGATTCAGTGGAATGTCCTCGGGCATTCTGTAGCCTTCAATTTTAAAGAGTGGGATAAGGGACTGCGTCACCAGATAATGTGAGTAAAGTGCTTTTAGATCACCAGATGAAAAGCGTCTTATAAAATCCCAAGGTGCTGGTGTTAGTTTGTTATTGTCATCAACAGAAATAATTGTTACTTTTAATCATATTGGGGCAGGTGGGGCTCAGTTACCTTAGGCCAATATAGGAATAATAAACTGTTGAATTGGGAAAAAAGGACCAACCCTATGCTATGCTTATTCAGTTTCTCATAGAGGGCATCATGGCTTTCTCTGCAAGAACATTTCTTACCCAGTGTTCTAATGGGTGATTCCAGAAGACCAAAAATTCAGCTTCTACCTCTTCAGGATTGTAACTAAAAAGCATAGAGGAGCAAAAGAAACACACAGAGAAAGAAAATGAGACTTGCTTTCCTAATTTTGAGGTTAATTTTTTTCTTTTTTCACTATAATAATAAACACTCTTCTTGTCCAAAGAGAAATCTTTGTTCTAGGACTGCCCTTCACTGCTGTGCCCTTGTTTGTGATTTTGATATTCTTGGTATTTGTTACTACCATCTATGTCAGGTGAGATGGGCCCCTTACAAGAGCTAGTCCTTTGATGTCCTTTGGCCAGGTGAAGCCATGTTCTGCTTCCAATCTGAACAGAGCAAAGGATTCTCAAGTCAGTTTTCCTCTGAGTTCAGAGTCCTTTCTTACCCACATACATGTAAGTGAAATGGAAAACAGTCTTTCAGAAAGTACTTTTTAACAGCAGCCTGTGGAATTTTAGCCTTGGTGTCTAAGAAATACCCTGAAAGAATTCTCTGATAAAGATACTTGTTTTTCTCCAGGTGAGACACAGTAACCCGGTTGAACTCTACATCTGGAAAGCTGAAGACTGAAGAAAGATAAGAGACATTGACTAGTCTGGAAACAGGGACATCTTTGGAACTTCGTTTTCATCCACAGTAAACTTTTGAAGTGTCATCAATTGGAATTGATTTCTTCATCTTATTCTGCCTGTTGGGAAGAACATGGCTTCAAGGATTTTAAGTTTCCCTTTAGTTTTACATGAACTTTGTAGGAAACAGAGCCCTTAAAGGGCTTGGGAATAACAAGAAGAGATTGAATACAGAGAAGCTTGCCCTGTTTTCCTTGCCCCTTCAAAGAAAAGGATTTATAGCTCAAACTTACAACAGCTGTTGTCCAGCTTTAGCCATCAAGAGAGAAATAAATTAAACCACCATTGCCAGACTACAAGCCCTGGTGAAGTCAGGGTGTGGGAGTGGTGGCGTTGAGAAGACTACCTAAAAGAGACAAAGACTGCAGTAAACAAAGCTCCTCTTTAAAGTTGGAAGGGGCCTCAGGTTCCTTCTTGGACTGAAATAGAAATAGAAACACAGGGCACACCTCTTTTAGGTGCAGCTCACATTTTATGGAACTGTAGTCGTGGAGGTACTATAGTATCTCAGAAGAATTTTTCTTTGCCCAAAGTTTTTTTGCCATACCCTGATATTCTCTCCTTCTTTTGAAGACCTGCCTCCATCCATGAGCTGTATCTTGATCTGTCTGACTGTCCATGTTTTCCGCCTGCAACCATTTGCATGTGTACAGCCTACTGTTTGTCTCCAGTTTTTAAACTGTACAAGTTGTGTTTCTTAATCTTCCCTTCTGCCTTGTTCTGGGGAGGTGGTTATTCATCATTTGGAATCACCTTTCCCCCTCCCATGTGCTTTCCTTCATTTGAGATCTTTTGACCTTTGGCTTTATTTGGGAGGGGGAAGGGTGATAAAGTTTTCTGTTTCCCTGGTTTTCTTTTGTACTCCTCTCTGTTGCTTCCCTCCTCCCATTTTCTTGTCTGTTCTGCCGCTGTGTGGGCCTGGGCTATGCGGCAGGGCAGATTTCCCATCAGAGCTCCAACATGCCCGCAGAGTCTGGAAAGAGATTCAAACCCAGCAAGTATGTCCCGGTCTCTGCAGCCGCCATCTTCCTAGTGGGAGCTACGACACTCTTCTTTGCCTTTACGTGAGTTTTCTCCCAGCAGGGGTGTTTGGGTGGGTGGATACTCCATGGGAAGTGAGGAGATAACGCTTTCTCTTGAGTTTTGCAAAGCCAAGTGACTGGGAGGGCTCAGTGTCTGGTACAGGTAAATCCAAATCCCAGAGACATGTAAGAAAAATGAGAAAAAGCCTGTCCTTTCAGTCGTGTTATCAATTTTACTTAGCTGAATCTTCTACCTACCCTTTCCTCCTGTATTTTGGAATCATAGATGTCTTCATATTTTTCTACCCAGCTCCATCATTAGATGATCCTAAGCTAGGAAGGAAGTGGGAGGAAACCACCAGAGAGGCTTAAAGCAGTTTAAGCAATCAATTCTATGAGAAAGAGAACTAGACTAGACTAAAGGCTTTTTTTTTTTTTTTTTTGGAGACAGCGTCTCTTGCTCTGTCACTCAGGCTGGAGTGCAATGTCGCAGTCTTGGCTCACTGCAACGTCCGCCTCCCGAGTTCAAGCGATTCTCCTGCCTCAGCCTCCTTAGTAGCTAGGATTAAAAGTGCCAACCACCACACCCGGCTAATTTTTTTATTTTCAGTAGAGATGGGGTTTCACCATATTGGCCAGGCTGGTCTCGAACTCCTGACCTCAAGTGATCCATCCACCTTGGCCTCCCAAAGTGCTGGGATTACAGGTGTGAGCCACCGTGCTGGGCCGACTAAAGCCTTTTTAAATGCTAATGGCTTTTTTCCAGGATGTCTGAAACTTAGGTTTGAGATTGTGGAAACTGAGAGTACTGGAAAATTTCAGAATTGATTTATAAGATACACCAATGAGAGAGTTTTGGCTTTTAGTGCTACCCAGATGGTTTTCTTTGTACTCTTAAGAGCAGAAGCCTGGAGACGTGAAGGCCACTGAGAAAGGAAAGGGTAAGTTGTATTTGGGAAGAGAGTCCTAAAAGAGTCCCTTTATTTTAGTTTCTGCCGAGGGAATGACAGTAATTTTCCCATTACTTGGTTCTGTTGGGAAAAGCAGTTGGTATGAAAAAATTTCCCATTTAGTATCTAGGATCTGCATCATTCTCACTTTGATCTTCAGACTTTCTTCATTTACTTGTTATTGGAAGAGACTGAGTGATTTAAACCTTCCCTTTTTCCTCAGTTTTTTTTTTTTTTTAAGCTCTTGACCATCTGGAAGGCATCCTTGCTGTTACCTGTTTATAAATTAACATATACCTGGCTTCTGAGCCTTATACTGTTGAGTCATTGATTTAGCACTCTAGTTGCAGCTCTTGGAATCATTAGAGCATGCTGGATCTTCTGGGAAGTTACTTTGTCATGGTTCAGGCTCAAACCTAGTTGTGAAGTGTTACTCAGAGCAACATGAGGTTGCTGGAAAGAGGAAGAAGTGAATTGAAGTGGTAGGGAATAAAAACACTTGGGCTCATTGAAGTAGAGATTGTTGGGGTGGAGGCAATTATACACAGAAGTTAAATCTGAGGTAGGAGGGAAGGAAAACTCCCCATATTTAGCTTTAGAAGCCAAAAGATATTCTGAAAAATGTGGGTCACATTGTCTAAAGAGTCAGCAAAGTAATACTGATGTATTTCTCTAGTTTTTAAAGAAGGAGAGAAAGAATCACTATCTAAGGCATGAACACCATCCTACTTCTCACCTCCTCTGAAGCAGAGAAGTTGTAGATTTTTTGGCCCCCAGCTCTGAGCTTGAGCATGCCTGCTGGAGTCTCTCAAGGATCTAGAGACAGTGCTGCTTTTCTCTGACTTAATATTTTCTTCATAACCTTTTCCTCTTGCTTAAACTCAACATGTTCAGTGTTCTGTCCTTCTTCATACATTTACTACCAGAAAGAGGGGTGAGTCTTTGGTGTCAGAACTTGTTTTGGTTTTTGCTAATATGGCCAGGAAGTAGAATCAAAATTTTAACCAAGGGACATTTATATTATATCTTAGTATCCTGTAGCAATTTTGGTTCTGGGTCAAGAGGGGTATGTACAAGACCAGTTTGACACCCTTAACTCTGCTCAATTGGGGAGGGTCTATTTTCCTTTAAGAGGCAAAGCCTTTGGAGAAGGAAATTGAGGGGACTAAGTGATTTCTGTCTTTCAAGCTCCCTCTTCTTGAGATGGAGCAAGCAGAATCCTTGTTTTTAATTTGCTAATCTGGAACCATTGAAGTGTTTGACTGGTTATACCAGTTTGCCTACAGAGAGTTGCCCTGACATAGGCATTTTCTCAACTGATAGTTGAAGCTGTTTAACCTACTTTCTCATTCCCTGGTGCCAGTAAAGTAGGAGCCCTCCTTATTCCATGGTCTCTTAGCTCTAGGAAAAAGGATTTTGGAGGACAATATTGACCCTATTTGGAATTATTGCCTCTCATCCAAAGTTAGAAGAACCCTAAGTCATAGCTGGAGTTCCTTCCCCCTGGCGCTAGTTTCCACAGGACCAATTTCTGGGCTCCATCTTTTCCTAAGCATCTCCCCTATTCACCTTGTGGGGGCATAAACACCCTGTTTATCTTACTCTAGCACCTAGCTGGGGTAATTCTGAAATTCTCATCTCCTCTTCTCCATCTGACTAGAGTATTTCCTCTATAAGCATATATTTGGGCTGAGGCACCACTGTTCTTAAAAACTATCCTCATGTATTTTACCTCTTTCGAGGTTCAGTTCCCTGGAGAATCCCCTTTTTAAAACCATACAACCTAAAAAAGAGTTCAGGGTTTCAAATGGAGAGGCAAGAGGAAAACTCTCTGAACTAGCTCCTATGTGGGGCTGTAAATCTGTAACTACTCTATCATCCTCCTATTCTCTTCACTAGGCTACAACTAGCTACATTATTAGAAGCCCCAGGTGAGAATTACTTTGGGATATAGAGGAATGCGAGTAGGAGGGAGAGTCCCTTTCAGGTAACAGACATAATTAGTGGAGGCATGTAGACTTCAACTAGTTAGGAACAATTTAACTTCCATGTTTCTTTGTTAAGTTGGGGAAAGCTATGAGCAGAAATTACTAGTTGAGTTTGCATCAAAGAAATAGTAATCTGCCCCAGAGAATCTTGAACAGAACAGTTCAGGCCTTCCTCCCAGAACTCTAATCCCTCTCATTCCCTGAATTTGTCCAGCACTAAAACTAAGGAATGGTGGGGATCCTGTCTTAATTCTTCTCTGTTTTCACTATTTGGGAGGGAGAGTGTCTGCTGAAGTAACCTTCTACCTCCCAGTTAGTTACTAGACTTCATTTAGGATAACTACTTGGATGCTTATCTATCTTAGTTTAATCTTGTTTTTTGACTGGCAGAGGGGCAGTCCTAGGTAAGTGGGATAAGCACTCTTTGGGGGAGGTCAGGAGATTGATTCTGGTAAAGTCTGTTAACCTTTGTGGACCTAAGTTCTTCCTGTTTATAGTGAGAACGTTGACCTACAGCAGTTTGTTTAAGAAACATGACCCTTTTTCAAATGAAATCTTATATAAAAAAAAACAACATAAAAATTAGGGCTGCTCTGGTTCAAGTGAGGCTGGCATATAGAGGCCCAGCCCCTTGGTATCGCCTCTTTACCCTGTAGGATCCCCTGAGACCTAGTGCTCCTGGTAACACCATTTCGAATCACTTTGAATTGTATCTTGTTTAAAGTCTCATCAAACTGTGAATTAGTCCAGTTAAGGTCTTATTTTATCCATTTCTAAAGCTGGTGGGAGGGGGCAGGATAAGATCTCTGCTTCACGTGATTTTTTTTTTTTTTTTTTTTTGAGACAGAGTCTTGCTCTGTCGCCCAGGCTGGAGTGCAGTGGCGCTATCTTGGCTCGCTGCAAGCTCTGCCTCCTGGGTTCATGCCATTCTCCTGCCTCAGCCTCCCGAGTAGCTGGGACTACAGGCGCCCACCACCACACCCGGCTAATTTTTTGTATTTTTAGTAGAGAAGGGGTTTCACTGTATTAGCCAGGATGGTCGTGATCTCCTGGCCTCGTGATCTGCCTGCCTCAGCCTCCCAAAATGCTGGGATTACAGGCGTGAGCCACCACGCCTGGCCCCTATTTTATCCATTTCTAAAGCTGGTGAGGAGGGGGCAGGATAAGATCTCTGCTTCATGTGATTTTTTTTTTTTTTTTTTTTTTGAGATGGAGTCTTACTCTGTTGCCCAGGCTGGAGTGTGGTGGTGTGATCTCGGCTCACTGCAACCTCTGCCTCCTGGGTTCAAGCGATTCTCCTGCCTCAACCTCCTGAGTAGCTGGAATTACAGGCGCCTGCCACTAAGCCCAGCTAATTTTTGTATTTTTAGTAGAGATGGGGTTTCACCACAATGGCCAGGCTGGCCTCAAACTCCTGACTTCAGGTGATCCACCCACCTCGGCCTCTCAAAGTCCTGGGATTACAGTCGTGAGCCACTGCACCTGGCCAGTTCACGTGATCTTCTAAGGGAAGGATAAAGTCAGAGTTGTATGGAAATCCGTGATGGTCTTTTCAGGCTCTCATCCATGATATAGTTTGCGGCTTTTCAGTTTCTGCCTCAGTCCTCTTCCAACCCTTTTACCCACAGGAAGTTGGCTGACCTCCATGGAGTTCTCTCTGGTCCCCCCTCACCCGTAACTGCAGAGGTATTAGCACCTGATTTGAGTGGGAGCAGCCTTGTGATTTAGCACATTAATGGAGCAGTGGTTGTGCCTTTTCCTTCTCACATTGTTTTCTTATCCAGGAATAAGTGCCCAGGTCCTACGTCTCACATTCAGCTGGTTGAAAGTCTGGGTACCACAAATCAGGTGTTTTCAGAGAAACTGGGTTGCCCACCTGTAAAGGGAGAAATTGTTTTCTCATGGAATCTTGAGGAAAGGATTTCTAAATGAGGATCTGCATGGGCAGGAAGTGGAACATTCATTTCAGCCTTCTCTCATCAACAAGGAACACTAGTCATATGCTCAAGCAATATGCTAGGCATGGGCAGAATGCATAGACCTATTCTTTAGGAGCTTAGTGTTTCTGTTTTAAGTGTCCTTGAATTCCTAGTATTTCAGATAGGGGAAGGTAGAGGTGGAATAATTGATGATGATAATAATGATGGTGATAGTTAATAATGTTTTCTTTTGTCTTCTGTCCACTGAATGCTCAGTATCAAGCCAGCTAGTTTAAAAAGAATTCTAGCACTTTGGGAGGCTGAGACGGGCAGATCAGGAGGTCAGGAGATCGAGACCATCCTGGCTAACATAGTGAAACCCCTTCTCTACTAAAAATACAAAAAAATTAGCCAGGCGTGGTGGCGGGCGCCTGTAGTCCCAGCTACTCGGGAGGCTGAGGCAGGAGAATGGTGTGAACCCGGGAGGTGGAGCTTGCAGTGAGCCGAGATCGCGTCACTGCACTCCAGCCTGGGCGACAGAGAGAAACTCTGTCTCAAAAAAAAAAAAAAAGAATTCTAGCGGCTGGGAGCAGTGGCTCACACCTGTAATCCTAGTACTTTGGGAGGCTGAGGCGGGAGGATCACTGAGCCCAGGAGTTCGAGACCAGCCTGGCCAACATAGTGAGACCTGTCTCTATAAAAAATAAGCAAAGTCAGCTGGTCATGGTGGCATGCACCTGTAGTCCCAGCTACTTGGGAGGGTAAGGCTGAAAGGTTGCTTGAGTCTGGGAGGCAATTTTAGTGAGCCAAGCGTGGGTGACAGAGCGAGACCCTGTCTCAAAAAAAATGAATTCTAATATCTTTTGAATGAAGATCTTTCTCCTTCATTCTCATGTTTGTACTATGTAGCTGAAGTAACAAGGTTGGAGAGTTTCATGTGGATTACCTAAGGCCTTGCATAGAGAAGTATTAATTGAGGCAGGATTAAAATCCAAAGATTCTTGACTCCTACTTTATGTTTCTTTCTAAGAACTTAACCATTTTTTTGTAACAGGATGCATTAGGGAGTGCTCTGAAACAGGGTTTCAGGAGTGCGGATATTGGAATCCATTCTCCCAATTTTATTTATTTTTATTTTTTATTTTATTTTGTATATATATTTTGAGACGGAGTTTGGCTTTTACACCCAGGCTGGCATGTAGTGGCGCGATCTTGGCTCACTGCAACCTCTGCCCCCCGGGTTCAAGTGATTATCTTGCCTCAGCCTCCCGAGTAGCTGGGATTACTGGTGCCCACCACCACGCCCGGATAATTTTTGTATTTTTAGTAGAGACAGAGTTTCACCATGTTGGCCAGGCTGGTCTCGAACTCCTGACCTCAGGTGATCCACTTACCTTGGTGTCCCAGAGTGCTAGGGTTACAGGCGTGAGCCACCATACCTGGCCCCACTCTGCCAATTTTATTTGGTCTTGAAAACAGGAGTGCTGAATGGATGGGCAGAAGAACCCGTTCTACCTGAGATGGTATAGGTCTGGTAGTCCTGTCAATGAGTCAGCCAGCCTTCTGGGCTGTGGCCACTCCCTAGGCTTTTAGAGCTTTATGATTATTGCCATAGTCTAAGGACGAGCCCCAACAACTCCTGTTCTGAGCTCTGGCCTCATCTTCCATCAAAGGCAACAGATTCAGACAGGCTACTTGGAGTGGTCACCTAGGAATCTGGCAAAGTACCATAGCAACGGAAAGCCTCTCCTTAAATCAAGCAGAATTTGGGATATGGCAAGAACAGGCTCTGCTCACACATGCCTCTCCTTGGTGGGGTGTTCCCTTATAGTGCTGATTGGAAGCAATGGTTCTGTGAATCTAGGAGCAAATATTGTCCATGAAGTTGTTATTTGCATCATTTCTAGATTCTGGCACTGTGGGGGCAGACTTTATTTTGGCAACAGATACTGGAATTCCATTCCAGGGTTACACACTTTATCTGGACCAAGTTGATATCCAGAAGGTTGTAGGGTAAAGTTCATCATCCAGGGATAGGTTGGCAGGATCCCCAAGAAATTGAGTTGCTTTGCTTAAAAATGAAACTGGCTGGGCATGGTGGCTCATGTCTGTAATCCCAGCACTTTGGGAGGCTGAGGCGGGCAAATCGCTTTGAGCTCAGGAGTTGAGTCCAGCCTGGGCAACATGGTGAAACCCTGTCTCTACAAAAAATTAGCCAGGCGTGGTGGTGTGCATCTGTAGTCCCAGCTACCCAGGAGGCTGGGGTGGGAGGATCACTGGAGCTCAGGAGTTTGAGGCTGCAGTGAGCTGTGATCTTGCCACTACACTCCAGCCTGGGCAACATGGTGAAACCCTGTCTCTACAAAAAATTAGTCGGGCGTGGTGGTGTGCATCTGTAGTCCCAGCTACCCAGGAGGCTGGGGTGGGATGATCACTGGAGCTCAGAAGTTTGAGGCTGCAGTGAACTGTGATCTTGTCACTATACTCCAGCCTGGGCAAGAGAGCGAGACCCTGTCTCAAAAAACAAAACTGAAGAAAGAGTCGGGTCAGAAAGATTGACATGGGCTTGCAAGAGGTTTCATATCTTGTTCTTACTCTCATTAGTTTCTCTCAGAGATGGAAACTAAGGTGAATATTTCTTTCAGAAGCTCAAGAGGCCACAGTGGCCAGTTGTAGGAATGAGACTTTTAAATCATGGGCACCTCAGTGTTCTAAGGATTTAATTTCTTTTTCCCTTCTAATTATCTTCCCAGGCTGTAGGAGTCAAGTGAGTCACCCTTTCTCTTCTTCCTCAGGCGGAAATTGAAGTGACAACTTAGTACTAGGGAGGGGCTCTGACCTGGATGACTGGTTTTCAGTTTCCCTCCCTCTTAAGGAACCTAGGAGGTCAGGCTTTGGGGTGATGCGGTGCAGGAACTCTTCTTTTTGCTTATATTCCACTCCAAACCCTGCCAATGTATGGAGACATCTTTTCTGAACCAAGGAACTCATAGAGGAAGAAGCTTCCATGGGGGGCTTTCTTTGAGGATAGTATAGAACTATGACTGAAGGTCTGTTTAGTCCCTAAAATTGATGCCCTCGCTCCAGCTTCATTATTTTGTCTTCTAATTGTGTACTGACATATCAAGCGAATCAAACAGCTAATTGATATTTACTATCTAAAAAGCCTGGCATATAATAAATACTAAAAACTTTTCAAAATGAATGGCTGAATGGAATTTGAATAAATAGATGGTGGTGGTAAAGATTTGTGAGATGCTTTGTGACAGTTTTGTCTCTTATCTTGATTTGCTTGTATCTCGTTAAGGATCTGAGTTCCTCCAAACTGCTCTGAGTCAGTCTCAGGGCTGTGCTTTTTGTTTTGGTGGGTGCAGATATCTTTTCTTCACAGAATCCCAGACTGCTGTGGTTTAATTCTCTGGAATCATATGCTGTCTTGTTCTCCTGTCCTCTTCTTCCTTTCCTTCAGTGAGTTCTTCCTTTGCTTTGACTGGTTCAGATAAAGGGGACAAGGACAGATGCTGTCCTCATTCTGGAGATTAAGTTCTCAGCCGCAAAGTAGATTAGAGTATTTATCCACTGTCTTGGTAGTGGGAAGTTCTCCCTGAGCTGAGACGAGAGTGTTTGATACTACTGACAAAAAAGCAGCACATCAGGTTCTTCCAAAACTTCCAGCTCCCAGGAAATCAGCAGAGAAAGGAAGAGCTCTTGAAGCATTCCTACGTAGATTCAAATCCTGAAAGAAACTGAGTTTAATTCTGGACTAGAGAATTGTTTTTTTGATCAAGAAAAGTTACCTTAAAGCATGTCTCTTGAGTTAACTGCTGTGGAATACTGGGTATGTTTGGGTAGTTTCTTTTTCCTACAAAATTGAGGACTTCTTTGGTCTGATAGTCTCTATCCTCCCCCATTCCTGCTTCATTTTTAGACATCAAAGGGTTTACTTCTGTGTCTTGATATCCATTCTCATCTGTGTGTTTTAAAAGAATTTCCCAACCTTAGGAACCGGCCTCTAGTTGAGTAAACTCTCAGGCATATCCAGTGCAATGAAGATACTTTAGGCACTTATGTGGTTCAGTCTCCTGGCAAGGAGGAGGGTGGGGCTAGAAAGGTAGGTGGTATCCCATGCTTTGGGCCAATGTGCAGGTCAGTGGGACATGGCTGGGATCCAGAAACCTCAGGCTGCTCCAGAGAAGCGAGTGTAGCTGATATCATAGTCAGTACCTGGTTCTCATGTCTGGTTAGAAAGGAGATAAGGACAGATCTCAAAACACGTGGCAAGATCCACAGGGTAGGAATGAATCTGAAGCACAAAGACCTTAGTGCAAGGGGTTAAGATGGGAGAGATTCTGACTCTTGTACGTTTATCTAAAGTGAGCAGTTCCCATAGGAAACTAGACTCACTTAGTGGGAAAGATAAAGATAATAATTTGGGATGGCAAAGGTAAACCACACAAGATTTATCTATAGGTAAGGGGCTAAGTCTTTACAGATTTTTGTATGTATGGTTCGTGTCCAAAATATTAGAGGCAACCCCTCATTTTCTTTATTGTCTGTGCAGGTGTCCAGGACTAAGCCTGTATGTGTCACCTGCAGTGCCCATCTACAATGCAATTATGTTTCTCTTTGTGTTGGCCAACTTCAGCATGGCCACCTTCATGGACCCAGGGATTTTCCCTCGAGGTAAGATCTGCTTCTCTCTTAGAAGCACCTTACACTGCCTTTGAAAAATAATGATTTGGCCATACGCAGTTGATCTTGGGCCTTAAGAGTCCTGGGATTTTGGGATATGAAAAATAATGATTTGGGCATACGCAGTTGATCTTGGGCCTTAAAGTCCGGGGATTTGGGGATACTTTTATCATTTTCTGATGATGAAAATCAGGTCAGGGTCTTTAGGAATATATGTCATAACTTCTAGTCCTATGATTCACTTTGGGTCAAATCTTTGAGTTTTAGTGATTTGTTCAGCAGAAATTTATTTAAAGCATATGGGTTGGATGCTATTTTTAGGTACAGTAATACCCACAGTGAATTAAGACAGTTATAACAGTGTGATGCAGACTATAATGGAGGCAAGAGCAAGGTTCTGTGAGAATACAAAAAATTGAGAACAAAGAAATATGAGAACATATTTTGCCCAAATAAATTGGGGAAATGCTGCTGAAAATAGGTGGGAAAGACTTTACCAAGTAGAATATAGGAGGGAAGTGCATTTTTAGGCAGAGAAAACAGCACATGCAGAAGCTTGTAGCCATGAAGTGGCAAACTTAGTGGGGCTAGAGGATGTTATGCATGGTGTGACCAGAGGGATGGGAGGTAAACCCAGAGCCAAATTGTCAAGGACTTTGCATACTAAGTTAAATAGATCATACATTTTCCTTTGGATAGGAAGAGGTCTTTAATTGGAGGACTCAACATCAGAATTCCTTTTAGAAAAATAATTCTTGTAAGAATTACAGCTACCTTTTGGGAGGCTGTGGAAATAAACCAGATGAGAACTTGAATTCAAGGCTGGATTTACAGATTTTTTAGTAGTAGACTCAATAATTTTTCATGACTTTTCATGATTTTATTGGGCAAGAGAGAGAAAGTGGAGGAATTATCTAGAGTAGTTTCAAGGTTCATAACTGGGAGATAAGTTGGATACTGATTTTTATAAACCTGAATATGAGATACAAGAATGTCAAACGGGTTTGGAGGGAAGACAGAGAATAAATACTCTTAGACATGTTGAATTTGATATACTTGAATCAGCCAGGTAGAGTTACCCAGTGGGCAATTGAATAGTCAGTGTTGAAGACCTTGATTTAATAATCTTCATCCATGTGGTATTTGAAACAACAGGAGTAAGATTGTCCAGAGAAAATACTGTGAGATTATGAAAGAACTGAGGTTAGACCTGATCAGCACTGACATTTTTGTAACGATCAGAGGAGGAGGAAGAGCCATGAAGAAGGATTGAGTAAGAAGAGTTAGTAGGAGGAGAAATAGAACAAAGTGGGAACTAAGGAAAATTCATCAAGTAGCCGATGGTTGGCAGTATTAGAAATTAGAGAGCTCCAATAGTATGGAAACTCAAATTTCCCATTTTTTTTGGTAACTAATAATTAATTTTTTTTTTTTTTTTTTTTGAGACAGGGTCTCACTCTGTTGCCCAGGCTGGAGTGCAGTGGCGCAATCACGGCTCACTGCAGCCTTGACCACCCTGGCTCAGGTGATCTCCCACCTCAGCCTCCAGAATTGCTGGGACTACAGGCGCGGGCCACCACACCCAGCTAATTTTTCTATACCTATTCTTGGTAGAGATGGGGTTTCCATATTGGCCAGGCTGGTATCGAACTCCTGACCTTGTGATTCGCCTACCTCAGCTTCCCAATGTGCTGGGATTGTAGGCGTGAGCCACCGCGCCTGGCCCAAAATTACTCTTTTAAGAAGTAAGCTGGCTGGGCACAGTGGTTCATGCCTGTAATCCCAGCACTTTGGGAGGCTGAGGTGGGCAGATCACCCGAGGTCGGGAGTTTGAGACCAGCCTGACCAACATGGAGAAAACCCATCTCTACTAAAAATACAAAAAATCAGCCGGGTGTGGTGGCACATGCCTGTAATCCCAGCTACTCGGGAGGGTGAGGCAGGATAATTGCTACGGGAGGAGAGAGTTTTTTAGGATACAGAATTTAGCTTGTTTGTAGCGTGCGGAGATGGAACCAGAGGAGAGAGAAGCTGAGGTTGAAGAAAGGTGATAATTGAAATTGGACTTTTAGAGGAAGGAGATGCTTTCCAGTACATTTCTGAAGGTTATGCTTGCAGAAGAAGTAGGCTCTTTCTGGAATAGGAGGGGAGAGAACCATCATCAATGGACTAAAAGGTAGAAAGAAAATAAGTTGACAAAGGTTGTCACTGATGACATGTAGTTTTCCTCTCCAATGTGAGGTTATTTTGCAAGAGCGAGACAGGTAGTTTCGGGCTGGCAACTCTGGTGAGATGAAGTTTTTCTGAAATTCACTGTAGGCTTGGCGTGGTGGCTCACATCTTAATTCCAGCACTTTGGGAGGCCAAGGTGGGCAGATCACCTGAGGTCAGGAGTTCAAGACCAGCCTGGTCAACATGGTAAAACCCTGTCTTTACTGAAAAATACAAAAATTAGCCCGACATGGTGGTGGGTGCCTATGATCCCAGCTACTTGGGAGGCTGAGGCAGGAGAATCGCTTGAGTGGGGGAGGCAGAGTTTGCAGTGAGCCGAGATTGTGCCATTGCACTCCAGCCTGGGCAACAGCAAGACTCTGTCTCAAAAAGCAAGAAAAAAAGAACTTCATTGTGCTCCCAAAGCCTACATCATTGTGCTTCGTTTGTGACTTCCCTTCAAAGATTGGGTGAGGGAAAAGAACTTTGTGTCCCTAAAGCCAAGAAAGGCTATTTTAATGAGCCTTTAATGTTCATTCATCAAATATTTATTGATGTAATATGGAAGGCACTATGATGGTCATTTGGGGTTTTTAAGAAGGTCATTGCTGGCCGGGCATGGTGGCTTACGCCTGTAATCCCAGCACTTTGGGAGGCCAGGGCGGATCACTTGAGGTCAGGAGTTCGAGACCAGCCTGGCCAACATGGCGAAACCCCGTCTCTACTAAAAATATAAAAATTAGCCAGGCATGGTGGTGCACGTGCCTATAACCCCAGCTCCTTGGAAGGCTGAGACAGGAGAATTGCTTGAACCTGGGAGGTGGAGGTTGTGATGAGCCGAGATTGCCCCATTGCACTCTAGCCTGGGCGATAAGAGCAAAACTCCATCTGAAGAAAAGTAAGTAAAAAATAAAAAGGTCATTCCTTTCAAATAGCTCAGACTAGAAAGGAAGATAGGAAGACACCTCTATAAACAAATACACCGTGGGCCGGGTGCGGTGACTCACGCCTGTAACCCCAACTCTTTGGGAGGCCCAGGTGAGTGGATCACCTGAGGTTGGGAGTTCGAGACAAGCCTGACCAGCATGGAGAAACCCTGTCTCTACTGAAAATACAAAATTAGCCGGGCGTGGTGGTGCATGCCTGTAATCCCAGCTACTCGGGAGGCTGAGGCAGGAGAATCCCTTGAACCCGGGAGGTGGAGGTTACTGTGAGCTGAGATTGCGCCACTGCATTCCAGCGACAGTGTGAGACTATGTCTCAAAACAAACAAACAAAAAACAAATACATTGTGTAAGAGTAATCAAAGAGATCACTTCTGGTAGATGATGATGTAGAAGGATCAGACATTTCAAAATAAGGAGCATTGCAACTGGGCATGCTGGTGCCCACCTGTGGTTCCAGCTACTTAGGAGGCTGAGGTTGGAGGATCAGTTGAGCCCAGGAGTTCAGGGCTGCAGTGAGCTGTGGTCGCAGCACAGCACTCCAGCCTGGGTGATAGAGCAAAACTCTCTTAAAAGAAAAATAGCATTTGAATTTTTTCCCTTTAAAAGAAAAAAATCTTTTTTTTTGAGACAGAATCTCACTCTCTGTTGCCCAGGCTGGAGTGCAGTGGCTCCATCTCGGCTCACTGCAACCTCTGCCTTTCGGGTTCAAGCAATTATTCTCCCTCAGCCTCCCGAGTCGCTGGAATTACAGGAGCGTGCCACCGTGCCTGGCTAATTTTTGTATTTTTAGTAGAGATGGGGTCTCACCATGTTGGCCAAGCTACTCTGGAACTCCTGACCTCAAATGATCCACCAGCCTCAGCCTCCCAGAGTGCTGGGATTACAGGCATGAGCCACTGTGCCTGACCAAAAGAAAAAATCTTTTATTTAAAGATTTCAATAAGTAGTGCACATTCATTATGTACGAAGTACAAAAAAGGCAAAACATTACCTATAATTTCACAGACCAGAGCTAACTACTGTTATATTGTGGTATATATCCTTGCAATATTTTGAAGACTTAAAAAATATATGTGTATATTTATGTATACCATGTATCTGTAGTATATATTTGTGTGTTTGTGTGTGTGTGTTTTTTTTTTTTTTTTCCAGACAGTGTCTTACTCTGTCACCAAGGCTGGAGTGCAGTGGCATGATCTTGGCTTACTGCAACCTCTGCCTCCCAGATTCAAGCCATTCTCCTGCCTCAGCCTCCCAAGTAGCTGGGATTACAGGCGTGTGCCACCACCCCTGGTTAATTTTTATATTTTTTATAGAGATGGGGTTTCGCCATTTTGGCCAGGCTGGTCTTGAACTCCTGGCCTCAAGTGATCTGCCCTCCTTGGCCTCCCAAAGTGCTGGGATTACAGGCATGAGCCACCGTACCCGGCTGTACAGTTCTTTACCTAGCATTTCTTGTGATGTAAATATGAAAAAATGCTATGTAAAGAAATCAGTAAAATTTGAAAACTTAATTTTTAATTCCACACTATCATCTATTTAATTTTTCCTTCCCACATTTTTTTTTCTAGGTTAATAATAAAAATTGCTCTGGGTGCGGTGGCCCATGCTTGTAATCTTAATACTTTGGGTAGCTGAGGCGGGTGGATTGCCTGAGCTCAGGAGTTTGAGACCAGCCTGGGGAACATGGTAAAACCCCGTCTCTACTAAAAATACAAAAAATTAGCTGCCGAAGTGGCGTGCGCCTGTAATCCCAGCTATTTGGGAGGCTGAGACAGAAGTATCACTTGAACCCGGGAGGCGGAGGTTGCAGTGAGCCAAGATCACGCCCTTGCACTCCAGCTTGGATAACAGAGCAAGACTCCGTCTCAAGAAAAAAAAAAAAATTGCTAACTGTATATGAGAAGGCAAATAATGTCTTTTAAGTTTTGAAATGGGATGGTGGGTTTCTGATAGCTGAAAATTGAGAGAAAGGGCATTTATGCTCGTGCCAACAAATAATACTGAAATACGTATATGTAGAGAAAATTCATAGAGTAGGGGAAGACATTTTGGGAAAGGATTTTTTTTTTTTTTTTTTTTTAAGATGAAGATGAAGTCTTGCTGTGTTGCCCAGGCTTGAGTGCAGTGGCGTGATCTCAGCTCACTGCAAACTCCGCTTCCCGGGTTCAAGTGATTCTCTTGCCTCAGCCTCCTGAGTAGCTGGGACTACAGGTGCATGCCACCACACCAGGCTAATTTTTGTGTTTTTAGTAGAGACGAGGTTTCACCATGTTGGCCGTGCTGGTTTTGAACTCCTGAGCTCAGGCAATCCGCCCTTCTCGGCCTCCCAAAGTGTTGGGATTACAGGCATGAGCCACCATGGTTGGCTGGGCAAAGGATTCGTGCCTGGAAAAAAAGGTTGATGTTAGTTCCTCTCTTGGATTGCTATAGTTCACTCATATAAATGTAGATACTGAACTCTTATGCAAACTCATTATGTATGTGCTTTGATATGTAAACTATTTCTTTAAAATATATTGATACAGTTAAACCAAATAACACCAGCAGATGCATACGAGAGCTACCTCTTGAGTCATTTTATCTCGAACCTCACTTCCCAATGCAGAATAAATTGCTTCCTCATCCATGTTCCCATAGCGTTGTATAAAGACCTGACCTCACAGTCTTGTAGTTCCTAGTCTCACTCATTAGACTGTGAATTCCTCAAAGGCAGAAGCTATATTTTAAACATCATTGGATCCCTAGCACTTACTACAGTTCTGGCATAGTTGTTTTTAATTGACTTTTCCTCTCTACAGCTGAGGAGGATGAGGACAAGGAAGATGATTTCCGAGCTCCCCTTTACAAAACAGTGGAGATCAAGGGCATCCAGGTGCGCATGAAATGGTGTGCCACCTGCCGCTTCTACCGTCCCCCTCGATGTTCCCACTGCAGTGTCTGTGACAACTGTGTGGAGGTAAGCACCCTGGGTGGGGTAAGACCTCATGCTTAACCTTCATTGTCTTCATCCTAACCATATAATAGATTCTTAGCTTTGGATGTGGTATAGTCCTGTCTAACTACGTTGGCCACATGGTCCAGCTCTGTCAAATGGTGTTAATAATGACATGGCATGAGAGGCAGAGCATAAATATTATTGCAGGAGGGAAGCTTTAACTCAATATGGGCATAGGCTTTCTTTTTTATTTATTTTTACTTTTTGTAGTGATGAGGTCTCACTGTGTTGCTTGGACTGTCTCAGATTCCTGGCTTCAAGTGATCCTCATGCCCTGGCCTCCCAGAGTGCTGAGTGCTGGGATTACAGGCATGAGCCATTGCACCAGCAGGGTGTAGGCTTTCTTGACACCAAGATTTATAGTTCTAGCCTTCTATCTATTGGCTCAGTTTTGGTTATTTATCCTGGCTTTGCATTTTCTCTTCCAGAAAATCATGCTGTTGTGTTTCAATTTGTTGTAGTTCTTTTCCTGCCTGTCCTTCTGCATTCCTTGTCCTTTTTCCATTCCATTTTCACTTAGCTATAAGCAGTTACCTGCCAAATCTTCCTTCCAGTCCTCTTTTCTTATGAATCTTGATGTTTCTGCAAAACCTCTGACATTCGTCACTTTTAGAGTTCCTTGGTCACATAGGATAAATGTTGAGAGCTGGCCTTGGTCTTTATATATATATATATATTTATTTATTGAGATGGAGTCTCACTCTGTTGCCCAGGCTGGAGTGCAGTGGCGCAATCTCGGCTCACTGCATCCTCCGCCTCCCGGGTTCAACCGATTCTCCTGCCTCAGCCTCCTGAGTAGCTGGGATTACAGGCACGCGCTACCACGCCCGGCTAATTTTTGTATTTTTAGTAGAGATGGGGTTTCACCATGTTGGTCAGGCTGGTCTCGAACTCCTGACCTCGTGATCTACCCGCCTCGGCCTCTCAAAGTGCTGGGATTATAGGCGTGAGCCACCGCGCCCGGCCAATTTTTTTTTTTTCTAGAGATGGGGTCTTGCTATGTTGCCCAGTACAGTGGCTATTCACAGGCAGTCATCATAGTTCACTACAGCCTTGAACTCCTGGGCTCAAGCCCCAGCCCCCCAAGTAGCTGGGACTACAAGTGTGCACCACTACGCCTGGTTTGGCCTTGGCCTTTGACCAACCTCTGGAAGGTCTCCCTTGCAGATTTATAGAGCAAAATAAACTGGATTTAATTTTGAACTAATTGGTGACCATGATCATAAATTACTAAAACCAAAACTTAGCTGCCATGTGTTTCTCTTCTTGACAGAAGTAATTTAATGCTATGGTCCAGGGATGCCTCTCATCTGTCTCTCTTTGTCCCTAGGAATTTGATCATCACTGCCCCTGGGTGAATAACTGTATTGGTCGCCGGAACTACCGTTATTTTTTCCTTTTCCTCCTTTCCCTGACAGCCCACATTATGGGTGTGTTTGGCTTTGGCCTCCTTTATGTCCTCTACCACATAGAGGAACTCTCAGGGGTCCGCACGGCTGTCACGTATCCTTCAAGGCCTTTTAGGTTGTGGGATTGGAAGGGGGAGGAATGAGGGCTAAAGGGAAAATGGCTGCAGTAGGGGCCGGGGAAAGTGAGGTCATGTTGCTCTGTTCTCCTTGATTGTTTGGCATCAGAATGGCAGTAATGTGTGTGGCTGGCTTATTCTTCATCCCTGTAGCTGGCCTCACGGGATTTCACGTGGTGCTGGTGGCCAGGGGACGCACAACCAATGAACAGGTATGGAGAGAAGTGACAAGAGACCCCTGAAGAGCAGGTCATGTCTCTTTAGCCTTCTGATTAGTGTGCAGTGTAGTGCTTCCACAAAGAGATGCTTAATGAATACTTTTCATGATTATGTAGAGATTAATGGTAGGGAGTGAGGTAGTCCTAGTTCCTCATGTAAGTGTAGAGGCCATGTAAGAATAGAGGCCATTTCTCACATATACACCATGGAATACTATGCAGCCATAAAAAAGGATGAGTTCTTGTCCTTTGTAGGGACATGGATGAATCTGGAAACCATCATTCTGAGCAAACTGTCGCAAGGACAGAAAACCAAACACCGCATGTTCTCACTCATAGGTGGGAATTGAACAATGAGAACACTTGGTCATGGGGTGGGGAACATAACACCCTGGGGCCTGTTGTGGGGCGGGGGAGAGGGGAGGGATAGCATTAGGAGATATACCTAATGTAAGTGACGAGTTAATGGGTGCAGCACACCAACATGGCACATGTATACATATGTAACAAACCTGCATGTTGTGCATATGTACCCTAGAGCTTTAAGTATAATAATAATAAAGATACTCTCAAAGACATACTAAGACAATAGAGATAAAGGCTGAATTTTGCCCTAAAATATCTTTTTTTATTTTTTATTTTTTTGAGACAGAGTCTTGATCTGTCGCCCAGGCTGGCATCCAGTGGTGTGATCTTGGCTCACTGCAACCTCTGCCTTCTGGGTTCAAGCGATTCTCCTGCCTCAGGCGCCCAAGTAGCTGAGATTACAGATGTGCATCACCACGCCCAACTAATTTTTGTATTTTTAGTAGAGACAGGGTTTCACCATGTTGGCCAGGCTGGTCTCGAACTCCCGACCTCAGGTGATCCACCCACCTCAGCCTCCCAAAGTGCTAAAATATCTTTTATTTATTTATTTATTTATTGTAATTTTAGTAGACACGGGGTTTCACCATGTTAGCCAGGATGGTCTCGATCTCTTGACCTCGTGATCCGCCCATCTCGGCCTCCCAAAGTGCAGGGATTACAGGCGTGAGCCATTGTGCCCGGCCTAAAAATATATTTTATAACAAAATAATATCTATCTCCAAAGAAAGTCTTGGATGGTTTGGCATCATCACCTGAAATATCAATTGAGAGACCCAAACCAAACTGAAACTGGACAATATAGCATAAAGAATAAGATGATAGTTTTTTAAACAATACTCACCATAGAACTTGGTATCCAAATAATAGTATTCTTTCTTTAGTTTGTCAAAAATCATATTAATAGATTTTCAAATTTAAAGTGTAGCAAGACATATGTGTATGTGCAGATATGTTCATATACATATAAATATTTAAGATCTTCCTAAAAAAAAAAAGAATAGAGGCCACTTCTTAGTTAACAGACATTTACTATATGCCCACTGGATACTGGAGAATTTAGGCTCTGAGTTTATAGAAACAATGAAAGACTTAGGCTAGCCCTCAAGAAGCTTATAGTGCTGCTTACAGGAAAGCAATGATTTTTGTGCATATAATAGTAGCTAATCTTAATTGCTTTTTTTTTTTTTCTTTTTTGAGACAGAGTATTGCTTTGTCACCCAGGCTGGAGCCCAGTGGCTGGAGCCCACTGGCTGGGGCGCAGTGGCACGATCTCGGCTCACTGCAACCTTTGCCTCCTGGCTTCAAGCAGTTCTCCTGCCTCAGCTACCCAAGTAGCTGGGATTGCAGGTGCCTGACACCATGCCCGGCTAGTTTTTATATATTTTTATAGTAGAGATGGGGTTTTGCCATGTTGGCCAGTTTGGTCTCAAATTCCTGACCTCAGGTGATCCACCTGCCTCAGCCTCCCAAAGTGCTGCGATTACAGTTGTGAGCTGCCATGCCCAGCCCTTAATTGCTTATTCTTTATCTTAGTTTTCAATATTTAGAAAGCTATCCCATTTTACATGAGGAAACTGAGGTTTTGGGTCAACAACCATGAGGTAGACCTAGGATTTGAACTAAGGACCCTGACTGTAGATTCCCTGCTCTTAACCATAACATATATAAATTTCTTGTGTTTTACTCATTTGCATAGCCCTCAGATAGTGAGTGCACAATAACTTGTAATAGATTTGTATTTTGGCCTTTGGAAGTCAAGGTCTCATCTTCTAACCTGGTATTTTTTTCTCCCTCTAGGTTACGGGTAAATTCCGGGGAGGTGTGAACCCCTTCACCAATGGCTGCTGTAACAATGTCAGCCGTGTTCTCTGCAGTTCTCCAGCACCCAGGTACGCCTATCCCTTTGGTCTAGTGTTTACCATTGGTCAGAACTTTTATCTTCTTTGGGCTTGTTCTGGTAAAGGAGGGGTCTGGTGAGAGCCTTTAGGAAGGGTTCTCTATCTTAGAATGTTAAGTACCTACTCTATCTTAGAATGGTAAGTACCTACATGCCCATCCTTTAGTGCAGTGGTCCCTAACCTTTTTGGCAGCAGGGACTGGTTTCATGGGAGACACTTTTTCCACAGATGGGGGCTGGGGTGGGGTGGTTTCAGGATGAAACTGTTCCACCTCAGATCATGAGGCATTAGATTCTCATGGCTGGGTGTGGCGGCTCACACCCAGCACTTTGGGAGGCCGAGGTGGGCGAATCACTTGAGGTCAGAAGTTCAAGTCCAGCCTGGCCAATATGGTGAAACCCCTTCTCTACTCAAAATACAAAAATTAGCTGGGCAAGGTGGCAGGCACCTGTAATCCCAGCTACTTGGGAGGCTGAGGCAGGATAATTGCCTGAACTCAGGAGGCAGAGGTTGCAGTGAGCTCAGAGCACACATACAACCTAGATCCCTTGCATGTGTAGTTTACAACAGGGTTCTAGGGTTTGTGCTCCTAAGAGAATCTAATGCCTCCGCTGATCTGACAGGAGATGGAGCTCAGGTGATAATGCTTGCTGGCCCACTGCTTACCTCCTGCTATGTGGCCCAGTTCCTAACAGGCCATGAACCGGTATTGGTCTGCGGCCCAGGGGTTGGGGACCCCTGCTTTAGTGGACACTGAATTCCATTGATATTCTTCAGGTATTAAGGTAAATCTTTGAGAATTGAGGGTGAATAAGATACACTCTAAAGTGCTTTCCTTGAGCTAGGTATCTGCTCACAAAGGCCTAGTCCTGCTGCAGTCCTTCACAGAATCAATTCTGTTTATTGCTAAGTAAGTTGATGGCCAAAACTGCAATTACTTTTTTACCAACCTAATAAAAATGCTTTACACAAACAGTAGATACTTTAAAATATAAATGAATGAAAGTTCTCTCGCTCTCTCTGTCTCTCTCTCTCTCTTTCTCTCGACACTTAGGTATTTGGGGAGACCAAAGAAAGAGAAGACAATTGTAATCAGACCTCCCTTCCTTCGACCAGAAGTTTCAGATGGGCAGATAACTGTGAAGATCATGGATAATGGCATCCAGGGAGAGCTGAGGAGAACAAAGGTGAGGAATTTAGAGAAGTCAAGCTAGATAACATGGAAGTCTCATCCAAGGCAAAGAGATGGAAGCTTGCTTTAGTTTCCTTTGTTTTTTTTTTTTTTTTTTTGAGACAGAGTCTTGCTCTGTTGCCCAGGCTGGAGGGCAGTGGTGCTCACTGCAAACTCTGCCTCCCAGGTTCAAGCAATTCTCCTGCCTCAGCCTCCCGAGTAGCTGGGATTACAGGTGTCCGTCACCTTGCCTGGTTAATTTTTGTATTTTTAGTAGAGATGGGGTTTTGCCATGTTGGCCAGGCTGGTCTCGAACTTCTGACCTCAGGTGATCTGCCCACCTTGGCCTCCCAAAGTGCTAGGATTACAAGCATGAGCCACCACGCCTGGCCCATATTTCTTACAGTGTTTATCACTTACTAATTTGTGTTAAAATTACTTAAATACAAATCTTGTTTTCTACATTAGATTTTTTTTTTTTTGAGAGGGAGTCTTGCTCTGTTACCTAGGCTGGACTCCAGTGGTATGATCTCAGCTCACTGCAACCTCTGCCTCCCAGGTTCAAGCGATTCTCGTGCCTCAGCCACCTGGGTAGCTGGGACTACAGGCATGCGCCACCATGCCTGGCTAATTTTTGTATTTTCAGTAGAGGCAGGGTTTTCCTATGTTGGCTAGACTGGTCTCAAACTCCTGACCTGAAGTGATCCAACCCCCTCAGCCTCCCAAAGTGCTAGGATTATAGGTGTGAGCCACTGCACCTGGCCCTACATTAGACTTTAAGTTCATTAACAATAGAAAATGAATTCATTCATTTCCATGTCTTCATAGGACTTAACAGCTTACAGCTAGATGGTAGGAGCTAAACAAGTAGTTGTTGGTTTAAATGGGCAAATAAGTGACAGAATTAAAACCTTTTTTAAACCCTTTCTTCTGCCAGGTACAGTAACTCATGGCTATAATCCCAGCACTTAGCGAGGCTGGGGTGGGAAGATCGCTTGAGTTCAGGAGCTCAAGACTAGCCTGGACAACATAGCAAGACTCCATCTCTAAAACAGACTAAAATAAAAAATAGAAAAATTTTCTGGCTGGGCGTAGTGGCTTATGCCTGTAATCCCAACACTTGGGGAGGCTGAGGTGGGTGGATCACCTGAGGTTGGGAGCTCGAGACCAGCCTGACGAAAATGGAGACACCCTGTCTCTATTAAAAATACAAAATTAGCTGGGCATGGTGGCACATGCCTGTAGTCCTAGCTACTTGGGAGGCTGAGGCAGGAGAATTGCTTGAACCTGGGAGGCGGAGGTTGCAGTGAGCCGAGATCATGCCATTGCACTCCAGCCTGGGCAACAAGAGCGAAACTCCCATCTCAAAAAAAAAAAAATAAAAATAAATAAATAAATAAAATTAGTCAGGCGTGGTGGCACATGCCTGTAATCCTAGCTGCTTGGGAGCCTGAGGCACGAGAATCGCTTGAACCTGTGAGCCAGAGGTTGCAATGAGCCGCGATCATGCCACTGCACTCCAGCCTGGGTGACTGAGCAAGACTCCATTTAAAAAAAAAAAACCAACTTTTCTTCATCTAATGCTATACCCAAACTGATTCTTGTGCCTTGTCTTCCAGTATAGTTGAGAAATATATGATAGGCAGTGGCTCATGTCTATAATCCCAACATTTAGGGTGGCCAAGGTGGGGTGATATTGCTTGAGGCCAGGGGTTCAAGACCAGCTTGGGCAACATGGCGAGACCCCCATCTCTACAAAATAAAGTAAAATAAATTAACTTGGTGTGGTGGCATGTGCCTGTAATCCCAGCTACTTGGGAGGCTGAGGTGGGAAGAGCACTTAAGCCTAGGAGTTGCAGGCTGCAGTGAGCCATGATCATGCGTACCACTGTACTCCAGCCTGGTCAACAGAGTGAGACCTTGTCTCAAAAAAAAAAAAAAATACATGAGAATTGACTCCCAAATCCCTCCCTCTTATATCAATTTAATACTTTGAGTTGCCATAATGCTCAATTTCTAATCTGATTTTCCCTGCCTTCATCAATCCAGTCTAAGGGAAGCCTGGAGATAACAGAGAGCCAGTCTGCAGATGCTGAACCTCCACCTCCTCCTAAGCCAGACCTGAGCCGTTACACGGGGTTGCGAACACACCTCGGCCTGGCTACTAATGAGGGTAAGTAAGGGCTGCCTTGATTTGCAAGATACTAGAACTAGGGGCAGGATTGAGAAGGTTGCTTATAAGCTGTAGAAGACAGGCAAGGGCTGGGAGATATTACTCGTGTTGTGACTTTAAACACCCAACAGTTGGTACTTGTGCTACTTTGCAACTGAAAGAGAAGAGAGGCCATTTAGCTATTGGCAGTGAATGGGACTTTTGCCAGGAAAATGGTCAGCCTCTAGGCAGACCAGAGAACATCACAGGACCTTTTTGGTGCGTTTACCCACCCTGAATTCTGGGCTGGTGTGAGTCTTTAAAAGTCTTGATTTCAGCAAAGGGTATATCTATTCCTACCTTGTCCTCTCCCTGTACTTAAGGAACCCTAGGCAGATAAAGTGAACAACTCATAGACTAGATGCAGTGGCTCACACCTGTGATCCCAGGACTTTGGGAGGCCAACACAGGAGGATTGCTTGAGCCCAGGAGTTCAAGACCACCCTGGGCAACATAGCAAGACTCTGTCTCTACAAAAAATTTTAAAAAGTTAGCTGGGCATGGTGGCATATGCCTGCAGTCCCAGCTACTCAGGAGGCTGAGGTGGGAGCCCAGGAGTTCAAGGCTCCAGTGAGCTATAATCATGCCACTGCACTCTAGCTTGGACAGTAGAGTGAGACCCTGTCTCTTAAACCAAAAAACCGCTTGTAAAATAGTGCCCCCTTGGCCTTTTTTCTTGCAGATAGCAGCTTATTGGCCAAGGACAGCCCCCCGACACCTACCATGTACAAGTATCGGCCGGGTTACAGTAGCAGCAGTACGTCAGCTGCCATGCCGCATTCCTCCAGCGCCAAGGTACTGAGTACTCTAAGAGGTGGGGTAATAACATGCCAACTGGCCGGGCACAGTGGCTCATTCCTGTAATCCCAGCACTTTGGGAGCCCAAGGTGGGCGGATCACAAGGTCAAGAGATTGAGACCGTCCTGGCCAACATGGTGAAACCCCGTCTCTACTAAAAATACAAAAATTAGGCCAGGCGTGGTGGCTCATGCCTGTAATCCCAGCACTTTGGGAGGCCGAGACTGGTGGATCACAAGGTCAGGAGTTCGAGACCAGCCTGGCTAATATGGTGAAACCCCATCTCTACTAAAAATACAAAAATTGCCGGGCACAGTGGCTCATGCGTGTAATCCCAGCACTTTGGGAGGCTGAGGCAGGTGAATCACGAGGTCAGGAGATTGAGACCATCCTGGCTAACATGGTGAAACCCCGTCTCTACTAAAAACACAAAAAAATTAGCCAGGCGTGGTGGCAGGTGCCTGTAGTCCCAGCTACTCGGGAGGCTGAGCCAGGAGAATGGTGTGAACCCAGGAAGCGGAGCTTGCAGTTAGCCGAGATCATGCCACTGCACTCCAGCCTGGGCAGCAGAGCGAGACCTCATCTCAAAAAAAATAAATAAATACAAAAATTAGCTGGGCGTGGTGGGGGGGCACCTGTAATCCCAGCTATTCGGGAGGCTGAGGCAGGAGAATAACTTGAATCTGGGAGGTGGAGGTGGCAGTGAGTCGAGATTGCGCCACTGCACTCCAGTCTGGGTGACAGAGTGAGAGTCCATCTCAAAAAAAAAAAAAAAAAAAAAAATTAGCTGGGCATAGTGGTATGCATCTGTAGTCCCAGCTACTTGGCAGGCTGAGGCAAGGAGAATCGCTTGAACCTGGGAGGAGAATTGCTTGAACCTGGGAGGCGGAAGCTGCAGTGAGCTGAGCTCCCACTGCTGTATTCCAGTCTGGTGACAGAGTGAGACTACACCTCAAAAAAAAAAAAAAAAAAAAAGGCCAAGCACAGTGGCTCAAGCCTGTAATCCCAGCACTTTGGGAGGCTGAGGCAGACGGACCACCCGAGGTCAGGAGTTTGAGACCAGCCTGGCCAACATGGTGAAACCCTGTCTCTACTAAAAATACAAAAATTAGCTGGGCGTGGTGGCGGGGCGCCTGTAATCCCAGCTACTCGGGAAGCTGAGGCAGGAGAATCGTTTGAACCTGGGAGGCTGAGGTTGCAGTGGGCCAAGATTGCACCATCACGCTCCAGCCTGGGCTTAAAACACACACACACACACACAAACAAATGCCAACTGTTATGGGAAAAAAAGAAGATTAGGGGAAGGAAAAGGCAGAAGAAAGGACATTTCACTAATTGTTGGCATTTGTGGAACTCAATCTCCTTGATACTGTGTCCTTCATCAGACTGGGCAATATAGCATAATAGATTAGTGCTTGATCCGAGTTTATAACCCAGTTCTGCCCATGGGCGAGATACTCAACCTTTCTACGTCTTGCTTTCTGTATCTGAAAAGGAGATGATATTTGCCTGAATTCAGTTTTTCTTGAGGGATTAACCCAGATAATGCATGTAAGAGTTCTAAGCATATTATTGGCACATAATTCTCTTTTTGACCAACTCCTTGAGCTCTGGGGTCTAGCTTCTGTCACAAAAGGAGCACTAAGAGCCTGCTTTACTTTCTTCCTCAGTTGAGTCGTGGGGACAGCTTGAAGGAGCCAACCTCAATTGCGGAGAGCAGCCGTCACCCCAGCTACCGCTCAGAGCCCAGCTTGGAACCAGAGAGCTTCCGTTCTCCTACCTTTGGCAAAAGTTTTCACTTCGATCCACTATCCAGTGGCTCACGCTCCTCCAGCCTCAAGTCAGCCCAGGGCACAGGCTTTGAGCTGGGCCAGTTGCAATCCATTCGTTCAGAGGGCACCACCTCCACCTCCTATAAGAGCCTGGCCAATCAGACACGCAATGGAAGCCTATCTTATGACAGCTTGCTCACACCTTCAGACAGCCCTGATTTTGAGTCAGTGCAGGCAGGGCCTGAGCCAGACCCACCTTTAGGCTATACCTCTCCCTTCCTGTCAGCCAGGCTGGCCCAGCAACGGGAAGCTGAGAGGCACCCACGTTTGGTGCCAACTGGCCCAACACACCGAGAGCCCTCACCAGTCCGTTACGACAATCTGTCGCGCCACATTGTGGCCTCTCTCCAGGAACGAGAGAAGTTGCTGCGCCAGTCACCCCCACTCCCAGGCCGTGAGGAAGAACCAGGCTTGGGGGACTCAGGCATTCAGTCAACACCAGGCTCAGGCCATGCCCCTCGTACTAGTTCCTCCTCAGATGATTCAAAGAGATCACCTTTGGGCAAGACTCCACTGGGACGCCCAGCTGTCCCCCGTTTTGGCAAGCCAGATGGGCTAAGGGGCCGGGGAGTAGGGTCCCCAGAACCAGGCCCAACAGCCCCATACCTGGGCCGATCGATGTCTTACAGCAGCCAAAAAGCCCAACCTGGTGTCTCTGAGACAGAAGAAGTGGCCTTGCAGCCATTACTGACACCCAAGTAAGTATTAGTACTATCCTGACCCTTAGCCAATTTCAAATTAGCATACTGCTCTGCAAAAGCTATCAGGGCTTCTGTTGTACATCCTAATGTAGGTGGACCCAGGGGTATCCTGGTAGCTCTTTATTTTCACTTTGACTCTACCTGCCTTCATGGGCAATTCCTGTTAAGAGACTGAAGATTAATACTTTTTCCATAATGCTATCTTCCTAAAAGTATTTGCTTGGGAGTAAGTACATGTGATAGCTGTTACTAGAGAGTAGTAGTACATAGGAGAGATTGGGAATCAGGCTTATTTTAAGCAGGGCAATAAAGGGGAACGTTTGGGTAAGAAAGTATGGATATAGAAAAGAACATCATTTTTTTCTCTGAACCTTTGAAACTGTCTCCCTTTCCAGTGTTTTCTGTCCCATTTCCTGACACCTGTGTCTTGTCTCTTCTTTCCAGAGATGAAGTACAGCTGAAGACCACCTACAGCAAATCCAACGGGCAGCCCAAGAGCTTAGGCTCAGCCTCCCCTGGCCCAGGCCAGCCACCTCTCAGTAGCCCCACGAGGGGAGGAGTCAAGAAGGTGTCAGGGGTTGGCGGTACCACCTATGAGATTTCGGTGTGAGCCTTCGGCGCCTCCCCTCCCCAACGCCTCTGCGCCTACACCAAAGGGCCCCAGGTGGCCACCTTCCTTCCCTCAAGGGGCTCCCCTCCCGTGCATGGACATTTTTTAAACTACCGATTCCAAGAGGATGAGGAGTGTTTTCTAAAATGCAGTAGGCTTGGGGAGTCGGAGAGTTGGGGCCCTGAGACTGGGGTAGCAACCCCCCCTTTTATCTTTTAAGACCTTCCCTTCCTTGATCCCTGGACCAGACTCAGTGGACATTTGTGCAATTGCTCGCCCTGGAGGGAACCAGATCATTTTTAAACCAGAAATAATTTTTTTTATTATTGTTACGGATTCTATTTTTTTCCTCTTCTGCGTTACCAGGTGTGTGTGTACATATAATATATATATATATATATTATAAATATCAAAGAAATTATATATCTATCCTGGGATGGGAAAATGAGGGAGGGATACATATACGGAGGGGGATCTTACTCTTCCCATTCCTCAGACCAGCAGGAAAAGAGGGGAGACGTCAGTCTTTTTCCTGTGGTTCCCTCTCATTTGTCCCAGTTACTAACTACGGAAATAGCATCCTCTGCTGGTGCGAAGTGTGATTAGGAAGAAGCCTGGGGAGAGGCGAGTCTGGAATTTTGGTCACAAGAGGGAAGGACTTGGAGAGGAGAATTAGTTTTCTAGGCTCATTGGCATTTAGTTTCCCTAGGAAAGGGGTCAAAACTTCAAGACACTGGTGGTGGTGGGAGATCAGGAAAATAACTTGGCCTAGCTCAAACAATATTGGATAATCCCCTCCTTGGGGGAGAGGGATTAGAGTGGGCTCCTACTGGCCCCTTGGAGCCTCCTCTAGCTTACACAGTTAACTTGATTTTAAAATCCAAGGCCAGGAGAGAAGAATCCAAAAAGCAATATTTTTCATCACATGCCAAAAACGGGGGATAGAGAGAAGGAGTGGCAGGCCTAGGCCCCTCCGATTGTCCCTTGGGGGTTACCCCTCAGCCCACCTCACTATGGTGCTGGGTAGAGGGGATATCTGGGTTCTAACCTCTAAATAGGGGAGATCCCAGCCTCCACAAAGAGGCCCTTTTATTTTTTATTCTGATTAGCCATTTTAAACCAACGAGGAATAAAAAGAAATCCTGATCTAACCAGCGCCCCCTGACTTGTGTTATTTTGTCTGGTTGAGACAGGGTGAACGATCTCTGGTGGGAAGTTATCAGTGACAACCTCATAAACTTCTCTGGTCCCAGCCCATCTTTAGGCAAGACTATAATGAAATTAGCCACTTAACAACTAAAAAAATAAAAAAGAAAGAGACCCAGTGCGGTGGCTTATACCTGTAATCCCAGCACTGAGGGAGGCTGAGGCAAGAGGATCACTTGAGCCCAGGAGTTCCAGACCAACCTGGGCAACATAGTGAGAGACTCCATTTCTAAAAACAACAGGTCCTGTTTTTATTTGGGTGATTTAATTCAAAAATTCCTGAAAAATGGTCTCTTGAAATCACCAAAACTGCTTGTTATTTGAAAGCTTAGAGAACTCTTAAAAGTTGTTTCTTTCTTCTTTTAAGAGACGGCCTCATTCTGGTTGCCCAGGCTGGAGGGCAGTGGCACAACCAGATCACTATATCCTCAAATTCCTGGGCTCAAGGGATCTTCCCACCTCAGCCTTCTGTGAAGCTAGGACTTACAGTTGCATGCCACCATGCTTAGCTAATTTTTTTTTTTTTTTGGTAGAGATAGACTCTCAACCAATTTTGCCCAGACTGATCTCGAACTTCTGGCCTTGAGCAATCCTGCCTTGGCCTCCCAAAGCATTGGGATTACAGGCATGAGCCACCATGCCCAGCTACAGTTGTTTTTTAATACAGGATTTAGTCTCTGGATAGTAAAGCTAATTTTGGAAACAGCCAAAGGTGACATAGTAACAGGTATGAAAGCCTGTTGAAAGCAGGTTAGATACCAGTGTCAGTTCAATTAGATATATTGCATTTTATTGGACAAAAGCTGTGCTCTAATTTTAAATAGGTATCCTTAGACGCTAAATCTCAAGCAGTTGACCAGAACCCTTTAATTACTCAAAATTTAAGAATATATGCTCTTAGCCGGGCGCGGTGGCTCACGCCTGTAGTCCCAGCACTTTGGGAGGCCGAAGCGGGCTGATCACAAGGTCAGGAGATCGAGACCATCCTGGCTAACACAGTGAAACCCCATCTCTACTAAAAATACAAAAAATTAGCCTGGCGTGGTGTGGGCGCCTGTAGTCCCAGCTACTTGGGAGGCTGAGGCAGGAGAATGGCATGAACCTGGGAGGCGGAGCTTGCAGTGAGCCGAGATCGTGCCACTGCACTCCAGCCTGGGTGACAGAGCAAGACTCTGTCTCAGGAAAAAAAAAAAAAAAAAAAAAAAAAATATATATATATATATATATATACTCTTATTTGGGTGCAGTAGCTCACACCTGTAATCCCAGCACCTTGGGAGGCTAAGGCAGGTGGATCACCTGAGGTCAGGAGTTCAAGACCAGCCTGGCCAAAATGGTGAAACCCCGTCTGTACTAAAAATGCAAAAATTAGCTGGGCGTTGGTTATGGGTGCCTGTAATCCTGGCTATTCGGGAAGCTGAGGTGGGAGAATCACCTGAACCCAGGAGGTGCAGGTTGCAGTGAGCTGAGATTGTACTACTACACTCCAGCATGGGCGACAGAGCAAGACTCTTTCTCCAAAATTAAAAAAAAAAAAAAAATATATATATATATATATATGGACAAAAATTAGCCAGGTGTGGTGATGCGCATTTGTAGTCCCAGCTACTTGGGAGGCTGAGGTACAAGAATCACTTGAACCCAGGAGGCAGAGGTTGCCGTGAGCCGAGATCATGCCACTGCACTCCTGGGCAACAGAGCAAGACTCCGTCTCAAAAAAAAAAAAAAAAAAAAAAACAAAACCCAGCAAACTCTTATTCTGAAATCCTGGATTTAAACCAGCTGAATGAGTGGTTTTCCACCCACTGATTCAGGAACAACCTTGGCTTTCACGGCAACAGATTTTAACTGTGTTAAATTTAAAGTCAGATTACATTAATTCAGGTTTTCTCATGGATGTTTTCAGTTACCTAACCAGCTGGAAAAACAAAGTGTTTTTTGTTTCTGTTTTTCACATTTTGATGGTTTAGGCTACATTTTGTTGCTGTTTTAGAAATGTTTTCACATCAGCTAAATAACTTTATTGTCTTAACTAAGGACCGAAGCAGGTCAAAAGTTCTTGTAGAGAAGGGAAGCTTTACCTTTGCTTGCCAGAAGTTCATCTCAAAAGATCACAGGCTTCTGACCTAAGAACCAATCTTGTTGAAACACATGGGTGACTGTCCATGTGTTTTCAGTTGGCTATTCTCTTTCGACACAAAATTGACCTAGAATACACTGTTGAGCCCTACCTGGATCAGCTCTTCAGATGGAGCCTGAGGTCACCGAGGTGCTTGGTTCTCAACATAATGGGCAGAGTGTTACGTGTCTGCTGTGGAGTATTAGTAAGCTTGGGTCACTTTTCATTTTGGTTGGTTCCCTGCCTGCTAGTGAGATCATGTAATGACAAGACCCAAATCCCCTCAAGTCTTAGCAATGCCTTGTCTTAAATCCTGATTCACAGAAAGGCACATACCTCTTAACAGGCAGTCACACTTCAGCCAGTTTGATAAATGTAATTTTTTTTTTTTTAAAGAAAACACAGAAAAAGTCCTAAATCAGACAAATTGCACAAAAGAGAGAGAAGAAAATTGTAAGCTTCCTGGGATAGGAAGAGATGTCCATGAGAAAACCAACTGGGATGAGCCTACAAAAGCATGTCCCTCTCTCTCCAAATTTACTTAGTCTCAACTGAGCCCAACAGGAGCTGGCCTCTGTCCCAGCTGCAGGATGCTCCCAAGGCAGTGTCCAAGAACCTGGAAGGCAGCTTTTATCAGCAGGTTCAGTACAGCAGGAAAAGCCATCCTGGCAAAGAGTCCAGTGGTCCTGTTAGCGGAGGCTGCTGCTGCTGCTGGCCTGGGAGCTGCCCATACCTGGGTGGTCTGGACTATGTCGATTCTGGGGGAGAAAGAAGCAGGGGTAAGAACAACTAGGAACTAGCCTTGGCTTTGATCAGGCTGTACAGGAGAAACCTGCAACCTGCCTTGGGTTTTCAATCTTGGGTCCAACTTGAGGCAAAGAACTCTAGGGTATTTAGGACAGGGGTGAGAACTGGGGAAACTCACTGGGTTGTGGCAATAGGCCTCTACTCTACCTTCTTTTTCTTCTTCTCTTTCTTCTTCCTTTTCCGTTCAGGATCCTCTTCTTTTTTCTTTTTCTTCTTCTTGTGATCTGAATCAGATGGTGTTTCTGTAGGAGACATTAGGTACCTATCACCTGTAAAGCTCAAAATCCTCTACTGTTATGAACCACTGAAGACTACAGGAAAATCCCAAGTCGGGGCAACTGCTTTTGTCCAAATGGCCAGAAAGGATACAGAGGTGCCGCTAGAGTCCCTGTCCCAAGTCCCAAGAGACCACAGTACACTGGTTTCTTCTTCAGGGGAATTTAGGAGTCCAGAGCTCCATACGGAACTTAACTGGGTTTACCTATGGAAGTTCAAACCAGATTCAGAGGGTCAGGTTTTTTTTTTTTTTTTTTTTGCTTTGAATAGAACTGCTTCTTACCTGGGGGGACAGGATCCTGGGTACGGCTCTGTTTGTGCTTGTGCTTATTCTTCTTCTTGGGAGGCTGAATATGCATCAGACGACACTGCTCCGGCAACTGAAGGAACCAAAGGAAGGTCCAGGTGAGTAGAGGGAGGAAATCTCTCCTGCTCTTATCGTCCATTCTGCTCCATTATGAAGGAACAGACTTGGAGAGAAAAACCATCTCCATGTTTAGGCCTCCCCATTTGCCTTCTTCCTCCAACAGGACTCACCGGGCCAGTGTGGAGGCGGAAGCCGGCCAGCATGGTCCCTGTGATAGGATTAAAAGAGCTACTGAGAATAGGGGGCTTCTCAATGAGAGAGCGGAGGCTGCTGTTATCATGGGAACCAGGCAGATCAATCATCCCTGGCAGGTCAGGCAGGAAGTTACTTAGCTTCTCCTTCACCTTCTTCCCACAGAATTTATTATAGGCTTGTTCCAGGTTGTAGTGTGTGATCAGATTCGTGCTGCCTGTCAGCTCTGTGCTACCTAGACAACGCAGAATTAAAAATAAAAAAGATCAGTCTTCCAAGTAGACCCAGGGAGTGAAGAACTATATATTAACCTAAATAAGACATTTTTTAAGTGCAGATATTAAAATTTAAAATTTATTTTTAAAGAAACAGAGCAGGCCGGATGCAGTGGCTCATGCCTGTAATCCCAGAACTTTGGGAGTCTGAGGCGGGTGGATCACGAGGTCAGGAGATCGAGACCATCCTGGCTAACAACACGGTGAAACTCCGTCTCTACTAAAAATACAAAAAATTAGCCAGGTGTGGTAGCACGTGCCTGTAGTCCCAGCTACTCAGGAGGCTGGGGCAGGACAATCACTTGAACCCGGGAGGTGGAGGTTGCAGTGAGCTGAGATTGCACCACTGCACTCCAGCCTGGACGACAGCAAGACTCTGTCTCAAAAAAAAAAAAAAAAAAAAAAAACAGCAAAAGTAAATAACATGAAAAGTATAATACAACACAATGGTAGGTTCCAATGGGAAGGGGAAAAACAGGCAAAAATCCAATAGGGCAGAGACAGGAACTGCTCTAGCCCAATGAAGGAGACACTCCACTCTCTTAAGATTAACTGGAGTTGATTTACATGATGCTTGCTTCGTGGTAAATGCTGTTCTGAGTGTTTCTCATAAAATGTATTAGTGAAAAATTATATTCTCTGACACAGCTAGGAAAATACGACCTTGCAGCTCAGCTACAACCATGCTCAGGGGGCCAAATATGACCCAGTGACTTAAGGGTCTTGTCAAGGACTTTTTTTTTACTAGCAAGAAACACTAATCACCTTTACATAAGAAAAGAACTGGGAGATTTTTTCTAGCTACCACTGCCTAACTTGTTACCAACATCTTTATTCTTCCTCGTGATACTGAGTATGATGCCTTGCCTAAAAGGAATAAATGTTTTTTGTTTTTGAGACGGGAGTTTTGCTCTGTCGCCTAGGCTGGAGTGCAGCGGGGTACGATCTTGGCTCACTGCAACCTCCGCCTCCCAGGTTCAAGTGATTCTCCCACCTCAGCCTCCCAAGTAGCTGGGATCACAGGCACACACCACCATGCCTGGCTAATTTTTTTCTAGTAGAGAAGGGGGTTCACCATGTTGGGTAGGCTGGTCTTGAACTTCTGACCTCAAGTGATCAGCCACCCCCCGCCGCCTCGGTTTTCCAAAGTGCTGGGATTACAGGTCTGAGCCACAGCACGCATCCAGGAAGAAATGTTTGATTAGAAGTCAGTCAACTAATGGCCAGGCGCGGTGGCTCACGCCTGTAATCCCAGCACTTCGGGAGGCCAAGGCGGGCAGCTCATTTGAGGTCAGGAGTTCAAGACCAGCCTGGCCAACATGGTGAAACCCTGTCTCTACTAAAAATACAAAAATTAGCTGGACAGTAGTGGCACACACCTGTAATCCCTGCGAGGCGGAGGTTGCAGTGAGCTGAGATCAGGCCACTGCACTCCAGTCTGGGCGAGAGAGTGAGACCCTGTCTCAAACAAAACAAAACAACAAAAACAAAAAAACAAGTCAGGCAACTAGAATTATTCTGGCTGTCTTCCATGCCTCAGTTTCCTCTTATCTGTGGAATGGAATAATAGCTATCTTACATACACATAATTTTCTCCCAAGGTTCAAATGAAAATATGCTGAAAAGCATAAAGTATCAGGCCTGGCACAGTGGTTCATGCCTGTAATCCCAGCACTTTGGGAGGCCAAGGCAGGCAGATCACCTGAGGTCAGGAGTTTGAGACCAGCCTGGCCAATATGGTGAAACCCCATCTTTACTAAAAATACAAAAATTAGCTGGGTGTGGTGGCATGCGCCTGTAGTCACAGCTACTTGGGAGGCTGAGGCAGGAGAACTGCTTGAACCCGGGAGGTGGAAGTTGCAGTGAGCTGAGTTTGCACCACTGCACTCCAGCCTGGGTGGGAGAGTCAGATTCCATCTCAAAAAAAAAAAAAAAAAAGTATTATATATATGCAAGGCACTATCCACATAAATATTGCATGGCTGATTCTTTTTTAAAAAATATACACTTATTAGTAACTTAATAAGGACCTAGTAGCAAGGGTAGAAATGGCTAACTACAACTTCATTTGTAATTATGATAGACACAGAGGGTACAAATGACAAAAATGGCTTGTTTATAATCATTCACTTGGGAAAACTGAGGTACTGAACTGTAAGCTCCTTGGAGGCACAGACAATGTCTTGTTCATTCATGTATCGCTAGTGCCCAGCACAGTACACACATTAGGTGCTTAATAAATATTTATTAAATAAACAAGGCACTTCCCCTCTATACCTCTAGGCCTTATTCATCCTTTTCCTTCCCTTTACGACCAAACAACTCAGAAGACTAAGCGAGGGTAATGGCAGGAGACCCAATGTCACAGTATCTCTCCTCATAACTCTGGGCACTGCCTCTTGCCATTACAATCTTCTGAATTTCCCCTGCTCTGCCAGCTCTCCTCTGTCCGGATGGTTATCCTTAAGGCTCAGGTGAGAAGGCAGTCTGTGCTTTTCCTAAACTGTAACTTGAGAGTTCAAATTCCAGTTTTGACTATTCTACAAAGATTACTTTTTATATTTATTTATTTTTTGAGACAGTCTCGCTCTGTCACCCAGACTGGAGTGTAATGGCACAATCTTAGCTCACTGCAATCTCTGCATCCTGGGCTCAAACTACTTTCCTGCCTCAGCCTCCCAGGTAGCTGGGACTACATGCATACACTGCCATGCTAGGCTAATTTTTGTATTTTTTGTAGAGACAGGGGTCTCCCTATGTTGCCCAGGCTGGTCTTTAACTCCTGGACTCAAGCTATCTGCCTGCCTCAGCCTCCCAAAGTGCTAGGATTACAGGCATGAACCACCCTGCCCAACAAGATAAAAAAAAAAAAATTTGTTTTGAAATTCCAAATCTTGCCAACATCACTCAGGGCTTCTCTGTTTCAATCCATGGCACCCACATGTTCCAGATATTTTTGGAAAGCAGTACTCCTCAGTTCACAAATCTTAATGGTTTCTTTTTGCCCTCAGGAGAAAGCTCAAATTCCTTTGACTGGCACTCAAGGCTAATTACATCTTACTCCAACTTAGCTTTGGGGCCTCATCAACCACTACTCTCCTATGCAAAATTTCTGATCCATCCAAATGGATCTCCTTATCGCCTCAAAAAAACACCCCTCACATTATTTCATCTTAGGAAAATTCTTCCTAATTTTTCTTCACCAACATGAATTATTCAAGGTCTAGCTCAAGTGACATCTTATTCTCACTGTCATTCTGGATAGCAACACACTTTGAAAACCGTTAGGTAGTTCTTAATATTGATGGCTAAGATATTGTTAATTGCTGTTGTGAGGCATGAGCACAAAATGAGATGGAGTTGACAGGAAATATAGTCACTATCCTTAAACCACAAATTTTACATTCCTAACTAAACTCCTTGAAAAGTAATGAACAGCATTACTAATCTCTCTCTCCATCTCACCCGCCTCATACACCCAGCATTTGCCCAGGACAGATATTCAATATCTGTCAACTGACTGATACAAATAGCTACAATCAGAATAGGGAAGGCAAAAGAAAGATTAAAAGAAACCGCTGGTGGACATCAACCACTAACTAATCAAAGGGATGTCAACTTCTCCATGTTTCAGTTTTTTCAATTATAAAATGTAGACAGTAATGCTACCTCAAAGGGCTATTCTAAGTATTAAATACTACTTATATTAAATACTGCATGTAAGGGTGTTGTGAACTTCAAAGTAGTATACCAATATTTGTTGCTATTTCCCTCAAGTCATGATGTGGAAATAAGACTTGAGACAATGAAAGGCATCTGGGAGGCTGGGCGCGGTGGCTCACGCCTGTAATCCTGGCACTCTGGGAGGCCAAGGTGGGCGGATCACCTGAGGTTGGGAGTTTGAGATCTGCCCGACCAACAGGGAGAAACCCCGTCTCTACTAAAAATAAAAAATTAGCTGGGTGTGGTGGCACATGCCTGTAATCCCAACTACTCAGGAGGCTGAGGCAGGAGAATCGCTTGAACCTGGGAGGCGGAGGTTGTGGTGAGCTGAGATTGCGCCATTGTACTCCAGCCTGGGCAACAAGAGCAAAACTCTGTTTAAAAAAAAAAAAAAAAAAAAAAGAGGCATCTTGGAGACCAAACATGTCCAAAATAACTCTTGATTTCCACCTCTTCAAACTTGTTCCTTCCTCATCTTCCAAGTCTCCGTACCCATACACCCAATTATTCAAGCCGAAAACTTAAAAAGGCATCAATTCCTCTATTTCCTTCACTTCTATATACAATATATATTTTTAATTGAGACAGGGTCTTCCTCTATCATCCAAGCTGGAGTGCAGTGGCGCAATCATGGCTCACTGCAGCCTCAACTTCCTGGGCTCAAGTGATTTCTACCACCTCATCTTCCTAGGTAGCTGAGACTACAGGTGCATGCTGCTATCCCTAGCTAATTTATTTTTATTTTTTGTAGAGATGGGGTCTCATTATGTTGCCCAGGCTGGTCTCAAACTTTTGGGCTCAAGCAATCCTCCCACCTCAGCCTCCCAAAGTGCTGGGATTACTGGTGTGAGCCACAGCGCCTGGCCCTATATTCAATTTTTCAACCCTGTCAGCTCTACCTCTAACATCCTGTATCCATTTACTTCTCTATGCCCTGCTATGCTCTGGTTCAAACCATTATCTTTCCTGGACTACTGAGCAGTAACTTCTGACTAATTTCCCCACTTTCTATTTGTCACGTGGCTGCTTAAATGATTATAAATAAGTACATTTGACCAACTTCCTGTGTTAAAATGGCTTTCCTTGGCTGGGCACAGTGGCTCAGACCTATAATCCTAGCACTTTGGGAGGCCAAGGCGGGAGGACTGCTGTTGGCCAGGAGTTCAAGACCAGCTTGGGCAACACAGTAAGACCCAGTCTCTACAAAAAAATTTTAAGTTAGCCAACTGTGGTGGTGCATGCCTGTAGTCCTAGCTACTTGGAAGGCTGAGGTGGGACGACAGCATGAGCCTAGGAATTGGAGGTTACAGTGAGCTATGATTATACCACTGCAGTCCAGCCTGGGTGACACAGTGAGACCTTGTGTCTATAAAAAAATTTTTTAAATGGCTTCCTTTTGTATTTACAATCTAAATGCCTTTACTGCTTTATAAAAGCCTCTGCCTAACTCTCCCAGCTTCATCTCTCTCCCTAACACTCTTTCCTTTTGTTCACTTCACTGGAGTCCAACTGATTTTCTGTCCCTCAGATATTCTAAGCTTTTTCTCACATCAGGGTTTCTGACCTCATTTCTTGTATCTACAATTGTCTCTCCCTCCTGTCCATACACGGCTGGCCCTTTGTCTATGCTTACATTTTAGTTCAAATGTTAGCTATGTGAAGAGAGCATCTCTGGCCACTCTAGCTAAAGTAGTTCTGCCCCTCAATTTTTTTTTTTTTTTAAGAGACAGGGTCTCATCTGTTGCCCAGGCTGGAGTGCAGTGGCACAATCTTGGTTCACTGCAGCCTCGACCTCCTGTGTTCAAGCGATTCTCCTCCCTTAGCCTCCTGAGTAGCTGGGGCTACAGGCATGCATTACCACGCCCGGTTAATCTTGTATATTTTGTAGAGACTGGGTCTCGCCATGTTGCCCAGGCTGGTCTCAAACTCCTGGGCTCAAGGGATTCTACCTCGGCCACCCAAAGCGCTGGGATTACAGGCGTGAGCAACGCGCCTGGCCACCTTCAATTTTTATCATGTTTTCTCTTCCTAGCATTAACCACTTTCTGACATTATCTTGTTTACAATGCCTCCTCCACTGAAATGTACATCCCAAAAAAGGCAAGCATCTTGTCAGTCTTGTTCACAACTGTCTCCAGCATTTAGAAAAGTGCTTGGTACATAGGTACTCAACAAAATAATTTTTTGAATGAAAAGAGTTGGGTTCGATTCTTATCCCTTTTTTGATCAGACCAGGAAATGCCGGAACCTTAGAAGGAAGAATGGCAACTTGCCCCAAACCAATAGCAAGTCTGTGGGAGACCTGTAACTAAAACTTTGGGTCCCCAAAGATATTAAATCAGGCCTCTCGAGTTCCAAACTCAAACCCTGGATTTTGTTTGTTTTGAGACGGAGTCTCGTTCGCCCAGGCTGGAGTGCAGTGGAGCAATCTTGGCTCTCTGCAACCTCCGCCTCCCGGGGTTCAAACGATTCTCCCGCCTCAGCCTCCCCAGTAGCTGGAATTAAAGGTATACGCCACCACGCCCAGGTAATTTTTGTGTTTCTTGTGGAGACAGGGTTTCATCATGTTGGCCAGGCCGGTCTCGAACTCCTGACCTTAGGTGATTCGCCCGCCTCCGCCTCCCAGAGTGTTGGGATTACAGGCGTGAGCCACCGAGCCCAGCCCTAGGTCATTTTTTAGAGAGACATAAACCAGTGTCAGGGACAGAGCCTGGACATGGTGCAAAAGACAGTAACGGAGATGCACTGCGCCCCTATCCGCCATTCATCCCTTTGGTTGAATTCAACTCATCCTGGTTGAATTCAAGTCATCCCTCTGCTTGTGAATCCTAACTGCGCTTCCGACTTAGGGCTCCACAGTCCGGGTATGCGTTGCCTAGGTTACCTCGCACCTCCGCTAGCCGACTGAGAGCCACGCCCATCACCTCCTCTCTAAGATTTGATTGGCTGGCTTTGGCAAGGCCGAGTACTCACCTGGCAGTTCCCTCATGAGGTAAAAAGGGCCACAGCCAGCTCCTGACTTGTCCGCGCCAGGAGGGGCCGTGGCTGCAGTGGGAGGCGGGGCCGTGCCGGGTCCCCCGCCCGCAGGAGGCGGTGGCGGGGGTGGAGGCTTTCCTGGTCCGAAGCCGAGTGCGGTTGGGGGCGGTGGTGGGTCAGCCTGAGCCCCGAACAGTGCCGTGAAATTCTCCATCGTACCCTCCGCCCCGGCGCTGTCTCGGTGTCTGGCGTTGGTAATTTTCATTGGACAATGCTTTCAAGGAGTACCCCCCCCTTTCTCAAGGAGCCGCTTGTCATTGGATGCCTCAGGCACCGCCTACCTTGTTTCAACAACTACTTCCGTCGCCTTATGAGCACGTTCAGGAAGTGCTATTTAACCTTATTAGAGTCTTCTGCTAGCTCCGCTTGCTACAGTCCAATAAAATGACTTAGGCGGATAAAGCGACAACTAGACTAACCAATAAAATATTAAGTTCTTTTTTGGGTTCTGACCTACCACAGCGTTCAGAGAATTAAATCCGGGTTTGGAGGCCGTACGTTTGCGATATAGCCCAATAGCAGTCGTTATGGTGGGGGAGGCGGGGCGAGACCTACGACGCCGGCGAGCAGTGGCCGTTACGGCCGAAAAGATGGCCGTCTTGGCACCTCTAATTGCTCTCGTGTATTCGGTGCCGCGACTTTCACGATGGCTCGCCCAACCTTACTACTTTCTGTCGGCCCTGCTCTCTGCTGCCTTCCTACTCGTGAGGAAACTGCCGCCGCTCTGCCACGGTCTGCCCACCCAACGCGAAGACGGTAACCCGTGTGACTTTGACTGGGTGAGCCTCCCGCGTGTTAGTACCCCGCGACCTTGACTGTCCGTGCCCTTGCAGGTGTATCTGGGAACCCTGGGGTTTACCTCTCTGAGGACACCTGAGGTTCCGAGCCTGTAGCGGACTTAGAGACTATTAAGTGCAGGGTCCGAACCATCATCGAGTCTAAACTTTGTGTTTAAGATGGGAAAACGGAACATGTTAGTCGTAGCCCCTGCACAACGGCCCAACAGCTTTTGACTGTTGAGTCCAGATTTTTTTCTGTTTCACCATTGAGACTAATAAACAGCCCTATCAAAACTGTACATACGCGTGTATAACGTTTTACAGTGCCGCTCATTATGTAAAGCCTCCTGAGGAGCCAGTAAGGTAGACAAGGCAAGTAGTAATATTCCTGTTGCATTGGTGAAGAAATGGATCTCGGTATATTTAGGTGACTTGCCCCAGGTCATACAACTAAGGAGTGCCTGGGACTTGAAACTACTCTTCTGGCCACACTACCTGCACAACACTGTCAGCCGCTTCTTAATTCAATAAACATTTCTAGAGTGTACACTCTAGGCACTCTGCTTGCTCCTGAAGATGCGAAAGTGGATAAAATTTGGGGGCTACTGTAAAGGAATTGTAAAAAATACGTTGTAAAGAAATCTCTGTGCTTCCTTGGTATGGGTGGAGGGACTGCTTGGAACATGAACTTAAAGCACTTTGCCTTCTGCCATATAGCATGTAGGGGCCAAAGAAAAGCTTCCCCTTTGCTGTCTGAGGGTTTGTTGAAAAATCAACGGACAAAGGGCACATTAATAGGAGAAAAGCATAGAAATTTTATTTTAACGTGCATAACATGAGGGAATTGCAGGAGAATGACCCAGTGGGGTACAGATGCTTATATACCCTTCTTCATAGGAATATGGGAGATGGGAAAATGTGGGTGATTTTAAGGTGGATCGTAAATGATTTTTAGGGTGATTCAGTGGCCTGGAGAACATACAGTGGCCTGGGACAATGACTGTTGGGCCTGCAGAGCAGACAGTGGTTTCTGACAAAAATCTGTCCAGGTGTGTTGACAGGCTTCAATCTTTCTTCTTGTACTGAGGTAAGTTAATGAAAACTCAGGGAAGAGACCAGAAGTAATTGTTGTTTTCTTTGACAGGTCTGGACTTTAGGCAGATAAGGTAGTTATCAGAGTAAAGCTGTTTCCAGTATCTGCTGGTATCCAGGGACCTTTAATTTAAAATGATTAGCATACAGGATGCCATATTTTGGGGTGTGAGTCCCTGGTCTTCTTTATTTCCTTTGTCTGAAACTTCCTTAGAAGTTTCACTATAAGCTGAGTTGGTGTCTGTGGAGAGAGAAATCGGGCTAGTAATTGAGCGGCAAAGGATCCCATTAAACCAGCCTCTCATTTTGGGGGATAGTCCAGTTCAATTAAATTGTTGTGTCTCATTTCAGAAGATGGCATTGTAGATGAGTTCTCAAAGCTAGGCCTCTGTATATGATGTAGGCAAACAGGTATTTAATAAGAGAGACATTTCTATGGAACAAGACAAACAAAGCTTAATATCTGGTATAGTCTATAAACCAGTTTCTTTAGAGTCTGGAGGGCAGTCAGTTGGGAAGATTAATAGCAATCTATTTTCCTAGATTGTAGGTTGTGTGTAAAGTTTGTCCAAATATAAGCTTTTGTGGTGATTTTTTTTTTTTTTTCAAAGTCAGGTTGACTAGCTTTAGCTGGTCAGGCCTTAGGAAAAAGGCAGGGTTTTTAGTTTTTTGGATTTTTTTTTGAGACAAGGTCTTGCTCTGTCATCCAAGCTGGAGTGCAGTGATGTGATCATGGCTCACTGTAGTCTTAACCTCCTGGGCAAAGCCATCCTGCCATCTCAGCTTTCCAGGTAGCTGGAACCAAAGGCGTGCACTACACACCTGGCTAATTTAAAAAATTTTTTTTTCAAGGTGGGGTCTCTTGATGTTGCCCCGGCTGGTCTTGAACTCCTGAGCTCAAGGGATCCTCCTGACTTGGCTTCCTAAGGAGCTGGGATTTACAGGTGTGAGCCACTGCGCCAAGCCAAAAAAGGCCGTTTTAATTTTTAGTGATTGTAAGTCAGAAGAGTGGGTGAAAAATGGAAAACATTAGTCTGGAGGTTAGCAATTTTATGAGTCCAGTTTTTTTTCATTAGACTTTGGAAATTTTTACCCAGTCTGGTGATACAGTTTCAAAGTTATCAGAAACCTTTATTTGTCAGCATTCTTCCCATGCTTTCCATGAGCCTCCTTGAAAATAAGACACTTGGCCAGGCATGGTGGCTCACATCTGTAATCCCAGCACTTTGGGAGGCTGAGGCGGGTGGATTTCCTGAGCTCAGGAGTTCGAGACCAGCCTGGCCAACATGGTGTAACCCCGTCTCTACTAAAAATACAAAAAATTAGCTGGGTGTGGTGGTGGGTGCCTGTAATCCCAGCTACTCTGGAGGCTGAGGCAGGGGATTCACTTGAACCTGAGAGGCAGAGGTTGCAGTGAGCCAGGATCGTGCCATTGCACTCCAGCCTGGGCAACAAGAGCAAAGTTCTGTCTCAAAATAAATAAATAAATAAAATAAAAATATATATATTTTATATATATAATATATATGTATTAATGTGCTTTTAATACTAAAGCTGATTTTAATAAACTTTACAAACAAATCTGTCTAATCTTGATCAGCTTTGACTAGACAAGATAAAATTTCCATAAACCTTTTATAACCTCTTAGAATTTGTTTTCATTCTTTATTTTCTTTCCCCAGCTTTTTATTGTTGTTGTTATTTAGTTTTTATTTCATAATCATAAACTTAACTGCAATCCAGCTAGGCATGGAAGGGAACAAGGAAAACACGAAACCCAAAGGGAACTGCAGTGAGAGCACAAAGATTCTAGGATACTGCGAGCAAATGGGGTAGAGGGGTGCTCTCCTGAGAGGAGAGCACAGAAGGAATGGTCTGGTGGTTAAGACAAAACAAGTCAAACTTACTAGACTTATCCACAGTCAGCAATGGTGATCTTCTTGCTGGTCTTGCCATTCCTGGACCCAAAGCGCTCCATGGCCTCTGCAATATTCATGCCTTCTTTCACCTTGCCAAAGACCACATGCTTGCCATCCAACCACTCACTCTTGGCAGTGTAGATGAAAAGCTGGGAACCTTTTGTGTTGGGTCCAGCATTTGCCATGGACAAGGTGCCAGGACCTGTATGCTTTAGGATGAAGTTCTCATCATCAAATTTCTCCCCATAGATGGACTTGCCACCAGTGCCATTATGGCGTGTGAAGTCACCACCCTGATACATAAACCCTGGAATAATTCTGTGAAAGTAGGAACTCTTACAACCAAATCCTTTTTGTCCAGTGCTCAGAGCACGAAAATTTTCTGTTGTCTTTGGAACCTTGTCTGCAAACAGCTCGAAGGAGACGCGGCCCAGGGGCTCACCATCCACGGTGATGTCGAAGAACACGGTGGGGTTGACCATGGCTGATAGTACAGGGCTCCTGGTGGTGGCAGCAAAGCCTCTTTGCCCAACTTTTTATGTCTGCTTAGTTTTATCTATGTCATTGTTTTCCTCCATTCATTTATTCTGAAATAACCACCCCCCGCTTTTTTTTTTTTTTTTTTTTGAGATGGAGTGTCACTCTGTTGCCCAGGCTGGAGTTCAGTGGTGTGATCTTGGCTCACTGCAACCTCCGTCTCCTGGGTTCAAGTAATTCTCCTGCCTCAGCCTCCCGAGAAGCTGGGACTACAGGTGCCTGCCACCACATCTGGCTAAATTTTGTATTTTTAGTAGAGACGGGGTTTCACCATGTTGGCCTGGCTGGTCTCTAACTCCTGACCTCATGATCCGCCCGCCTTGGCCTCCCAAAGTGCTGGGATTACAGGTGTGAGCCACCGCACCCAGCCACAAAGGATTTTTAAAAAGAGCTTTCTGGTCAGAAGTTGGCTTAACTAAAAGCTGATATTCAGGCTATATATATATATATATATATATTTTTTTTTTTGAGACAGAGTCTCGCTCTGTCACCCAGGCTGGAGTGCAGTGGTGCAATCTTGGCTCACTGCAACCTCCATCTCCTGGGTTCAAGCGATTCTCCTGCCTCAGCCTCCTGAGTAGCTGGGATTACAGGTGCACGCTACCACGCCCGGCTAATTTTTTGTATTTTTAGTAGAGACGGGTTTTCACCATGTTGTCCAGGATGGTCTCGATCTCCTGAACTCGTGATCCAGCTGCCTCGGCCTCCCAAAGTGCTGGGCTTACAGGCGTGAACTACTGTGCCTGGCCAATTTTTTTATTTTTTAAAGGCTTTCTGCTTTTTCTCTTTTGGATCTCATGCCCTGGGAAATTTTTTCAGTTGACTGAAACCCCCTTTAAAAAAAATTATGTTTAGTCCTTGTGTTCACTTCCTTTCTTGTTGGCATGATCTTTGCTGAGAAAAATGTAAAATTTCTTTTTTCTTAGTCTTTTTTTTTTTTTTTTTTTTTGAGACAGGGTCTCACTCTGTTGCCCAGGCTGGAGTGCAATGGTGAAATGTCACCTTACTGCAACCTTGACCTCCCGGGCTCAAGTATTCCACCTCAGCCTTCTGAGTAGCTGGGATTACAGGTGCACACCACCACGCCCGGCTAATTTTTGTATTTTTTGTAGAGATGGGGTTTCACCATGTTGCACAGGCTGATCTTGAACTCCTGGGCTCAAGTGGTACATTTTCCCTCAGCCTCCCAAAGTGCTGGGACTACACGCATGAACGACTGCACCCTGCCTTGAAAATGTAAAATTTCATTAGCCTTTTGGGGAAGCTTAAAATCTCTCCAAATTGGCTTCTCCAAAACTTGTTGTTCCATGTACTTCTACTTCTTCCTTTTGCCACCTTCGATAACCCTTAAAGGGGTCTAGATGGGACTTCTGACAACCCTGAGATCCCTTGAGGAAGACAAAAAAAAAGGTGCCACTAGTTGGGCGCGGTGGCTCACGCCTATAATCCCAGCACTTTGGGAAGCTGAAGCGGGTGGATTACCTGAGGTCAGAAGTTTAAAACCAGCCTGGCCAACGTGGTGAAACCCCATCTCTACTAAAAATACGAAAAAAAAGGTGCCACTGACCCTCTCTTTTGGGGCCTCTCGTTTTCCTTATAGAGCCCCAAAAGTCACTAATGGGTTCATGTCAGGTTTAAAACTCTTCTCTCTTTTGAATTAAACTCTCTAGTCTTTGGCTTTTGTATCGATACATGTGTCTATATATGTATGTATATGTCTATACATGTGTTTATTGTGTATATGGTACCAATAACGAATGAGTACCCCCAAAAGTCAGGAGTCACAAATGGAAATTCAAAACAAAACTTTTTTTTTTTTTTGAAACAGAGTCTTGCTCTATTGCCCAGGCTGGAGTGCTTTAGCATGATCTCTACTCACTGCAACCTCTGCCTCCAGATTAAGCGATTCTCATACCTCAACCTCCTGAGTAGCTGGGATCACAGGCGTGTGCCATCACACACGGCTAATTTTTGTATTTTAGTGGAGACAGAGTTTCGCCACGTTAGTCAGGCTGATCTCGAACTCCTGGCCTCAAGCCATCCGCCCGCTTTGGCCTCCCACAGTGCTGGGATTACAGGCGTGAGCCATCGTGCCTGGCTTCAAACTAATTTTTATAAGTGTTTCTTTGTTTTCCTCTGAGTTAAAAGACTTGCATCTGCAATGGAGTGTTACCTTACAAGGAATCGAACCCACGCTGCAGCAGCTAACCAGTTTATTGCCAGCCACTAGACCACAGATCATAGTGCCTTTTTGCAGGCCCTTCAGGGGATCCAAAACAAGCAGTTTGAGTGTACAAAGAATTTTAACTTGTGTTTTGAATCTGATTTCTGTCTTTTAAAAATCTTGCCAAGGGAGTTTCTAAGGCTGTGTTCTTTCTGTATCTTTTTATGGGTACTAGAAAGATAGCTGTTTTTTTTTGTTTTGTTTTGTTTTTTCTCAGGCCAGGTACGGTGGCTCATGCCTGTAATCCTAGCACTTTGGGAGGCCAAGGCATGTGGATTGCCTGAACTCAGGAGTTCGAGACCATCCTGGGCAATACAGTGAAACCCCGTCTCTACTAAAATACAAAATATTAGCCGGGTGTGGTGGTGTGTGCCTGCAATCCCAGCTACCCGGGAGGTTGAGGCAGGAGAATTGCTTGAACTGGGAGGCAGAGGTTGCAGTGAGCTGAGATCGTGCCACTGCACTCCAGCCTAGGTGACAGAGTGAGACTCCATCTCCAATCAATCAATCAATCAATCAATCAATGTTTTATTTAAATAAATAAAGTTTTGTTTTTTTTTTTTGAGATGGAGTTTTGCTCTTGTTGCCTAGGCTGGAGTGCAATGGCTCAGTCTTGGCTCACCACAACCTCAGCCTCCTGAGTAGCTGGGATTACAGGCATGTGCCACCATGCCCAGCTAATTTTGTATTTTTAGTAGACATGGGGTTTTTCCATGTTGGTCAGGCTGTTCTCAAGCTCCCAGTCTCAGGTGATCCACCAGCCTCGGCCTCCCAAAGTGCTGGGATTACAGGTATAAGCCACTGTGCCTGGTCTAAAATGTTTTTTAAATAAAGCCAGTTTACTTAGCGACTTAAGCCAATAAGCCTTTTTCATGGAAAGTCTCAGAGGTAATTTTCTAGGTTCAGAATACCAGATGATATAACCCTCACATTCCCCCAAAATATTTACTTTCAAAAATAGGCTAAGATAGCGAAAGACTCTTGTTTTCATAGACAGTTAAGGATGGTGTTTATGTGTGTGTTTCCTGTAGTATCCCACCAATACGTGGGGGGCTGCTAATCATAGACCTATTAATTTGAGACACCAGCTAGGCCCTCCCTGGATTGGACTTGCCCAGGACTAACCAGGCAATAAGAGTTGAGATTTCTTCCTTCTCATTGAAGTAATTTTATTTATTTATTTTTTAAATTAATTTTAAAAATTGAGGGGGGAGACAGGGTCTTGTTCTCTTACCCACGCTACAGTGCAGTGGCATGGTCGCAGTTCACTACAGCCTCAACCTGCTGCACTTAAGCCATCCTCCCACCTGAGCCTGTCAAGCAGATGGGAGTACAGGCACGTGCCAACATACATGCCCAGCTAATTTTTAAAAATCATTTGTGGAGAGGAGGTCTCACTGTGTTGCCCAGGCTGGTCTCGAACTCCTGAGCTCAAGCGATCCTCCCACCACAGCCTCCCAAAGTGCTAGGATTACAGGTGTGAGCCACCGCGCACAGCTTCAGTGAAGGAATTTTTTAAAAAGGAGAAGAAAAAGATAAAAGAGTTGAGACAATAAAATCAGGCGTGAGTCACTGCACCCGGCCCTCTTTCTCTTTTGAAAAGGCCTTGAAAGGTGGCTCTCCCCTTCACCTTTTGTTGTGTCCTGTAACTTTTACTAATTATCTAAAGTAAGGGAGAAAAATTGTTTTTGAAAACAGGCAAATAAAGTATCTTTTGAACATGGCTTTTATTCTGCATGCCTGTTATATCTGTATCTTTATATGTGTCATATAGAAGTGATACTTCACTGCCAAACTACATGAAAGAGCTCTAATCAAGTAATTTAAAAAATGTAAGTGCTTATCACATTGGTAAAAGCTAGCTCAGATGCCTTTTAATTTACATAACCTTGGTAAAACTCTCCAGTGATTTAAAAATCTTAAAGTCATGTTTAAACCCTCAAGTTTTTTTTTCCCCCACTGGAAATTTGGGTTACTAGAAGTTAAGATAGTAGAAACATAAAATATGCTTTTATTAAAATTTTATTGGCTGGGGTGCAGTGGCTCAAGCCTATAATCCCAGCACTTTGGGAGGCTGAGACGGGTGGATCACCTGAACTCAGCAGTTCGGGACCAGCCTGGTCAACGTGGCAAAACCCCATCTGTACAAAAATACAAAATTAGCTGGGCGTGGTGGCGTGTTCCTATAATCACAGCTACTTGGGAGGCTGAGGCAGGAGAATCCCTTGAACCCGGAAAGCAGAGGTTGCAGTGAGCTGAGATTGTGCCAATGCACTCCACCCTGGAGGATAGAGCAAGACTCGGTCTCAAAGAAAATAAATAAATAAATAAACAAACACACGGATGTCAATTCTCAAAAAAATGTAAGTTTCTTTTTTGTTAAGAAACTAAGTGGCTTGGGCTGGGTACAGTGGCTCACGCCTGTAATCCCAGTACTTTGGGAGGCCAGGGCGGATGGATCACCTGAGGTCAGGAGTTCGAGACCAGCCTGACCAATGTGATGAAACCCCATCTCTACTAACAATACAAAAAAAATTAGCTGGGTATGGTGGCATGCACCAGTAATCCCAGCTACTTGGGAGGCTGAGACAGGAGAATTGCTTGAACTCGGGAGGCGGAGGTTGCAGTGAGCCGGGATTGTGCCATTGCACTCCAGCCTGGGCAACAAGAGCGAAACTCCGTCTCAAAAAAAAAACATTCATCGCAAAAAAAAAAAAAAGAAAGAAACTAAGTGGCTCACACCTGTAATCCCAGCACTTTGGGAGACTGAGGCAGGCGGATCACAAGGTCAGGAGTTCGAGACCAGCCTGGCCAACGTGGTGAAACCCTGTCCTACTAAAAAAATACAAAAATTAACCGGCCATGGTGGCGAGTGCCTGTAATCCCAGCTACTCGGGAGGCTGAGATGGGAGAATTGCTTGAACCCAGCAGGCGGAGGTTGCATTGAGCTGTGATCACACCACTGCACTCCAGCCTGGGTGACAGAGCAAGACTCTGTCTCAAAATAATAATAATAATAATAATAATAATAAGCTAAGAGTTGCTTTATAATGAAGAAAATTATACAGATAAAACTAAATGGATTTTTTTTTTTTTTTTTTAAAAAGGAAAACAAAACAAGCTAGGGCAACAAAACTCTGAGCCCTATGGTTACCAAGAAAATAGTCAATATAGGGGAAGGGCAAAACCAACTAACTATTTAAAACCAAAGGGTGTAATGTAAAGGAATTGTTCCATTTTGTAGATTGGTATCATTCAGCTTCTTTTTTTAAAAAAAAACTTTAGTGGATTGTGAAGATAACTGCTTTAAGGACAAAATTCTTAATTTTAAATGCTACAGAATTTAAGAGCTTGTTTGAATTAATGCAGGACCCAGAACTCATTACTGAACAGTCACTGAGTATATATGATCCAAATGCAAAGGGGGTTTATTCTTGAAAAAGTAATCAGCCTAGTGGGCCAGATAATGCCATTATAAGATCTCTTTGCCCTGAGAAGGGAACTGCCCAACTCTCCCTTTAAAATACCAAGTGAAGTACCCCAGATGAAGCAGTTAGTATGTTTCATATACAAGCCATGTTGCACTAGCTTTATGATAACTGGGATATCCTCCCACCAAATATGTCTATTACCCAGGTCATGGTAAATTTGGAGGTTAAGAGGGCCCGTTTTACATGGGTGCCCTCCTACAGAATCATAGGTCTGTTTAAGAAGCCTTACCAAATATCCTGTCCCTCATAGGTCTTACAGATGCAACCCCATGCTGGGAACCCAAACCCTTTGTACCAGAAAAGGTAAAATGGTCTGGGGATTAAAAAAAAAAAAAAAAAATGCTTCCTGGGACCAGAACACAAAAACATACAGATTAATAGAACTGTAAAATGTAAGATGTTTAAACAAGCTTTATCTAAGGTAGTTGTAACCCCTTTTACCTAAATGTCTTATGAAAATGGGTACTATAAGGCCGGGCGTGGTGGCTCACAGCTGTAATCCCAGCACTTTGGGAGGCTGAGGCGGGTGGATCACAAGGTCAAGAGTTCAAGATTAGCCTGGCCAAGGTGGTGAAACCGTGTCTCTACTAAAAATACAAAAATTAGCTGGGTGCGGTGGCAGGCGCCTGTAATCCCAGCTACTCGGGAGGCTGGGGCAGGAGAATCACTTTGAACTCGGGTGGCAGAGGTTGCAGTGAGCCAAGATTGCGCCACTGCACTCCAGCCTGGGCAATAGAGTGAGACTGTGTCTCAAAAAAAAAAAAAAAAAAAAAAAAAAGAAAAGAAAATGGGTTCTACATCTAATTGGGGGATGTTTTCCCCTTTCTAGTACTGTAAAACTGAAGACGTAAATCTGCTCATGTAAATCCTCCATTGCATAGCCTTTTGTGTGGAGCATTTATCGGGGCTGATGGCAAAAACTAAGCCCTGACTTTTTAAGTGCAGATTAAGCCATTATTTATCTCTCCCTGTTTTACTTCCAAGGAAACCGAAATCATGGTATTCTGAAGACTAGAAACATGAATCTCCCTCATTTGGTATCCCACTGACCCTGGATCTGTTTCTCTGCTAATGCTCTGCTGCTAAAACTATACAAGCTGCCTCCCTTTGGGCCAGGGCACATGAGGTTATAAGGGCTGGTTTTGAGGGATAAAATTAGGTCAAGATTGACTGGTCGAGGTGGCTCACGCTTGTAATCCCACCACTTTGGGAGACCGAGGCGGGTGGATCACTTGTGGTCAGGAGTTTGAGACCAGCCTGGCTAACAGAATGAAACCCTGTCTCTACTAAAAATACAAAAATTAGCCAGGTGTGGTGGCACATACCTGTAATTCCAGCTACTTGGGAGGCTGAGGCAGGAGAATCGCTTGAACCCAGGAGGTGGAGGTTGCAGTGAACTGAGATTGTGCCACTCCACTCCAGCCTGGGCGACAGAGTGAGACTCTATCTCGAAGAAAAAAAAAAAGGTCAAGATTAAACCCTCCAAATCAAGAAGGGGGTACTAAAAATGCCCAAACAGCTGGTAAAACAAAATTGGTTGCCTTCTAAACTATTATGTGTTACTTCTGCATCCACCCCAACCATAAAAATTTTCTGCTTACTATAAAATTAAGGAAAAATATTTACTAACATTATAAAATACCATGGAACAAAGCCTCCTGGGTATAATACTCCAAATTATAAGTCATGAAGATAAATGTATCTACAGATATAGATATGTATATATACATATTTTAAATTATTTTTCAGAATGATGCTTATGTTTTGTATAGCTAATTGCTATAAGTCTGTAACAGAAACCAAGCTTACAGTAGCTCAACACATAAAAGTTAAAAATAAGTCAGTGTGCTGGGCGTGGTGGCTCACTCTTGTAATCCTAGCACTTTGGTAGGCTGGGGTGGGCGGATTTCCTGAGGTCAGGAGTTCGAGACCACCCTGGGCAACATGGTGAAACCCCATCTCTACTAAAATACAAAAAATCAGCCAGGCGTGGTGGCATGCGCCTGTAGTCCCAGCTACTCAGGAGGCTGAGGTAGGAGAATTGCTTGAACCCGGGAGGCGGAGGTTGCAGTGAGCCGAGATCACGCCACTGCACTCTGGCCTGGGCGACAGAGCCAGACTCCGTCTCCATAAAAAATAAGATTAAAAAAAAAAAAAGTCAGTCTTGTAACTTTGTTTTTTGGGTTTATTGTTGGCTTTTTTTTTTTTACTTAATAATTTTAAGAAGTAATGAATGCCTGTTCACATCCATTCCTATATGGCCTAAAACAATTGACTATAAGTCTTTTGACTCTTAAGGCCCTTAGCCATAGGGAGTCCTGCCAAGGAAAAAACACTGTAGAATTATATGACTTCTCCTGTGACAAAACCTTTTTTCCCAAATACCAGTATATGGTGCAATACAAAAGTTGTGGGAAAAATAGGTTTCTACTTTTAATAAGTCTGTAACAATTTAAACACCAAGGACCAGGCATTTCTCCCATTTAATTTATATCCTCCCTCAGGATGCTATACCTATGGAGATAAATTGGCGGAGAGATTAAATTTATTACATTCTAATTTAATATTGGTATCACAATTTTCAAATAAGATTTATCACAGGGTTCAAATAACCCTTATTAAGGAGTACAAACACACTGTAAGTCTATTCAAAGAATATGATGATGCATGCAGGGTTTTTCCTGGCTGATTGGGTTGTTTACTGCCCTCAGATTCTACCTATAACCCTGAACGCCCAAATCTTCACTGTCTTTATGATATTTATTATTATATTAGCATTAGGCATTTCTTGTAAATATTATGCCAGATACAGCAAAAGGCAAAGGCACAGTTAAAGACCCGGATCATAATAGCTCAGAAAATAGATCTGATCCGGGATTTTTTTTTTAGACTAAGTCTGACTCCATTTCACCCCTTAAACAATTGGCTATTACATCAGGTCAGACCATGTCCTCCCCCCATTATCCAAATCGCTAATATTTAAAACTATTACCATCAAATCAAAGGACTCTAGAAACAAGCCTTCCTAGTCCTGTGGGACCCTGCCAGATGGCCAAATCAGACAACTCTAGGAATGAGGTTTTCTAGCACGTTGGGACCTGCTGGTGTTTGTTGGTCTACACATACATTCTATGGAATGCTTTTTGGCCAAGAGAGGGGACTGAGGACTAAGCTATGATTTTTTTATCTTGCCCAAATTCCTTTCTAAGGGGTCTGGGTAATCATGCCCTAAAAACCATAAATTCTCATCAGATGGGTTTTATTTAACCCTGGATATCTATTGTGACTTACTTTCCTATCTGACTCTGGCATAACAAGGAAGAAACTAAAAATGTTTTACCCCAAAATCTGTTTCCTTCCCATACCTTGAAATTGCCCTGCAAAGTCTCTTCTGGGAAAAATCCACATTCTGTAGAGAATCCCCTCTCCCCTTTGTTTTCCTTCCTTCTCAGATCCAGGAAATAATCAACTAAGAGCTAGGCACCCTTTTAAGTCCAATAAGAAACGATTTACAACCTGCTCTCTCTGAAGTCCGCTGAGAGCTTCCTCTGCACAATAAAACTTGGCCTCCTCAATCCTTTATCATAACCTGAACATTCCTTTCTGTGAATCCCAGGTCTTTAGGCAAACTCAACCAATTGTCTGCCAGAAAATGTTTAAATTTACCTACAGCCCCGTTTTGAGTTGTCCTGCCCTTCTGAACGAAACCAATGTATTTCTTAAATGTATTTGATTGATGTCTCATGCCTCTCTAAAATATTAAGCTCTACCCAGACCACCTTGGGCACATGTTCTCAGGACCTCCTGAGGGCTGTGTCATGGGCCATGGTCACTCATATTTGGCTCAGAATAAATCTCTGAAAATATTTTACAGAGTTTCACTCTTTTTTTTTTTGAGATGGAGTCTCGCTGTGTTGCCCAGGCTGGAGTGCAGTGGCGCCATCTCGGCTCACTGCAAGCTCCGCCTCCCGGGTTCACGCCATTCTCCTGCCTCAGCCTCCCGAGTAGCTGGGACTACAGGCTGGCTAATTTTTTGTATTTTTAGTAGAGATGGGGTTTCACTGTGAGTTTGACTGTTTTTGGCAACAGTAATATGGCTCCCAGCGTTGGCCTCAGAGAAGACTCAGAACCCCAAAGGAGTTGCCCGAAACTGGAGGTAAGGTACCAGCAGGGGCCCATTGAAGCCCCACTGAGTTCGAGCTTCTCCTTCGGTGGAACTGTTAAGTCGTCCTGAGCCCCGGACCTCCCTTCAAGGGCTGATGGTTCTTGATTTTTTCTGAGCTGGTTTTTTGCTAGGAAGTTGTTGTTTAAGGATCCTGATTGTAGTTTGGATATTCATTCTGAAGGGAATTCTCTATTGCTTTTTCTCCTAAAATTTATCTTGATTCGGTTCATCTGTGTGCATTTGTGTGAGGAACTGAACTGTTGCTTTCATAGAGACTGAGTTTTTCAGCTCTGAAGAGAAAGGGTGTTTGCTCTTCCCAGCTGAAAGGTGCCCCTGGGTGACTGGGGGCCTTGTGGGAGTGTCCAGGGGTTGACCCCCAAGACGTACAGCGGCCCTAAAGGGAAATCCCTTTAGGGATTAATCCCCAAAAACAATTAATTTAAAAAATGGCTCATCCAGGAAACGCACATGAGGGCTGATCACCCAGCGTTTTGAGCCCTCTCAGAGGTCACAGACCTCTGGAGAGAGACACTTAAGAGGGCAGAAACAACTCAGTGGTGACACTGTGGAGTCCTGCCTGGAAGCAGCACGCATCAATCCACCACACATCAATCCACCACACAAGAACCCTAGGCTACAGCTCAGCTCCTCTAAGGAGAAAAAAAAAAAAGGCGAGAAACAAATCTAAGACTAAGGAGAAAATGAGGAGAATGTCCCCTTTTCGGGTCCTTCATAGGTTTTATGGCACCTCTACTTGCCAGAATTGATATAAAATGGAAGTAATAAAGTCTTTGTGCACATTTGCATTAAGAAAAAAGAGTCCTAAGGTCAAACTGAAAACTATATAGAGTTCTAGGTTCTGTTTTTTTTTCTGCCTGCTTTAGATCGGCTGTTACTTTTCGACTGAGATAAAAACCACTGTTCTCTGTTTTTTTGCAAGTCGGTGAAGTTGTATTTGTCTCATGGCAAAAGTATTGAATTAATAGCTATGGGAACTGTGTGTGTGTGTATTTAAAGGCCTTTATAATAGACTTATATAATTTTACGTTCAATTGGCAATTGAAACCCTTTTAATTTCCCTCTAGCACACCAGACTTTCTCTTCTTACCTTATGATGTAAATTTTGCTATCTGATTTTCACCTGAGTTGCCTTTAATATGCAAATTTAAGGCTGTTTAGCTGACAGCTGCCTAGGGTAGGATTTTTAAAAAATGGAACAAAAAGGAGGTTGTTATGAGTCTATGCCATGTGCTTCTATTGGCATACCTAATAAGTCTATATATTTATGTGTGTGTATACAATATTTTCACTCCTGAAAATATATAAAGAGCTCTAATTAATTGGCTTAAAAATATATAAAAGCGGGTAGGGCGCAGTGGCTCATGCCTGTAATCCCAGCACTTTTGGGAGGCCGAGACAGGTTGGATCACAAGGTCAAGAGTTTGAGACCAGCCTGGCCAACGTGGTGAAACCCCGACTCTACTAAAAATACAAAAATTAGCCAGGCATGGTGGCATGCACTGTAGTCCCAGCTACTAAGACTGAGGCAGGAGTATCGCTTGAACCTGGGAGATGGAGGTTGTGGTGAGCCAAGATCACGCCACTGCACTCCAGCCTGGGCAACAGAGCAAGACTCCGTCCCCCCCCCCCCACACACAAAATATATATATATATACGTATATATATATATATACGTGTATACATATGTGTATATATACGTATATATGTATATATATACGTGTGTATATATACGTGTATATATACGTATATATGTATATATACGTGTATATATAGTGTGTATATACGTGTATATATATAGTGTGTATATATACGTGTATATATATACGTGTGTATATATACGTGTATATATATACGTGTGTATATATACGTGTGTATATATACGTGTGTGTATATGTGTGTATATATAGTGTGTGTATATGTGTATATATATAGTGTGTATATGTGTATATATATAGTGTGTGTATATGTGTATATATATAGTGTGTGTATATGTGTATATATACACGTGTGTGTATATGTGTGTATATATACACGTGTGTGTATATGTGTGTATATATACACGTGTGTATATGTGTGTGTATATACACGTGTGTGTGTATATACACGTGTGTGTGTGTGTATATACACGTGTGTGTATATACACGTGTGTGTATGTGTGTGTATATACACGTGTGTGTGTATGTGTGTGTATATACACGTGTGTGTATGTGTGTGTATATACACGTGTGTGTGTATGTGTGTATATGCATGCGGTGGGCATGGTGCCTCACGCCTGTAATCCCAGTACTTTGGGAGGCCGAGGTGGGTGGATCACCTGATGTCAGGAGTTCGAGACCAGCCTGGCCAACATGGTGAAACCCCTTCTCTAGTAAAAATACAAAAATTAGCCAGCCATGGTGGTGGGCGCCTATAATCCCAGGTACTTGGGAGGCTGAGGCAGGAGAATCACTTGAACCTGGGAGGCGGAGGTTGCAGTGAGCCGAGATCACACCATTGCACTCCAGGCTGGGCAACAAGAGTGAAACTGTCTTAAAAAAAAAAAAAAAAAAGGCCAGGCATGGTGGCTCATGCCTGTAATCCCAGCACTTTGGGAGGCCGAGGTGGGCAGATCATCTGAGGTCAGGAGTTCAAGATCAGCCTGGCCAACATGGCAAAACTCCGTCTCTACTAAAAATACAAAAATTTGCCAGGCATTGGTGGTGGGCGCCTGTAATCCCAACTACTCGGGAGGCTGACGCAGGAGAATCGCTTGAACCCAGGAGGCGGAGGTTGCAGTGAGCGGAGATCGCACCATTGCACTGCAGCCTGGGCAACGAGTGAAACTGCGTCTCAAAGAAAAACAAAAACAAGAAAACCAAGAATCTTGTAGAGTGAATTTTTGCCCTCAAGTAAAATAACTGGGTTGCTTGAGAGAGAGAGAGACATTTAGGGTAAAACAGCCTAACCATTGTGAATGATCTATGTAAGTCATAATAAGCTTAGTAAGAAGGAATTTTTAAAGGGGTTGTATAATTCGGTTGGCTATGATTAAAGAAAATCATATCTTTCTAGAGATTAGTCTTTAATATATAAAAAACGCACTAACACAAAACTTAAATTAGTTAAAACAAGATTTTATTACAAATATTGAGTTATTTTTAATTCAGTAAATTTTTAAATTCTGTAATGTGTTTCCTTTAACATTCTTCAGATTGATATCTTAAAAGTGCCACTCTTTCCGTTTTTTTTTTTTTTTTTTTTTTTTTTTTGAGATCCAGTTTCGCTCTTGCTCAGGCTGGAGTGGAGTGGTGCAATTTCCACTCACTGCAACATCTGCTTCCCTGGTTCAAGCGATTCTCCTGCCTCAGCTTCCCAAGTAGCTGGGATTACAAGCATGCGCCACTGCGCCCAGCTAATTTTTGTATTTTTAGTAGAGACGGAGTTTTGCCATGTTGGCCAGGCTGGTCTTGAACTCCTGACATCAGGTGATCTGCCCGCCTCAGCCTCCCAAAGTGCTGGGATTGCAAGGGTAAGCCACCGCACCCAGCCTTTTTTGTTTTTTTTTTTTGAGACCAAAAAAATCAAATCAATGTATTTGATGTCTTATGCTTCCCTAAAATATATAAAACCAAGCTGTAGAGCACCTTGGGCACATATTCTCAGGACCTCCAGAGGGCTGTGTCACAGGCCATGGTCACTCATATTTGCCTCAGAATAAATCTCTTAAAATATTTTACAGAGTTTGACTCTTTTCGTCAACACTGGCCACTGGACTTCACCCAAAAATAAGGCCTCCAAGTGGTGGAGACCAAGAAGCTCCCAGTTGGTCACAAGTCAAGCTTCCAAGGACATAAGATGAGAAGGAAACCTCATCTGGTTTTTATTTTGGAGACCCACAGCACAATTTGTATGCCATTCTGATAAGAATTTTAAAACTCACCCACCACTCTGGAGGGCCAGCTTGACCAATAGGCTTACAGGGGCTTTATTCTGATGTTGTACTTTATGGTACCCTACTCTATGACAAAATAACACAGGAAGATATAACAAGAGAAAAAGACTATTTTGGGGAGAAAAAGAATCAGACAATGTGAATATTCATACCAAAAACATATCAAAGTTGCTACACCTAAGACTAATCATACAAATGTTCTTTTCCCATTAATCTTAAATTTGGAAAGGAAAAGGAGACCAAAAGTGCTTTTTGTCTCTTTATTCATGTGTCTTTTTCTTTTTACTAGTGTTTCCATGTGCGTTGATAAATTTTTCCTTTTCTTGTGTCAATCTGCCTTTTGTCAGCTCATTTTCAGCAAACCTTTAGAAGGTGGAGGGGAGGCTACCTTTGTCCCTATAAGCAACATCTGTGCTCAGATGAAGGCGCATCATCCAGAATTTTTGTACTTTTTCCAGCCCCCAAAATGAGTCATTACCTTTACCAGAACCCACTCCCTTATTTTTTTCCTCCTTCCTTTTCCTGCTTCCTCTTTTTCCCAAACTGTATAATTAATTAGCTCAAATGTAGCCTTGCTATTTCAAAGGATTTTTCATTTGATATTTGATGCCACTTCAATGAAAATGGGACCCCAAAATATAAATGGATAGTAATAAAGATTTTTAATAAGTATAGGAGACCTTTTATAAAGTTCATTTATCTGTATACTCTTATCTAATATGCAAAATGCTGGAAGTTTTATATTCTTACTCTGATAGAATTTTAAAAAAATGTTTAGGGTTAATAGCCAATTTTTGTTTTTCTGGAAAATTCATGGTTCACCTATTTACCTTGCTGATTGGGACTAGGTTCTCAGAGCTTCTAGATAGCTAAACACAGGAAGGTTCCTGGAACATATCCTTTTGGGTTTTTATGGAACTTCATTACATAGGTGTGACTAATTAAATCATTGGCCATTGGTGATCAGCTGAACTTTCAGCCTGGTTGGGGCGGGGGGGAGCTGAAAGTCCTAACCTGCTAATCATGCGGTGTCCTTAGGCCATATGGTCCTTGTGGGAGCATCATAGAGTGTACTTACACAAACTTAGATGGCCTACTACACACCTAGGCTTTATGGCACAGCCTGTTGCTCCCAGGCACAAACCTACACAACATGTTACTGTACTAATAAGCAGTTTAACACAATGGTAAGTATTTATGTATCTAAATATATCTAAACACAGAAAAGGTACAATAAAAATATGGTATTATAATCTTACGGGACCACTGTTGTATATGTGGTCTATTGCTGACCAAAATGTCATGATACGGCACATGACTATATATTTCACAGCATAACAGTGTGTCAGTGATAACTGTGGTTGTGTTTTTTTTTTTAAGTCCTCATGTGTAAGACACAGTGAGGAATTTTTTTTTTTTTTTTTTTTTTTGAGACGGAGTTTCACTCTTGTCGCCCAGGCTGGAGTGCAATAGTGCTTTCTCGGCTCACTACAACCTCTGCCTCTCGGGTTCAAGCGATTCTCCTGCCTTAGCCTCCTAGTAGCTGGAACTACAGGCGCCCGCCATCACGCCCGGCTGGCTTTTTGTGTATTTTTAGTAGAGACGGGTTTCACCATGTAGGCCAGGCTGGTCTTGAATTCCTGACCTCCGGTGATCCACCCGCCTTGGCCTCCCAAAGTGCTGGGATTACAGGCGTGAGTCACCGCACCCAGCCTATAGTGAGGAATTTACAGATGAAACGATATAGCTGGAATTTGCTTAAAGTTTCTCTAAGAAAAAAAAAATGGGTAGCATATATGAATTGGAAATCACAGTGGCAAAATGTTGGTTACTGTTGAAGCTGGGTAATAGGGGTTCATTCAATTATCCTCTCTTCTGTATGCTTCAAATTATCCATAATAAAAAGTTTTAAAACAATTAAATAGAACAACCAAGGGCTCTGCATTATAGAGTCATCCTAGAACCCAAGGCTCATTCTATCTTCAACCTGTGGCCTTGGGTCATCCCAGCATCATCCAGCCAGCAAATGAAAAAAAGCTGGAATGCGGGCCGGGTGCGGTGGCTCACACCTGTAATCCCAGCACTTTGGGAGGCTGAAGCGGGCGGATCACAAGGTCAGTAGATCGAGACCATCCTGGCTAAAATAATAGAAACCCGGTCTCTAGTAAAAAATACAAAAAATTAGCCGGGCGTGGTGGCGGGTGCCTGTAGTCCCAGCTACTCGGGAAGCTGAGGCAGGAGAATGGCGTGAACCTGGGAGGCGGAGGAGACCGCGCCACTGTACTCCAGCCTGGGTGACAGTGAGACCCTGTCTCAAAAAAAAAAAAAAAAAAAAAAGGAATGCAAAGGCACACCCTTTCTTAACTGCCTGAACCCAGAAGTGGTAGATCACTTTCATTCACATTCCATTCTCAAGTACTAGTCACACAGTTCTACCTGGATGCAAAGAGATAGGGAGAGAGTCTAGCTGCAGTATGCCTGGGAAGAAAAGAAATGAAGTTTGCAGTAGCAATAGCTAGTCCCTCCATAGACCATTTTCTGTCCTTAGAGAATTTCTTTTGGTCCTACCTTTGGTCCCCTGGTTAACTACAACTCTCTTTTAAAGTTCATCTTTCAGCCAGGCACAGTGGCTCACGCCTATAATCTCAGCACTTTGGGAGGCCGAAGCAGGTGGATCACTTGAGGCCAGGAGTTCAAGACCAGCCTGGCCAACATGGTGAAACCCCATCTCTACTAAAAATACAAAAGTTCACCGGGCGTGGGGGCAGGTGCCTGTAATCCCAGCTACTCCGGAGGCTGAGGCAGGAGAATTGCTTGAATCCAGGAGGCAAAGGTTGCACTGAGCTGAGGTTGTGGCATTGCACTCCAGCCTGGGCGACAGAGCAAGACTCCTCCGTCTCAAAAAAAATAAAAAATAAAAATAAATAAAATTAATCTTTCCACAACTTTCATTCCCAATTCTAACCCACCTAGTTTCATTCATGAAAATCTTTCCTGGCAGGGCAGAGTGGCTCATGCCACCAGGGAGCATGACAGACTTTAGTAAATATTATACCTGAGGCAGAAATTAGGAAAGATTTTTTCTTTTTTTTGAGACGGAGTTTCACTCTGTTGCCCAGGCTGGAGTGCAGTGGCACGATCTCGGCTCACTGCAACCTCCGCCTCCCGGGTTCAAGCGATTCTTCTGCCTCAGCCTCCTGAGTAGCTTTGATTACAGGCGTATCCCACCGTGCCTGGCTAATTTTTTTGTATTTTTAGTAGAGACGGGGTTTTGCCATGTTGACCAGGCTGGTCTTGAACTTCTAATCTCAGGTGATCCACCCACTTTAGCCTCCCAAAGTGCTGGGATTACAGGCTTGAGCCACAGCACCCGGCCAGGAGAGCTTTATTTCTCATAAAAAGTTGCAACCTGCTGGCTATCCTGTCAGGCAGGGAAGCATAGCCTCCGCTCAGAAGCTAAAAACAGACACTTGGAGTGAGGGGTAAAGCAAACAGGAGTTTATGCTAAGCAGGGTGGCCAAATATACATATTTAATAAGCTATCGGCAGAGTCATGAATATTTATGAAAGGAGAAACACGTGCATGCTCAGTTGAGCTTCATATCTGTCCATAAGACCCATGTTCAAAAGTGGTAATGTTAACCATGATCTGAGGTGGAGTTTTCAGCCCTCTCAAGTCAAAAGGTGAAGCAGAGGACACAGAAACTATCTATGCATTCTCCTTAGCCTGGCCAGATCCACTGCATGGTCACTGGTTTCTTATCAGGAAGCAATGCTGGTTAGTTGTTTTGTCCTAACTGCAAAAGGGAGGGGCAGTGTCAGGCAGTTGGTTGATGTCAGGTGGAGCAAGTCTTTTCAGAGGGCTGGTTTCTGTTTAACTTTCTGTTTAAGAAAGCCTAATGTTGGTAAGTGAAGGAGGGGGTATAAAGAGGTGTGTCTGACCTCACACCCTGTCATGGCCGAGAACTCAGTTTTCAAGGTTTCTCTGGGGTCCCCTTAGCCAAGAGGGAGTCTGTTCAGTCACTTCACGGCTTCCATTACTTCTCAGTGTCTTTGTCATGTTTATTGTCTGTCTCACTTGCTCACTTGGTGGTTACATTCTACAATAGGGTTATCTAATCTTTTGGCTTCCCTGGGCCACATTGGAAGAATTGTCTTGGGGCACACATAAAATACAGTAACACCTAATGATAGCTGATGAGCTAAAAAAAAAAAAAGTCAAAAATATCTCATAATGTTTTAAGAAAGTCTATGAATTTGTGTTGGACCCCATTCAAAGCCATCCTGGGCTGCATGTGAGCCACAGGTTGGACAAGAAGGTTGTTCTAGAAGGTGAGAAAACTGTAAGACGAGAATTGAAAAGGGCTTTTGAGAGCTCTGAAAGCCCCTTTCAGCTCTCAAATTATATCAAAAGTACATGGATTATCACGATGCATATTGGGTGGGGAGGAATGATTAAGTAATGGGGGCCGGGCTCGGTGGCTCACACCTGTAATCCCAGCACTTTAGGAGGCCGAGGCGGGCGGATCATCTGAGCTCAGGAGTTCCATACCAGCCTGGGCAACATGGGGAGACCCGGTCTCTACAAAAAATACAAAAATTAGCCAGGTAGTGTGTGCCTGTAGTCCCAGCTACTTGGGAGGTTGAGTCAGGAGAAACACAAGCCCAGGTGGCAGAGGTTTCAGTGAGCTGAGCCCACACCATTGCACTCTAGCCTGGGCGATGGAGCAAGACTGTCTCAAAAAAAAAAAAAAATTAAACATACGGAATAGCTAGATATTATATTAATGGGCTATTATCAAGAAAACTTACCTGGAAAAGTTTTATTCTACCAGCATCACATTGAGTTGATTTTAATAATCTTACGATTTTATACCATATCATGCTTTATACAACTCTTTTAATCTGTTATCTCATTTAATCCCCCAGTAGCATTTTGAAATAGATACTGTTCAGTTGAGGAAACCAAAGCTAAGGGATTAAGTGCTTTGTTGAAAAGCACCGCAGGCCTGGCGCGGTGGCTCACGCCTGTAATCTCAGCACTTTGGGAGGCCGAGGTGGGTGGATCACCTGAGGTCAGGAGTTTGAGACCAGCCTGGCCAACATGGTGAAACCCTGTCTCTACTAAAAATACAAAAAATTAGCCGGGTGTGGTGGCGCGTGTCTGTAATCCCAGCTACTCAGGAGGCTGAGACAGGAGAAACACTTGAACCCGGGAGGCGGAGGTTGCAGTGAGCCAAGATCGTGCCATTGCACTCTAGCCTGGGCAACAAGAGTGAAACTCCGTCTCAAAAAGAAAAGCACCAGCAAGTTTGTGGCAGGAGTAGAACCTGAATCCAGGTCTTCTGACTGATGTTTATCCCCGTACACCTTACCTAACTGCCGTTCTTTATTGTTCCCATTCCCAGTTTGGATCGCTATTGGTTTTTATTACATATTTAGTTCCCTTTCCCACCTAAATTAGCTCTAGTCAACTGCATTCCTGTTATAATACTTCGATTCTGTTCCAGAGAGAAGTGGAGATCCTGATGTTTCTCAGTGCCATTGTGATGATGAAGAACCGCAGATCCAGTAAGTTTAGTTCACTTCTCAGACTCAAGGTTAGATCTAATGCCCTTTGGAGGTGCTTTGCTTCATGTTAAGAGAGTGGCAATCATTTGGTAAATTTGTCCTATGTTTAATTCCAAGGCTGAGTTTGAACTTGGACTTCTATCCCCTCCCTGTCTCCTATTTCAAAGTGCTTATTATAGGAGTCCACAGTCCAGCCTGACCTGTGACATCTCTGTGTTTCAGTCACTGTGGAGCAACATATAGGCAACATTTTCATGTTTAGTAAAGTGGCCAACGCAATTCTCTTCTTCCGCTTGGATATTCGCATGGGCCTACTTTACATCACACTCTGCATAGGTGAGGAGACTGCCTTTCTTTCTTTTTTTTTTTTTTTGTAAGACTGTGTTGATAGACTTGATTGTGGAAACCACAGTCCCAACAGTTGCAATCCCAAACATGTTTCTCCATACCCTTCTTCCATATCTCATACCTAATGAATTATATATGTAGCTCAGATGATAACAGTTTACAGAGACTGTTATTGTAGAGGTAGGGAATGTGTTGGTGGTCTACATATATCCACAAGTGTGTATTATTTGGGGGCTGAAATCCTTGGGTTGGTTTGGAAGTAAATTCCCTGTGTAAGGCTTTTTATGTTTCCTTCGACATCTTCTTTCTGTGTTTAGTGTTCCTGATGACGTGCAAACCCCCCCTATATATGGGCCCTGAGTATATCAAGTACTTCAATGATAAAACCATTGATGTGAGTGCTCTTTCCCCTTTCTGTTTCTTGGGTCCCTTGTGGGTGATTTTGTAGTTGTGCTCTCCATTCACTAGGAGGAACAACAGTGCTTCAAAATGGATGTCACGGGCACTGTGGTTCATTATGAGAGCCGGGGGAGAGGGAACGCCAGGATGAGGAATTAGATGCTAAAGTCTGAACCTTCCCAGGAGGCTATGTGGATCCAGCTGACTTTTCTTCCCTGTATTTGGCAGGAGGAACTAGAACGGGACAAGAGGGTCACTTGGATTGTGGAGTTCTTTGCCAATTGGTCTAATGACTGCCAATCATTTGCCCCTATCTATGCTGACCTCTCCCTTAAGTGAGTAGTGCAAAGGGAGGGATGGTGGAAATGGAGATGCTGTGCCTTCCCTCTCACTGTTTTTGGCTTTTCTTTTTCTTTTGGCCTTGATTTTCACACATGGTAACCAAAGGCATCGCCCTCTCCCCTCTTAAATATCTATACTTCCACTTTCCTTGATCCATTTTTTTTTGAGTATATTAAATAATATATTCTTTTCAGATACAACTGTACAGGGCTAAATTTTGGGAAGGTGGATGTTGGACGCTATACTGATGTTAGTACACGGTATGTAAAGACCTGGGCAGAGGGTCTGAGCAGGGAATCACTTTGAGTGATACATACAGGGACATTTAGAGAACTTTCTGGGCCCTGCAGGTACAAAGTGAGCACATCACCCCTCACCAAGCAACTCCCTACCCTGATCCTGTTCCAAGGTGGCAAGGAGGTAATGCGGCGGCCACAGATTGACAAGAAAGGACGGGCTGTCTCATGGACCTTCTGTGAGGTACCTGAAAGGAAGGGCAGGTGCATGAAGGGTGTAGAACAGTAGGTGGGCTTTCAAGCCCTACCCGGGTTTGATTCACAGCTCTGCCACTTGTCCATTAGCTTTGAGGGTGTGGACTAGTTACTAGACCTCATGTATTAATTCATTTAGCAAATATATATTATGTGCCAGACCTGCTAGTACTGGGTAACAATCATTAGTTAAGATTTGGTCTCAGGCCAGGCACGGTGGCTCACGCCTGTAATCCCAGCACTTTGGGAGGCCGAGGCTGGCAGATCACCTGACGTCAGGAGTTTGAGACCAGCCTGACCAACATGGAGAAACCCCGTGTCTACTAAAAATACAAAAATAGCCGAGTGTGGTGGCGCATGCCTATAACGCCAGCTATTTGGGAGGCTGAGGCAGGAGAATCGCTTGAACCCGGGAGGTGGAGGTTGCAGTGAGCTGAGATTGCACCACTGCGCTCCAGCCTGGGCAACAAGAGACTCCATCAGAAAAAAAAAAAAAAGATTCTGTCTCAAAGGCCGCTGCACATATTGTCTGTAGGTGTTAGGTTCCCTGTCAGTTAATTGGAGGTAATAACCCCTGGCTTACAGGGTTGTTTTGCAGATTACATTAAATAATTTAGGTATAATTCTTGGCACGGTGATTGGCACATAACGGGTATTTAACTATTAGTTGACTTTTCTGGGTACCTAAAAAAGAGGAAGGTTAGGGAAGATTTTTGTCCTTTGCTTACTCCTTCCTTTCCCAGACTTTGTGTAAAATACCTTTTACTTCCCAGGCTCTTTACTCTCCCTTCCAACCCAGGTCCTGACGTGTGCATCTCTTTTATACAGGAGAATGTGATCCGAGAATTTAACTTAAATGAGCTATACCGGCGGGCCAAGAAGCTATCAAAGGCTGGAGACAATATCCCTGAGGAGCAGCCTGTGGCTTCAACCCCCACCACAGTGTCAGATGGGGAAAACAAGAAGGATAAATAAGATCCTCACTTTGGCAGTGCTTCCTCTCCTGTCAATTCCAGGCGCTTTCCATAACCACAAGCCTGAGGCTACAGCCTTTTATTTATGTTTTCCCTTTGGCTGTGACTGGGTGGGGCAGCGTGCAGCTTCTGATTTTAAAGAGGCATCTAGGGAATTGTCAGGCACCCTACAGGAAGGCCTGCCATGCTGTGGCCAACTGTTTCGCTGGAGCAAGAAAGAGATCTCATAGGATGGAGGGGGAAATGGTTTCCCTCGAAGCTTGGGTCAGTGTGTTAACTGCTTATCAGCTATTCAGACATCTCCATGGTTTCTCCATGAAACTCTGTGGTTTCATCATTCCTTCTTAGTTGACCTGCACAGCTTGGTTAGACCTAGATTTAACCCTAAGGTAAGATGCTGGGGTATAGAACGCCAAGAATTTTCCCCCAAGGACTCTTGCTTCCTTAAGCCCTTCTGGCTTCGTTTATGGTCTTCATTAAAAGTATAAGCCTAACTTTGTCGCCAGTCCTAAGGAGAAACCTTTAACCACAAAGATTTTATCATTGAAGATGATAGTGAACAACCCCCTATTTTGTGGGGATTGAGAAGGGGTGAATAGAGGCTTGAGACTTTCCTTTGTGTGGTAGGACTTGGAGGAGAAATCCCCTGGACTTTCACTAACCCTTTGACCTACTCCCCACACCCAGTTGATGGCTTTCCGTAATAAAAAGATTGGGATTTCCTTTTGATTGCGCGTTTGTGTGTTTCTGTATTAGAAAAGCCTGGCAACTGCAGAGGAATTGCCCATCTTAAGGGCAAAGGCCATCCTATTTGGTTTCACCAAATGCCGGGCATTGATCCCCAGGACTGGCAAGAGTTGGAGAAGTCTAGTTTCCATAAGTCTAGAATAGCAGCCACATGTTGTTAGGTGGTGTGTTTACTTTGGGATTGGCCTGCGGTTGCCAGGGAGGAGAGTTTGGCGGCGGATGGTGGCACACAACATTTAGCGCCACGCAAAGGTACAGAAAAGACTGCGCAAAGCGAGGCTAGCAGTCGGACCTAGTCTCCGCCCCTTCCTGCTGTGTTCACCATCCCAGCGTCCCCTGTCCCCTCCACCCGAAGGGATGGATGGTTCCGTCAGGCGCTTCCCGCACCTCCCCGCTCCCTGCTTGCAAAGTGGTTGTGCCCCAAGGTCCGCCTCCAGGCCACGTGGGTGCTGCGGCCAAGCTTTCCCTTCCTTGGAGAGAGGTTTCCGCTGTACGAGCGGAGCTTCCGGGCTGCGCTCCTCGCTGCCCAGTTTCCGCTCAGTGGTCGCGTCTCCGCCCCCCACCCACCAGTCCCGCTGCATTCTCGGCCGGGCTCCAGGCGCCATGGCTCCTCGCGGGAGGAAGCGTAAGGCTGAGGCCGCGGTGGTCGCCGTAGCCGAGAAGCGAGAGAAGCTGGCGAACGGCGGGGAAGGAATGGAGGAGGCGACCGTTGTTATCGAGCATTGGTGAGGGGCCTGGAGAGTAACGGGAGAGAGGGAACAGTGGCGCCGCGGGGCCAGGGGCCCCGGTTTCTAATCTCTCCGTCTCTCCCTAGCACTAGCTGACGCGTCTATGGGCGCAACGCCGCGGCCCTGAGCCAGGCGCTGCGCCTGGAGGCCCCAGAGCTTCCAGTAAAGGTGAACCCGACGAAGCCCCGGAGGGGCAGCTTCGAGGTGACGCTGCTGCGCCCGGACGGCAGCAGTGAGTGGGGACGTGGATGTGGGGGAGAGGGACGTGGGGGAAAGGGACGTGGGTTCCGAAGACAGGAAGCGCTATTCGTAGAAACCACGGCAGTCTCATGACTTCAGAGACGTGCTCGTGGGTTCCGAAGTATTGTAACTTCGCTTCATTCTGGCCTTTCAGGTGCGGAGCTCTGGACTGGGATTAAGAAGGGGCCCCCACGCAAACTCAAATTCCCTGAGCCTCAAGAGGTGGTGGAAGAGTTGAAGAAGTACCTGTCGTAGGGAGATTTGGGTAGAAGCCCTCATGCTGAGGTTTGAAATGGGAAGTGGGGGGCGCGACCGCTGTTGAGGAAGAGAAGGCATTGATCTTGGTGTGGCTACAAGTACCCACCTGGCGTGGGTAGCTCACGCCTGCAATCCCAGCACTCTGGGAGGTCGAGGCAGGAGTGGATGGCCAACACAGGGAGACCCTATTTGAAAACAAAAAAAAGACACAATATTGTTTTCTGTCTAGTGTGCCCTAAGTGGAATTTATGTCCTTTGGGAGACTGTAGTTGACTGTTGCCCTGGGGGTATGGACAAGTTTTCCATTTGGAAGTTTATTTCATGTTACTTCATTTATGCTTATCCCTACACTCTTCTGTTTGGTTCTTGGGTGTTCTGTTACTGTCCCGTGTTAACACTGCACTACAATACCATTAAATTTGGTTACAAGGATTTTGACCTTGTCTTTGTCCCTAGTGCTTCATACAGTGCTTTGGCATGTTGTTCTGCACTTATTATGTTGAGTGAGATTTGGAGGAAGGATGGAGCTTCAGGGTTTGTGAGTTCAAGGGTTGGGGAACATGTCTTCCTCAGTCCTTATGATTGCCTGGATCCTTTCTCTAACCTTATTTCCCTTCTCATTTTTGCAGCTTTGTGTCCCTGGTGATGTTGGAACATTAATGATGGAACATGGCCAAACTTCAGTCATGATCCTGAAGCCATGGTTTCTTCCCTGCCAGAAATGAAGGTTCAGTTATGAGGCAACCCTCTAGTAAGGCATTGTAAAAGTTACTGGATTTGGTTTAATAAAAGTTGAAATAAAGTATTTGAGTAATAGAGTAAAACTTAATCTTAAGGGATGGACAAAGCCAGCCTTGTGGAGTTGGTAGTCCTTGTGTTTTTCATAGCCCAAGATAGCCATGTGACCTGGAACTTTAAAAAAAAAATTTTTTTTAAGAGCCAGTCTCACTTTGTCACCCACGCTGGAGTATAGTGGTGCTATCTCGGCTCACTGCAACCATTGTCTCCCAGATTCAAGCGATACTCCTGCCTCAGTCTCCTGAGTAGCTGGGATCACAGGTGCACACCACCACGCCTGGCTAATTTTTTTATTTTTATTTTTAGTAAAGGCGGCGTTTCACCATGTTGGCCAGGCTGGTCTCAAACTCCTGACCTCAAGTGATATGCCTGCCTTGACCTCCCAAAGTGCTGGGGTTACAGGCATGATGAGCCACCGCACATGGCCTGACCTGCAACTTTTAGGATCTCTGGTAAAACATGAGAAATACTTGTAAAAATTATGGGAGCAAAGTAAATAATTTATTTTTTAAAAAAGCAACTGTACTTTTTCAACTTACTTTTTGGAAGTAATGATGGAAGTACATCTTCTTGGCCCCTGCAGAGGTTTTAGCTAGACTTCCTAATACGGCAGTGAATAAGCCCCATGCTGGGTGCTGGACAGCATCCATCACTCCCACCCACTTAGTATTCCACCCAACACTGCTTCACACCTTCCTCTGGAACATTTTCTTAAACAATACCCCACCACAGAGGAGGGTGTTCTTTCTCAGCTTTTCCTAAATTACCAGTGACTGGATGCCTTATGACCTGAGAGATCTGGCCTTGGCTGTTACCTATGACCCACCAGAATTGGGGAGCACACAGTTTGTTTCAGTTGTCACTAACCAGAAAATAGATTACAGATAAGATGGTACAAGTTTATAATTTTCTATCTGTGGTACCCTTGGCTTCTGCCTGGCTTCTGAGGCTTAGGGAAGGGAGGAAGGGACCTACAAAGAGCCAGGGTACACCTGCCTCTTGTGCCGAGGGCACGTGCCAGCTTCTCTGCCAGTAAGCCTTTTGCTAGCTAACACTTCCCACCCTCCCAAGACCCCTAACCTGCCCTCCCCCCTCCACTATGTTAGTATATCTACCTCTGTTTCTGACTCTGAGGAAGGGTCAGGCCACACGGAGGGAACAGTAGTGGGTACCAGCCTCCCCTCTGCTGTCCAGTCCACCACATCAATCTCTTCCTCTTCAGAGCTGGCAGGAAGTGAGCCTAGTAGTTCAGAGTGACCAGATACCTCCTTGCCTGCCTTGGGAGAAGGGTATAATAACTCATCTGTAGTCAAGGAGACTTCCAGCCCAGTCTCCACCCAGTTTGAGCAGGGAGGTGAGAGGTCCCCATAAGACCTCTGGGGAGTATCAAGGGAGCTGACATGGAGAAGTTTGTCTTCCTGACCATCCAGTGGCTGGGAGCTGGTAATTTCAAGGTCTGGTGTCCAACGGCCTCCTACTGAAAGCACTTCACTCACCTCAGAGGGCATGACAAGGGGGCTAAGGAGCTCAGTTGGCTCTCTGTTCTCACCAGCGGGTTCCTTTTCCAATTCTGTGAGCTCCCTGGGCCAGAGTTCCATGTCTGGTAGACACCATTCTTCCCCTTCAATCCAGTTCTTTCCTGTTTCTGTCAGATGGTAGGTAGGCGTTCTGCAGCCCTCAGCCCCTGGACTCTCCAGAGACCCTATAGGTGGTTCAATGTCTGAGCCACAGAGCATGAAGTCCAGGATCTCCTCCAGCTCACTGGTGGCAGCAGCACTTGTGATTCGGTACTCCTCAGCCTCACAGGGCTGCTCCAGCAGAGCTGTGTCAAATGCATAGGGTTCTCTGCAGTCAATAGCCAACATAGGTTCCTTCTCTACCAGTTCTGGACTGGACTCAAACTCTGACTTCACCACTGGGTGGTCTGGGGAGTGGCTAGCAGAGACCAGAATGTCTTGTAGCTTAGTGCACATGGGGGAGTCCTGACACAGTTCTGTTCTAGTAGGTGACATTTCCTGCTCATTACCGGAGAATGGCTGAGTTCCTGAAGGCTCTTGGAAGTCTCCTCTGGGATCTGGGATCTGGGGGCTATCTTGAGAGTTTTTGAGAGGAGTCTCTTGTACCACTTCCCAGCAAGTCCCATTGACAATCTTCCTAAGTTTAACTCTCCCAACCTGCCCCTCCTCTGCAGAGTCTGAGTTAGGTGCCCTGACTTCAGGGCTCCGCTTCCTGCTCCCACCTGTCTTTCCCAGACCAGATGGGTTTGGGGTGCTCTGCAGAGGACTAGCTCTGCCTGGTTTTGGCTTGTCCTCTGGTGCTTCTTTATTTACACTCCTCTGCCGCCAGAGACGCCGGCCAGGGGTTGCAGGCACCGAGCTAGATCCACTTAAAATGCTGGAGGGCTTTGATGTACAGATATCAGGAGATGGCTTTGAGCGACTGAGCCTGATCTTTCTGGGCAACAGGTGTCTATCCACAGAGGGGTACAAGCTGGGTGGGGAGAGCACTGTAGGATCAAGGGCAGTGTCATTCTTGTTCTCTCTAGGCTCTTGACTATGGCTTGATGGTGAAGAGTTTTTTTCTTGTGGAGTTGGGCAGGCTCTGGCCTTCCTCTTGAGCAGAAGAGTGCCAGACAAATTGTCTGCATTCTGTCGGTTGTTCTCCTGGGGCCCCTCTTCCTTCCCCAAGGACTTCAATCTTATTGCCCCAAGAGGACAAGGAGTTTGAGTAGTAGGCAGTGGGGTGTGAGGGTGGTGGCTGGGTGTCACCACTCTGGCAGAGATTGGTGCAGCACTTGTTGGTTGTAAGCACTCTCGGTTCAGCCTTCGGCCCTGTGGGGCCTTCACCAACTTTCCACCCTCAAGCTGAAGGGATTCCAGCTCAGACACACGGAGCTGACGGGCAGCAGATAGCACATCCTGGGCTTCTTCTTGAGATACTTCCATTTCTGAGGTATACAAGAAGTCCACCAGCTTCCTAAGTGTGCTGATCTTCAGGCCACCCAGCTCTAGCACCACCTTCCGACCCTGAGCTGGCCTCTCCCGCTGCAGGCGCTCTGTGAAGAAGGGGCTGCAAGCTGACAGGATGCAGCAGTGAGCTGGAACTGCCTCACCTGAAGGGAAACCCAAATACTTTTGTTATCAGGTAGACTGGCATGTTCATGGGCTAAGCATAGACATTACTACCCAAATGTACTGCCCCTTCTTTTATTTTCCTTCCATGGGACTTCAAGTAAAAGAAAAAAATTATTCTTCTGCCTGCCTGGAACCTTCTGCCATTACCTTTTGCCTAGCTATTTTTTTTTTTTTTTTTTTTTTTGAGACAGTCTCGCTTGGTTGCCCAGGCTGGAGTGCAGTGGTGCAATCTCAGCTGACTGCAACCTCTGCCTCCCGGGTTCAAGCAATTCTCCTGTCTTAGCCTCCCGAGTAGCTGGGATTACAGGCGCATGCTGCCACGCCCAGCTAATTTTTGTATTTTTAGTAGAGACGGGGTTTCACCTTGTTGGTCAGGCAGGTCTCCTGACCTCAGGTGATCCACCCGCCTCGGCCTCCCAGAGTGCTGAGATTACAGGCGTGAGCCACTGTGTCCAGCCTGCTACCTTGTTTCTTTATTCTCAAAATCTACCTTTGTCATCACTTCCTTCAGAAAGCCTCCTGAGGCTGAGTGCAGTGCCACATGCTTGAAATCCCAACTGCTAGGTAGGCTGAAGCAGGAGAATTGCTTGAGTCCAGGACTTTGAGGCTAGCCTGGGGAACACAGTTATACCTTGTCTCCAAAAAAAAAAAAAAAAAAAGCCTTCCTCCACCCCACCACAAGTCTGAGTTAGGTGTTCCTGGGCAGAGGTACTCTGTAGCTACCATGGCACTTAGCTATCTGTATTGTAATTATCCATCTCCTTCACTAGGCTGTAACTCTGAGGACAAGGACCACGTCTGTCTTTCTCACTGAGATATATTCAGTGCCTGACACAAAATAAAGGATCATCATTTTTGCTGAATTTAATTTTACTGACTCACACAAGAGTTCAAAAACTTTTATAGAAGCAACTTGTGGTCTAACAGAAAGAGCTATGGAGGTGGATGATCTGCTGTGCTCTACCCACTGCCTACCAGGCAGTGGTCTGTTCTGAGCCACCTCATTTAATGGGTACTTCCCAGGCAATCTCACTTCGTTTCTTCCATGGCTTTAATTACAAAAGGCTTGCTGATGATTCCCAGATCCATACCTCTGCTTAGATCTCTTTCCTGAGGGAGTAAACATACCACAGCTGGCATGTCTACATATATGCCTCACAAGCACCTTCAATGCAACTTTTCCAGAAAATGAACTTATTCCCCACCCCAAAAAACCTCTCTCATTTTCTACTTCAAAGTAAGGCATCATATTCACCCAGTTGCCTGAGCTTGAAAACCAGAAGTATTTTTAATTTTCCCTCCTTTACCCATCACATCTAATTAAGTATCAGGGTTTTTTGTTTTTGTTTTTGTTTTTTTTTTTAAGGCGGAGTCTCACTCTGTGGCCCAGGCTGGAGTGCAATGGTGCGATCTCGGCTTACTGCAACCTCCGCCTCCTGGGTTCAAGTGATTCTCCTGCCTCAGCCTCCCAGGTGCCTGCCACCGCGCCTGGCTAATTTTTGTATTTTTAGTAGAGACAGGGTTTCACCATGTTGGCCAGGCTGATCTTGAACTCCTGACCTCAGGTGATCCACCCGCCTCGGCCTCCAAAAGTGCTGGGATTACAGGCGTGAGCCACCACGCCCGGCCAGGGTTGTTTTGTTTCTTGAGACAGGGTCTTGCTCTGCCAACCAGGCTGGAGCACAGTGACACAATCATAGCTCACTGCAACCTCAACCTCCTGGGCTCTGGTGATTATCTTACCTCAGCCTCTTGAGTAGCTGGGACTACAGGCATATACCACCTCAGCCAGCTAATTGTTTGTATTTTTTAATAGAAACAGGGTTTTACCATATTGCCTAGGCTGGTCTCAAACTCCTGGGCTAAAACAATCTGTCTGCCTTGGCCTCCCAAAGTGCTGGGATTGCAACTGCACCCGGCTGTTTTTATTTTTTAGAGACAAGGTCTCAGTACATTGCCTAGGCTGGTCTTGAACTCCTTGCCTCAAGTGATCCTCCTTCCTTGGCCTCCCAAAGTGCTGAGATTATAGGCATGAGCAACTGTGCCCAGCCTCTAATTAAATATCAGGTTTTTTTAAAGCTAATATTTGTTGAGTCATTATGTGCCATCAGGCATTGTTCTAAGTGTTTTACCAATATTAATTTATTTAATCTTCACTGTAACTCTGTAAAGTAGCTACTGTTATTATAAATGAGTAAACTGAGGCATAGTTAAGTAACATGCTTACAACTGCAAAGTAGCAGGGACAAGATATGAATTCAAGGCCGGGCACAGTGGCTCAAACGTGTAATCCTAGCACTTTGGGAGACTGAGGCGGGAGGATCACTTGAGCACAAGAGTTTGAGACTAACCTGGGCAAAACAGTGAGACCTTGTCTCTAAAAAGAAAAAAAAGAAAAAAAAAAAAAAGAATTTGAGCCAGAAAGTCTGGCTACAGAGTCTATGCCCTTAACCACTTCAGCAGCTTTTGTAAACTCTCTTTAATAGCTCATATTTTTATCTTCTCAATGCCTTAATTCAGGCCATCATCATCCCCTCTCTCCTGGATTATGAAACAGCTGCCTATCTAGGCTCAGTAACCAATAATGGCTGAATGTTGTTTCTAAACAACAAGCTGAATGTTGTTTCTAAACAACAAGCTGAATGTTGTTTCTAAAGCAGGTATTAGATTATAACCTCCTACATAAAACTGTTCAGTATGTTTCCCAGTGTCCTGAAATACCTACTTCCTTTGTATGACACTTCAGACCTCACATGTTTACTAATTTCTCTTTTCCTCTCTGGTCAATACATGTTTTATAGTCTGCTCTAATAATAACAAACAAACCCGTGGTCACATCTCTGAACCTGTATACGTGCTGCTGTCTGCCAGGAAAAATCTTTCCCTGCTTCCTCCCACTTGTTTGTCTTTCAGATCTCACCTAAGGGGTTATTCCAAGAAAAGTTCCCTAACCCTTGTCTCCCAGTCTCCTCAAGTCTGTGAAGGATGTTCCTATTTTATCCTCCTAAGTCTGCCTATACTTACCCAATTATATTTTTAATATATTGCACAGTTACTTGAATGCACTGGATTTTTGAATGTCTTCCCCTTATAAGATTTCCTTAAGAAGAGGAACTTTTGTATGACCACGGTAGCAGTGTTTAGCATACAACAGGCAACTGATACTTTTTTCTTTATTTGGAATTAAATAGTCAATCTCAACTCTGCACTTACTAAGAGAAGCAGCAGGCAAATCACTTAACTGTAGTCCTCAACTCATTCATATGTAGAATTGGAACCATATAGCTAAGGCTTCTCTTACAAGACTGTTAGAATCAGATGAGACATGGCCGGGTGCTGTGGCTCACACCTGTAATCCCAGCACTTTGAGAGGCCAAGGCAGGTGGATCACCTGAGGTCAGGAGTTCAAGACCAGCCTGGCCAACATGGTGAAACCCGGTCTCTATTAAAAAATACAAAAATTAGCCGGGTGTGGTGGCATATCCCTGTAATCCCAGCTACTCAGGAGACTGAGGGAGGAGAATCGCTTGAACCCAGAAGAAGGCAGAGACAGCAGTGAGCTGAGACCGCGCAATTGCACTTCAGCCTGGGCGACAGCGCAAGAATCTCAAAAAAAAAAAAAAAAAAATCAAATGAGACACTATACTGTATGTAATCCACAAACTGTAGAGTGGTATACAATATTGGTTATCATAATTATTTTTTATAAATGAAGACATTGAGCCCCAGAGAGATGAAGTTACCTGCCCATTTCTTGGGCCTTTATATATCAGGATCTACTTAGTAACTCTGACTCCTAATCTTGGGCCTTGTTCATTATATATCAGGGTCTACTTTATGCTGAATTAACATTTCCAGTGTGAAGTGAAGGGGTGGAAATAACCTATACATTTTTAGTTATAGCAACAAACAACAAAAGTCATCAATTTGAAGATTAAAGAAATTAAGCAGGCCGGGCAACGTGGCTCACGCCTGTAATCCCAGCACTTTGGGAGGCTGAGGCAGGTGAATCATGAGGTCAGGAGTTCGAGACCAGTCTGGCCAACATAGTGAAACCCCATCTCTACTAAAAATACAAAAAATTTTCCGGGTGTGGTGGCACGCACCTGTAGTCCCAGCTACTCGGGAGGCTGAGGCGGCAGAATCACTTGAACGCAGGAGGTGGAGGTTGCAGTGAGCCGAGACCGTGCCATTGCACTCCGGCCTGGGAGACAGAGTGAGACTCTGTCTCAAAAACAAAACAACAACAAAAAAAAAAGAAAATGGGAAAAGGGTCGGACGTGGTGGCTCACGCCTATAATCCCAGCACTTTGGCAAGCCGAGGCGGGTGGATCACTTGAGGCCAGGAGTTTGAGACCAGCCTGGCCATCATGGCAAAACCTCATCTCTACTAAAAATACAAAAATTAGCTGGGCGTAGTGGCGCATGCCTGTAATCTCAGCTACTTGAGAAGGCTAAGGCATGAGAATCACTTGAACCCAGGAGGTGGAGGTTGCAGGGAGCTGTGATTGGGCCACCACACTCCTGCCTGGGCAAGAGAGTGAGACTCTCAAAAAAAGGAAAACATAATAGTATCATCTAACACATATTGTGGTTAGTATATTAAAAGCACTATTCTAAGTGCTTACCCACATTAACTCTTAATCTTTACAACCATCCCATTGGAATATTATCCATGTTATATAGAATATATCTGCTTATAAAACTTTACAATTAGATTCATTATTTAAGAGAAAGAAGCAAAGTCACAATTTCACTCTTGAAAACAGTAGTAATTGTCCTAGAAACAAACAGCCCTTTACCAAATAGTTTACAGTGGTCATAGGCAGTAATATTTTGCTGATTTTGTCCTTTACCCTCTGGCCCTGAACTCATTTTATCTTATTCTATGGTGAGTTTTCAGTTGAATTCCGACCACTCTCTTACCTTCTGCCTGCAGAAGGACATCACAGAACACATCACTCTGCTGCTGGTGATGAAGCTGCAGAAAAGCTAACCTGAGGAACCGGGGGTTCCTGTATAGGATTTTGGGACTGGCAGGAGAGCACATGTTGGCAAGAGTCTTAACAAACCTTCTAGGTTTTCACAGATCAGACTCCTGTAGGTGAGATAATACATTTCAGAGGCATGGTTACATCTAATTTGTTTTTTGTCTTTGAAATGGCAGGGGAATTTTGAAAGTGAGAGATAATAGTATGAGTTGAGGAAACATCAGCCCAGAAATTGTGCCAAGGATATCTCAAGAAAGAAAATTATCATAGTGGTTACATGTGGGAGCTCAGAAATAAGCCTAGGTTTGGGTCTTGGCTCTATTTATTAGCTTGGCTGTATAATCTCACACAGGTGACCTAACTTCTCTGAGTCTCACTTTCCTATCCATGAAATAGAATAATAGTACTTACCTTGTAGGGTTGTTTTAAAGATTAAATGAGTCAGTGAAGGTAAAGTCGCTTAGCACAGTGAGTGCCTGGCACAAAATAACTACCAAGCCCCAAATGGTAACTATTATTATCCTTCAACCTTCCTCATTTCCATTACCACTGAGACTCAACTGCTACAATGCTGACTACTTATATTCTTCCTGAGCACCACATCCCAGCTCCATAGGTATAATCTTCAATTTAATACTTTTAAGGAAACATTACTGGGTATAAAATTATCTCTAGTAAGTCGTATGCGCCTTTTCTCTGAGCTCACTGTATCACACTAACCAGCAGAGGGTGCACAATAAAGAAGAGAAGCCTCTGACTCTGCGGGAAGGTCTCTCACAGAACCAAGGACATTGCCACCCTTGGCTGGGTGTATACTTGACCAAAGCGAGCCTGACTGACCCTGGTAGTAGGCCAAGAATTTGGCCTTTACGTTTGTATAGTTAATTACCAGGCTAACAATGCAGCAAGGATAGTTAAGCATTTTACCCCTCCCAAAACAAACTGAGTATTCTGACTTCAGGCTTATGTCCAGCTTTTTAGCTCCGAAACCCCCCCACTCACTGCACAGCTGTGTTCCTTTCCTGGAATGCAGTTTTCTATCAGGTAGCACTGAGGGTCCGAACAGTTCACGTCAAAACTATCAGGAAAGAAGAATGAAAAGGTAAATTAAGAGAAGGCAGGCTTGGCCGGGCGGGGTGGCTCACGCCTGTAATCCCAGCACTTTGGGAGGCCGAGGCGGGTGGATCACCTGAGGTTAGGAGTTTGAGACCAGCCTGGCCAACATGGTGACTCCCCGTCTCTACTAAAATATGAAAATTAGCCGGGCGTGGTGGCAGGCGCCTGTAATCCCAGCTACTCAGGAGATTGAGGTGGGAGAATCGCTTGAACCTGGGAGGCAGAGGTTGTAGATAGAGCCACTGCACTCCAGCCTGGGCGACAGAGCGAGACTCCGTCTCAAAAAAAAAAAAAAAAAAAAAAAAAAAAAAAAAATTCCCATCCCAGTGAGAGAGATGTGGATGGAGGATGGCAGCTGTTGCAAGGGCCCTGGGGAAGCTTCTCAATCCACGAGAGCCTGGCCTTGCCCCCAGACCCAACCTGAAATAGCTTTTAGGTAGACTTTGCTCCTGTTGCCTTCTCTGTGCTTGTCCTCTGTCCAGCCTGCCTTGCTTCCTCTCAATGTTCAGCGTTGAGTCAGGAGGCTGAGCAAAGATGCGCAGGTGGGCCAACGGCTGAGTGCTTCACCTCCCCGTCCAGAAGCAAGGGAATCGGTGTTGGCGGAGAAAGCAGGGCTTCAGGCAGAGCCCTGCAGAGCGGCGTGGCCCGCACGCTTGGGCGCCCTGGCCCAACTCCTTTGAAGAAAGACTCCTAGGCGCGAGGGTTTCTGGGAATGGACCGTGGGGATCCGGGAGGCCCAAAGTCAGGACTTCCCGTCACGGCCACCTCCGCCAGCATAGACTTTGCAGGCAGCCCCTGGCGCCCTTGTATCCCTGAGGGCCTCAGCACCCACATGCACTGGGTGGTAGTGATAGCGAGGGTTGTAAGGCCACGCGGCCAGCGCCACACACCTCGTGCCACCGTCCCAGCGCGCTGCGCGTCGCAGAGCCCTACGCCCCTCCTCCTCCCGAGTCCTCGGGCCTACGTCGTCCGGCATACGTCATCCCCATTGGCCGAAGGCTCCCAGGAGAACCAATCAGAGCAGGAGGAGCGCTTTGGGCGGGAGGCTAAGTCTCGAGGGACTTGAGGGCTGAGGGAAGATGGCTGGGCTGCAACAGGCAGGGGGATGGGCCCGTTAGGGAGGAATTCTTGTGAAAGCCGTCGTCTGCCTCAGCACTCGATGAAAACACACCGAAAAAGAGGGTAGGGATGCTGTAGTAGAGCAGGCGCCAAGGCGGTTAAGGGTCATGTCCGTCTTCCCCTTGAAGAGGCAGTAGATGCCCTTGGCTCTGCCTGGAGCGCTCCATGCTTCGTGGAGGAAGTCTCTGGATGGCTCTGGTAACACCGGGTCCCCCATATGGCTAATTTAGAAATCTCCTAAGACCGAAGATGTTATGGAATAAGGTCCTTTGGCAGTTTCTGAATTCAGTTTCTTCACTGATTCCACTCCAACCCCAAATCTTGGAGAACTAATGACCCAGGGGTTTTGCAGAAATTCCCCCCCCCCGCCCCCGCGAACGGTCTCCATTATCGTTACAGAGATGATTTTTAAAAAAATGTTAATTAGGCCTGGCGCGGTGGTTCACGCCTGTAATCCCAGGACTTTGGGAGGCTGAGGGGGGCGGATCACGAGGTCAGGAGTTAGAGACCAGCCTGGCCAACATGGTGAAACCCCGTCTCTACAAAAATACAAAAAATTAGCCGGGCCTGGTGGCGCGTGCTGTAATCCCAGCAACTCGGGAGGCTGAGGCAGGAGAATCGTTTGAACCCGGGAGGCAGAGGTTTCAGTGAGCCGAGATGACGCCACTGCACTCCAGCCTGGGTGACAGAGCAAGACTCAGTCTCAGAAAAAAAAAAAAAAAAAGGTAATTAATGTTGCCCAGGATGTGACGCGATCCCGGCTCACTGCAGCCTCGACCTCTGGAGCTCCAGCAATCCTTCCACCTCAGCCTCCCAAGTAGCTGGGGCTATAGGCAAGTGCCACCATGCCTGGCTGATTTAATTGTTTTTCTTTTATTTATTTTTTCTTTTTTTTTTTTTTTTTTTGGAAACATAGTTCCGCTCTTCTTGTCCACGCTGGAGTGCAAGGCATGATCTTGGCTCACTGCAACTTCCACCTCAGGGTTCAAGCAATTCTCCTGCCTCAGCATCCTGAGTAGCTGGGATTACAGGCATGCGCCACCATGCCCAGCTAAGTTTTGTATTTTTAGTAGAGACAGGGTTACACCATGTTGGCCAGGCTGGTCTCGATCTCCTGACCTCAGGTGATCCACCCACCCTGGCCTCCCAAAGTGCTGGCATTACAGGCGTGAGCTACCGCACTTGGACTGATTTTCTTTTTCTTCTTCTTCTCTTTCTTTTTCCCCTTCCCTCCCTCCCTCCCTTGTTTCCTTCCTCCTTTCTCTTGTTCTCTTCTTTTTCTTTTCTTTTCCCTTCTCTCCTTCCCTCCCTCCCTTCCTCCCTTCCTTCTTTCTGCCTTCTTTCTCTTGTTTGCTTTGTTTCCTTTCTTTTCCCTCCCTCCCTTCCCCTCTCCCCTCCCCCTCCCTCCCTCCCTCCCTTCCTTCCTTCCTTCTGTCTTTCTCTTGTTCGCTTTCTTTCCTTTTTTTCTTTTCCCTCCCTCCCTTCCCCTCTCCCCTCCCCCTCCTTCCCTTCCTTCCTTCCTTCCTTCCTTCTGTCTTTCTCTTGTTCGCTTTCTTTCCTTTTTTCTTTTCCCTCCCTCCCTTCCCCTCCCCTCCCCCTCCCTCCCTTCCTTCCTTCTTTCTCTTTCTCTTGTTCGCTTTCTTTCCTTTCTTTTTCTTTTCCCTCCCTCCCCTCCCCTCCTCTGTCCCCTCTCTCCCTCCCTTCCTTTTTTTTCTTCTTTCTTCCGTGTGTTCTTTCTTTCGTTCATTCTTTCTTTCATTCTTTCGCTGTTTTTGTTCTTTTTTTTCTTTTTTAAAAGAGAGACAGGGTCGGCCAGGTGCGGTGGTTCACGCCTGTAATCCCAGCACTTTGGGAGGCCAAGGCGGGTGGATCATGAGGTCAGGGGTTTGAGACTAGCCTGGCCAACATGATGAAGCCCTGTCTCTACTAAAAATAAAAAAATTAGCTGAGCATGGTGGCATACATTGGGGTGGCTACTGGGGCGGCTGAGCCAGGAGAATGGCTTGAACCCAGGAGGCAGAGGTTGGAATGAGCTGAGATCATGCCACTGCACTCCAGCCTGGGTGACAGAGCAAGATTCTGTCTCAAAAAAAAAAAAAAAAATAGAGGCAGGGTCTCTCTATGTTGCCCGGGCTGGTCTCAAACTCCTGGGCTCACTCGATCCTCCCACCTTGGCCTCCCAAACTGCCGGCATTACAGGCATGAGCCACCGAGCCCAGACCAGAGACAATTTATTTAGCCCAGTTCCTGACTGGAATCAGCTGTTTTCAGGGATGATACTAAAAATTGAATTATCTCAAGATTTTTTTTTTTTTTTGAGACAGAGTCTCCCTCTGTTGCCCAGGCTGGAGTGCAGTGGCACCATCTTGGCTCACTGCAGCTTCTGCCTCCTGGGTTCAAGCAATTCTCCAGCCTCCAAGTAGCTGGGATTACAGGCACTCACCACCATGCCCAGCTAATTTTTGTATTTTTAGTAGAGATAGGGTTTCACCATGTTGGCCCGGCTGGTCTCAAACTCCTGACATCAGGTGATCCGTCCGCCTCGGCTTCCCAAAGTGCTGGGATTACAGGCGTGAGCTACTGTGCCTGGCCTAATTATCTCAAGATTAAATATTTACAGAGAATGCCAACCCATGGTATAATTCTGGACAGCAGTTCTTTCCCCTGTGTATGTTAGGACCTGGGCCGTGGCTTCAGTTATTGCCCCTCAGTAGATGCTCTGTGATGTCTAGCTCTGGGTGAGAATGGCTGAAACCAAAGCCGCTGGTGACAAAGTGGGGTGAATTGAAATGAACCAGCTCCCACTGAGGCCAACTGGAGGTAGAAAGGAAGAAAAATGCCTAAGACAAGGGGAACGTGCAAAGGGACAAAACATAGAGGGGTGAGGGTACAGTGTGCCCAAATGTCTTTATTGATATCTAACACCTTTTCGAAAAGGATTTGAGGTTGTTGGTGGAAATGGTGGTGTGGGGAGTGCATTTCCAAGTCAAGTACTATTTCCCCTATGCTGAGGCCTGTGATGTTGAGATGGAGAAAGAAACAAAGAACAGAAAACATTTTTGGTTGCCATTGTCTTACTTTGAAGAAGAAGCAATTAGTGAAAGACATAAAACTTAGCAGAAGGAGGACAGATTTTAGATGTTGTCAGTAGCAGCAACAACAGCACCACACACACACACACACACACACGTAAACAAGCAAGGAAAACAAAAGAGAAGGCAGAACAACCCTTGTTTATGGCATCTGTTACTATAGAATCAGGACTTGATTGGGCAGGTAGAGTACCAGTATAGATGATTCTGTGGAGGTGTAAGGAAACTATAAATGTATGTCTTCTCATTAATATATTGCCATGATGATTAAATTAATTTTCAAGAAGTGGAGAGGACTTCTTATTTTTTTAATCTAACATCATTTTAGTTAAATCTTGTGTTGGTAGAATTTCTTAATGCGGTCAAGGTGGCTCAGGCTGGTAATCCCAGCACTTTGGGAGGCTGAGGCAGGCAGATCACTTGAGGTCAGGAGTTTGGGACCAGCCTGGCCAACATGGCGAAACCCTGTCTTTACTAAAAATACAAAAATTAGCCAGACATAGTGGTGGGCACCTATAATCCCAGCTACTCGGGAGGCTGAGGCAGGAGAATTGGCATGAGCCAAGTAGGTGGAGGTTGCAGTGAGCTGACATCACACCACTGCACTCCAGCCTAGGCAACAGAGCAAAAAAAAAAAAAAAAAGAAAGGTAAAAAGAACTTCTAAAGGGATTGATAAATGGCCATCCTATCCAGGGCTTCAAAAATGACAAACTTTGATTGTAATGTGTAACCACCAGAGGGTGGAAAGGAGTAAAAATATTTTGTTTTTCTTTGTATGGATAACCAGTGGGGTTTTTGGAGTTGAATTTTTAAAATTTCTTCTTGGCATTTATAGTTTTAGCCTATTTTATTTTATTATTTATTATTTTATTTATTTTTGAGACAGAGTCTCACTCTGTCGCCCAGGCTGGAGTGCAGGCGCAATCTTGGCTCACTGCAACCTCCACCTCCTGGGTTCAAGCAATTCTCCTGTCTCAGCCTCCCGAGTAGCTGGGACTACAGGTGCAACACCACACCTGGCTAATTTTTTTTTTTTTTTAGTAGAGATGAAGTTTCAGCATATTGGTCAGGCTGGTTGGGAACTCCTGACCTCTGGTGATCCACCTGCCTTGACCTCCCAAAGGCTGGGATTAGAGGTGTGAGCTACTGCACCCAGCCTTATTTTATTTTTGAGACAGGGTCTCACTTTGTGGTCACCTAGGCTGGAGTGCAGTGGCACAAACACAGCTCACTGCAGCCTTGAACTCCTGGGCTTAAGCAATCCGCCTACCTCAGCCTCCCAAATTAGCTGGGACCACAGGTGTGCACCACTATGCCCCACTAATTTTTTTTTTTTTAAGTTTTTTTTTGTAGAGATAAGGGTCTTGCATTGTTTCCTAGGCTGGTCTTGAACTCCTGGGCTTAAACAATCCTTCTGCCTTGGCCTCCAAAATGCAGGGATTACAGGCATTAGCCACTGTACCTGGCTGTTTTAGTCTATTTTAGAACTAGAATCATCACAGCACAACACTCTGCCCTATATAATAATTTTAATATTTCTTTTTTAAACACACTTTTTTTTTCCTCTGTTGGCTTTTTCCTAATCTTTCACCATTTTATGGTATCTTGTTTTTCTGGTTTTGTTTGTGGTAATGATTGTAGATGGGGACATTAAACTTTGAGGCTGTAAAACTGAGCACGGAGTGTAATATTCCATGCATCAAAACAAAAGAAAAAAAGAAAGAAAAAAAATAAAACAATCCTGTATGTCTAAAATGTATCTTCTATCTATTTCTCTCCATTTTTACTGCTGCCCTAATCCAAGTCCCTATCACTGCAGCTTGACCAGTACAATGGCCTTTAAACTCCTCTTGGGCCAGGCATAGTAGCTCACATCTGTAATCATGGCACTTTGGGAGGCCAAGGCAAGCAGATCACTTGAGGTCAGGAGTTTGAGACTAGCCTGGCCAACGTGGCAAAACCCAGTCTCTACTAAAAATACAGAAATTAGCTGGGTGTGGTGGTTCATGCCTGTAATCCCAGCTACTGGGGAGGCTGAGGCAGAAGAATCGCTTGCACCCAGGAAGTGGAGGTTATAGTCAGCTGAGATGGCACCACTGCACTCCAGCCTGGGCAGCAGAGTGAGACTGTCTCAAAAAAATAAAAAAATAAAAATAAATAAATAAATAAATTAACTTGTCTTGCTTTCACTCTTATCCCTCTTTAATCTATTTTTGCATAAATCCATCAGACCATTTCTTTCTTTCTTTTTTTTTTTTTTTTTTTTGAGACAGAGTCTGGCTGTGTCGCCCAGGATGGAGTGCAGTGGTGTGATCTCGGCTCACTGCAACCTCCACCTCCCGGGTTCAAGCAATTCTCTGCCTCAGCCTCTTGAGTAGCTGGGATTACAGGTTCCTGCTGCCACGCCCAGGTAACTTTTTTGTATTTTTAGTAGAGACGGGGTTTCACCATCTTGGCCAAGCTGGTCTTGAACTCCTGACCTCATGATTCACTTGCCTCGGCCTCCCAAAGTGCTGGGATTACAGGCGTGAGCCATGGTGCCCGGCTGCTCAATTCTTTCTTTTTTTATTTTGGAGATAGGGTTGCACTCTGTCACCCAGGCTGGAGTGCAGTGGCCTGATCACGGCTCATTACAGTCTGGAACTCCTGGGTTCAAGTGATCCTCCCGCCTCAGCCTTCTGAGGAGCTGGATCCACAGGCTCATGCCGCCACACCTGGCTAATTATTTTTATTTTTATTTTATTTTATAGAGATGAGGTCTTGCTATTTGATAGAGATGAGGTCTTGCTATGTTGTCCAGGCTGTCTTGAACTCCTGAACTCCCGCCTCAGCCTCTCAAAGTGCTTGGATTACTGGCATGAGCTATTGCACCCACCCAGATCTTTTAAAAATGTGATCATGTAATTCTGTTTAAAACCCCCTGGCCGGGCGCGGTGGCTCATGCCTGTAATCCCAGCACTTTGGGAAGCCAAGGCAGGTGGATCACGAGGTCAGGAGTTCAAGACCAGCCTGGCCAAGATGGTGAAACCCTGTCTCTACTAAAAATACAAAAATTAGCTGGGCGTGGTGGCGGGTCCCTGTAATCCCAGCTACTTGGGAGGCTGAGGCAGGAGAATTGCTTGAACCCGGGAGGCGGAGGTTGCAGTGAGCTGAGATCATGCCACTGCACTCCAGCCTGGGCGACAGACAGAGACTCTGTCTCAAAAACAACAACAACAGCAAAAAACAAAAAAACCCCAAAACCCCCATAGGTTTTCCTCTACTTAAGAATAAAAATACAAACTTTATTCTCTGAGCTATAGAAACCTTCACAGTCTGATGATTCTCATCTATTCCTCCATCCTCCTCATTTCCAATGCTCTCTGCTGGGTCCAGTATGTTTCAGCTCCATACCTCAGGGCTTATATCTTCTTACTTACTTGGCTGCTGCTTATTTCGATTTCAACATTTTCTTTTCTTTCTTTTTTTTTTTTTTTTTTGAGATGGAGTTTCACTCTTGTTACCCAGGCTGGAGTAGTGTGATAGCACGGTCTCTGCTCACTGCAACCTCTGCCTCCCTGGTTCAAGCGATTCTTGCGCCTCAGCCTCCCAAGTAGCTGGGAATACAGGCATGCACCACAACGCCCAGCTAATTTTGTATTTGTAGTAGAGACGGGGTTTCTCCATGTTGGTCAGGCTGGTCTCGAACTCCTGATTTCATGTGATCTGCTCGCCTAGGCCTTCCACAGTGCTGTGATTACAGGCATGAGCCACCGCGCCTGGCAAATTTCAACATTTTCTTCCTTTTTTTCTGGAAACAAGGTCTCCCCTGTTGCCCAGGCTGGAGTGCAGTGGTGCAGTCATGGCTCACTGCAGCCTTAACTTCTCAGGGTCAAGTGATCCTCCCACCTCAGCCTTCTGAGTAGCTGGGACTACAGGCACACGCCACCACATGTGGCTAAAGATGTCAATTTAAATGTCACCTCTTCAGAGAGTTTGCACCTGACATCCAGTCTGGGGCAAGCCACAAGTCATTCCCATCAATCTGTTTCAAATCTACATAGTGGTGCATCTGACTTTTATTAATCCTCTCATTCTTTCCTAGAGAAAGAATTCTTTCGTATTCTCTATGAGAACAGGAAACCTGTCTAATCTTGTTATCTTTGACTTCTGGTGGAGTACCTGACTCACAGTAGGTGCTCAAAATAACCCAAGTGGAACTAGTCTTTTTGTTTTCTATTAATTGAGTGTGAACAGTTTTTCCCTCAGTCGGTGTGTATTAATGCTTATTATACTTTATTCTGAGATAGCCATTTTGGATTATTTATTGATTTATTGAGGGAGACAGGGTCTTGCTCTGTCATCCAGGCTGGAATGCAATGGTGTGATCACAGCTCACCATAGCCTCAACCTCCCAGGCTCAAGTGATCCTCCCACTTCAGCCTCCCAAGTAGCTGGAACCACAGGCTTGCACCACTACGCCTGGCTAATTTTTAATTTTTTGTAGAGACAGGTTTCCTGTTTCAGATAAATTTAAATTTTAACATCTTTTTCACCACTAAGTTATCTTTTTTGATTTGTATATAATTCTATTTTATTTTATTATTTATTTTTTGAGATGGAGTCTTTGTCACCCAGGCTAGAGTGCAGTGGTGCAATCTTGGCCCACTGCAACCTCTACCTCCTGGGTTCAAGAGATTATCCTGCCTCAGCCTCCCAAGTAGATGGGATTACAGGCACGTGCCACCACACTCGGCTAATTTTTGTATTTTTAGTGGAGAAGGGCTTTCACCATGTTGGCCATGTTGGTCTCGAACTCCTGACCTGAAGTGATCCACCTGCCTTGGCCTCCCAAAGTGCTGGGATTACAAGCATGAGCCATCACACCCGGCCTATTTTAAATGTTCATTAATTTTAAATACCTTGACCAGGCATATATAACTAGCAAGCTAAGAGACTTTATTCACTCATTTAGTTGTTGCTAAATATGAGCTACAAGGTTGAGCTCTGGGGATAGACCATGAGCAAAAAAGACACTATTCATGGAACTTTTTTTTTTTTTTTTTTTGAGACAGAGTCTCACCCTGTCACCCAGGCTGGAGTGCAATGGCACAATCTCAGCCCACTGCAACCTCTGCCTCCTGGGTTCAAGCGATTCTCCTGCCTCAGGCTCCCGAGTAGCTGGGATTACAGGTGGTGTGCCACCACGCCCGGCTAATTTTTTGTATCTTTAGTAGAGATGGGGTTTCACCATGTTGATCAGGCTGGTCTTGAACTTCTGAACTCGTGATCTGCCTGCCTCGGCCTCCCAAAGTGCTGGGATTACAGGCGTGAGCCACTGCGCCCGGCCCATGGAGCTTATCTTCTGATGGGAGAGACAGAAGTATACATACACACAAATGAAAACAAAAGAAAAAGGAAGACAAAATACTTGCAAGTTGTGAGCAGTGATGTCTTCAACAAACAAGACCAATCTGTCTGTAGAAAATCATGTAACATTCTAGTATGTGGCTTTGATCTCGGAATCAATGAATCAACAAACATTTTTGGGCTGGTTGTTTTCCTTTGGTGATTATCTTTGGCTTTTGAACTTGCTATGGAGGACTAGGAATTGATGGGGAATAGAGGTAGAAAATGTGATAAAATAAAAGGAGAAGATTTTTAGGTAATGAGGCTTAAAGGCTGTTCATATCTTTGTTATAATGTATTCATTTTCAGCTGTAGTTTATTTAAAGCCCATCAAACAAGTGCTGTAATGCATGTTTGGTTTTTCAACACTTTTGAGGAAAGTCCTTTTTGGCCACTATAGACCAAATATAGGTCTATGAGACTATAGACCATATATATAAGGGAGTGGATAATGACTACATCAGCATGATTAAAAGCACATTCATGCTGAGTTGTTGAATTCTAGTTTATCTAGGTAAAGAAAGGTCAGATTATGGTTGATAATGTGTTACTTTAATGTACTGAATGAATAAATGTGGTGCCTTCAAAGCAGATGATAGTCCCCTACCATCCCAGTCAACATACAGTAGTCCTGTTTCTAGGATTTCTCTTGACCTTTATCTTGACCATAGTGTAACGTAATAGAAAGAGCATGGGCTGTGGAGTGAGACTGGTGAGGGTTCACTTAGCCAGATGAGATCAGGCAAATTTCTTCACCTTATTGGACCTTGATTTCCTCATCTGTAGAATGGTTGTAGTACTATTTCTGTGGTCATGTTTTAGAAGTTTGAAGTACTGAGCTCAAAATACCTCTTACATGGTAGACACTTCATCATTGGTTGCTATTATTGGGCAGTGGCTCACCACTGCAGGTTTTTGGGCAGGGTAGTTACTGAATAATAAAAATAATGATAATGCATTCTTAATGAGTTTATACTATATGCCATACATTAAGAACTTTTGTTTTGAACCGGAGTCTCGCTCTGTTGCCCAGGCTGTAGTGCAGTGACACGAGCTCAGCTCACTGCCTCCCGAGTTCAAGCGATTTTCCCACCTCAGCATCCTGGGTATCTGGGACTACAGGTGTGCGCCACCACGCCTGGCTAATTTTTGTATTTTTAGTAGAGACGGGATTTTGCCCTGTTGGCTAGGCTGGTCTGGAACTCCGGAGCTCAGGTGATCCGCCTGCCTCGGCCTCCTAAAGTGCCAGGATTACAGGCTTAAACTACGGTGCCTGGCCCAAAGAACTTTTTGTGTATTTTAATTCTCACAACAGTCTTGTGAGAGAGATATAGTTATCTCCATTTTATAGTTAAGGAAACTGAGGTTCAGATTATTTAATTTGGGTCAAGATCACATAATAGTGCATATATTTGAGTAAGTGTACTTACTTACAGAGGTGGAGTTTGAAGCTAGGCAGTTTGTGAAAACCTATACTCTTAAAGTTTCATATTTCTTTCTTTTTTTTTTTTTTTGAGACGGAGTTTTGCTTTGTCACCTACACTAGAGTGCAATGGCATGATCTCGGCTCACTGCAACCTCCACTTCCTGGGTTCAAGCGATTCTCCTGCCTCAGCCTCCCGAGTAGTTGGGGTTACAGTCACCCACCACCATACTCGGCTAATTTTTGTATTTTTCGTAGAGACGGGGTTTCGCCATGTTGGGTCAGGCTGGTCTCGAACTTTTGACCTCAGGTGATCCACCCACCTTGGCCTCCCAAAGCTCTGGGATTACAGGTGTGAGCCACTGTGCCCAGCCAAGGTTTCATATTTCTATTCTAGATTTTGATAACTTCATGAAGACTCATTTGTCAGCAGTCTATAGGATAAGTTTTAGATTAGTAAGAAAGAAGAAGGAAATCTTTGATTCATTATTGTCTTTGTTTTAGTAATCAGGGAATAACCATAAAATGCTAATCTTTGTCAAGCATGTTAAAAAAAAATCCAGCCTCTGTCCATCGTGGTCTAACAGTTTAAAAATATGTCCTAACTCAGAAAAATAATACCCCAATAATCCTTTATTTAGGTCAAATGTAAAAAGAGAATGTATAAGCTAGATCATCTTAAGCTTGAAGTTCACAAAGAAATAAAATGTTCTTTTTTTTTTTTTTTTGAGACAAGAGTTTCGCTCTTATTGCCCAGGCTGTAGTGCAATGGCACAATCTCAGCTCACCGCAACCTCTGCCTCCTGGGTTCAAGCAATTCTCCTGCCTCAGCCTCCCGAGTAGCTGGGATTACAGGCATGCGCCACCACGCCCAGCTAATTTTGTATTTTTAGTAGAGACAGGGTTTCTCCATGTTGATCAGGCTGGTCTCGAACTCCTGACCTCAGGTGATCCGCCCACCTCGGCCTCCCAAAGTGCTGGGATTACAGGCGTGAGCCACCGCGCCCGGCATAAAATGTTCTTGACATGAGATTTACTTTCTTTACCTATGCTGTTATTCCCTCTAAATATATTGCTTGTTTATTGGATTTCATTTCCTCTTTCCAACAAACCCACATTATTTTGATTTGGGGACAAATTGGGAAGACAGTGATTTTCTTTAACAGCCCAGTGGATTCTGCTTCCTTCTAATTCAAAGTATGGAGATTAAAACTGTTAACAAGTCTAGGCATTAAAAAAAAATAGCTCTAGATGGGGCGTGGTGGCTCACGCCTGTAATCCCAGCACTTTGGGAGGCCGAGGCGGGTGGATCACCTGAGGTCAGGAGTTCGAGACCAGCCTGACCAACATAGAGAAACCCCGTCTCTACTAAAAATACAAAATTAGCTGGGCATGGTGGCACATGCCTGTAATCCCAGCTACTCGGGAGGCTGAGGCAGGAGAATCGCTTGAACCTGGGAGGCGGAGGTTGCGGTGAGCTGAGATCACACCATTGTACTCCAGCCTGGGCTCGAAAAACTCCATCTCAAAAAAAAAAAAAAAATAGCTCTAATGCAATTAATCCAAAACAGTGAAACTGAGTTTACCTCAGATATCCCCTACCATCCCAGTCAACATATAGTAGTCCTGTTTCTAGGATTTCTCTCTCCTTTCTTTCCCGTCTTCCTTTAGGGAAATGCTTTGGGGTAGGAAGCAACAAACCAAACAGCAGCAGGCAAGTAAAATCAGCTCTTTTCTATTTCCCCACTGGGATAGTACGGAAGAGGGAGCAAGAACTCATCATCAAAGAGAACTGAGACTTAGGCGTACCATTCTAAAAAGCCCTTGTTCCTTGTCTCCCTTCCCTCTCCCGCCCCCCTCAGCTCTGCAGTAATTCCTCAGAGATTGTACAGTCTCTCCACTTTAAATATAAATATATAAATATAAATATATATATGTATAAACTTCCCCCTGTGTCTTTCTCTCCTCTCTTTTTTTTAATTTTCTATAATAAAGTTTCCTATTGGATAAGGTCAGCTCCCTGATTTATGCCTGGTTCCTATTGGAAGCTCACAGGGGCTGACATCACTTAGGAAAGCGAAGGGGGTAGGGCTGCCAGATCAGTTTGTCACCACCCAGGCTCCCTTGCCTTTGGCTGGGTGCAACTTCCATTTTAGGTGTTGGATCTGAGGGGGAAAAAAAAGAGAGAGGGAGAGAGAGAGAAAGAAGAGCAGGAAAGATCCCGAAAGGAGGAAGAGGTGGCGAAAAATCAACTGCCCTGCTGGATTTGTCTTTCTCAGCACCTTGGCGAAGCCTTGGGTTTCTTTCTTAAAGGACTGGTTTTTAGAACTCCACATTTGAGGTGTGTGGCTTTTGAAGAAAATGTATGTACTGACGGGAAAAGGAGGATAAGCAAGTCGAATTTTTGTCTTACGGTAACCGGAGGGAATTAAAAAACGGGAGAGTCTGTTATGCTGATGAGTAACTTTTAAGCAATTATTTTTCTTTTCTACTTTCAGTACTTTGGCGGGGGAGATTTTGGTATTTTATTATATTTAAAAAGGTAAAATATACAAGACCTAGAAACAAACTTCAAGGTCTCTTTAATACAGGAAGCTGAATAGATCCAGAGGGGTAAGAGCAGGTTTGAAAATTTACATTTTGATGTGTTCTTTGATTTTATTTATTTATTTTTCTGGATTAAGCTAACATATTTCTGTTTTCAGAGCCCAAATCAAAAGTTGGTTTTTTGGCATGTTGCATGTGGGTTGGGAAAGAAATTTGTCCGTGTCGGAACCCAGTTATACCGATGGTTCTTCATATGTTTCAAACTTTTTTTTTCTTTTATCATTGGATTTGTGGAAGTGGAAAGTTGCAGGGAGCTTTGCAGTGTAAATGGTATTGTTTTTCCCCCAGAGAGTTTGAACGGCCCGTATCGGTTTCAGCCCTGCTGTTCTGGGTGGATCCCTCTTACTTTTCCAGGTGCGGTGGGTGGGAGCCTCATTCTCCTGATAGATGTAGTCTCCCTGCTTTGGCTTATAAAAGAAAACAAATGGAACCATGTTAACTGAATTGCCATCTCCTTCCTTCTAAACTACCTTTGATAGCAAAGATTTGTGGAGGTGTTTGTTAAATCTGCAAATACGATAACGTTTGGTTTATGTGTTTAAAGGGATAAGGAAATTCTAATCATGCTTTTTATTTCACCTGAGTAAAGTGGCAACACACCTGAAAATATTTTCAGCTTTTTGCACTCTGAAAGGGCCAAGGGTGGAATAAAATTAGGTTTAGAAAAACCATTTATACAAAGTTTAGTGTTTAAAATACATTTCAGAAAACAAGGGAGATTTTTATTTTTGAACCAACCTGAAAGTTGTTTTTTGGAGTTGAATTTATTGTTTAGTTAATTTACCATGAAATCTGAAATCTCTTAGAGCTGAAGGCCCATGACTGTGCTTTCATATCTTATATATAATCTTAAGATTTGTTTTGTTTTTGCAAATACATTCTTGCAAAAGTACGGATTCTAGATAATTATATAGCCAACTCATCAGTAGCTGAAAAACTAGGGTATTCTCTTCTCTTTTTGAAAATGCGAATCCGCCTGAAAATTATAGATGCTGTCCTAATTGTAACAAGATGGGCTTTAGTGTGTAAGCTGCTCATTAGCTTTAAACTGGTATGGATCTTTAATAATCTGATTTCGTTCTCCCCTCACCCCCCTGCCACAAATTTTTTTAAGACTAGACTTCCTTGAATTTCTTTTCTAGAATGAGGGTATTTCTTGAAAGACGATTTCATCCTTGTGAAGTTGTGGCTTCAGGAGGAAACAGAACTTTGTTCCTCCTTCAAATACAACCTAGGCAAAGGCTGCAGGAAATTTTTGATGTCTGAATCTCATAATTATAACAAGTACAGTTAAAAAGAAAGAAAAAATACAATGTGTATAGGCTGTTGAACTGTAGTTCTTGTTTAATATTTTCCAAATTTTCTTTCAAATGTTCTCTCTGCCTTGACTCCAGCCTGGGGAGGTTTGTTGGATCTTTAGAGTGTTGGTCATGTTGCTTCCAGAGTGTCTGTTTCCCACTCAACCTTTAGGGGGAGGGATGAGGGAATCTGAAGGAGGAGTACAAAGGCAGTTTGAAAATAGGTTCTGGATGACTGAGTGGTGGTGATTTGGGTCTAGCTTTAAATAGTGGGCTTTGTGTAGCTGAAGTGAGCATCCTAGTTAACCTAGTGTCCAGGACTATTTCCACGAACTAAGGGTTGTTTTGACTGGTGTGTAGTACAGAGCCTTTGGGGTGATAAGATGGAAGATTTGTCTTTTACCTCACCTCCACTGGTTCTTTCAGGAATTATAAGGGATGCAGATGAGTAAATCTTTTATTTTTTAAATTTTTTGTTTTGCTCATTGTCTTGGTTTTGGGGTAAAAAATGATGATAGGTAAGTATGAGCTGTTCAGATATTTCTTTCCTTGTTTGCCTCCTATGTACGGTTGGTTTCTTTGTTATGTGAGTAAGGTAGTGTGGTCTGTGTTCCAGATTGCGGGGCGGGGGGGCGGTTCTCTTTTAGGTGGTTGGAGTTCTAGTACCTTTCTCAGGGTTCCAGCATGGACAGTCAGAGAAGCTCCAACATGTTCTCTGAGCTAGGGTAAAATTGAGACTATTGGAGATATTAACAAAAAGAAAAGCACTAAGTAATTACGATCCAGCCTTAGGTTTATGAAGTAGCTGCTCTCCAGGGATGAATGAGATAGGATGGATGCAAATAAATTAAGCATAGATCACTATCAATTGGAATAACAAAATGATTAGCTTTGTATAATTTATCTCCTTCTATTTTGGTACCCTGTTAGTAACTGCCAAGGCCCTCATTCCCCCCTACCTCCCCACACCTTGTTTTTAGTGTATTCTAAGCATTTTGCATAAACTATTAATTTCCCACCACTGGTTTTTTTGTTTGTTTTGTTTTTTAAGGAATTTGACCCTCAGAGAAGCTGAGGTTTGGTGAAAATCTCACTGCCTGTAAATGGTTGAGGCCAGGATTAACCCTGGTCTGACTAACTACAAAGTCCAAGGACTTAACCACTAATATACTGCCATTCTCCAGAGAGAATGGAAACAACAGCTCGAACTAAAACAAGCCCTTGCTAGAGGCAGGAGTGTTTCATCTTGGCACAGGGGCAGTACTCACTTAAATTTCCAACTCCCTCCAACTCCCCACTACCCTTGTTGTGATAATATATGCAAAAGATCTATTTTCCATAGAGCCTATGGGGAGCTGGATGTGCTAGAATGGATATTATTTTAATCTTTAGAACGGAGAATCTTTCCATATCCATATGCCCACCATTGCTGTCCTAATTTCTTAAACTTCCTGGAATTGTGTCACACGTTGTTTGATTATCAGTAAAATTTCTTCTTCCAGAGAATTTGTTAGGTATGTGGTTTGGAATGATAGGATATCATCAACTTGCAGGGACAGGCTTGTAGGAGGTAGTTCAGATATTCTTGTCTTTCCCTCTAGACTATGAGCAGCTTGGGTGTAGGTACTGTCTTATCTCTGTATCTTTTTAGCACCTGTCTTAGTGTCTGGTACATACTGAGGTGCTCAGTAAGCCTTGGTTAAATAAGGCATTTGATGAGAATCAGTGAGGGACTGATTTGTGGGGAAGGCTTGAAAGGAAGCAAAACAACATAGATTAATCAAATTGCAATGTACTTTTGCAACCTTTACTGTAGTCTGTAGTTTTAACCTTTTATGCGTCTCCTCCCTTAATTTTTTTTTTTTTTTTTTTTTGAGACAGGGTCTTGCTCTTGTCATCCAGGCTGGAGTGCAGTGGTGAAATCATGGCTCACTGCAGCCTCAAACTCCTGGGCTCAAGTGGTGCTCCCACCTCAGTCTTCTGAGTAGCTAGGACTATGGGTGCACACCACTATGCTTGGCTAATTTTTGTGTATTTTTGTGGAGATGGGGTCTCTCTATGTAGTCCAGGCTGGTCTCAAACACCTGGGCTCAAGCCATCCTCCTACCTCGGCCTCCTAAAGTGCTGGGATTATAGGTGTGCCCCACCACACCTGGCCCTCCCTTATATTTTTAAGCAAAGTTTCTAGAGATAATGGAGGATTTAAAATTTTAGCTTTTCTTTAATCCTGTTCCTTTCTTGGCAAGTGGTACAAAGAATAGTATAAAAAGTAAGGATCTGGCCTGGTGCGGTGGCTCACGCCTGTGATCCCGGCAGTTTGGGAGGTCCAGGTGGGTGGATCGCTGGGCAACATGGTGAAGACTCCTCTTTACAAAAAATACAAAAATTAGCTGGGCGTGGTGGCATGTGCCTGTAGTCCCAGCTACTGGTTGCAGCAAGCTGAGATCATGCCACTGCCCTCCAGACTGGGCTTGCAGAGCCAGATCCTATCTCAAAAAAAAAAAATAATAAATAGATACATAATAAGCATCCTAGTCCATTCATTTCATAATGAACTTCAACACTGAAAACCTTAAATGTTGCCATTTTCTAGGGGAGAGTATATTAAGACATCAGCAGAAAAGTACTGCTTTCAGCCCTGGTTGTAGGTGAATGGTTTCTGTGCTTGTTAATAAAAACATTAAGAGCTTGGGATGATAGTTTTGAACATCAGTGTTTCAAAGAAAGTATGTTTGGATATCAGTGTATTTTTTAAATCACTGTTTTAGCCACAAAACTTTAGATTTTGTTCATGTATTGGGAAGCTTATGAGTTTAAGAACCGAAATTAGTTTTCTTGGGTAATTTAAAAGGTATTAACAAGGAACTTGCCTATAGGAGTGAACTGTAGGTAATAAGGATGTGAATAACTACAAATATTCTTTCATGTTCTCTTCCCTCAAAGAAGGGTTAAATGCCACACAAAGCTGAAGTAGGGATTGCTCTGCCTAAATTATGCAGCTGCCTCCAAGGTTTCCAATAGAGCATTGATGTAGCCTGGCAGGGAGATTGTAAGAAGGCAAGAACAACTGTTCTGGTTAGAACTAATGAGGGGGAAATTAGGGTATGGATTGATTTGTATTTAATTGTTTAATGTATTTTTCGGAAGTAATTTTTTTCCCTAATTCTACTTGGAATTGCATGTTATTATTAAATATTAAGCATTGAGAATGGGGCCTGAATTTACCACTTTATTCAGGGATAGTGTTCCCTGTTTTTAGGGCCACTTCTTCTCCAGCGAGCCCTTCAGTTTGATTGGTGTGGTGTGGACAATTTAGATCAGGCATATAGTGGGGGAATTATAAAGAGGCAAATAATTTTCTTATCTTTTTTTTTTTTTTGAGATGGAGTCTTGCTCTGTTGTCCAGGCTGGAGTGCAGTGGCACGATCTCAGCTCACTGTAACCTCCGCCTCCCGGTTTCAAGCGATTCTCCTGCCTCAGCCTCCCAAGTAGCTGGGACTACAGGTGCGCGCCACCACGCCCTGCTAATTTTTTGTATATTTAGTAGGGATGGGTTTTACCATTTTTGCCAGGTTGGTCTCAAACTCCTGACTTCATGATCTGCCTGCCTTGGCCTCCCAGATTACGGTCTTGAGCCACTGCGCCCGGCCAGAATTTTATCTTAAAGCCTTCCTTGCTGGGCAGCAGTAGGTAATTTGGTCATGACTTTCACAAAGCATGTCCCAGGTTGGTTGATGTGATGTGATGACAAAAGCACTTCTCAACTTTTTATTTCAAACTTGCAGGAAAGTTGCTCTAGCACAGTAACTCCGGTATACTCTTCATTTGCCTAGGTATCATTTGTTAACATGTTGCCACAAATGCTTTATTTTATATTTTTTGGTCAATATGCTAACCAAAAAGGGAATTTCCAATCTGAGACTTCCATAATATGGTGAGGCAAGGCAGCATAACATAATGATTAAGAGTATGGATGGGGAGCTAGACTGCCACGGAGGAACCATGTAACCTAGGGCAAATTGCTTAATCTCTCTCTGCCTTGGCCTCCTTGTCTGTAAAATGGGGATAATATTAACCATCTTATAGGATTGTTGTGACACTTAAGTTATTTAATGTATGTGAACTTTATAGAGTAATGCACAGCTCCTAGTAATGTCTTGTGTTTGCTATTAGAATGGATGCTTCAAAGAACTCAAATTTCGTTTGTTGAACTAATGCCCTTGAAGGTCTTTTTTTTTTTTTTTTTTTTTTTTGAGACGGAGTCTTGCTCTGTCTCCCAGGCTGGAGTGTAGTAGTGCAATCTTTGCTTGCTGCAACCTCTGCCTCCCAGGTTCAAGTGATTCTCCTGCCTCAGCCTCCCGAGTAGCTGGGACTACAGGTGCCCGCCACCACGCCCGGCTGATTTTTGTATTTTTAGTGGGGGGGGGCAGGTTCACCATATTGGCCAGGCTGGTCTCGAACTCCTGACCTCAAATGATCCACCCACCTCGGCCTTCCAAAGTGCTGGGATTACAGGGGTGAGCCACCATGCCCGTCCGAAGGTCTCTTAAAACCTGAGAATCTGTGGTAGATGTAGATGCTTGCATTACAGAATATATGGGCTTCCTGAGTGGGTAAAGCTAACTTTTAAATTTTTTTAATGGGAAAAAATTAGTAATAGGTAATATTGGAGAGTTGTGTGGGTGAAGTTCAAAACAACAGTAGTATGAGAATGGATAACTTTAGTAAAGTGAAGTGTTAGTGGGAGGAAGATAAACAGAATGATTTGTATGATTTGTGGACATCATTCTTTTTTTTTTTTTTTGAGACAGAGTCTTGCTCTGTCGCCCAGGCTGGAGTGCAGTGGCGCGATCTCGGCTCACTGCAAGCCCTGCCTCCCGGGTTCACGCCATTCTCCTGCCTCAGCCTCCCGAGTAGCTGGGACTACAGGCGCCCGCCACCACGCCTGGCTAATTTTTTGTATTTTTAGTAGAGACGGGGTTTCACTGTGTTAGCCAGGATGATCTTGATCTCCTGACCTCGTGATCCGCCCACCTCGACCTCCCAAAGTGCTGGGATTACAGGCGTGAGCCACCAAGCCCAGCCAGACATCATTCTGTATTTGCAACCCTTATTTGTGGACATTTATAAAACTGACATGAGTTCATGAATGCTTCCTGTGAGAAGTGTGCTTCTAAGAAAGGAGTCAGCTTTTATATGTGGAAAAGCCAAGCTGTGGTCTGTGGGAAATACATATGTGTTAGATACAACCTTGCCTAGAAACTTGCAGGTTTATTCCAGCCTAGGAATTTTCCTTCTCTTTTCCTCCCTTTTCTTCATACTTAAGAACCCATGAAACTAGTGTTCTAAATAGTACTTAAGCCAATTTCTTTGAATAATTTTTTTTTTTTACATTTTTATTTTAAAAATGAGACAGAGGCTGGGCGCGGTGGCTCACACCTGTAATCCCAGCACTTTGGGAGGCTGAGGCAGGCGCATCACTTGAGGTCAGGAGTTTGAGACCAGCCTGGCCAACATGGTGAAAACCTGTCTCTACTAAAGATACAAAAAAAAAAAAAATTAGCTGGGCATGGTGGTGCATGCCTGTAATCTGAGCTACTCGGGAGGCTGAGGCAGGAGAATCGCTTGAACCCGGGACCCGGGAGGTGGAGGTTGCAGTGAGCCGATATCATGTCATTGCACCCCAGCCTGGGCGACAGGGCGAGACTCCGTCTCAAAAAAAAAAAAGAGAGACAGAGTCTTGGTATGTTGCCCTGTCTCCAACTCCTGGGCTCAAGTGATTCTCCTACTTCAGCCCCTGGAGTAGCTGGGACTACAGGCACACACCACCTTGCCTGGCTATTTAAGCTAATTTCTTTTGGCACCCTGTAGCCTCCCACATTCAGTTCCTCACATTTATTTTACCTACAATTTCTAATACCAATTCTCCTGTATTTTCTCCTTTTCTTTTGCTTTCCTGTTCTCTGTGGTGTTTTCCTTTGTCTCTCTTTGCCTCCTCTTGCTTCCCCTATCTTCTTTTTCTTTTAGGTTGGGTTTCCTTTTTTTCCCTTTAGGTTTTCCCTTAGGTCTTCATGGGCGTTGCTTTGCCTCACTAACAATTTTTTTTTTTTTTTTTTTGAGACGGAGTCTCGCTCTGTCGCCCAGGCTGGAGTGCAGTGGTGCAATCTCGGCTCACTGCAAGCTCCGCCTCCCGGGTTCACGCCATTCTCCTGCCTCAGCCTCCCGAGTAGCTGGGACTACAGGCGCCCGCCACTGCGCCCGGCTAATTTTTTGTATTTTTAGTAGAGATGGGGTTTCACCGTGGTCTCGATCTCCTGACCTCGTGATCCGCCCACCTCGGCCTCCCAAAGTGCTGGGATTACAGGCGTGAGCCACCGCGCCCGGCCAACTAACAGTTAATATAAAGAAGTATTTCTGTTTCTTGTACCCATGTGCTAAAGGTACAACTGTTAGGATACCACTTCATTTCAGTTAGATCTAGCTTAGGCATACAATTGTAATCCAAGAAGACTGATCTCTTCTAGTGATCCAGATTGGTTTTATCTTTGATTTTTAGATTTCATCTGCATTTCTTGATTAATTACTCATTTTGGTTTAGTTGACAGTTGAGCAAAAAAAAATTACTTTCTCTGGAGTAAATCGTCTGTTTTATTTATGCTTTCTATGTTGTTCTATGTTGTAGTGCAGTAGCACATTAGGAGGTATCTTTGTGGAGTGAAAAGATTTTTGTGGCTGGGCGCGGTGGTAGTTCATGCCTGTAATCCCAGCACTTTGGGAGGCCGAAGGCAGGTGGATCACCTGAGGTCAGGAGTTCGAGACCAGCCTGGCCAAAATGGTGAAACCCTGTCTCTACTAAAAATACAAAAATTAGCCGGGCGTGGTGGCGGGCGCCTGTAATCCCAGCTACTCGGGAAGCTGAGGCAGGAGAATTGCTTGAATCTGCGAGGTGGAGGTTGCGGTGAGTGGAGATCGCACCACTGCACTCCAGCCTGGGCAACAGAGCGAGACTCCGTCTCAAAAATAAAAAATAAAAAAAAAAAAGAAAGATTTTTGTTACACGGTTGGGCTCGGTGGCTCACACTTGTAATCCTAGCACTTTGGGAGGCCGAGGCAGGCGGATCACGAGGTCAAGAGATTGAGACCATCCTGGCCAACGTGGTGAAACCCTGTGTCTACTAAAATTTCAAAAATTAGCTGGGCGTGGTGGCACATGCCTGTAGTCCCAGCTCCTCGGGAGGCTGAGGCAGAAGAATCCCTTGAACCCAGGAGGCAGAGGTTGCAATGAGCCAAAATCGCGCCACTGCACTCCAGCCTGGCGAAAGAGTGAGACTCCGTCTCAAAAAAAATAAAGAAAAGAAAAGATTTTTGTTTTAGGAAGCTCATATTTTAAGAAACTAAAATATATTCTCATGGTTGAGGACATAAGACATTGTTATAGAAACTAGGTCAACTTCTCAATACCTTTATCAAAGCACCTGCAGTTCCCATTTCATTGCAAGTGAAGTAAATCTCATTGAAATAAAGTAGCTGGTGTATATTCAGTACACTTTTAAAATAGCCTATTTTAAAAGAGAAATTGGTGCCAATCTGATTTCTTTCCTGCTTTGTTGGAATGGGGGAAGTTCTGTAACCTCATTGCTGTTCTGCTCTCTATTGACTACTTTGTTAACTACTTTGTCTACCGTGCTGAAGGTCAGCCAAATAGGCAGGTAAGACTACCTAGGCCTCTTCATAGGCCTAACTAAGATCACAGTTGGAAAAAAAAAAGTATAGAAAAAAGAAAAGAAAGTTGTTTTTTTCCCTAAAATTTAACTTTTTGTATTCATTGAAGAAGGAAGTAAAACATCTCCATTCAAAAGAAATTTGAGAGTCTGTTGTATGCCATACACTGAAGTACAACAATAAACAAAATAGACCTACCGTTTGTTCTCAAAGAGCTTACATTCTAGTTGTGAGAGACAAATAATAAGCGAGTAAATATGTAGTATGTCAGAGTGTGATAATATTATTGAGAAAAAAGTAAAGTAGAATGAGTAGTATGGAGGAAAAGAAGTCTCAGGGTGGGGGTGAGATTATTTTATATAGAGTGGTCAGGGAGGGTCTCATGTGTAAGGTATGTTTGAGAGAGACCAAGAGAAAAGGAGGATGGAGTCATGTAGATATGAGGAGTAGGAAGTGCAAAGGCCCTGAGGCTGGTTATTGCCAGTGAACAAAAGAGATTGAGGGGAGGGAAGGAGAAGTAAGAGACCTGTGCAGAGAGGACCAATGGGAATGTATTTTGGGGGAAGGGGAATAATGTAGGGTCTTGTTGTATACTATATTGTACAAAGAAAAATTATCTCCACTTCAAACCCCAGAGACAACGGCTGTTACTGAATTTTTGTGTCTTTCTTGTAACTTGAGGTAGCACCTGACCCAATCTCCATATTTCTCCCATTGTGGAATCTCCATGAAAATATAGTTAGCAGATAATTTGCATAGTAGCAGATTTTGCATAGGTTGATTATCCTTGTCTTAGAGAATGATAATAAGGCAGCTACTTAGAATAAGCTGATATGTTTTTGGGAAGTGGGATCAAAATTTTTCTTTTTCTTTCTTTTTTTTTTTTTCTTTTTTGATACAAGGTCTGTCTCGGCAGTGTTAACAATCTCAGCTCAGTGCAGCCTCCGCCTCCCACGCTCAAGCCATCCTCGCACCTCAGCCTCCTGAGTAGCTGGGACTATAGGCATGCACTACTACACCCAGCTAATTTTTGTATTTTTTTTTTTTTTTTTTTTTTTTTTGTAGAGACAGGGTTTTTCCCTGTTGCCCAGGCTGGTCTCAAACTTCTGAGCTCAAGCGATCTGCCTGCCTCGCCCTCCCAAAGTGCTGGGATTACAGGTGTGAGCTACTGTGCCCAGCCCCCAAATTTTTCTTTCCAAGAGAAATACTGTATATTTCTCCATCTTCTTATCTAACTAGTCAGTTTTCTATAAGCAGGAGTGACAGCCTAGACCTGTACAGTTTCCTTTTGAGGACAAAATTTATTGGTTTGGTTTATGTGCTTTTGACCAAATAGGCTTGCCCCACTTGTCTACTGCTTCTCCTTTTGCTCATTTGACCAAAAAGCTCCTGTTTCCCCATGCCCTGATTGTTGAGAATTCATGGCTTTGAGGACCCCTTTATAGGTCACCATATCCGTATTTCTGTCTTGCACATTGGGAGAGATGATTATCCCTGAAACTAACTTTCCTTATGTTTGTTTAGGCATTAGAGGTTATTAAAGCACATCCTGAGCCACTTTACCTAGTTGACTTTGGAGTTGAGGAAGAAGCACCAACTATCTAGTGATTTGATGTTCCATGCATATACGAAAGTAAAAGGATATTTGATTGAGTACCTATGTCTTGAATCACCCACTGTTACTTTCCCTCTTAAGATTTCTGGTTTAGCTGGTCTGTCCCTCAGTGAGAGTCTGTGTCTCGTTCTCTCTCTCTCTCTCTGTCTCGCTCTGTCTCCTCTCTCTCTCTCCCTCTCCCTCTTTCTCTCTCTTTCTCTCACCCCTCTCCCCCTCTCTCTTTGGAGTTTTTAGCCCTGGCTCTCAACCTGGTTACCCTCTGTTCTTTCCTTTAATTATGCTTACCTGGTTGTCATCTGGTTACTTAATATTAGGGATGACCTCAACCAAGAAACTTTTTTTCTTCCCATCTCCTCCTTTGGTCAGGTAACTGTATCATCTTGCATGGGAAATAATCCAGGCAATCAGAGATTACCCAAAATTTTGAAATTGTTTTAAACAACTGGTTTATATGTATTACTTCATCATATATAGATGGTGTGAGATGTTTGTGGTTGTCTTGAGAGTTTTTTGAGATAGAGCTTTGCTCTGTTATCCAGGCTGGAGTGCAGTGACATGATCATAATTTTGCAGCCTTGACTTCCCAGGCTCAAATGATCCTCCCATCTCAGCCTCCGTCACATCTGGCTAATTTTTGTGTTTTTTGTAGAGACATGGTCTCTATATGTTGTTGCCCAGGCTGGTCTCGAACTCCTGGGCTCAAGTGATCCTCCTCCTTTGGCCTCCCAAAGTGCAGTAATTACAGGCATGAGTCACTGTGGCCAGCCTGAGAGTACCTGAGATTATGTTTTTTTTTTTTTTTTTTTTTTTTTTTTGAGACGGAGTTTAAGCTCTTGTTGCCCAGGCTGGAGTGCAATGGCACAACCTCAGCTCACTGCAACCTCCACCTCCTGGGTTCAAGTGATTCTCCTGTCTCAGCCTCCTGAGTAGCTGGGATTATGGGTGCACGCCACCACGACTGGCTATGTCTTTTTTTTTTTTTTTTAATTAAAAAATTTTTTTGGCTGGGTGCAGTGGCTTACATCTGTAATCCCAGCACTTTGGGAAGCTGAGGTGGGCGGATCGCTTGAGGTCAGGAGTTAGAGACCAGCCTGGCCAACATAGCAAAACCTCATCTCTATGAAAAAAAAATATAAAAATTAGCCGGGCGTGGTGGTGTGTACTTGTAGTTTCATATACTCAGGACGCCGAGGCAGGAGAATGGCTTGAACCCTGGAGGCGGAGGTTGCATTGAGATTGCACTATTGCATTCCAGCCTGGGCAACAGAGCGAGACTCCGTCTCAAAAAACAAAACAATTTTTTTTTGGTTTTGTTTTAAATGTACCTTTATTGTTTGACTTTGGGATCTCGGAGAGAGTATGTCTTTTAATGCCATTCTTCTTTCCTGAGTCTTCGGTGACACATGTTTACTTGGGAATATTTCACTTTTTAGTTCTTTTAAAGACCTTTTGCTATTCGCTTGCTCGTACTCAAACCAGAAGTTAAAGTGGCTTGCATAAGTGTCAGAAGTAACCACTTGGATCCAGAGTTTCTGGTTCTCTCTCTGTTGTCAAGTGGTTTAGAATTATCTAGGGTCTTTAATGGTAGATGTAAGACTTTGGAGTTCTTTTGGGATAGAATATGCAACCAGGTTTTGAAAATTTGGTATAGCTCTTTGTTCCTTGAAGGCCATCTAAGATGTTTTAAACATAATCGGGTTCTCCAATCTGCAGTGTACAGAGGGATATCCTACAACGTAGCAACTCGGGATTCCAGAGAAGATGGTGCTGGCAAGTGAGACAGTTCTTCCTTCTATGTTCTAAGTCTGCAGTACAGGAGTTAGGACTGTGCCACTCCAGCCATCCTTATATTTAGATTCATGCTTTCAAAGAGCCTCTAATCTAGACTGAATAATGATCTGAGCTGTCTGGTGAGCAGTAAAACTGGCCCAAATAATGTATTTTATAACCAGTGCCCTTTTAGCAAGAAAGTCAGTGGGTTGTTAGGGATAGGCCACTATAGTGGTTCACAACAGGCCATAAGAGTCTATGAGGGTTTATTTATTTATTTATTTATTTTTTTTGAGATGGAGTCTTACTCTGTTGCCTAGGCTGGAGTGCAATGGCGTGATCTTGGCTCGCTGCAACCTCCGCCTCCCAGGTTCAAGTGATTCTTGTGCCTCAGCCTCCTGAGTAGCTGGGATCACAGGCATGCGCCACCATACCTGGTTAATTTTTGTATTTTTAGTAGAGGTGGGGTTTTGCCATGTTGGCCAGGCTGGTCTCAAACTCCTGACCTCAGGTGATCTGCCTGCCTCAGCCTCCCAAAGTGCTGGGATTACAGGTGTGAGCCACCGTGCCCAGCCTATGAGGGTTTTTTTTTTTTTTAAACATGAATTCCCAGACTTCCCTGTAGAAACTGATGTAGAGGGGGGATTTAATTTTTTCAAAAAGCTCCCTAGGTGATTCTGATCATTCACGTTTGAGGATAACAAAACCTGAATATTTGAATTAAGCTTACATGTATATGTTATTTCTCAGGTGGATGGTTATTTAGTTAAGGTGAGAAGTAGAGCCAGGCACGGTGGCCTGTGCCTTTGGTCTCAGCTACTTAGGAAGCTAAGGAGAGACTTGAGCCCAGGAGTTTGACACCAGCTTTGGCAATATAGGGAGACCCCGTCTCGGAAAAAAAAAAAAAAAACAACACACACACACACACACACACACACACACACACACACACACACAAAACAAGAGAAGTACAGAAGATGGTTTATTGTAGTAGACATGACGAGAAGGTCGTTAATTTGAAGTGAAGTGATTTACCTCTGTGTCCTGTATTGTTTTGGAATTAAAGATGTTACCTCTTGATTTGGGGGTTATGCCAACACTTAGCATGGTATGGAGGACTCGCCTATTGGGAGGAAGGGAAAACTTTAGACTATCTGTGGTTTTAAATTGTGGAACAAATTCAGGAGAGGATGTTAGCATTGAAACTTAGCTGGACAATTTGTTTAAAACTGGACAGGAAGGGCCAATGTTACTTCCTGTCTGAAAAGGAAGTGCTGGCTTCCTTCCCTTCCTCCTTGGTTAACTCTGGCCAACTTGGAATATGGGTGGGGGAGGGGCTGATTATGTTAGTAATCGTGTTACCACTAATGTTCGTGTATAGCCGCTTAAGGTTTACTCTTTTCCTTACTTGAAACATGTAGATGGGTGCTGTGTGTGCTCCTGTTTCCTTGTTCTTATATGGGAGCCCTGTACTAGGTTTGAGTTTAGTCTGGGAAGCCTAATCTCTCAGACGTTACTTTTACATTCAACCTTATATACACCTCCCTTGTATTTTCTGACATTTGAAAATACACCAAAGAGTTGGAGGGAAGAAACTGAAACTCATTTGACACGGAGCGGGGTAAGTTGTGGAAAGGAGAACATAATTGGGCAGAGGGGAGTGGATGACAGAGGTTTCTTATTTTTGAATTGAGCCAAGAAAGCATTCCTTCTAAGTGGGGCCAGTTGGCACTGTTACTGCTATTTTAGTTCAGGCTTCTCCTTCCTACTGACCAGTCAATTGTATTAAGTGTTTGATGTGAGTTTGAACTGAGGTCTCAGGAGGGGAGGGAGCGAGGGAGGGTGGTGGTGGAAACAGCTGGTGCCTTCATCAAGCTATCTCAATTACTCTTCTTTTCAGAGTGTTTGGGGGTGGGGGTTGGTGGCACAGGAATTAGATGTGTGTTAGTAGAGTCTCAGCAACTCTTATGTAGTGGGTTTGAATTCTCAGGCACTCTTAATGCTATGTGGGATGTTGGCTAGTTGGAATGTAGCTAAACCTTTCCCAGTCACATTCTTCTGCCTCCCCTCCCTGTAATTCTTTCAGCATTGGGCCTGCTTTGGAGAGAGAGGGGTGTGGGAAGTTAGACAGCAAAACAGATTCATCCTTCCTACCCATTGAGTATTCAGCTTAGGTCTTGGGCCCTCCAGAGGCTTTCTTCATATCCATTCATTATTCCTTTAGTTGGGGTTTCTAAATATGTCTGCAAAGAGTCTGAGATACAATTAGAACTGGGACCTCTGGTGAAGTTAAGTTGAATTGTAATCAGTTGGCTATACTTGTCGTCTTCCCTCCCTCACACCCCAGGATTACTGTATTTCTGAGTCAGCACTCCTTTTCTGTCTCACCTGCTCAATTTGATGCAGAGAACTTGCCAAGCATCCTTTTGGATTAGCAGCATTGATGTGGGTGTGTTCAGTTCTCTGCCTGGGGTGTGTCTTTTACAACTTTTTTTTTGGTATCTCAGAAAACTCTCCCCTACTAAAAGCTACTATTTTTATCTACTTTAGTATATCTACTTCACACCGTGGTACTTAATTAACTCATTTATTTGGCCTGGGCTATGCATGAGGAAGAATTGGATAAGAATACTAACCGTCATAACTAATTGTTCAGTATTCTTGAGAGATAAAGGGAGTTAGTCTGATTCCATGCCAAGTAAGAGACTGTTAACTTTTTTTGTGTGTGCTTCAGTGATAGAGTTTGCAGTGGCTGGGCTCTGCTGCTGAAGTTCCATAGTGTTGCTAAATATTCTTTTCTATTCAACCCTAGAATGGCTATTGTGTATATTACTGCCCTACCCTTGTCACCTGGTCATACCAGATCCAGATAAGGACTAAATCCTTCTTTTTTTGGTCACCCAGGCTGGAGTGTAGTGGCATGATCTCAGCTCACTGCAACCTCTGCCTCCCGGGCTCAAGTGATTCCCCTGCCTTAGCCACCTGGAGTAGCTGGGATTACAGGTGTGCTCCACCATGCCCGGCAAATTTTTTTTATTTTTAGTAGAGATGGGGTTTCACCATGTTGGCCAGCCTGGTCTCGAACTCCTGACCTCCAGTGGTTTGCCTGCTTCAGCCTCCCAAAGTGCTGGGATTACAGGCTTGAGCCACTGTGCCAGGCCAATGACTAAATCCTTCTAAGTTGTCTGTTTAGACTTAGTTCCTTTGTATCATGTGCTGCTTTAGACCAGGGTTCGGCCCATACTACTTCTAGCAGATCTAAGAAGATGAAAGGAATCTAGGAAAAATAAAGGGAGAAGAAAAGACAAGAAGTGATAGCATATTACTAGTTAGTTCCTGGTGTGCCCCTCTGGTTGGAGGACTCTGCTGAGCATCTTGCTCATTTTATGCAAAGGGAATTGAGCCCTTTGGGCAAAGGGTGTTGCTTCTTTGGATTTCAAGAATCTCTAGCTAATAGAGCTTAACCTCTGTTTGCATTTTTGCTTCTGTGATTTAGGGCTAATTTCCAATGGGTTGTACAAGATAATAGAAAAATGTATCATTTATCTCATTCTTGCAGTTAGTGGAGGACCTTTATTAGGAGAGGAGGCTTTCTTTTCTGACTAGGCTCCAAATTTACAGCCCCTGACCCACTTCAGGGGGTTGTGAACAGGAAAAGCTGATGTTGCTGTCTTGACCTCTTTGCCGCCAGGATTTGGCTTCTGTGCAATTCCTAGTGGTTGTCCTCTCATTCTCTAGGGAAACGGGGAACTTTGCTCCCAGCACCTGATTAAACTGCCTCTTTGTAGGGTGGAGTCCGCTGCCTTTGTTTGTTCTCTGTGGAGCCTGTCTTAGTAATCAACTCTATGCTTGTAGGGAAAAAGTTTGAAAGGCTGAAAACAGAGGTGGATGATAGGGAAGGTGAAGTTCCTAAAGTAGTTCTCCAAATGGGAATATTCCATTGACTGAATCCAGATTGGTAATCAAATTGCCATAATGGGATGTGTCACATGTAGCTGAGCTGAATTAACAGCATCAGTAGCTTTAAAATCCCTAATGCAGTGCCTCCAAAGTGAAGAAACTTGCCAAGTAGGAATCTTAAAAATTCCCTCACCCCCTCCAAACTTTTAGATCCACACACAGTCTTTCTGCTGATCCTTAAAGGCCTGAGCTTTGTCCTACGTAGTGTTGGCTTGGGGCAGAGAGGAGGGTTGTTTTCCCTGAACATGATAAGGAGCTGAGCAGGGCAAAGTGGGGGCTCTGGCCCGTGATTGGTAGACAGGATGCCCTGGAATGCAGTTGGCCTGCAGCCCAGAATCCAGCACTTTGTATTTGTTTGTTTCTGGGAGACTGTGGTCTGGTGCTACTGTGACAGGAAGTGAGAAAGCTGGGAGTGGGGGAACAGAGAGGGTCGATGTCTTTGTGGTTCTCCTGTGAAATCTCTTTGTCCCTGGAGAGCAGCTCTGCTACAGAGCTCTGCTGAGAAGAGAGCAGCCTTTGTGTGTCTAATGGGTCTCGGAGCATCTAGCTACTCCGAGGGATTAGAGAGTGTGAATTCTGACTGTGGCCTTTTGCGTTTTAGCACTTAAGTTATATAAATGGCCCCGATCTCTTAGCACTGGGAAGCTTACTGAGTTTTGTGTGTGCTGCTATTCTTTGTGGATCTCTAGGATTTAATTAAGAAAGGAATTCTAGAAGGAAATAGATGTTAAGTAATGTTCATTTGCTGTATATGTTGCAGGTACCTTGTTGGGTTTAAAAGGGACAGAAGGAAACAGGTAATGTTGAGGTCCTTTACATTTTAGATCTCATCCTTCCAATTGGCACCCTACTGTATACAGATCAGGAGAAACCTACCCGCTTAGTATTAAGAGTTACTAGCAATTCTATAATGTTTGATCATAACTAGAGAATGGTTGGTAGTTTCCTGGGATTTTTCTTCCCTATGTCTAGACTGAAATAGCACCTGTAATACCCTCTCTCTTTTCTGCCCTCTTTTCTCCCGTGTTTTGTGTTTTCCCTGCCTTCCATTCCAGCTGTGAAACAGGCATCTTTTCTCACTTTGTGGATTGGGTGGCTGAGTCTTTAACTTTGAGCCAAGCTGGCTGGTTCCTGAGCACACACACAAACCCGCCTTTGATTGTCCAGGAGGACAGCTGCCCTAGAGGCAGATTGCTAACATACCACTAGAACAATCCTTCTTCTCTGTTCTTATGCTGGCTAGCACAATCTTTACTGCCTCTAGTTCCTTCTGTTTCCCACCCCATCTCTGATCTTTGCTTTTTTGGCTTAGTGAGATGTCACATTAAAAATGAGAGTAGGGATTGGATTTTTTTTCTTGTGGTAGGGTTGAGGGGGTGATCAGAGAATGTGACATGTAGCCAGCTTTCTAGAGCAGGCTTGCCACCAGTGGTAAGGTAGGTGATTTTTACAGAGTAGTGCCTCTTTTGTTCTTAGCACCTTTCCTCCTGAGTACTAGGTTCTTATAAAAGGGAAGGTAAATCTGAAGTAGGCTGCAAGCTACTCTTCCCAAATTGAGTAAGGTTTTGTTCTTTAAAGTGAAGGTAAGACCCAAAAGTCTAGCTGGCTCCATTCCACCTTCTCTTGCCTCCTTCCCCTCTCCGTAAAAAAAATGTCAACTTTGGGTTAACTTCTTAATTGGAACTAGAATGATTTTTTTTTTTTTTTTTTTTTGGAGACAGGGTCTTACTCTGTCACTGAGGCTGGAGTACAGTGGCACAATCTTGGCTGACTGCAGCCTGGAACCACCAGGCTCAAGTGATCCTCCCACCTCAGCCTCCCGAGTAGCTGGAACTACAGGCACATGCCACCACACCCAGCTAATTTTTTGTAGAGATGGTGTCTTGCCATTTTGCCCAGGCTGGTCTCAAACTCCTGAGCTCAAGCAGTCTGCCTGCCTCAGCCTCCCAAAGTGCTGGGATTACAGGCTTGAACCACCTCTCCTGGCCCGAAGAATGACTTTTAACCACAGGAAGCATAGAAAATTCATACTCTTTCCACTTTATCAAGAAGGAGCATGGACTTGGAATAAAATAGGAGTTTTCACTACTTACTACTAGTTGATGAGCTTGGGCAAGATACTAAATACTTCTGGTATATAGGTAGTATACTTATTTATAAAAAGAGGCCATTACCTCAGCAGGTGTTGAAAGGATTATATGATAACTTCAAGGGGAAGAGCAATAATGCACAACTTTCTTCCCCTTCAAGGTGGGATTTTCTTCTTTCAGATAAGGAGAAACATTTCCTCCTGCTATCTGTCCTAAAGCCAAGAAAGGACCTTAACACTTCTGATTGATTTATTTATAGATTGACATGCTCTGTCTCCCTGTTGCTTATCTCAAAAGGAAGACATACTCCAAACTTGATGAAAAGAATGCCTTATTGGTCTTTTCAGGGTTTTGAGGAATTGGGACTGTGTAAATCTGGCTCAATTACATGCTTCCACCTTTTCCAAGTTATTTTCAAATGATGGGCAAAGAGGTGGGGGAATGCCATAGATTGAAAGTTTGGTGAGAAGCTGCTATTTTCTTTATTTCTCAAGATGGAGTTTCACTCTTATTGCCCAGGCTGGAGTGCAATGGCGCAATCTCTGCTCACTGCAACCTCCACCTCCTGGGTTCAAGCGATTCTCCTGCCTCAGCCTCCCGGGTAGCTAGGATTACAGGCATCTGCCACCACGCCAGGCTAATTTTTGTATTTTCAGCAGAGACAGCGTTTCACCATGTTGACCAGGCTAGTCTCAAACTCCTGACCTGGTGATCCACCCGCCTCAGCCTCCCAAAGTGCTGGGATTACAGGCGTGAGCAACCGCACCTGGCCGAGAAGCTGCTATTTTAAAAAAGGAATGTGAGCTCAAACAGTTGGGTGACCCCTAGTAAACTCTAAGGTTAAGCTTTTCCATGAATATTTTTTTTTTCTGAGTCTAGGGTATGGAAGGGTATAAGGTGTCTTAGTTAATTTTAGGATTTCTCTTTTATGACATGAGACCTAAACAATACCTTTGCATTTCAATGAGGCTTTTTCTTATTTTTCATAGTGTACCTGATCTCTCTCCTCTTGTAGGAAGGAGAAAGGCATTTGGCCTCTCCCCTTCCTTTAGTCTAACACCTCCCTCTGTTTTTTTGCCCCTCCCTCTTATCTTTGTTTCCTTATCGGCCTCTCCCTAAAGCCCTGCTTTCTCCTTTTAAGGCTAGGTGAGGTGTCTTTGGCAAGGTTGCACAGGGATCCAGGTAAGTAACTCAGTCTCTTCTCAGGATTAGAGAAAACTCAGTGTGAACTGTCCCAGTGGAGGGCCTTGGAGAGGCACATGGATAATGGGGGAGGAGAAGGAGGCGGCCTGGCCTGAGAGATCAGGACTTGTTAGACCAGTCCTGTGTGTGCGTCATGCATGCTCCACAGAGAAGCAGGTTTTGTTTCTTTCTGTACCCTTTCAATCCTGGGCCCCCTCACTAGCTGAGAGCCACACCCTTCCTTGGCTTCAAAGCCAGCCCAGCACTAAGCCATTTTAGTATGTTATGGTTTAGAGGGGGTTCTCAGAATACTTGGGAGGGGAAAGAGAGAAAGAGAAGAATGTTTTATTTGGTCTCAGAATTTAGGAGGTCATGATGGTGGAGGTGATTTTTTTTTTTTTTAAGTTGCAGTAAAAACTTTAAATATTGACAGGTAGCTTTGGGTAAGGATTATAAGACTAAAGGGAGTTTAAGGTACCCTGCTGATGTATAGAGGTTGCCAGCTCAAATTCCTTTTAACAAGGAGTATTATCTTGTTTATATCTTTGTTTTTTAAAAAATTCTTTTCTCTGACGTTCCAATCAGAGAGAATGTATCACTCTTTCCTAAGAGGAGGGTGGTCTGCCCAGAGCCTTCCTTAATTCATCAGAGAGATTCCTGGTGGACACCTAGTTTTTCCTCATGAAAATAAGACTTCTTTGGTCAGCCTTTTACCCTCTTTTAAAAGAAAATCCTTAACTAAATTAAATTTAACAGTGTTTAATTGAACAAAGAACAGTTCACTAATTGGGGAGCCTTCTGAGCCAGAGTAGGCTCAGAGACTCCAGCGCAGACGTGGTAGAAGATTTATGGACAGAAAAAGGAAAGTGATGAACAAAAAATGGAAGTGAGGTGCAGAAACAGCTGGATTGGTTATGGCTCAGCTGGCAGTTGCCTTATTTGATCATGGTTTGAACAGTTGGCCCCCTTTGAGTGGCCAAAACTCAGTGATTGGCACAAGAGTAGGTTACAGTCTATTTCTACCACCATTTAGGTTATAGTTCATTATGTACAGATAAATCTTTAGGCCAAACTTAAAAGATGTAAGGAGGCATAAACTTGCCTAGGCTAAACTTGATTTAACACTTCTAAATGGAGAAATTGGGCCTAGCAGGAAGCAGATCCATGAGGAAGCATAGAAAGAGTGAACACTAGGAGAAGGCCATATCCAGAATAATACAGGTTTTGTGACTTGAGTAGTGCTCAGTTGAGATTGTGAAGTGAGCACAGTCCTTTTAATCTTAATGCAAATCAGCTTCAGGGACTTGGAATTAACAGAAGATGAGTCTTCCCAGTGAAGTGAGAAATACTAGAACTGTTCTGACTGAGCATGAAGGTGGAACATGGTTGGGCATGGTGGCTCACGCCTGTAATCCCAGCACTTTGGGAGGCCAAGGCTGGTGGGTCACTTGAGGTCAGGAGTTCGAGACCAGCCTGGCCAACGTGGTGAAACCGTGTCTCTACTAAAAATACAAAAATTAGCCAGGTATAGTGGCACATGCCTATAGTCCCAGCTACTTGGGAGGCTGAGGCAGAATTGCTTGAACCTGGGAGGTGGAGGTTGCAGTGAGCCGAGATGACGGCATTGCACCTGGGCGACAGAGCAAGACTCCATTTCAAAAAAAAAAAAAACAACAACAAAAAAAGTGGAACATCAAGTGGAGGTAGGGCGGGGTACTTAGACTTTGGACTCTGGTACAAGCACTGATAAGAAGCTATAGAAAGGCCGGGCTCACGCCTGTAATCCCAGCACTTTGGAAGGCCGAGGCGGGTGGATCACGAGGTCAGGAGATCGAGACCATCCTGGCTAACGTGGTGAAACCCCGTCTCTACTAAAAATACAAAAAATTAGCCGGGCGTGTTGGCGGGCGCCTGTGGTCCCAGCTACTGGGGAGGCTGAGGCAGGAGAATGGTGTGAACCCGGGAGGCGGAGCTTGCAGTGAGCCGAGATCGCGCCACTGCACTCCATCCTGGGCGACAGAGCGAGACTCCGTCTCAAAAAAAAAAAAAAGCCATAGAAAATCATGACAAAATATATTTCTTTGATTTAGAAACAAAATGGCAAGTTTGTTTGTGGTTGAACCGGAATATTTCTTCAAATTTGGGGTCAGGTGCCAGTTAAGGCAAATAAATGCCTTTTAGGTATCTGAAGGGCCCCTTTCTGGCTTGAATGTTACGTAATACAGTTCTGTAGTGTTACAGGTGCTATATTTTGTTGATTAGTATTCTGCAGTAGGAGGCTTGGTATGCTATTTATTTATTTATTTACTTATTTATTTTTGAGACAGGGTCTTACTCTGTCGCCCAGGTGGCAATGTAGTGATTGTGGCTCACTGCGGTCTGGACCTCCTAGACTCAAGCAATTCTCCCACCTCAGCCTCCTGAGTAGCTGGGACTACAGTGTGCACCACCATGCCCAGCTAATTTTTGTAATTTTTTTGTAGAGGTGGGGTTTTGCCATGTTGCCCAGGCTGATCTTTAAACTCCTGGGCTCAAGTGATCTGCCCACCTTGGCCTCCCAAAGTGCTGGGATTACAGGTGTGAGCCACTTTGCCCAGCCCAGTGTGCTTTTGAAAAAAGCCCTTTGCATTCCCTAGAATGGCTGGGCACAGTGGCTCATGCCAGTAATCCCTGCACTTTGGGAGGCCAAGGCAAGAGGATTGCTTGAGCCCACGAGGTCCATGCTGTAGTGAGCTGTGATCACACCACTGCACTCTAGCCAGGGCGACAAGAGCTAGATCCTGTCTCAAAAAAAAAAAAAAAAAAATTCCCTAGAACGACATGGAAATGGAGTTTTGCCTGTCATTGTTTTTAGATGGAGAGCATAAATTTGTGACGCTCGTTTTGTTGTTGTTGTTGTTTTTGAGACAGAGTCTCACTGTGTCATCCAGGCTGGAGTGCAGTGGCACAATCTTGGCACACTGAAACTTTTGTCTCTTGAGTTCAAGTGATTCTCCTGCCTCAGCCTCCTGAGTAGCTGGGATTACAGGTGTGTGCCAACATGCCCGGCTAATTTTTTTGTATTTTAAGTAGAGATGGGGTTTCACCATGTTGACCAGGCTGGTTTCGAACTCCTGAACTCAAGTGATCCTCCCATCTCAGCCTCCTAAAGTGCTGTGATTACAGGCATGAGCCGTGGTGCCCGGCCATGACATTGGTTTTGATTTTATAATGAATAAATAGGAAGAAAGGAGGAGAGCTGCCTTTGAGGCTGGCTCTGAAGACAAAATTATTTTTGCAAAAACCCAAAGATTGGTGAACTTCAGAGTTCACATAGGCTATGGTTTTATATATATTAGCTCATTAAAACTAAACCATGAAGAGTAATAGAAATGGAAGCTTACAGGGGTTATAACTTTTCCAAGGTCTCCTAGCTAGTTTTTGGAGGAGCCAAGACTTGGACCCCCAGTCTTTTGACCCCTAATCTGGAGTTTTATTTTGTTTTTCCCTCTAAAAGTGAATAATTCCTGTAGTTTTCAGGTCTGCTGCAAATGAAAGAGGGGAGCCTGGGGAGGCTGGTTTACAAACTTCAAAAACTCCACCAACCACACCCAAGCTCTAGTCCCTGTAGTAGTAACAATATTACTGGCTTTCTGTGCGTCAAGACATTTTTCTAAGCACTTTACATGAAATGCCTCATTTAATCTTCACAACCACCCTATGTATTTTTATTCCTCCATTTTACAAAAAAGAAAGCTGCAGTTTCGAGTGGTTGATACTTTGCCCAAAATCATATAGCTAATAAGGATACATCTTATACTTAAACCCAGGCAGATAACGAAGCCTATACACTTAACCTCTTAAGAATCATAATTCCAAATTGTATTTCTTTAGTCAGTTTACAGTAGAAGAAATCATTCCAGGGACTGTGCTATTGGTAGGTAATTTGTGTGTGTGTGTGTGTGTGTGCGGGGGGTACTGAGTCTAGCTCTGTCACCCATGCTGGAGTGCAGCAGCATGATCTTGGCTCACTGCAACCTCCGCCTCCCAGGTTCAAGTGATTCTCCTGCCTCAGCCTCCTCAGTAGCTGGGATTACAGGTGTGCACCACCAAGCCTGGCTAATTTTTTATTTTTAGTAGAGACGGGGTTTCACCATGTTGGTCAGGCCAGTCTCAAACCCCTGACCTTGTGATCTGCTCACCTCGGCCTCCCAAAGTGCTGGAATTACAGGCTTGAGCCACCACGCTCGGCCGGTAAGTGATTTTTTTATTTTTTGGACCTCCTATCTGGTTAGCACTGTCTAGTTGTTTGGTCCTTCTGGGTATTTGATTTAATTTAACTTCTTTTGGTTTGGAGTTCTTACAGAAGAGACTGAGTTTTTATCATTATCATTGCTTGGATGAAGGATCTTTACTATGGACTATGGACTCTGGGTAATAGCAGGAATATCTTTCTAGTGTGGGTGGGATCCAGTAATGTAGGACTTAATGGCTTATTGAGAGTAAAACTAGGTATTCTCAGAAAATCTAGTCTTAAGGGGGAATAACAAGTTTCACTTTATGTTTCCTCAACCCCCTGACTTCAGGAATTCTTTGATTTTTTTTTTTTTTTTTTTTGTGAGAGGAAATGTAGTCTATTTAAAAATCTAAGTAAGTGGAGGCCGGCTGCCATGGCTCACGCCTGTAATCCCAGCACTATGGGAGGCTGAGGCAGGCGGATCATGAGGTCAGGAGATCGAGACCATCCTGGCTGACATGGTGAAACCCTGTCTCCACTAAAAATACAAAAAATTAGCCCGGTGTGGTGTCATGCACCTGTAATCCCAGCTATTCGGGAGGCTGAGGCAGGAGAATCGCCTGAACCCAGGAGGTGGAGGTTGCAGTGAGCTGAGATTGCACCACAGCACTCCAGCCTGGGCCACTAAGCGAGACTCCATCTCAAAAAAAAAAAAAAAAAATGTAAGTGGCAAAGCTGGAAAGGTATTGGGCTGGACTTGTAATTATGACTCCTGACTATCTGCCAAAGTCAGCTGAAGCTTTGTAGTGTGATCTTTTTGATGCATATGGCATGGAGAAGAATCTTTTTTCCTTAAGTCTCCAAGTGATGAGACCATTTACTGTAGCCTGCCTAACAGCTTCATTCTTTCCCCACTCATACATTCCTTTTCCTCCCGTTTTTTTTCTGTTTTCTCACTTATATGTAGATATTATGGGTAACTCTTGAGCCTAAAAAAACAAAGTAGAACCCTTTTCTTTCCCTGTTTTCCTGTGATAGTTGAGAAGAAAGCTCTCAAAGGTTGTAGAGGAGAGGCTCTGGACCATCCATCTGGTACTGACTGCACTTCTATTTGGACTTGACACCATGGCATAGAAAGAGAACACAGGCTTTGGAATGGCATAGACCTGGGTTTAAATTCAAAACTTGCTATTAACTGTGAGACCTTGGGTAGTTTCTTCACCCATGAGTCTTATTTGCAATAAAACTTCCTTAGAGTTGTTGTAAGGATTGCCAAGATAGTAAATGTAAAACATTCAGTAATCATTAGTTTCACATTCCCTTTCTCCAAGGTAATAAATTGTTAAGGCCTCAAATACAGAATCAAGAACTTATTATGACAGATGTGTAATGATGTGATGACTTCCAGGCACTAGAGAAGTGTCCTTTGTCCCAGAAACACTGGTATAGGTGGGACGTTCTAGTAAATAGATTAGGAGTAGGGAAACCAGCCCATTCACTCCTTAGAACCTAGTTATGTTTTTGATCCAGTTGATTTCATCTACTAGTTCACAAAATAGTTTGAGGCTGAGACATTACGGTGAAGTAATGTAATTGGAAGTGTTAAACCAACTTTTGAAACAACTTAATAATACCTGACATTTGTATATAACATACATTGTCTCACCTAATCCTCACAACAACTCTGAGTTAGACCGGGCTAATTTCCTAACTCCTGGGAAGCAGCAATTTTTTTTCTTTTTCCCCAATTTGGTTCCTGGAAACGGGGCAAATGGATTTGGCATCTTACAAGTGAGAATATGACAGGGTTTACTGCCATTGCTGGGTAGTAGTAGAGCCAGAACTGGGGACCAGTCTTCTTGAGTTGTGTTCTATCCCATATGGCCTCTGCTTCTGTCCTTTTTCAGGCAGAATATCTCCCCATGCTTTTAGACCTAGGAATCTGATCTTTTTGTGTAATTGTGCTGTCTTCTTTTCCAAAATAGAGCCAGGTGGTCAGCTTTAAAGCTGTGAAGATGGTGGAAGCTAATGTTTCTCCAGATACTGCTTTCTGACCTGGAGCCCTGAGTATTTTTCCTATCTCCCTTCCTAACCTTCTTCACTGAATTTAAGTTGCAGGGCCATTTATGGCCATCTATACACTTTCTCTTTGCAGCAGGGAATGTCACTGTATCCCCCGTGGTAGCAGTAATTTGGGCTTTTATTAGCAAAGAAGATTATAGGGTGGATGCTGCTGGAGTGGTAATTGCACTTCAGACCCTGTTGAAATTCAGTAACTGGAAGAATCTCTTTTTGAGCTCAGAGTCCTCTTGGTGTGGAAGGTTCATAGGTCATTGTACATAGTGGATAAGGGCAAGTACTTAAGAAACGGAGATGAAAGGGGAGCACCTTTTTTTTTTTTTTTTTAAATAAGGGTGCTTATTCAAGAAAGACCTTTGAGTGGCCTGTTGGAATGTAGGGTGGTAATATGAGAAAGTGGCAATGGGTTTTGGACTGAAAGGAAGAAGAGTTGATAGGCGATTATGGGAACTTCAAGCTGGGGTAGGAGGAATTTAGGGAAGGGCGACCACGTTATTTAAACTTAGGGACTGGATTGATTCAGGAGCTTATTGGACACTTATTTATCAGTTCCTTTGGGTACTCTTGCTTGCTGACTTCTGCATACACTCTAAGGCAAACAGGCCCGAGCATTTGTGCTTGGTGGGGCTCTGGGGAGCGTGGGAAAGGGAACTGAAGCAAAAGGCTCAGCCTAGGCTAGTCCCCACATGTCTTCCCCACACAACTTTTGCATTGGTTTCTCAATGTCTTTGTGGGCATGCTGGGACTGGGCTTTGAGGTTTCTGCCTTAGGGGTGGGAAGGGAGGGGGAAGGGCATTCCAACAGCAGTTTTTTTCTTTTTCCCCAATTTGGTTGCTGGAAACAGGGTAAATGGATTTTTATACATATTATAACCTGTTCCTGGTTATATATGGAAATATAAGTAGAGGAGCTCTCACTTGACAGTAGAATCCAGGTTTTAATGAAAACGACATCCAAGGCCTAGGTATCTGAACACAACAAGGTCTAAAGGGCACTTGTCACATTAAGCAATTCCAAGTCATATTTTAAATTACTTCCTTTCATTCCTAATATTGCCCCTTGCTCTTCTTGTTTTTATGTATTGGGTATATTTTATTTTCCTCTCATTCCCATTTTTCCTTCAAATATTTCTGCAGCTCTCTCCTTCCTGCTTCCTCCTTGCTGTGGTGGCTGGGATGCTTCTTCCATGATTTTTTGAATCTAGACTGGGCTGTTCTCTGTGTTAAACCAATCAGTTGCGACCTTCTCTTAACAGGTGTGTATGGAAATATGTTTATTAAGAATGAAAAATCTTACTTTTTAAGAAATATGTATTTTTATTCCTTTCATGTCATAGCAGAAAAAAATCTTTTTAAATACCTTTTTTCTTTATGGGTTGGTGAGAGGGTGGGAATTGGGGAGAATATTTATTTCAAAACCTGTCTTTCAACATTGTATATTTTGGACTGGCATAAAGTCTTTCATAGCTATAAGAGAGAAAAAAACCCATTGAGTCCAACAGAGTATCACTAATGCCTGTAAAACCTCCTGTTTATATAATGGTATGGAGAACTTTTCATTTTTATATAGCTATCTTTTATTGTATAGATAGCACACATAGACCCTCTAGATACTTGGATATTTATCCTGAGTTGGAACAAATAAAAGGGTAAAAAGATAGTCTATTTAAAACAAGAACGTCCAATCTTTTGGCTTCCCTGGGCTACAGTGGAAGAAGAATTGTGTTGGGCCATACATAATGTATGCTAAGGATAGCCAATGAGCTAAAAAAGAATTGCAAAAAAAAAAAAATCTCATAATGTTTCAAGAAAGTTTACAAATTTGTGTTGGGCCGCATTCAAAGCTGTCCTGGGCTGCATGCGTCCCGCGGGCCGAGGGTTGGACAAGCTTGAGTTAGAGGTTTCTGCAGGATTACAGAGATGTGGGAACTTCCAGCCATTGACGTGTGGAGGTTAGGATATGAACTACTGTGAGGTGCACTTTCAGAGGTTGAGGCTAATACTCCTTTTCCTACTTCCCAAGGAGGTGAAGTTTCCTGAAGACAGTGCTTTTTTACACGTAGAGTTTTTTGTGGTTCTGTTACTCTGTTGTCTCCATTAGTCAAGGAACACGTTTTGCCATCAATATAATATTTAACAAACTATAGTAGTATAGTTTGGAAGGTAGAAACGCCCTTTTATGAATGTATTATTATATTTTTGGAGGCAGAGTCTCACTCTGTTGTCCAGCCTGGAGTGCAGCGGTGCCATCTCGGCTTACTACACCCTCTGTCTCCTGGGTTCACGCGATTCTCATGCCTCAGCTGGGATTACAGGTGCCTACCACCATGCCTGGCTAATTTTTGTATTTTTAGTAGAGATAAGGTTTCCCCATGTTGGCCAGGCTGGTCTTGACCAAGTGAACCTGACCTCAAGTGATCCACCCACCTCGGCCTCGTAAAGTGCTGGGATTACAGGTGTGAGCCACCTACTTTCATTTCTTTCCTTTTTTTTTTTTTTTTTGAGACGGAGTCTTGCACTGTCGCCCCAGCTGGAGTGCAATGGCGCGATCTTGGCTCACTGCAACCTCCGCCTCCCTGATTTGCGCTATTCTCCTGCCTCAGCCTCCCGAGTTGCTGGGATTATAGTAGTACACCACCACACCCGGCTAATTTTGTGTGTGTGTGTGTGTGTTTTTTTTTTTTTTTTTTTTGAGACGGAGTCTTGCACTGTCGCCTAGGCTGGAGTGCAATAGCGCGACCTTGGCTCACTGTAAGCTCCACCTCCCGCGTTCACGCCATTCTCCTGTCTCAGCCTCCCGAGTAGCCGGAATTACAGGCTCCTGCCACTACGCCCGGCCTTTTTTTGTATTTTTTTAGTAGAGACGGGGTTTCACTATGTTGGCCAGACTGGTCTCGAACTTCTGACCTCGTGATCCGCCTGCCTCGGCCTCCCAAAGTGCTGGGATTACAGGTGTAAGCCACAGCGCCCGGTCTTTTCATTTCTTAATTGGCATTTAGTTTAGCATAGTAATTTTTTTTTTTTAATTTGCTGCCACTTCAGCAGTTTTAGTGTTTAGATGTGGGAGAGGTTAAGTAAGATCTGTATTGCCCTATTATCTCTAAAAGTGGCTTGTCCCTGCAGGATAGTGAATGCTTGTCTGTACCATTGGAGTTACACATTTCATTGAGTTGATACCAGCAGATTTTTTTTCAGGGAAAAATAATCCAATCTCATAACTACAGCACCTCACCACATTCTCCCTCTCCTAACAGTGTAGAGACTTAGATTTAATTGCACCTTTCCTTTCAATAGTTATTTCTGGTGGGATGTTGAAGAAAGCGTAGTGGGCAAAGGATTCCGCTTGAACAGACACTGGTGATGGGCTCCCAGGCTTGGCGGTGGCTTGCTTTCTGCACTGCAGTAAAACCACGAGAGGGCATCTTTGGCTCTGGGATTAATAATTCATCTGTCTTCTCTGACCTGTGACCTTTTCTCTCCTTTCTCTTACCCTTTCCCGGTAGTGTGAAGTGAGGGGGTCTCTCTCCCTCCTTCTCCTTCCTCTGTGATTCACCTTCCTTTTTACCCTGCCCTGCGGCGGCTCCGCCCCTTACCTTCATGGACGACTCAGAGGTGGAGTCGACCGCCAGCATCTTGGCCTCTGTGAAGGAGCAAGAGGCCCAGTTTGAGAAGCTGACCCGGGCGCTGGAGGAGGAACGGCGCCACGTCTCGGCGCAGCTGGAACGCGTCCGGGTCTCACCACAAGATGCCAACCCACTCATGGCCAACGGCACACTCACCCGCCGGCATCAGGTAACCCCTCTCTCCATCAGACGTGCAGGTAGGACTTTGGCGTGGTCACAGAGAGGCTATGATCCTTTTTGGGAAGCTACTCTCCTTTTGGTGATGGGCTGTCCAGTGCCCGTTCTTCCAGGGATTTTTTTCCAGGGGTGTTAAATGCTGATAAGAGACAAGGAATATTGCTGCTGGACTGAGCTGGGTGCAGTTACTATCTCTAGAAGCATCCATCTGACTTCCTGTTTTGCTGGAGTAGGTTTTTTGGGGTGGGCTACAATTCTAGTAATGGTAGATAGTTTAGTTTGCAGCTGTACTCAAGTTACTTTTCTTTTCTGATTTTTTTTTCTTGGTATCAAAAAATCAGGAAAGTAAATGCCCACTTAGTGGTTGGGCATCTTGTGCTCTCAGCCCTAGTTCAGTCTCCCTGAGGGAACAGTCTGTACCCAGGTGTGGCAGTATCCATAAATTGTGTACTCCTGCTCCATATTGTCCTTGTGTGCTCTTTTTGTTGGCTGTGTAAATCATGTGTTGGAGGAAGGGGTCATTGTTAATTCTGTTGGTTAGAGTTGGAGAGGGAGCATCACGCTGCTGTTTAACCCAAATAACCACAGGAGCCAGTGGTCTCTGGGTTGGCTGACTCTGTGATGTGACTTGGGAGAGTTGGTGTTAGAAATGAGAAGTATCTTGTGTTTCCTCTGGTTTTTCTAGTCTGACTTTGCTGTGATGTAATCTGTCTGAGGTTTTGTCTGTCTTCCTCTGTGTGTGTGTGTGTGTGTGTGTGCGCGCGCACGCACTTGCGCATGTGTGTGTGTGGTAGACATTGCCTGATAGATTGCATCTTACGAGAGATCTCTGAGTGGGAACCAGAACAGTGCTTATGCCCTGATAGTCCTTTTCATTGAGTAATTTTTATTTATTTATTTGAATAGGAGTGCAGTGGTGCAATCTTGGCTCACTGCAACGTTCGCCTCCCGGGTTCAAGCAATTCTCCTGCCTCAGCCTCCTGAGTAGCTGGGACTACAGGCGTGTGCCACCACACCCAGCCAATTTTTGTAGTTTTAGTAGAAATGGGGTTTCACCATGTTGGCCAGGATGGTCTCGATCTCTTGACCTCATGATCCACCTGCCTCGGCCTCCCAAAGTGCTGGGATTACAGGCGTGAGCTACCGCACCCGGCTGAGTAATTTTTTTTTTTTTTTTTTTTTTTTTTTTTAAGATAGAGAAAGTCCCTCATACCGAGGAGCCTTGCAGTTGAGAGAGAACAGAATTCCAATTGGAGGATCAAGGAATTTGAGGGAGGCAGCATGCTTGCAGTGTTCCTAGGAGTTTTACAGGAACTACAATAGAAAGTTAGGGATGAAATTATATTGAAAGGGGAAAGCTGGACTGCTCAGGTTTGGAGGTCATGGGGAATTCCAGGATTCAGTATGTGGTTGCTCTCTTATTTTTAACTTCTGCTTAGCAGTAAAACCACACCCTTCCTTCTTCCTGAAAGTAATGTTTAACTTCCTCTCCCTGCAGCATTACACTCTGTGTAATGGGAGTGGGGTGGAGGAAGAGTCTCCCAAGGTGGTTGGATCTCACTCTTCTACTGGAAGAGGAGCAGGCAAATATATTTTTATGTGGTATAATGTCATTAGATTATTTCCTGCTGCTTAAGACAGAGCAACTTCTGGATGACATTTTGGAATGTATTCTGTGGCTCTAATAATTGTTGGTAAAGATATTGAGCCTTCTGTTTTCTTGAGGGGAGTTGGGGTGCTTGTTTTTGTACTTGGAAAGAGAGACTCGTATCTCTTGCTTTTTTCTTTAATTAAATTTCTGTTTTTTACATTAGGACATGATAGCCATCTTGCTTCTTTCTTTAAAAAGCTGCCGGGAATGGGAGTTTCCAGTGGTAGTACTGCATGAAGATTCATGAGACTATAAAGCTCTTTGGAAACCCCCCAACTTAGCCCTTCCAACTTTCCTTACATTTTTATGGCTTTCCAAAAAGGTTGCATGTAAGGGAAATTATCTAGGTCTGTGCTGTTTATTCAGCAAATAGTTTTTGAGCACCTGTTATGTGCCAGGCACTGTTCAAGGCACTAGACTAAACTAAACTTATCCCAAAAAACCCTCTGCCCTCGTGGAGTTTACGTTCTTATGTTCCAGAGACCCTGTCTGCCAGAGTTCCTGATTTTCAATTTTGAGCAAAGTGCTAAGACTAAAGAGTGAACGGTTCTTTTATGAGTACTGACACAAGGACTCCAGGCCACACACATCTTCTTGAAAGCCCTTTTCCTGTTTGAAAAAAAGATCATTTGTATTTGATAGAGCAAAAGAAGGCCACAAAATGAATTGTCTTCTTGTGGGCTGTGTTTCAGAACGGCCGGTTTGTGGGCGATGCTGACCTTGAAAGACAGAAATTTTCAGATTTGAAACTCAACGGACCCCAGGTAATTCTTTGGCTCAAGGCCTGGGTTGCTTCATTCATATTTTCTTATTTCCCCAGCCTATAAGAGCATATTTGTGTCTTGTAAGGTGCCTGGCACATTGTACACACTCGTCAATTAGTTTCTTTTATTTACGAAAACAAAGAAGTGGAGCTCCAAAGTATATATGCAGTTTTGTTTTGGAATGAATTTTAATGACCATTGATCTTTATGACTATTCCTCCTTCCCACTGCCACCCCACTTGATCCCTAAGTACTGCGTTTCTTTTCTAGAGACAGTAGGCTTCTACTTTGCAGCAAAAAACCCTACCTAAAATCTGGCTGGTCTTGAGCCTTTTAGACGGTATCTGAAGAGTAACATAGAGCCAGTCAAAAGATGGCTCTTACTGGGATTTTCAGGTTTGTCTTAAAAGTTCTTTATTTTTGGCCAGGCACGGTGGCTCATGCCTGTAATCCCAGCACTTTGGGAGGCTGAGGTGGGCAGATCACCTCAGGTCGGGAGTTGGAGACCAGCCTGACCAACATGGAGAAACCCCGTCTCTACTGAAAATACAAAATTAGTCAGGCGTGGTGGCACATGCCTGTAATCCCAGCTACTGGGGAGGCTGAGGCAGGAGAATTGCTTGAACCCAGGTGGCGGAGATTGTGGTGAGCTGAGATCATGCCATTGTACTCCAGCCTGGGCAACAAGAGCAAAACTCTTGTCTCAAAAAAAAAAAAAAAAGGTTCTTTATTTTAGACTGGGCACGGTGTCTCATGCCTGTAATCCAACACTTTGGGAGGCCAAGGCAGAGCAAAACTCCATCTCAAAAAAAAAAAAAAAACGAAGTTCTTTATTTTGGCCAGGCGTGGTTTGCTCATTCCTGTAATTCCAGCACTTTGGGAGGCTGAGGCTGGAGGATCGCTTGAGCCCAGGAGTTCAAGACCAGCCTGGGCAACATAGTGAGACCCTGTCTCTACAAAAAAAATAAAATTAGCCAGGCATGGTGGCGTGAGCCTGTAGTTCTAGCTACTCAGGAGGCTGAAATGGCAAGATTGCTTGAGCCTGGGAGGTTGGGGCTCCAGTGAGCTATGATCATGCCACTGCACTCTAGCTTGGGTGACAGAGTGAGACCCTATCTCAAGTAAATAAATAAAAGTTATTTATTTATTGGGTGAGCTGCTCTTTTGAGGGGTCACTCAGATATAGATGAAACTGCAGTTAACACAGTTCATGTTCACTTAGATGACCACAGCTGGGAAGTTAAATCTACTGTCTGTCACTTGGATGTTGATGTGGCTATAGTTAGTTCATGTTTGTTAAATGACTACAACTGGGAAATTATATCTACTGTCCTTTTGTACAAGTTCAAAAGATGACAGCCACCCATCTAAAAATCCTGAGGCCTATAGAAGATGCATGAGGAGTCCCTGTCTCCAGGGTCACCACTTATGCTTCTTATTAGGATGGCTTGTTAATACATAGCACTTAATAGTAGTTTCTTCTCTTTTCTCTTTTGCATATAGGATCACAGTCACCTTCTATATAGCACCATCCCCAGGATGCAGGAGCCGGGGCAGATCGTGGAGACCTACACGGAGGAGGATCCTGAGGGAGCCATGTCTGTAGTCTCTGTGGAGACCTCAGATGATGGGACCACTCGGCGCACAGAGACCACGGTAAACTAAGACGTGTGTAAGATCTGGAAGTGATAAGAGGTCTTTTCTTCTCTGTTAGGGGAGGGGTTAAGCACTTAATTAAGATGGAGGACTGATATGCCATTATTGATCTGATTGCATGAAGTGATCTCTGGCCAGATAGAAAGGATGAAGAGATGGGAAAATCTTATGGGATAGGGAAGACAGAAGGTATATCAAGGTCTATAGTAGCTTCCCTTATAAGCATAGTCACTGTCAGGGCAATTTTCCTGCTTGGGGACTTCCTATAGGATGGAAAGAAAGATAGATGGTAGGCCTTAAGGCATTTCTAGGTAAAGTGACCTAGGGATATAAAGGTTTGTTTCTTTTGGAGTGGTATAGAATTTAATTGTTCATGGCTGGGCGCGGTGGGTCACGCTTGTAATCCCAGCCCTGTGGGAGGCTGAGGTGGGCGGATCACGAGGTCAGGAGTTTGAGACCAGTCTGGGCAACATAGTGAAAACCCGTCTCTACTAAAAATACAAAAAATTAGCCAGGTGTCGTGGTGTGTGCCTGTAATACCAGCTACTCGGGAGGCTGAGGCAGGAGAATTGCGTGAACCTGGGAGGCAGAGGTTGCAGGTGAGCCGAGATCACGCCATTGCACTCCAGCCAGGGCAACAGTGCAAGACTCCATCTCAAAAAAAAAAAAAAAAAAAAAAGAATTTAATTGCTCACTTCCTTAATTAGTTTTTCTTTTTCTTGTTTCCTACTTGCAGGTCAAGAAAGTAGTGAAGACTGTGACAACACGGACAGTACAGCCAGTCGCTATGGGACCAGACGGGTTGCCTGTGGATGCTTCATCAGTTTCTAACAACTATATCCAGACTTTGGGTCGTGATTTCCGCAAGAATGGCAATGGGGGACCTGGTCCCTATGTGGGGCAAGCTGGCACTGCTACCCTTCCTAGGAACTTCCACTACCCTCCTGATGGTTATAGTCGCCACTATGAAGATGGTTATCCAGGCGGCAGTGATAACTATGGCAGTCTGTCCCGGGTGACCCGCATTGAGGAGCGGTATAGGCCCAGCATGGAAGGCTACCGGGCACCTAGTAGACAGGATGTATATGGGCCCCAACCCCAGGTTCGGGTAGGTGGGAGCAGCGTGGATCTGCATCGCTTTCATCCAGAGCCTTATGGGCTAGAGGATGACCAGCGTAGTATGGGCTATGATGACCTGGATTATGGTATGATGTCTGATTATGGCACTGCCCGTCGGACTGGGACACCCTCTGACCCTCGTCGGCGCCTCAGGTAGGCAAGAATAGGGGAAGAGAAAAGGGTCTTTCCAAGGCCAGGGACAAGGGGTAGCTTTTCCTTCAACTTCTAAGAGCTTTTTGGGATCAGAGATACTCGTGGCCTCCTCCCCTCTGCTTTTTTTTGGGGTGAAAAGCTACCCTGTTTTTCCCTTTTCTGACTTGGCTTAGTATTGACTTGCTATATATATATAATATAAATATATATATAATTTTTTAAATGAAAATAATATAATTTTATTTTTTATTTTTTTGAGACAGAGTCTTGCTCTTTCACCCATGCTGGAGTACAGGGGTGCCATCTTGGCTCACTGCCACCTCCGCCTCCCGGGTTCAAGTGATTCTCATGCCTCAGCCTCCCTAGTAGCTGGGACTACAGGCAAGCACCATCACGCCTGGCTAATTTTTATATTTTTAGTAGAGATGGGGTTTCACCATGTTGGCCAGGCTGGTCTCAAACTCCCGACCTCTGGTGATCCACCCGCCTTGGCCTCCAAAAGTGCTGGGATTACAGGCGTGAGCCACCGCGTCTGGTCCACAAATTGTTTTCTATAATTTGAATATATCGGCCAGGCGCGGTGGCTCATGCCTGTAATCCCAGCGCTTTTGGAGACCGAGGTGGGTGGATCACCTGAGGTCCGGAGTTCAAGACCAGCCTGACCAACATGGAGAAACCCTGCCTCTACTAAAAATACAAAATTAGCTGGGCGTGGTGGTGCATGCCTGTAATCTCAGCTACTCGGGAGGCTGAGGCAGGAGAATCATATGAACCCGGGAGGCAGAGGTTGTGGTGAGCCAAGATCATGCCATTGCACTCCAGCCTGGGCAACAAGAGCGAAACTCCACCTCAAAAAAAAAAAAAAAAAAAAAAAAAAAGTAAACAACTTGTGATTGTTATTAGTCTGTGTCCTGAAGAATGAACTTTGCTTCTGCTTCTGTGCTGAAGTTTTTGCTGTTTCTGGCTAAGATGTGACCCCCTTTTGGTGTGTTAGGCAGAGGATTCTGATGTCTGGGGCCATGGAATTCTTGCTCACTTCTTCCTGGGAATTTCTTTAGCTTCTGATTTGGTATTAAGAACGGAGTCGGTTGGGCACAGTGTCTCACACTTGTAATCCCAGCACTTTGGGAGGCCGAGTTGGGCGGATCACGAGGTCAGGAGATCGAGATCATCCTGGCTAACACAGTGAAACCCTGTCTCTACTAAAAATACAAAAATTAGCCGGGTGTGGTGGCTCGTGCCTGTAGTCTCAGCTACTCAGGAGGCTGAGGCAGGAGAATCACTTGAACCCGGGTGGCAGAGGCTGTAGTGAGCCGAGATCCCGCCACTGCACTCCAGCCTGGGTGACATAGTGAGACTGTCTCAAAAAAAAAAAAAAAAAAAAAAGCCAAAAAAACCCCAAAACAAAACAGAGTTGAGGGTTTTAGGAATTCAGAACCAAAAGAGACAGTTGAGGACGTGTATAAGAACTTTCTTGTGTTTTTAATCCCAAAGTTAAAAACAAACTTTGACCTCACAAGGGCCTTGACATTCTGTGCTTAGGGTCTTATTATTTGATTGTAAAGTGAAATTGTGGTGGCATCCTTGGGTGGGGGTCGGGGGATACATTAGCAACACTCTGAAAGGTCACTAAGCAGCTGCCTACTCTGACTTTACTACTTGTTCCTGGAGATTCTTTGGTGATGTGAAAAAAGGAGTGATTGATGTTTGGACTGGTATATGGTTTGCCTCGTTGCCTTGAGAGAGTGCTTTAGAATGGGGTCGACAGACCCCTGAAAAGGACCACGTAGAACTATTTTAGGCTTTGCAGGCCATGTATCATCTTTGTCATATGTTGTTCTTTTTTTCAAACAATCTTTTAAAAATAGCATTATGGGGGTGTACAAAAACAGGTTTGGCCCATGGGCTGCCAATGCTGCTTCAGAATAAATTAGAAACAGTGTTTTCCAGGTAAAGAGAAATGATAAGAAACAAGGGATGATTTATGGTTGTCTTGATGGTAAGGATATCCTAGCAGCTGTTGCTGAATTTCTCTATAGGGGGTCATGACCTTTTAAAGCAAATGCCTTGGTGCTCATTTTCCTCATATATTAGGTAGCTTTGGTTAAGAGTGAACAGGGCTGGGCCCAGGGGTAGAGGCCCCATTATCTAAGACTGAGTCACTCACCTTTCAGGTGTCTTGGATAGCTAATCCAACTCCCAAGTGACTCATTTTTATTCCTACAGGAGCACCAGACCTCGGCTGGTGCAACCTAGAGCAGTGGTAGATAACAGCCTTCATTGAAGCAGTCTGTCCAGGGTGTTGGTACTACTGCAAGTCTGCTTTTTCTGACTTCCTCATTAGTGAAGAGTGATTGGACCCAGATGGGTGTGGGTGGCCAGGTCATTCTCTGCCGTCCCTAGTTGTGCTAGTTCACATAGAGTTTTGGGCCTGGTTCTTGGGTTTGTTCCAGGGTAGCACTGGACTTGGAAACCTGCTTGACTAGCAAGAATATTTGCTGCTTCCTGTTCCAGGCTAGAAGAGTAATACAAGGTCAAACTTAAACAGTGAGGCAGTGATTAGTGGAAAAAGCACTGAATCCTGAGACCTTGGTTCTAGTTGTGCCTTTGCCACTAGCTAAGTAGCCTCAAGCAAGTCATTTGGTCTTCCCGGGCACAGCTTTGTTTCTTGTAAAACAAAGGAAAGAATGTCCAATCCACTGCCTTTGTATAGAAAAGGATATAAGATAGAGTTATCTGGAAATTTTGGTTATGGTAATTGTTCTTATAATTTTGTATATTAATAATAGAGGTTAAACATGTTCAATACGGAGCCTGAAAAACCCAGAAAAGCATTACCATCTATTGATAAAGAACCACTGTTAACATTCTGGTGCATATCCTTTGAGTTTTTTTTATTATACATGTAACTATATCCTATTTTCCCTCTACTAAAATGGAATCTTAACATACTGCTCAATAGCCTACTTTTAAGCTATCTAAGCTATTCATTTTGTTTCCGTGTTTTTTTTTTTTTTTTGAGATGGAGTCTTGCTCTGTCACCCAGGCTGGAGAGCAGTGGTGCGATCTGGTATTATACCCAGGAGGCTTTTTGTTCCATGGTATTTTATAATGTTAGTAAATACTTTTCCTTAATTTTATAGTAAGCAGAAAATTTTTATGGTTGGGGTGGATGCAAAAGTGACGCATAATAGTTTAGAAGACAACCAATTTTGTTTTACCAGCTGTTTGTACATTTTTAGTACCCCCTTCTTTATTTGAAGGGTTTAATCTTGACCTTTTTTTTTTTCTTCGAAATAGAGTCTCGCTCTGTCACCTAGGCTGGAGTGCAGTGGCACAATCTCAGTTCACTGCAACCTCCACCTCTTGGGTTCAAGCGATTCTCTTGCCTCCGCCTCCCAAGTAGCTGGGATTACAGGTGCCCACCACCACGCCCAGCTAATTTTTGTATTTTTAGTAGAGATGGGGTTTTTCCATGTTGGCCATGCTGGTCTCGAACTTCTGACCTCAGGTAATCCGCCCACTGCAGCCTCCCAAAGTGCTGGGATTACAGATGTGAGCCACCATGCCTGGTCCTGTTTCCGTGTTATTTTAAGACCATCTTGGTCATGGTTTACTAAATGCTTTGTCCATCTGAATCACTGTTGCATAGTTGATGTTGATACCTGTGAGGCAGGCCTTCTGCTCAGGGCAACCTTGAGTATTTGGTGACAGTGGGAGTGGTTTTGTAGAACAAACAATGGCTTATTTGGAGAGCTCCACACAATAGATTATCCTCTCCTGTGGGAGCCAGAGATGAGCTCACAGATAATGGGTTTCTTCCTTCCTGGTAGTTATGAATAAATAATAGTGTGACAGACTCACCCTCTAGTGGTTATTGGTGGTACTGAAACAGGAAGAATTGTCTCCTGGTTTGATTTTTCTTACTTTCAATTGCTTTCTCTGTTCCTAGTGGCTGGGCTTCCCAAATGTGATGTTGGTGAATAGGCTTCATTTTGAAAGAGCTGGAGGTATTGTCTTTAGAAATTGGAGGATGGAATCTTACCTCTTAACACATTTGTTTAGTAGCAGACATGACCTTGCAATGACTGTGAAAACTACTTTTCAAGTTTATACCTCATCAGTACCAAAGCCAGATCCTCCTGTGACGTAGCAGGAAGCCCTTTATTAGTTTTTCTCTATCAATCCATCTTTTATAATTTCCAAAATAGGATAAGGAGAAGCTGAAATATGAAATGTATTTAAAGGTCTTATCCTACCAGTTGTTTCCTGTGTGTAAATGCCTAATTTCCTGTTTGGTTAAGGAACTGTTCTCAGACTTCTGTGGCATTGAGTCAGTTGCTTTGGTTAATTCTGTTCTCTGAGAGTTTATCCTGATCTCTACCTAGAAAAGTTAATAACTGTCAGATATCATTCAAATAAATGATAAGTAGTAAGGATTTGGTTCTTTCTTTTTGATTACCCTTTCCTGAACGCTTGTTACTTTCTAAGCCTGCAGACTTCAAAGAAGAAAATGTAGTTTTAATTAAATTGCAGGTCTTTTTAAAATTATTACCTTTTATTTTTACTAACCCATTGAGGAAAATTGATCAGTATATTATTCATGCAAAGGAGAGATAAGATGAGCACACTGAAACTCCAGTTAATCCTGCTTTGCAGATGAGGGTAATGGGAATGTCCAGGAAGCTAGCCATAATGACTTGATGTATTCTCTTGGTTCTTCCAAAACTTCTCAGGAGCTATGAAGACATGATTGGTGAGGAGGTGCCATCGGATCAATACTATTGGGCTCCTTTGGCCCAGCATGAGCGAGGAAGTTTAGCAAGCTTGGATAGCCTGCGCAAAGGAGGGCCTCCACCTCCTAACTGGAGACAGCCAGAGCTGCCAGAGGTGATTGCCATGCTTGGATTCCGCTTGGATGCTGTCAAGTCCAATGCAGCTGCATACCTGCAACACTTATGCTACCGCAATGACAAGGTGAAGACTGACGTGCGGAAGCTCAAGGGCATCCCAGTACTGGTGGGATTGTTAGACCATCCCAAAAAGGAAGTGCACCTTGGAGCCTGTGGAGCTCTCAAGAATATATCTTTTGGACGTGACCAGGATAACAAGATTGCCATAAAAAACTGTGATGGTGTGCCTGCCCTTGTGCGATTGCTTCGAAAGGCTCGTGATATGGACCTTACTGAAGTTATTACCGGTGAGTTCTAGGCCTAAGGAAAATTGCTAAGTCAGTGTTACTCTCTAGTGATGTTGAGAACTAGAGGGATTTCCAGACCTTTTACTTTTGATGAAAGGTTGTGAACTGGTGGCTGTGGGTCAAATCCATCTCACAGATTTGTTTGGATCACACAGCATTTTTGAAATTTTAAAGAACTGGTTGCTGATGTTTAAAATTCAGAAGATTTCACTTAAAATTCCAGATTCTTGGCTTCTATTAAAAACGTGGAAGAGTTGTTAACAATGGATCTCTTTTCTTCCTTAGCAGTATTTGGTCTGAACTGATTGGAGCATGTGCTCTCTAATTTACACTAATCTCCAACACATTCTATTATCTGACCAACTACAGCTGTTTAGGAAGTTGTTTCCCAAACACGGAGCTGTCAACTGCTGTTTTTTCACATGCTTGTAATTTCTTTTAAGTATCTTCCTCTCTTGACTCACCTGCTTGACCCATATAGACATTTAAGCTTGTGGTTCTTGCTTTATTTAGAGCAGTAGTTTTTCAGATTGTGGGTTGTGATCTATTTGTGTGATCCATTAGTGAATAAAACAAAATTTTGTGGAGCATAATCAGCATTCCAAGGGAAAGGAATAAAGAAAAAGTAGTATAGACCATTGTTTCTCAGATGTGGGCCATTTTGCCTGCCCTGCCCTGAGGACATTTGGACATTTGCAGTGTTGGAGATATTTTTGGTTGTTATAACTTGGAACAGGGGAGAGGGAGTGCTACTGGCATCTAGTGAGTAAAGGCCAGGGGTACTGGTAAACATCCAACAATAGACAAGACAGCTCCTCATAACAAAGAATCATCTGGCCGAAAATGTCAGTGGTGCTGAGGTTGAAAAACTCTGGTATAGACAGATCGGAGAGCATTGAGCATTGCTTATAGTTTTGTTTCGTTTGTTTTTTTTGAGATGGAGTCTCGCTCTGTCGCCCAGGCTGGAGTGCAGTGGCACAATCTCAGCTCACCACAAGCTCCGCCTCATGGGTTCACGCCATTCTCCTGCCTCAGCCTCCCGAGTAGCTGGGACTACAGGCGCCTGCCACCACGCCCGGCTAATTTTTTGTATTTTTAGTAGAGACCGGGTTTCACCGTGTTAGCGAGGATGGTCTTGATCTCCCGACCTTGTGATCCGCCCGCCTTGGCCTCCCAAAGTGCTGGGATTACAGGCGTGAGCCACCACACCCAGCCTGAGCGTTGCTTATAGTTAAACATTGTTTGTTTCATGATCTGTATGTTTATTTTGAGCTATAATGTAGAATATGTTTCTTGGTGAGGGTCGCAAACAAAGTTTGAATATTACTATAAGGTATTTGGTCACTGGGGAAGACTGAGAAGTGATACGATAGGGGGATTCTCTTTGACGTTCTTCAGACATATTGTCTTGAATGCTCAAGAGCCATCTGATGAATTGTCTCTTCCAGGAACCCTGTGGAATCTTTCATCCCATGACTCAATCAAAATGGAGATTGTGGACCATGCACTGCATGCCTTGACAGATGAAGTGATCATTCCTCATTCTGGTTGGGAGCGGGAACCTAATGAAGACTGTAAGCCACGCCATATTGAGTGGGAATCGGTGCTCACCAACACAGCTGGCTGCCTTAGGTAACAGTAGGGACTTTGAGAATATGAAGATGAATTTTTGAGGACTGACTTAAATTTCCTAAAAAAAAAAAAAAATTAAAATTCTTTAGCCTATTCTTTAGCCTCCATTCCTATCTGTACTGCATACTGTAACTCCAACCTGTCTTTCTATCTTTGTTGCTATTCTCTCATTTATACCACATGTACCTATATCAGTTTTCTTGCTGTTCCCCACACATCCTCTTCACTTTTATGCCTCTTTGACTTTGTTCATCTACTTTGGTAAGCTTTTGTTCAGCATCTACCACATGTAAGGTGGTCTAGTCCTGGACTTGTGTGTGTCTATGTCCTTGCCCTAGTTATTTGTATTTCAAGTCAGGCTGTGATAAATTCAGCAAAAGGGGTACAGAGTACTAGGAGGTTAGGGCATGGGTGAGGAAGGTCTGTTCTTTCTGTGAATGCCTTTCTCTTCCTATTTATCTGTTTGTGGTTAAACTCAAGTGCCTTTATTAAAGTTTTCCTGAATTCTTTTTATATCCTATAAATGCTGCTATATAATCTTTCTCTCTTTGGAATACACCTCTGTGTGCTGTGTTCCATTCTACATATGTATTATACTTCCATACAAGAAGTATATATTCCATCTTGAATTACTGCATCTGGTACATATCATTAATCCCTACCCCACAGTGATATAAACATTCAGAAGGCAGGGACTGTTAATCAACTTTCTCTCAACTGCAGTACCTTGCTTATAATAGATATTTACTATTACAGTGAGTAGAAAAAAAAATTCAGGAATCTTGTAGGTGTTGAGGGATATTTAAGGGAGGATTTCTGGATTTGAGTCATCTTGAAGCTTCTGGTTTCCCCTCAGGAATGTAAGCTCAGAGAGGAGTGAAGCTCGCCGGAAACTTCGGGAATGTGATGGTTTAGTTGATGCCCTCATTTTCATTGTTCAGGCTGAGATTGGGCAGAAGGATTCAGACAGCAAGGTAAGTGCTGTCTTACCTTTAATGGCTGAGTGAATTTCATTCACCACAACTATGAAGTATCTGTAGGTCAGAGACCTATCATCTCAGGCTTTCAAGTAACATTAAATATTTATACTGTCCCCTACCCCTTATTTTTGAGACAGAGTCTTGCTCTGTTGCCCAGCCTGGGGTGCAGTGATGTGATCTCAGCTCACTGCAACTTCTGCTTCCTGGGTTCAAGCGATACTCGTGCCTCAGCCTCCCAAGTAGATAGGATTATAGGCGTGCGCCACCACACCCAGCTAATTTTTGTATTTTTAGTAGAGACGGGGTTTCACCATGTTGGCCTGGCTGGTCTCAAACTCTTGACCTCACATGATCCCCCCGCCTCAGCCTCCCAAAGCGTTGGGATTACAGGCGTGAGCCACTGTGCCCAGCCAAGCCCTTACTCCTTAAAGTAGGTATTCAACTTAAAACATGTTTTTTGTTTGTTTGTTTGTTTTTTTGAGATGGAGTCTGGCTGTGTCCCAGGCTGGAGTACAGTCCCGTGATCTCAGCTCACTGCGACCTCTCCCTCCTGGGTTCAAGCAATTCTCTGCGTCAGCTCCTGAGTAGCTGGGATTACAGACACCTGCCACCATGCCCGGCTAATTTTTGTGTTTTAGTAGAGACAGGGTTTCACCAGGTTGGTCAGGCTGGTTTTGAACTCCCGACCTCAGGTGATCCACCCGCCTTGGCCTCCCAAAGTGCTGGGATTACAGGTGTGAGCCACTGTGCCCGGCTTTTTTTTCTTTTTTTAAAATCTGTCACCTATGTATTTTAAAGCTGCTTAGCTGTCTTCCAAAATTGTACATTGTCTAAGTAGTAAGAATGATGATCCAATTTCAGTCACACGCCAAATAGTGGCAGAAGCCAATAAGTCCATAGTTGGGCCTTCCATTAGCCTGAGGCTACAGGGATTTCAAGAAGCCTGGAGCACTTAAGAGGCATCCTGAGAAGTTATGGATTGGGTTATGCATTTGAAGTTCAACATTTTAATACCTGAGTCATGGAAACCTGTACTTGTGGAGAAATCACAATAGACATTCTTTTTTCTCATTGGCCCTTTTATGTCCCTAAGCTTGTAGAGAACTGTGTTTGCCTCCTTCGGAACTTATCATATCAAGTTCACCGGGAGATCCCACAGGCAGAGCGTTACCAAGAGGCAGCTCCCAATGTTGCCAACAATACTGGGCCACATGCTGCCAGTTGCTTTGGGGCCAAGAAGGGCAAAGGTGAGTCTTGGTTCCTGTTTCTTAGTCTTTAATGTGGGATAGGGAAAGGAAGGAACACTTTAGCTTAAGGTACAAAATACTTGGCAAGCAGTATGGGAGTCTGCCTGGTTATGGATGTCTTTTTGGTTTGCTGCTTTCCCTGTGTTGTGTGCTTCATTCAAGGTGTGGTGATGGGATGGTGGTTGTGATGTGTTGGTGGTGGTGGTGGTATCAATGAGTGGGGCAGTGGAAAATGAGAACTCAACTAATCTGGGACCTTCTTCCCCATACGTCCTTTGCATTTTCTGTGTTTTTCTTTTCTTCTCTGTGCTTCCCTGCTTATTTGCCCATGATTCTGCTGACATCTTTCTCCTGCATTTTTCTTATTTCATTTCTCTTCTCTGCTTTCTACCTTGGGTGATGCACTGGAAGATGAGTGGTTCTCCAGAGGTGAGTGGAGTCTTTTAAGGTGCTTATCTACTTCTAATTTGCATGTTTTGATTTTAGCTTCCCTAGTATGTCCTTGCCTAACCTTTCCCTGTCTATGCATGTAGGAAAGTTCAGTTGAGGAAGACACTGAAACAAATTTAGCTCTTTGGAGCTAATAGTTCATGGCATGCTGTTTCTGGGCAGCAGTCCCCATTATCAGAACTCAGGACAATAGCATCAACAGTGGTCATCCTTATCTTACCTATCTGCTGCCTGTTTTCTATCCTTGTTTCTGAATAGTCCCCTGCTGGAACAAGTTGCCCCCACCTGCCCCTTTTTCCCTCGTGGTGCATCTGTGATCAAAAGGTTCTGACTGAAGGATGAAAAATGTGCCAGGTGGAATCTTTTCTTTTTTAAACTGGCTTACCCCTTTTCCCGCCCTTTTTCATTTTTGTAGGGAAAAAACCTATAGAGGATCCAGCAAATGATACAGTGGATTTCCCTAAAAGAACGAGTCCAGCTCGAGGTAAGTTATCTTCTCAGTCTCCAAAGGTCTCATAAACACATAGTACAAAGATAAGATATTTAGTAACCTAACAGCAGACTTTATGTAATACGTTTATTGTCCTCTCTTTTCCAGCTTACAAATTTGAAATGATTGTGAAAGTATTGGGAAGCTGCATAGTATTATAGCAGTAACTTAAAAAGGACTGCTTGTTAAGGCAGTTATTCAGGTTACTTGAGGATAGAATAAGGTCCTGATGGTAGTATAGAGCAGAAATTTAGGAACCATAAATGGCCACTGCAGTGCCTGAGACTTAAACCTCACTATTAAAAGAAGCTTCTTTACCAAGAAAGATACTTTTTAGGCTGGGCACAGTGGCTCATGCCTGCAATCCCAGCACTTTGGGAGGCCGAGGCGGGCAGATCACCTGAGATCAGGAGTTTGAGACCAGCCTGGCCAACATGGTGAAACCCTGTCTCTACTAAAAATGCAAAAATTAGCTGGGCATGATGGTGGGTGCCTGTAATCCCAGCTACTCTGGAGGCTGAGGCAGGAGAATTCCTTGAATCCGGGAGGCGGAGGTTGCAGTGAGCCAAGATCGCGCCACTGCACTCCAGCCTGAGCGACAGATAGAGACTCTGTCTCAAAAAAAAAAAAAAAAAAAAAAAAGAAAAGATAGTTTTTGTACTGTACTAAAAGAAATTTGGATCTTTATATTCATCAATACAGTGAGTCCAAAGTTCACAGCTCTCCATGGATATAAAAATTGTAAACGTTTAATCTATAATGGACCCTTGTAGTAATCTCAGAGGTGGGAAGAATGACTGGGTTAAGTTAGAAATAATTGATTTGAGATGAGGAATTTTTAACCTTGAGTGCTGTCAATGAGCTAAATGGAGCCCCTGAGCGCTCGTGGTAGAACCAAAGGCAAAGCTATGGGAGAGGAGGCAAGAAGGAAGGAAAGAGAGGAGTTGAGTATAATGAGTTGATATTTGTTCTACTCTTACCATGGATTCATTATTCTTAAGACATGGAATTTGGCCTCTAAGTTTGCTGTAGAGAGTGTGAGAGAGTTTAGGGAACCTGATGGTATAGAAGCATAAATCCATCAACTGAGAGTACTAAGGCTGGACTCCAGCCAGCTAGAGCCTGGTTTATTGGTACTGATTAGCACCCTCTGCCTTCTTTTTCTCTTTTGTGCAGGCTACGAGCTCTTATTTCAGCCAGAGGTGGTTCGGATATACATCTCACTTCTTAAGGAGAGCAAGACTCCTGCCATCCTAGAAGCCTCAGCTGGAGCTATCCAGAACTTGTGTGCTGGGCGCTGGACGGTACCTTTTAGAAAAGGGATTTGGAGATGGGAAAGCTTAGATAACTAGTTTGCTGCCATTTGTAATTTGTTCCACCCCTTTCTATGTGCTATTCTAGTATGGTCGATACATCCGCTCTGCTCTGCGTCAAGAGAAGGCTCTTTCTGCCATAGCTGACCTCCTGACTAATGAACATGAACGGGTGGTGAAAGCTGCATCTGGAGCACTGAGAAACCTGGCTGTGGATGCTCGCAACAAAGAATTAATTGGTGAGGAGTTGAATGCTAACTGTTACCTCAAAATTTAGTACAGTGTTTGTAGTCCAGCAGGTGCCTAATAATTTACTGAATTTATTGAAATGACTGAAGGGAAGGACCCTCCCCCACTTCATAGTTTATGAATGCGAGAGTTGGTAAGGGTTTTAGTTTAATGGTTCTTGGAAAGAAAACAAGTGACAACTCTTCAAAAATAAAATAATAATTGCTATTATTTATTGAGCACTTACTTTGTTACTAAGCGTTGTTAAACACTTCTGTGTTTCCATTTAATCCTCACCACTTTACAAAGGTCCATTTTTTTTAATAGGATAAGGAGATAACTCATGGAAGTTAAGTAAATTGCCCAGAGTTAATGTAGCTAGTTAGTAGCAGAGCCCAGTTTTTTATTTATATTTTAAATTCATAATAACTCTTCTGTTAAATTATTATAATATTCAAGATATTTTCATTAGAGTATCTGAAAGGACTGTGTAGCTTATTTAATATACAGTATTTACACTTTCAATGTGGTTGAAGTAGAAAAGAAATAAAGGAATAGGTAGGACAGTAAATCCATGGCTATTTCAGGTCCTTAGCCCTTTTGATATGATAATCCTATAGGATAATGAAGTTGATTCATGTGGACAGCACCTACACTTGATATGATTAATGCAATTAAGTATAATGTAAGGCTCTTCATGACCTGACTTGATCTTTTCTCCCTGCATACATTCTTTCTTACTAGGTAAACATGCTATTCCTAACTTGGTAAAGAATCTGCCAGGAGGACAGCAGAACTCCTCTTGGAATTTCTCTGAGGACACTGTCATCTCTATTTTGAACACTATCAATGAGGTTATCGCTGAGAACTTGGAGGCTGCCAAAAAGCTTCGAGAGACACAGGGTATTGAGAAGCTGGTGTTGATCAACAAATCAGGGTGAGCTTACCACCTAAAATTACAGTCAAAAGAATTTGAGTGAGTGGAGAGTTGTTTTTCCTCTTTTGGTTACTAAGAAAAAGGAAATTTCCCCTTATTTACATGTAACATGTGAAGAGCTATTGCTCTATTATCTGTCTTAATGTTGATCCATAAATTGATAATAGACTCTTATGTCAAACTTTTCTTGTGTCGCTATTTGGGATAGAATACAGGATTTGGTAAAAATTTGATTTAACCCATTTTGGCATTTATATTCTTTTTTGTTTGCTTGAGGCAGAGTCTCGCTCTGTCACCCAGGCTGGAGTGCAGTGGCGCAGTCTCTGCAACCTCCACCTCCCGGGTTCAAGTGATTCTCCTGGCTCAGCCTCCTGAGTAGCTGGGACTACAGGTGTGTGCCACCATGCCCAGCTAATTTTTTGTACTTTTAGTGGACATGGGGTTTCACCGTGTTAGCCAGGATGGTCTCCATCTCCTGACCTCAGGTGATCCACCTGCCTCGGCCTCCCAAAGTGCTGGGATTACAGGCAGGAGCCACTGTGCCCTGCCCCTGGCATTTATATTTTTATGTTATTAGAGGATATAGGGTCTAAGCTTTTTTCCTGATTTTATATCCAAATTCCGTATGGTGTTACTTTCCTCCAAAGAAACCGCTCAGAAAAAGAAGTTCGAGCAGCAGCACTTGTATTACAGACAATCTGGGGATATAAGGAACTGCGGAAGCCACTGGAAAAAGAAGGATGGAAGAAATCAGACTTTCAGGTATAGTAACTTTTGAGACCAAGACTTTAACTTTTTTTTTTCTTGGTCCCAGGATAATGCTTCTGTTGTCTTTCGTTTCTTCCATTTCACCATCATGCTAAACCTATTTTTTTTTTCTTTTTCGGAGACAGAGTCTCACTCTGTCTCCCAGGCTAGAGTGAAGTGGCGCAATCTCGGCTCACTGCAACCTCCGCCTCCCGGGTTCAAGTGATTCTTGTGCCTCAGCCTCCCCAGTAGCTGGGACTACAGGCGCATGCCACCACGCCCAGCTAATTCTTTATATTTTTAGTCGAGATGAGTTTTCACCATGTTGGCCAGGCTAATCTTGAACTCTGAGCTTAGGCAACCTGCCTCGGCCTCCCAAAGTGCTAGGATTACAGGCATGAGCCATCACACCTGGCCTCATGTTAAATCTATTTTTGACCCATATTTCTTAATTAGGAATTATTTGGCCAGGTGTGGTGGCTCACACCTGTAATTCCAACACTTTGGGAGGCTGAGGCAGGTGGATTGCCTGAGCCTAGGAGTGTGAGACCAGCCTGGGCAACATGGCGAAACCCATCTCTACCAAAAATAAAAATAAAAGTAGCCAGGCGTGGTGTCGTTTGCTAGTAGTCCCAGCAACTCAGGAGGCTGAGGTGGGAGGATTGCTTGAGCCCAGGAGGTGGAGGTTGCAGTGAGCCGACATCACACTGCTGCACTCCAGCCTGGGCAACATAGCTAAACCCTGTCTCAAAAAAAAAAGAAAAAAAAAAAGATTTGGTTTACTCCTCAAAAGGATGATGTGTCTACAATTCATTTGTTGCCGACACAGCTCAGGTATCCCTCTATGTCATAACATACTTTAGGTGCAGGTGATGATGAAGGATGATGGCCTTTTTGACTTTTGCCCAAATCTACCGTAGCCCTTTGAGGGAATTTTTACTATTCTCTGAAACTGTATTTTCTTCTGATAGTGTCAATATTTGGATCCTTTGTAATCTCCTGTTCTGGAACACAAATAGAAGCCATAATATCCTAGTTTGTCTCACTGTCTAGGGTATTTATTCAACTCTTATAAGTTGCTTTTTCATGATTCTATTTGGGAATAGGAACCTAGAGGTTTATGCCCATTAGAGCATAAGATAGGGTGAATTCAGTATTCTGTCACATTGTCGCATTTGTGTTTGCCTCTAGGTGAATCTAAACAATGCTTCCCGAAGCCAGAGCAGTCATTCATATGATGATAGTACTCTCCCTCTCATTGACCGGAACCAAAAATCAGGTGCAGTATCCAGAAGGCACACCCTCTCCTTTTAGCCACTGTTGCTGTTCTAGGTGGCTTACTAAGAAATAGGATATATATTATTTCTGAATTAGCTAGCCTTTTGGGGGAGGGGAATAATTTTCCACTCCAGGATCCTAATGCAGAAATGGGTAGGTCTTAAGCATTAGAAATCAAAACAAAACAGGTAATTAGCCTGAATGTGATTCCTTTATCATTGCTTGTGAACTTAAAACACTGGAAAGTGAACTCTAGTCTGTTTTGTCTATTTTTTCTCCTTTTAAATTTCCATTTAATACCTAATATTGTCATAGATAGTTACTATTTTAAAATTACAAAATATAAACAATCAGAAAAATAACAAAAAATCACTTGTTTCTTTTATCTAGAGAAAACCACTTGTATCTTTTAAAACATTTTTATCATGTGAGTAAACACATTTTTCCTCTGAGATGAATTATATATTTTGTTTTGTAAATTTTTTCTTTTTCACATAAAGTGTATATTGTGACCATTATTATCTTAATCACACTTGGCTTTTTCCTTGATTATTGGTTCTTAAAGTGTGGTCTGAGAGTCCCAAGACTGTTAAAATTTGTACTGATGGCACAGAAAGCAGTGATGCTTCTTGCTGGTGGCTTAGCACAAACCAGGGCAGTGACATAAAGCTGAATGAGTCATTGTGGTCTTCATTGCCACTCACGTAGGTAAAAGCAGAGAGCCATTTTCACTTAACTGGAGAAGAAAAAGCATCAGGCCAGGTGTGGTAGCTCACGCCTGTAATCCTAGCACTTTGGGAGGCTGAGGCGGGCAGATCACCTGAGGTCAGGAGTTCAAGATCAGCCTGGCCAACATGGTGAAACCCCGTCTCTACTAAAAATACAAAAATTAGCCGGGTGTGGTGGCAGACGCCTGTATTCCCAGCTACTCAGGAGGCTGAGGCAGGAGAATCACTTGAACCCAGGAGGCGGAGGTTGCAGTGAGCCGAGATTGCACCATTGCATTCCAGCCAGGGCGACAGAGTTGAGACTCCGTTATCAAAAGAAAAAAAAATCACTTTTATTGTTTTTCTACCCTTGAGTATACATCTTTTTAATATTCTGTGCTGATGAAATAGCATATTAAAGCATGATGGTTGTCTTGAGGAAATGTACTTGTGTTATTGTTTCAGTTACTAGTTAGACTAGCCACTTTTTAATTGTTTGTTTATTTATTTTGAGATGGGGTCTCCCTATGTTACCCAGGCTGGTCTTGAACTCCTGGGGTCAAGCGATCCTCCTGCCTTGGCCAAGTGTTAGGATTACATCCGGCGCTCAGCCACACTAGCCACTTTGTTTAATGGAACACTGTTTTTACTTGGAAAAAAATGTGTGGTAGACAAAGGGATTATTCAGATGTGCGCATTTGGCAGACATTTTCTCAAAAATGAATGCGATAAGCTTGTTGCTTTGAGGAAAATAACACAGTGTTTGCTGCCTGAGCTTTCAAGTGGAAATTGTAGTTTTGAAAAACTTTTATTTGCCACCGTGAGCCTGGTAACTTCCCAATACTGAAAAGACTTTTCTAGGCAGAGTGTAGTGTCTCATGCTTATAATCTCAGTACTTTGGGAGACTGAGGCAGGAGGATCATTTGAGCCCAGGAGTTTGAGACCAGCCTGAGCAACATAATGAGACCATGTCTGTACAAAAAAATTAGCCAGGCATGGTGGCACATTCCTGTAGTCCCAATTACTTTGGGAGGCTGAGGCAGGAAGATCACTTGAGCCCAGGTTGTCAAGGCTGCAGTGAGCTGTGATTGTGCTACTGCATTCCAGCCTGGGCAACACAGCAAGACCCTGTCTCAAAAAATACATGATTAAAATGAAAAAAGACTTTTCTAATGAAATAAACAGTGATGTTAACGAATGTAATTTCAAAATATTGTGTAATGCTATGTGTTAGCATTTTGAATATCTGGATAACTTGAAGCAGTATTTTGCAAGTGACAAATACGTATGTCAAAATCGTAGATAGGTAATTGATCCGTTAAAAGTGCAAGATGGACCAATGGATTTTAACTAAACAGAATATGAAGTGATTGTTAATTATAGATTCCACATTACTGTCAACCTTTAAGAAACTACTACTAATTAGTATACTATTAAAGAAGAATAACCACAATTATCTGAAAAGACTGTTAAAATCATCCTCTTTTCCAACTTTTTATCTGTGTGAGGCTGGATTTTCTTGATATACATTACAATAACATATCACAAAAGATTGAATGCAGAAGCAGGTATGAGAATCTAAGCCAAATTTCAAAGAGATATACAAAAATGAAAAGGATTTTATTAAAGATTATTTATGATAACATGTAAGAAGTTTACCATTAAGTGAAATAGATACTTTAAACTTGTCAGTATGGTAACAATTAATACATAAAACTCACACCAATGAAGGTTCTTTAGATCCTTATAATTTTTAAGACTGTAAAAGGGCCTTGAGACCAAATAATTTGAAAACTGCTAGTTTAGATGGAATTGTTTTTTGATTTAAGAGTCTGTAGGGGCCAGGTGTGATGGCTCACACCTGTAATCCCAGTACTTTGGGAGACTGAGGTGGGAGAATCACTTGAGCCCAGGAGTTTCAGACCAGCCTGAGCAACATAGTGAGACCTCATCTCTACAAAAAGCTTAAAAATTATCCAGGCATTGTGGTGCACATAGTTGGTGCTAAGTAGAAGTGTGAATGAAGGGAAGGAAGGAGGACCAGAGAGCAATTTTCATGATGTGTACAGATTTTGAAGAATTGTTTTTGACATGGATAACTTTCTGACTTCATACAGATAAGAAACCTGATCGGGAAGAAATTCAGATGAGCAATATGGGATCAAACACAAAATCACTAGGTAGGTGATTAATTCCTGCCTAAGGATGTGGAGTAATATTTCACTGGGCTAAGGAGAGCTGTCTAGCTCTGTAGTTTTTTTTCTAATACCCTTACCATTTACCATCCTGGGAGAGCATTGGCTGATCATTTCCATTTTGAAGGATGTAAGGAAATTTAATAAAATCTGATCCGTCTACTTTTTCTACATTCCTACATGCTCAAAGGTTTTCAGAAATCTTTCTATGCCTCTCCTATTACTACGCATTCAAGTTTGTAGCCCATTATATTCCTACCCCAGTCTCCTTCTCTGGAGTGAATGGATACATCTGTTTCTGCCCAACTATTCTGCTTGCTATTCTATCTTTTCACTCTATAGTTTGATTCTGCTCATGTAATACCTCTTACTGGTATGTCCTTCCCTTTTGTCTTTCTAAATTCTCTTTATCTCCAAAGGCTTAACTCAAGTCCTGTTTTCCCTTGTCAGGTCCTTCCTAACGATTGCAGCATATTTCACTTGCTCTTCTTTTAATTCCCATAACCTTTTCAGACAAACCTCTTGTTTAGCTTTATTATGTCATATTCTGGGTATTTTATACATATTGTCTTCCATCTTAGATTCAAGTTCTTTTTTTGAGACAGAGTCTCACTCTTTCACCTGGGCTGGAGTGCAGTGGCGTGATTCTCATATCTCAGCCTCCCGAGTAGCTGGGACTACAAGTGTACACCATCACACCTGGCTTATTCTTATATTTTTAGTAGAGATGGGGTTTCGCCATGTTGGCTAGGCTGATCTTGAACTCCTGGCCTTAAGTGATCTGCCCGTCTCAGCTTCCCAAAGTGCTGGGATTACAGGCATGAGCCACCACGGTCAGCCAGATTCAAGTTCTTTAAGTCGGGGACCATCAGACTTTAATGCCTTTGTGGAGCATTTGACAAGCTCAGTTCCCAACAGTGATGCCTAATTACACCTATCTGCTTGATATACATTTTACACTAGAGGGGAATGTCATATTTCTGTGTACATTTTTTTTTTTTTTAACCAGATAACAACTATTCCACACCAAATGAGAGAGGAGACCACAATAGAACACTGGATCGATCAGGGGATCTAGGCGACATGGAGCCATTGAAGGGAACAACACCCTTGATGGTAAATTCTCTTTATATACTGCTATCTGTCTAAGGCTAGTTCTATTTTGAAGTCTATGTGTTTTGTGAAACACAAAAAAAAGTACAGAGAAAGATCGCATCCTTTTCTGGTAGGGGTTTTCAGGAAAAAGTAAGAGTTCTGACTCATGTTGGGATTTCTTGGGCCGTTATTCTGCAGTGGTCAAAATGGGGGAAGCATGTCTGTAAAAGTGTTACTGATATGACTAACACTAACTGATCTACTTTCAAACATTACCTTTTTCCTCTCCCTCCCTGTTTATGAATGTTTTGCCCTTCTCTTACTATTATATCTTGTTTTGTTTGAGTTTACAAATTTTCAGAGTTTCCCTAGCTCTGGCACACACTCATGAGGTTCCTGTCTCTACTCATACTAACAAATTGCATGTGTTCACAGCAGGACGAGGGGCAGGAATCTCTGGAGGAAGAGTTGGATGTGTTGGTTTTGGATGATGAGGGGGGCCAAGTGTCTTACCCCTCCATGGTATGTCCTTCAGTCACCCCCAAGATTGTCCTTGAGGAAGGAGGCTCCTGAGTGCCAGCAACTTGTCAATCACGCTAATCTGATCAGGCCAGAGACTAAGTAGTCTCAGCCACATGGGGCTCGAGGGGTTCTGCTTTTGTGATTATTACCTCTTACGAGTCTGGGACATGTAGCTGGTGATCTGATTCTCCATTATGTGCTGCTTTCCTTTCTCCAGATTTGCTCAGCTTTTTTTGGGGGGGGGGTCTCCTTAATCCCAACCCCATTAACATTCTCTCTTTCTCTTTTTTCTCCACAGCAGAAGATTTAGCACCACTATCTCCGTTCCATCTGGGCTTATATGTACTTTTATTTTTTGGTGGTGAAATTGACTGATGATTTTCCTTTTTCTTCGCTGGACTATTGTGCCAACTGCCAGGCTGCCTCCTGCCCTTACAGCCCTAAGTGGCTGCCTTCTTTCCATCAACTCCCAACTTCTTCCTGTGAAGTTTAATTGTCTCAACGCCTCCCCCTCCCCCATTCCCTCCATTTTTCTCCCAAGAAACCTGACTCAATTATTTGCATATTTTGAGAAACTGCTGCAGATTAGTTCTTTTTGCCAGTTTTCCCTGGAACTCCTGGCCTTTTGTGGAGGGGAGGGATGGAGAGAATAGGAATCTTCACTAGAAGCCGTGGGAAGAATTGGAAGTTACATGCTGTATATGCAATGTCCAGCAGTCTGATAAACTGACGATTCTTAATCAAGATTTTTTTCCTGGTGGGGAAGGGACTTTTATTTTCTTTTAGAGAGGGGAAAGTGTGAGCTCTTCCCTTATTCCTAATGGCTATTTTTGAAGCAAAGAAGGCCGGCAACATTGGCACATGCCACCTGGCAAAGGACCCTTGAGTAAGTGAAGGTCTCCTAAAACTGGGATTAAGAAACCTTGCTCTCCTCATCTCCAAGGCAGGGACCATCAAGAACCTACAGACTCCATCTCTTCTGCAAGCCTCATGCCAACCCTGGGCTATTGCTGCTGCCCCTTAAACACAGGCTGTCCTTAACCCACCTCTCCTGCCCTGTGATATGTCTGCTGAGTTGGCCTGGCCATTTCCAAGAGGCTGTAGAAAGGGGAGAATGTCAAGGAAGACTTTTGGTTGAGAACGAGCAGAAAGATGTGTTTTTGGGAAGAAGAAGACCTCTAGGAGGAGCTAGTAGGAATGTACATGAAGCAATTAGTCTGAAACTGGCTTCCCCACTCCCCCGTTTCTCCTTTTCCTATCCTTATAGGCCTGTCCCTTGCCTCTGCCCTGGATTGGTTGGCAAACTAAAGGACTTAATGTACATAACTCCTGTCCCTTTTACCCTTACAAGGTGGGGATTGCCCCTGGCTTTGCCTCTTCTTTGTGCCTTTGGCCTGGGGTGCATCTCCTCCCACCCTTCCATGTGCCTTTCTTTGCCTCTGCAGTCTCATTTCTCATAATTTTACAAATTATATTTTGTTGCTTTCTTACCTACTATTGGCCCTAAATAGCAGAAAGAAGAGAAGTGACCGAGAGAACCTCAGATTCTTCATTGAGGATTGGTATAGCCATGATTTCAGTCATAGCAAGCTTTTGCTCAACAGCATATGGGTGGGATTTTGCAAAAATCCTATTCTGATGAATCTCAAAGTAAGGCTGGTAAGAGAAGTGAGTGGTGTGACTCTTACTCCTTAGGTGCCCAGAATTTACCATCATCTCTGAAGGAGTTACAGGGAAGTGGTCTCCCCAATTCTCCCCTCCCTCCAGTATTGCCCCCTCTCACTTTAGCATATATTAATTAGCAGGTTGAGCTAGAGAAATCAGCTGCTATGCGGGTTGGTTATTATTATTATTTCTAATCCTTTTCCTTATTTGCCTTCTACTCCCCTTAATCTAATCTAAAACTCTGTTCCATGCAACTGGAGTTCCTTATCCCTCTCTTCCCCTTCCCTTATATATTGAGGCTATGGGGTAGGAGAAAAGTGCACAACCCACCACCCCCTTTACTCGTGCATTAAAATTTCTTATTTACCCTTTTCCCCCTTCCCATTTCTTCCCACTTTCATCTACCTTTTCTGGCAAAAAGGAGCCTTTTGCTCTCTGTGACCCTAAGAGCACACTGCACAGGGAAAATTGCCCCATCCAGACCTGGCTCCACTCTTGATTTCTCTTGTCCTCTTCTGCTCTTTTCCTGGTGCTCTTTTTTCTCGGTGGGGTGTGGGTAATAGAACAGCCATGGGCTTTTGGAGACCTTTAACTTTTTTTTTTTCTCTTTTCTTTATAAAAAACACTAAACATTCAATTCCAGAGAACCAAAAATCCCACCTTCCCACCGAACACTACTAAGGGGCTTGTGTTCTGCTCCATACCTTTTCTCTTTTCTTTCTGTCTTGTTAATGCTTTTAAAAACAAATGAGTTTTTTATATAAATAAAGTTTTTAAAGTGTGTATGTGGGGGGTCTGTGTCATTTCTTCACTTCAAGCTGTTATTTCTTCCCTGCTTTGCATCTTTGTTACTTCCTTATGTATCAGTGTCCTTTCCAGAGCAACCAGAAGGAGGTTATACCAGGATTTATTTTGAGCTCAGCCCCAAATCTTTATCAAGCAACATTCTTGTTAACTATACGTGAAACATTTTTTCTTCTGAAGATTCTTAAAAATTGAATGCGGCTGAAGTTGAACATGGGAGCTTATTGCTAATTTAGAGATAGAAAACTGAAGCATAAAGAATTAATGACTTACTTTAATTACTGGAATTCTTCTGCAACATTTGACAAAACTAACCTTGAATAAGGCCCACTGTAATACGTAGCTCTCTTAAATATAACACTTAGGACTAGAAGATTAGAAACTACCAATCCTAACTACCTAATAGGAAAATGTAGGATCAAAAGGCCCATGTATATAAGTACTGACCACTGGGCCATAATGTTGCTTCTCAGGCTATATGCAGTCCTTTAGTCAGAAGTCAATAGGCCTATTTATTAATATATTACAGACCATATTACCTGGATTACCAGGGGACTGTCTTTGCTGCAGAGATCAAGGGTTAAGATCTATGGGAAGATACTTATTTTTCTGAGGTCCTTATGTCCTGTCATATAATTAAAGACTCAAGAGAATTTGTGTGAAATGCTTTCTGTATGCCCAAATCTTTAGATTAAAATTATATAGCTGCTCCTGATGATGGTCCTGTCTTGTTTTATTGAACTAGGACTTGGGTATGAAAACTTTCACGGGCTAGTGAGACCAGGAAATCTACTAGCTTTTAAAGCTTGATTTGTGTCTAACAATTGTAGTGTTAGATTAGAGGTTGAAGTACAAAGCCAAAAAGCTATTAAGAGTTTACTTTCCAAAGAGTTTTGATAGCCCTGCTTGAGATGATTTTTATCTATATAGAAAAGCCTGGCTACTTGTCAGCAACACTTTATTTCCCTGTTATGTTCTTATTCTTTGGCATTGAGCTAGATACAAACCCTACTCTTCTCTCTTCCTTCTGGATTGGTCCATTTGTTTATCTCATTCAATAAATATTTGCCAAACACCTCCTATATGCTAAGCATTGTGTCAAGGTTAGGTTTAGATTAGAGAGTGAAACAGATGGATCTTTTCTCATAGATTGCAATCCATGAGAATCCTCTATAGCTAAGATCTATGATCAGACGAGATCGTGTGCGTTCAGGGTGATGTGGCCATAGACAAGATCTATGATCTTAAAAACACTTCTCTCTCTGCCATATCTAAATACAATGAGATGTTACACAGAATGATGTGTAAAGGCCCTATCTCACAAGTTTCTTGACACTGATGTACTTTGTGACAGAGGTCAAAGCTGGGACCTCACTTGGCCACTTTTTTTTTTTTTGACAGAGTCTTGCTCTGTCACCCAGGGGCACAATCTCGGCTCACTGCAACCTCAGCCTCCTGGGTTCAAGCGATTCTTCTGCCTCAGCCTCCCGAGTAGCTGGGATTACAGGTGTGTACCACCACGCCTGGCTAATTTTGTATTTTCAGTAGAGACAGGATTTCACCATGTTGGCCAGGCTGGTCTCAAACTCCTGACCTCAAGTGATCCACCCTTCTTGGCCTCCCAAAGTGCTGGCATTACAGGCGTGAGGCACTGCGCATGGCCGGCCACTTGTTTTTCTTGCTGAACTAATATTCTTTGCTACAAACTGGAAACACCTCACCCAGGAAGAACTAAGAACCAGTCTTTCCATATCATTTTTTTCTCATTTTGTCTATTTTTATATCTGAAGCAAAGGTTCTTAATATTTTCATAGATGGAATTGACTAGACCTAGCCCTGTATATCTGAGCAAGTTACATAAGAATTCCCTGTATGCTTGTTGAAAATGCAGAGTCCCATGTTCCATTTCCAAAAATCGATTCAGTAGGTGGGACTGAGGAATCTAAAATCATGGTAAGTCATCCAGGTTATCCTCTTTTTTTTGTTTTTGTTTTTGTTTTTTTTTTTTGAGACGGAATTTCACTCTCGTCACCCGGGCTGGAGTGCAATGGCATGATTTCAGCTCAGTGCAACCTCCGCCTCCCGGATTAAAGTGATTCTCCTGCCTCAGCCTCTTGATGAGCTGGGACTACAGGTACCTGCCACCACATCCAGCTAATATTTGTATTTTTAGTAGAGACGAGGTTTCACCATGTTGGCCAGGGTGGTCTTGAACTCCTGACCTCAGGTGATCCACCCACCTAGGCCTCCCAAAGTGCTGGGATTACAGGCATAAGCCACCATGCCTGGCCCATCCAGGTTATTCTGATGTATGTGGTCAGTTAACTGTGACTTAAGGGACTGATCTAGTGACTTGCTTAAGGTTATAGCCTCAAAGTGGAACCAAGGATTACTGGCTTCAACTCCACTGGCAGTAAAGTATTACTAGTAAGTATGGTGAATGTAGACAATATGATATGGTGATCACCATTTTAAGAGAGCATTCATAGAGGAAACTTTATCTCAAAGGAATGCATTGCTTTCAATAGAGTTTGAGATAATGGTAAGTGATAGGTTGGTGTGTGGTATCTGGGTAGGAGAAGCTTCTCATCCTGAAAATCATATGTAGGTAATGCTCAGGTTGCTGAGGCAGGAAGCTAGCCCTTAATTTGGGGTCCTGTAGGTCACAGAGAATCCCCTGGAATTGCCGACTTTGACTTAAGTGTCACTTCTAGCTACAAAGGGTATCTCAACTGGGGAGCAAGTGGCCCCATTGGCTAAAGCCAAGGACCACATCTGGAAACTTAAATCACTCTGGTAGCTTCCAGAGAGAGCTACCTCAGGAAAGCTCAAAAAAGAAACAAGATAATTGCTAGGAACAATTTTTTTTTCACGCAGCTTTAAGACTGTTCTGTTGCCTGTGTCACTTAAAGCATTAGTTCTTCAACTGATCCATCCAGGATTTAGAGACAGACATGGATGAAGAGAAAGCTGGAGGAGGTAAGATAGGTTGATTGGTCTGCATCATTTTAACCTGACATTTTTCTCCTTTTGTGCAGTGTAAAATGACCATGGATAGCTATCCATGAATGGACTAAGAGCTTTACACTTGTTATAACTGTAGGAGCTATAAGCATGTGGCAACTAGCTTTAAAATTTTTTTTTACCTGAGAAAAAGTGCTATACTTATCTCCATATACTACTTTATTTTTGAAAAAAGACAGGTTATTCCACTTTTATTGAGGACACAAAAGTATTACTACCCTGCTGTCTTTTCCCCCAGTATCTCTAGTGCTAATGGACAGTGCCATAAGACATTTATGCCTGAGGAAAAAGAAATATGGGATATTTGTGGTGATGTTCCAGTCAATTACCCAATTTTTGTCTTCACCTCAATTCTTTTTTTTTTTTTTGTTTTTGAGGTGAAGTTTCGCTCTTGTTGCCCAGGCTGGAGTGCAATGGCATAATCTCGGCTCACTGCAACCTCCGCCTCCCAGGTTCAAGCAATTCTCCTGCCTCAGCCTCTGGAGTAGCTGGGATTACAGGCATGCGCCACCACGCCTGGCTAATTTTGTATTTGTAGTAGAGACGGGGTTTCTCCAGGTTGGTCAGGTTGGTCTCGAACTCCCAACCTCAGGTGATCTGCCTGCTTCGGCCTCCCAAAGTGTAGTGATTACAGGCGTGAGCCACCATGCCCGGCTCATCTCAATTCTTCTTTTCCTTCCACCTTAAAGGCAGGCTTAGCGTTGGTCTTACAGTTCACGCTGTTGGCAGAATCGGGGCAGGGGGAGTGCGTTGGTGTGCGTATTTGAAACTAATTCAGGGCTCTGTTTTTGGCAGTATGCTGGATTAGATAATTCTGAAAAGTCCTTTCAGCAGAAGCAACCAAGATACTGGGTAAATATATTTATAAAAAATACTTTTAAACATATTGCTGAGCAGGCATGAAAGTAAGGAGCCTACGGCTCTTCAAAATGAAGCAAAAGCTGGAATCTTAGGAAGTGACTGCCAAAGCCAGCTTTTCCTCAGAATTTTTGCCAAATTCAGCAGATCATAACCTTCTATTTTAGTGATTACACAAAGTATGGGCAACAGGAAATGAGAAATCTAGTAGGTTCCCTCATAAAGCTGGACACCCTCAATGTAAAGGTGAACAAGAAATAAACACTCCATAGAAGGGTGCAGCAAGGAACTCATTTGTCTCAACCTTAGTGCCACATGGAAACTATAGAATATTTTCCCTGATGATTTATAACCACAAATGGCCTTCTATGGGCTTTCAGTCCAAACTTAGGCTACCTGTGTGGTCCAAAAAGCTTAACTGGGGAATTTAAAGTGGTACTCATTTGTTTATGCTTCCAGGTGATTTTCAGAAGCAAATGCAATTCCTCTAAGGCCTCAGAACAATTCCCATAGATATACTTTCAAGGCAAATGAGTGCTCTTGCCCAAAAATTATAAACTGAACAAAGAAATAAGGCACAATGAGTGAAAAGACAGACACAGAAGCTGATCTTTTAAATACTTCAGATGTTGGCATTGTTGCACAGACTATAATGAAATAACGATTAATGAACTTTTTGAATTAGTGGAAAAACCTTTTTGAATTAGAAGTGAAAAATACAAATTTGAGGTAAGAAGTCAATGGATGGATTAAATAGATTAGACAAATTGAAGGAGGATTTGCAAACTGGAAGATAAGAAATTATATAGAATGCACTCCAGATAGAGAATGGAAAATAGGCAAGAGGTTGAGACAACAATGGAATAAGATCTAATATACATTATTTGGAACATCAGGAGATAGGAGGAAGCAATATTCAAAGAGAAATTTTTTAGGGTTGGATGAAAGTCACCAAACCTCAGACTTAAGGAGCCCAGTGAATCTCAAGCAAGATAAACCAACTTACCTAGTACATCAGGGTGAGATGCAGAAAACCAAAGAAAAGATTTTGGGCATCTGGAGAGAAAATACAGACTACTTGTAGAAAACCAGCCAGATGGTGACTTCTGTGTCAACAATGAAAGCCAGGAAACAGTGAAATTTATCTTCATCATGTTAAGAGAAAAAGGAACTTATTATGAAAGCTTACCTGAGGTGACACTTTTTAAAAAGCTACTAAAAACATTTTCCGACAAAAGCAGAGTTTCCACTTACAAAAGGATGTCCTTGAGGTGGAAGGAAAATGATCTCAGATGGAGAATCAGATGCAAGAAGGAACACTGAACGAAATTGCTAAAGCCTTCACTGTAAGAGGAGTGCGTAATTTATGGGAGAGAAATACAGACTAGAATTAAAATGCTGGACAACAATAGCATGTAAAGTTGAGGGAGCAATTACAACACTAATTTTCGGGTTCTTCAGGAGGAAAGTAAAGATACTGATAAGACTTGAAAAACTAAATATATTAGATTGGTACAGAAGTAATTGCATTGAAATGGCAAAAACTGCAATGACTTTTGCACCAACCTAATACATATTAGCTGGAATAACCACTAAAGAATGAATATAGGACATATAACTTCCAAACAAGTAGAGAGGGAAGAAAGCAAAAGGAGTATGGGCAAGGTTAGTACTGGTGCTGCATCTGATGGAACAAGCTGAGCCTGCAGGGCAGTGGTGGTAGATAGTGGTGAAGCCCCCACCTTTATATCACAGCACTGGGTATAGCATGTGGCAAGTTAAGTAGATGTGTGCAGCAAAGAGCAGAGTGAAGAACAAGAATAGGGACAAAGGGAATAGCTCCAAGACAATTTCTATAAAAGCAAAGTTAAAAATTGGCTGGTAAGTGAGTTGGTCAGCCTGGCTTAAAGACACAGTCAGTACAAATGCTTTCATATCTTGCTGATGAAATTGCAAAGTCTTGTGTAATCCCAGCACTTTGGGAGGCCGAGGCGGGCGGATCACGAGGTCAGGAGATCGAGACCATCCTGGCTAATGCAGTGAAACCCCATCTCTACCAAAAATACAAAAAATTAGCTGGGCGTGGTGGGCGCCTGTAGTCCCAGCTACTGGGGAGGCTGAGGCAGGAGAATGGCGTGAACCCGGGAGGCGGAAGTTGCAGTGAGCCGAGATCGCGCCACTGCATTCCAGCGTGGGCGACAGAGCAAGACTCTGTCACACACACACACACACAACACACACACACACACACACAAAATTGCAAAGTCTTGCTTGTCTGAATATCCTCCCCATATCCTAAAAGGGTTTGACCCAGAGTAGGGCTGGACTGAAGCTGGAGGCTACCCTTTGACATGAAGATGTTATCATTTTTAGGTACCACTGGCTTTAGAGTAGGAGAGGTCACAGGGAAGCATTGGGCTATTCAAGCTCATCTCTGGGTCATCATTTCCTGGGCACTAAGAAGGGCTTACTCAGGGACATTGATTCAATTTTGAATTGGTAGTGCATTACAATGTCACACATTTGCAACAGACATTTCTCTGTCCCTTATGGTGCACTTAAAGCATATCTATACTAGTGAAACAAGCTTAGATTTATATATGGGATCAAGATGTGCTATCTACTGTCTTATTCAAATGCCTTTTGCTTTAATCTTTTATTTATTATTTATCATTTTTATTTTTTGAGACGGAGTCTTGCTCTGTCACCCAGGCTGGAGTGCAGCGGTGCAATCTCTGCTCACTGCCACCTCTACCTCCTGGGTTCAAGCGATTCTCCTGCCTCAGCCTCCCGAGTAGCTGGGATTACAGTTGCCCGCCACCATGCCTCACTAAGTTTTGTATTTTAGTGGAGATGGGGTTTCACCATGTTGGCCAGGCTGGTCTCGAACTCCTGACCTCAGGTGATCTGCCCGCCTTGGCCTCCCAAAGTGCTAGGATTACAGGTGTGAGCCACCGTGCCCGGCTTTTTATTTCTTTTTATTGAGGTTAGTGACTCTGAAATCTAGCTTAGATTTTTGAGATGATTTAGAATGATCATTTATATTAAACTACTCAGCACAAAATTCAGGCTCTGGAACCAAATTGTCTGAGTTAAAGTCCTTGCTGTGCTACTTTAGCTGTGTGACCTTGAGCAAATTTCTAAAGCATTTGGTACCCTTCATCATGGGAAGAATAATATCTACATATTATGAAGATGTAAGGAGATAATGAATGTAATTGGACTTAAAACAGTACCTGGCACATAGTGTATTATTACTATTGTATTTATCACCAGGTGCTTTTACATATATATGCATATAATTAGCTATGCGATTGCTCAGTTATTATGTCCAACTACTTCAGGGATGATTTCAAGGGGAACTCAAAATGACAAGCAAGTGGTATACATGTCCACACCCTAGATTAGGAAAAGATAGCCTTAGTCTTTTGGTGGGTACTTAGACCTCTTTTGTCCAGGCTCTCTGGTAGGTGCTTAAGTGTTAGGACCTTTAGGAATGATTCTTGCAAAAGTGAATGTTAAAGGCTTAGAGATTACTATGGCATGCCCACATGGAAGCATCTGTTTATTCTGGTAGTGCTTGTGACAACACATAGACTTCTCAGAACCAAGATGAGAAAAGACATCCTCACAAGATATCAAGGTTTTTCTGTGTGTCTGAAACCTCAAGAGATCAAGGAGTAATCTTTGGGCATAAGAACCCATGAGAGATATGAAGGGATTTAATTGAATGAAAGAATGAATAAAAAGCTACATACATTTATTAAATATTTTATTGTATGTTAGGCCCTATACTGGTGATAGACAGACATGTAGTGAGCACATGTCCTCAAGGAACATTTGGTAAATTACTCCAAGGGCAAAGGGTTTCAAGCAGTGAAGTCATTAGATCACTAGCTATAAAGAAGCGTATGGAGAAGAAAAGACTTGATGATCAGAGGAAGCTGCAAGATTCTAGCCAAGGGATAATGGTGGCTTAGACTAGGTCATACAGTATAGAAAGAAAAGAATATTTCCAGTTCAGTAATGTTAACAGGTAATATTTAGCGCTGTGTGAAACTTTCTAAGTACTTTGAATATATTGACATTTAATCACACGAACCCTATATGTAGGGGAATGACATGAACATATATAATAGTAGCAAATATTTTGGGGCTAACCTTCGTGCTAGGCTTCACATGCTCTGTCACCCAGGCTGGAGTGCAGAGACTGTGATCTTGGCTCACCGCAACCTCCACCTCCCAGATTCAAACAGTTCCTGCCTCAGCCTCCCAAGTAGCTGGGATTACAGGCATGTACTACCACATCTGCTTAATTTTTCTATTTTTAGTAGAAATGGGGTTTCACCATGTTGGCCAGGCTGGTCTTGAACTCCTGACTTCAGGTGATCTGCCTCCCTCGGCCTCCCAAAGTGCTGGGATTACAGGTGTTAGCCACCACGCCCAGCCATATATGCATTATTCTTGTTTAATATTTTCCACAACTCTGTGATTCTCCCCATCTTACAGCAGTTAAGTAACTTGCCTTAGGTTACACTCAGTGACAAAGGTTAAACATTTTTTTGTTTTTGATCAGATTTGTTTGATTAGAAATGCTGTGGGTTTTTCTTTTACTACTAACATAAATTGCTTCAGAAGGTAGAATTGGTAGAACATAGGGTGAGGAGAAGAGTTGAGAAGAACATAGGGTGAGGAGAAGAGTTGCCTGGGCAACATGGTGAAACCCTCTCTCTACTAAAAATACAAAAAATTAGCTGGGTGTGGTGTCATGGGGCTTCTGGTCCCAGCTACTTGGGAGGCTGAGGTGGGAGGATGGCTTAAGCCTGGGAGGTAGAGGTTAGAGTGAGCCAAGATCATGCCACTACACTCCAGCCTGGGTGACAGAGTGAGACCCCATCTAAAAAAAGTAAAACAAAAAAAGAATGATTTTCTGATATCTGGGTGATATCAGCCACTGATTGAGACAGGAAACAGTGGCAAGTAGAAGGATATGTTGGAAGAGAAAAGTTTAGTTCCAAGTAAAGTTCGAAGTGATTGAGGAACACTGAAGTGGAAGTATCCAATAGGCAGCTGGATATGTGACACTAGGGCTCAAAAGAGGCCTGGATTCTGAATACAGATTTGACAGTCTACTTTAAGCAATGTACTTTAAGCTATAAGAGTATATGAGATGGCCCAGGGAGTGTAAGTATGAGAAGAGTGGAGAGTTTAGATTTGAACCCTGTTGGTACATAAATATTTAAGAAGGGAAAGGAGACCCTGAAAAACTAGGGAACTAGTCTGATTTAGGAGAATATTTTTGTTTATTTTTAAATTTTCTTTTTTTTCTTTTTTTTTTTTATTTTTTGAGAGAGAGTCTCACTCTGTTGCCCAGGCTGGAGTGCAGTGGCGCGATCTCAACTCACTGCAACCTCCTCCTGGGTTCAAACAATTCTCCTGCCTTGGCCTCCCAAGTAGCTGGGATTACAAGTGCGTGCCAACAAACCTGGCTAATTTTTGTATTTTTAGTAGAGACGGGGTTTCGCCATGTTGGCCAGGCTGATCTTGAATTCCTGGCCTCAGGTGATCCACCCACTGTGGCCTCCCAAAGTGAGGCTTGAACCAACACACCCGGCCTGTTTGTTTTTTTTAAGAAGCCAATGCTGCTTCCCATTGCAAAGTAACTAACAAAAAAGTAGGGTTTGCTTTGATCTGTTTCATCGTTGGAGGATATTTAATTTTTCTTCCAATCTTCCTACAATATTTGGATCTTTGGGGTCTGGAACCCTAGAGAGCATGGATTCAGTCTTCCATTTAATTCTCATTCCCTCTGGTATAAAACCAGGATTCAGAATCCAGAAAGGCCACCTTACCGATTGGGCAAAATGGGCAATAGTTCCAGTTCTTCCCACCATCAGGCCTGTGTCTGACTGTCCTGCCTCATCCTGTTCTCCCTACTCCTCTCTTGCTTGTCCCTTGATCCCTCTCTTTCTTTGCTTTCCTCTTCAGTTATTTCCACTAGTTCTCTAGTTGCTTCCACTCCAGACCTCTACGACCAGGCAGCCTATCAAGAATTACAAATCTGGTTTTATTTCTCCTGCTCAAAAGTTTGTCCCTCAAAGAATGGTTAGCATAGCCAATAGGGCACAGCCATATTCCACCCTGTGACTTATAGGAGGAAGCTACTTCATGTGAGGTGGTCCCCCTTGGTGAGTCCTTCCTGCAGAGCAGAGATTGCCAGCTTACTTAGGATAGTCCTGAGTCCTGGAGGACTGACAGGACTGACTAAGAACCCATATACTCCTTTACTCTGTCTGCTTTTGTCCCTTACTCTGATTCCAACAGACTCATTGCCACATAAACCCAGGATTTCAGGGGTCAGATGGGACCAGTGCGGGCTGGGGATTTGTCCTTATTGAGCAGCTTTCTACCTATAAGGCCAGTAAAATACCAAGAACAGAGCATAGTAGGTGCTGAACATAGGCGTACATAGTAACCACTAGTGATAGATGAGATAATGAATGAGTGTCCTTTGCTGGCAGAGCCCATCACCAGCCAGGAGTCTCCACCTCCAGCAACAGTGGAGTGGACCTTCAGCACACACCCCAACCCCACCTTGCCTCACCCTGACCCCATTCTGCCTCATAGATCGATTATTTTTAATATTTTGGTTTAAATTAAAAGACCCTATATGACTTTTTAAAATAACATGATTTAACACAGCAGATTACGGAATTAAAATTCTTGCCTCTCTTTTATGTCACTCCCCAGGAATAACTACTCTTAACCATTTGTTACATATCCTTTCAGATATCTTTCTCCAAGTGCTTATGCAACAAAGACTTGTTTATTTTTTATTTTGAGACAGAGTCTCGCTCTGTCGCCCAGACTGATGTCCGCTCACTACAACTTCTGCCTCCCAGGTTCAAGTGATTTTCCTGCCTCAGCCTCCCAAGTAGCTGGGATTACAGGTGTGGGCCACCATGCCCAGCTAATGTTTGTTTTTAGTAGAGATGGGGGTTTCTCCATGTTGGCCAGACTGGTCTCGAACTCCTGACCTCAAGTGATCCGCCTGCCTCAGCCTCCCAAAATGTTGGGATTACAGGTGTGAGCCACCACGCTCAGCCACAAATATTTATTTCTAATGGAATGTATGAGGTACATATTCTGCAATTTTGTTTTTTTCCCATAAAGCATGTCATGGACATCTTTCTACCATAGTGCATATTAGTCTTCCTTGTTTTCCTCGTGATTGCCTATTTTACCATTATAAGTCTGTGCCATTTTAGACCTGGTATCTTCCTGCTTCTGGGCAATCTTTTTGTGGCCAACATGGAAGTCTATAGCCCACTTAGGAGACATTTTTCCCAGTATGGAACCTCAGTCCAGAGCCTATGATCCTGTGGTTAGGATGAGCAGACAGTATGGCCGCTTTGCCCCCTCTCTGGACAATTCAGCCTTATCAGCCTCCAACTCACTTCCCCAGAGGATTTGGAAATATGCTTCCTACTGCTCTGTGCCCCTGGGCAGAGATGCTAAGTATCCTGTCCACTCCTTCCTTCGGAACATAACACAGGATTTTTGGCTTTTTAAACCTACATCTTATCTGAAGGTAGGGATTGCTCTGCCTGCCATCCCAAAGCCTACAGTCCTGACACTGTGAAATGAGTGCAGAGGAAGGAGGTGGAATGCAGTTGGCTTTGAGTCCTAGCCAGCCGTTTGAAGGCTACAGCCTACTTCTAACTTGTTTCTGATGGAATTCCCAGGAATGACCCTGGCTCAACCTGATTCTCATCATGTCTTCTCTGTACTTTGGAGAAATCAGGTCCCAAGCTCTCCTTTCTGGGCCTCTCTAATGTCTGACTGTGGACATTCAGTATCTCAGCTCTGACTTCGCCTTTACTTCCTGTAGAGTGTCTTGAATTCTGGTAACTCATATTCTAGTGATGGTACCTCATTGCCAGTTGCTTTGTAACCCGCATTCCGTAGTGTTGCTTACACGAAACTGACTTAAAAAGTGAAACCCTGACCCCATCAGTACTGTCACTCATCACTTAATCACAAGGATATGTTCTAAGAAATGCATCGTTAGGCAATTTCATTGTTGTGGGAACATCATAGAGTGTCCTTATGCAAATCTAGATGGTACCATTTACTACACTCCTGGGCTATGTGGTATAGCCCATTACTCCTAGGCTACAAACCTGTACAGCATGTGTGTACCATTATTATAGTAATAATGAATTCCGTAGGCAATTGTAATATGGTAAGTATTTGCACGTCTAAACATAGAATGTTTACCTGCATAGGGTACTTACGTGAATGAAGCTTGAGGACTGAAAATTGCTCTGGGTGAGTCAGTTAGTGAGTGGTGAGTGGATGTGAAGGCGTAGGACATTACTGTACGTGTGGGCTACACTAAATTTATAAACTATTTTTCTTCAGTAATAAATTAGCCTTAGCTTACTATAGCTTTTCTTCACAAACTTTAAAAATTTAAAAAAAACTTTTGACTCTTTTGTAATAACAGCTTAAGAGAAACACATTGTACAGCTGTACAAAAATATTTTCTTCTTCCATATCCTTATTCTATAGCTATTTTCTATTTAAATTTTGTTATTTTACTTTAATTTTTTTTTTTTTTTTTGGTTAAAAACTAAGACATAATTCCAGCACTTTGGGAGGCCAAGGTGGCAGGATAGCTTGAGACCAGGAGTTCAAGACAAGCTTGGGAAACATAGCAAATCCTGTCTCTACAAAAAAAATGAAAAAATTAGCTGGGAGCAATGATGCACTCCTGTAGTCCTAGCTTCTTGGGAGGCTGAGGCAGGAGGGTCCCTTGAGCCCAGGAGTTCCAGGTTACAGTGAGCCACTGCACTCCAGCCTGGATGACAGAATAAGACCCTGTCTCTCAAAATGAATCAATCACACAAAGAAGCCAAAAACTAAGACACACACACACGTGTTAGCTTAGGCTTACATGGGGTCAGGATCATCACTGTCTTTCACCTCCATATTGTGTCTTACTAGGTCTTCAGGGGCAATAACGTGCATGGAGATATCATCTATGGTAATAATGCTTTCTTCTGGAAGATCTGCTGAAGAGACCTGCCTGGGGCTATTTTACAGTTAACCTTTTTTTATTTTTGAAACAGTGTCTTGCTGTCTCGCCCAGGCTGGAGTGCAATGGCACGATTTTGGCTCACCGCAGCCTTGAACTCCTCAGGCTCAGGCAATCCTCTCATCTCAGCCTCCTAAGTAGCTGGACTACAGGTGCATGCCACCATGCCCAGCTAAGTTTTGTATTTTTTTTGGAGAGACGGGGTCTCACCATGTTGCACAGGCTCAGGCTGGTCTTGAGCTCCTGGGCTCAAGCAATCCTCCTGCCTTGGCCTCCCAAAATGCTGGCATTTCAAGCGTGAGCCACCCTGCCTGGAATAGTTAACTTTTTTTTATTTTATTTATTTATTTATTTATTTTTTCTTTTTCTTTTTTTTTTTATTATCCGTTAAGTTTTAGGGTACATGTGCACATTGTGCAGGTTAGTTACATATGTATACATGTGCCATTCTGGTGCGCTGCACCCACTAACTTGTCATCTAGCATTAGGTATATCTCCCAATGCTATCCCTCCCCCCTCCCCCACCCCACAACAGTCCCCAGAGTGTGATATTCCCCTTCCTGTGTCCATGTGATCTCATTGTTCAATTCCCACCTATGAGTGAGAATATGCGGTGTTTGGTTTTTTGTTCTTGCGATAGTTTACTGAGAATGATGGTTTCCAATTTCATCCATGTCCCTACAAAGGACATGAACTCATCATTTTTTATGGCCGCATAGTATTCCATGGTGTATATGTGCCACATTTTCTTAATCCAGTCTATCATTGTTGGACATTTGGGTTGGTTCCAAGTCTTTGCTATTGTGAATAATGCTGCAATAAACATACGTGTGCATGTGTCTTTATAGCAGCATGATTTATAGTCCTTTGGGTATATACCCAGTAATGGGATGGCTGGGTCAAATGGTATTTCTAGTTCTAGATCCCTGAGGAATCGCCACACTGACTTCCACAATGGTTGAACTAGTTTACAGTCCCACCAACAGTGTAAAAGTGTTCCTATTTCTCCACATCCTCTCCAGCACCTGTTGTTTCCTGACTTTTTAATGATTGCCATTCTAACTGGTGTGAGATCATATCTCATAGTGGTTTTGATTTGCATTTCTCTGATGGCCAGTGATGATGAGCATTTTTTCATGTGTTTTTTGGCTGCATAAATGTCTTCTTTTGAGAAGTGTCTGTTCATGTCCTTTGCCCACTTTTTGATGGGGTTGTTTGTTTTTTTCTTGTAAATTTGTTTGAGTTCATTGTAGATTCTGGATATTAGCCCTTTGTCAGATGAGTAGGTTGCGAAAATTTTCTCCCATTTTGTAGGTTGCCTGTTCACTCTGATGGTAGTTTCTTTTGCTGTGCAGAAGCTCTTTAGTTTAATTAGATCCCATTTGTCAATTTTGTCTTTTGTTGCCATTGCTTTTGGTGTTTTAGACATGAAGTCCTTGCCCATGCCTATGTCCTGAATGGTAATGCCTAGGTTTTCTTCTAGGGTTTTTATGGTTATAGGTCTAACGTTTAAATCTTTAATCCATCCTGAATTGATTTTTGTATAAGGTGTAAGGAAGGGATCCAGTTTCAGCTTTCTACATATGGCTAGCCAGTTTTCCCAGCACCATTTATTAAATAGGGAATCCTTTCCCCGTTGCTTGTTTTTCTCAGGTTTGTCAAAGATCAGATAGTTGTAGGTATGCGGCGTTATTTCTGAGGGCTCTGTTCTGTTCCATTGATCTATATCTCTGTTTTGGTACCAGTACCATGCTGTTTTGGTTACTGTAGCCTTGTAGTATAGTTTGAAGTCAGGTAGTGTGATGCCTCCAGCTTTGTTCTTTTGGCTTAGGATTGACTTGGCGATGCGGGCTCTTTTTTGGTTCCATATGAACTTTAAAGTAGTTTTTTCCAATTCTGTGAAGAAAGTCATTGGTAGGTAGCTTGATGGGGATGGCATTGAATCTGTAAATGACCTTGGGCAGTATGGCCATTTTCACGATATTGATTCTTCCTACCCATGAGCATGGAATGTTCTTCCATTTGTTTGTATCCTCTTTTATTTCCTTGAGCAGTGGTTTGTAGTTCTCCTTGAAGAGGTCCTTCACATCCCTTGTAAGTTGGATTCCTAGGTATTTTATTCTCTTTGAAGCAATTGTGAATGGGAGTTCATTCATGATTTGGCTCTCTGTTTGTCTGCTATTGGTGTATAAGAATGCTTGTGATTTTTGTACATTGATTTTGTATCCTGAGACTTTGCTGAAGTTGCTTATCAGCTTAAGGAGATTTTGGGCTGAGACAATGGGGTTTTCTAGATAAACAATCATGTCGTCTGCAAACAGGGACAATTTGACTTCCTCTTTTCCTAATTGAATACCCTTTATTTCCTTCTCCTGCCTGATTGCCCTGGCCAGAACTTCCAACACTATGTTGAATAGGAGTGGTGAGAGAGGGCATCCCTGTCTTGTGCCAGTTTTCAAAGGGAATGCTTCCAGTTTTTGCCCATTCAGTATGATATTGGCTGTGGGTTTGTCATAGATAGCTCTTATTATTTTGAAATACGTCCCATCAATACCTAATTTATTGAGAGTTTTTAGCATGAAGGGTTGTTGAATTTTGTCAAAGGCTTTTTCTGCATCTATTGAGATAATCATGTGGTTTTTGTCTTTGGCTCTGTTTATATGCTGGATTACATTTATTGATTTGCGTATATTGAACCAGCCTTGCATCCCAGGGATGAAGCCCACTTGATCATGGTGGATAAGCTTTTTGATGTGCTGCTGGATTCGGTTTGCCAGTATTTTATTGAGGATTTTTGCATCAATGTTCATCAGGGATATTGGTCTAAAATTCTCTTTTTTGGTTGTGTCTCTGCCCGGCTTTGGTATCAGAATGATGCTGGCCTCATAAAATGAGTTAGGGAGGATTCCCTCTTTTTCTATTGATTGGAATAGTTTCAGAAGGAATGGTACCAGTTCCTCCTTGTACCTCTGGTAGAATTCGGCTGTGAATCCATCTGGTCTTGGACTCTTTTTGGTTGGTAAACTATTGATTATTGCCACAATTTCAGCTCCTGTTATTGGTCTATTCAGAGATTCAACTTCTTCCTGGTTTAGTCTTGGGAGAGTGTATGTGTCGAGGAATGTATCCATTTCTTCTAGATTTTCTAGTTTATTTGCGTAGAGGTGTTTGTAGTACTCTCTGATGGTAGTTTGTATTTCTGTGGGATCGGTGGTGATATCCCCTTTATCATTTTTTATTGTGTCTATTTGATTCTTCTCTCTTTTTTTCTTTATTAGTCTTGCTAGCGGTCTATCAATTTTGTTGATCCTTTCAAAAAACCAGCTCCTGGATTCATTGATTTTTTGAAGGGTTTTTTGTGTCTCTATTTCCTTCAGTTCTGCTCTGATTTTAGTTATTTCTTGCCTTCTGCTAGCTTTTGAATGTGTTTGCTCTTGCTTTTCTAGTTCTTTTAATTGTGATGTTAGGGTGTCAATTTTGGATCTTTCCTGCTTTCTCTTGTGGGCATTTAGTGCTATAAATTTCCCTCTACACACTGCTTTGAATGCATCCCAGAGATTCTGATATGTTGTGTCTTTGTTCTTGTTGGTTTCAAAGAACATCTTTATTTCTGCCTTCATTTCGTTATGTACCCAGTAGTCATTCAGGAGCAGGTTGTTCAGTTTCCATGTAGTTGAGCGGCTTTGATTGAGATTTTTTAATCCTGAGTCCTAGTTTGATTGCACTGTGGTCTGAGAGATAGTTTGTTATAATTTCTGTTCTTTTACATTTGCTGAGGAGAGCTTTACTTCCAACTATGTGGTCAATTTTGGAATAGGTGTGGTGTGGTGCTGAAAAAAATGTATATTCTGTTGATTTGGGGTGGAGAGTTCTGTAGATGTCTATTAGGTCCGCTTGGTGCAGAGCTGAGTTCAATTCCTGGGTATCCTTGTTGACTTTCTGTCTCGTTGATCTGTCTAATGTTGACAGTGGGGTGTTAAAGTCTCCCATTATTAATGTGTGGGAGTCTAAGTCTCTTTGTAGGTCACTCAGGACTTGCTTTATGAATCTGGGTGCTCCTGTATTGGGTGCATATATATTTAGGATAGTTAGCTCCTCTTGTTGAATTGATCCCTTTACCATTATGTAATGGCCTTCTTTGTCTCTTTTGATCTTTGTTGGTTTAAAGTCTGTTTTATCAGAGACTAGGATTGCAACCCCTGCCTTTTTTTGTTTTCCATTTGCTTGGTAGATCTTCCTCCATCCTTTTATTTTGAGCCTATGTGTGTCTCTGCACGTGAGATGGGTTTCCTGAATACAGCACACTGATGGGGCTTGACTCTTTATCCAATTTGCCAGTCTGTGTCTTTTAATTGGAGCATTTAGTCCATTTACATTTAAAGTTAATATTGTTATGTGTGAATTTGATCCTGTCATTATGATGTTAGCTGGTTAGTTTGCTCATTAGTTGATGCAGTTTCTTCCTAGTCTCGATGGTCTTTACATTTTGGCATGATTTTGCAGCGGCTGGTACCGGTTGTTCGTTTCCATGTTTAGCGCTTCCTTCAGGAGCTCTTTTAGGGCAGGCCTGGTGGTGACAAAATCTCTCAGCATTTGCTTGTCTGTAAAGTATTTTATTCCTCCTTCACTTATGAAGCTTAGTTTGGCTGGATATGAAATTCTGGGTTGAAAATTCTTTTCTTTAAGAATGTTGAATATTGGCCCCCACTCTCTTCTGGCTTGTAGGGTTTCTGCCGAGAGATCCGCTGTTAGTCTGATGGGCTTCCCTTTGAGGGTAACCCGACCTTTCTCTCTGGCTGCCCTTAACATTTTTTCCTTCATTTCAACTTTGGTGAATCTGACAATTATGTGTCTTGGAGTTGCTCTTCTCGAGGAGTATCTTTGTGGCGTTCTCTGTATTTCCTGAATCTGAATGTTGGCCTGCCTTGCTAGATTGGGGAAGTTCTCCTGGATAATATCCTGCAGAGTGTTTTCCAACTTGGTTCCATTCTCCGCATCACTTTCAGGTACACCAATCAGACGTAGATTTGGTCTTTTCACATAGTCCCATATTTCTTGGAGGCTTTGCTCATTTCTTTTTATTCTTTTTTCTCTAGACTTCCCTTCTCGCTTCATTTCATTCATTTCATCTTCCATTGCTGATACCCTTTCTTCCAGTTGATCGCATCGGCTCCTGAGGCTTCTGCATTCTTCACGTAGTTCTCGAGCCTTGGTTTTCAGCTCCGTCAGCTCCTTTAAGCACTTCTCTGTATTGGTTATTCTAGTTATACATTCTTCTAAATTTTTTTCAAAGTTTTCAACTTCTTTGCCTTTGGTTTGAATGTCCTCCCGTAGCTCAGAGTAATCTGATCGTCTGAAGCCTTCTTCTCTCAGCTCGTCAGAATCATTCTCCATCCAGCTTTGTTCCGTTGCTGGTGAGGAACTGCGTTCCTTTGGAGGAGGAGAGGTGCTCTGCGTTTTAGAGTTTCCAGTTTTTCTGTTCTGTTTTTTCCCCATCTTTGTGGTTTTATCTACTTTTGGTCTTTGATGATGGTGATGTACAGATGGGTTTTCGGTGTGGATGTCCTTTCTGTTTGTTAGTTTTCCTTCTAACAGACAGGACCCTCAGCTGCAGGTCTGTTGGAATACCCTGCCGTGTGAGGTGTCAGTGTGCCCCTGCTGGGGGGTGCCTCCCAGTTAGGCTGCTCGGGGGTCAGGGGTCAGGGACCCACTTGAGGAGGCAGTCTGCCCGTTCTCAGATCTCCAGCTGCGTGCTGGGAGAACCACTGCTCTCTTCAAAGCTGTCAGACAGGGACATTTAAGTCTGCAGAGGTTACTGCTGTCTTTTTGTTTGTCTGTGCCCTGCCCCCCAGAGGTGGAGCCTACAGAGGCAGGCAAGCCTCCTTGAGCTGTGGTGGGCTCTACCCAGTTCGAGCTTCCCGGCTGCTTTGTTTACCTAAGCAAGCCTGGGCAATGGCGGGCGACCCTCCCCCAGCCTCGCTGCCGCCTTGCAGTTTGATCTCAGACTGCTGTGCTAGCAATCAGTGAGATTCCGTGGGCGTAGGACCCTCCGAGCCAGGTGTGGGATATAGTCTCGTGGTGCGCCGTTTTTTAAGCCGGTCTGAAAAGCGCAATATTCGGGTGGGAGTGATCCGATTTTCCAGGTGCGTCCGTCACCCCTTTCTTTGACTCGGAAAGGGAACTCCCTGACCCCTTGTGCTTCCCAGGTGAGGCAATGCCTCGCCCTGCTTCGGCTCGCGCACGGTGCGCGCACCCACTGGCCTGCGTCCACTGTCTGGCACTCCCTAGTGAGATGAACCCGGTACCTCAGATGGAAATGCAGAAATCACCCGTCTTCTGCGTCGCTCACGCTGGGAGCTGTAGACCGGAGCTGTTCCTATTCGGCCATCTTGGCTCCTCCCCCCCAACTTTTTTTTAATAAGTAGGAGGAATATACTCTAAAATAATAAAATATAGTAAATACATAAACCAATAACATAATCATTCATTATTATCAAGTATTATGTACTGTACATAATTGTATGTGCCATAATTTTATATGGCTAACAGTGCCGTAGGTTTGTTTACACCAGTATCACCACAAATACATGAGTAATGCATTGTGTTATGATACTACAACCGTTATGATGCCACTAGTGATGGGAAACTACTTCATACAGATGCTAGGGCCTAAGGCTATTCCTGTCTTTGAGGAGCTCTGATCCCAGGGATGAAGGCAGTAAATTCATTAATGAGATAAGCATTATTATAATGATTTCTTTTTTAACATTTAGAAGATGGTTGACTTCTGCCGGGAAGGAGGGCAAGGCTTCACTGAGGTGACATTTTGGTTCGTTTGAAAGGATAATTAGGATTCCATCAGTTGGAGAAGGTGTGAAGTCATTCAAGTCAGAATAATGTGCAAAAGTACAGAGGTATAAAAAGAATGTGGTTCATTAGGTGTCCACATAGGCAAGGGGAAGTTTCTCTTTATAGAAACATTTCATCTCATAATTGAAGGTGTGATTGAAATATAATATTATCATTTTGCAATCCCTAATAAAGGGATCTTAGGCATTGAGCATCAACAGCTGCTAACATCACAAAAAGAGATCGGTATCACCTATGAAGTAGTTTAAAAAAATATCAAGCCTGAGTCTGATCAAACTTGTAGATCCAAATACTATTTTATAGGAAACACAGAAGATGGGGGCAATGTTTAACTATACCATAAGCATGTAACTAGCAACATGGGAGGAATTACAAATGACCCAATTTCTTTAATAAATTAATTGCAAGAAGAAAAAAAGTGGAGACAGACCTATAAATTAAAAAATATCAGTCTCAATGCATGCATCTTATTTGGATTCTAACATAAAGAGGACATTTTATGAGACAATTGGAAATTCAAATACTGGATATTTGATGTTACTCAGGGATTATTATTTTTAGATATGACAGTGGTATCATGGGTTATGATTAATTCATTGTAAATTCGAGCAATGTACTGAAATTTTAATGGATAAAATGTTATGATGAGGAAATTTGCTTCTAAGTAGTATGGCAGAAGAGTAGATGAGGCTATAAGTGACACAATTGGCTATGGGTAATTCAAGCTGGGGTATGGGTACACCAAGTTTCATTATAGTATTCTGTTTGATTTTTCTGTATATTATTTAAAATTTAAAATTAGAATTCCCTGTAATAAGTTTTTTAAAAATGGTATATTTGGGATCTAGTAGCTCCATGTGGCTGAGGCACAGGGACATACAGGGCAGCAGGATATGGGACTATGAAGGGAGTTGGGGTCGCAGGGGTGGTGCTTGGGCTATAAAGTTCTTTTCATGCAGGCAAATGAGTTTCACACCACCCTGGAGACCTAGCGTTCTGAGGTGGAGCCTCTGGAGCAAGGATGGGGGACAGGAGCTGAACAGAGGGGATACTAGGATATTTTAACAAGAACAGCTTTGCTTCTAACTTTTATTAAATTGGGCTTCCAGGTAATATTTTGTTTAAAAACAGGATTCTGAGGCTTCAAAAAATTTCTCTGTAGCCATTGAGAGAACAGTTGAATATTTTAAAGACCATCACTTGAGCCATAGTGCAGAAGACTGGAGGTAGGGAAATCAGCTGGGAGGCTATTTTAATATAGCTGGGAGGCAAATGAATAAAGCATTTGTTTTGAGAGGAATTTAGCTAATGAAGATTTGGTCCCAGGAGGTAAACCTTTTAAGACAATATTTGTAATTATTGTTTCCCAGGCCATACTCCTAGGGAAGACAACAAAGAGGGTGTGGAAATATGCTTACTCCTTGTAACAAGAAAGCCAGTCCTTCTTAGCACCACGGGGGAATAGGCTGGAACCCTGCTCCTTTCTCTTCTATCTGGCTCTTGACAGAGCACACGGAGAACTCATGTCTCCCTTACAACTGTCTCAGCATCTTCTTTGATCAGAGTCTCCAGTCGGTCCTCCTGTGCACCATAACTGATAATTTGGTGAGGTAGGGAGTGATGCCAGCTGTTTGGGTTTACAGTGACCACTTCTATTATTGTTGCTCCTGTCTCAACTATAGCTGCTTTCAGTATGCACCACCAAATCTACTTGACAGTACTCTACCTTCTTATAGCAGCTTAAACTCCAGAGTGTAAGACCCCAACAACTAGCCATCTCTTCTTCCCTTTTCTGTGAAATCTTAGAGTCTGTCTGACTAGGCAAATCCACTGACTTTCCCTCCTAGTAATCTCCCTTAAATGTAATGTCTCACTGAGCCCTGCGCCTTTAAAACACACGGACACATACTCATGCATCAAGCTGCTTACAGCTAATACAAATGAACTATTAACATTCCAGACTCTGCTAGGTGCCTGTAATCCTAACACTTTGGGAAGCTGAGGTGGGAGGATCGCTTGAGCCCAGGAGTTTGAGACCAGCCTGGGCAACACAGTGAGGCCCCATCTCTATAAAAAACCCAAAAATTAGCCGGGCGTGGGATCACGTGCCTGTAGTCCCAGCTACTCAGGAGGCTGAGGGAGAAGGATCATTTGAACATGGAAGGTTGAGGCTGCAGTGAGCTGTGATCATGCCACTGTACTCCAGCCTGGGTGACAAAGTGAGACCTTGTCTAAAAATAAAAATAACATTTAGATCTTGTCTAAAAATAAAAAACATTCCAGACTTGGTGAAAATCATTTAGGTACATCTTTATGTGTCTCTATCCCTCTGGCTTTCAGTCTATGATGTCCTGGTGGGCGGGACGCATGTTTCTTAACCTTGCCTTTGCCCCTCTGACTTGATGCTTGAGTGAAGCCTCTTTAGTTCTTACTTTTTGTGCTCATTAAGATCTTAGCCTTCTTGAATTATGGAACTCCTTGAGAATCTGATGATTGTTAACGGACCTGCTCCAGAGAAATGCACACACATAGTATTTTGCCTACAATTTGAGAGTCTCTAGAATTTTAAAGCCGTTGCAATTTAAATGCATCAGGAAGACTTGACAGCAGAGAGTTTCTTGATAAAAATGCAGTATTCCTTTATTGCTGCTTGTTTGGTTGGTTAAAAAATATGCGATATTTCTTGTCTTACCCTAGCATTTCTGGTGCCAGTATCACCAATTTAAACAATCTCCCTGGTAATTCTAAAGTTCACTAAGATTTGAGAAGTTCTGCCCTAAAGACTCAGCTTATCTTCACAGTCTATCTCATCTTCTGCTCCCAGCCACTTAACTCCTGCTACAGGGGTTCAAACTCTGGAGTCCTGGTTGTTATCTAAAGGGAACAACTGCCTTCCTGTAGGGCTAAAGTGAAGCCCCTTCATGGAGAAGCACTAGAGTCTGACAGTGGGCCCAGGTCTTCTTCATTTTCAGGTATAGTTCTGAATTCAGAAAGCCAAGTCATGTCCCAGAGAGCTGCACTTCCCTCCTTCTTTCTGTCCATCTCTCATCAATTATTTCTGTACTCACCTTCCCCCAGTTCAGACTGGAACTTTCCCTCTTCTGGAGTTGTTGCTTTCCACCATACAAGATGTCTTGTGCTTCTGCATGTTGGCATCCAGGTGTATTATTATTCCTTTGTGGTAGCCAGCGGTCCAGACTTAGAGTGCCTTGTAAGTGCCTCTAAGTAGGATATAGTAAAAAGGTTTGCAGAGTTAAGCTTACATCCCAGCAGGTCCAGGTACTTCTTTGAGGTACAAAACTGATGACAGGGCTGGGCTCAGTGGCTCACGCCTACAATTCCAGCACTTTGGGAGGCCGAGGTGAGCAGATTACTTGAAGTTAGGAGTTTGAGACCAGCCTGGCCAACATGGTGAAATCCCATCTCTACTAAAAATACAAAAATTAGCTGGGTGTGGTGGTGCATGCTTGTATTTCCAGCTACTTGAGAGGCTGAGGCAGAAGAATGGCTCAGGAGGCGGAGGTTGCAGTGAGCCAAGATTGTGTCACTGCACTCCAACTTGAGTGACAGAGTGAGTGAGACTCTGTCTCAAAAACAAACAAACAAACAACAAACTGATGACAGAGCAGAGAAGGTCATATTGAGTAACTTAATTTATTATTTTTACTAGCTATAAACAATTTAAAAAATGTAATAATTGAAAATAATTTAGAAAGTTCAGAAGGGGCCAGGCACAGTGGGTCATGTCTGTTATCTCAGCACTTTGGGAGGCTGAGGTGGGAGGATTACTTGAGCCTAGGAGTTCAAGACCAGCCTGGGCAACATAGTGAGATCCCTGTCTCTACAAAAAAATAAATTAGTCAGGTGTGGTGGCATGTACCTGTATTCCCAGCTACTTGGCAGACTGAGGCAGGAGGATCCCTTGAACCCAGGAGGTTGAACCTGCTGCATAGCCAGTGTGACAGAGTGAGATAAATAAATAAATAAATAAGAAAGTACAGCAAATGTTTTGTTTTGTTTTGTTTTGTTTTAAGTGGAGGCTAAGTCAATTATAATCCTAGTTTTTTAAGTAGAGGCTAAGTCAATTATAATCCTAGTTCCTGCCATCCAGAGGCAACCATTATTAACATTCTGGCATCCTTCCATCTAGTGTTTTTCTATTTTTAAAAAAATAGAAATTATACAATATATACAACACAGTTACCTGCTTTTCTTTGCCTAACCTTGTTTTATAACATTTCCCAATTAATTCTTCAAAATAGTATTTTCTTTTCATGGCTGCATGATATTTAATTAAATAAATATACCATTATGTAACTTTTGCTCAATTGTTGGATACTTAAGTGTAATACCTATGTATAGTATTATAAATATGCTGTAATAAACATCTTTGTACCTAAACTTTTTCTTCTGGATTTTTTCCTTAGAAGAGGAATTGCTGGGTTAGAAATTATGAACATTTTTAAGACTCTTGATATACAGTACTAAATTATTTTCCAGAAAGATTAGAGTATGTAGCCTTTTCAGATTGGGTTCTTTTACTTAGAAATAGCATTTAAGGCTCTTTCCTGTCATGTTATGGTTTGATAGCTCATTTCTTCTTATTGCTCAATAATATTCCATTGTATGGCTGTACCACAGTTTATCCATTTACCTGGATAAACAAATCCAAAAACATCTTGGGTACTTCTAAATTTTAGCAATTATGAATAAAGCTGCTGTAAACATTCATGTGCAGGTTTTTGTGAGGATGTAAGTTTTCAATTAATTTGAGTAAATACCAAGGAGCATGATATGGTATGGATTTGTGTTCCCACCCAAATCTCATGTCGAACTGTAATCCCCAGTGTTGGAGGAGGGGCTTGGTGGAAGGTGATTGGCTCATGGGGGTAGAGTTCCCCCTTGCTGTTCTCATGAAAATGAGTGAGTTCTCATGAGATCTCGTTTAAAAATGTGTAGCACCTCTTCCTTCACTGTCTTCCTTCTGCTCCAGCCATGTAACATGTGCCAGCTTCCCCTTTGCCTTCCGCCATGATTCTAAGTTGCCCGAGGCCTCCCAGAAGCAGAAACCTGTACAGCCTGCAGAACCATGAGACAATTAAACCTCTTTTCTTTATAAACTACCCAGTTTCAGGTATTTCTTTATAGCAGTGTGAGAACAGACTAGTACAGAGCACAATTCCTGAATCCTATGGTAAGCCTGTGCTTAGCTTTGTAAACTGAAATTGCCTTTTCCTCCAGCGGTGAGGAAGAGTTCCTGCCGTTTCCCATCCTCTCCAGCACTTGGTGTAAATGTTTGTGTTTTGGATTTCAGTCGTTCTAATAGGTATGTAGTGGTATCTCGTTCTTGTTGTTTTCTCTCTCATCATTGCCTTGATTTGCAGTCTCCTAATTCTGCATGGTGCTGAGCATCTTTTCATCTGCATATCTATCATCTTTATATCTTCTTTGGTAAAGTTTTCAGATCTTTTGCCCTTTTTAAATTTTTTTAAATTAAGTTTTAAGAGTTCATATATTTTGGATACCAATCCTTTATCAGATAAGTGGAATTTTTTTTTTTTTTTTTTTTTTTTAAACAGAGTCTTGCTCTGTCGCCCAGGCTGGAGTGCAGTGGCGTGATCTCGGCTCACTGCAACCTCCGCCTCCTAGGTTCCAGCGATCCTCATGCCTCAGCCTCCTGAGTAGCTGGGATTACAGGTATGTGCCACCATGACTGGCTAACTTGTATTTGTAGTAGAGATGGGATTTCACCATGTTGTCCAGGCTGGTCTCAAACTCCTGACCTCAGGTGATTTGCCCGCGTCGACCTCCCAAAGTGCTGGGATTAGAGGCGTGAGCCACTGCGGCCGGCTGTTTTCCAGACAGGGTCTCACTCTGTCAACCAGTCTGGAGTGCAGCCTTGACCTCCTGGGCTTAAGGGATCCTCTCGTCTCAGCCTCCTGAGTAGCTGGGACTATAGTCTCACTATGTTGCCCAGGCTGGTCTTGAATTCCTGGGCTTGAGCGATCATGCTGCCTCAGCTTCTCAAAGTGCTAGGATTCCACATCTTTGCTATTGTGAATAGTGCTGAGATGAACATACATGTGCATGTGTCTTTATGATAGAATGATTTTTATTCCTTTGGGTATGTACCCAGTAATGGGATTGCTGGATTGAATGGTAGTTTTTTATTTTATTTTATTATTATTATACTTTAAGTTTTAGGGTACATGTGCACAACGTGCAGGTTTGTTACACATGTATACTGTGCTGCACCCATTAACTCATCATTTAGCATTAGGTATATCTCCTAATGCTATCCCTCCCCCATGCCCCCACCCCACAACAGTCCCCGGTGTGTGATGTTCCCCTTCCTGTGTCCATGTGTTCTCATTGTTCAATTCCCACCTATGAGTGAGAACATGTGGTGTTTGGTTTTTTGTCCTTGCGATAGTTTGCTGAGAATGATGGTTTCCAGCTTCATCCATGTCCCTACAAAGGACATGAACTCATCATTTTTTATGGCTGCATAGTATTCCATGGTGTATATGTGCCACATTTTCTTAATCCAGTCTATCATTGTTGGACATTTGGGTTGGTTCCAAGTCTTTGCTATTGTGAATAGTGCCGCAATCAATCTAGATGCCCATCAACAGTGGACTTGAAAAAGAAAATGTGGTACATATACACTGTGGAATACTACACAGCCATAAAAAAGAATAAAATCATGTCTTTTGCGACAACATGGCTGGAGCTAGAGGCCATTATACTGAGAGAATTAATGCAGGAACAGAAAACCAAATACTGCATGTCCTTACTTACAAGTGGAAGCCAAACACTGAGTACACGTGGACACAAAGAAGGGAACAATAGACACCAGAGCCTACTTGAGGGTGGAGAGTGAGAGGAGGGTGAGGACTGAAAAACTACCTATTGAGTACTATGCTGATTAAATGGGTGACAAGATTATTTATATACCAAACCCCTGCAACACACAATTTACCCATGCAACAAACCTGCACATGTATCCCCTAAACCTAAAATAAAAGTTGGAAAGGGAAAAATGTCAATAAATAAATAAACTCAATGTTCATTTAGAAACAACAAAACAAAACAAAAAAACAAACACAAAGTGCTAGGATTATGGGCATGAGCCACAGCACCTGGCCTATCAGATAAGTGTTCTGCAAATATTTTCTTTCGGTCTGTGGCTTGTATTTTCATTTTTGTAACTTACAAACTTCTAAATGATTGAGTAAATCAAGAAGGAAAAGATAGAGTACACAGGCATTAAAAGTTACCTACATAAACAAAATAAGATATTCAAAAAATGGCAAAATATTTTCAGCAGATATGACAAATCATTAAATGTGTTCATTATATGAAAAGCTGATATATACATATACATATGTCATATATATACATATATATAGCCAGAAGACTTGGACAGATAATTAATAAAAGTGGTTATATAACAAATAAATATGTGGAAAATTGTTTACTCTTGCTAGTAATAAAATAAGTGCAAATAAAACAATAAAGTATTTCCACTTTTTGGGCTTATCAAGTTAGCCAAAAAATTTTCAATGCTATTGTCTAATAATGTGTTGGAAAAGCTACTTATACATGGCTGAGAGGAGTCTAAAATGGCAAAGCAATTCGCTGATACAGGAGGTCTTTTAAATTATTTTTATTTATTTTTTAAATTTTTTGAGAAAGGGTCTCGCTGTGTCACCCAGGCTGGAGAGCAGTGGTGCAATCGTGTCTCACTGCCGCCTCAACCTCATGGGCCCAAGCAATCTTTCTGCTTCAGTCTTCTGAGTATCTGAGACCACAGGTGGGAGCCACCATGCCCAGCTAATTTTTTTTAATTTTTATATTTTGTAGAAACAGGTCTCACTATGTTGCCCAGGCTGGTCTTGAACTCCTCGGTTCAAGTGAACCTTCTACCTCTGCCTCCCAAAGTTCTGGGATCACAGGCATGAACCACTGTGCCCAGCCAAGGTCTTTAAAAATGTCAATGAATGAAGCATAGTTGTTAAGAATGCAAACTTTGGAGTCATGAAAACTTTATTATAGGCCAGGCACAGTGGCTTACGCCTGTAATCCCAACACTTTGGGAGGTCAAGGAGGGCGGATCACTTGAGGTCAGGAGTTCGAACCAGCCTGGCCAACATGGTGAAACCTCGTCTCTACTAAAAATACAAAAATTAGCTGGGCATGGTGGCACATACCTATAATCCCAGCTACTGGGGAGGCTGAGGCATGAGAATCACTTGAACCCGGGTGGCAGAGGTTGCAGTGAGCCAAGATCACACCAGTGCACTCCAGCCTGGGCGACAGAGTGAAACCTTGTCTCAGAAAAAAAAAAAAAAAAAAAAAAAAAGAAAACTTGAGTATAAATTCTGACTCTATTTTTATCCATAATATAGGGATAATAATGCTGTCTATCTCATAAGGTTATTGTCTGGTTTAAATGAGAGAAAGCCTGTAAAGCACTTGTAAGAGTAATGGACACATGGTGGCAGAGCTGAATTTCCAACACAGTTCTTCCTGATATCAGTGCTTTTCTTTGCTAGTCTTTTTTTTTAATGAATAGGAAATTCAAACAACGTAGAAGTAAATAAAGCATCAAAGCCTTCCCTTTCCCTCTGCATCTCCACTTCCATTTTCATTTTTCACAGAAAAATATTTGCTGTTAAGAGTTTTATTCAAAACCCCTCCTATATATTTATAGGCATAAAAATAGATACTTTTACATGCACAGTTCCCTTCTTCCCTTTCTCTCTTCTTTCTTTCCTCATTCCCTCCCTTTCTTCCTTCCTCCCTGCCTCCATCCCTTCCTCCCTCCTTTCCTTCCTTCTTTAAATAAAGAGTGATGATTCTGTGTGCATTGTTCTGCAACTCAACAGTATGATTTGAACATCTGCCCGTATCAGTCCCTCTGCAGAGCACTCTATTGTATGGCCACACTAAATTTATTTGATCTTTCCCCTATTGATGGATGTTTTTGCTGTTTCCGATTTCTGCTCCACCAAATAATGTTTCATTGAAAATCATTTTGCCTATATTTTGCATATATGTGGGAGAAGCATAGTAGCATTTTTTTTAGTTGTGATGAGTTATATGGGGTAATGCTTCCATTTTTATTCTCTGTGCTCACCTAGGATTATTAGCATTTATTGAAGAATGCAGAGCTCAGTTAGGGGGTCTAGAATGTTGTCTTTGAGCAGGATTATGCCATGCACATTGGTAAGTCTGAGATACTTGCTGTGTTTTCATTTACTTGACACTGTTGTGCTGCTGAGCCAACCACTAACATGAGTTGAACTGCATGTCTATGCCTCTAATAGCTGATAGTGTGCTGAGAAGAGAGGTAAGAGACCCACAGAAAAGTTTTAGAGATAATAATAGCAGACATGTAAAATTCTAGGGACTTTAAAATCACAGCCAGGCACAGTGGCTCATGCCTCTAATCTCAGCACTTTGGGAGGCCAAGGCAGACAGATCACTTGAGGTCAGGAGTTCTAGACTACCCTGGCCAACATGGTGAAACCCTGTCTCTACTAAAAAAAATACAAAAAATTCGCCAGGCATGGTGGTGCATTGTGACAATGTCCTGGGACATAAATTGCTCCCAGCTACTTGGGAGTCTGAGGCAAGAGAATTGCTTGAACCTGGGAGGCAGATGTTGCAGTGAGCTGAGATCGTTCCACTGCACTCCAGCCTGGGCAACAGAGTGAGACTCCATCTCAAAAAAAAACCCAAAAACAAAACTCGCAGGGAAAAGCTTTTGTGAGAGATGGGCTCAGGATGAGGATTTGGAATGAATGTAATACATTATGTAATGCCCTAGAAGTATACTGGTAATACAATGTGATAAGCAACACATTTGACAATTTCTAAATTTTTAATTCCATGATTTACGAACTTAGAAACTATATATGACAGAGTGTTCAAAAAATTGTTTTGTGGGGTTTCACTTCTGTGTGAGGAATATTAATGTGAGGAGTGTTAAATGGAGCAGGACACTAGAGGTGGTAAGGACAGATTGTATTCAGTACTACTGCAATAGGGGAAAGAGACTTCAGTGTAGAACTGAGCTCAATTCTGAATACAAGGACAAATGGGGACTTACAGTCAAGGAGCAGAGTGAGGGGAGGTCAGAGGATGGAAAAATTAGTTTGCCTAAAGCAGAGCTGTTACCTAGAGAGAAGCACACCAGTGATTTCTATCCCCATTCCTCAGCTCTGGAACTGTGGCTCTGGTATTTTTCCTAGGGGGAGAGGCAGACTCTAAACAAATAAATCTAAAGTGTTCCCATAAGGAATGGAGTTTGATACAGGATGTAGGGAAGTTCAAGTCTAAGGGTTCTCTCAAACAATGGCAGTTTCATTAGAAAGCAATTAAGAGGCAGCTGGTGGCTTTATGATAGATACAAGCGAACCCACTGACCAACTAGTTTACCAGAGAGCATCAGGGAAAAGGATTGCTAAGAAGAGCCCTCCTGGGGACGGAGCAAACCTTAAACATGCATCTCAAAAATGAACCCTGCAAGGGAGTCCTAATTTAATTGGATTAGCTGTGGAGCAATTTATGTCTCAGGACATTGTCACAAACAATAGAGCAATCAGCTGACAATTAGTGAAGCATAAGAGCTGGGAGTGATCAAGGGAAGAGGCAGTAGAAGAGAGCCCTGCTAAAATAACATTACTGACATCCTAGGGTGGCTGTGCATATGCCCAATGTTGCACCCTCTGAGGAACAACATCAGAGGCTTTACAGTGTGAAGGAAATAGACTTCACTAAAATAATCCACCCAGACAATATACAAACAGGCATACAACAATAACAAGCCTTGGCATCAGAGGGAGGGGACTGATATCCAGAACTTCTACAATATATCATCTGAAGCATTTGTTTTCAACAGAAATTATGCTAACGTCAAGGAAACAGGAAAGTGTGACCTATACACAGGATAAAAATCAGTCAACAGAAACTACTTGTGAGAGGGACAGATGTCAGACTTAACAAAGACTTCAAAGTAGCCATTATGAAAGTAAGGAAACCGTGCTTAAGGAAGTAAAAGAAGATAGGATGACAATATTTTATTATGTAGAGAATATCAGTAAAGTGATAGAAACTATAAAAAAGAATCAAGTAGACTTTGTGAAGTTAAAAAGTTCAGTAACTGAAATAAAATCACTAGAGAGGCTCAACAGTAGATTTGAACTGGCAGAAGAGAGAATTGAACTTGAAGATAGATCAGCAGAGATTATGAAATCCAAAGACAGAAGAATGAAGAAAAACGAACAGAACCTCAGAGGTATCTGAAGCGGCTGTAACAATGTCAGACAAAATAAAATTTAAAATAAAAATGTTACTAGAGATAAAGAAGGACATTTTATAATAATAAAGGGGCCAATCTATCAGGAAGACATAAGAATTATAAACATATATGCACCTATTAACAGCATCCCAAAATACATGAAACAAAAACTGACAGAAATGAAAGGAGAGATGACAATTTGATAATAGTCCTTGGAGACTTCAATACCTTCAGCAATAGATAGAACAAATAGGCGGAAGATCGGTAGGAAACAGAAGACTTGACCATTATAAACAAACTAATCCTAACAGATACTCCAGGAGTAGCAGAATATAAATTCTTCTTAAGTGCATATGAAACATTCTTCAGGATAGACCATATGCTAGACCATAAAACAAACCTCAATACATTTAAAAGGATTGAAATGCTTCAAAGTATGTTCTTCAACTACATGGAATGAAATGAGAAATCAACAACTGAATAAGAGAAATTCACAAATACATGGAAATTAACACACTGAAAACCAATGGGTTAAAGAAGAGTATCAAGAGAAGCTGAGTGCAGTGTGTGCCTGTAGTCCCAGCTACTTGTGGGGCTGAGTTGGGAGAATCACTGGAGCTGAGGAGTTTGAGGTCAGCCAGGGTAACATAATGAGACCCTGTCTTAAAAACAAACACAAAACAAACAACAACAACAAAAAACACACAAAATAAAAGAGAAAATTCATTGAGATGTATAAAAACTAAGAAAAAATAGCCAGGTGTGGTGGCTCATGCCTGTAATCCTAGCACTTTGGGAAGCCAAGGTGGGAGAATTGCTTGAGTTCAGGAGTTTAAGACCAGCCTAGGCGACATAGCAAGACCTTATTTCCACCAAAAATAAAAAAAATTTAGCTGGGCAGTGGTGGGGCATGCCTGTAGTCCCAGCTACTGAGGGGGCTGAGGTGGGAGAATTGCTTGAGCCCAGGAGATCGAGGCTGCAGCTATGATTGTGCCACTGCACTCCAGCCTAGGCAACAGAGTAAGACCCTGTCTGAAAAAAAAAAAAAAAAAAAAGAATGAAAAAAATAACTTATGGGATACAACTAAAGCTGTACTTAAAGGAAATTTTTAGCTATAAACATCTATTTTATAAAAGAAGAATAATCTCAAATCAATAAACTAAACTTCCACCCTGACACTTAAGGAAAAAGAAGAGCAAACCAAACCTCAGGCAAGTAGAATAAAGGAAGTAATAAAGGCTAGAGTGAAAATTAATGAAATAGATAATTTAAAAAATAGAGAAAAAAAATCAAACCCAAAAGCCAATTCCTTGAAAAGATCAACAAAATCAACAAACATTTTAGCTAGACTGAACAAGAGAAAAAGAGAAGACTCAAGTTGCTAAAATCAGAAATGAAAATGGGACATCACTACTGATCTAATAGAAATAAAAAGTATTATAAAATAATACTATGAACAATAGTATGCCAATAAATTAGATAATTTAGATAAAGTGAATAAATCCCTGGAAAGAGACAAATTACCAAAGGTGACTCAAGAAAATATAGAAAGTTTGAATAGATCTTTATCAAGTAAAAATATTGGACAAGTAATATAAAATTGCCAACAACAACAACAACAACAACAACAAAATTTCAGGCCTAGATTTCTTCTCTGGCAAATTGTAGCAAACATTTAAAGAAGAATTTATAGAAATATTTACAAACTTATCCAAAAAAAAAAAGAAGGATGAATACTTTTCAGTTTATTCTATGAGGTCAGTATTATCCTGATACCAAAACCAGACAAGCACATAAAAATAAAACTGCAGACCAATATCTTTATGAGTATAGACCCTGGCTGGGTATGGTGGCTCACACCTATAATCCCAGCCCTTTTAGAAGTTGAGGTGAGAGAATGGCTTTGAGCCTAGGAGTTCAAGGCCAGCCTGCACAACATAGTGAGACCCCCATCTCTACAAAAATAATTAAAAATTAGCTGGGTGTGGTGGTGAACACCAGCAGTCCCAGCTACTTGGGAGGCTGAAGTGGAAAGATCTTTTGATCCTGGGAGGTAGGGGCTGCAGTGAGCTGTTATCACACCACTGCACTCCAGCCTGGGTGACAGAGCAAGACCCTGTCTCAAGACCCTCTCCAAGACAGACAAACAAAAAAACCCAAATGAGACGACAGACTCCCAAATCCTCAAAAAAATACTAGCAAACAGGGTATATCAACATATAAAAATGCTTGTACACCATGAGCATGTTAAACGTATCCCAGTGATTTATTTATTTGGAGACAAAGCCTTGCTCTATCCCCAAGTCTGGAGGTCAGTGGCATGATCTTGGCTCGCTGCAACCTCCGCCTCTTGGGTTCAAGCGATTCTCATGCCTCAGCCTCCCAAGTAGCTGGGATTACAGGTGCCCAGCTAAGTTTTGTATTTTTAGTAGAGACCAGGTTTTGCCATGTTGGCCAGGCTGGTCTCAAACTCCTGAACTCAGGTCATCTGCCTGCCTCAGCCTCCCAAAATGTTGGGATTACAGGCGTGAGCCACCACACCTGGCCCTAGCGCTCTATTATAAGATTGGTTTAACATCCAAAAATCAACCAATAGGACAAAAAATAATAGGTGTGTTCCCATAGATGCAGGAAAAAAAATTTGCAGAAATCTAACATGCTCTCATGATAAAAACACTCAACAAACTAGAAATAGAAGATAATTTTCTTAACCTGATAAAGGACATCTACAAAAAAACCCACAGCTAACATCATACATCATCTCGGCTCACTGCAACCTCCGCTCCCAGTTTCAAGAGATTCTACTGCCTCAGCCTCCCAAGTAGCTGGGATTACAGGCGCATGCCATCACTCTGTGGTGCCTGGCTAATTTTTTGTATTTTAGTAGAGACAGGGTTTCACTGTGTTGCCCAGGCCGGTCTTGAACTCCTGAGCTCAGGCAATCTGCCTGCCTTGGCCTCCCAAAGTGCTGGGATTACAGGTGTGAACCACCATGCCCGGCTTAATATTTTTAAGATGGCAATACTCCCCAAACTGATCTGATCTTCAGATCAACATGGTCCCTGTCAAAATTCAAGCTGGCTTCTTAGCAGAAATGGAGAAGCTAATCCTAAAATCACATGGGAATTCAAAGGATCTAGAGTAACCACAACATTCTTGAAAAAGAAAAAGAAAGTTGGAGGACTCATGCTTCCCAATTTCAGAACTTACTACAAAGCTACAGTAATTAGGACAATTTGGAAGTGGCATAAGAATAGATATATAGAATGGAATACAATTAAGAGTCAAAAAATAAGGCCATATATTTACAGCCAATTGATTTTTTTTCTTCGTTTTTTTTTTTTTTTTTTTGAGATGGAGTCTTGTTCTGTCTCCCAGGCTGGAGTGCAGTGGCATGATCTCAGCGTACTGCAATCTCCACCTCCCAGGTTCAAGTGATTCTCCTGCTTCCGCCTTCCAAGTAGTTGGGATTACAGGCGCGTTCCATGACTCCCAGCTAATTTTTGCATTTTCTGTAGAGACAGGGTTTCACCATATTGGCCAGGCTGGTCTCAGACTCCTGCCCTCAAGTGATCCACCTGCCTCAGCCTCCCAAAGTGCTGGGATTACAGGTGGGAGCCACCACACTCGGCCCCAATTGATTTTTGATATGAAGAGAGAACAATCTCTTCCACAAACTGTGTTGAGACACCTGGATATCCACATGCAAAATAATGAAATTTGATTCCTACCTCACACTGTATATAAACATTAACTCAAAATGGATCAAAGACTTAAATGTAAGACCTGAAACCATACAACTGTTAGAAGAAAATACAGGGGGTAAATCTTTATGACCTTAGATTTGGCAATGGATTTTTGGATATGACATCAAAAGCATTAGAAACAAAAGAAAAAAATAGATGTCTTAGCATGAGCTGCTATGACAGAATACCATAGGCTGGGTGGCCTAAGTAACAGAAATGTATTGGCTTCTAGTTCTGGAGGCTAGAAATCTGAGATCAGGTGTCAGCATGATCGCGTTCTTGTGAAGGCTTTCTTCCTGGCTTGCAAACAGCTACCTTCTCACTGTGTCCTCACACAGCGAAGAGAGTGAGAGAGAGCCAGCAAGTTCTCTGGTGTCTCTTCTTATAAAGGCACTAATTCCATCATGAGGGCTCCACCCTCATGACCTCATCTAAATCTAATTATCTCCCAAGGCCCCATCTCCAAATACCATTATGCTGGGGATTAGGGTTTCAACACATGCATTTTGGAGGCAGGGGACACAATTCAGTCCATGGCAGTAGATAGATTGCGATGATTTTTATAGATAAAAATTAAAGGACATTGCAGCATTCCAATATGGCCAAATAGGAACAGCTCCGGTCTGCAGCTCCTAGTGTGATTGATGAAGAAGATGGGTGATTTCTGCATTTCCAACTGAGGTACCTGGTTCATCTAATTGGGACTGGTTGGACAGTGGGTACAGCCCATGGAGGGCGAGCTGAAACAGGGCGGGGCATTGCCTCACTGGGGAAGCTCAAGGGGTCGGGGGATTTCCCTTTCCTAGCCAAGGGAAGCTGTGACAGACTGTACCAGGAAAATCGGGACACTCCCGCCCAAATACTGCACTTTTCCAATGGTCTTAGCAAACAGCACACCAAGAGATTTTATCCTGCACCTGGCTCAGCGGGTCCCATCCCCACGGAACCTTGCTCACTGCTAATGCAGCAGTCCAAGATCGAACTGCGAGATGGCAAGCCTGGCTAGGGGAGGGGCATCCACCACTGCTGAGGCTGGAGTAGGTAAACAAAGTGGCCAGGAAGCTTGAACTGAGTGGAGCCCATCCCAGCTCAATCAGGACCCCTGCCTCTGTAGACTCCACCTCTGGGGGCAGGGCATAGCTGAACAAAAGGCAGCAGAAACTTCTGCAGACTTAAACGTCCCTGTCTGACAGCTCTGAAGAGAGCAGTGGTTCTCCCAGCATGGTGTTTGAGCTCTGAGAACGGACAGACTGCCTCCTCAAGTGGGTCCCTGACCCCTGTGTAGACTAACTTGGAGACACCTCCCAGTAGGGGCTGACTGACACCTCATACATATGGGTGCCCCTCTGAGATGAAGCTTCCAGAGGAAGGGTCAGGCAGCAATATTTGCTGTTCTGCAGCCTCCACTGGTGATACCCAGGCAAACAGGGTCTGGAGTGGACCTCCAGCAAACTCCAACAGAGCTGCAGCTGAGGGACCTGACTGTTAGAAGAAAAACTAACAAACAGAAAGGAATAGCATCAACATCAACTAAAAGGCCATCCACACCAAAACCCCGTCTGTAGGTCACCATCATCAAAGACCAAAGGTAGATAAAACCACAAAAATGGGGAGAAACCAGAGCAGAAAAGCTGAAAATTCTAAAAACCAGAGAGCCTCTTCTCCTCCAAAGGATTGCAGTTCCTCGCCAGCAATGGAACAAAGCTGGATGGAGAATGACTTTGACAAGCTAACAGAAGTAGGCTTCAGAAGGTCAGTAATAACAAACCTCTCCGAGCCAAAGGAGGATGTTCGAACCCATCGCAAGGAAGCTAAAAATGTTGAAAAAAGATTAGACGAATAGCTAGCTAGAATAAACAGTGTAGAGAAGACCTTAAATGACCCGATGGAGCTGAAAACCATGGCACAAAAACTACGTGACGCATGCACAAGCTTCAGTATAGCTGATTCAATCAAGTGGAAGAAAGGGTATCAGAGATTGAAGATCAAATTAATGAAATAAAGTGAGAAGAGAAGTTTAGAGAAAAAAGAATTAAAAAAAACAAACAAAGCCTCCAAGAAATATGGGACTATGTGAAAAGACCAAATCTACATTTGATTGGTGTACCTGAAAGTGATGGAGAGAATGGAACCAAGCTGGAAAACACGCTTCAGGATATTATCCAGGAGGACTTCCCCAACCTAGCAAGGCAGGCCAACATTCAAATTCAGGAAATACAGAGAACACCACAAAGATACTCCTCAAGAAGAGCAACTCCAAGACACATAATTGTCAGATTCACCAAGGTTGAAATGAAGGAAAAAATGTTAAGGGCAGCCAGAGAGAAAGGTCAGGTTACCCACATAGGGAAGCCCATCAGACTAACAGCAGATCTCTCAGAAGAAACTCTACAAGCCAGAAGAGAGTGGGGACCAATATTCAACATTCTTAAGGAAAAGAATTTTCAACCCCAAATTTCATATCCAGCCAAACTAAGCTTCATAAGTGAAAGAGAAATAAAATCCTTCACAGACAAGCAAATGCTGACAGATTTTGTCACCACCAGGCCTGCCCTAAAAGAGCTCCTGAAGGAAGCACTAAACTTGGAAAGGAAAAACTGGTACCAGCCACTGCAAAAACATACCAAATTGTAAAGACCATTGATGCTAGGAAGAAACTGCATCAACTAACGGGCAAACTAACCAGCTAACATCATAATGACAGGATCAAATTCACACATAACAATATTAACCTTAAATGTAAATGCGCTAAATGCCCCAATTAAAAGACACAGACTGGCAAATTGGATAAAGAGTTAAGACCCATCAGTGTGCTGTATTCAGCAGACCCATCTCACGTGCAGAGACATACATAGCCTCAAAATAAAGGGATGGAGGAAGATCTACCAAGCAAATGGAAAGCAAAAAAAAGCAGGGGTTGCAATCCTAGTCTCTGATAAAACAGACTTTAAACCAACAAAGATCAAAAGAGACAAAGAAGGCCATTACATAACGGTAAAGGGATCAATTCAACAAGAAGAGCTAATTATCCTAAATATATATGCACCCAATACAGGAGCACCCAGATTCATAAAGCAAGTCCTTAGAGACCTACAAACAGACTTAGACTCCCACACAATAATAATGGGAGAATTTAACACCCCACTGTCAATATTAGACAGATCAATGAGACAGAAGGTTAACAAGGATATCCAGGAATTGAACTCAGCTCTGCACCAAGAAGACCTAATAGACATCTACAGAACTCAACCCCCAAATCAACAGAATATACATTCTTCTCAGCACCACATTGTACTTATTCCAAAATTGACCACATAGTTGGAAGTAAAGCACTCCTCAGCAAATATAAAAGTACAGAAATCACAACAAACTGTCTCTCACACCACAGTGCAATCAAATTAGAACTCAGGATTAAGAAACTCACTCGAAACCACTCAACTACATGGAAACTGAACAACCTGCTCCTGAATGACTACTGGGTAAATAACGAAATGAAGGCAGAAATAAAGATGTTCTTTGAAACCAATGACAACAAAGACACAACGTACCAGAATCTCTGGGACACATTTAAAGCAGTCTGTAGAGGGAAATTTATAGCACTAAATGCCCACAAGAGAAAGCAGGAAAGATCTAAAATCGACACCCTAACATCACAATTAAAAGAACTAGAGAAGCAAGAGCAAACAAATTCAAAAGCTATCAGAAGGCAAGAAATAACTAAGATCAGAGCAGAACTGAAGGTAATAGAGACATAAAAAAACCCTTCAAAAAATAAATGAATCCAGGAGCTGGGTTTTTGAAAAGATCAACAAAATTGATAGACTGCTAGCAAGACTAATAAAGAAGAAAAGAGAGAAGAATCAAACAGACGCAATAAAAAATGATAAAGGGGATATCACCACTGATCCCACAGAAATACAAACTATCATAAGAGAATACTATGAACACCTCTATGCAAATAAACTAGAAAATCTAGAAGAAATGGATAAATTCCTAGACACATACACCCTCCCAAGACTAAACCAGGAAGAAGTCGAATCCCTGAATAGACCAGTAACAAGTTCTGAAATGGAGGCAATACTTAATAGCCTGCCAACCAAAAAAAAATCCAGGGCCAGATGGATTCACAGCCGAATTCTACCAGCGGTACAAGGAGGAGCTGGTACCATTCCTTCTGAAACTATTCCAATCAATAGAAAAAGAGGGAATCCTCCCTAACTCATTTTATGAGGCCAGCATCATCCTGATACCAAAGCCTGGCAGAAACACAGCAAAAAAAGAGAATTTTAGACCAATATCCCTGATGAACATCGATGCAAAAATCCTCAATAAAATACTGGCAAACCGAATCCAGCAGCACATCAAAAAGCTTATCCACCAAGATCAAATTGGCTTCATCCCTGGGATGCAAGGCTGGTTCAACATACGCAAATCAATAAACGTAATCCATCACATAAACAAAACCAAAGAGAAAAACCACATGATTATCTCAATAGATGGAGAAAAGGCCTTTGACAAAATCCAACAGCCCTTCATGCTAAAAACTCTCAATAAACTAGGTATTGATGGAACATATCTCAAAATAATAAGAGCTATCTATGACAAACTCACAGCCAGTATCATACCAAATGGGCGAAAACTGGAAGCATTCCCTTTGAAAACTGGCACAAGACAGGGATGCCCTCTCTCACCACTCCTATTCAACATAGTGTTGGAAGTTCTGGCCAGGGCAATCAAGCAAGAGAAATAAATAAAGGGTATTCAATTAGGAAAAGAGGAAGTCAAATTGTCCCTGTTTGCAGAAGACATGATTGTATATTTAGAAAACCCCATCATCTCAGCCCAAAATCTCCTTAAGCTGATAACCAACTTCAGCAAAGTCTCAGGATACAAAATCAATGTACAAAAATCACAAGCATTCTTATACACAAATAACAGACAAACAGAGAGCCAAATCATGAGTGAACTCCCATTCACAATAGCTACAAAGGGAATAAAATACCTAGGAATCCAACTTACAAGGGATGTGAAGGACCTCTTCAAGGAGAACTACAAACCACTGCTCAACGAAATAAAAGAGGACACAAACAAATGGAAGAACATTCCATACTCATGGATAGGA